>NC_054825.1:55313359-56535234 GCF_018345385.1 Vulpes lagopus
CCTTCCCCAGGAGTTGCTTGTGGTCACCCATGAGCACTTATTTAACGTGTCCACTGTAACTGGCATCCATATTTGCTTTGTACTTCTATTTTAAAATGGAGATTAAGGGCAACTAGACAAGCATTAGAACCCAAGAAAAGGTCCTGTTTTATTTGGTTTGTGACATTTTCATAGTGCAGGCCATTTGGTCATTGATCTCTAAAAGGATGAGACTTGTCCTCACCTGACAAATGGAGATCTTGTCACATAGTGTCCAGCATTTTGCATGACTCCCCGTTTGATTTTACACTAATATTGCAAGGCTCTGAAGGAATGATGCAATAAAGAATATCCTGTGTACAAATTTGATAAGCTCTTAACAATATGGTGCCTGACAGGCTCTCACTTAAAGAGAAGACATCCTGTCAATCAACATGAAGCATGTTAAAATCTCCACTTCCATAAAGTTCTTTATGCCTGCAAAGCAGCTTTCTTCTCTCCGACTCTAAGTGTCTTTAATATAATATGCCAACTGTGGCAATTGGAAGCATAACGAACAGTAAGTTGCTTTCTTACTCTCAAGAACTTGTTATTCCCCTGGCACCAGCAAGGCTCTGGTTTCTGAGCGATGATGCATTAGCACGTTTTTCAGTCCTCCATCCTCTGCTCACTACCCCACTTGGAGGGCAGAATGGAAGCAAACAACCATTGATTAGGCATTTGCCTCAGCTGGGCACTATCCCAGATGATTTCTGTTCACCCTTTTACTTGATCCTCACAATAGTTAGAAGAGTGTGGGTGAGGGGTACAATAGTATCTCTATTGCAGCCACCAGGAAACTGAGTGTTATGGGATGCCTGGGTGGCTCAGTGGTTGAGCATCTGCCTTCGGCGGGGATTGTGATCCTGAGGTCCTGGGATGGAGTCCCACATCGGGCTCCTTGCAGGGAGCCCTGCTTCTCCCTCTGCCTCTGTTTCTGCCTCTCTCTTTCTGTGTCTTTCATGAATACATAAATAAAATCTTAAGAAAAAAAAAAAGAAACTGAGTGTTATAGACTGAATTGTGTTCCCTCTTGAATTCATACGTTTAAGTCTTAATCTACAGTGTGAATATATTTGGAGACAGAGCCTTTCAGGAAGTGATTAAGGTTAAGTGAAACCATGAGGGGGGGCCCTAATCCAACAGGACTGATGTCCTTACCAGAAGAGGGAGAGATACCGGGGACACAGGCATGGAGATAAGGCCATATGAAGACACAGGGAAAGGACATCCAGCTTCGAGTCAAAGAGAGAGGCCCCAGGAGAAACCAAATTTGCTGACACCTTGATCTCAGATTTCTAGCCTCCAACTGTGAGAAAATAAATTTCTGTTTGAGCCTAGTCTGAGGTCTTTTGTTATGGCAGCCCTTGCCAAACGAATACACTGAGGCTGAGGGAAATTTTAAAAATAGCCCAGAAATGGCTATATTCTCCATTTTGAGAATCCAGAGACTGTTGTTACTGTGTGTGAGATGATGTAGCACACAGATCTGGCCCAGCTCAAGTTCTAACTGGCTCCTTCCTAGCCAAGGCTTCTCAGATAGGTGTACTTACTATTTCTAAGCTTCCATTAATTCATCTACAAAATGGGCAAAACAAGACTCTTTAACTTAAATGGTTGCTGTAGAAGACAAATACGGTGCCCCCTGGCGCATTCTCAACACAGAGCAAAGCCCCATATATACTCTCTATCATGTTGAGGATTGTTATTGTTATTATTAAGGTCCCAGAATGGTGGGCTGTCTGCTGTGAACCCTGCTGGCTCTTGTCATTTAGAATCATCAGCGTCAGGCTTCAGTTCTGACTATGGCACACACAGGCTCTGTGAGCATGGGCAAGGCACTTAGCCTCTGTGACCTTTGAGGTTTTGACAATTCTGAGTGTTAGGTTAATGCCTACTGTACATATGACTAATTGGCATAAGGCATTGAATGTGTTTTGTTAATTATAAAGCTGTGTATAATTGTGAGGAATTACTTCTCCAAGCAAGGGTCATTTCTTCTGTTTTCTGTCCATATCAAATACTGCCACGAAGCTTGCTCAGAAGTGCTTGAAGGGTGGGGAGAGTAGAAGGGATGGAGGTTATAATAGCATACAGGTATGTCATACTAAAGGAGAATCAATGATAAATTTAGAGGGGGGTGGAAAATGTTCCAAAGCTGTTCCCCTCCCCAGTCATTGCTAACAACTGTCTCAAGGCAGGAAGGCATTGACAGGACAAACACTGTCTTGACAAGTATTTGTGAAATACTTCTAGCTAGTCCAGATAGAGCTGGGATACCTCTGCTAAATCCTTTCCAGTGGCTGCCAACAAGGACAGTAGTGAGAAAGGGGAGGAGTATCTGCTTTCTTCCTACCTGGTGCATAAAGGTGTTAGACTTTAAGCAATTTTGAGGTTAGGCCTGTGGTTCCTGGTTGTGGCCCATTTGAAATATCAGAGGGCCAGGCATATAATAGGCTGAAGTCTATGAGGATTCCTATGGCCAATGGAGAAGGTGAAGTCAAGCCTCCTCGGTCCAGCAGTGGCCTCTTTATTTATGAGATCCACCTACCCACTCTTCCTTCACCCTCATGGAAGCAGAGGTGATGGTGATGGGTTCATGGGTTGGAACCAATAATTTAAAGATGAGGATGTTACAGGAATTTTGGCCATAGACCTTCTTTTTGAAGCCTCTCTCTCTGAATCAGATTGGTTTAGGATATTTCCTGACTCCCATTGCATAAGGAACACCATGAAGCCAATAAAATTTCCTAAGATGCTTTTATTCAGTAATTCCTATCTTAATTTATATTACTGTTTTTCAAATGTTTTTGAACAAAATTCACATTAAAAAGCATATTTTACATAATGATGCAATTCTTATGTATATGTATGTCATATATTTATATTTTTTTTCACAGCTTAGTACTTACCAGTACCTTGTACAATGTACTGTGCTATTTTCTATTCTATTCTATTCTATTCGGTTTTTTAAATGTTGGTTAAAACCCACTACACTGAAGTCATGATGCACAAATAAGTTGTAGTCCTCAGCTTGGAACTACTGGGATATTCCATAGCATGCAGAGATATCAGGGTATCCTGCGAAGAGTCAGTTAGCTGTAGCTTTGTGACATGTGCACATTCTGAGACAGGATGTCCATGTGGAAAGATCATGGGCTTTGGGGTTAGACCAGGGGCCAGCATGATCCCATACTGGTTGAAGCTCCTGTTTCTTCATAGTAGCTACTTTGCAGAGGAATTGTAGGATTGGGTGATCACATGTATGTGAAAATATTTAACTTAGCCTGGCCCAAAGTGGGACTTCAACAAACATTAACTCTCTTCTAATTAAAAAAAATTTTTATCTGAGTGTATTTGACACACAGTGTTATATTAGTATCAAGTGTACAACATAGTGATTCAACAAGTTTAAACATTAGGCTATACTCTCCACAAGTGTAGCTGCCATCTCTTACTGTATAGTGAGTGCTATTACACTATTACAATGTCATTGACAGTATTCTTTATGTTGTACCTTTTATTCTTATGACTTATTTATTCCTTGATTGGAAGCCTGTACCTCCTAGTCCCCTTCATCCATTTTTCCCATTCCCCCACCCCACTCCCCTCTGGCAACTATCAGTTTGTTCTACGTGTTTGCAAGTCTGATTTTGTTATTGATTGATTTTTAGATTCCACATATGAGTGAAATCATACAGTATTTAACTTTCTCAGTCTGACTTATTTCACTCAGCATAATACCCTCTAGGTCCATCCATGTTGTCACAAATGGCTTGATCTCTTCCTTTTTTATAAAAACTGTGTAATATTCCATTATATATGTGTATATATATATATGTGTGTGTGTGTGTGTGTATATATATATATATATATACACACACACACACACACCCCACATCTTCCTATTTACTCATCTATCAATGGACTCTTAGGTTTCTTCTATATCTTGACTATTGTAAATAATGCTACAATGAACATAGAGGTGTATCTATCCTTTTGAATTAATGTTTTCATTATCTTTGGGTAAATACCCAATATGGAGTTATTGGATCATATAGCATTTCTATTTTTAATTTTTTTGGGAACCTTCATACTGTTTTTCACAGTGGCTGTACTAATTTGCATTCCTACCAACAGTGTTCAAGGGTTCCTTTTTTTTCCACATCTTCACCCATACTTGTTATTTCTTGTCTTTTTGATTTTAGCCATTGGGAGAAGATATTTGCAAATGATATATTGGATAGGGGGTTAATATCCAAAATATATAAAGAAATTATATAACCAAAAAAACCCAAATAATTCAATTAAAAAATAAACAGAGGACCTGAATAGACATTTTTCCAAAGAAGACATACAGATGGCCAACAGACACATGTAAAGATGCTCATCACTAATCATCAGGGAAATGCAAATCAAAGCCACAATGAGATATCGCCTCATACCTGTCAGAATGACTAAAATCAAATTCTCTTGTAATTTTTAACCAAATTGAGATCCTTATTATCTGATGATACTTGCAATTTCTTAGAACAGCTGGCTCTGGTATGTCTGTCTGTTAGGTTCAGACAGTCTTTGATGAGAAACAAAAGGTTGCTTCTCTACACTGATTGCTTGGAGGGGCTTCATTGGAATTGATTCAGTCATCTCAGGGTTGCTATGGGTGCTTCAGTATTTGAACTCAATGAATTTGATGGCAAGGGATCTTATAATGTAGAAGGATGAATTTTTTGGCCTTAGATCTTTTCCGGATAAGAAGGTACTCCATACAAAAATCAAGAAGAACATTGCCTATTATGAGAGAATTACCTTGAATATGAACCCAGGTATGATCAAATTTACCAATAGCTGAGCCCATAAAAATGTAGCACCTAATTATTAATTAGGTGAAATGCATGTGAGACTCCGTGCTTGAGCTCAGATTTTTGTGTGCCATGTTTCACTTCCTATGACACACCCTTGCTTACAACGGGACTCAGTATAACTAGTTATCACTACCTGCCTGTATCCTAGACATATTATAGGAAGATCAAGGCTTGACTTTCTGGATATTGGAGAAAAGCGTGGTTTGTTTTCTCCTCCTTGTTGCTTTACAACTCCCAGCACTCACTAACAGATTTTCCTTGTCACTTTGCAACTCCTAGCACTCACTAGTCTAACAGAGACCCCCATTCTCTCTGGATACTTTGCTGCCATTTCATGCTAGCCACAGGAGATGGATAGCAAAAGCAAGACTGCCTCCCCCATCACTCATTGTCTAAAGTATGAACACCAACTTTCCCACAAGACTTGTAGTTTAACATACTTGACTGAGGACTGGGGTTAGCTAGGGAGATAAGAACAGAAGACAAACAAATATTCTTGACCCTAAGCCCATAACTAGTCATGTGCCATCCCTGGAAGCCTCTCCTGGACTTGTCACTAAGCCCTGCCTCCCTCCATGATATTAAGGGCCCATTCTCTAATTCATTCAGCTCAGAATCCTCGCTCTCATTTTCTCTCTTACTTAAATTCTGCCTACCTCTGACACTCCCTCGTTCTGATATCTCAGAGAAACCTCAACTCAATTTATAGTGCAATAGCTTCTCCCCTCAAAGGACCTGCTTTATCATGCAGATCAGTTCAGTTCTTCTTTGCTTCAGTTTCTCCCTTCCTTTGCAGAAAACCCACTGCAAGCCTATAACCTTCAAAAATTATTTTCACTTCTGAAATACTTTTTTTTTTTTACTCCTGGAATTTAGAATTGGTGACAGTGTTTTGTTTTGGTCCATTATACTTAGGACGATCACTAGCTGAGTGGGGTACCTTTAACAATTTTATGCCCACCTCTGAAGTTACCTCTTGGATCTCAGACTATTTCTAATATCAGATCTCTTCTGGCTGGTCAGTCTCCAGACAGATAGGAATTACAGAGTAATGAACTTTGTTCTCTATAGGAAAGGACTGCATCATGGTCATTGTTAGGAAGAGAGGAGGTGTCTTAGCAAGACCATAGCAGCCAGAGGCTAGTTTCCATGAAGCAAGACTGAGAATCAAATATAATCTTGCTGTAAGTAGCGTCCTTCTGGCACCAGGTAATAACAGTTCCTGGATCCCCCGTTAAGAACTATCCAAGGAGTAGAGATGTCTGGCATGTGTGGAGGACATTAGATGCATTAATATGTTATTAGGAGATGATGGGAACAAATATTCAAACCAGGGACTTGGCTTTTATCAGTAGGGCTCTTGATGCATTAGGAGAGAAATTACCTTTTCACTTGAGATGCACAGTGTGTGTTCAGACCTGTGAGTCTGGTTTTGGAGTCACAAATGGAGATGCGCTGAAGCTGACAGAGGTGACAGCTTCTCACATATGGAAAACTGAATAATAACAACAATTCCATTTGTGAAGAAGGGTTGGAAATTACGTTTTCAATTCTAATGCAAGGCAGGGGCTGAGATGAACAGATTCAAATTGGAGTTTGCCTGGCTCACTATTTTCCTTTATAAGTGACAAAGGAAATAATGGTTGATGAAGTTGCCTCTAGGGGATCTGGGAAAAATTCTTTCTGCTATTTAAAAAAATGAGATTTCACATGGAGGCTATTAATTACTACCAGCCATTAGATAAATGCAGCCTGAACTAGTTTAACACTATCACACATTATGTTGCTCATAAATGCTTTGAATGGCATAGGTGTAAATACAGATTTCTGATATTAAGAGAGGACTATCTGCTTGTGAAAGACATAAGTTGGCTTTTTTTTTAATGGATAGGTATGATAGAGCTCAGAATATAAAGGAATAAACATATAATTCACATTACTTTGGAAATTAGTATTAAGACAAAACTGGCTTTAAAGGGAAGAAAACAGAATCTTGAGTCCTAGTTTCTAAAAAGGATCCAATATTTATACAACTATACCCTAAAACTGAAGTTACTTTCAACTTCAACCAATTGTAGGAGAGTCTCTAAGAGCTTCAGCTCTGGAATCCAGAGGCAAATTAAAATGAGCCCATGTTCTAGCTTGCTTTTTAGTTCTTGCCTATGTGGCTAGTTGACATGGGCTACTGGCTCCCACCCCTGAAGTCAATCATAGATTAAACCTTAGAATATAGGCTAACTACCTTGTACATTGGGATCACTAGTATACTGATATTGAAGGCTCTGACTTGGAGAAGCAGACATCTAATGAGCCAATTATCCCATAAATAAAAGCTATAAATTCAAGACAAAATATAAAAACAATTCCTTGAGGGTTTTGGAAACTGAAATAAAGTAGGCAGATTTTGAAGGTGAATTGAACCTTGAAGCAAGCAACTCCTGTGAGGTAAGTCCATGGCTCAGTGGCAGCCAAAATTGATACAAAGCCCTCTGAAGTTCTGGGCAGAGGAACTAAGGGAAAGAGCCCAGGTCAATCAGGGATGCCAGTGTATGAGTGGGAAATCCTGAAAAGGAAAGAGCTAGAAAAGAGGAACTCCAAATTCTGTGTTTAAACACAGCTCAAGTTCCTGACTAATCTCTAAGTCATGAATGCCTGGGACAAATTGGAAGCCTAATGCAGCTAAAGCCAGGAACTCAACTGAGGTCTGAATGTTCCCCACCTCATTTGAGACAGTTTTAGTCTGAGCCTACTCAAGAAAATTATTTACTAAAGCAAAAATGTCAATAATCTTTTAAGAAATGTAGCATAATTAGAGGATTTACAATTTAATATTTACATTGTCTAGAATACAATTCAAAATTATTCAACATATTAAGAGCCAGAAAAATACAATATGTTTTCACAGGAAGAAATGATTAACCCCTATGTATTAGTTCCCTATGACTGCTATAACAAATTACCACAAATGCATGGTTCAGAACAACAGAAATTTTGTACAATTGTTCAAGTCAGAAGTCTGAAATCAATGTGTAGGTAGAATTGTTTCCTCCTTAAGGCTCAGAGGAAGAATCCTTTCCATGCCTTTTTCTTAGCTTTTGATTGTCAACAGTCCTTGCTGTTTCTTGGTTTGGAACTACATATGTCTAATCTCTGCCTTCATCTTCACATAGAATTTCCCTCTGTGTCTCTATGTATTAAATCTCTATCCTGGGGGGATCCCTGGGGGGCTCAACGGTTTGGTGCCTGCCTTCAGCCCAGGGCATGAACCTGGAGACCCGGGATCGAGTCCTGCATTGAGTCCCACATCGGGCTCCCTGCATGGAGCCTGCTTCTCCCTCTGCCTGTGTCTCTGCCTCTCTCCCTCTCTGTGTCTCTCATGAATAAATAAATAAAATATTAAAAAAAAAAAACTCCTATCCTTTCTCTAAAAGGACCCATAGTATTTTAAACCTAAAATTATGTATAACAATAGCATTTGCAGGTCTACAAATACAAATATCCACATTAAAATTATTTTTTATTGAAGTATAATTAACATATAGTATTATATTAGTTTCAGATATATAGCATATTGATTCAGCAATTCTATACTCAGCATTCACTATGATAAGTGTAGTCACCATCTGTCACTAAACAAAGTTATTATAATGTTATTGACTATATTCCCTATGGTACATTTTTCATCTCTGTGACTTTTTAATTTAATTTAATTTTATTTATTTTAAGATTTTACATATTTATTCATGAGAGACAGAGAGAGAGAGAGAGGCAAAGACACAGGCAGAAAGAGAACCAAGCTCCATGCAGGAAGCCTGATGTGGGACTCGATCCCGGGTCTCCAGGATCAGGCCCTGGGCTGAAGGCAGTGCTAAACCGCTGAGCTACCCTAGCTGCCCTCAGTGAATGTCTCAAAGTGGCAGGAGTAATAAACCCTCATATATAAATACTTGCTATAAATATAAATTAATTCTCAAATTAAAAGACAGAGATTGCCAGATTAGATTTTAAGCATCAGTTTTATGTTCTTTAAAAGAAACTAAATCATAATGAAATAGAAAATTAAAGTAAAAGGATGAGAAATGATTTATCATGTATATATTAACCAAAAGAAAATTGATATATCAGTAACAGAAAGAGTAGGTTTTAAACAAAAGAACAACCTTGCATTTCAAAAGGGTCACTATATAATTCACCAAGAATATAGAACAATTCCAAACATGTATGCAATTAATAAAATAGTCTTAAAATATACAAAGCAAAACTTGATAAAGCTATAGGGATAAATCAATAAAGCCTCCATCATAGTAGGGAATTTCAACTTACCTCTTTTGTTTATTGATGTATCAGACGGACAAAAAGATTAGCAAGATGCAAAATTAACAGGTATATTCTAATGAAGACTTATGGAAATCTATAGACAAAAATGAAAGAAAGCACATGTTACATTTATTATAGTATTTTTTGATATTTAAGATGTTTAAAACTGGGTAGCAATTTTTGAAATTTTTTTGGTGTGTTACTTATATAAAACTGTACTTGTTTTTTAAAATTTAAATTCAGTTAATTAACTTACAATGTATTATTAGTTTCAGAGGTACAGTTCAGTGATTCATCAGTCTTATATAATACCCAGTGTTCATTACATCATGTGCCCTCCTCAATGTCCATCACCCAGTTACCCCATACCCCATACCCCATACTACCCAGCCCACTACCCTCCAGCAACCCTGTTTTTCGTCTGTGATTAAGAGTCTCTTATGATTTGTCTTCCTCTCTGACTTTGTCTTGTTCTATTTTTACCTCTGTTCCTCCGTGATCTTGTTTTGTTTCTTAAATTCCACCTATGAGTGAGATCATAGGATAATTTTCTCTGATTGACTTATTTTGCTAAGCTTAATATCTTCTAATACCATCCACATCATTGCAAATGGCAAGATTTCATTTTTAATGGCTAAGTAGTATTCCATTGTGTAGATATACAAGATACACCATATCTATATCCATTTACCTGTCATTGAACATCTGAGCTCTTTCCATAGTTTGGCTATTGTGGACATTGCTGCTATAAACATTGGGGTTGCCCCTTCAGATCACTAAATTTGTATCTTTAGGGTAAATACCCAGGAGTGCAATTACTGGGTCATAGGGTAGCTCTATTTTCAACTATTTGAGGAACTTCCATACTGTTTTGCAGAGTGGCTGCACCAGCTTGCATTCCCTCCAAAAGTGTAAGAGAGGTCCCCTTTCTCCACATTCTTGCCAACATCTGTTGTTTCCTGGTTAATTTTAGCCATTCTGACTGGTATGAGGTTGTATTTCATTGTGGTTTTGATTTGTGTTTCCCTGATGCTGAGTGATGTTGAGCATTTTTTCATATATCTGTTGCCCATTTGTATGTCTTCTTTGGAGAGATATCAGTTCATGTCTTCTGGATTTTTTCACTGCATTACTTATTCTTTGGGTGTTGAGTTTGTTAAGTTTTTTATAGGTTTCGGATACTAGCCCTTTATCTGATAAGACATATTTGCAAATATCTTCTCCTATTTTGTCTGTTGTCTTTGGTTTTGCCAACTGTTTCCTTTGCTGTGCAAAAGCCTTTTATCTTGATGAAGTCCCAATAGTTCATTTTGCCTTTGCTTCTCTTGCCTTTGCAGACATGTCTAGCAAGAAGTTGCTGTGGGCAAGGTCACAGAGGTTGCTGCCTGTGTTCTCCTCTAGAATTTTGATGGATTCCTGTCTCACCTTTAGATGTTTCATTCATTTTGAGTCTATGTTTGTGTATGGCGTGAGGAAATGGTTCAGTTTCATTCTTCTGCATGTGGTTGTCCAATTTTCCCAACCCCATTTGTTGAAGAGACTGTCTTTTTTCCATTGGACATTCTTTCCTGGTTTGTTGAAGATTAGTTGACCATAGAGTTGAGGATCCATTTCTGGGTTCTCTATTCTGTTCCATTGATGTATGTCTGTTTTTGTGCCAGTATCATTCTGTCGTGATGATTACAGCTTTGTAATAGGGCTTGAAGTCCGGGAGTGTGATACCACCAGCTTTGGTTTTCTTTTTCAACATTTCTGTGGCTATTCAGGGTCTCTTATGGCTCCATACAAATTTTAGGATTCTAAAATCTAGTTTTGTGAAAAAAGTTGATGGTATTTTGATAGGAATTGCATTGAATGTATAGATTGCCCTAGGTCGCATACAAATTTTAGGATTTTAGGATTCTAAAATCTAGTTCTGTGAAAAAAGTTGATGGTATTTTGATAGGAATTGCATTGAATGTATAGATTGCCCTAGGTCGCATAGACAATTTAACAGTATTTGTTCTTCCAATCCATGAACATGGAATGTTTTTCCATTTCTTTGTGTCTTCCTCAATTTCTTTTAAGCATATTCTATAGTTTTCTGAGTACAGAACTTTTGCCTCTTTGGTTAGGTTTATTCCTACATGTTTTTGAAAGTATTCTGTTTTAGCTTTCTCTTGCTATATAACAAATTATCATAAATGTAGCAGCTTAAAATAGTACAAAGGTTTCTGTAGGTCAGAAGTCCAGCATGGTGTGGCTGGATTTTCTTCTTAGGATCTTGCTATGCTAAAATCAAGGTATCTACCATGGCTCAGTTTTTCTTTGGGGCAGAGGGTCATTGGTCATGGGCAGAAGTCAGTTATTTAGAGGTCCCTATTTCCTTTCTGTCTGTCAGTTGGTGTCTGCTCTCTTCTTCTAGGACCATTCATGTTCCTTCTTATGTGATCCTCTCCATCTTTAAGCCACAGTGGCTCATGTAACCCTTCTCATGCTTCCGGTCTCTCTGACTTCTTCTTATACCCTCCTCTTATACCATCAGTCCTTCCTTTTAAGGGCTCATATGATTAAATTAGGCCTATCTGAATAATCTCCATTTTTTAAGTTCAGCTGTTCCATGTAATATAACTGAATAATGGGAGTGGTATATCATCAGATTCACATATACCAGAGATTAGATAGTGGACCTTTTGGAGTCATGCCTTGAAATCTACCTACCATAACCTTTCACCATTTTTTTTTACCCTTGAGTTCTATTTTATTGTTATAAATTCCATGACACAGTACTTTTGTAGGGACACATAATCTATACTATAAAATCAATGACTATATTTCATAATATCTTATGTGATCATCTCTTTAACTTATAGGTATGATGTTACTTAATTTTTAAATATATGGGAGTTTTTGTAAGCCTATCATTTTGTAATTGATATCCCATGGTCACAGGAATAGACTGCAAAATATTAATGCTTTGGAATTTATGAAAAATTCCTTTGAAATCAGTATGTAGGTAATTTTTATGAAGTTTCTATGCTTTCTCAAAACTGAATTCATGGTCTCCATTTGGTAAAAACTTTTATTAGTTGTGTTAAAATATTTGTTACATTTAATTCATTGTCTGTATCTTCTATAACTCTCTGAGAGAAGTATGTTAAAATCTTCAATTACAACTGATTTATTATTCCCATAGAATTCTCATTTCAAGGCTATGTTTTAGGTACATGTAGGTCATTATATATATTATTTTTTATTAGTTTATGCAACTTGATTGAAGACAAATAGATCAGTTATAGGTAGAACTATCATGATCACTCTTTGACAGCTTTCAACATTTTTTTAGATACATTTATTTATTTATTACTCGGGACTCGATCCTGGATCTCCAGGACCACGCCCTGGGCCAAAGGCAGGTGCTGAACCGCTGAGCCACCCAGGGATCCCCACCTCTTAACAATTTAAATAAAAATCAGAACATGTTGAAGACTCTCTTTTAGAATTAAGATGCATTTCATTTTCTATTTTTTAGATGCCAAGAATAGGAAGAGGTTATTTTATTACAGAAGATACATTACAATGCATAGACTATATATCACATTTTGCATTGCTGGTCCAGCACCAATTCTTTAGCTACCTCAGTGAAGAGCAAAAATTGTACCATGGATTTCAGACTTCTAGCATTGGAGTAAACAAGATGGCTACTTTTATAGCAATGATGTTTTTCTGATGTGATAACTCCATATCCATCTCTCTCCTCCCCCACCCATAGATGATCTTGTAAGCTGATTGGAGCAGTGAGGAGTGATTTGGACATCAAAACAAAGCTAGGTTGTAGCATTGGTCCCATAATACATAGATCCATGTTGGAACATTTGAATCTTGGCCATCTGTTCTCTTGCAACTGCATTTTCTAGATGTACTGACTATCCAAAGCTGCAAACACCAAAGTCCTTTTGAGTGGGCAGATACATGAATAGAGGAAAATAAACAACAAAAATTTAAAAGCAGAATTCATACAAGGGAGCTGCCAGATTAGAAAATAAGGAACAGGGATCCCTGGGTGGCGCAGCGGTTTGGCGCCTGCCTTTGGCCCAGAGCGCGATCCTGGAGACCCGGGATCAAATCCCACATCGGGCTCCCGGTGCATGGAGCCTGCTTCTCCCTCTGCCTGTGTCTCTGCCTCTCTCTCTCTCTGTCTGTGACTATCATAAATAAAAAAAAAAATAAGGACCAGTTATTTAAAATCCAATTCCTCTTATAGCACAGGTTATCCTGACATTAAAGTAGCATCCTTGAGTGTCATCCTTCTGAGTCTACCCTTAGATATTTTGTTGCTTTTCTTTGTTTTATATTTTTATACAATCTCTAATACTAGAGGGTCATCTGGATTTGGATTATATAGCAGTGAAAAAAATAGATGAAAGAACCTTTAAAAGTTAAGGCAGACTACATTGATATTAATATGTCTAGCAAATATTGCCATTATGGTTAACAAATGGATGATAAATTATTTTAAATGCAAACTTTAGTGGTTTCAGTGCAATGTTAGGTTGGTCTGTAAGAAAATAAATTTTCAAAAGGCAAGCACTATTTGATCCCATGATTGTGACTTGCCAATAAAACTTATCATTTCTGACCAGATCTACAGAACATTGTGCAGGAGGGTCACGGGCCAAAGAGCTAAGTTTCAGTGCCACAGTTTATCCTTTTTTTGGTCTGGCTCTGCAGCCTTTTGGTGTGGGTACAAGATTCTGACCAGAATACTTGATTTTCCTGGAGGACAGGAAGGGTGCCTTTTAACTAAATGAGCCTCAGGTTGGACAAGGAGCACAGAGTCAGAGGCCAGTCACAGGATGGGTGAGGGGGGGGCAGTGAGAGTAAATGGCAGTAGGAATTTTTAGATTCAGAGAAACAAAGAGAGCCAAATAAGACTGTCTGTTATATATTCTTGATTTGTCATTGTCCCTTTTATCTGCATATACTATCTTTATTTCTTACTATAATTTCTAGCTTTAAATCCTGGGTTATATTTTGACTTAATCCTGTTTGTTGGGCCTGAAGGAAAGTGGAGGTAGATCCTGGAGGATGGGGTGAGTGTACTGTCTTAAAGAGGAGAGGCCTTTGCAACATGTGGGAGTGATGATGGGAAACACTGACCCTCAATAGGGAGGAGCTGGATACTTACACAGGCAGGAAGATTCAGGGGAACCCAGGGATCAAAATACATTACTGCACTAACCCAATTGATAGATTTCAGGATCCCACCATTTCCTAATCAGGGCCCTAACCTTAGAATAGTAGACCTGCCTATGTTGAGAACTGAACCTTCTCCATAGCTCTGCTGCTCTTGTGATCAAGTCCTGGTCTTAGTCCTGATCTTTTGTTTTACCTTTCAACATCCTAAGGAAGCCCTAATGGTTTTCCCATTTAGCTTTGAATTGATGATTCACCACTCTCAGCATTTCCTTACCTTCCTCTGAAGTCTCAGGTATCCCCCACAACTGCCACCCAAATCTATCGTCCTTAACATTTCCACTTCCCTTATAGTTCCTAAATGTTTGGCCTATTGCACTCCTTCCACAGGTATACCTCCCCAGTTCACCACTTGTGAACATTTTAACAGTTGCATTGCAAGCCTGTGCTAGTTACAAATGGTGCTCCAATTACCACTGGCAGTGCTGCCCTTGATCTGGCTTCCAATCCCATTGTAATATTGCCAACTTGGACCATTCCTGGCATTAAATGTTACGGGTTGAGATCCCCCAGAAAGCAGGCTCTGAGACTGAGATCAGTTTTAGGTATTTTATCAGAGAATACTCTGAGGATTAATACATGTGGGGAAGGGTAGGCAGCAGGATGGGGTGGAAGGAGGATGGAGGCTGCAGAGCAGTTTCAACAGAGGCCTCCACTGACCACACAAGAGCTCCAAGCCGGGAGTGTTCATTGAGCATTATTCCCAATTGGAGCTAGAGAGGTGGACCTTTATATCTCTGCAATGACTAGATACTAGATATAGGTTGTTCTATACTGGGTATAAGAATGGGGTGTGACCTTGAATGACCTTTTTACTTCAGTTAAGGACAGTTTCTGGGGAGTGCTGATGGCTGAGACACTAGGATCAGCTGCATGATGTGTGATCTGGGTGGGACATTTGTGCTTCATGGAAGAAGCCAGCAGCTCCTGTTAGTTTATTATCTAGTTACTTGCTTCTCTATCTCCTAAAGTTGGTGTGTTGATTAAAGATTATGTTTGTAAGGTACCTGGCAGAGTTGGTGCTCAGTATATTATTATTGGTAGTAGTAGTATTAATATCAGTATTCATGCCCTTATAGTACTTTGCCATCTGTCTGTTGTCATGTTTTTCTAGAGCTGTAATCAGCTAAAATTATTCATATTTTTCATGTTGCCACCTAATTTTTATAACCTTGATTTTGAATGGTACTTAATATTTCATTCCAGTGGATTTGTCATAATTTATGACATTGTCTTTTACTTTGTATATACTTTTATGTTTTTGCAATTAGAATGTTGAGCTGGACTTCTTCATGTATCAATATTTTTCCAGGCTTCAGAGTGTTTTCGTAGGCTAGATTCCCAGAAATGGAATTACTGGGTTAAAAACATTTCGACAGCTTTTGATCAAGAGTGCCAAATTATTTTACAAATATACTATAATAATTTTATTACACTAGCAATATAAAGAATATAAATTTTCCTGAGGTTTCACCAGCAATTCATTTTGCCATTAAAATATTGTTGCTTTTATAATAGCAACTGGTCTTAATTTCTAATTCTTTGATACCAGTAAATTGAATATTTTTATAAAAATTTATTTACTAATATGATGTACTCTATTTACATTTTTATTGAGATCACTAGGGCTTTAATATAATCAGTTTTATGGGCTCATTATATAAGATTGTTTATCTAATGCTTTCTTCAACATATTTTGTTAGCCTTTCTTTCACATTATACACTAGTTTAGATTTTTAGATAGTCATATTTGTTGATTAATGTTCATCAATTACTTTGTAATTAATCCATCCTTTTATAATTCAGCACATCATGTCACCTTATGAATATTCAATTTTATCCTTATAATTTTTCTGAAATTCTTTAGCTAACGAATTCATCCAGAATTTATCTTGCCCTATTGCATGATATAAAACATACAGCTGTTAACCTCATTTTCACATTATTTTACTAGTAAATGTAAAAATTATTTTACTAGTAAATTTTACTAGTAAATGTCCCATCCCACCAGGTATGGGATGGAATAGGGGATCAAAAGATAAAAAGGATTTGGAAGATAAAGCCCTGCCATGGTAGGGAGTAGAATTGAGAGAGGTTGATCCATGAAGCCAGGTCAGAGTGTTCTGCTCAGTATGGTTTTAAGTTGCATTAAATAATTCTGGTAGAAATAAAGCTTGATACTTTGACATTGAGGAAAGATGTTGGAGAAGCACTTGACCAAGGGTGTGAAAGTTCTCACTCAGGGAAGTCAAACTAAGGAAGCTTCCCAGTCCCACGTTTCCAAGTTGTACTGTTTCTTTGGAGGCATAAATGCAACCACAGTGAAGGCCAATAGGTTGTTGAGAAATTGTTCTTTCTCTATTGATTATATGATCTTGGAATTAGTACCAGACTGTTTTATTTATTGATAATTTTACTGTATATTCTGGCTTTTGGAAGGGCTTCTTTCACCCACATTATGTTTTAATATACTTAGAAAATATTTTTCTTCAATTTTTCTTCCAAATTAATTTTACAATAATTTTATCCAGTTTAAACAGCAACAATGAAAGCCCTACTAGGATTTTTATTTAAATTGCTTTACTGCAATATATTAATTGAAAAAAATTAACATTCTTAAAATACTTAGACTTTTCATAGAGGAACACGCTGAGTCTTTCATTAGTCAAGTTTTATTTTATATTTCTCAGTGAAATTCTCAAGACTCCTACCCCCATCTCTCCCAATCTAGGTCACACACATTTCCCATTAAGATTCTATCTTCAGATTTTATATTTTGTGTTCTATTGGGAATGGGGTTTTTTCCCCCATGAAATGTTCTATATCTTTATCTACCAATTTTATTGATTTTGAAAAACTAATTCAAATAATTTTTTCAATGGATTTCTGTAAACTATAATTTTTCTGTTTCCTTTCCAATGGTGGTATTTGTTGGTTTAAAACAAATATTTATACATTGAGAGAGACATGCTTCTATTTCCACCATTTGAAGATGTTTTATGAATAGTGGGTATTGAATTTTATCGAATATCTCTTTATATTTTGATAAAGTTATCTGATTTTTCTTACATGGCATATTGGTGAAATTATTACAGTTTCTAGTACTGATCTGTCATTACTTTCCAGAAATACTCCCTATCGATTATAATGGCCAGGTCTTTAAATTAACTATTGAATTTCATTTACTATGATAGTTGAGGTATATCTGTATTTATACTTAATGTCTATTTTTATACATAATATTGATTCTATAAGTCTTTATCCTATGTGCTTTAGATTTTGCAACACTTTTATATTTGCTTAGAATTGTGTAGCTTTTAATATCTTTGTGTTCATCATATTTTATGGAAATTTTAATGGTCTTTTTTTCCTTTATCTTCTTTAGAAAGTTTTTTTAAAATTCACCTGTAAAAGCAATTCATGCCAGAGATTTTGGAGGGATATTCTATTTTTAAGATTTTATCTTTATTTATTTTTTTATTCAGATTTTATCTTGCATCAATTTTAGTATTTTTGCAAAGTATTACCAATTTCATTCGTGTTTTCAAATCTAACAGTATTGTTTCATTCTTATAACTTGGGTATCTGTTGCTAATAGTTTCTTCCATTAAAAAAAAAGTTTATAGGTCTTTCTCCCTGACTTCATATATCATATTTTATTCAAAAATACCTAGATACTAGTTTTATTTAGTAAATTCTACTATCCAAAGACAAAAATCTACCCACAAACACATTATTAGGAAATGGACAGCAGAATTATTAAATGAAATTACCCTGATCCCAGTTTTCTCTTTCCTTTGTGGATAATCATTTCCCCTGATTATGCCTAGGTCAATTCTTTCAACAATAATCTTGCCTTCAACAAGTCAGCTCTTTTTAATTCAAAGAATAAAATCCTTTTTTTGGAAAATGTTCTTCTATTCTTTTTAAACCTCATGGCTTCTTAAAATTTAGCTTTTCTTTTTATCAAAGTTTTACATGCACATGATTTAAAAAGTGAAGTATTCCCACAGGCTTGCTATGAAGAATATCCCTCTCTCCCTATGAGCCAATCCCCCTTCCTAAGTATTTTTCTATTTTTCACAGGCATCTACTTTCAAATCTTAGTTTTAACCTCTCTTTTTTCCCCAATAAGATGCTTATTTTATTACATCTCAAGCCTGTTACATTCCTATCATGGAAGTTGTTTTAACAGCGCCCCTCTCCATTTCTACCACACACAACACTTCCTGATCTCCATTCTCCCAATTTGGTCTTCTGATTTTCTTACATTTCCTCCTTATTTTCTGTCTCTTGGGCTTTTTGCTCTGAATTTGGGGAGGATTCCTCAAGTTTACTTTTCATCCTTTACTGTCATTTTAATGGGATTCTAGTATTGCTAAATGCATGTGTTCACACTTCCTTTTTTAAAAATAATAAGTCTGATTTTTGCTAGTTTTCTGTCCTCAACTTCTGGTATAAAAGAATTCCATGTATTGAATCCATTTCTTTGGTTCTTCTATCTTCTCTTGACATTTACAAAAACTTCAGGAACCAGTCTTTTTTTTTAATGTACTTCCTGCTCTTCACTGTCTTTATTGTTTCTTTAAAAAAAAGGGGGGGGGGGAGATGATTTATAACATTTTCCAATAACACTTCCATATTTTCCAGTTGCTACATTTCTTTGTGTTTTACTGAATATATAAATATGTACATTCAAGAAGCATGATATAGTATTTCCTGAATCCAGTCTATTTCAATGGGAACTACTTGCTTCACAATTTAAACTTGGTTCTTCTCTTTCAAATTGTTGGTCTCTTCATTTACGCTATGTATTTTTTTGTCTTCTGGTTTTATGAGTAAAAGTTTTTGTAAGTAGAAATCTCATGTTTTGAGATCAAACTTGACAGCTAGTGCAGATTTCAAGAAGTATGGTCTATAAGCTGTGTGTGTGTGTGTGTGTGTGTGTGTGTGTGTGTGTAAAATGAACTGTTATTCTATTTTCCCTTGTGGGCCTCTCTACAGAGCAGTCTCTTTCCTCTCTTCATTCATTTTTAGGAGTGTTTTTCAGATTTGTTCTCTGCTTCATTAATCAAAAGGTGGTTACTACATGGCTACTGCAATTTTATTTTGAAGTAGTCTTTTTAATTCAATAAAAGCCATGTTCAATAGCATCTTATTGAAAACATAAAGCAATTGTTTTTTGTAATATTGTATGGTTTTAGAGCAAATCTATTTCAGAGAAAGAATTTTACCCTGATGGTACAGGTATTAGTTCTTAATACCTTGTGCTGGATATTATCATGGACTTCACTTGGTTTTACTCTTTTCCTATTCCTTTGTTCTTGAACTAGGAGAAATGTTGGCTCAGTGGTGGTAAAGAGTCAAAGAGTTGAGGCTTGCCATCAACCCCTTTGTATTGCGCCTGAGCACTGTGCAGTCCACCTCTCAGGTCAGTCACAGCAGTTCTTGTCTTATAGAAATAATTATGTGCCCAATTCTGAGTTCTTCCAGCCTACAAAGCCAGGGCTGTCCAGTAGATGATGATACTATATCATCATGGTACTATATCTGCTCTAATAGATTAGCCATTAGTCACATGAAATGCAGTTGATATGGCTGAGGATCTGAATTTTATTTTATTTTATTTTTTAAAAGATTTTATTTATTTATTCTTGAGAGACACAGAGAGAGGCAAAGACATAGGCTGAGGGAGAAGCAGGCTCCTCACAGGGAACTGATGTAGGACTTGATCCATGGGCTCTGGGATCACACCCTGAGCTGAAGGCAGATGCTCAAGCACTGAGCCACCAGGCATCCTGAGGACCTGAATTTTAATCTAACCTGAATGCATTTGAATTTGAATTTGAATAGCTGTATGTAGCTAGTGCCTACCATATTGGACAGCAGAGCTCTTGGCATCTCAAAGCATTCAGGTTGAGGAGAATATTTCCCTTTCAAGAGTAATTCTGAATCCAGATGAGAAGGGAGATGTCATCCAACAGAAGAGCCCTTGGTCTACAAAAGCCAAAGGAAGAGACAGAGAGGTCTTTTGGTTTGGGAAGTACAGATTCAAAGAATAGTTGGATTTCCAGCATATAACATACAGATGCTTGGGGATAGTGAACCAAATGCTCATCGGAATTGGAGAAAATAGATACATGGGACTCAAAGTTATCTCTGACAGGGGCTTTAATCTTAATCTTTGACCATCATTTCACAATTCCTGCCAGCACCACATACCATTGTTTCTTGCTTCTCCCATGGCTGTAGAAAAGTTCCCTTTCATAAGGTTTAACAGATACTTGAAGGAGTACTGGGGAGAGCTGTTTCCTTTTATGACTTAGCCATCTTCACGGAATTCTCTCTTGATTTTATTTTCAAACTTGGAAAAAGAGCTAACTTATCAGCCAGGCAGATAAAATTATTAGTTTGATCATCTGAGAAGTGGGAGCTTGTAAAAGGGATTTGTTGAGCTCTCCACTTAATCTTGACAGCACCTTGCTATCTGACACTCAATTTAATGTTAAATTTGGAGACAAAGTAGAAAAGGAGGGGTGTGGGTGTCATTTGTTATCACTTCAAACACAGGGTCACTTCGTCTGCCAGGATGCTCCCCATCCCATTCAAATCCCATCATCTCCAGTCATTTTAGCCTGAAACTCATCTCAGCAAAACAACTCCCCACCCTGCTTCACCCTAATCAGATTCTTTTAAAGTGAAAAAGATGGGGTACATGATTACATCCTCAAAATTCCATCCATTTGGCACCACAGCCAGGTTTCCAAACAGCCTGCACACTTCCTATCAATGAGTTCTGTGAAACCGGTGGCACACCAGGATGGCCTTATTTGCTTTCTGCTTTAAGCAGAAAAATTGGATTTAGAAAGCTTTTCCTAATCTGGATCTCTGCAATATATAATAAACTTCTTACATCTGTCACCATCAGCATTCTCCTTGCTCTCTTTACTTTTATGTTTTAAAGAGGAAAGACAGGGTGCCCTTTCTTTCTCTTCCATTTCAAGCCCTGTCTTGGGACAGCTAGCCCTGAAGATTAGTGACATCTTCCTGGCTGGGATGATGGGGGACCAGAACTAATTTAGGATTGCCCTCTATACCAACCACATTCTGTCCTTATTAACTCTAAGGAGCAACTCTTGATCTGGAAGCTTCTAAATGTTTTGAAACTTTTCAGATAGTAAAATAAAAGGTAAGCCTAAAGCCCTCTGGACATCCTCTTTATTGATAACATTGATTGCATTCCCGAGGCACTGTTTTCAAAGTAGGAGACTGAAGCTCACTTACTTTAGAATTACTGCCTGTACTAGGTAAAATGCAGATTTCCAGGCTCTACTGGCTCAGAATCTCTGGAGACAAGGATCTCTCTGCATCCTAACACCTCTCCAGCTGATGCCTGTGCATTTTGAGAACCATGAAGAAAGAAGTAATGTTATCAAGTTGTTTATTCTCTTGTCATTCTTCAAGCCTTGCGTATTAGAAGCCTTTTGATCAGCAGAGAAGTGGTTCAATGGAGAGTAAGGTGTTAAGTATAGGAAAAAGGAGTCACAGTTTTAAATCCTGAGCCATTGTTTGCTTGCTGCCAGACAATAAGGAACCAACTTGGCCTTTCTGACTTGGTTTCCTTGTTTGTAAAGCTGGTAATCACAGGCTTGATGAGGCATGAACATAAATCACCTGGCACATAGTAAGCGCAGGATAAACATTTTATATTACGATTTCTCAACAGATGCTGTTTTTTTAAAAAAATTATCTAGGAAACAACTTCATTTTATGAAGCAATAATTTATTTATTCATCAAAGACGTGTATATCTGCCAATTAGAGTTCCAATGAGCCTGAGTTCTCCCACTGATGTCATTCCTGCCAGTTGCAAAGGAGCTTGGTGTCTCAGTCTGCACATTGCCATTTGGTTTCTTGAAATATTCAAAGAGCTCCTGTACCCCTATTACTACAGCCTTTGTCAGTTCCTATTGGTACCTAAAACTCTGGTTGACAGCTGCAAAACTTTACACTCATATATAGCTAACAGGGACCAACTTTCTCCTGTGTCTTATAATTGAGAGGACTATTCAAGATCCCATGGTTTGAACTTCACACTTACTCTGTGTTGTACTGTCAAATGAGCATTAGTCATTTTTGTATCATGAAGCACTTACCCATGATTCGAGGGGTTTATTCTCCCTCCAGAAATATCTTTCCTCATCCTTAACAGGTTAATGCTTAGAGTTAGATTTACCTCGGTGCATGGAGAGTCTAGGGATCTGGCCCCTACTCTATGAAGAAGTCTGAACTGTCAGAGTGCATGTCTAGATGGGTGCTCATAAGCTACAGGCATTCTCAGAAATGCCTGAGAAATTGAGGGGGGGGGTCTGATAAATAAAACCCACCCTTTATAACCCTCCTCAAGTGCAGTAGCTCTATGCAGAATCTGTTTCATATTTTAATTTTTAAAAATTTTTAAAAAATATTCCATCTATTTATTCATGAGAGAGGCAGAGACTACACAGAGGAAGAAGCAGGCTCCCTGTGGGGACTCGATCCCAGGACCCCAGGATCACTACCTGAGGCCAAAGGCAGATGCTTAACCACTGAGCCACAAAGGCACCCCTGTTTCATATTTAGTATGTAAAATTTTGTTTGAGAAAAGAGTGTCATTGTGAATAGTGAACAGCAATCTTTGAAAATTACTGATATAGTCCAACACATTAAAGTTTGAATCATGGCTGAGCAAACTGAAGTTCCATCAGAAAGATTAAATGCCTAAACTAAGGACTCACAATTGTTGGATTAAATGAATTTCAGCAAACATGTAGTAGGTATTTACTGTAGGACTGGATAAGGAGAGAGAGACCAAGGAATGTGATCTTTGACCACAATGGTTGCAAGACATAGTAAGGAAAGAGGAATATAATTAACTATACATGTAAATATTCTGAAATAAAAGTTTTATGGGAGCCCAGTGATGGATAAAAAAATGGTAGGTAACACAGTGCTAACTCTGGGTTAGGCACTCTGCTTGATTCTATCTATCTATCTACCTACCTACCTACCTACCTACCTACCTATCTACCTACCTATCTTTATGAAATAGGAATAATTTCTCCTATTTTACATATAAGTAAACCAAGATTTGGAGATTTAGGAGAGGTATGTCTTCACATAATTAGTAGGTGACAGAAATTGAGATTCCAACAGATACAGTCTGACTCCAGAGCTCATATCTTAACCTACTGGGGAAATCTAAGAATATTTCAACCACGGATAGTTTTTGAACTGGCCCTAAAATGATAAGGATTTTTCTAAGTTAGTGGGAAAGGAGCATGGATAAGGAAAACATCCCAGGCAGAGTGCCCTGTATAGACACAGTATATAGTCTACTAAAATGGCAAAAATGTAGAAGGGGGGCACATTTTGAAGAACCTTTGTAATTTGTTTGTAACCACTAGGCAATGATGGGATGGGAAACAGCATGGGATACAAAGAGGGTTGAAGTTAGTATCTGCCACGTCCCATCTATGTGACACTAAACAAATGACTTAATTTCTCTGTGTGTCAGTTTCCTCCTGTCTAAAATGGGAGCACAAATACCTCACTATGATGAAGATTAAATGAGGTAATGTACACAGGGCATTTAGCACAGTGCCTTTTACATGGTAAGTATTCATTCAATCTGTGGTAGCTAATTATTTTGATTAACTCCCAAACTTATGGCTAATAAGGCAAGCTAATATTTTGAGCACCTGTAGATATCAGACTTTGTACCATGCACTTCACATGCATTATTTAATCTTTACGACAATAGCTCTGTTAAGTAGGTGTTATTATCTCCCTGGTTTATGAAAGATGGTACTAAAGATTCCAGTGCTGATTCCATTGTCTGATTCCAGAGTTCTTAATTCTATAGTGTTTTACTGTCTCCCTTTATACTATACTGCTTGGAAGTTTTATCAAGATTTGATGTAGGTAGGAGGGTGATACCATGGTTCATTGGTGAGAGAGATGTTTAGAATTAGTGGCCTTTGTAACAACCTTTTCAAGTTATATCACAGAATTGATAGCTAAACTTGGGTATTATACCTTTTCAAGGGCTCTTGCCTATGGATCTCTTGCTTGAGATCCATACTTTCACATGCATACTCTTCTACCATCCATTCCATGAACATATTTTATTTTTTACATATCTTGTGAAAAGCTGTATAAATCAGCTTTTCCTATATCACAATCTCCCCCAATAGTTAGTAACTTAAACTGCTGTCATTTATTTAGTTCACAATTCTGTGGATTAGCAAATTGGACTGGGCTCAGTGAGGTGATTCTTCTTTGGGTCTTGGCTAAGCTAACTTTTGTGCTTGAAGTCAGCAGCCAGATCTGCTGGGGCTCCTTAGCTGGATGGTCTGGTACAGTGTTCATTCAACTGGATGATTCATTTCAGCTCCTTCCATCTCTCAATTTCTAGGATTCTAGTTTGGACTTGTTCTTATGGTGGCCGAAGAGTCCTAAGAACTATAAGAGAAAGGACAAACTCCAATGTGAAAACACTTTTTAAGTTTCTGCATTTGCCATGTTTGCTATTTGTCTCATTGGCCAAAGCAAGTCACATATCCAAACCCAGAGTTAGTGTGGGAGGAGACAAGGCCCATGAACAATTTGAGTGCATTATTGTAACAGTCTACCACCCAGGCTTTATAGTTGGTCACAGTCCCTCCACAGAACAACTGTATTGGCATCGGCTTGGAAGGATGGTAGAGGAGGGCATCTCCTGTGAAGCAGCTCTGAGTATCTAGCTTACTTAGGAGCAATTAGGCATCCTTTGGGTGTGACCATGGTACCAGATGGTACCAGAAGGTTACATGACATGCCAGGGACCATATACTCCCAAGTTTTCCCTTTCATATCCCCATGCCCAGCTTTTTAATCTAAAGGAGGCAGTGGTCAAAGATAACATTCTAGTAGCTGGTGAGGGCTGAGCTATGGAATGACTGGCTTATTTTTATCTTCTACCTTCACTATGCTCCCAGGCTGGCATGGCCTGGAGATTAAATGGCTGTTATATCCATTAGAATTTATAGTCTTTAAAATACCTTGGTAAAGGCATCTGCAGGCCTCTCTAATTACTATCATTCCAAAGAGCCTCTAACTTTATCTTACTTATCCTTGAAATCAGATCATGGTGGTATCATTACACAAACTTTCTGGGCTAATACGCTTTAGGCTTAAACATTCAATTTGGTTACCATATCAGTGATTTTCCATAGTTTATTTCATGAAGAAAAAAAAGTGCTGTAGGGTATCTGAAGACCTTGGTATCTGGTATCAAGCTGGATGCGCATAATGTTAGAACCCATTGCTCAATTTGGGTTGTCCTGAGAAATTACAATGAATAGTCTGGTGGAAACAATTTTTTAAAAAGTACTTCTTTCCCTCCTGTAATTTCAATATAAATGATGGCATAATAATACAACCCACTAAAACAGGAAAAATTCTTTTCCTCTTTGTAAGTATCTTAAGAAATCATATAGTGATACTTTGTGCTCTGAAACTTGAGGCTTGGAGCAAAAGATTCCAAGGGAATGAGATGATGAAGACCATCAGGGTTCAGCCTTGCTTACTGCCACTGTTGCTGTATGTAATCCAGTTCTGCTGTGACTGTGTGACTGCTGTGACTCCAGTTTTGGTTCCACAGGCCTTGTGTGGAGAGGCCTCTTTTGTATATGTGGTTTTCCTTCACTTTCCACATATAGTGGGTTTGAGGATTAAGGGTTTAAAGATTCCAGGATTCAATTCCCTAGGGACATGCTGTTGACATTAGACCATCAATTTCATTCATTCCCATAAGCATTTGTGGAGCTCCTTCTAGGCCAGAGTATGTGCCTGGCTGGATGTACAACAGCCCTGACCTCTAAGACTTTAGAATCTGGTGGAAGTCAGCGAAAGAGGCAGGCCTGTGGGCTAACAGAATTCCAAGGAGATAAAGACATTAAAAAGTAAAAGAGAGGGATTAATTCTTGTGTGGGACAGGAGACCAGAGAGTTGATGCTTAAGTGATGTTTTAGAAAATGAACATTGTGGGACATTCCACCTGACTTGTTGAAAATTGAAGTTTAGAAAGCTTGACTGGACTACTATGTCTGGAGAGATGATCTAGATAATCTAGATAATTTGTAAATGTCATGAATATGCTTGACAAAATATTTAAACTATCTAAATATACTTAATAAAATGTCCACTATATCATAATTTTAAAATAAGATAAGAGCATACAGGAAAGTAGGGGGAAATTCTCCAATGTTAAGAATGGAAGAAGAACAGGAGTCCAAAGAGGTAAGTAAGGGGTGAAGTTGCTGCCAACTTTATCACCAACCACCAGTAAATTTCAGGGGATCAGGAGCTCTAGCTTTAGTGGCCATGCCTATGTATAAAGGAAAGAGGCAAAAAAGACTATATAGGGAGTTGGGCCAGTTGGGGTCTCCTAAGGGAAGCTGGGACTCATGAAAGAAGTATCCTCAGGGAAAAGAAGAATTAGAAAAAAACATCCACTCCATGGAGGCAGACAGCAGAGAACCTTGACCAACTCAGACTGACTGTTGATGGTAGAGAACATGGCAATGCGTAAATTTTTACATGGATTTGGGGCCTGAATTCATGGTATTGTCATAGTCCTAATAACCACAAGCTGAGAATTTTAAGCAGACCTGGTAGGCAGGAACACAGATCTCTGGAGGAATCCACATTTAATCCATACTGCAAAGAATTCCTCATAGTAATGAGGACCCAGTGAACATGTACCCAGAAATCATAGAACATGAAGAAACATTGAGTACTTCTCATGCATGAGAATTAACAGAGACAACCAGTAACAGTAGTGACCTCACACATTTAACACGTTTAATATGCTTAAAGAAGTAAAAGAGGAAAGTAAAAATATGAGTAAGGAGCATGAACCTATCAAAAATGACCTGATATGGTCATTTGAACTTGAAAAAATACTGAATGAATGTCTGGAAATAAAATAACAGTAAGAAATTAAACATTAAATAAAATAATAGCCCTAACTAAGACAACGCAGAACTCCATCAACAGCAGAAGGGATAGATAAACTGATATGTTCATACAGCGTAATGCTATAATGCAGTGAAGAAGAAAAACTTAAGCTAATGCAACAATGTAGAGACCCCATAGCTATACTGTGAAGCAGAATAAGCCAGATAAAGAGTACCAGTCAGGAAGTTCAAAAACAGGCAAAGTGTATTCATGAGGATTGTGGTCAGAGTAACAACTGTCTCATGCAGAAGAGTATTGATTGAGAAGGGGGATGAAGGGATGCTGGTGGTACATGAATATGTATTCCTGCATGATGTCATCAGAGATGTGTGTTTTCACTGTGATAAATGTGTTATACTTCAATATAACACAACAAAAACATCAGTGGCCCTATCTTCCAATTCTTTTGACCCTGAAGACCAGATAAGACACAGCCAAAGAGAAAATTCATGAACTGGAACTGAAGAAAATATACAAAATTCAGCACAGAGAGGCAAAGACACAAAGATGACAGAGACATTAAGAGATATGGAAGCTAGAGTGAGGTCCATGCAGAGCCCTAAAAGGTACAATGGATAAATAATTTCTAAGAAAGACATGAATCCTTTGGTTCAGAATGTCTAATGAACTCCAAGGAAGGTTAATAAAAGAAATCCACACCTAAACACATTGTAAAACTATAGGCCAGAGACAAAAGATACTAAAAGTAGTCAGGATGAAAACAGTGATCATCTGCACAGAACTGTCGATTAGACTGTGTAACGTTCCACATCAGTAGACAAAGGATGATACCAGCAGTGCCTTGAGGAAAAAGGAATTCTCAACCTAGAATTAAAAACTAGGGAATGGGAGCAAAATAATAATATTATAAATCAGGTGAACAAAGCAAAACTGAAGATGACAGATTTCGCTACCAATAGACCCTCACTTAGGGATTTTCTAAATGGTGTACCATTGAAAGAAAAATTGTTACCAAAGGGCTGTATGAAGTACAAGAAAGAATGAAGAGCAAAGGAAATGTTAAATATTAAGCTACATATACAAAAGGGGATTAGTTGGATGGATGTGCACTGTAAGAAAGGAGCTAGAACGTCGTACGGGACAGAAGCCTCACCCGAAGAGCAGAGCACACAGACCAAAGTTAGTTGAACTGAAGCTGAACTGAATTCTTCTACCTGTTTTAAGGTCATTGTACATCATGAGTTTGGGACTTTTGTTAGATTCTGCTGAATTCCTAAAATTGCCACTGAACAATTGACCTTGTTAGATCAATCAAATCTGCCGTATCTGATAATTGTCAATGTTTGCCTTCATGGTAATTGTTGAAAATAGCAACTCCATAATAAGATAGAAACAGATTTTATTCTAATAATGCCAGTAAAGCCTAGAGATTAATTAAAAACAGATTTTATTCATTTACATAATTAGGAAATTATTTGCAACATCAGTCCTAATAAACTTGGAGTTGTTTGACAAATGCGATGATTTGTTCCAGGATAAATATGTATCCTGTGTAGATACTTTTGATATTGATGGAGGGAAGGGATCTTTAAGGAGCATATGATATGAATGCCTGCCCTTTGAAGAGTGTCAAGTGCTATAAAAACCAGAGGTGCATTCATCTCCATCCCCGATGGGTGAGTATAGCACCCTGCAGAGGGTAGAGACGGTGGTTGCTGGTAGCCACAGCTGATAATTCAAGAATCCAGTTTCTTGGCATTCTGCTATCACTGTTGGAATGATAGACTGCTGGTTTCAAACCTTGACCTCAATTTTCTAGTTCTTTCACGACCCCACTGATCCCTCCCATCCTCAACAGTCCTTTGGTGGCATTTCATTCCTTAGTGAATATTTTAACCTAAATAAAAATTTCATCTTTTCCACTTTTAAGGGACAGCTCAGATCTTACTTCTTTGTAAATTCTGCCCTGAATTCCCTGGCAGGACTAACTATACCCTCCTCCACGCTCCCCTGCTACTCATATCTCTTGATAGCAATTATTTGTTTGTAAGTGGCCAGAGAACTCATGGATGGCAGAGGCTGTGTGGGCTTCTCATTTCTCCATTTCTAGTGAGCGGGCATATAACTGCTTGTTACTTTGAAATGCGATTATTTCTGTTTGAACAGAAGGGTGGTTTATGTGAGGCTGCACCTGATGAAGACGATGATGAAGAATTCTGCTTCTGCAGTGCTTTATGTCTTCAAAAGCAGTTCCAGCGACCTAATCTTATTGCATCTGCCCCCATTAGGTAGTTAGAGCAAATTTTTGAACTCTTGTTTGACAGAGAAAAAGCCCAGGGAGAGAAAGTTTAAATGGCTCACACCAGGTCCTGCAGTTCGTGCGGAGGGTGAGCCAAAGGAGAGGGTTGCAGACGGGAAATAATAAGGAACAAGGTTTCTACTCCTTAGAGAAATCACTTCATTAATTTTCTCTCCATTTAAATCCAGCTCCGCCTTCTCCCGTCCTTCTCTTCACAGGATCAGAAAAGCAGCCTTTTGATAGAAAGAAGACACACCACAGAGATGCTGAATGTGTGCTGACCCTCACGTGGGGACCATTTTCCTGTGGAAGCAGCAATAATCATAATCATAATGCTTGCTTGAACTTGGCACTTCTCTTCAGTGTAGAGCCTGAAATTACCCGCTGATGCCTTTGGCGTGGCAGTGGGCTGCTTGAACAGAGGAGAGGCTGGGGACAGCAAAGTGTGTTATTGTGGAGAAATTCTTGAAGCTCTCAGGGTTGTGAATGACTTTGGTGAATAAGCCAACCTGGGGCAATTCAATAGGCAGGGTGTTAAGTAGGAAGCTGTGTCATTGTTTCTATAGAAGGGGTAGGCTGGAGATCTCTCAGGGGCTGTGTTGTGTTCAGGCCACTGGGCAGAAAGGCCCATAGGAGGACCATGCCAAAGCTTTAGACGTAAACAAACAAAACCCTACTTCTCAGGGACCCCAGGAATGACAGAAACCTAGTTTCATAGAGGATTGGGAGCATTGATAAAAATGAATAACTCTTTGCCTTCTTTCCCCATAAATAATGTCACACACAAACATGAGGATTCTCAGGTGTCGATTTTCTTTGGTGTAAATGTAACCCATTTCTATGGTGATCTCCATTATGGAGTAATGCAGTGTTTTCTCCCATGCAAAAAAAGAGAAATAATGAGAATTTAGGAGACTTGAAGGGAACTCTTCTTCGGTGTATTTTTTTTTTTTTTTTGACAACTGATAGGATACACACAACATAGACCTCCCTGACCTCAGCCAGGTGCCGTTTTCTCCCCTTGCACTAACCAGCTATATAACTGAGATATAATTGACATATGGTTTAAGTTCAAGGTCTGTAGTATGTTGATTTGATACACTCATATATTGAATAAGGTGTCACTTCAAACTTGCGGCCTTTCGTCTCTCCGTTGTACTGGAGTTATGTTAAAACTCGATGGTCAGATCCAAGTGGTGGGGGAATGCATTTCAGGAGCCTCAACTTTAAGCAGGGTTCCTGATCTCCGTGGTACATGAAATACTGATGCTGTCTGCCATCCCTGTTCTGATTGATCTGGGGGTGGGGGCTTTTCACAGTCCCCACAATGCAGCCTGTGTAGAAACCCCTGGACTGTCCCCCTGCTCAGGGGTCCCAAATTATAGCAATCACCACTGGGGCATGTGAGCACTCTCCTTGGGTGAGACAATATTAAGCTTGACTAAAGGAGTGATGGCTGAATCTACCCATGAGTTTTGCCTCCAAACTCCCACTAGCTCAGTAGACAGGTGGGCTGGCTTCTGTCCTAACCAGGAGTGGACAACACACTCCCAAGGGAGCTGTTTGGGACCCCAGCCAGCTGCTTGGGTTTTTCTCCCTGACCTAGCCCTGACCTCCAGTTCTCTGACCAACTGCTCCACTTTTTCCTGGTGCTTGACCTCCTCCTTGGCCCCAAATTCCTATTCTAGATGCATTTTTACATTGCCTACTTGACTCCAAATTACCCACAAAGAAGCAGTAAAGAAGGAAGAAAGGAAGGAAGACTCTTTGTATTGATTAGGTGACAGGAAAAAGAGATGAATCTGACCAGTGCCTATCCCCCAGGAGCTCACAATCTAATTAGAGGAGACAGCATGACAGCAAGGGTGCCACAAAATGTTTCAGGGCCTGTGATCACACTGCGCAGTTGGTGTAGGAAGAACGGAGGGAAACATCAGTTCTGTGGTAGGGAAGGGGACTTAGGGAAAAGGTGGAAAGTTTCACGTAGGAGATGACTACATAAATGGGGCAGAGAAAAGGGAGTGGATGAATAAGACAGCCTAGCATGCTCATGCTCACACTCATGCTCATACTCATGTTCATGCTCATGCTCATGCTCATGCAGTCCTTCTATATTCCTGGGGTATGGAGATTAGGGTGGGGGGCAGTAAGAGATGAGGCAGGAGAGATGGACAGGGACTGGGCTGTGGGCACCTGGTGGGCCAGGCTAGGAAGTATGGACCAAAGCCAGGGGACTGTCCCAAGGGTAAGGCTGGTCGGCCTCAAGGAGGCACCAGAGTTCAAGTCATGGTGTCTAAAGGGGGATGGCATACTTGGGTTTGATTTAGGCTGTGTTGGTATCACAGGGCCACAGAATGTCTTTAGGGGTATTCGAGGCTAGATGTTGGTGACCTGTTCATTTGGAGTAGGACTTTAGGCAGTTGTAGGAACAAGATGCAGGATTCACCTACCTGCACAAGAGGGTCAGCCAAAACAGGCCAAATGTGAGAGTCACAGGAAAATGGGCTGGAATTCATGGGAGGAGCAGCCCAGTTGTGTGGACTAGGCCAGTCCAGCTAGAGTAGTGGAAGTGTGGCTTAAGAGATTCACATATGGAGACCAAGTCTAGGCAGCTGAGTAATTTCAGCTCCTACCTTCCAGCAGAAAGGAGACATCTAAAATGCTCCCCTGCCTGCTCAGGCTAGCTTGCAGATTCAGTGGAGCAGAACTGCAGCTGTTGGAGAAGGGTCTAGTGAAGACAGGCTGCCCTGGAGATTTCAGAGCAAAAAGTGGTTCAAGTTTGAGCAAAGGGGAGCTCCCTTCTGTCCCTAGATAACTGCATCTGTTTGGGCCTCTCACAGGTATTTTCCTCAGTCTGTAGCACTCCCCTAGCTCTTATTTCAGCCCAAAGCCATTAGGGGCCTACAGGCCAGTCCATAGCACCAAAAACTCAGTATCAGTATGGGAAATCTCCCCACCCTCAGTTGAGCCCCTACCCAGAGCTCTTTCTTGAGCTCTGCTCTGAGTGAAAGCTAGGACAGACCTTCTTCTCCAAGGCTTCTCCAAGGCTATAAAACAATCCTCTGCATAGGGGCTGACCTCACTTCCTTCTCTGTGAAATGAATTTCCAGCTCTCCAAGGGATCAGCCTGTACCCCTGTCCTGTTACCTAAAAGTCATTTTGTGAGGCTTCCAAGGGCTGTATTTTCAGAATGGTTTATGAGAAATCTGATCATCTAATCTGCCCAATCCTCAGATTCTTTTTCTTTTTTGTCTACCAAATACACACATTGCAGTACATTTCCTGCTAATTTCAAAGAGCTGCTGATGGGTTTCTCTTCCCTTAGTCATCTGGAAGGCTGAAAGATTTTAAATTGTATTGCTACCACACTATTGTGAAGAAATGTGTTAAATAAAACTCTTCTACCCACTGAGACTGTGCTCAAGACCCTTTGCCATAGCCTGGGATCCAGTCCCCAGTCCAGGTCCACCATGTTGTTACCCACCTGACTGTGAAGAGTCTGAGCCAATGGACAAAACATGGCCTTAGGCATTGCCCAGGCACTAGTGACATCCTTGTTGTTGATTTGCTCACTCATTGGCAAGGGTGACTCCTATTGTTGTTGCTCTGAAAAGGTGAGTTGAATCCATCTGCTGAATGAAGGATGGCACCATCTCTGGGGTCAAGCAGGGTTCAGAGTGCAGAGACTTCTCCGAAATGAGGCTCTCTGGGGTGTAGTGTCTGGAAGGATGGGAGCCAAAGGAGTGTCAGAGACCTGGTGTCGGATTAAGTGAACCCAGCCTCAGGATTAGGTGAACTTGTTAGAAGAGCTGGCTGCCTTTCCATCTCTCCCTCAGGAGCTTTTTTATCTCCTTAAACTCAAGTAGGAGCTGAAAGTGTGGACAGCTAGTGGGCCTGGGGGAATGTGTGGCTTAGGGAGGGGCGGACCACTGGTTCTCTGTACCCCTCTCTCCTCCTCGACACCACATCTTCTCATTCCCTCAGACACAGTTTTCTAAGAAAGCCAAAGAAGCAAATTAACATGAAAAAGAGAATTATAAGTATTCTGCTGGGTTCTTTATATACATGATCCATAAAAAACTTGCAAAAGAATCAATTTTCTTATTTCTAGATAGGCACACCAAGACTTAGAGATGAAGTCATCCAATCTGGGACACGTTTAAGAGTAAAAGGGGTGCTAAAAATACTTACAATTACACACACGTATATATTTTAAAGTATTTACTGTCTGAGAAACTTGTTCTATTGTATTTTAGACTTATAAAATAATTCCATTTAGAAACTTATTAAGGATAAGATGCTTTCTAAAAAAAAGTTGACAGATACAAACTGGGTTATCTCTGACATTCAGTGACTTTTCCAAGGTCACATGGCTAGTTAGTGACAAAGCCAGGCTTCCAATTCAATCTCTTTTCATGATTTCATATTGGTTAATTTTAGGGGAGAAGGGTGCCAGATATCCCCTAAATGTTCCAGAAGGGTTTTTTTTTTAATTTTTGTTTTTTTTTAATTTTAATTTTTATTATTTTTTTTCCCCAGACTCATGCATGCCTCTTTCCACTTGGGGGTTGGATTTGTCTGCCCGCCCATTTCCTTCCCACCTCATCTCTTTCCACTGTGGCTTCCCTGGGGCCTAGGCCACTCCCTGGTCCCCTCTATTGCTGGCACTCTGACACATCTTCTGATGTGCCTGATTTCAAACCCACCCCGTACCTTGACTTGTGACACTTCAGTGTTATTAGACCCTGACCATCTTCCCATAAATCGTCTCTGTTTCTTGACCCTTCACTGTGACCTTCTGGTTCTGGCACTTGGGTCCGCCTTAACCACCAGCCCTCCACCTCAACTCTGGGACCCCAGATATAGTTTCCTTCCTCCACGGCTTTGCCTGCCTCTCCCTGGCTTGGTTTGTAAATTCATCCCTGTCTCTTTACCCCGCCTCCATACCCACATTCACAACTTGACAGTCTTTGAGATTTAATCAACTAGTTCATTGAGCAATCCAGGTGTATACCCACCTGATTTGAAGTGATTTAGTTTAATGAAGATAATCATGTGGCCCAGGTTTTCTGGGGCAGCCCTAATTTTGAATATTACGTATCTTTGTCCTCACAAAAACTGAGTACTGAAAATCCCAGTATTTTGGCATATAAACACCATCTTCTACATTGCCTTAGGCACCCAGAAAAAAACAAAAAAAAAAAAAAACAAAAAAAAAGAGGTATAAATCCCTAGTCAGACAATATGCCCTACCTTTGGCTCAGGACATACAGATCTCTGTTAAACTTATTTTTGTCAGCAAGGGTAAGCCTAAGAAGGGACAGCTTTTTGTGTGTGTGTTTAAAAATCTCATCAGTGGGATCCCTGGGTGGCGCAGGGGTTAGGCGCCTGCCTTTGGCCCAGGGCGCGATCCTGGAGACCCGGGATCGAATCCCACGTCGGGCTCCCGGTGCATGGAGCCTGCTTCTCCCTCTGCCTATGTCTTTGCCTCTCTCTCTCTCTCTGTGTGTGTGTGACTATCATAAATAAATTAAAAAAAAAAATTAAAAAAAAAATCTCATCAGTATTGGTGTCCTATTGTTGCCCCTACATTCTATAAAGTGTACTTGATTTCCTTCATTGAATGACCAGTGTATGTCTTGCTGAGTAGCACTGCGGGTTTGTGGTCTATGTATCCCTAGTGCTAATGCCAATTTTGTTGTGACAACCTCAGTGAGGTAAATCTCTTCCCTGTGAGATTCACAAGGGTGTGATCTCCATGCCTCTTCTGTCTCCTAAGCCCCCAGGGAAATGGTACTCATGGCAAATGTCTATCCTGGGCTTTGGCTGCTCAACTGCAAATGCCTCCTCCCTACCCCCTGTTTGGGGTGCTTAGTGAGATCATGTGTCAGGATCTTCTGAAAGCTAGAGCAGCCCCAGCTCTAGGCTCCCATCCCAGGACCAGTCTGGTTTTTAAGAAGAAGGTACTTCTTCCACAGATGGCCTCCCAGATGGCCTCTTTCTACTGAGGAAAGAGGAAATATCCCAAAGAGGAGGAACATTTTGAGTGGGCACAACTGCCAGAATGAGGAAGCATGGCACAGAGAGAGAAGCAGTCCCCTTTGGCTGCATTCTGAGGACCACTGGTTCCTGAAATGCTTCCAAAAGGGATCTGTGGCCAGTGGAACTGTAGAAAGCTTCACAATGGCTGAGAAAACCCATCAGCACACTGAAGTCCCTGAGAAATTCTGCAATCAAGTCAGTAGCTTTTCCTAAACATATGTGACCACAGGACACCTTTTTCAGATAACAACCTTTAACATCTTAAAGGATCAGGGTAAAACAAAAGTGCAGGGGTTTGGGGTTAGAGGGCCCTGCCTGGGTTCAAGTTCAAAATCCTCACATTCACCTGAGTCACCTTGGGTTAAGTTATTTAACCTCAGTTCCCTCATCAGTAAAATGAGGATAATGACCAATGACCCTACAAGGGAGAGCTAAAATGTACTGGATATGATAGCACTTGGCATGGAAGATATTTATGAAAGGGGAGGCTTTGTTTAGGTGCAAAATTCACTCAGCTAGTATGCCTTGTAATGAAGAGTAATTGCATTGATATTGACTGGTTCAGAAGCTGCCCTTCCCCGTATGTGGCTATTCAGGATGCGCCAGGACCAGCATATTTGGAATGAAATGTCAGGAGTCTTTGATAGCTAGACAATGGAGGATGCTTTTGAATTAATGTATGCTTTTAAGAAAATATTTTTAAGTTTTGTAGCAAAACACAAGATGAATTAGAGAGGAAAGGCTTACTGTCTTCCCTTCTACAGACTGAAGCCATGAATTAAAAAAAAATTGCTAAAGATACAGCAAGAGAGCCTGCTATGGATGGAGAGGCTGGGGTAGCACTGAGGACAGGGAGCTCTCCACGGAATCTATATGTGTGGTTTGGAAAGTTTGCTTTGGAATCTTGATTCCTTTTCATGTATACATAAGACATGACCCTTGCATATTCTAAATGTCTTTTAATGTCTTGGGTTTTTGTTTTCTTTATACATTAAACCAGGAGTTCTTTTTTTTTTTTTTTAAAGATTTTGTTTATATATGAGAGACAGAGAGAGAGAGAGAGGCAGAGACACAGGCAGAGGGAGAAGCAGGCTCCATGCAGGAGCCCAATGTGGGCTCTATCCTGGGTCTCCAGGATCACACCCTGGGCTGAAGGTGGCACTAAACCTCTGAGCCACCCGAGCTGCCCCTAAACCAGGAGTTCTTAACCTGCACAGCATAGACCATTAGCATGGAGGTGCAAGGCCAGGGAGTATGCTTTAAGGATCCAGAAATTCCCTGAAATTAGAAGGAAATTTTGTTTACGTATGTATATTTTTATAGGGAAGAAAGTTCTAAGCCACAAAGTGGGTTTTGGTTTCTGTGAACTGCATAAATCCCATTCAGAATAAACTCCCTGGCCAGCAGAGTTCACTGTACAATTGATAATTGGACAGGGGCCCAGGCACTCCTATGAACCTCCTGGGCTTCTGTGACTGGTCCAAGGCATTTGACTACACTGCTTCATCAGCAAGACCTTGATTTTGCTTGGTCCTCTTGCTCTGGGGAGCTGTAGCTTCTCTGTGATTCCTCCTTCCCTCTTTGGCATGCAAAGTCCTTGAAACCTGCTGTGGATTCTGTTATAAATCCTAAGTACCTAGAGGTAGCTGACATGACTTTCACAATTATACAAATGGAGCAAGCAGTGTGAGTATCAGATAATTCACCCTGCCTGCATTTCAGCAGATTCGTTATTAGATACCTGTTGGTGCCATGCACTGTGTTAGAACTCAGGTATAGGTAGGTGACAGAAGATAAAAAAGGATGGCAAATAGTCCCTGCCTTTCAGAGGCTTCCTGTCCAGTGGTTTTGGGCAAGTATAACTCATAATATAAGCAATAAAAAGGAAATGATATAGAATTGTGACCCCTATATTGTTCAATTTGCACTGTATCACTAATGTTATATAAAAGTGAGTCTGCCCTGTGTCCTGAGGTCTCATCATTTATTCATCTAACAAATATTGATGGTGTGCCCATTGTAGGTCAGGCACTGCTCTAGATACTAGGAATTCTTGGGCAAGCAAATGCAGACAAAAATGGAATTCCTACCCCAACAACAACAGAAGTTTTCTGATTAGCCAGTGTGGTGACGTTAATTAAGTCAAATAAATACACACACACACACACACACAAATATGAAATTGCAACTGATATGAGCTATAAGGATGGGAGACATGGTACCTTAAGAGAATATTATAGGGGACATTTGGCCTTGTCAGAGAGATCTCTGAAGTCTTCTCTAAGGAAATAATACCTGATAAGGAAAAAGGGAGTTAACTAGGTGAAAAGGTAAAGCACAGGAAGGGAATTCCAAGCACCAGGAATAACCTGTACAAAGGTCTAGTGGCAGGGAATAGTCTGATACCTATTAGTAAGTAAAAGAAAGTTCAGTAAGGCTGGAATCCAGAGAGAGTGAAGTGCACTGCACAACATGAGGACAGGCCAGACTGCAAGGAGCTTTGAAAGAAAAGTTGGGTTGTTGTCTTTATCTTAAGTTCAATATCAAGTCTTTGAGATGTTTTAAGCAAGAATATGATAATCCATTTTGACTGGGGAGATAAGGGAAGATATCACCTCTTGGAGCTGACTTTTGGAGGATGAGTAGAACCTCAATTGTTAAGAGAAAGACCTTTATGGAAGTAGCCAAAGATGAAAAATGTCAAAGATGTATGTTTACACTGTGCCTTGGCAGTGTGCCGTAGGTAAGCTGTAGCTATGATGGAAGCTTCGTATCTTTGGAGGAATGATAGGAAAAGGTGAGTGAAACCAAGCCATGAAGAACTAAAGTGCTCTGCTTGAGGGCTTAGGACTTACTGAATGGGGAGTCAGAGTTTTAAAGGAAGGACGTAGTATGATTTCACCTGTAGTTTGCATTCTGAGATTTTCACCAGAAACTGCTCTATCATGTTTCGCCTCTGGTTTCCTATTTCTGGTTGTATAGGTGAGGACTTTAAACAAAGATTACCAGTTGGCTAATCAGAAAACTTCTGCTGTTGGGGTAGAAACTATTGCTTGGTTCCATTTTTGACATGGGTTCACTTTGGTCATCACGTTATATTGGAATTGGTCATCTTGCTTCCTAGTTGAACTGAAGAATTCTACATCTTAATCCATGCAAAGCACCGAGATCCAGAAATTCTCCTCCCTCTCTGCATCATTTATGGATGAGGCTGCACTGCTCAGGGAGTTTCCCAGGAAAGCAAATGGAGGCTAAGCTTTATTAAATATTTGGGAAAACATTTATGTCTTGAGTTTGAGACTTCTTGTCAATGTGGTGGATAGTGGAAACGATTCTGAACTTTTCAGCTCCTATGTTGTGGAGAAATTTTAAATGTCTTCCTAGGTCTGGCAATTGTTTAGCTTGGGGAATATGCCTGAAAGACACCAAATGCTTAAACCATTGTAGAAGAAAGTAACCATTGTGCGGAAGCAATAAGAGCACCCAATTTTTAAGCATAAGTTGTAGATTGGAATAAAGGCTAGATGTAAGCCATGAAAATAAATTAAAAATACATGATGGGTGTTTCTTCCTAGGAAAAATTATGAAGATGAAGATAGTACTTTAAAAAAATTATGTGTATTGTTTGAGAGTTGAATATTTTTCCCCTTGGAGTGGCGAACGGAAGAAATGGAGTGAGGATGAGAAGTAGATTTTATTGAGTCTTTGAAACACACAGTAATTTACCCATCCATCTGGCAGCCTGCAAATCAAACTTTACTTGAGGTGAGGGCATACAACTTGTAAATGGCAGAGCTAGAATTTGAGGTTAGGCCTGTCTCCAAATACCATGCCTTTTGCATTATTCCAATTTTACAGATGAAGACCTGGAAACAGCGGTCTCATTACTTAGATGATAGTGTCGGCTCTCAAGTCTGATCATCTGAACTACCTGCCATAGGTCCTCTGGATACTAATGGGGTGAAGCCCCAACAATCATCATCATAATAACTAGTGTTTGTGGACCACTGTACTAAGGGCTTCACAGGTTTTATCTAATTTAATTTAATTCTCATAAAACCTTTGAGGTAGGTGCTTATATTATTCCTACTGTACAGAAAGGGAAACTGAGACAGAGAGTTGCCATAATTTATCCATGCTCACGTAGCCAGTAGGTGCTACATCTGTGATTCAAACTGGGGCAGCCCAAGTCTAAAACCTGTGGTTACAGCCAGCTGGCCACACAGCCCAGCTTTCAAACAACCTATTCCAGAAGCTCTTTTAAAAAATCCCTGTTCCAACTGAGACTGATGCTTCTGGTTTCTCACCAGCACAGCTGGTTGGTCCAGTGTTTCCCTTGATTTCCATTCTGTCCTGCATATAAAGATACTACTTAAGCATGTCATATCAGGCTGTGGGAAATGCCATCGGTGTGTTCTCCTTGACCAGCCACTAATTCAGAAGGTTTTGTTCTAAGCATCCTGGAAGAATTCCACTAAGCTTAATTTACAGGGCCATAAGCCATAAAGCACAGCTCCTTTTTGGGCAAGTTTCATTTACTGACTTGCAGGATAGATGACTCATAAATAAATTGCTCCTTTTCCTTGTCAATTTCTGTCCCTATCTTTGGGAATGCATGGTTGCCTTAAATATCTGCAAAGAAAAGAAATTGGATTCTGTGTTAGTGACACTGCTGGTTCTCTCTCTCTCTCTCTCTCTGACATACTCTGAATATTTTACCCTTTTTTTTCCAGCATGGAAATCTTTATAGTCCTAATAGAATTATTCCTTGTATGGGGCTTTATGCAAAATGGCATTATTAATATTAAAATGATAAATATTGTGACTCCTGAAATGATATGTTTTGATCACACTCTAACTGTGGCAAACCACTTTTTTAGGATCCTTTCACATGTTGTTATAACCTTATATTCACATGCCTACACAGATATGGGTCATCTGGGCTGACATTTAAAAAGATGAAACCTAGCTAATTCACCCACAATAGGCTTTGATATAAATTACAAGGGAACACAATTTTTTTTGCCTCTAATGAATATATGGTAGGTATGTCTCAAAAGAAATTTTAATCTCTTCATTGGGATAGGAAGCAAGTCTTATTTTTTTTAATTTTTTTTTATTTATTTATGATAGTTACAGAGAGAGAGAGAGAGAGAGAGAGAGAGAGAGAGAGAGAGAAAGAGAGGCAGAGACACAGGCAGACTCCATGCACCGGGAGCCTGACGTGGGATTCGATCCTGGGTCTCCAGGATCGCGCCCTGGGCCAAAGGCAGGCGCTAAACCACTGCGCCACCCAGGGATCCCAGGAAGCAAGTCTTAAATGGATTTTTGGACGTTGGGTTACATAGCTGAATTTTTGTGTTAACATAGCCTTCACTTGCCAGACAGGGGTCCTCTCCATCCTCAGGAGAGAGAGAGCCAGTCCCAGTAACTGCTGCATTACCTCAGTCTGATGCAATAAAATGAAACTAGGGCAAGGGATTTGGAGACCCAGTTCACTTAGGAAGATATACTGAATGACTTGGGCCTCAGTTTCTCCACCTGAACAATAAAGGGCTTGAATTAGATAGTTGCTAAAGACCTGCTGGCACTAATATTCCATGATGCTGTGGCTGTTAACAACATCATAGTTGAAATCCACTATGGTCTTTCTCCTAAGTGCTTAATGTAGAATTAATAACTTTCTCAGTTGCCGTCCTCTCTAGTTTTTCTTAGAAGGAGCAAGAAACAAAAAAAGTTATAGGAATTTATAAGTCTTGATATAGTAAAAAATATTTCTTATTCTGTGCCTATAAGTACCTGTAGAGGACTAGGTCCTCTGTCGTTTTGTACCTTTAACCTAAAAGAAGAATATTGTCTCATTCTACAGGTAAGGAATCTGACATTCCAAGAGGCAAAGTTACTCACCCACACTAACAAAGATACTGGTGGCAGAGCAGAGAGGAACCCTGTGTATGGGGTTCCCAAGACTGAGATTTGCTACCATCTTCACAGCCAGCCCCACCCTGATGATTGTGGGGACCAGGCGCAAGGGTACAAATGGAGACCCATGTCCCATATGTTTAAATATTTATTTATTTAAAAAATTTTATTTATTTATTCATGAGAGACAGAGAGAGACAGAGTCACAGGCAGAGGGAGAAGCAGGCTCCACGTAGGGAGCCCCACGTGGGACTTGATCCTGGGTCCCCAGGATCATGCCCTGGGCTGAAGGTGGTGCTAAACTGCTGAGCCATCAGGGCTGCCCATGTTTATATATTTAAAAGTTAAACTTCATGTTGACCACATAGGGGCCATCTTTGCAAGGCGCATCAGTGTGGCACAGCTGGACCCGACTCCCCAGAGTCAAGGTCAACAGCAATGTCCTCTGCTCTCTGATTCAGCTCCCCTGCTTTGCACAGCTGCCTTCAGCTGCCTTTCCTGAGGGGGAGACGAGGCGTTTCCTAGCTGGATGTAAGCATAGCTTTGGAATCTTGGCCAGCATTTCTTTCGCTCCCATATTAGTTTCCCAGAGCTGCCATAACAAATTACCACAAATGGAGTGGCTTAAAACAATAGAAATTTATTCTTTCACGCTTGCGTTTGAAAGTCTGAATTCAAGGTGTCGGCAGGGCCAGGTTCCCTTTGACAGCTCTAGGGGAGAATCCTTCCTTGCCTTTTCCAGCTTCTGGTGGCCCCAGGCATTCCATGGCTTGGGGCTGCATGTCTCCAGCCTCTGCCTCTGTCTCCACACAGCCTTGGTCCCTGTGTGAGATTCAAACTTCCCTCTATGTTTCTCTTATAAAGATACCTGTTATTGGATTTAGGGCTTAAATCCAGGATATTCTCATCTCAAGATCTTTTCTTTTTTTAAATTTTTATTTATTTATGATAGTCACACAGAGAGAGAGAGAGGCAGAGACACAGGCAGAGGGAGAAGCAGGCTCCATGCACCGGGAGCCCGACGTGGGATTCGATCCCTGGTCTCCAGGATCGCGCCCTGGGCCAAAGGCAGGCGCTAAACTGCTGCGCCACCCAGGGATCCCTCATCTCAAGATCTTTAACTTAATTATATCAGTGAAAGCCATTTTCTGGATAAGGTCACATTTATAGGTTTTGGGGTTTAGGACGTGGTCATATCTTTTGGGGGCCACCATTCTGCCCACTGCAGTCCTAGATGCCACCAACTGGGCTCAGCTGGGCCTGAGGAGACATTGTATGAGCCAAGGAACAGATGCAGGCAAAAGGGACATAGGGAAGAATCACACTGTTCAGAGAAAAACAGGTAATGGCTGCAAGGGAGTGGAATGTCTAATGGGAGAGCAACAGCAGTTGGTGTATCGGGGACCAGGTCTATGGGACAAGACCCACATGGAGACACCCACTGTCAAAAGCCAATAGGTATTGAGTTTCTACCCTTTGAGATCCTACAAAGAAGCCAAGATATTTGACTGAACGCTGGGGCAGGGTCTGCAGACTGGGAATAGGAATTACTGAGAGGAGAGAGCCCTTGAAAGTTCAGATAATAATCCAAGTGGTCCCAGGATGCCAAACATACTGAGGCTCTAGTGATACTATGACAGTGAAAGCTGGCAGGAAACTAGAATAGGGTTGGATAGTGAGCAGAGAAATGATTTAAAATCCAAAATTTGGCTCAGCAAAGGGCAGAGCAATGAATAGTAAGCAAGGTAGGCTAGGTGGAAGTAATCATTGTCCCTGATAAAAAATATCATCAATAATATTAACAGGTACCATTTATTGAGGCCTTACTATATCAGAGGCTCTGTGCTAAACATAATTTTTAGTGTCATTATCTTGTTTGAGCCTCACATCAGGCTCATGAGTTGGGCACCATTTTTTAAAGGAAGATTTGGGACTCAGAGAGGTTTAGGAATTTCTCTTCATTTCACAGAAGCATGAGTTCATTTCATCTTGGGCCATGAGTTTAGTGTCCCTCCCTTGAGTCCCTGCCTAAGCATATGGGTACAAATCTGCCCCTGTCTGGCAGGACTCAGCCAGTGCCTAGGAGTGCAAGGGGATGCTGAGTCAGCATCTAGGAGGGGGTAGATGTCAGGAAGTAGAGCTGGGTTGAGGGTAGAGCTTCAAGCAGGGAATTAGTCAAGGAAGCCAGCTAGACCACTGAGTGGGGATTGAGGCAAAGGCCACTTCTGTAGTCCAAGCTCACACTGGAGATGGCCAAAGGCTATGCATAAGAGCTCCCCTAGACCTCACAGCTTGTGCCTTATATGTGGAATAGTGGAGGCAGCAAGCCGGGCTTCTTGCAAAAGAAGAGGCCCATGAGCTTGGGCATGCAGAAACCATCTAGGTTTCCTAAAGTAAGGAGTGGGCTATTTGGGTTCTTGCTTCAAAATAAGATCAGCCCAAGAGCAGGTTAGAGGCAAAGGAATGGACTGGGGGTATGTGCAACAGTGTACTCAGTCATGAGAGGATAGAGAAAGTCAAGGAAATAAGGCAGCAGCCAGTAAGCACAAGTATGTGTTCAATACTGTGCATGTGTGTGTGTGTGTGTGTGCACGTGTGTGTTTATCAGGCCACGGAGGGAGATAGGGGGCTGGGCTGTCTGTTTTGATAACTGAGGTAGAGGCAGGGGCTCTCACTGCAGTTCTCCCAAGTTTCTCTCCGGTTTCTAGATCCCACTATCTCAGAGTCTTATTCCTTCCCCTATAAAAAGTTAAAGCCTGTGCAAGTTCAGAGAATTTCTCAAAATGAACTTATTAGCACTTTAGTTGTATAAATAAGTATTTTAATTTTTGTGGTGCACATTAAAGTTGGTGGATGGGAGACTGTCAGAATTCTTAATCGTCATGAAATATGCTCTTAATAATCAGTCTTATTAAATCTAAATGAAATGCCTGTATGAGGCCCTATTTTAGTATTTTCTGAACTCACTGCAGCTTTTTTATCTCAAACAGTAACCAGAGTCATTCTAAATCATCATCAAATTAACTATTTATGCTCCCTTTCACCAGCCTTCCCTCTCTCCCTTGTTCTGCCTCTTTACCACCCTCTCCACAAATCTCATGTTTTATGGATAAATAATCAGCTCTCACAGCTCGGCAGAGGACACCCTTGGAGCTCTAGAAGGGAGATCCACTCTTGGGCAGGACAATCCCCTGAAACTCCAGGAAGTCCACGGGAGGCATCTCCTCGGAGAACGCTGTTTCTGAACAAAGAGTCTTTAGCACTCAGAGGCAGAGAGCATGCCCACTGGAGCAAGGCCTCTGTGGAGATGCCTGATTTGCTCCCTCAGTCAGTTTCTCTTGGCAAAAGGCCAGTGACAAGGTAATGCCTCATCTCAATTTCCTTCAGATGTGATTTGGAGGAAAGTAGCTGACCAGGTTTTCAAGACCTCATCTTTTTTTATTTTTCTTTTCTTTTCTTCTTCAAATTGCCAACACACAGATCTGAGTTGGCCGAAACCACAGTGGCAGACACAATGTGATGTCATTTCAAAGTCTGGATCAGTTTTGCCCGTGACTTTCTGAGGAGCAGGAAACAAGAAAGTGCAGAGGTGACATCTTCCAAGTAGGGACAAACTCCCCCTTCCCTTACTTCAGGAAAGCAAATTGGACTTGCAGTAGATGAAAAGGGAAGGGATGATGAAGTGGTGTGCCGTGGGAGCATACGGAATACACATCTCTTATCCTAAAGTAATGGCATCTTACCATAGACCCTGCTTGAGACTGAAGCCACCATATGGGCTATTTGCCCAGCTTAAGCCTTTGGTGCCTTGACTTCCCTCCATTGATCAAAACAGCCTGGTATTAAAGTACCACCCCCATTTTCTTCAGTCCTTCTGTCATTTGTTCTTACCCTCATCTCCCTCTGGGGGTGGAGCTGAAACTGGGCCTTGAATCAGGGCTACTGATTTCAGATTCAGAGGTAGCAAATGATATAAGGGCCAGCCAGACATGAAGGAGCAGAAGCCTTTATACTTTCCTAGGGAAACATCAACCTAGCTATAAGCACTATAGATACTGAAGCTCCTCATCTACTTTCCCATCTTGAAAAAAAAGGTTTTGTCCCTAGTAGTTGGGGGAGGGAGAGAAGTAGAGAAAGTCTGAACACCATCATCTCTGTCACATCCCTTAATAAGTAAACTAAGTGTGAGAGTATTTTGGCCGTTCCCCTATAACACCTTTGTTAGCACAGAACCCTGACCAATTCTGCACAGCTCCTGGTTCTGAACTTGACCATAGTATCTCCATGATCTATGGGAACCTTCTATTTCTCCTGTTCTTCCTCAGTTCAGCCTTCCTGAATCCCTCCTCATCACATCTGGGTTCTCTTTTGGCATCTGAGTCGTGGAGGCATCTTGGAATTTGGAAGAAACCTCTGCTGTGGCGTTCAAGCTGGGTTTGAATTCCACATTCACCACTCAGAGACAAGTGATCTTTGACTAGCTAGATCACCCTTCCAGTCTCCTGTTTTCTCCTCCTTAAAATGAGGGCAAGAATGTCTCCCTTGCAGGATTACATGAGAAAATGCATGTGAATTTTCTGACCCATGCTAGGTGTTTAGTAAGTGCTGCTTCCTTCTTTTCTTCTACAACAACAAATCTAATCAGTTAAGGGACAGGATTCAGGACTGTGTTTGGCATCATTTAGATGCTGCCATTATACAAACAAAGATGTTTGAGCCTGGACTTGGCACTATCCTTCTGTAAACTGAAGTTGTCATTAAACTCAAATGAGCACAGTATGTCAAGTTCAGCTATTTTTACACCAGAACAAAAATGCTGTCAGTTAAGGACACAGGCTCCATCATAAGGAGTTGGGAAGGACTGTTCCCAAGAACTGACATGAGGCAAATGAGGGGCTTTGCCTGAGTTCAGCTCTGTGTCCTGGCAATGTGATGCTTTCTGTTTTTCTCTGACCTGGCACAGAGGGGCCAGAAGTCCAGAGCACAGCTTCAGCAAACCCTCGAAAGGCCTTGCAGATGGCCAGCTGTGAGAAGGTACCTGTGTCCTGGTTCTTCTCAGCCTCACACCCAGGTCCCATGCCAGGTGACTGGACAACATCCTAGTCCTAGTTTCTTCCCATTAATCATTCATTTATCAAACATGAGTTTTCCCTTTCATGCTAAGCTCTGGGGATGCAACGATGATCAGTGGAGCATCAAATGACCAAGGTACTTAAAAATACTATTGTCTTTTTTAAAAATATTTATTTATTAATTTTAGAGACAGAGTAAATTGGGGGAAGGGCAGAGGGAGAAGACCTTCAAGCAGACTCCCTGCCTCGTATGGGGCCCAACGCAGGACTCAAACCCAGGACCCATGAGATCATGACCTGAGCTGAAACTAAGAGTCAGACACAACCAACTGAGCGGCCCAGATGGCTCGGGTGTCTCTCAAATAATATTGCCTTTAAATGACAGAAAGCTTCATTGAAATATGTACAATGACCAAGCAACTGACAAAAACCATGACATTTCAGCAAATGCAAGAAATAACTTTGCTGTAAAATTGGCCGTTTTGAAGTGAAAACCGGGTTTGCTGGAATTACCTGTGCAGTGACGGAAAAAGAATTAGATTGCAATCCAGGGTAGCTAGGTCTAAATTCTGAATCTTGGTTCTGGTTAAGTTACTTCTATGAGCTCCAGTTTCCTCCCGTGTAAAAGTGGAGCCATAAATACTTTCCTTATGGTTTCCTTAAGAAGATTAAAGTCAGTGAAGTTTATGAAAACACTAGGTACAGGGCCTGATATATAACCAGTGCTCAGTGAATGAGGCCAACACTGAGTTTGGAGAGGCTATAGAGGGGTCAGAAGCTTCTAACAAATCTACATCAGATAAGGTTCAGGCAGCATGGCTGAGAACAGATGGCTCTTCAGTTATCTAAATTAAATTGTATGAAAAATCTACCGTGGAGATTTTTACGTGAATTTAGATGCTGGACCTACTCTTCAGTATTTTAGCTGCCTCGCTGGACCACCCACTGTGTAGAGTTGTTTTCTCTTTAATCCATCCAACATTTACTTCTCTCAGACTCTTTTTTTGTCCTTGTGGACCTTAATTCTTTATTGGCATAAGGAGTTAGCAAGTCTGTGGGCTAAAGAATTGAGTCTCTATGAGGCCGCTTGTCAGTATTTGCCTCCAGTATCCTCTGCTGGGCCTGTTTAAAATACAAACCAACTTGCCTTCAACTTCCTTAATTTCCCTCCTGCCCTTAGCCCTATCCCTGTCCCACAAGGCATCTGCTGTTGATTTCAGTTGACATCAGGAAGTCATAAAGTCATAGGCTGGGAAGTGACAGTGAATGACTGACTGCCAGAGATGGGAGAGTCCCCCCATCTTCTGATTCCTGGCCCGTTGCTCTTCTCCTTCCTTCAGTCACTTAGGTACCACTGGGTGTTCCGGTGCCCAGGTCTGGCATCTCCTTTTAACTACACTCTCAGGAAGAGCACATGTGCCCCATCAGACTCCTGAAGACTTCAGCCAGGAGCCACCTTGCCTTCCTCCTCACCTGTCTTGAACAAATGCCTTCTTCCCTGCAATCTGGCACAAGGAAACTACCCCAAATCTCTGCTGCAAAATAGGAACAGTACATATTCCTAGTGGACGTATCAAAACCTATGTTTGTTTTACAGCTTGCATCTTTTGTCACTGATGCTGTGGTTCTTTCTTTTTTTTTTTTAAGGGAAAAAGAACAATCTTTGCAATTACATAGCAATTTATACTTTTCAAGGCATTTTTACGTACATGATTCCAGTTGATCCTCACAAAACCTATGCAGTACGCATGACATTATCATCCTTTAAAAAAAAAGAATGGATGTGATAAAAGCAGAGTCTTCTGCAGTGACTCCCCTCAGCTCACACAGCAAAGCCAAGGTGGAGCAGAAACTAGCACCCAGGTCCCGGTCTTCAGGCCAGTACTCTGGGCCACACCTCTCTGAAGGCGCCGGTGATCTTTAGGGAAACTCAAGTGCCAGCTCTTGGCGGTGCCCTTTGCAGTTCCTCTTCAGCTACATCCACCACCCCTCTGAACACTCGCAGGCCTCTTTCTTCCAGGAATGATTACGCAGAAAATGGGAACTGACAGTGATAGATGGACTTTTCCATTTTCTGCTAACGCGGCTATGAAGTCAGAGCCCATTTTAATGAATGTCCATTAAGGTCAAATTTGGAAAGCAGGTATTAAGAGTCATTGCTGCTAATTACACCCTGAGAGCTCTATTTGTATTTCCAAATTGGATAAAAAGGTTAGTAAAATGGAACGTTTCAGCACAGGCTGGCTCCCGGCTTGCTCTCCAAGTTTTCGGAAATGATTGGCTGCCCAAACTTGCTGAGAAATAATGTTCTATCTTATTCTTGCCTCATGCCTCACAGGTGAGCCAGCACCATGAGGAGTGGCTGCCTCTTGAATCCTGTCAGTCTCTGGCAGATCCGATTACATCTGGGACCCTTAAGAGTACTTGAAGCAAACGGCACTGGTCTATTTTAATCCCGCTCCTTCTAGAAACTAGAAACTGTAAGGAGAGTCTTCCTGCTGACAGGTGGCTCCGTGAAAGTCGTCCATCTGCTGCTAATTATGGCAGAGAGAAAATTCACACAGCCGAGTTTTCAGTTTATTTGCTAAAGATCTCCAAAGGTGTAACTGTCTTCCCAGATCACAAGGCCATTCACAGCATTACATCTATAGAGCCTGTTAATTATTTAAATAATTTAAAACCTAGGGTGGCAGGGGGCATTTAACAGAAGTCAGGCTGGGTGAGATTGGTTCGATGGTCTATCATGGCAGAGGGAGGTAATCTGTTCCCACAGCTCACAGAGTCTGGACTCACAGGATTTTGGTTTTTCTCCTTACTCTTCTTTTCTAGGGAAACTCAGAGTAGAGCAGAATTAGGCATATTTCAATCTTGAATTGCTTTCATTCCCAAACTCCAGTTCACCTCTGTGGTTTGTGGTCTCATCTGTAAAATGGGTATAATCTTCCAACTACCTAACCCAGAGGTGACTGTGATCTTAGAATAGGAGAACTTATTAGAAAGTGCCATGTTTGGAATAATATAGAGCTTTTTAGGCCCATTAAAAAAATAGAAATGGTTACATCTGATAGATCAGAAGATGAAATAATTTAATGAGAGAAGAAGAGATATTTTTTTCCTCCCCTGCAGTTTTTCCCCTTTTTAAATGAAGATATCAATAGAATTTAAAAGTTGACTCTTCAAGATGCCTGGGTGGCTCAGTGGTTAAGCATCTGCCTTCGGTTCAGGGCATGATCCTGGGGTCCTGGGATCGAGTCCCACATTGGGCTCCCTGCAGGGAGCCTGCTTCTCCCTCTACCTATGTCTCTACCTCACTCTCTATGTCTCTCATGAATAAGTGAATAAAATCTTAAAAAAAAATAAAAAGTTGATTCTTCTTTTTAAAAATATTTATTTATTTATTTTAGAGAGGAAAAGAGAGAGAGAGAGTGTGTGTGTGCACATGAGCAGGGGAAGGGTAGAGGGAGAGAGAATCTCAGACATACTTCCCATTCAGCATGGCACCAGACTCGGGGCTCAGTCTGCTGACCCTGAGATCATGACCTGCGCTGATATCAAGAGTTGGATGCTTAACTGACTGAGCCACCCAGGTGCCCCAAAAGTTGATTCTTTATATATATTTTCACATATATACACAAATACAATTGTGTGTGAGTACATGTGTATGTGTGTATATACATATATATATTCCTTTGTTTATTACTTATTCCACGGTAATAATTTTACATTATATTTTAGTTATTGGTTTATGGGTCCATTTCCTTCTGCAAGACTTGGAGTGTTTTGAGGATGAGAATAATGTCTTCTCTATATTTTATGCTTCCAGTGTCTAGCAGAGCCTGATACATAGTAGATGTTCAATGTATGTTAAATTGAAGAGCCTAGACATTAAGCAAATGAAACAAATGTGATTTTACTTTATGATGAAGTTATGTTCAACATTAACCTTAATAACTGGCACTGAATCTGTCAGGTTGAATCATTTTTGACATATTTGATGATTTTTATGCAAGTGCTAGAAATTCTATAAAATCTACTTCAAAAAGACATATAGCTCCAAGTTGGATGTAATGAGCTGGGACCCTCCTGATCTATTCTCTAGATTTTGTCCTTGGCCGTTATATTGTACCCGACACCAGAGTCTGTTTTTAGGTCTAAAATGAAGGTATGATATAGTTAAGTAGGTGACTTAGATTTCATCAAATATTCCCTGATGTCTGGAATTGGGAAGCCAGAAACTGATCCCTTGTTGAATCATTTGCAGAGAATATACAAAAAAATACACAGAGTGAGGTAATTTTACACAAAAATGGTAGAATGAGGCAATAGTGAGGTCAGAGGAGAAGAGTCCACCTCATAAGGCAAAGCAGCACTAGGTTCCTCCCAACTCTGGCCCAGGTGTTGCACTGTTATTTGGATGTCCTTTAACCTCAGTGATATTGTTGGAGTACAGTTCATATGGCTTTCCATATATTCAGGTATGCATGGAGAGTAGGTTGGGAAAATAAATTATGATAAAAATAATGTTAATACAGGTAACAATGAAGAAATATTTTAAAAGGGTTAGAAGGAAAAAAAAACCAGCTAGAAGAGAGATCAGCTGGATAGTGAAAAGATTTTTATTCCAAAATGTCCTATTAGATCAGCCTAACAGCATTTGTTGTGATCTTACTTTTAAGATATTTCATTCTGTGGCTCTTCGCAGACTTTCTACTTGTGGTTGTTCAGCTCCTCTATTCTTAGAGTTGTTACACGTGCCCTGAGGCTGTAAAGCGGGCACTAGTTTTGGATAGGCCTCCTTGTACCAACATAGTTTGGGATCCCAGTTTTGAACTAAATTGCCTGAGTCACCTTGCCTTTAGCACCTCCTGTTCTGATCTTACCAGCCTCTTGCGTCATGACCCAATCACTTGAATCTGAGTCTTATTTGGCCTCACTTCTTTGGCTCTGGTCCCTGGTTTCTTTCCTTGATCTCTCATCTAGTCATGCAGCCTGCAAGCTTGCCAAGCCACCTCTTTTGGCCTGGTATAGTCCCTGAAAGCAGAGTTCTTCTCCTGGCCCTTCTGGCCCCATGAGTAAGACTCCAGCAGGACACAAGGTCGATGAGTCTCATGTGTGATTCTTCCTCTACTTCCTCCCACCTTCCACAATCTTTCCCATTCTCCCTTACACTGTTTCAGAGGTTCCCATAGCAGGAGTTTACACAACCTGATTGTGCTCAAAGCCTTGTATATTTGATAAATAAATAAAAATGGGCTCCTACTTGGGAAAAGCCTGCAGAATCTTTGGCTCATAATTTGCATGTCAGGAAATAATACCTATTATATATTGTTGTATGATATTCCTTGTGTATTGATACTATCTGCCTAAATAGATGGTCACTTCCTTAGTATCTGGGTACTTCTCTCTTGTATCTCTATCAAGTTTGACATGGTGCCCACACATATTCTAGGACAATTTTGTAAGTTGCCATACTCTGTTAACTCCTGCCTTAGTGCTGTTGCTACCACCAAACAGCTGCTAAGACTCACATACTTCTCTGTCCTTGTTTCTTTACGATGAAATATGTTTGTGAACCAAGACTAAATGAAATGAGAGGTTGTACTTCTGTTTTTCAAGAAGAGGAATTGGTTAAAGAATACCAATAACCTTAATATGATATAATGATTGCTTACATACCACGAGTAACCTTTTTGGGGGTGATTTTATATTTCAGCAGAGATTATTTCTGTGATAAAATGAAGTATATATGCAAAAAGTTTTTGGTAACTATTTTCTTTAACACTCCAGTGTGTGGCCTGATGTTTTGAGAAAATACCTCCATTGTCACTACTCTGGAGCTTTTGCCAAGGTACATTTTGGTTTGCTAGTGTAGAAACAGTCTTTCTGTGACCATTAAGGATTTCTTGGCAATCCTGAATCAAAATGTCTTTGCCAGAACCTAATTTGGGGAATTGCATTTTTTTTCTCACTAATTAACTCCATTGTTTCAATTAGGAAAGAACTATTCCTTCCATCCCAGAATTCTGTCTCTGTACAGGAAGATGGCTTTGAAATCTTTCACAATGGAGGCAAGGATTTGTACTAAGCTCACCCAGCATCCCTTGTTGCCACATTTTCAAAATGGCTGGCCCTATTTTTGAGGGTCAGTATGTTGGAATCAAAGGTTTATATAGAGTTGAAAGTGACATCAAAAGAATCTACAAGAAGTTAAAATGATTCTTATTATCCCCACCTTATGAATAAAGGTGTACTGAGGTCAAGTATGTTGTCCAGACTCATCATGGCTAGAAAGTGGGAGAATCAAGATTAAAAGATAGGTCTTTTCTCTTTTTGTCTTAGGCAGAGTAGTTCTAACTGGCTCAAGTGGAGCTCACATTCTTGAAATTGATCTCCTTAGAAGTTTGGTAACTAGCCAAGTTAATCAGTCATAAATTCTAAAACTCATATCAGCCACTTGACTCTCATGGTGCATGCTGAAGAGATACTTTGAACCTAGAGTATAGAACATAGTCAGCAGTCTGCGATCTTTGGTTAGGAAATCTAAAATTACTTCCTCTCTATTAATGCAAATTATTATAATTAGCATCAGTGATGTATTTAATTGCTATTTGTAAAAACTACTTTATATATGCATTAGGCTTTGGAAAAATAGCTATAAATATTTTGGTGGTTTGTGATAGTAAATTAATTGCAGTACTGACTTAGGAATGACTGTGATGTACACCTGAAACTAATAGGATATTGTGTGTCAATTATATTTCAATAAAAGAAGAATGATTTAGAATCTTGTTGATCTGTGAGCTCATTTCCCCAAATGACTTTGCCCCCTTGATCTGGGAAAAAAGTCACCAAAGACACCTTTAACTTCGACACATGTTCTTCATCTGTCATCCCCATATTGAAGATTTTAATGTTCAAGGAGAATAGTAGAATGGGAAAGATGCTATTTGGCCTTTCAGAAGAGGCTCTGGGAGCTGATGGGAGGAGGGATAATATTAAGTCACTGTTTTCTATTCCTGTAAGATATCCTGTCTCACATTAACCATGGAATATTAACTGATTATAAGAGATGGGATCTAGGGTCAGACATTTACTCTGTCCACCTCAAAATGTGCTCTAACAGCAGCTTGAGGATTGTCAGAGCTGACATCAAAAGCATAGGAATAGAAATTAAACAACCTTTTGTACAGCTTCATTATATATGTTCAAATATTAATCTGTAGGTTATCATCTCAGCTAATATCTCATCTTGATTTAATAAGCTCCTTATGTTGACTTCTGCCTATATGAAGAATTTCCTTTTATATATTTGTTCTTAATCTACACTTGTGAGAACTACATGTATTCTTCTCAGTTCTGGTGTTGCTGGTTTAATTAGGCCAGGGGTGGGGATATACTGGAAGTAGTGTGGCTGATGCTCCAGCCACTGTTAAAGGCAGTCATCATGAGAACACCATGTCTATAATACTGTCTCCTGTTGTTTCCAAAGTTGCTAGTCTTTGGGGTGCTGAGTTTGTCAGAGAATTGGAGCAAATGTCTCCCTCCCAATGTTGGGATTTTTTGTCACCAGCATCCAACTAGTACTACTGATAACCAAATCCTTGTTCCTGCTCAGCATTTCCTTCCTAATGATGCCCACTATTTTGCTGGAGACTTTTTTTTTTTTTTAAAGATTTTGTTTATTGCTTGAGAGAGAATATGAGTGAGAGAGATAACAGAGGGAAAGAGAGAAGATCCCCACTGAACAGAGCCAGATGTGGGACTCTGTCTCAGGACCCTGGGATCATTACCTGAGCTAAAGACAGATGCTTAACCCACTGAGCCACGCAGGTGCCCCTGGAGATTTTTTTTTTAGTAGCTGTACCTTGATCAATATCTTTTGAAAACAATGATTTTTAAATCCATTGTTTAGTTTGCAACCTTTTTCCTATGTATTAGGAGAAGAGGATCTTACCATTTGAGATTTATAGATGAAGTGCTGTTTAGAAGACTGGACTCTATTGTAAGAGCTTGGGAGGTTAAGAATAGTTTTATTCATGGTTTTATACTTCTTGGTGCCTAATATATTATCTAAAACTAAGTAGATACACAATTAAAATTGCCTAAATTAAATTGAAGAAATGTCTATAGCTTCCTGTGGTCATCCACAAGTCATCTAATAAGAGATGGAGAGATTGGATTTTAGACAAGATACTGACACAGGGTAGTAAATATACTGACACATGGTAGTGAGAGGAGGTAATTCATGGCTTTAGTGAATGGTTCATTATTTCATTCATTTGATAGTGATTTACTACATTCCTACTGTGTTACAGGCATAGTGCTAAGTTGAAGGAAGCTAGGATATGGTTTGAAATTCTTTTGGGGGAAATCAGAATTACTTAAAAAAATTTTAATTCTATATTGAGGTATAATTTATGTATAGTAAAATGTATAAATCTTAAGTTCACACCTAGATAATTTTTTATATTTATGTACCCATGATCAAGTTATATTTTCATCCCCTCAGAAATTTCTCATGACCCTTTCCTGTTAATTACCCTTGCTATAGAACTAATCATGTTCTAACTTCTACCAGCATATATTAGGTTTCTGTACATGAACTTTATATAAAAGGAATCATGTAGTGCATACTCTTCTTTGTGTCTGCCTTATTGTGTTTACATACTCTTTTTGATATTAATCCATATTGTTGCTTGTGTCAGTAGTCTGGTTTTTTAAAAATTGATTGATATATTCCCAGAATTACTTTTTGACATTAATTAAAATGGTATTGTTTAGATTCTGGGAGATGGCAGTGGCAATGACATATTATTTAAATCTTCTTATATCCACCCATTAAAAAAATCAGAGTAACTAGGACAGCAAAACCAAAAATCCATGTACAACATATATAACAAAGATAAGTGAAAGGATATCTTCATAAATGCCAAAAATTGCGCAATATTAACTAGACCAGTATAGTAAAAAGTAAGCAGAGGAGGGGTAAGAAAGTATCTGATGAATGGAGTAAGAATTCCCAAAATGACAACAGACAGTCCAAATTGGTTAAGTTAGGGACAGTAGGAGCAAGAAAAAAAGCAAAAAGCAGGGAAGAGGAGCAGAGTCAGCAGATATCAGTAACTATGATTGTGGGTAAACCACATATAAAGTATTATAAGGAAAAGAAACAAAACCAAAGCAACATCCCTGTCTTTAGACGATCAAAGAAACCAGAGCATTGTACACATAAAATAAGTAAAAATTGTAAACTATTTTAAGATAGATGTAAGAAAATAATAAAGCTATGAAATAACAAAAAATGAATTAGAAAAACTCAGAAATGATATAAATAGAGAAAAGGAGGAGTTGGTAATGGATCTATCCAAGCTCAGACAATTATTTAAAATAAAATATTATTTTAGAAATGAGAACTAAATGAAATGGAGTACAAGAATGACACCATAGAAAATTCCTTAGAAATAGAAGATGAAAAGGAGGGGGAGAATGCTTAAACCAAAAAAAAAAAAAAAAAAGAAAGAAAGAAAGAAAGAAAGAAAAAGAAAATAGAAAGTGATAAAGAATATAGGCAGTAGAGATCCAATACATGTATAATAGGAGTTCCCCCTAAAGGAAGCCAAAGCATGGAATAGAATTAATATGAAAAACTACAATTCAAGTAAAATTTTCTGAGATAAAAGGTAAATTAAAACTATACACTGAAGAGAAGCATATTATTTGGGGGGAAATCAATTTAGTGTGGCCAAACTGGCTTTAAAATGAAAGGAAAAGCTACTTTGAGCATCCAGACCATAATATTGCACCATGCACAAGGCAGGAAAACAAACCGGATTGTAAGTCTTTCCAAAAGCAATGGTTTATGATCTGAAGACAATGGCAAATTGAATTTAAAATTTTTAAAAATGTAAAAGAAATGAAGACAATGGAGAAACATATTTGTGATACTCAAGGACAAAAAAAGTGAGCCAAGGAGTTTATACCCAGCCAGTTTATACTGATTGTCAAGTATGGGGATTGTAGCAACATGTTATATACATGTAGGAATTCAGGGACCAGCTAAGGAATCTACCAAATGACTGAAGAGGCATTGACATAAGGACCAGCATTTAACAGTAGCAATCAACATGTGTGATAATAAAATTGTATATGCATACCTCTCCATTTCTTCTGAAAACAAAAGGTTTGAATGCAAAAGAACCTTTCAAGCAGATATGAAATATAAAGTTAAGTATAGTCAAAGCTGACCCAGTAGTGTTCAACTAATTCAGGTACTTGAGGATCAGAGACAGATTTATTATGGATGTATCCCCCATAAGGAAAACATTGATTGTGTAAGGTGAAGCTCTGAGTGCCATGATGGATGAGTAGTCATAGGTCAGTATCCATGAATTATTGGCTGCATTGGCTTTTCTAAGGATCCATTCACAGAATGCCTGCAAAGAATTCCCAGAAGATCCATACCAAAAGAGAATAGTACAGAAATACCCTCTAGAAATAACCACCTAAGACAGCTTTCCTTTAGGTAACTATTTCTAGAGTGAATATTACCCTGTTCTAAAAATAAGTCATCTGTGTAACCCTAAAAAGAATAGTCACAGGTATCCTGATTTTGAAACCATCACACGGGTTTGGAGGCACAAGGTGATATGTTGAAAATGCTGTCAAGAGAACTGTGAGGGGTTTTTGAGCTAGAACTTGCTACACATGGTTCTCCTATGAATGCCTACCTATAATCTGAATGCCTGGAGCATGCACATGATATTTCAAAGTTTGCTGCCTGGCTTTGCCTATAAAACACCACATTCTTCCATTGCAACAGTACTTACAATTTAATTTGTTAAGCACAGCTGACTCACAGTCACACCTGGAACAGTAGGATTGAAGGTCTGCCTCAAGCAACTTATTCTAGTTCTTTGGCTACATGAGCTGTATGCTCTATACATCCTATTTCTACAGGAATGATTGTTTGGGGCATTTGGAAACAGTGAAGTGCCTTGTTGCATGTCCTTGGTCCCCAAATCCAAGGATTGTTATTGTTGCCAGATTGTATTGCTTGCAGAAAGATAGGACACAGTCTTTGAAACTAATGGGCTAAATTTTGCTGAATAACATTTTCCTTGTTTTATTTATCCCCAATAAGGATAATTTTGAGATATTCTAAAAATAATTGTATTGGATACAATTTTCCTTTTGGAATTGAACTGAAATAACCATGTCAGAAGCCAACAAGCAGATGGTAAACTTTCCATTTCTGCTGATTTGGGCTAGATTTTTCTTAAAGCTGAAGAGGGGTTTCATGCCTTAAGATCTTAATGCCTTCCGGTACCTTTTGACTATAACAGATTTGGGTCATTCATTGAAGACACACATTTATTTCTAGCCTAGATAATCTCAGTGTTGTCTTTCTGCTTAATTATTATAAATGATTGACACCAGAAGTGCTGAAACATGAATGTGAAATTACAGAACACTCTTAAATTCTGGTGTTAATGAACCCAGCATCATTTCTTATTTGTTGTTGTTAGTGTTGGACTTTGTTTCTGTTTCAAGGTGTTGTGGTCGTATAAGCTCCTTTTTTTTTTCTTGGATAATTTCAGAACTATGTACTGCTTATAGAGGAAGCTAAAGGTGTCATAGGTCAATACTTGTGGTTCCTGGCAGACCAGATGTAGTTCATGACTTCCTCCATGATTTCTACTTGCCTCTTTAGTGTTGCCTTTTCTTCTCAAGGATACTGCCCCTTCTCAAAACTCTACCTCCGTGATTCCACAGCATTTACTTAGCACTCATTCTGTGTTAAGCATTTTGTTAGACACATCCAGTTTCCCAACTTAATCCCTGTAGTGGCTAACTTGTATATGGTAGGAATATTTGTCCCTCCTCTTTTTTAAAAGATGAGGAAAACTGGAGTTGGTTAAGGGTGTGACTTGCCTAAGGCCACGGAAAGCAAGTTGCAGAGTAAGAACTTGAGTATTCAGGTTTTAGAACCAAAACATCTGGCTGTGAATTTTAAAAGCAGCATTTACTAGCCAGTCACTTAAACTGATTGAACTGAGTTCCTAAAATAGTTTTAGGTTTATGACAAATTGAGAGGAAGGTAGAGATTTCCTATATACTCCTTGCCCACACACATGCAGAATCTCCCTCATCAGAATAATACTTTTTTTTTTTTTTTTACCAACAATGCACCCACACTGACACATCATAAAAAGTCCATAATTTATCATAGGGGTCATTGTTGGTGTTGTACATTCTATGGATTTGGATAAATGTATACTGACATATATCCTTCATTATAATATCATGCAGAGTATTTTCACTGCCCTAAAATCCTCTATGCTCTGAGTTCCTTGTTTATTCAAAATGAGGATCATTCCTATTTTATACAGTTGTGAGGACCAAAGATAATATATACAAAAGTGCATGGCACAGAGTCTGACACATAACAAATCCTCAAAAACTAGTAGTTGTTAATTTTTAAGAACACTCCTGTTATAGTTTTAAATGGTTCTTATTCAATGTAGGTACAGAGACAGGGGTTTAAGGCCTGGAGATAGAGGTATGGATACGAATCCTGAGAATTAATTAATTACTTAATTTCTCAATGTCAGAGCTTCATTATCTACAAAATGTAATAATAATAACATCTACTTTATTAGGTGGTAAGGATTAAACAAAATAATACCAATTGAATTTTTTGAAAAGTACTAGTGCCTGGTAAATATTTGATAAATTCCAGTTTGTTCCTCTCCTCCCTCAATGTCAGCCCATTCTTAGAAAAAGATCAGGTGAATTCCTGTGCCCTAAGAATTACGTTGATGAAAAGTCTCAATACAACATTCCACCCTGACAACTTCTTTGACTCAGGTTTTACCATCTGGTGGCGAATTTTATGAACCAGCAGCAGAACCTGGGAAAACAGAGCCTCTGTCTGTTAGAGTAAACTGTGGTCCAAATGTATTTAGCCTTTTGAATTTTGTGGAAAAATTCATCCTGCTGGCACAGTTTGGTATCTGATCCTCTAGTTTAAGTCCAATCCAGAGAATGCTAGAATCTCAGGTGGAAAGGACATTAGCAGTGATCTGGTTTGTTTTTCTTACCATAAATTCCAGGTAAGTTGTCATACCCTCTCTCTGCAAGCTGATTTACTGCTGGGGATCAAGCTTAAGTCTGCATCTCCTCTGAAACCCTCCCCACTGTTAGGAGGACACTGCTTTTTTCCACACTCCTGATTCACCTACTATCTTGAGGCAAGTCTGCAGGGCTCTGTGTCATTTCTTGTGTGCATGTTTAAAATTTTTTTTTTTTAATTTTTATTTATTTATGATAGTCACAGAGAGAGAGAGAGAGAGAGAGAGAGAGAGAGAGGCAGAGACATAGGCAGAGGGAGAAGCAGGCTCCATGCACCGGGAGCCTGATGTGGGATTCGATCCCGGGTCTCCAGGATCGCGCCCGGGGCCAAAGGCAAGCGCCAAACCACTGCGCCACCCAGGGATCCCTTGTGTGCATGTTTAATTTCAATCTTTAACTTTTCAGAAGTCTATGACTTGCCTCCCAACTAGATTATTAACTCCCCAAGGACATGACTCATGTGTTATATTCCTTTGGACTAATTAACAACCCTGTGTTTCATCCTCTGCAGTGAGGGTACAAAAGTAATTGTCAAATAAGCTTCTGAGGCCCTCAGTCAAAGATGGGAAAGGCATTTCACTTTTCCTATCAGCACCAATCAATTGGTAGAAGCTTCCTGGAGTATGCTGCACATTTGATAACTCTATTCTGAAGTGATCTGTGTTTAGAAAAATGGCATGATGTGCTGGAATATTCTGGAAAAAAATGAAAAGGAAGCCTTATGCTGGGCCTTGAGAGATAGGCAGAACTTTAATAGAAAGTGCCATGAATTACAGTGGTAATCCAGTTGGGGCAAAGGCATGAAAAGTATTGATTATAGCACAGAACACCATGCTTTAAACATAGTAGGTATCTCACCAAAGACAGTTGAATTACATGTTTGTATAAAGGGACTTGCCTCCAGGGTCAGATACAGGACAAGTCCCATGAGAAGAAGGCATCATTTAAAAAATAACAAAAAGCAAAACACCATCAAAGTAATCAGAATCAAATATCATATGATTCCACTCATATGTGGAATTTAAGAAAAATGAGCAAAGGAAGAGAGAGAGGGAACAGAGGGCAAGCCAAGAAATAGACTCTTAGCTCTAGAGAACAAACTGATGGGTACCAGAGGGGAAATGGTCAGGGTGATGGGTGAAATAGGTGACGGGGAGTGCAGTTGTTGTGATGAGCACTGGGTGATGTATGAAATTGTTGAATCACTGTATTGTATACCTGAAACTAGTATCACACTATATGTTATCTCAGTGGATTAAAATAAAAATAAAATAAAATTTTTTCTATCTTAAAGAAAAAAGCATCAAAGTATTGAATCAGCTGGCTATTTCCTGGCTCGGGTGTTAGGATTTAAATGATCTGATCAGGATATATAAGGAATAGGAAAAGTAGTGGGTGACTAGAGAGAGATCTCTAAGAAGGCTTTGATCTTTTGTAGGTAGCTATGGAAAATGATAGACATCATCAGCACTAAGGGCCTCCTCTGACTTTTGCAGAAAGGTCCCTACCTCCCTCTTGGAACAATGGTCTCTGTAGTTGGGCACAATATATGTTATTATATAATTATTTGGACTTAGTTCCAACTTTCAACTTCCTGAGTTTCTATTGTAAGAGAGGGGCTTGGTGGTGAGGGGCAATATGGGCAGGTGGTTAAGAGCATAATTTCTGTGTATGAACCAGCTCTATAATTGCAAGCAAGTTACTTAGTCCTGCTAAGCCTCATTTTCTTCATCTGTAAAATGAGAATGACACTTATGCCTATTTCTAGGTTCAATGTGAGAATCAAGGAAAATACACCACTTAAGGTATGCCAGGCACTTGTTTTAACTACTTCATGTATATTAAGGCATTTTTAAATGATTTTTTAAAAGATTTTATTTATTTATTCATGAGACACACACAGAGAGAGGCAGAGACATAGGCAGAAGCAGGCTCCCTGCGAGGAACCCGACATGGGACTCAATTCCAGGACCCTGGGATCACAACCTGAGCTGAAGGCATATGCTCAACCACTGAGCCTCCCAGGTGCCCTATTAAGGCATTTTGACAGCCCTTAGATGTAGCTACCATTATTTTTTCTGTTTAATTTGTGAGGAAACTAAAATTGAGATTAAGTGATTTGCCCATCACTACTATCCCAGACATGTGAAGATAGTCTTTTCTCTGACAAAGAGTTCCTGCCTCTGGATCCATAGGATTCTTCTATTTTTGTTTTGTTTTGTTTTGTTTCCCATCTCTCAACATGAGAGCTTTCACTGTCTGAGATGGCAGAGGGCAGGCAGTGTGGGCTCCTCATGAACCCAGCTACACTGACAAAAGCCTTGGTTAAGGTTGACTTCAATTTCTGTCTCATTCCCTGAGCCTGCATAGTCTTTAAGTGCCAGGACTTAGTTGTTGTTGTTGTTGTTTTATAATCTACATGATTTACCTTTTTTTTTTTTTTTTTAGTATGATTTACCTTTTAGAAAGAAATCAGTCATAATTCTCACGAAATTGTTTTTTTTGGGGGGGGGAGTTTCTTTTGTTTTGAAAAGAACTAAGGTTTAAAAATCACATATTTGTCAATTTCTGAATGGATTTGTCTACCCATTGTCATCTTAGAGCAGTAGCATTTGTACAATAATCCAAATATTTTCTCATGTCTGTTACAATCTTAACCAATATCATAGAGTTTGAGACTGGGAGGGGAAAAAAAGCAGCACCACTGCTTTGTTGTTGAGTTGTGCTCAACAACGGCCTGGGCACCCCCATAGTTTTTGTGAAATGATTTTCCTCATGAGCCTAATTTCTTCCTTAAGATGACAATGGGGACACAAAGGAACAAAGCAGGAAGACAGCTAAGGATTTACACCAACTTGTCACACTGAGCAAGCTTGAGCTTCATGTCTACAGAACCTGGGTCTTCCCTGAGCCACCCTCTTCTCCATTCCAGCAGGTCTTGACCTGTCATCAGCCTGTACCTCAAACTTAGCATCCACAAAAATACCCAGAGAATATGTAAAACATACATTCCTGGCTGCCTGAGATTTAGTAGGTCTAGCATGAAGCCCAAGAATGTGCACATCTAATATATTCCCTAGAATCTCACCTAGAATTGCTCAAGTCTGCAGAGCAAGCTCATTCTTACAGCTACCTATTTGTTTTTATCCCCCCCCCCCCGCCACTCTCCTAGGACTGATAGACCTTCCTCCCACTCATTACCAATCTCAATCCTGTCCATTCTTATAAGTCCAATACTAGTTCGGTCTCTGCCATAAGCCTTCCCCAGCTCCTCTTATCTCTTTCTCTCCACCTGTCTCTCTCTCTCTCTCTCTCTCTCTCTCTATCTCTCTGCCTTCAAAACAAGACAAAACAGAACTCCTTTTAGTTCAACCCCAGTCTCCTGATCCCAGCCTCACCATTCTGTGGCTTGAAGGAGAGGGCAGGGAGTGTGATAAGCCATGGAAGATCTGACTTAGGCTGGTCTTAGGAATGTCACTCGTCTGTTTCCTCACCTGCTGTCCAAGCCAAACAGACCCCTAGACGGAATGGCCTGGATGCCACCAGGAGTTCCAGTTCCCCTCATCAGAGCCCCAGCTTTCCAGGACTGGATGAAACTGGGCAAGCAGAGCCTTCTGCACCCTAGCCCTTGGACCTACAAAGTCCATGTCTTTGTGGAAAAAGCTCTCCCTTTCCTGTCTCAAAGTGCAGTGTTCTAAAAAGCCGAGTGGGTTGTGAGAAGCCCTACTTAACCTGCATAGGCCGCTCATCTCGGCACCATTTCCCTGAGCCCTTGGTTATTTTTACTCTCTCTGAGCTTCTTCCCATTCTTCAGGTGCTGGGCGAGGTGGCGTTCATTTGGCTTTGCTTCTGACACAAGATAAACGAGCTTGGGGCCCTCGGCGATTCACTCTGGCTGCCAGGGGGTTCCAAAATAGCAAACTATTTTTCATAACAGCAACGTGATATGAAGGGAGATGCAGCAGGTGCACTCAGATTTCCCATCGCCGTCTGGGGCGCGTGGTGGAGGGAGAGGATTCATTAAAGTTTGCACTTGTATCCAGGAGAAAGAAGGGCCGCTCTCACAGTGGCCGTTTCCCTTTGGCTGGGTCAAGGTCTCACCTCCTGAAGGCAAATCTTGTCCTTGGGCAAGGTGGAAGTGCAATAAAACAGCAGCCCGGGCACCCCCATAGAGTTCCATGCCTTTTTGTTTTCCCTCGTACAAAGATAAGGTTATGGATGTGAATATCCGCCAAGTATTTTTTTTAAAACACTATCTTGTGTGTTAAGTGAAAGAGCAAGATTTCTTAAAAGTTGCAAATATTTGGCATTTTAATTCATTAAATGTGTGGGCATTTCAGAAATTTAAAGGGTCAACTTTTCTTTTACTGTCCCCATTTCCAGAAGCGTGAAGGTGAAAGATTAAACTGGCATTGCCTCTTTCGGTTTCTCTTATGCTCTTGACTCATTAGGAAAACAGCTTCTGCTTCTGCTGCGCTAGTCGCTCTTAAAAAGTTGGTCCCCAGCCCTACATCTGATAATCTCCCCTTATCCCCCATCATGAATTATGTACATGTTTTTAGGATGGAAATTGTAATAAAGCAAAGAGGACTTTAATTTATATTTGTATGTACTGTGAATTTCTTTTTGATGTTTCTCTCCCTCCCCATCAAGTTACTAGATATTACTGGTAAGAAATGAAAAATAAAATTGAAGTATATGTTATAGTAATAATGATGATGAATGATGACAATAATAATAATGGCTTTTCAAAATTGGAGTGAGTCTGGAGGGACAAATATGACAAAAATGTCCAGAGTCAAGGCCAGAGTACGAGGGAGCAAGTATTTTGTTTTAAGAGCGGCATGCTAGTGAGCTGTAATTGAGTGCATAAGACACTGGATGCTGTCTTATAATACATCTTAATTTAAACATTTCTTTTTCTCAGGGGACCACAGAGTATGTGGTGCATGAATAAATAAATGCCATGACTTATTTTGGAGGCCCCAATCATAATACAATTATATGCATTGCAAATTTTCCTATGCTACTTTTAGTTTCTGGTGTGTGTGTGTGTGTGTGCGTGTGCGTGTGTGTGTGTGTGTGTGTTTTAATTATTAAACTGCATTGCAGAAAGAGCTATACCTTAATGTGGCCACAGAAAAGGAGGGGTTTCTCAAACCAGACAGCAGAATCTCCTCCATCATGAGCTTGACCCCTTCAGAGAATGGTGATTAGGTTTTATATGGAGTTAGACTTATTCCTGGCCTGGCTCAATCAGGCACAGAGAGTCTGGGTGTAGAACGACAGAGCTGTGACTCTCGCTTATGGTCTTGTCTTTAGAGACCATTTCTCTTCTCAAATCAGTGGTAGCTCCTGATCCTACCAGAGAAAAATAATACATTTTTCCTCCTTAAGAACAGCATTTTCTTTCCTCGGGTCACTAAGATCCATTTGCTAAATAACTCTTGAAGTCTAAAAAATCGTCTCTGAGTAGCCAGAAGAGGTGAATTCAACCTTGCAAATAGTTCTCTAAAACCATCACCCCTCTCAAAAGCCTTTTCTCTTTATACAGTATAAGTCCTACCCATCCGGAATAATTTGCTGTTTCATATCTCTCTTTCCTAACTATCTCTGACTTTGGTGTCCCTATTTCTCTTTATTAAGAAAGGATCTGGGTGGCTCAGTAGTTAAGCATCTGCCTCTGCCTCAGGTCGTGGTTCCGGGGTCCTGGGATCGAGTCCCACATCAGGCTCCCTGTAGGGAGCCTGCTTCTCCCTCTGCCTGTGGTCTCTGCCTCTCTCTCATGAATAAATAAATAAAATCTTAAAAAAACAAAAAAGAAAGCATGAGACAGATGCAAGATAGTGGAGAGGCTAAAAGCACTGGCTGCAACCATACAGACCAAGGATTGAGTTCTTTATTTTCTACTTCCTACTTATTTATCAGCTGTGTGACCATTGGCAAGTCACTTAACCTCTCTGTGCCTTAGTTTTCTCACATATAAAAAGGTGATAATAATAGGACGTGTCTCACTGGATTGTTGTTAAGATAGAATGAGATACTGCTTATAAAGTACTTGAGAGAGTATCTATATGATCCTAATAAATATTAACCATTATCCTACCTTTTGATTTTCCAGACCAGTCTAATTAAGAAATTGAAAACAATCAGATATTTGGATTAACCTGATTTGGGAGCTGAATTATTCTCCTTCATTTTGTAATGTCAAGGAAAACCCAGAATTTTTAAAGCAGATACACCCTCCTTTCCATATACCCCATTCTTATACACACCGAGTGTGCTGCCTTCATAGGTATGGCCGCACATAAGACCGGATGAATAGGGAATTGAGGAGCAAAGCAAGGTTTGTGGTTGATTTTATTTTCGGTCTACCCAGACACATTGACTTATTTTCTCTCTCTTAATATTTAGGGTCCTGATGATTCCTCTCTTGCTGGAAAGCTCAAGCTCTGGACTCATGAGCCCCCCAGGAGACTGATTATTATAAATTATCGTTGACCTCCTGTCCACTTAAACCCAGAGGTCAGAACTTGAAAGACGGTGTAAAGATTGACACAGGTGCAATTGGGCTTCAGCTTTAAAGGAACCTGATGGTGCTGTGTGGGAGAGATAACCGTGGCTAATAGGCCTGGTGGAGCCTGATAGGGAGCCAGGATCCTAAGGCTGGTGAGAGAGGTAGAGACTTTAGAATGAAGGTCATGGACAAGGGTGGCACACCAGTGACTCTGGCCAGCAGGTGGGGCCACAGCCCATCTCCACCAGCCAGGTGGCGTCCCCTGCATGTTTTCTATGGCCTTTAATTTTCATTAATACTTTGGAACTTGATTTCTCTGTGGGAGTTTTTTTCTGTTGTCACTGCAGTTCTTTTCCTTCCCTTCTTCATTCTCATTCAGTTCATTTCACAGATATTTGAGTGTGTACTATGTGCCAGGCACTGATCTAGGCACTGTCGATAGAGGATTGACTAAGGCTCATAGGGTCTCTGTGTTTTAGTTGCTGACATACAGAGACATAATCCAGTGCTTCCCAAACATTAATGTGCATGAAAATCATCTGAAGATCTTGCGAAAATGTAGATTCTGATTCGGGAAGCTTGGGCGGGGCTGGAAACCCTGCAATTCTAATTACCTTCTGGATGATACCAGTGCTGCTGGTCAAAGACCTACATTTTGTGTAGCCACAACATGAAGCACTTCTGTTCCCCCTCCTCTCTTCAGTCACTGGCTGACTGTCCTCATTAATGTCAGTGGAGTTTCACAATATCAGACTTGACCTTTCCTGTGAAGCTGTCCAGCTATGTTCTGTGACCCTGACCTAAGCCGGCGTTTACGCAAATATCCAAGAAGCACAGGGAGAAACAGGTGGGATGATATGGTTAGGTGACCCCAGCACTTTCCATCCTGGCCAAGTCTTCGGTTGTACTGTGAGTGGGGCCCCTGGGAATCAGCTGCACAGGACAGCTCTTGGCTCCTGGTTGTTAGTAGTACATCAAGCACATTGCGTGGTACAGCCTCTCTGGTAACTGGGGTGCCATTTACTAATTTACCGCTCTTACATGACTAATTTAACTCTAGTTACTACTCGGTCATTAGGGAGTCACTTATTCACAAAGCAGAATCAGGCTAAGTAAATAATAGGAAGCTAGGAAAAGAGAGGAGGAAAGTAGAGAGTGGAAGTTAGCTTTTAATTCAGGCTACAGATTGCTGGTGTTTCATACAGACCCGCATTTAGAGCACAAATGCAGACTCTTCCTCTGTTTTTAAGTCCCTGTGACCCTAAATGAATAGAATCCTGTAGCGGAGAGCAGCTACCTTCTCTTCTAATAAGAATCACATCCCAATAGAATGTACATTTCCAATTACTATGCAAAAACAATGGCAGAGTTACTTAAAAATGTACAGCCCCCTGAGGGCTCTCAGTGCTGTAGTTCATGTGAATCTATCATTTGCATGCAACTATTGTGGGGAACAACCGAACCCTCCATCACAGACTAGTTAATCAAGCGAGAAGCCCCTAAATTTCTCTGCAAAGATTTTCGAGTTCTGGAGCTAAATATGCAATGGGTAATATATTCTGGCTGTCTGCACGCAGCCTTCCTCGTTTCATTCTGAATGGCATGGTGTTTGCGTTGACATTTAGATGATGGGTCATCTTGGATTTCTCCTGTTCACAGCTGGAACTTTAGTGGCATCTCCCATTGGTAATAGCTGTGCTGTTTTCCCCCCTCGTGACTGAGCCGTTTACAAACCAAGAAGAGGAAAAATTATATATTTGGGTACAGACTGTAGAAGAAAAATAAACTAACAGCACAGTAGGAAAGGTGCCTAGGGTTACTTTCTGTGGATAACTGAAGATCAAGTGGAAGTAAAGGACTCAAATGATGTATTTCCCCCACCCTGACCTGCTAGTGCTATTGCCAGACTTGTTATTGGAAAGTTAGATGAAAATAGTCTGCAAACACACACTCCAGGATCAACCACAGCCACTAATGCAATAAGATTTGAGAAAATTGGAGACATTTCTTTCTACAAATATCTGCTTTTCTGATCTATTAAAGGCGCTTGGAATTCTCTCTAGCATTAATCTATCTGTCTGTCTGCCCGTCTATGTTCCCGAAATCCCCTATAAAGATACAAATGGGTTTTCTGAATGGAACTCCCCTGCTAAGACACTGGTAGTCACAAACATTTGGTATCAGCTTTAGCAATCTGTATCCAGGGCCTTGAGGTGCCAGTGGGGCTAGCGACCAGGGAATGCAGGCCAGAGGCAATGCTTTCAGAACTACAGAGCCCCAAGTGCCAAAACCAGAATGGTCCATTGCCTCTAGTATGCAATGCAAAATAGAGACAGTTTTGTACTATAAAATTAGTGTAAGAAAGTCAAACTCAGTTTTGATTTTTCCTATGATGCCAAAATATTCTCATAGCATTTTATGTCACTATCTATTTTATGAGTGTTCTAAGCTTGTGCTTGGCCAGCCAAGCCAACTTTGTTGGTTCTGGGAGCCAGAAAAATCCAGGAAGAGTCAAGGCAGGGGATGGAGGTTTGGCAGAGTCATGGGCACAAAAGGAGACCAAAGAGAAGGGAGTAAAATATTTCTCCATGAAATCTACCTATTTGGTAATTTTGCTAATATTAGGCTGGGTGGTTTTTCTTTCAGGGACGAAAAAGAAAAGCCATCCCTCTTTTCCTTTTTAATCCCTCAAATCATTTTCTATTCTTGCCCCTGCTAAGTAACAGCTCAGCTCTGAGGTTAACTCGGCAGAGCACTTGTCACTCCGCTGATGAATTGTGAGGGTTTGTTGGGCCGATTTGGCTGGAGGTGGCATCTCCTTACACCCTCTCTGAAGTGGAGAGAAGGAAGGACTGGGAAGATGTGAACTGAACAATCACTGTACACTTTACCATCCTACGAGAAGAATGGCAGAGTCTGGGCCACTTTTCTCATAGTGTAGGGCTTTGCTTGTTTTAGGTAATGATAAATGACCCATTTTCTAGAATTAGGATGGGATGGTGAGAATACTTATAGCAATACGTTACATCTATGAGATAGCATTATGTATATTAGCTCATTTGCAGCTCACAGAAGTTCCCTGAGGTAAGTCTAGCCACCCGTGGCATCACCTTGATGTCATAAATTTGGAATCTGGGATCCACAGAGGCAAGGTAAACTGCTCAGGGTTACGCAACTAGAGTATTGCAGAATGGACTTGAACTTGAGTCTTCTGACACTTTCCCACTGTATTCCACGGGTGGGTCCCATTCCTAAGTCCCACACTGGAGAAAAATAGGAGTCTCAAAGGCAGAACTGGTCGTCTTTGTGATACCTGCCAGACATACGTACAGAACATCTGCCACCATCATAAAGGCGAGACGTACCCAGCTTCGAGCAACTTGAGAGAAGAGCCAAAATGATTCTGATGGGAATTGGAGAGAAGAGTTGGTAATGAGAAGAGTTTGTAATTTTCTTTTAGACTTTATATGAACATAATGGGGATTACAGACTGTTCAGACAAGCCATTCTGAAAAGTTGGCTTGTAGTCTAGGCTTTATAGAATGATGGCCACAATTTTATTCCTAACATCATTAGGCTCAAAGAATCTTCCTGAAGAGCAGAAACTGCAAATGACAGCTGACTCCAGAAACTTTCATCACGAACCCAGAGTTCCTGCAGATATCTGAATGGTGCTGATGGTGCTTAGACACTGTTCCAAGGAGTTTACAATATTAATTCATTGACTGACCATAACAACTGTCTGAGTAGGCATTATATTATCCTTGTTCTCAGAATAAGGAGACTAATGCAAAGGGAGATTAAGATGAACAGAGATCATAAGATTTCTCTTTCTCTTATCAAAATTCTGAATTTAAGCAAATTCAGAATTTTGCTTAAAGCTTTGAGGTAGGGCAAGCATTGCAACGTATGTTCCCAAACAGCCACTGTTGTTATTGGCAGCTTGCTATATATCAGGCTCTGTGCTAAATGCTTTATACAAAGATCCTGTGAAGTTAATACTGTTACCCCTCCTTTTTTTTAATAGATTAGAAACGGCAGATTAGAGAAACCAAGTAATTTATAGGGTCATACTGTTAATAAGTAGCTGAGCTCGGACTAGAACTCAGGGCTCCTGGTTTCTAAAAGCCATGCTCTTAACCACACCAATAAGCTATTTTTCAATTCCTAAGTGGACTAAAGCTACTTGTGTGGATCCATTAGTATATTCTAGTTCCTAAGTACCATGAATGGAATTCAAATGCCTTGGGAGGGACCTGGACAATGTAGAATTGTGAGGTTCATAGTAGAACCCTTGGCAATTACAGAGAAGAAAAACAGTGATTTTGAGGAGGCAAGCACCATGATTGTCAACGAATTTCAATTCATTTCACCTGTAACTACCGGCCACTGGGTACAAACTGTCATTCTATTACACATTTCAGCGTGATGAAAGAAAGGTGTGTGTTATACCTGCCCTCAGGAAACCCACAATCTTATTACATCGACAAGGTGTTACATAATATATTTGACAGTAAGCACAGAGCTTGATGCAAGCAAATTCTGGCCACCTAGAATTTTAGCATTTGTGGTGCCAAAAATGTATAGACTGAAAAAGATGGAGAAGTTGCAAGTTCTTTTTTTCTGGGCAGACTCCCTTCCCTTCCACCTTCTACCTCTCTGTAGTCATTCATGAGGCACTTGTTAGTGTTTAACATCAAGACCACCAGTCCCTTGAGCCTTCCCTATTCTTCCACTCCACAACCCCTCTTTTGGATCCACTTTCCTTTTCCTCTGGCCAAAACCCAGTGACCATCTGTTCCTTCCTCTCATAGCATCTTTGTTTCCTGTCTTCCCGCATGACCAGTGATGTCCTCCATTCCTACCTGTCAGTGTCCAACCTGAGTAACCTCTGTTGCCTGCCTTCTCATCTCCCATGACTTGGCAGTCATGAAAACAGTGGTAATGTGGTCCACTAAATTCCACCCCCCAGCTGGCTTCTGAGTCCATAAATGTATTGTCAGCGTCCTGCTGCATTCTCCACAGTGGCTGAATCCGCCCTTCTCTGGGCTTCTTACACTCCTATGTCTATTTCCATTTCTTGCATTCAGAGAAGATTAAAACCCATCATCTTTACTGCTCACGGCTATACAACTTTTAGTCTACTGCCTTTTACCACAGAGTCTTTCAGTATTTTTACCCACCATCCTGCTCTCATTCCTATGTCTGCAGAAGAAATAGCTTCATTTTCACAGAATTCAAACTCTTCAAAATAAGGAGGCTCCAATGGCTAGTATGAAGTATGTTTTTGGAGGAGATAGTTCTGTACATTCTTTCTCTTTCTACTACCCATTCTGGCTCTCTTTCCTCAGCCTAAAATATGCTTAAGCCTCCATTTTCTCGAAACAAACACAAAACCTTCCATTTCACATATCAAGGTTTAGGCAGAGTTCTTTAAAAAAGAAATCAAAATACATTTCCTTGCCAACTTCTAACTCATTTTACTGTATGTGGCTTCTGCTCCTATTACTCCATAGAAACTGCACTCTTTGGCTTCCTAGTGTTAGAACTTTTGGCCTTATCTCAGATTTTATCTTGTTTGACTACTGATGGATGTTTCATCTGAAAGTGAAGAATATGAAATTGGAGAGCAGGTCCTTCTGAATGAGCCTGGCACTCAGGATCCATGCAATGGTCCCACCATACCTTCCTAATGATTTCCACTAACACTCTTTTCCACTCATCTTGTCATCCAGTGCAACACTCCACAATAGACCCAATGCTTGATCACATCTGCCCTTTTCCTCAGCTGAATCTTAAATTTGGAATTTACTTCTTCTACTCCACCTATCAAAATCTTTCACCTATTAAAATCCTACCCATCCTTCATTGTCCGAGTCACGTATGACCTACCCTCCCTATTTTTCAGTGTTCACATCTCTGTGTCAACTTTGTACATTCTACCTTTTACATATTTTTCTTTCCCTCCCAGATGATGACTTAGGAGAATATCCAGGCTGACAGAAGTTATCTAATTTCTTGTTATCATTGATTAGTAAAGCACCTAAAGTACAGCAGATGCTCAGTAAAATCTTATTGAGTGGATTGTTGAGTGTTCTCCATGGTCAAAAAAAGGAAGAAAAGAAAAGAGAAAAGAAAAGAAAACACACGCTAGCATAGTCAGGTCAAGTTCCATGGTGGAAGTACTCTGTAGCATTATGTATTCTTTTGGTGTTACAGAAATTATGGTGCACTTTATTCCACTTTGGCCACAAATGTTTTGTAAAGCCTACCATATCTTGCTTGTTTGTGTTTACTGTGCTGCAGACATGAGACAAGCACGTTTGTTGCATTGGTCTGCTTATTCCCAAAATAACCCCTTGGCATGAGTACTAGGATTATCTCTCTTGTTTAGATTGGCACTTCATCTATAAAATGAGCCTTAGAATGTTCAAATAATTTGTCAGAGGTCACAGTTGAAAATGGGCTGAGATGGGATTTACACTCAGGTTAAGAGAAGCTAAAATCTAACCTCTTAATGATCACACTATATTATTTCCACACTAAGCTTGATTTTTAGATTTTTTTCAGACTTAAGATCATTCATAAAATCTACGTTTATTTAGTCTCAGTCATTTGAATCTAAACATTGTGTTCAAGTTCCAGTCTCTCAATTTATTCTTGATTTATGGCTCAGTACCCCGCTGTGGGTTGTGGAGGCACCTGTCATTTTTGCTGCACGCATGACTTTTTTCATTATTATCCCAAGAATAGAGGCTGATGTTTTCATTAAAGTCATATAGAATCTCATATTCTTCATGAAAAGCTGTTGATTTCACGTTTAAAACTCATCCATGTTCTCCCTTGTCATGGTGAAGTCATATGTTGTGATATTGACCTGGTGCAGGGATAGCCTTGTCTCTTCCTCAGAGAGGATAAATCCACACATGATAGATTATATGACTTCAGAAATAATTACCTTACAGAGCACTATAATCTCCAATGTATAAGTTCATTGATAGGAGGGGAAAAAATCCTGCTTTCTCAAGGTTATTTTATGTCTTACTATATTGTGGGGCGAAAACCATAGCCCATTTTTTAATGGCTGTCTAGACTTGGCTAGGTTTTAGAACACAAAGCTCTTGAACAAGCTGGGATAATAACTGAATATTGCTTTTCACTGAGTAATTACTTAGTAATTTATAAGTGCAAAATGGCATGAGTTATCATATGTTGCACAATGTATTTGTTATCTTTGAGATAGCATATCCATGGCCAGGCATTAAACTCAATGCTTTCTCCATGTTAATATGGAAACAGGAAGGGGTGCTATCAGAGAATTGTCAAGTTAATGAAAATATTCTCTATCTTGCTATTTATTTATTTATTTATTTATTTAGAGAGCAGGCATGTGTAAGCAGGGGGTGGGGTGGGCAGAGAAAGAGAGAGAGAATCTTGAGCAGGCTCCACACCCAGCTAGGAGCTCTACACGGGACTGCATTTCATGACCTTGAGATCATGACCTGAGCTGAAACCAAGAGTCAGACACTTAACCAGCTGGGTCACTCAGGCACCCCTGTATATCTTGATTTAAAGAGGTAAAGATTTAAAGAGGTAAATATTTAAAGCCCCATTAGGGGCTTCCCACAGTGCCACCATGTTTAAACATGGTAGAATCTTTTTTAGGGTTCACTGGATCCTCTCAGCCTTCATGTATTGGAAAATCTCATTTAAAAATGAGTGTGCTCTTAATATTTCCTAACCAAGAAAGCAATTTTGTGATTTTAATGTAGCAATCTAATTTTCTAGAATTATTTGTTAGCAAAAACATCTGTTACAAAATAGATATTAGATGAATTAGGTGGAAGATGAGTGAAACGTTCTAAGATCCTTGGAGCTCTCTCAAACCATAGAGATATATGTATTATCATTTGTAAAACTAAAACTATCTGGCCATCATGGTGACATTAATGACCAGAATTTTCTAGGAGGAACTCTTGAAGTATATGCATTCCTGCCTCCCTCCCTCACTCACTTGATCATCTAACAGGTACTGTTTAAGAAACTACCAGATGTCAAGATTTTGTTAGATGACTTAGATTGTCTGTCAGAGCAGAGTAAGATGGATCTGTACTCTAAGAAATTTCAAACTTAGTACTAGAAGTAAGAGATGAACATGGCTAATGATTTGTGTATTATGAATCTAACCAAGATATAAATGACAACTGTGAACTAGACCAGGGGTCAGTAAACTCTACTCTGTGGCCCACTGCTGATTTTTATAAATACAGTTTTATCCAGCACAGTTACACTTATTCATTTACTTCTTAACTGTAGCTGCTTTTGCACTACATCACAGAACTGACTAGTTGCGACAGAAACCCCATGGTCCACAGAATCTAAAAGATTTGCCAACTTGACCTTTACAAAAAAAGAATGATGACCCCTGGTCTAGACTTTATGAAGGAAGGTTTTATAATAAAGCAGCCTAAAAGCAAAGATAAAAGTATAGTTATCAGTGACTTTAGGTTGGTTTTACATTAGGGTATCAAGAGAACTGTGTTCCAATTGTACTTTACCAAATACTAGATGCAAGACTTTGGGTAAACTTGGCTTAGATTGCTTTAGCTTTGAAATCAAAAGGAAATTTTTCACATCTAAGTATGTGTTTTAGGGGAACTCAAAGTGAGCATGTACTATTCTGATCATCACCATCAGGAAGCTTTATGTTGTAGAGAGACCATATGACCAGAGATGAGGCATAGGCAGCAGTTAGAATTTTTTAAAGACTGTGATAGATATGTGAAGATTTTAGCTTAAAAACACATTCTGAGTGAACTGTGATAAGCTGAGAGTATTGTTGATACAGAAAAATATTTTACATACATTCTAATAACTCAAGGCAATGATTAAACAGAATCAACGGAGAAGCCAAATTGAGGTGGGGAAAGTTATCATTGTTCTGATAAAAGCCAAATTACACCCACTATCCCTTTGAAGAAGGAAATTCCCTCTAATTTTATATTTCCTCCTCCTTTGATTTGAAGTTTCTTTTAAAAGCGTTTCTAACAGCTGTAGTACATGACCCTTGGAACACATCATTTATCTGGGGAATAACATTCATTTTAATATCGTTTCACCAAGGAAGCAAGACTTAAACCCATATTTTCTGATCCACTTAGTTGATAATATTCTTGTGTGGCTGGTGAAAGGAAGATAATTTAATTTAAAGAGATTAGATATTGCTTGAAATGCAAGTCCCCCAGAATTTGACAGCAGAACAAGACCAGTGAACAGAAAACTCATCTTGCCTCCTTGCTAATACATGCATCAGGGAATTTATAAGTTGGGCCGTCAGTCTTTGCTCCATGGAGTAATGTCAATGTCGTAGATTCTTAAAATCTGACATTCATTAAAAGCACCCAGTGTGGATATGTAGCAGGATTTTTGACAAATCAGCCAAGTGTCACCGTTCTGTAAAGGATTATAGAATGATGCTTTTCGACTTTGAGCTCTTTCTTTACACTGAATGGATCTTGTCTTCATAAATCACATGAAAGGTTGGCTTTCATTGCCTTTCCAAATAGGCTGATTTTGTTTTTCCTTTTCCTATCAACTTAGGGGGAACTTCAGAGACATAGGGAAGTTAACATTTATTATTTATTTACTATAAGCCAGGTACTGTATAAATTCATTCATTCATCTATCTACCTACCAACATATAAAAATGTTACATAGAATAGCTGTGTATATCACAATAACCTATGAGTTAGCTGTTATAATGTATCCCCAATTAACAGAGAAAGAAACTGAGGCTGAAGGAGATCCAGTCATCTGCCCAAGTAATAGAGCTTCAGGGAAGAGAAAATTTTGTGAGCACTTGACAGAAAATTTATCAGTGACCAAAAAGTGTCATACACAAATACGTGGGTAAGGGTGTTCTTTCTGCTTCCACCTCTGAGGGGGAACTAGAAATCTAATAGTGCTAGTTGACTCTTCAAACTCCACGCTCTCCTCAAAAGCCTGTGCAGAAACACCGTCTCAGTATTTATTATTTCGAAAACAAGCACACACCTGGCCCTGCCCCCAGTAGTGTTGTTAGATTGGAAACAATGCCGCCTGTGGCTCTCTGTTCCCTCCCCTCTCATTACAGCCCATCCTTGGAACACAATCATTTTCTGTGTTATCCAAAGGTGTCATTACAGGGTGCTTGCTATATAGTTAGTGCAGCGTCAGCATATTCAGTGTGAAACTCCCTCCCACTCCCATTCTCCATCCCTGGAGGATATAACTAGGCCATAAGCATTCCTTTGGGGCTACTATATATTGGGTAGGGACATAGTTGTGTGTCTGGGGAAACTGTTTTCAGTGGCTTATTATCTATAGTTTTAGGTCAAATTTGAATAAATTATCTCCATTCTAGGAAAACAATAGATGCACAATTTGGATGGAACAGTAAGTGGATTTGCATGAAGGCTTTGGGGAAGTCAAAAAGAACACAGGCTCTGGAAAGAAAATTGGAGTTACAGCTTTTATTTAAATTGGAAGTTTTAAAATTAATATATTTGAGGCAGAAGTGTGTGTTCTACTTTGTATTTTATGCTGGAATCTAATCTTCTAGCAACTAGTTTAATAGGAAGTTTAAGATTTGCACGTAATATTTCAGGGTCCTGAACATTCCACACAGTAGTGTCCATGTTTTCCCTGTGGCTTCACCTTTGAAAATAAACTATGCCTTTTTTCCAACTTCAGGTATTTTTAAATCGAAAAATACAAAGGGCTGTCTTCAGAGTATTCCTTTAAGGTAAAGAATGTATAGATTTTTAGCCATGAGAATAATAACTACATTTTATTGTTAACTAATATAAAAACAACCCTTTATTAAGCACGTTCTAAGACCTGGAATCAGAATGCCTAAGCAATTCAGATTTCATCAGTTCCACAACTTATGAACCATGCAACCTTGGGCAGGCTACTCAGTCGCTTTGTGTGCCTGTTTGCTTCTGTGTAAAATTAGGATAATAACATTTACCTCCATAGGGTTGCTATGAGGATTAAATGAGTGGATTCATGTATCAAGGAGGAAAAACTTTTTCTTTACCCTCTTAGGTTCAGTATCTGGGGACCTGTGAATTAAACTAAAAAAAAAAAAGCAGCTTAAGAGGAGAAAAGGCACACAATGTTTTCTTAATATTTACATGCACTGAGTTCACAGAAAAGAAATAAAACTCAAAGAAGTGGTTACACTTGGGGACATATATACCATTTTAACAAAGGAGAGGGAGTTAGGGCTTTGGGGGATGATACATTATAGGGAAGTAGTGAGGAAATATATCGGGGAAATATAGGGAACTAGTGGGCTTATTTTAATAAGTCTGTTTATGCAAACTCACCTCTATGTCAACTCTCCATCTCTGGTGATAAGAGTTGCTCTCCTTTTCCTGGTACACAGAGTCAATGGGGAAACACCTTCACAAAGGAAAATGTATGCCCTGATTTCAGGCAGATAAGGGGAGGGCAGATTTTTTGCATCTGTTGATTTTCAATTGCCTTCACCTCAAAATAATCCTCATGCCAAAGTGGTATATTTGGGGTTGACATATCCTGATCTGCTTCACATATAAAGTGCTTAGAACAGTGCTGAAGATCTAGTAAACCATACAAGCTTTGTAATTTTTACTAATAATTAAAACTGTCTGGCACAATGGGCAGCCCCAGGGGCGCAGCGGTTTAGCACTGCCTACAGCCCGGGGTGTGATCTTGGAGACCTGGGATCGAGTCCCACATCAGGTTCCCTGCATGGAGCCTGCTTCTCCCTCTGCCTGTGTCTCTGCCTCTCTCTCTCTCTCTGTGTCTCTATGAATAAATAAATACAATTAAAAAAATAAACTATCTGGCACTGTTAAAAACATCAACTCTAACCATGAACTGTAGATTAACTTCCATTTTACAGATGAAAAAACCAGCCATGAGAACTGGCACTTTAAACACCCACAGTAGAGACAGGAACAGGAAACTGTCACTGGGTCATTGGGTTGTTCCAGGCAGGGCTTGATGCGTTTTCTGAAGTAGTGGTCACTACTTCTTTAGCTGAGTAGACCTTTAAGTATTCCTGCATAACAGAGAGCAATTCTAAGCCCTAGAGAATCATCAGTTTGATTCTAAGGAAGGAGTAGATTCTGTGTAAGTACCTTATAAACAATTATCAAGTGCCAACTGCACACCAGGAGCTTCTGAGAAATGCAGATGCTGAGAATTCTCCTAGTGCTCCAAAGCCCTCAGGAAAGCCTGTCTATCAAGGGCACCCCAGGTACAAGTGCAGAATGCATGTCCCCTCCCCTCCTGCAATTCACAGCCTCTGATGGGTTGCAGAAGAAAGGAATATTCAGGGGATGCCTGCGTGGCTCAGTTGGTTAAGCGTCTGACTCTTGATTTGGACTCAGGTTGTGATCTCAGGGTCCTGAGATAGAGCCCAAGTTGGGCTCCATACACTGGGCATGGAACCTGCTTAAGATTCTCTCTCCGACCCCAATCCCTCTGCCCTCTCCCCTCCACCTCCTCCCACTGCTGTGTGCGCTCATGTGCCCGGTCTCTATCAATCAAAATAAATGAATAAAATATTTTTAAAAATTAAAAAGAAAGGGATACTCAGGACAGAGGTGGGCTTCCTTGGAAAGGAACTTCGTGAAGTGCAGAATTTCCTTGGGGGGCTCTGAAGGATGAGATAAATATGAATGGCAGGGAGGACATCTTTTACTTCTTTGGACTCCTCAACCACAAGAACTTTGTCTAGGTCAGTTAGGGTACCCTCTACACCTCAGAAATAGGATTAAGAAAAAAAAAAAAAAGAAATAGGATTAAGCCTCATTACACATCACCCGTCCCACAAACCCCACCCCCATCCATGCAGCCACAGAGCAGCACTGTCTAGTCCCATGGGGCCTGGCCAGGTACAGAGCAGGCTCTGGCCCAAAGGTGCAGGGGAGGGATGGCAGGAGGCAGGAGGCCACACTGGGGGAGTCAACTGTGCATGCACGGCCCCAGAGCCTTCCAGAGCACCAAGGACCCAGAACAGTGAGGCAATTGGTCTTCCGGAGCAGAACCCTGTAGCCGCAAGCCACTATCTGTCGAGGTCCTAGGCAGTGGCGTCCCCACACGAGTCTTTCCATTGCACAGCCCTGGGGCCAGCTGTTTCTTTCAGCAGCTGCAAGTTGTCTAAAATTTGTCCCAGATGAGCATAGCTGCCTGTTCCTGGAGCTTTTCTGCTAAAAAGCAGCCTCAAGTCATTACTCTCTTTCAGACATGGCCCGCCCATCAGCACCCTGCAGTGGGGGACTGCATTCTTCACCCAACCCCTCCATCAGGGGTTGGCCTGGGGGGACACCTGTGGGCTAGGGCCTGGGCAGGGTGGATGGAGTGTGGAGTTTCCCAGGAAGGCAAACAGAGTGCAGGGGGAGCCATCAGAGTGTGCCCCAGAGTGTGCTATATGACTGTGGAGTAAGTGCAGGTCCTAACTTAACTAACGGAGTCAGGGAGAGGATTGGCTGAGGTGGGCTGAGCGTTAAGGGGCCCAGACAGTGGTGGAATCAGGCATGCTGCAGCTGCAACCACTTTTCCCAGAGGGAGCCAGGTCTCCCGGGATCTGGGCAGCCCTACAGGGGTGGCAGGGGAGTCCTGGGATGAGAAACATCTGGGTAAGCTTAAAATGAATTGAACTGACGCAAGCCCCAAAGATGGAATCTAGTAAATTGTGGGCGAAATTCTGCAAAGAATTGAAGGAATCGAGATAGAGGTAGAAAGAGATTGAAGATGGGCAGGAGGGAGTGGGGGGTGGGGTGGGAGGAGGAGGTTGTTTTAAGGGCAGGGGGTCCTGAGGCAGCACACCAGCTCAGTACATAAAAGGACCCAACCATTAGTCACTCTGCATTGTTGGGGGTGGTAATAGAAAGCGCTTCAGGGAACTCACAGGCTGGTTAGGGACTCAGGATGACCAAGATCCAGCCTGGGTCCTTTGCAATGCAATTGGAGTAGTTTGGAAGAGATGATGCTCCCTGGGAACTGAGGAAGGCAGAGGAAGGGCTGGGTGTTGGTGATGGAGGGAATTGCTACATGACTAGGAAAATGTCATCTTGAAAGAGTGTCTAATAATTTCCCAGACTCCATGTGTGTTCAATGAGGCAGACACTGGCCAGAATAGAGTTACTAATAATAGCTAACATTTATTGAACACATATAGGTCAGGCCCTATGCCAAGCACTTTGCATGGATTATCTGACTTGGGTCATGCTGGAAATATTTACTGAGTGCCTACTGTGTGTGTCAGGCATTGTTTTAGGCGCTGGGGATTCAGCAGTGAACAAAAACGTATGTCCCTGTCCTCGTGGAGCTTTGTAATCATTCTTCCTAACAACCTTATAATACAGATAATAGTATGATCCTCATTTTACAAAGGAAGCAGCTGAGGTACAGTACAGAGAGATTAAGTAATTTGTTCAAGATTACATGGGTAGTTATCAGTGCCTTAACTTACTAATGTAGTAATTGCCAAGCCCCTACTATATAAAGGAGACTGGGGTAGGTGCTGGGGATACGGAGGTGGATAAACTATATTTTGTGCCCTGAATCAGCTTATAGACGAGTGGAGAAGATGAGCATAAAGGCAATAATTATAGGTTGATGTAGTAAATACAAGGTGTCTGGAAAATAAGGAGCAATAAACTTTGCCAGTAGGACAGGGAAGACTTCCTTTAAGAGACAGAAAAGGTTGAGTAGGAACTTAGTGTATAGAAAAGTGGTTGGAAGGCAAGAGGACATTTTAGACAGGGAAAATAATATGCTGCAAAAATATAGAGGAGAAGGGGTAGGGAAGGAAGCTAACCATTATTGACTATGTGGTTTGTACTAGTGCTTCACAGATTTTTCAAATTAAATACATAGGGGTGCCTGGGTGGCTGTTGGTTAAGCATCTGCCTTCAGCTTGGGCCGTGGTCCCATTGGTCCATTGGGATTCCCTGCTCAGCAGGGAGTCAGTTTCTCCTTCTCCCTCTGCCCCTGCCCCTGCTCATGTTCTCTCTCTCGGTATCTCTCTGTCTCGAATGAATAAATAAAATCTTCAAAAAAATTAAATACATAAAAAAATATTAGTTGCATATAAATATAAAAATAAGTTTAAAACAACCTATACCTAACCACAGAGCTTAAGAAGTAAAATATAGCTTTTAAAAAGTAGCCTTTCAAGTAGGCTAGGTGAGGTTGAGTAACGTGTCGGAAGTCCCAGAGTTAGTAATGGTAGAGTCAGGGCTTGTTGCCTAGCCAGTTTGGTTTTTGGAGCTGTATAATATCACAACTCCTCTTGTGGGTAGTGGAGCACTTAGGCAATGATGGGAGATGCTACACAGAAGCTTCCAGTGTCCCAGTGAGGAGGGAAGGAGAAAAGAGCCTGTTCTCACTGCCATCCTCTGAGTTGAGACCCTGATGGAATAGAAGCAGACAAGAAACAGGAAAAAAAAATATTAGTTTCAACTAGTGATAAATCCTCAGAGGAACAAAGCAATCCAGAGTGCTGGGCCTGGGATAGAATGTGACGGGCTGAGTGCATTTCTGCTTTCTCTAGGATGGCAGAGTGGGCCTCTGGAAAAGAGGCTTTGACCGAATTCCTGAATGGTGACAAGGTACTAGTGATGTTAAGACCTAGGGGAAATGTTTCAGGCAGAGCAAACAGTGAATGCAAAGGCCCTGAGGTGGGTTCAGTTGAGGCTTTCACAAGGCCAAATACTTTGACCACAAGACCTTAGCCCCAGGCAGGTTCACCTTTCTACATTGTGCTTAAATTATATGTGCAGTAAAAGTAGAAATGTTGCCTGAGTGAAAAACTGGCCAAATGTTGAAGTTTGTACTCAAGCCAAATATCATTATGACTGAATGAACTTCTAGGGGATAAGAATCCATCTAATATATTGTTTAAGTCATCATGCCAAGTTTTGCAGTTTTATTGAGATATAATTGACATGTAACATGTATTAATCTAAGGTATACAACATAATTTCACAGATGTGTATATTGTGAAATGATCACCACAATAAGTCTAGTTAATATCAATCACTTCACATAGTAACAATTTTTTCTTATGATGGGGACTATTTTTTTAAGTTTTTTATTTATTTAAATTAAATTAATTAACATATAGTGCATTATTAATTTCAGGGGTAGAGTTTAGTGATTCATCAGTTGTATATAATACCCAGTGCTCATGAAAATGCTCTCCTTAATGCCTGTCACCCAGTTACCCCATCCTCCCCACCGAACCCACCTCCAGCAGCCCTCAGTTTGTTTCCATGGTCTCTTATGATATGATGGGAACTTTTAAGATCTACTCTCTTGGTAAATTTCAAATATACAATAAAGTATTGTTAACTATAGTCACCATGCTCTGCATTATATCTCCACAATTTATTAATGTTATAACTGGGTGTTTATACCTTTGAACTCCCTCCACCTATTTTCTCTACTGTCCAATCCCTGCCTCTGTTTTTGTAAGTTCAAGTTTTTTAGATTCCACATGTAAGTCAGATTGTGCAGCATCTGTCTTTCTCTGCCTTATTTCACAGAGTGAAATGCCCTCAGGGTCTGTCTGTGTTGTTGCAAATGGCAGGAATCCCTCCCCTTTTCTCCTCCCTTTTGTTTCCTTATCTTGGCTATTGTAAATAATGCTGCAGTGAACATGGGAGTGCAGGTATCTTTTTGAGCTATCTCTTCGAGACAGTGATTCTGTTTCCTTTGGATATATACCCAGGAGAGGAGTTGCTGGATCCTATGGTAGATGTATTTTTAAATTTTTGAGGAACCCCCATATTGTTCTTTGTAGCGACTGCACCAATTTACATTCTGCCAACAGTACACAAGGATTCCCTTCTTTCCACATCCTCTCCAACACTTGTTATCTCTTGTCTTTTTGATGATGGTCATTTTAGCAGGTGTGAAGTGATAGCTTATTGTGGTTTGGATAGTTATTTCCTTGATAATTAGTGATGTTGAGCACTTTTCATAGACCTGTTGGCTGTTTAAATGTCTTTTTTGGAAGAATGTGTTTCCTCTGCTTGTTCCTAAAATTGGATTGTTCTTTTGCTATTCAGTTGTATGAGGTGTTTTGTTTTGTTTTGTTTTCAAAGATTTTATTTATTTCTTTTAGAGAGAGAGAGCTACCAAGACCAAGCAGGGGAGGAGGAAAGGGGAAAGAATCTCAAACAGACTCCACATTGAGTGTGGAGCCTGACATGGGGCTTGATCCCACGACCCTGAGATCATGACCTGAACTGAAACCAAGAGTTAGATGCTTAACCGACTGAACCACTCAGGCGCCCCTGCATGAAATTTTTTTTAAAAAAAATTTCAGATATCAATCTCTTATCAGATATATGATTTGCAAGTGTTTTTTTTCCATTCTGTAGGTTGCCTTTTTATTTCATTGATGGTTTTCTTTGCTGTGCAATGACAATTTTATTATTAAAATTTTATTAGTCAGATTTTCCAGGTTTGTCATTATAGTGCAGGAACTTCCAGTACTACATAGAAACTCACTTTAAACTGACATATTTAATAACATCACTAGACTTACATACACAACAGACTATAATTCAGGATAAAAGGTTTTCAGTAGCACAGGTTCTAAAAGGAGCTTTGTCTTTAGGACACATGGATTGGTCAATCTAAAAGACTTTTCCTTTTAAATAATGAAAATGCTTTGCTTAGTAGTGTGTGGTATAGCATCTTTTAAACAAGCTTTTTGTTTAAAGGTTTACTTCCATTGGGGGATAACTATAAGAACTGTCTTCCTCAAGAACTCTCGCCAACTCAGTTGTTTTGTTGAAGTTTGTTGAGGATAAAATGTGTTTGGGCTTCTTATTCGTGGTAATTTCCTCTTTTATTATTCCTATTCTTTCTTTTTCAAAAAATAATGGCTTACATTTATTGAGCTTGTACTGTGTCCCAGACACATTCTAAGCCTTTTGGGTGTATTATTATTATTGAGGTATCATTGACATGCTGTATACTAGTTTCAGGTGGTCAACATAGTGAGTCAGCATTTGTATACATTATGAATTGGGCATCACAATAGGTCTAGTTACCATCAGTTATCTTACAAAGTTAATACAATATTATTGACTATATTCTTTATGATGTACATTACATTCCCATGACTTATTTTATAACTAGAAGTTTCTACTTCTTCTTTCCCTTTCACCAATCTCTCCCCTCTTTCCCAATCACCTGCCCTTCTGGCAACCACCAGTCCATTTTCAGTGTCTATGAGTCTGGGTTCCTTTTGTTTTGTTTGTTCTTTTGGTCTTTAGATTCCACTTACCCCTGAAATCATATGGTATTTGTCTTTCTCGGTCTGACTTTTTTACTCTGCATAATTCTCTCAAGGTTCATCCATATTGTTGCAAATAGCAAGATTCCATTTATTTTGTAGCTGAGTAATATTCCATTGTGTATACATATACCACATCTTTATCCATTCCTCTGTTGATGAACATTTATTGTTTCCATAGCTTGGCCCTTGTAAGTAATGCTATAATGAACAAGGAGGTCCATACAAAGAGGTCGATATATCTTTTTGGATTAATGATTTTGCTTTTTTCAGATAGATCCCCAGTAGTGGAATTACTGGATCATATGGTAGATCTATTTTTAATTTTTTGAGAGAACTCCATATTTTTTCCCACAGTGGCTGTACCACTTTACATTCCCACCATATTCTTTTTATTTTTCATTTTGTCTGGACCGAAGATAATTTATTGTGAATGTTATTATACAAGATTCTGGAGTTTTTCCTCCTCATGAAATTTTGATATGGCAAATTTGACATTCTCCTTTTAATTTGTCCTCACAAGATGTGAAGAATTCCCAAATAAGACTTTTTCTTAAAAGATTCTTGGCCTAAGTGGAATTAAATAATGACAATTTAAACACACTCCTTAAAGGTTTTTTAATATAATGGATGCTAATACACCAAACAATTCTACAAGGATTAGAAATATGATACAATTGAATCTCTATTATTCCACCTTGCATTGTTATTTAAATTTCTATATTTAAATAATTCCTTGGCTCAAAAAGGATGTAAGTTAACTAGCTAACATATTCTCTTAGCATTTATATCATCAACTTACTTTTTTATTTATTTAACCATTTGAATACTGAAATTATTTTCTGATACAAAAAATTTTGCATACTTTTAATCATTGTAGCATTTTACTTACAGTAGTAAATATGCATCATATACCAATTGACTAATAATACTCAACTTTTAAACCACATAAGGAGATTTTTCCTGTTATAGCAGGAATGCTTTTCCCATATTTGAAAATAACAATAAAATCAATGACACATCATTCATATTGCTGATTTTACAATGTAGTAATTAGAAATAATGGGTATGGTCACATGAGCATTGTTCATGCATCAGTTCAAGGAAACCAGAAATGACTTTGAAGTAGGCATTTGGTTACTTGGCTATTCAAAGCTGAAGCTGAAACCAGATTAACGGCCAATTCCAAGTGTGAGACTGGTCTTACTTAGTGTAGTTACAGACCTTTTTTTTTTTTTTTTTTAACTTTTTATTGGAGTACAACATATAATGGAAGTACTTAAGTCCTAAGTGTTCACAGGGTAAATATACCCCCAGTAACTAGCAACCACATCAGGAAAATCCAGTAGCAATAACTCAGAAGCTTTCCTTTGTGTCCACTTCCAGGAACTATCACTGCCAGGTGAAGTGACTGTCCTGCCCTTTAGTATAATAGAGGCTGTCTCTGATCTTGAACTTTATTTTATTTTTTTTAAAGATTTTATTTATTTATTTATTTATTTATTTATTTATTTATTTGATACACAAAGAGAGAGAGAGACACAGGCAGAGGGAGAAGCAGGCTCCCTGTAAGGGGCCTGATGTGGGACTCGATCCCAGACCCCAGGATCACGCCCTGGGCCGAAGGCAGATGCTCAACTGCTGAGCCACCCAGGTGTCCCGATCTTGAACTTTATATGTAAATGGAATCACCCATATGTGTTCTTTTGTCTGCCTTCCTTAGCTGAACATTACCTTTGTGATATTTACGCTGTTGCGTGTAGTTGTGGGTTGTTTACTATTATTGCTGCATAGTATTCCCTTGTGGGGTTTGTCATTCTGCTGTGGATGGAACTGAGCAATTACCTAGACTCTTGGCTTTTGTCAAAGACTCATTTTAAAAGGAAAAAAAAAAAAAGGTAAAGATGTAGTTTCTGTATTTGTTATAAAATTACCTTTGAGGATCTTGTGCATTCCATCATTCCATAACCTCTGAGTCATGCCCTCATTTTAGCTATTTCTTTCAGAGTTTAGTGCCAGGGAAAACCTTATCTCCCTTGAGGAATTAGTATGCATTCTCCTCCCTTTTAGTAAGTGTGCTTATTATATCCTACTTTGTTCCAGAAAGAACTAAAGACAGCTTAATGAAATAAAGAAAACTTTGCAAAATTAAAGACAGATAAAAAAAGATGAGGCAGAGTGAGAACTCGAGGAGCTTCATCTGTGAGCTTCAGCATCAAGGCTTATTCAAGCATTGGTAGGATGAAGTCCTCTACACTTTCTTACTGGGGCCCAAATTCAGCTCTGAGCTTCAAATCAGCTGATTCTAAAGAGAAAATAAAATCAGTCCTACCAGTCTGTGTCCAAAATATGAAAGCACGCCACTTCCTCAGAAGGCTACTTATTCCTGGTATGAGGGACACATTTTCTCAGGGTTTCTTTGGCAGAGTCTGTCTCAGTGTCTGCAGCGAATTACAGAAATGCGTTCAAAGAGGCTGGGGTTTTTTTTGACCACCTCTCATCATAGGTACAATGGTATCATACTAGGAGGCAACTCAGGTATTTAAGCAACTCAGAGGAAGCCCTGGGAGGAAGTTGGGGAAAAGTTGTTCATTTACCATCATGGAAGTCATTCACTTCCCTGTTGACCCAACCTAATCCCATAGTAAGTATTGTGTATCTGGAAGGAGGTAGACAAGAAATCTTTTGAATTATCCCCTCCCAATAAATACTGTTTCTCTCAATAAACTTGAAAGATAAAGGGTGGTAGAAAGCTTGAAGTCATACTCCTTGGCAAACATGAAGAGTGGAGTTCTTGTATGTTGCCCATTGAATGCGGTGCCATTTGTGGTAACAGCCAACTGAAAAGGAGGCTGAGTTAATACCCTTTCAAGAGAACTAAAGATCTCGAAGGGAAGACTCCCCACCATTTTGGCTGGGCCAGGATTCAACATAGAAAATAATTTTGAATCTATTCTCTCTAATGCCCATATGAATGGCTCCTCAGAGCTGCTGAGTCCTAGTCCATGCACATGGCCATAATGACTGCAGCCTGGACTATTTTAAGGCAGTTATAAACAAATGCCCAAAGTGGCCATTTAACATCATATTCCTCTTTGATCCTAGTATGACAGTTATATAACATGCTGTGTTTCCCCTCTTGTCCTAGCTGGCAGGAATCTCAGACAATTTTTTTTTGGTCTCAGAGACCATTTTTAAAGCTTAATTTTTAGCTTTAATTGCAAAGCTTAATTTTTAAAGCTTAAGCACAGCAGCTTTGCTTATCTTTACATTTAAAATATGTACTGCTGCTTTTTCCCTTGACTCGGCTTTCCTCTTTTCTGTTCCTATTTTATATCCTTACTGTAGATAAACCTTATTTTGAAAAAGGTCTCAAAGCTTTTCAGGGAAAAGACATGGTCTAAACAAATTTTAAGAGAACAAAGTATAAAGGGTGAGGAAAGTGATCAAGAATTGGCAAATGTCTAATGCTTGTCTCCAGTTCTTCTGCCCTGGGAATAAAGACCTGTCTGTACAAAGGCTTCTTGACAGCAGAAGGAACAAAATGCTCTCCGGAAAGAAAAGAGCCAGAGTCGCTCCATCTTCCCTCCACCCCTGCTTTAACGAAACAATGCTTCCCAAAGGAGCTGGCAGCTGGCCCTTGGCAGGTGGTAGAAACAGCACTGCAGCTTGCACAAAAGGAGAAAACCCAAACTTTCAACTTTGGGGAGCAATGTGATTATTCTGCCCACTACCTTCCCAATGGAAAGGGATCGCCACATCAACCAACCAGGATGAGCTTCTAAAAACCATAGGCTGCTTCTCTTTCCCTCATCCGCTTCCATTTTTTGGCTCCCATCCCTCAACGTTGACAGCGGCATGGCTTCTGACATGATCCCCTAGGTACCTTGTTCATTCGAAGTGTGTTTCCTCATCTTTTGTTGATGTGCTTGTAGTGACTGCCGATATGCCAGTAAGGCATAGACATAAGGGCTAGGAAAGGAAAGAAAGTGAAAGGTCAAGGTCTGCAAAAAGAAGGGTTGGTGATGTACATCCTCCACCCTGAGGACCTGGCGAGGAATTGAAGTTAAACTTGACTTGGATTGACAGTGGGGTTTCTGGCTTTTGATGCTTGTTTTGAGTCTAGTAGGAGGTGAAAAATAGAATAGTTTTGATGAGACAGGAATGTCTTTCACCTCTCTCTCTTTTTCTCTCATCCATCTTACCCGAAGATGATGGAATCAGTGATGTCATGAGGGTAACAGTTATGTCATCTGAACCTATGTTTACTAACCACCTACTACATGGTCATTACTATATGGTACTCACTGATTACCTACTCTATGGTCATTGTTTTGGTGTATTTGTCAGTTGATTACTATATGATCATAACTACAGGATATTCATTGCTAATATGGCAAAGTGAAACAAGCATGGTCTTTGCAGCAAGACAGACTTAACTGTGCTATTTACTAGCTCAGATACTTGGGGCAATTTAGTTGGCCTCCCTGAGCCTCAATGAAAATGTGAAAAATGAAGATGCTAACGCATACCCTATAGGGTTTCTCTCATAATTACGTGGAGCTAACTCCTGCAAGGTACCTGGTCGAACACAATAGTGGCCACTCGAAAAATGAATGCTATTATCATTAGAATAATGGCCAAGAAAGACACATTCGTTTTAAGAAGAATTGCATTTGTATATTGGGAAGTTTGCGGGTTGATGATACTAAATATATGATAATATATTTCCTATTTTCAAAATGTCTAATTGCCTTTTCTGGAACCATAATTGTGATCAGAGTCACTGGAGAAGTCACTGAATCATTGGATTAAGAAGATAGCAAGAGGTTCCTCACTTTTGTTAGCTACAGGGGCAGATTAGCACCAGGAATCCCTGGAGAGAAGAAAGACAATTGATTGACAGTCCTAGGATGGTACCAGAGTGGGAAAGTAGGAACTGGGGCTAGAGAATTCTAGTCCTTGCACTTTGTTGGGTTCTGTGACTTTGAGCAAATCACAGAAAACAACAAAACAGATAAACAGGTCCCATTTGTTCACCTACTCAGTTCCAGGCACATAAGCAGTTGATATAATACGATCTCATTTAATCTTGTGGTGAAGAATATTTGCTCCTCACAAAACTCCTCCAAGGGTCAAATGAGATGGCAGATGCCAATGCCCTTAGTATTATTATTGCTACTACTTAAATTGAATGGTCACTAGTCATGGGAACGTGGCCTGCACTTTCCCTTTATGGAACTTGTCACCTATGCCTTATTGCTTGAATAATTTATACTGTGTCCTAAAAACTGCCAATGGACTCTGCACCCAATTCAATTCAGTAATTATTTAACACCACATATGTTCAAGGCACTGAAATAGGGTTGCAGCCTTAGTTTTCACCCCTAACCCCAGGTGCCCCATGGGATTTATGTTTTTGTGGGGGCTATTACAAAAGCTAGTACAGAATGTTGAATATAGTTACGTGGCAAGAAAAATACAAGCAATTCTAGTGGTGGTTTTGAAGAAAAGGTTATGTGTCTGTGGTCTGGGGCGTAGGGTAATTTGGAGAGGCATGAGGCATCAGAGAAGTCCTCCTGAGGAGGTAATATTTGGGGATAGACCTGCCAAAGTGACGTTTTAAATTATTTTTATATCCAATTATTAAATCAATACATGCACATTATTAAAAATACATAAAGGCAAAAGAGTGAAAAACAATTTACCATATGGCAACCAATCAAGGACATTGTTATATTTTGAGATGTTCTCTTATAGCAGCTTTCTATGTACTCAGGTATGTAAGTTTATATATGTACTTAAAAGTGCACATAGGTACATGCATATATATGTATATATATATATATATACACAGATACATAATTTTATATCCTTTTTTTTCACTTGAAATTTTAAGTATTTTCTGTTTGTAAAGACTTCTCATAAATATGATTTTAGTAACTGCATTTTAATGTCCCAAAGAACAAATATGCCAAAAATATACCTAACATTTTTCCATGTTTTAAAATACTCTGATTTACCATTTTTAGCTGTTATAAATGACCCAGTGATGTGTTTAGCAGAAGCAATAAAGCTAAATGTCAATTATCTGGTCTGGGACTTTGACAAATAGGTTGTAGGTATCAAAAGATTGTCTTTGACAAGTGTTTTCCCCACTCCAATCCTTTCTGCCTACTAACCTTCATAAATCATTTCACTCCCACTTTTAAAATATTCTAGTAAATTTCAGTTGCTTATAGTATAAAATCCTAACTTCATTTCCTGGCATTCCAGGCTCTCCAAACCAGATCCAGCTCTGAATCATTCTTACTTCCTGCTCTTGCCTCCCCTCAAAGATGTTTCCTGTCCTTTCACTATCTTGTTCCCTATTTTGATCCCTTCAACCTCAGTTAAAGACCCTTCCTCCTTCGGTCCTGTCAGGTCCCTCTTGGCCTCACTTCCTTTCCTCTTTGATTTAAATCTCATCAGAGCCAATTTTACATGGTACTGAAACTGAAGTCTCAGGGCTCCTCACTGTCAGGCCCTTTTGGAGGTGCTGTGCCTGATTTTGCATTTGTAATTTTGCATTATTTTTCTTAAAGAATGCCCTCAAATTGTATAATCTACAGACCCCACAGAGCCTATATCTCCTCCTGTGACCCCCATGGTGGGCACCTTGCCACTGAAGAATCTCCCATCTTCATGAAATTTTATTTTCTTTTGTTTGTTCCAGTGCTTTTCATGTTCTCTGTCCTAGAATTTCACATGTTAAGTTATAGTTGTTGGTGTGATCCTAAGTTCCATAAGGGCAGCAGCTGTGTCTGACTGATATTTTTGTCTATAATAAATACGTTTGCTGAATGCCTTGCTAATTGTTGATGTCTTGCAATAAGCTTCTCCTTTCCAATACTGCTGTTACTACTTCTAATGACTCCAAACATTTTAGAAAGTATACTAGGTATGGCATACTGTAGTTCCCCAAAATAGCTACAGTAGTATTTCTGGTGTCACATGTTCTTTTAGATCTTGCCACTCCCCATCTAGAGGAGATGTCAGTTCCCCTCCCTGGGAACCTGTGTGGGCTCCAATCACTAGGATGTGGGGGAAGTGATGCTGTGTCACCTCCGAGGCTGGGCCATAGGAAAAGGTGCCATTTCTCACTCTGTATATTTACCTTTGGAACCCAGCTACCAGCTGTACAGTAGCAGGAGTCACAATGGGGAAGCAATGTGTAGGTGCTCTCGCCAGTACCTGTAGCTCAGACCTCAGCAGTATCCTTCACCTTCAGATGATTCCACCCTCTAGGCTTTGAGCTGTCCTGGCTGATGATCAGAGGCAGCTGATCCCACCAAACACTGCCTATATTGCAGCTAGTGAGGAAAATAAATGCTGTATTAAAGCCACTAGGTCCTGGGGTCATTTGTTTTTCAGAAATAGAGGCAGCATGCTGCAACATTTAAGTGCATCACCTTGGTGAAAAAACAGAGACCCAGAAAAGGAAATGACTTGCCCAAATTCACCTTTTCTCCACCTAGCCCATTCTACTAGGCTACAGGCCATACCTCCTCTATTAGGTCTTTTGGCCTGTGTGGACGGACACAATCCTTCCTTCTTTAAACTCTCACTGGTCATCTGTGTTCTTGACACTTGTTCCCCACCTCGGCCTCATGATGTAGATGTATCACATTCCTTGTTTTACAATTAAGGAAACAGGTACACAAAGAAGTTGGAAATTATCTTAAGGAAACAGTGGCAGAGGTCTCTCTCCTCTAAATCTCATTCATCTAGCTATTCCTTAATTGCCTTTCTAATGCTTTTATTTGATCTGTGTAAAAGGTTTTTATTTGGATCACTTATTTCAACTTTTCATGTAATATTGTCTTGTTTGATACCTCAATCACCTTTGCTTTTTCTATTTCCATCTGCCATACAGGATTGTGTACCCCTAGGCAATAGGGGCTATGTCATACATTTCTCTGGGATCTTTTCTAGCATTCTGCACAGTGCTGGGCACAGAAAGGCACTCATTGGTTGAGTCCATGTAAAAAGCAATATTCAGCATCCACAAAAGGTATTTTTAGAGCTGTATTAAGAAAAAAAAAAACCATAGAAGTGTGAAAGGTAAACCTTACAACTAAATCAGTAAGGCCTTTAGGCAAGTCTTAGTGATTTCCTTTTTTTTCTGCCTAAAAATATCTCTTCTCCTCTGTTTAAAAATGTTCAAATGTATCAAGCATAAGTATTGGGTTATATCTTTTTAAATAGCTTATTTTTTAAAAAAAATCTAACTTTCTCATCAACCTAGTATTTTGTACAGGGCTAGAATCTTTTCTGTTTTTGTTTTGTTTTGTTTCTTTTAGCAGATGAGCTATTTCAATGGAGGCCTCATATCGATCTCACTTATTGCTGCAGGCTCCAGCTTCAAATTGAAACTTGATCAATATGGATTTGAATCAGTCTGGAACATTAAATAAGACCTTGTTAGACTGATATTTTTTCTTTCGTGTTATTTACTTTGGAGGGGCAGGGAACAGGAAGGATGGGTGAGAGATGGGTACATACTTTAGTCAACTGCTGGGAGTAAGTGTCTCGATATTCTTTCCTGTGGCTTCCTCTCTACAGCAGTCGTAGCTCAGTGGTGACAAATTGAGTGACACTGTTATGACTATTCCATGTACTCATACTCCCCTCATTCAAATGTAGGTTGTATTTTTAAAAGATTCTCTTCAAGCTCCTAAGAAGTTTAGAGGGAAAGAATGGCTCTTTGAGGGCCCCATCCAGGAAAGAAAAACATGGGGCCTTTCCTTAATTCACTTTTAACACTCATTTACTGAGCATCTACTGTGAACCAGGCTAGGGGATAGCAAAATGGAAACCACAATGTGGCTGATCTCAAAGAGCTTGTAGCCTCGCCTACCATTTCAAGGCAATATTCTCCGTGAAAGATACGGGGCTAGAAAGAGCTGTCAAAATGTAATCCCATCTGACATGACTGTTCTCATAGCAACCCTACCTTATAGTTTTGCTGAATATAGGTCTTATAGCGTTTCAGTTTAATAATTAGTTTCTCAATATAAACTGCCTGATGTGGGAGATCCTTCATGTCTGCACGTCCTCTAGGCTTGATACTAATTTTGAGGCATAATGTAGGCAACTGGCATTTAAAAAAAATGGGTGCTGAGAGGATAAAACATCACAATATAGAGGTGGGAGTGATGAGACCTCCCCTAATAGAGATCAGGAAATGAAGACACATGGGAATGAATCACTGAACTTCATCAGGATCCATAAATCATGTGGACACAGTCACTTAGCCAACACACATTTATAAATGAGGGTGATGTCCTTGGCAGACCCAGTGGCACTGAAAACACACGATAAATAAGATACGGCGCTGCCTTCAAGGAGCTTAAGTTTAGAAATTACAGCAGTGTAGAAAGAAGAAAATAATAGTAGCTCATTATTTTACCGTCTTCTGAGTTCAAGACTATTTTGACTTTCCTAACTGAATAAATCTTTTGGGTTCTAAAGTTTGAAGCTTTAACTTCACCTTTATTTGAACAATGACATCCTTGCCCCCGTTTCCTTTGGGTTGCTATACTGAGTAAATTTTGCATGGCCTCTAAGTCTCCCCCCGCCACTTATTAATTGAATTTAGGTTTTGCCCCTCATAGGCAGTTCTTTGTATCCTACTGGGGAAGTTTATCACATTCATTTTCACTAGTTACATTTGGTTCTCTGTCACCCTGCTTTAACTTTCTGCTTTTAGTAATTTATGTCACTTGACAAATATACATGGGTTTTTTAAAAAATCTTTTTCTATCTTAAGTGGTTTAGATGATATAAAGCCTGTTTTCTTTCTATTAATGGTTACCTTTACATTGTTCCAGGATGCATTTGAACCAGTTTTTTAATTTCTAACTAACAATGTCACGAACAAATTATAAAAATATAGATTCGTATTTAATACAAACTTGGGAGGGTGAAAATGAATCTCTAATTTTTCTGAAAGAATACTGAACTTTAGTTTACACCAGTGGTTTTCACTTAAGTCTGATTTTGCCCCCCTCCCCCCCCCCCCCCCCCCGCCCTGGGAATATAAGGCAATGTCTGGAGACATTTCTGGTTCTGAGGAGAGGATTGTGTCCCTGGCATCTAATAAGTAGAGAGCACAGATGCTCTTAAACATCCTGTAGCTCACAGGACAGCCCTCACAATGAAGAATTATCTGGCCCCAAATGCCCAGTAGTGCTGAGGTCAAGAAACTCCAGCTTACTTTTGCTTGGTTACACTTGCTAAGTGAATTTTACCACCACAATTACTTTTTTTTTTTCTAATTTCAGGATTGAAAACACAAAAGGAATTGCATAGGGATGCTTGGGTGGCTCAGTGTGAGCGTCTGCCTTTGACTCAGGGTGTGATCCCGGAGTCCCAGGATCGAGTCCCACATCAGGCTCTCTGCATGGAGCCTGCTTCTCCCTCTGCTATGTCTCTGCCTCTTTCTCTCTCTGTGTGTCTCTCATGAATAAATAAATAAAATATTTGAAAAAAAAAGGAATTGCATATATTTTGTCTATATTCTTTCTTAATGTATCTTTCATAGTTTATTCTGTTGAAAATTCAATACCTCCCTTTGATGAGACATCTCTGTTGTTCACTTACTTTGTCCCCACTCTTCTCAAGCATGCTGCATGGGAGTGTAGGCATTATTTGAGGATGGCACATGTAAGGGGTATTATTCCTTTCACAGATGTAGATTAATTCAAATGAAAACACAGATGGCATCAAAAGATTCCTGGCCTCCTGAGCTCCAGCCTTCCCTACCTCCCTACTTTCTTTTTTTAAAGGATTTTTAAAAAAGATTTTACTTACTTATTCATGAGAGACAGAGAGAGAGAGAGAGAGAGAGAGAGAGGCAGAGACATAGGCAGAGCAAAAAGCAGGCTCCCCACAAGGAGCCCGATGTGGGATTCGATTCTGGACCCTAGGATCACTCCCTGAGGGGAAGGCAGATATTCAGCTGCTGAGCTACCCGGGCATCCCACACCTCCCTACTTTCTTAACCCACTTGGACCTGAGCCTCATCTGGGGGCAGGAGGCAGACATTCCCTAACATCTGAGGGATATGCATATACACACAGCCAGGATTGCTGCTTGTGGGCACTGAGAACCTCCCTCAGGCAGAGCTGTTTAGACTGTAATAATACACTAACTTAATTGTTTTTCCCTTGAGGAAAGGGTAAATATAATATGGAAGTTTAGAGCCAGATTGTTATTAAATTATTTTCATTACACATCTTTCAATAATTGTTATTAGTGATAATTATTTAATTAACTGTGTTTTAGTACAGTAATTCTGAACCATAGCTACACATTAGAATCACCTGGGGAACTACTTAAAAATACTTTTGGGGGGTCCATTCAAGACCAATTAAGCCAGTATATCTGGGCATAGCAATGAGGCTATGGTACTCTTAGAAGCTCCCCAGGCATTGCAATATGCAGCCAGGTTTAAGAACCCACTGGTTTAGTGATTGCACTACTCAGCACCAATTTTTTTATAACAACACTCCCTCATTCTTGACTTCTCAATTTTATTCTTCTCTTCACAATTCTCTTCTGACTCTGTACACACAGATAATATCATTGGTTGCCATTACATACGAAAGAGAATTTGGCAGGCTGTTGTGTTCAGATTACTATTATATCTTCCTACCTATGGTTAGAACTGTGTAGTCATTGCTCCTTTTGCTTTTTGAGTTGCATTTTAACATGAGTTTTTCCCTGCCTTGTTTCTTTTGTGATATTTTCTTTGTCCCTGAAATTCAAAAACTTATGAAACTATACCTGAGGGGTTTTTTTTTGTATTTTTGTTGTTTTTTTTTTTTTTTTACTTATTTACTCATGAGAGACACACAGAGCAGAGAGAGAGAGAGAGAGAGGCACAAGCATAAGCAGGCTCCATGCAGGGAGCCCAGCGTGGGACTCAATCCCAGGTCTCCAAGACCATACCCTGGGCCGAAGGCGGTGCTAAACCACTGAGCCATCCGGGCTGCCTGGTTTTCTCTCACTTTATCTAGCTCAGCACCAGGGAACCCTTTTCATGATGAGGCACAGGTTTTACCTCATCTAAGGATCATTTTCTTCTGTTTCTTCTGTTTTTTTAACTTCTCTCCTGTGTGCTAGATCATATTCTTCTGGAATATCTATTCCACACATATTGTAGTGGTCCCTAAATTTGTTTACATATTAAGTTCATCTTGTAAAACTTTCAAAGTTTAAGACACACTCAGTCCAATTAAATCACATTCTCTGGGAGGTAGAACACAAACACCAGAAGTATTCAATGTTCCCAGGTGATTTCAATGTGCAGACAACTTTGGCAACCACAGATGTGTTGGTTTCCTGGCTCTGTTTTCCATGACTCTCTTTTTGTTTTATTGTTTTTAGATGTGTTCCCCTCTACACCCAATATAAGATTCAGAAGTGCTCAAAGACCTGTGTCAGCCTGAATTCTTCTCCATTTGCTCCCCAGATCATGTAATTTTATAGCTATCTTTATTTCTTTGGCATGGTTCATATCCTAAATGACACTGTTGCTTGGGTTTGTTTCTTGTCTTTATCAATGCCTTCTTCAATGGCATGCATTTTCATTTCTTATCTTGGCGCCATTACTTACTTTTGGGATTCCAGGTTGCTTAAGAAAAAGTAATCTTTAAGCTTGGTTTGGAGTCATATGAATCTATCCCAGTGATTTAAGTTAAATTATTTTGGAGTTCAGAAGGCATCAGAAATATTTAGTGTTTTCCAAGTCATGATAATACGCAACTAAGATTGAGAACCACTGTCCTAAGGCCTTTTGTTAGCCTATTTTTGTTTGTGTGCTGATAGGAGTGGTTATCAAATTGTGATTTGTGTCAGAATCACTTAGAGAGCTTCTTAAGACAAATTTTGGGTCCTTCCCTTCAGAATTTCCAATCTAGTGGGTCTGAGGTAAAAACCAAAACTTGCATTTCTAGCAAGTTTCCTAGTGATACAGAAGCTCTCTGAAAACCCTACTTTAAGAATCTCTCAATCAGGATATAGTTGGGCCAAAATCATTGAGCTCCTGCCCCTCCCCTTGGATTTATCTAACCATGGTACTGTCTTACCTAATGTGTATATTTTATATGCATGCATATAATTGGAGGTCTTGATATTAGAACAGTACAGTCAGGTCTATCAGAGTTGTTTGGAGTGCTCTTTGGCAAGTACTTTGTATGGCAAGGTGCAAAAACAGGTGAAAAGCATCAAATGGAATATGCTTACCCAATTAGACACCCTCCCATCCTACTTTACTTGGTAATGTTTTCAATTGCTATAGCTGTGGAAAAAGCGATGGAGCAAAATGGTTGGAAATTGGGAAAGCTATTATTCTGTGGGGAAAAAGCATAAACTGTACATATATTTGTGCAAATTTACTCCTTGGGGTTGACCCTATAGAAATGCCTTTTCTGTTGCCATGATGCCTCTGTATATCTTCTGGCTGCCAATACCTTAAACCTTTTACAAACTAAAAAGATCTTTGTCTTTTGAGAGACCAGGGTTGCCTTGGCACGACACCACCATTTACTGACTTGATTGTACCTCTTAATTTAGCAATAGCATTTTTTTTTGCTTCAATGATGTGTTGTTATCTTCTCTCTTTGTGACTACCTGTTCTAGTTTCATAAACACAATAGCCTCTTAAAATATGTTGAGGAAGTAGTTAGAAAGTTTCAAAATTGTTTTCTTTTGTAGTAATTTTCTTAGGAAGACATTAGCTCTGATTTCTCAGTCTGGGTCCTCATTATGTGGACTGCAGAAAGTTTGTATTTTTTAGTGATTTTTTTTCTCCCTGTGCTTATACTTTCCAAAAGAGTTTTATGCTTTTCTCAAGCTAGGGGATGAAGTGGGCCTTGTCAGATTCTGTGTATACTCTGTTTCAAATTGCCTAGCTAAAGGGGGAAGTTTATTTTTCCTTTGCCAGTGTGTACTTGAAGCAGCCTGGGAGTATAGTGCAGATATCAAATTCAGAGGCTGTGAATCAGGAGGCTATACCTCTCAGCTGAAAAATTAATGATTACTGATGGCAGGCAGGAATTATCTGGATACTCCTTCATCTCTTTGCCTAGTGGAGGCCCTCAGTGCCAAAGTTGGGTCAGGAGTCACACAGCTGTGGCTTATCTGATTGGGATGGCCATTGGTGTTTATGTGTTTTCAGAGGAATTGTGGGAGTCATGGGTTGCTTACTGTCCATCTGCCTGTCTAATTTCAAGCACTCATCCCTCCCAGTTTGTGGATGTCTTCCTCTTAGGTGAGCTATTCCTTAATGGGTGGTCAGGTAAGGAATAGATCAAAAATCTCCAACCTTTTTAGGTAAAAGGCCAGATAGTAAATATTTTAGGCTTTCCCAGAGATACTGTCTCTTCAAAACCACTCCTATCTGATATTTTATTGGGAAGGCAGCTATAAACAACACATAAACAAATGGGTATGGTTGTATTCCAGTGAAATTTAATTACAAAAACAGACCATAGTTTGTTGAACCTTGAAATAAATGGTTTGGTTTGCTTTCTATGCAGCCCACCACAACTTTATCAATCAAAAAGTCTTCAAAGTTTCTTATGTCCTTTCTTTCCCAATTTATAATTTGATACAGTACTTTATTTTTATATTCTATTTATCATTTCAAAGATGATAATGGAAGTGAGTCAGACACATGTCCTCAAATTGCCATCTTTCCAGGAATCCCCAATGCCTATTTTTTTTAATGTTCAGTATCACATTCCATGATAAAGACCTTTAATGTTCTTTAGCTCCACATTGATATTTAGTCTCAAAAAATGAACACTGGTATCTGAAACCTAGCTTTTAATTTTCTTTTTAAGAATTCTCTTCTATACTTATTTAATAGCAAAAAACCCACTCTTCTCTAGAGACAGTGAGGCTTGTGTGAAGCCTGAATTTCTTGGCTTGACTTCATTTTTTTTACTGTTGCAGAGAGATTTTCATGGCTATAGAAAAATAAGTTTCCTTCCAGATTCTCCAACTTAGAAAATACCAGCATTTGAGCCCCATTCAGGGTACAGTGAATACTCAAAAATCTCCTTCTCAAGGTCATATCTTCAATAAATTTTGAACAGATGAAGTTTTGGGATGTCCCTGGGTGGAAATTCAAGCAGTAAATATAAAACAGCTGTTCTGTTCTAGACACTGGGGGTGTTTTAGAGGTTTAAAATTGTAGTTGCTAGCTTCTAGGAATCAACTGTGAAATTGGCGATTATATCTGATTGATTATTTCATTCTTTTTTTTTAGTGTACATTTACTGAGTGCTTATTATATGTCCAGTCCTGTTCTAGGCCCCACAAACACAAAAATTAAGACATGGTCCTTGTATAGATGTTTCTAGTTGATCAGGGAAGCTAGATATGCAAACTAGTAATAAACATAGAGAGTGTGAGGAGAGCTATAATGAAATAGGTCACAAACTATGATGAATGGACTCAAATTATCTGGGGGCAGGGGGAATTCAGGGAAGACTTCTAGGAGTAAATGAAGTAGAGTTAATTGAGCTACATGATAAGGATTGTCCAGCCTGATGGACAGGAGTTGGCGGAGTATGCAAAGTCATGGAGCAGTGAAATCACACGGAGGCGCTCAGAACTGTATGTAGGTGGATCTTCACAATGTCCACACTTAATGTTTGCATTTTTAACTACTCTCAGCCAACTCTCCGGGCTATAGTAGGGAGTAATTGGAAACTGCTAAGATTCAGTTTTAAGTTACCCGTGCAGAATGGGGGTCTTAGTTTATTGTGGTGTCTTCAGCACCTAGGACAGTGCCTGGCACGTAGTGAATTAGAATGTTGGTTCCATCAGTGATCCTTTAGCTAGTGAATGAATGCAACCAAACTCTCAGGGGATGATGTGGTTTTGATATTCTGTACTCAGCCATGGTGAGACAAGTAAAGATGGCTAAAAGACTCAGGTAGTCAGCTCTGTCTCATTGAAGGTTGGAAAGTCTGGGTAACCTTATCTCCTCTGTTTCTCTCACAGCCCCTTTATACACACACACACACACACACACACACACAGCCTGTCACCAAATGCATTGTCCTTATCTTTGAAATACAAGATGAATTTAGCACTTTTCTCCTTCTCCATCACAGCTGAAGTCACCATCATCATAGATGACCATCACCCATTGTAGTCACTACTTCCCTTTTCTGGTCCCTTTGCTTCTATTTGCCAATGAACCCTAATGATCTCTTCACTACCAAGAGCCAGAGTAGCCTTTTAAAACATACATCAAGTCAGTCAGCCCTTTGCTCAAAATCGTCCAATGGATCCCCATTTAAAATATTCAAGCCAGGGATCCCTGGGTGGCGTAGCGGTTTGGCGCCTGCCTTTGGCCCAGGGCGCGATCCTGGAGACCCGGGATCAAATCCCACGTCGGGCTCCCGGTGCATGGAGCCTGCTTCTCCCTCTGCCTGTGTCTCTGCCTCTCTCTCTATCTCTCTGTGACTATCATAAATAAATAAAAATTTAAAAAAATATATAAAATATTCAAGCCATTTACTGTGGCCTACATGCCCCATTATAGCCATGCCCCACTTCTCTCTCTCTGATCTCCTCTCCCACTACTCTTCCCTCTTGCTCACTGAACTGCCAGCTATGCTCATTGGACTGCTGGCTATTCTAGGCCTCTTGCCATTCCTTGAACACATCAGATATATCCCCTCTTCGGGGCCTTTGAACTTGTTTATGCCTCTGTCTGGATTACTTCCTCATGTCCATCAGTTGTCTACAGCAGTGCCACCTTGTCAGTGAGGCCATACTTGAACTCCACATAAAATAGTATAAAATAATGCGTCTGGGGATACAGGGGTGCTAAGTGTTCATTTGTTTACCTCTTAATGAACTTTTCCTTTTACATATGTTTTATGGGATCATCGTTTATTTCTCAATAATAACTATTGACCAGAGAAGTAGAAACTTTTATTACAGAGTGCAGTTTTAAACTTGGGGGCTGGCTGGGATCTACGATGGGAATTACTCTCTGTTCTGTGTGGAAGCAGGAAGGTGGCAGAACACAGAGCTGCTTCAGGAAGGGCCACACAGTTCTCCTTCAGAAACTTAGGCAGGGTTTAGCTAAGACAGGGTTGAGCCTCAGAAACTACATTTTTTAAGGAATGCAAGTGATGTAAAAAATTTTTTTCTGTACGTCTATGATAAATAATGGCTAACATTTGTATATCAACTATATAACCTAGGAAGTAAGTGTTCTATTCTTACTAAGTAAGAAATAAGTGTTTGTATATCAACTATATAACCTAGGAAGTAAGTGTTCTATTCTTTCTATTTTATAGATAAGGATAAGGTACATAGAGGTTAGGCAACTTGCTTAAAGTCTCACTTGGAGTAATTAGCAGACTGGGATTTAAACCGAGTTGGTCTAGAGCAGTCTGGGAGGCTCAGCAGTTTAGCGCCGCCTTCAGCCCAGGGCCTGATCCTGGAGACCTGGGATCGAGTCCCATGTCGGGCTCCCTGCATGGAGCCTGCTTCTCCCTCCTCCTGTGTCTCTGCCTCTCTCTCTGTGTGTGTCTCTCATGAATTAATAAATAAAATATTAAATAAACTGAGTTGGTCTAGCTTGCTACAAAGTCTGCTTGCTCAACTCCCTCACTGCTTTGCCTATGAGGGACAAGGAACAAAGAACGTTTCCCTGATGTCTGCTCCATCACATGCCCAAACCAGATTCAGTCTCTTAGTTATACTAAGTACTGCTTATGGCACCATATTGCAAGCTTTGTCTTAGCTTCTTCACTGAAAATATACCCACCACTCTTTCAGGAGTGCTGGGAGCAGACTGTGTGAAATATAATAAAATGCATTCATTCACCATACAAATCAGCCTTAAATGGGGCAGAAGGATTGAAGACCTCTCCCCGAGTGAATGATTTTGTAGATTATTGATTTGGGCAGCAGTTTATTTAAACATTAAAACCTTGAATGAAGTAACTTAGCCTGAAGAAAAATGTGTCAAGTACAGTCCTTGTTATAGCTAGTTTTCAGCCTCTGAGGACTTTGTAAACTGTCCAGATGTATTTATTTTCTAAAAAATATTTTCTCAAGGAAAAAAGGATGGATTTGGAAAGGGAGAGTGGGATTTGTCTCTAGAAATGATAATCTCTCTGAAAAGGAAACTTTTGAAAGGATTTTTTTTTCCAGAAGCATTCTCTGCCTTTGGAGCCAGTCATAAAACATTAGATGTTGTTATTCAGATTCTGAAAAATGTAAAATGCTTCCCTCTCCCTTTCCTGTTGCCTGCATCCCCTTCATCTTTCTTTGTTACAAATGGTACATGGACTTGGTATTCTACCAAAGAAGTTGGAAGAGATGGAACCACTAATTAACAGGAGTAATTCTGTGCCAGTTTGAAAGTTGGGGGGTGGAGTCAGGGGAGGGAAAAGATAATTCCAGTCTATGGGATCGCCAAATAACATTAAACAAACATTAATGCTATATAGTTGTGTACAATTCCAAGTACCATTACGCATATTTCTTTTTGATGGCAGTACCACTGACTGTCCTTTTAATGGTCTCGTGTGTTAATCATGGCTTTAAAACTAGTGTGCAACTTTCTCACAACAGGGCCTTATGAAGTTGAGAAGGTGGGATCTCAGTTCTACCATTTGCCATGGCTGTGTGAATTGGTCAAGTTATATCTGTAATTCTCAGTTTCCTCATCTATAAAATGGGAATAATAATAAAGGAATTAGAAAAACTAATATTTATAAGTTTATCAAGGCAATGCCTCAATTTGTTTTACCAGCATGCTTATCCAAGGTCTTTCTAAGCCTTCAGTGAATTATTGTGTTAGTCTTTATATTAACTAGTTTGCTCTAAACATGGCATCACTTGAAGAGAATCCCTTTCAGAATGATCGTTTAATTTCCAAAAAATGGAATGAATGAGAAAATTAGAAAGGAAGAAAATACCAAATTGATGAAAAACATAAGATCAATTATAGTGAGTACTGCAGGACTCTGGTAAATTTATTTATTTATTTATGATTTTATTTATTTATTCATGAGAGAGACACACAGAGAGAGGCAGAGACATAGATGGGAGAAGCAGATTCCCTGCAGGGAGCCTGATTCCCCTGCAGGGACCCCAGGATCGGGACCTGAGCCAAAGGCAGACACTCAACCACTGAGCCACCCAAGTGTCTCTCTAGTAAACATATTTAAATTAGAGCCCCTTTATATGTATTTTATCATCTTAATCCAGATAGATCCTTATTAAGAATGAAAACACAAAGCAAAAACAACTCCCGGCTGGAAAGAATGAATTTCTAAGTATATATGTAATGAGTTCTGCTATGTCAGGAGCAAGGGTTCCCTGCTGTATTTTAAGACCTTGAGATTTCAGAAGGTGGGGCTAGAAAATTGGACTCATTTGAGTAAAATGTAAAACCATTCCACATACTCCTTTCTTACCACAGTAAGTTGGCCCTTATCCCTACCAGCCAAGTCTTTTGTCCCCAGATCTCCAACCTAGAAGCTGATTGACATCTGTTTCCCATTTCAGACTTTTTCCTGAGCATGTTCCCAAAGTATGAAAACATCACCACTAGACATCCTCCACCCCAAAATAGGCCCTTAAAAATTATAAAAAAAAACAACAACAACAAATGAAACCAGATGCCTTCATTTTATAAAGCAACAGTATTTTGGAATCAATTGAAATGTGGTGAAATATGAATAAAGTCTGTGATTTAGTTAATAGTGATGTTCTGATGTTAATTTCTTAGTTTTGACGAATGTATCATGGTTATATAATATGTTGACATTAGGGGAAACTGGTGAAAGTGGAACTCTTTGTACTATCTTTGCAACTTTTCAGTATCTAAAATTACTTCAAAAAATGCTTATTTAAAAAAATAAAATTTGAGATAATACGATCTATTTCTCTTACTTTAAATAGAAAGAAACTGAGTTCCAGGACTCAGAATCTTTAGTGACCAAAATCCTGGTTTTATGACCTCTTGGTTCTGTATTAAATTTGAAAATGTACTTAGAAACTTTTGATCAGTTAATTTAACCAGTGAACTCCTTTATAAAAGAAGTTTTTCATTTTGCCATGCTGTATCTTCATAGACATCGTTAAAGTCCTTCTGATGGGGTCTAAAAGTGTGGCTACACTAAGGAGTTGGAGTATGAGGCTAAGAAGTAGGGTCTCTTACCCAAAAGCATCTGGCCTAAATTCAGCCCAGTTCTGTAGTCCGATATTATGATACCTGGAATTGGTATCATGTGGAATTAGAGGTCAGGCCCAGAAGATAAGTGTAGGTGTGGGTCTAAGGAGCACAGACTTTTCAAAAGGAATACTGGCTCTTTGACACAAAGCAATGTTTCAACCTTAGTGAGTACACCTTGGCTGCTTGAACTCATACTGGCAAAGAAGCCCATCTCTTGGGTTTGTTGAGTTGGAACTTTGATGTCTCCTGTTGACTCTTCTGATTTCTTACACCTGGCCATGCCCCTGCCTTAAACTCCTGCTATGCTCCCGGGCTTTGGCATCCCACCTGCTCTCTCCTGGCTTTCAAACCTCCTGACTTTCCCACTAGTCATTGGCTTTACCTTTTCCACCTGGCTTTGACAGCTTGCACCAGCCCTGTCCTGCAATGCTTATTGGCTCTTGACTGGTGAATAACCATGGCAGTATGTGATAGTGTTTTGAGACAAGCCTGCCTTCTCCATCAGAATCTAAGCTTCTTTAAAGGATCATACTTCATTTATTTTCTTGAACTAACATCTATCCTAGTTTTGGAAAACATCACCACAGATGGCCTGGAAGTTGATGCAGCATTGATGATCCCTTTCATCTTTTTCCATGACCAGTAGCTAGATATGACCTCATCTTAGTTCTGGTTCTAAATGAGAAGAATCCCAGTACCAAGACAAATGAGCAGACTTGGATTTAGATAATAATGGTTTGAAGTTGAACCTTGTCTAGCCTCTTGGAGCTTCAGTTTCTTCACCTGTGAGAGGAGTTTATTTATTAATAGCTCAAGATTTCAGAAGAACTGTACCCAACAACAGTCCAAGTCATTTCTTCACAGAGAATACAATTAAATTGTCATACAACACGATCGGAAGTGAATAGGCCTGGGAGTCCTACTGGTGCCTCTTCCACAGTTTAAGAAAAGAACAATTACTGGGTTTCCAGGAGATCCCACTGCTTGAGTAGATTATAGAATTAATGGATAGAAGCACGTTCTTCAGTTTGATCCAAGAGTCTTCTAAGATAAGATAGTCTCCTCTTCCAACTTGTGTTAATTCATCCTGAAATGTCTGGGCATTGACATTCTTGCTGTGACATATCTCAGAACTAGAATACAAACTTTATAAAGAGCATGATGGCAATTTTGTTTGAAACTTGCATATGCATAGACTAAAAGGAAATATGCTAAGATGTTAAACAGTGGCTATATTCTGGGATTATGGGTATTTTTATTCTTTTACATTTTCCTTTTTCTCCAATGCATATATTGCTTCTATAGTCAGAAAACAAATAAGTAGTATACAAAAATATTTTTGAAAATCTCAGCATTTAGTAATGCTGAGGAAGAAAGGAAAAGTGGTAAGAGAGGAAACAGAGGCCTTCGGTAAGCTATGCTTTTGTTCATTCATTCTTTCAACAAATATTCATTGACCACCTAATACTGGTCTCTAAATTCTGTCCTTGTTAAATGTAAAAGTCAGAAACAGAAAAGTAAATCAGGAAGTTAACCTCTAGGAACTTGGTCTTTAGCTGGGTATGTACAAATGTATACAGAGCATGCAATTTTAGAGTCTGCACATTCAAGGCCATATGAAACCCCCACACAAGGAGCTTTGGCTTGAACAAGATAAAGGTCATCTTGGGCTTACTAGGAAATACTTCATTAAGAGGGTGGCATTTGATTTGGGCCAGAGAGGGGTAAGTAGGATTTTGGTATGCAAAGATGGCAAGAGGAAATCATTCTTTTCTCCCCCCATGTCCTTTTCTCTCCCTGTAGCTAGCTATGAGAGATTGTAGAAATGGAAACTCTAAACTTCCAGCGGTATGAAGATGGACCTGCAGAGAGCAGAGTAGAAATGATAAGCTTCTGAAGAGCAGGACCCTCCTCGTTTTTGTATCTCTAGTCCTCCAGACTGGCCATGTAGTGTCTCTGTGCATAGTTAATGGTTAGTAAACGGAGATATAAATCACCAGTGAAGTCCTAAGCAAAATGATCAGTAGTAGTGCTGGAGGAGGTCATCAAGAAGCCATGACAGCAGGTTGTTCATGAGCTGGACCTGAGCAGAGGCTCTTGTCCCCTCTCCTGTCATTGGAATATACGTTCTGCCCACTGTTGGCAGGTAGCTGTTGCACCACTGCCATTCTGTTGCAAACATCCCTCACCTCTCCCTGGAATCACTGCTGAGATGGCCTAGCTGGTCTTTCTCCTTTTGCGTTTGCCGCCTACAGATTCTCCTCAGTACAGCACCTCAAGAGATCCTTTTAAAACATAGATTGTGTCATTCCTTTGCTCAGAACCCTCCAGTGGCTCTGCATCTCACTCAGAGTAAAAGCCCAAATCCTTACAGTGGCTTACACAGTGTTACATGATCCATGCCCTTCCCCTCACCTGTTTCTTCATCTCCTATACTCCTTATTTTTCTTCACCAAATGCACTGGCTTTCTTGACATTGCTTAAGCATGACAAATTCTCCCTGCTAAAGCCCTTTGCATTGCCTGTTCCCTCTGCTTGGAGATCTGTATGGCTGTCCCCCCTCACTTTCACATCTTTGCCACCTTCTCCATGAAATTTGCCCCATCCTAGTCATGGCACTTCCAACCCTTCTTCTCCTATCCTAGCTGTAATTAATTTTCAGCATATTCTATACTTACTTATTATGCTCATTGTTTACTCTGTATATTTCTGTTCCAACACAGCCTTCATGATAAGGATCTTTGTGCTTTCTTCACGGACACACACCCAAACATCTAAAACAATACCTCCATGTGGAGGGCACTCAATAAATATTGAATGAATTAATGATGCCTTCCATACTCTTTCCTCTCCCCTCCTAGCCAGTCATTCATCAGATCCAATTATTTACACCAACTCCTTCTCCAGCAGGCTTACTCCATTCTAGCCACACCCATTGCCCAGACCCTCATCATCTGTGACTTGAGCTATTTTTATTTACTATCTTCTGGATCAAATCTCTCCTGAACATTTCCCCTAAATTCATTTACACAGTAATCTCTACTATACTATGAAGTTCCTAAACATGAGTGATACCCTGTTGTCCATATGATGAAATTCGAACTCCTTAGCCTGGCTCCCAAGGGCTTCTCACTCACCCTTCCAGTCTTACTTCCCAGCATCTCCCCTCCCCTCACCCTGGCATTCCTCACTACAGCTACTCTTACTGCCAGATAACCTTACCTTCAGTCTTTCAATGGCATGTTACCATTATCTTCCTCTGTGCTTTAGCACATGCTGTTCCCTCTTACCCATAGTCTTCTCCTCTCTCTGATCTGTTCTCCAGGGCCTACTAAATGCTTTGTGCATTGTGTTCTCCAGGGCCTACTAAATGCTAGATCTTTATTAAGATCTAGACCTTAATAATGTATAATTAATGCCTTAATAAAGTAGGCATTAATGACACATTGACCCTGATGTGCTCAAATAGCCCCTTTACATATATGTCAAGGAAAGCAAAGGTATGTTTTAGAAAATATTGTAAGGAGCCAAGAATAAATGCTGTGCTTAAGATGGGAGGAAATGAAGGTACCTAGGATGGCTTGAAGGATTAATTTGATCTTCCTTTTTTTTTTTAAGATTTTATTTATTCATGAGAGACGCAGAGACAGAGAGGCAGAGACATGGGCAGAGAGAGAAGCAGACTCCATGCAGGGAGTCCAATGTGGGACTTGATCCCAGGACTCCAGGATCACGCACGCTGGGCTGAAGGCAGGCGCTCAATCACGGAGCCACCCAGGAGTCCCAATTTAATCTCCTTCTTATAAAAAAGCATTTATGGCCCCTTTGGCCTGAAAAAATATCTCACCTGACTTCTCACTTTATTATCTGTACCATACAAATGACAGTTTTTATGTATTGCCTTATGATGGCTTCTTAAATATTCTCTTGAATAATTTAATCATGTATTGCCATTTTATTTCTCATGTGTTTATTTTTGCTTTTTTGCCCTCTGTATGGACAGGAATCATGACCTACTCTTCTGAATATCCCTTAGGATACCTATCAGAGCTCCTTGTACAAAGTACGTGCTCATTAATATTTGCATTGACAAATAAGACCTATCATTACCTCTTTGGCCACCACATTGGATGATAATGAAAGGAAAAGCTACCTCTGTTTTTAACTGTGCCATCTATGGCTTTGGAACCCCAACTCTGAACCCTAAGGGTCCCATTTTACAACTTTTTTTTTTTAATTAGGATTGGGTAACCAAGCCCAAATCCCACTACAGGCTGATCTTCATGCTGGTGATTGGCAATACTCCAAGGGACTAATTTTCCAGGAACAAAACATCTTGATCACACCTTGCTTATATCAAGGGTTAGTCACAGGCTCTTCTCTTTGCCCTCCACCAAAGCCTAGTAGGGGATTTTGAGGGGTAAAAGTAGGAGAAGGAAATGAAGAAGATCAGAAAAGGGCAGTGGCAGGCATGGGTCCCATGGATACAAGTTCAAATGTTAATTCTCTGGTTTCCTAAATGTTTGATTAGGGCAAGTTATTTGACCTCTTTGAGTCTTGATTTATCTTCAGCTTTTAAGTGATGAAGAATTCGTGTCCACACTCTATTTATGAGGATTAAGTTTAAAGCATCTAAAATAGTGCCTGACCTATGGTAGACACCTAGTAAGTAAATGGCCCCTAATACATGCTGCTTTTGAATTTCCAAAGTGTGACCACAGTCATGACAGCATTAATAACTCATAATAACCCTGTGAATCAGGTAGGTATATTTACTGTACCTCTTTTACAGATGAATAAAAGGTCTAGAAAAATTAACTGATTTTCTTAATATTACTCAGAAAAGTCATGACTGAAGTTTGCAAATCCAAATCCTCTATTTCCTAAACCTAAAACACTTTAATAGATTATGGTTGATATAAATAAAGCAATGTCTTTAAAGTACTTACAGATTGAGTGATAAAATATTTTTATATCAGTTGCAGGTACAGCATGGTGTGTTTTGTTTTGTTTTAGAGAGAGAGAGGGAGGCGGGTAGAGGAGATGCAGAGAGAGAGAGGGAGAGAAAGCATTGTAAGCAGGCTCCATACCCAGCTCCCAGCCCCATGAGGGACTCAGTCTCACAATGCTGAGATCATGACCTGAGCCAAAATCAAGAGTCAGATGCTTAACCAACTGAGCCACCCAGGCCTCCTAGTATGGTGTATTCTTTTAATTGGATCCTTGTATTTAATCAGTTCATTTGATACAAATTCACAAGTGGATATTATTTTTGAGGCAGAAGGTTTATTTTTTCTTTAAACACCTTATTCTATAAGTTTTTGTCACTAACCCAACATATAATAACCTAATGCATTTTTTATTTTCTTAACACAAATGTAAGGGATTTCTTTATAAAAAGTAGCTGAAACTTTTTTTTTTTTCCTGAAGTGGGTCTCCAAGGAAGCAAAGAATTGCCAGACAATTACTTTCTTCCCCCTCCATATAGGAGGCAAAATGTAGTCTTATTAAAATCCTGAGAATGAATTCACTTAAGCTCCCCACTGCAGGATGTTTTTCTGACAAGTTCTGTCTCAAAAAAGTATGTTGTACAACTAATTAAGAAATTATTTTGACAGGGTGAATGTTTTGAAGCTCTGTGTTGTACACAACCTAATATAATCTAATTTTCTTCCAGTGAAACAAAATATGTGGATTTAAAAAAAAAAAAAAGCATGGCCAGATAATATCAATAATAGGAGTGCCTCCATTTCAGCTGAGAATTCAAGAAGCAGCCAGCCAATTTGTCTAGGGAAATTTGCTCTCGGCTAAGATGGTATAAAAGGTCTTACCCCTGGGCAAACCATTTATTTTAAAAGTTTAGAAAAAACATTTTTTCATTGATTGTAAGATTTTTTAGAGTTACCATTTCTGTGTGAGAGGATGCAGGATGGGAGGTAAATGGCTTGCTTTCTAGAGGGATAGCAAATTGAGAGTGTTTTTGAGTATTTATAATTACTCTCCATTCTGGGTTTTAAGCATATTCTGGTCTTGAAGCATATTAAAAGAAAATTGGTAGATATACCAGGACATTTATAAATCCCTAGCTAACAAACTATCCTAATTTTTTTGTGCATGTATGTATATGTACATATGTAGTGTGTGTACACAAGTGTGTGTGTGTGTATATATACATATATATGAGTAATTCTAATAATCCAAAATCTTTATTTTCCCTAATGTTTTTGTTACTAATTAATGGTGCTTTTAGAGTACAGGTGGGAAGGCACGTAATAAAATGAATACTTTAACAAACAAGTGCTACTTATAACATGAATTTTTATATAAAAACGTAGTTTTCCTTATAAAATGAGAAATATATTCTTGAAGTATATATGTGTGCATGTGGGGGAGCTATCCTAAATTTCACCTAACAGTGCAAAGTACAATGAAAATCGTCATACACAAATTAATAACATTCCCTGTCAAAAGATATTAGGCTTTCAAAATTATGAATACAATAGTTGGGAGTAATTTCCTGTTTCAGAAGGAATGAGCAAACCTATATAGAGGGGCTGTTTCTAGGTCTTTTGCTATGTTCTATAGGACAGTGTTTCCTAAATACCACTGAACCAAATGGGTTTTCTTTTTTTTTTTTAAGATGTATTTATTGGGGCACCTGGGTGGCTCAGTTGGTTAAGCATCTGCCTTCAGCTCAGGTCATGATATCAGGGTCCTGGGATCAAGCCCCACATCAGGCACCCCGCTCAGTGGGGAGCTTTCTTTTCCCTCTCCTTCTGCCCCCAAATTTATTTATTTGAGAGAGAGAGAGAGCAAGCAAGCAGGTAGGGGAAGGAGGGGCAGTCAGAGAATGAGAGAATCTCAAACAGACGGGAGTCTGACCCTGAGCACAGACCCTGACACAGAGCTTGATCCCATGACCCCAAGATCATGACCTGAGCTAAATCAAGAGTCAGATACTTAACTGATTGAGCCGTCCAGGCACCTCTCAAATAAAGTGCTTTTTAAAAAGTACCCCCACCTTAACCACAGGCCCAACTAGCTGAATCACAGCTTTCCTTTTAAAAGCTCCTTAAAATTATTTTACAAAGAGGACTTAGTGATGAGAGAATTAAGGGAGAGGAAGTAATCTAGAAGGACTCTGTTTTTGTGGCCTGAGTTATAGGATATGATGCCAAGGGAGAAGCAGATTTAAGGGGAAGGAGATGCATTCAGTCTTGGAGAGGTTACATTTGAGGTGCTGATGAGAACCTAGGTGGAGCTAGCTGGTAGTTGGTTGCGAGACACAATCTAGAGGTCAGTGGAGAAGGCCAGATTAGAGATTTAGATTATGGATTTGTCTCTTGGTTCTTGATCAGTTAAGTAGCAGATATGAGCAAGGTCTCATACTAAGAGCATAGAGGAAGAAGAAAGTGGTGATCTTTAATTCATAAAACATTTCTGGTTACTTACTATGTACCAGGTGTTGAACCAGACTGTGGGTGATCAAAATGAGTAAGTCTCTTCCCTCAATAAATTCCCTGTTTAGTTGGGAAGAAAAATTCACTATTGAATATTTTGAAGAATAACAATATTCTAGCCTAGGGACCTAGAAGGAGTGGCCATAAGAGAGGGCATCTTGGAAGCTCTTAATATTTGAGATAAACAAAATGAGAGTGAAGAAAGAAGTAAATACTCTCAGTGATCAAGGTGGTTTGTCATGCTTGGGGAAGATGGATAAAGAATTCTCAAAGCCCTTCTACCTTAGGATTGCCAGATTTGGTCCCATCTCCCCGCCCCAAATCAACTCAAACCCAGGATGTCCAGTTAAATTTGAATGTGAGATAAACAACGAATAATTTTTCAGTGTAAGTATGTTCCATCCAGTATTTGAAGCATACTTGTGGTAATCCAGTTCAAAATTAACTGGATGCCCTGTATAATTTTTCTACTTAAATGATTCAGTAATGATTCCTTGTTATATTTTTCTTGTTGTTGTTATTATTATATATAATTTTGATAGTGCTTTATAGTATTCAAAATATTTTCATAACCTTATGGTAGCCCTAGGCATGGTGAAGCAATATACCTTCTCACTGGGGAATATTTGTGCACTTGATCACAGTTTCTTTGTCAACAGAATGTTCCCCAAAAACATAACTATATTTCTTGTGATAATATCCTGTTTAATTTCATTTGGTGGACAAAGTGTTTTCACATAACCAGCTCACAACCCTAAGAAGTTCATAGGGCAGTGCTTAGTACATCCAGTTCCATATTAAAAAAACAACAAAAATAACAATGACAGCTATAGTGCAGTTTAGTGACTTCCCCAAAGTCACACAGTTTGATTGTGATAGAATGAAACCCTAACCCATATCTACAGACTCAAACTCCAGTGCTTGCTTATTGGGTAACCCATCATGTTGAGGTTAGACTCTGCATTCTCAGATTTTACTTTATGTAGGAACCTAACCTCTAAATTATATTTGGATAAACCTAAAAGTTGGGGCAAATGATAACAGAATGCTGGAAAGGGGGATGAATAAATAGCTCTAGTTATAGAGAATTAATAAAAATAATCAAAAACTTCGATATATCTTGTGAACAGCTGCCATTAATGAAGCCTTGAAATATTCTTTATAATTTCACATTTACCACTAAGCGTATTCTATTCTTATGACTTCCATATTTGGAAGAAAACATTTGCATAACAGTATATCCAGTTCCTTGGTGTCTGTAAACTTGTAAATAATTTCATGAATTAAAATGGCTCAAGAAAAGAACCTAGTTTTATAACTGAAAATTTAATAGGGCCTAGATATTTATGTAATCTATTACTATATATTTGCTCAGTAACATATTCCCTATATGTTTTATGGGATATGAATCTGATCTCTCAGAGTCTAAATTGAGGTTAGTAAATCTATCATAACAAGGATACTAGATTGTTATTAGAAGAACATAAAGCCTTTTACTTTTAAGTTTAATACTTAATGTCTGTTGAGGTTTTTTTTTTTTAAGTTGCTAAAAATAGAAGCCCTGTGAAGTAGGTAAAGAACCCTCTTCCAAAGCAGTTCTCTGTTTTCTCTCACCAGCCCCTGTTCCTCTATTATTTTCTTTGCCTGCTGCTTTTAGTTCATGCTCAATAAACGATATCCGTATTTTCATGTTAAATACTATGTTCTTTTTTAATTTTATTTTTTTCCCCTGTTTTATGGAGTGTTATGAAAAACTGCTCACTTTAAGAAATTGACAGGTCCATTAACAGAGAGCTTTATGTCTGAGAGTCCAAGCAGTTAGGGCTTCTGGATATTCAGGAAGTGGAGGGCGTCAGACCAGTCATTTTTATTGCAGACTAAAATGATGGCTGCAAGGAGATGGGCTCACATTATCACTTTATATAAATCACCCAGCCTGTCTTTCATTTCTTGCCTTCCCTTAGAAATTGGAAAGCTCAGAGTTTTTATACTTCAAACAGAAAAAGAACAGAAAGCTTAGGAGACTGGGTCTAGCCTAAGGTTTGTTCAGTCCAGCCTGTATCTCAGGGTACCAAGGGAGATATTAAGAAGACATGCATGTCCCCTCTGATTGTTTTCAAAGAGTATGTGTGTCTCTTAAACAAATGTTTTATAACCTGATAGACCTGGTTTATAAATCTCATCCTTGCCATTGACTATCTGGGTGGCCATAGACAGGGTTATATGACCCCTTTTTTTGGGGATGAGGGAGTCGATAACACAGTGATAGTAATGACTTTTTAGTTACTCTTCTGATGAAAAAGGTAGAGGTGGATGGGATCCTGAATTACCCATCAGCTGGAAGTGTTTGTTGAAGAACTTCAGAGGGGGCATTCAAGGAAAGTTCACTGTTTATGACCATAGCTCTAAGTGGAGTTACACCCTGGTAAGCTAAAATCTGAAAGGGCCATTGTTCCTCTAGCCAAAGACCCAGAAAAAATGTAGCCTTCGGAGTCCCTTCACTCTTACCCACTTTACCTAGGCCTTTGGAGTCTTACTCCTATGATGGCAAGAAGACATATGAAGGGGCACTTGGGTTGTGCAATAGGTTAAACATCCGATTCTTGGTTTTGGCTCAGGTCTTGATCTTGGGGTCATGGGATTGAGCTCTGCATTGGGCTCCACACTCAGTGCAGAGTCTGCTTTAGATTTTTTCTCACTTTCCCTGCCCCTCCCACTTGTGCTCTCTCTTTTTCTCTCTCAAATAAATAAGTAAATCTTTAAAAAAAAAGAAAAAAGATAAGGTTGTGAAGCATCCCCTTCACCACAACCTAATGTTACACCAGCCTAACCTGTCCCCCTAACCCCAGATCCCTTTCCTGAAATCTACCTGGTCTGCCACGCTGAAGGAGTGCCAAAGAGGGCATCCCCAGGCCCATCTTGTGATACCAATCATATGGATCAAGGCCTTCCACTCAGAAAATTCAAGAGGCTTAGCGATGCCAAAAGAACCAGGAGAGGAAAAAGCCAAGAGAACAAGCCATGTGTTTGAAAATTCTTTGCCCAACTACTGTGGTCCAATCCCATGTTCTTCTTCCCATGGGGTGCAGAAGAATTTCTCAACCTCAGCACTGTGGACTAAGGAATTGGATAATTCTTTGTTGTGAATGGCAGTTCAATGCTCTGTGGGATGTTTCGCAGCATCTGCAGCCTCTACCTAGGTTGGTAGCACCCCCATTCCCAGTTGTGACAAGGAAAATGTCTCTAGATGGACCTGGCAATGTCCCCTGGGAACAAAATTATCCCCAGTAGATAACCCTACTAGGTTAGAGGGAACAGGGGATCTTGAAATATATCTGGAGGTTGCAATAAGTCACTGATGCCTCTAGAACAGAATTAGAGACAGTAAGGAAAGGACCTTACACAGAGGCTGGGATATAAGAGGGGCTCAACAAATTTAGCTTCCTTTCATTCCTCTGTCCCTGGAGTGGATACTGTGGGGTGCCACCAGATACCCATTTAAGGACCGAGATACTCATTCTCCCAACCACCAGGAACATGGACTGCGGCCAGCTCACAGCTGAGTCTCTCCACAGGGATTGCCCTCAGCTGAAGGGTGCTGCCTCACTCAAGGTATGTCCTCTTCTCAGGAGCAGCCAAGACCTAGTGACTGGTCATTGCAGGATGTAATTCCTGGCCCCCTTATCTGGATTCAGGGCATCCCTGAAGGGCCATTGCAGCTTCATAGCTCCTTGGGGGATCGTGGGATCACTGGAGACTTTTGTGTCTGCACTGTTTCTACAACTCTCTGGTGTCTCTCCCTCCTGACAGTGTTACTGTGAGTCAACTTTCCCTAGTCAACTTCCTGCCCACAAATCTCTGCCTCAGAGTTGTTTTCCCAGAGAACTTAACCTAAGACATACACACTCCTTGTTTCAAGCTTTGTGGGAATCTGTCATTTTTTAAATGAGATAATGCAAGTCAAATCCTTACTTAGTATTACATAACTGTGCAACAAATATTAGCTATTAGTATTTTTATAATGTATCCATGACATTATTTAAATTATCTATAGCTTAGACTTCATCTGTCCCTATGGGTGATGTGTTTCTGAGGCAATTATCCCTAGGAATAAACTGTATATCCTTTATCCCCCACTATTCTACCTTTTGAGATTCATGAAGCCTAATTCATTCTTGTGTGGGTTCTGATGAACGTATCTGTTCCTATTGATGTTCTCCTAATTTTGTTAATTTTGATCATAGGTGGTAATCCTCTTCTAAAGGTCTCCAGTTGGGCAGCCTGGGTGGCTCAGCGGTTTAGTGCCTGCCTTCAGCCCAGGGTGTGATCCTGGAGACCCGGGATCGAGTCCCACGGCAGGCTCCCTACATGGAGCCTGCTTCTCCCTCTGCCTGTGTCTCTGGTCTCTCTCTCTGTGTGTGTCTCTCATGAATAAATAATTCTTAAAAAAAAATAAAGGTCTCCAGTGAGCACATTGAGACAAACTCCTGAGGGACCACAGCAGGCTTGGAGGGAGAGTTTTAGACTCCATCCCCACTCCAGGTTATGAGACATTTTTGTCTGCACTGCTGCCACACTGTATCATACTTGTAAACAATAGGCTTTTTCACCTGTCAGAACAAAAGTTCTGGAGGGGTCATCTTTGCATCTCTTTCCTCCGTCTCTATCTCCATTCCCAATATCTCCCTTCGGTTGACAGGAACACAGATGTGGTTGAAGGAAAGGGATGAGTTGGCTCAGAAGGCATGGAAAGATTGTTCAGCTGAGGGGCAAAAGCAAAGCTTCTCTTGTTAGAAAACATGAACCACAGGCTTCTCAGTGAGACACCAGGAGGCATGAGACCATAGCATAAATACAAAATCTTTCCAGAATATGATCATGGACGTCAATTCGCATAACACTTATACACACTACATGTGCTTGCTACATACAGGAGCCTTTGTCTGATCTTTTTAAATCATTTTCTGATGTTCCACTAAGAAAAGATGGTCATTAGCTCCATTTCTCAGATGAAGACATCTGTGTCTCAATAGACACAGACAACTTATTCCAACTGGAAGAGTAGAACTCAAACACAGATCCATACAATTTCTCTAAATGACCTCTTTAACATAAAACCTCCCACATGATCTGGCCAAAACCATTTAAATAAAATCTTATGGAACAGAATGCAGAATCTTATGAAATTTTCAGACAAAATGATGAGAGAGCCAAAAAGGAAAAATCACACTGGGTGGAAGTAAATCACATTTAGCTACCTTTTCTGGACTCCAGCTCCATCAACTTTTCACAGGAAAATTCATTTTCTCAATCTTGGTTTCCTTGAGGAATAATTCGCTCTACACACTTCCCAGCCTCTCTTCTCTATTTTCCCATACCCCTGGGGATTTAAAGTGAACCTGTCTGAGTATAAATGTAGAAATGAGTAACTAAGCTTGCTCAGTTCAGCAACACCTTTGTTCTTTGTCTTGCAAATACCCCCTACCTTTTTAGAGAATGGTTGAGGTCCTATAGTTTTCCATACACGTTTTTTTCCTGGGTAGAGCGTCATGTCAAGACCAGGTTGATAAGAAGCCTTCCTAGCTCAGAGGTGCATCCTAGCTGATCCACTGGACTCTCACCTAAGCTATATTCTCTTGCTTAGCTTCTGTGAGTCGTCAAAGTGATACTTGGCCTCCACCTTGACCCACTCTTCTGATTCTCAAATTGCTCACAGCCTGGCTGAGAAAGGAGGCCTTTTTAGTGCAGACTCCATTGGCGCCTTCAACATTCCCAATTGCTAGCAGTATTTGGGAGTTCCTCCTAAGCGAAAAGTCCGTTTCTGATTCCTCTTTCTCTCTCATAATCTTCCTCTTGCCAGAGTCCACAGCAAGGATCTACGTGAGAATTTTATTATCTACCTGTCCTAAGTTTCTTGTGTGTAGAAAAACAGGCTACCTATCATGAAAATCTGCTCTTCAGAGATGATCTGGTTGTTTCAAAAATGATGTTAATAAAAATGACATATGAAATTGACCGTATTCATAGGGTACCCATGGTAAGATTTTTGTTGTAACTGACAAACCAGGTGCAGAATATTCCATGTATAATTTAGACCCCTTCCCTGTGGGCTGCGCTGCTGGTTTTGTATATAACCTCAGTTATTATTGCCATTAAGAAAAGATATTTTAGGGACAAACTCATTTTTTGAATAGATTGTTATCTCAAATTAAAAAAGATTACGGGAACTGGCAATCAATGCAGCCATCTAATTGCCATTCCTCCAATTAAAAATTAATATACAGAAAGAGCTGCCTGGAACCAATTGGTCTTAGGATAATTTTGAAATGAGGAGAAAAATAACAGTTTAAAAGCAGTGGGCTTGGGTTGGCTTGGGAAGGGTTGGTGGCTGCTAGTCTGGCTGCAGGGACAGGCATGTTCCTGACCTTGTGCCTGTGGCCGCCACACCCAGTGCTGACTGGAAACAAAGGAACGAGGAGCTCGTGTCTCATTGTTCTTCCTCTGTTAAAGATTTATGTATAAAATCACTTATTTTGTGATGTACTTAAGAATAGATGGCAGGTGTCATTTTTGTACAGTGCATGTCATTTTATCGAAGCTGTGGAAAACGTGTATGATGGTGCTTGTGCTAAAAATGTTCCTCTGTTCTTTGAGGATGTCAGTGATGCCATCCCAGCTTGTTCTCTTCTGCAGAAGTTCATTTGCTGAGCAGTGTTCAGATAGATGGGGACCAAGGAACATGAAATCAAAGAGAGCCTCTTGTGTCTTGAAGATAGGACATCCTTCTACTTGGTTCAAAATAAGCCTCTTTAATCTGAAAGAGTCCTACTTTGCATATTGAGTATAACAACTACTTAGTTTTAATTTGGAACAAATCATCATATATAGTGTGTGTATACATACATGCATATGTATGAACATAAGTACATACGTATACATATATTAAGTACAGTAGGGGGGGGCAGCTCAAGTATCCAGAGGTCTAATCAGATCCCAGTAAGGAGATGGGTTTTAGTGAGAAAGGAACAGCCCTTTATTTGATGGAGAGGGTGGAACCACACCCTATCTATGACCTGTGATACAGGAATGTTACTTGAGATCCTCCCACTTCAGGAAAGATAAGATAGAGCTAGAGGAGATACCCAGAAAGAGCATGAGACTGATTCAAGGGACAGGCAGCTGACTGAAAAAGATGAAACTGTGAGGTGAAAAGACTGGGGCAGGGAAGGAACATGTCAACTGCCTTCAAATACATGAAGGGATTGAAACTAACAGGTGAGGTCATGTCCAGTCGGGCCCAACCGGTCCCACCCAGGGATCATCTGTGAAATATGTGAAGGGTGATTGAGGAGTCAGAAGGAGAAGAACTGAGGTAGAGAGGAGGCTGAGAAGTAGGCTTAGAACCAAGAAAAGGAATGTTACTTAGAATATAGGAACCAAATTTTTGGTGATCATTGTCCCCAGGTGGGGTATAATTTCCATACAAGTGGCTCTCCTCAACATATGGTGAATGTATGATGTGATGTCAAGGAAGATCAGAGAGCCCTGCCCAAATTCCTTGTTCTCTGCTTCCTCCATCTTTGCTCTGAGCCTCACTCGGCAGCCTCTGTGGTCTTCAATAATTAAGTTTGAGCCTGGGGTGACTACCCAGACACCTCATCTTCCTCTTAGCTAGCCCTCAAGGCTTTGCATTTGTGACTCCTGAATACCTCCCTAGTCAACCCTGGTTTTTAGTCCTCATTGCCACCTGCCTAACTAATGTTCAGAACCTACCAGGGATCAGTTAAATCAGCCTGTAGGGGGATAGGGTGAGGTCAGAAGCATTGGTGTTTTTAAAGTTAGCCTGTCTCAACCAACCAATTTTCTCTTCTCAAACATACCTCCAGATTCTACCTCTTTGCTTTTGATCATACAATTTCTGCTTGTGGAATGCCCACAGTTTGGACCCAGTTCCAGTGCCACCTTCTCCAAAATTTTCCCAGTTGTTACTCCAGCACTTTGAAAGAAATGGCCCCTTCTCAGAACTCCCATAATACTTCAATCGACCTCTGTTATGGTACTTATCACTTTGGATCTAGGATTCTGGATATGAATGTGGATGGATATATCATTTCTCTTTTAAGAATTTAAGTCTCTTGGAGTTTTTTGCTAGCCCTTAGTGTCAGAAAGTAAAAGACTTTCAACATAGCAAACACATGGTTCTAAGATCTTAATAGGTACCGGATCCATTAGTATTCATAACCATCCTATAATGTAGGTACTTTTATTAATATCATCACCCTCATTTTGCAGATAAAGAAACTGAAAAAGCTAAGCCAAGATTATTACAGTTAGTATGTGGCTGACTCATGATTGGAACCTAGGCAGTCTGGCTGTGTTCTTAATAGCTATGCTCTGCTGCCTTCCAAATCCATGAGTAAAAGGGTACATGGGTTAGTGTAGTGTGTATTTTTGGCAGGGTCTTTCTGACCACCAGCATATCTGTGCAAAGCAGTGATTCCAGGGTTGACAACAGGACTGGGATGGGGTGCTCATCGGTGTTCGTAGTTCTATGCCCCAGGGAACCCACCTAAATCTCTGTTCCCTTATCTCCTGGGCTCAGACCTTGGCTTTTCTCTTCCAAAAAAAGTAGCATGTAAACATAAGAGGCAACACTCTCCCATGTGGCATAGGGTGTAAAAAATTGATTGCATCAAATATAGTTGTGTTGAGGGTGGGGTAAGAGATTTCTATAGCTGCCTCTGTGGCTTTTTTTGTTTTTAAGATTTATTTATTTATTTTAGAGAGAGAGAGTGTATGTGGTGGAGGGGTTGGGGAGGGGCGGGGGGAGAGAGAGCATCTCGAGCAGGCTCCCCACTGAGTGCAGAGCCCAGCTCAGGGCTGGATCTCATAATCCCAAGGTCATGACCTGAGCCGAAATGAAAAGTCAGATGTTTAACTGATGGAGCCACCCAGGTGCTCCCATGCTGTTGTTTTGTTTTTTGTTTTTGTTTTGTTTTGTTTTAATTGAGGATGGGTTTCGGTATTTCTAAGCTCCTGGACTCAAATATTTCATATTTTATCATCCTATAGGAGAACTTTACACATGTAGGGAAGTATTTCTCAGGTGTACAAGAAAGTGAGGTGTTCACAGGGCCAAGTAAGAGTAAGGGGTTGGAGGGTGGGGTGAGGGAGACCGATGCAGTACTTGACTATTTCCTCTTCTCTGTAGCAGGGAGAAGTGGTGGGCAACAATCATCAAATGAGGCCACAATGACTCTGCAGCCCAGACTAGCCAAAGCCAGAGTGCCTCTGCCCAGGCTGCAAATGCTGAAATTAGCCAACTGCAAGATTTTACAGGCAGCTGCTTCCCTTGAAAGGAAAGAAAGATAATTTAAATTTTATATTTACAAAGAAAGTATAAACATGGCCACTCATCCCACAAATAAGATCTAGTCAATTACTCCCTTGTTCATCTGTTCGTTCATACATTGAACATCTGTGTATTGGAGACCAACTCTGCTTGAACCCCAGGATTAGGCATTGGTAAAGGGGAACAGAAATTTAAAAGGCCAGCCCTGTCCTTGGGGAGATAGGCTCATATATGACTAACTATAATTGTATTTAAAGAAATCACTAGATAGGATGTAGATATAAGTATACAGGATAAAATGAGTTCCTCATTTTTATGAAGTTTAATTGAACATAGTATTTAAAATTGGATAATCAGTAAAATCACACAAACATTTGAAACACACACATACATTTGCTTTCCCCTCCAGCACCTTTAATTTTCTGTGCCTGATACCTTAGATGAGAGCCATTTTCTAGTTTTTTTTTTTTTTTTCTAGCTTTGTCAGTCTATACCTTCCTCTCTTTTCCTCTGGGCAAATTGTTCTCCCTTTATACAGGACTTACTGGATTAGGACTTAACATTCAGGGACATGTGTCTAATAGAAGAGAGTGTCTGGGTCCTTTTTGGTCTACCCTTAATGCCAGCAACACCACTAACAGCCTCATCCAGTATCCTTTTTGTGGATCAATGAGATGGTGATTAGAAAAGCAAGCAGAATGAGCTAAATAGAGTGAGCAGATAGGCATCTCCCAGAAGAACACTGGAAATTGGGTCCATTAGAGATGTATCCTAAGCTAGCTACTTTGTCCACACATCTGTTAGAGCAGAGAGAGCACAGGCATAGGGCTAGAGCAACCTGGCTTTGAATATCGTCTACTTGTTATGTAGCTCTAGAGAAGCATTTGACCCTTCTGAGCTTCCGTTTTCTCATCTGTAAAATGGGATTGAAAATATCCATGTAACGTAGGATTGTAGTGAAAACCAAATTGAGGAATTGGAGAATATAAAATATTTATGTATAATGTATATATAATCCTATATAATACTCACTAGACGCTGGCTAATATGATTAGCTATAATAACACAGCCTCTGTGAGGCTTCATTTCATAGGACTTTAATGAGTGGCTCCAAGGTTGAGGTGAGTAGGAAGAGAGGCTGGATTCTGTTAATGTGGATCACATTCCTTCCCTTTAACTTCCTCACTGAGGCCAAACCTAGAAGCCCTGAGACCTGTCCTGATGGGCACACTTGGTTCAGGTCACACTTGTGCCTGCTATCATCTGCTTCTGAGAACTAGCAGCTAGATAAGGATGCCACAGAAGACAGAGATCCCATGTGTCACTACCTTTTCCACTGTCTGCTTGGTTTTTCTTAATACCTCAAGATGAACTCCGATCCATACCCTGGTTACTGATAATTGCCTCTGTACTTTATCATTCTGAATACTACAATGGGGAATCCTGGCCTAACGTCATAGCCTGATCTTTTTCTGTCATATGGTCTCCAAAAAAACCCCTGAGACCCATACTGCCCGCACTGAGACATGTTCCCATGAGAGACTGAGAGATTTGCTTTTGGTTTTCAGTCCATATTTATCTCAAAAAGCCAGTGACCAGCAGTCTCCATAGACTCCACTCCATCTACTGAACAAAGGCTAAAATACACAGAAAATTATTTGTACTTATGTTGTAGATGTAGAAGTTCCTGGAATCTTCTGGAACATTCTGTTCTGCTAACAAGATTCCAGAATAGCATGAGGAGGACATCAAATCATTTGAATTACTTGCCGGGACTTTTGGAAGTTAAGCAATCTTTAGCTAACCTCTGTTTTATATTTGATCTTCAAAATCCACATCATAATACTTGGGAACAGTGAGAGAGGAACTTCCTTTTCCCAAGCCAGATTATGTTTTGGATAATTTTTATACTGCCTGTTGAAATTACTTCTGATACTGCCTCTGGACAGGAAAGAGACTTGGATTTCTCTGGATGGAAAACTAAGTTCTAACCTTACCCTTCCTGTTACCCCACAGTCCATGTCAAGACTCTAGTGACTTAAGTGGGAGATGATGTGTCAGACCAAGCTTGAAACTCCTCATTCTCACTCCACTGATATAAAAGAGAAAATCACATACCTACTAGGAGGTTGGGGGGTGGTAGTAGGACTTCATGGTCCTACAAGCTACAGCAAGCAATATGTCACTAACTAAGGCAGCAGCAAAATGAGAGGTGAATTGTGCTGCAAAGCCAAAAGGTAATGTCATCCAGAGAGCAAGATAAATTAAAAGGCAAATTGCTTCCCTGCTCCTTCTTCCTCTTCCAGTATCTGCCTCAGACTGACCCTTGAGGTTGGATAATAAATTTTTTAAGCTTGCTTTCTATTTCCAAGAGTTTTTAGATTAGGTCAACTCCTACTAGGATATTTTAGCAGTGAGAAGCTGCATGACATAGAAGGAGACAGGAATACCACATTAGGGGCCTCCCTTTACAGCCATATCCCTGCTACCTCCAACTTGCTTAAGAGACTTCACTGCCACTCTGGTCTCATAGCTAATTCTATCATCTCTCTTTTTTTAAAATTGTTATCTATTTTAGAGAGAAAGAGCCTGAATGGGGGGAGAGGCAGAGGAAGAGAGAGAATCTCCAGCAGACTCTGCGCTGAGCACAGAGCCTGACGCGGAGCTGGATCTCCACCACCCTGAGGTCATGACCTGAGCCAAAATCAAGAGTCAGATGCTCAACTTACTGAGCCACCCAGATCCCCACTAGTCCTGCCATCTTAGCAGTGATAGTCTCACGAGGTGGTGGTGGAGTCACTGAACACAGAGAACGTTGGCGTTCTATAGTGCTATTGTGATGGTCATCTATCATCTTTTCCTAGCTGGATATGCCATCTGACAGGCAAAAATGTTCATATTTCTCCAGCACTGTCTATCCGGGACTAAGGAGTTGTTCAAGGCAGTTAATGCCACCTTGAGAATATAAAAATATTCTCTCTGGTCAAAAGGCCCCCTCTTCTCAGAAGAGCACCCAGGTCCCCAATGTCAGATGTGCTCTGACACTCATGCAGGAAGTGTTTGGCGAGCTCTTCTAGGGATCCCAGCACCAAGATAGGTGTCAAAACCTGGAGCTCTCACCCCCGAAGAGCTTGTGATGGCATTTTGAATTTTACTTCAGGCTTGGGTTTCAATTTAGGCAAATTGGAAAGGAATGAATGAAATAATAATCCTGACCTAGGAATTCAATCCACACTGAGCCACTCTCTAGGTGGTGACCTGGGACAAGAAACCTGACTAACCAGCTCTAAATCTGTTTCTTCACTGGAAGACAAGGAGGTAGTTTTCTGATATTAACAGTGTTTGCTGTATATTCATACTTGTCAAATATATAACAAACGAAACCCAGATTTGTCTTGCATTTTTAATAATGATGTAACTGTAATATATAGGGTTTTTTTTCCTTATTCATTTTCTGGGGAGAGATCTGTGCCTCAAACCTTCTGCTATTTGAGAAGGAGTGTTTGTGCTCCCCGATTCTCATGGTATCATTCAGTCCTGTGCTTTTCAGGTTGTACTCCATCAGCTAAAGGGTCCTTTCAGGTAGACCAACTCTACTTCTGTTTTATATTTTTAGGCCTCAGCTGAGATTTTGTTCGAGGAAAGGGCTTCTCAATCAGCTAATGAGAGTCTGATAACTACTAATTTGAACTCATTGCTCTAGTTCTTGGCACCTGTGCCTGGAATTCTGGTAGCATTCCAAGAGTCTTCTGCTCCTCTCACCTTCTCCTTGGGTGATTTTTCATTCTAGAGTTGTTGAGAGCCACTTGCAAGATATCTTCACTTGGATAGAAAACTCATTTTCTCACTCAGAAAACTGAATGATCATCTTCACCTCCACCTTTTATCTCTCAAACCTCTTCTGTCTTCTGTATCCTCCATCTCTTTGGGTGGCACCATCAACCACATAGTTTTCTAAGTTAGGAACTTAGCACTTACTGCCTCTCCTTACCCCACGCTACCAATCAGACACCAAGGTCTGTTGTTTCAGTCTCTTCATTTTCTCTCCAGTGAATCCTCTTCTTGCTATTCCTTCTGCCATGACTTTAGTTCAGACTTTGACAATCCTTTTACTGGCCATGCCTTCTCTACAGTAGAAATATGATTATGTCTGTCCACTGCTTAGAACCCTTGCCCTGGTGCCCTCATTACCTACTAGTGAGGTCTGAACTCCTTGTACAGCGGACGGAGTTCTTTGTGACCTGGCCTCTGCTTGCTTCTTTTATATTCCTCTTCTACCTTACGCTGGATGGTCTCACAATATCGAAGTTCTTGAGGTCCCTGAGATGCATCACGCTGTCAACATTACTCACTTCCCACTTAACTATTTCTTCTGCCTGGAATGCCCTTTCACCCTTGTTTACTTGGGGAATTAATGTTTATTCTTCAAATGGCAGGCTTCGTAGACAGCTTCAAAGACTCCTCACAGAGAGGGGTACTTATTTCCTTCCCCACACGCTATACCTTTGCTGTGTCACTAATCAAAAAATATAACAATTTGTTTGCATGGAGACATGGAGCTAAGCTGAATTCTCATTGAAGGTAGCTGAGTGCCAAATTACCAAATTATAGGGTTCCTTAGTGATAAAGAGGTAACTCACTTATTTTATCCTAAGTTGTCAAAACAGTCATATGTTTTAAAACATCCAGTCATTATTCTGCCTAGAGAGGAATAAAGCAAATGGGAAACCAAAACTATGAAGACAAGCATTTTGCGTTAGGTGCAAATTAAAACACCTAGGTAAATAGTAAGAGAGTCACAGTGGGAGAGTTTAATGTGAGTTCCTCAGGAAACATTTACAGCTAATACTTTTAATTGATATTTTCCTGAAGCTGCGAGTGTTCTACTGTTTGGCTGATTTGTTCCCATTTATTTTTACCTTTCAGCCGACTTTATCTTTGCATAGATTATCAGCGCTGGTCCCATTTTAATTCCAGTTGCTCATGGTGTGTTACCAAAGTAAAGCAGTTGGGGGCCCACTGGGATTTCATAGCTGTTTGATTCAAAAATTTATTCTAGTGAAACCTCTTTAAACTATGGTGTTTAAAACCTCATGGATAATCAAATGAGATGAAGAAATGGTCCCCTCTGGGAAAACCTACTTCAATTTGTAAAATATTTCCCTCAGATGTCTTAGGAGGAGAGGGGAGGTTTTCTCAGAACCTACTAGCAGCATGACATGATTTGTGTTAAGAGGTAAGCTCTCAAGGTCTGGGTCAGCATCAAGGTGTTTGAAGCCTCTTGGTTCCTAGAGCTGTACACGTTCCTATCTGAGGTCACCACCCAAATCCACCCCACCCCCAAAGAGATTATCTTCCTTAAGTTTTATTAAGAGGGAAGCCTATGTAAAAATCCAAGCTTTTTCAGCTAAAGGCAGCTCATTTCTTCTTTAGGTAAATGCAGCAGAGGCTGACCTAGAGTGAGCAAGCCCTGGGGTGGCTAACCCAGCCCTCTCTAAATTAAAAAAAAAAAAAAATTTAACTGGGGATAGATAATGGAAAATATCTTAATCTTATATGAAGTGTGGCTAAAGCTCTTCCTCAGGAGGTTTTGCCTTTATATTTATTTATTTATTTTGGGGGGGGGGGTTTCAATCTGTGTCAGGCAACCTGAATAAGAACAGTTGGCTCACTATGTAATGCAACTTGAACGTAAATCCCCGAGGACATCTTCCAGTCAGTTTGCCAGGCCTGGTTTATAGAAGTTCCGAAGCCCCCTGCTGTCTGTTCCCAGTGGTTTAGAAAGCCTGTTTCAAGATCTTAGCTACACTCCATTCGAGGCCACATCTTAGGAGAGTCAGCCAGTGGTCACTTCGGAAGAAGCATGGCTGTAGCTCCTTAGGGAATTCAAGCTTCTCTGCACTGATGTTTGTTCGCTTGTTTGGTTTGGTTTTCTGTCTTTTTGACTTTTTAAGTCAAAGTTACTGAGTTATGATTTCCCCAGAATGAAATTCTATCCACTATTTGTGGATAGTTCTGTGAATGTTGATAACATCAATAGTTAGGCAATCACCACAGCTGTCAAGATCTAGAATATTTCTATCACCTCAAAAACTTCTCTTGAACTTCTGTGTAGTCAATCCTCTTGCTAAATTGGCCCCTGGCAACCACTGAATTATTCCTTGTTCCAGTAGTTTTGCTACTTTCAGAATGTCTTGTAAATACAATCAGAGAATATTTAGACCTTTGAGTGTGGCTTCTTTAACTTTGCAAGACACAAATTTGTTTTATTGCATGTATCAGCGGTTTGCTTCTTTTTATTTCTTGGTAATGTTTTATTATGTGGATGTTCTACAATTGGTCTATCTGTTCACCAGTTGAACATTTGTATTGCTTCAAAGTTGCCATACACATTTGCATACAGGTTTTTATGTGGGCATATGTTTTCATTTCTCTTAAATGATACCTAGGAGCAGAATTACTAGTCCTATGTTAACCGTATGTTTAACTCTATAATAAACTACCAAACTGTTTTCCAAGTGACTGTACACTTTTGCATGTCTACTAGCAATGTATGAGAGTCTCTTTTGTTCTACATCCCTACCAACAGTTGGTATTATCTTTTTTTTTTTTGATTTTGGATGATCAGAATAGTGATGAATAGTGCTATCTCATGGTTTTAATGTCCATATTCCCCGTGATTAATGATTCAGTATCTTTCCATTTGCTTTTTTGCCATCCATAACTCTATTTTGGTGAACTATCTGTTAAAGTCTTTTGTCCATTTTTAAGTTGGGCTATTTGTTTTCTTGTTATTGGATTTTAAGTACCTTTTATATGTTATGAATAAAGTCCTTCATCGATATATTGATTAATATGTTGGAAATATTTTCTCATAGTCTGTGACTTTTTGTTTTTAATTTTCCTAGAAGTAGTTTTTGAACAGCAACATTTTAATTTATCTGTCTTTCATGTATGGTTATCATGGTGAAATCATAAACATACTTGGAAAAAGGCAGTAGAATAAGGAATTCAGTATTTTGGGAAGAGGAAGTGGAGAAAACATCTGATACCTTTAGTCTTTACCTGGATTTCCACTCTCAGTCACCTTCACTACTAAAGTTTCTGTCTTCTTTTCCCCTAACTACTCTCTCTACCATCCACATCTTTTTCTCATCTCTCCTGTGTGCACAGCTACTTCTACCACTACCAGCTTTCTGTCTTGATGTGGTTCACTGAGATCTGAGATGAAAACACCCCCTGCACTCTAACTTGACTGATACTTTCCCTTCTAAATTTTTAAGGCACATTGAAAATGTATCTCCTCTTCCAGTGTGCCCTCAAATGAGAAAAATGACATCTGGAGCCCATACGTACTTCTAAAAAGTTCTCCATCCAACTTTGATATATGCTATGGACATTTTGTAATTATTGTATTTTATGTGAATGCTTCTGCTTGGATTTTTTAAATCTCTTAAAATTGATTCTGCCTATTTATCCAGCTTTGCCTGCCATGACTCCACCCCAATGCAAATCTCTACCCATCCCATCTGCAGAGGCTTTTTCCTGGGCTTAGAATGGTCTTCCTTGCCTGTATCTTGTCACCCTGGAGAACTCCTCTTCTTCTCTGGGGACCCCATGAAGTCTCTTACTCCATTGGTCTTCCTCTATCCTCTGTGGTTCCCTTGCACTTTGCATATGCCTCTGAGAGCACTTTCCATTCTGTGGTGGTTACTGTTCAGTAGACATTCGCACTCCTTCTAGACCACAGATTCCTTGAGGACAGGAACTTCTTCTGATTTGTCTTCATGTTTCAAGTTTTAGGCAAACCCCCTGCCACATGGCACAGGCTTAGTCTATCTTTGTCAAATGAGAAAGTCCACTTTTACCTTTTCTCTTGCTGTTCCCCTCCCCTGAAATGTTTCCTTAATCTTCCTTTTACCAACTCAAATCTCACCTGTCCTTCCAGGTCTAGCTAGGAGATAGTAGTCTCTTCTGGGGAGTCTTCCTTACCCATTCCAGATTCCACCCAACTCCCTCCACTCTTAAGAAGCTCTGTGTGTGTGCCTCTTCCTCTGTCTCTCAGTCACTGCACTGCCTCCAATTATTGCTCCTGTTTCATTTGTAGTTGTTCTGCTACCATAGCCTGCTTATGGGATAATGGAGGGTAGAGGCTTTGCTGTAAGCTTCTTTGTGTCCTAAAAATATCTGGTATAATGTCACCTTTCCCACCCCGGCTGAGACTTTCTCAGACCTTCAGAATTGACCATGACCTCATCTGTGCCACCTTGTGAACAATGTAGACTTCTGTTGTGGGCTTCTGATGCTCCATTGAACCTAATGATGTACCCACCCATCTTCCCAAGACACACTGTAAACTCCTCCAAGACAGAGACCAAAAGCACAGTTTTTTAGAGTCAAACAATCCCAGAGATCAAATTCCAGTTCTTCCACTTACTAGTTGAATGACTTTTAATTAGTAAGGATCATCAATAGTAGTCGCAATAACAACCCAGAGTCTCAGGACCTTAACACTCAAAGGCTTATTTCTCTGGTACATCAGTCTCTGTGCCTGTTAAGTCTGTCTGTGTTTGCATGGCAGGAGTTGCTGCTGCCCACATTCAAGAGCTTGGGGTCCTTCTATCCTGTGATACCCCATCTTCAGCATAGATGAATATTACCAAATAGAAGAGCAAGCATGGAAGATAATGGGGGCGGGAGTTTATTACCTGGACTGAAATAATATATAGTATATAATAATAATAATAATAATAATAATAATAATAATAATAATAAATATATATAATATATGTAATATATTAGTATTAGTAGTATATATATATTACTTCCATTCATATTCCTTTGGACAGAATTCAGCCACATGACGCCAATCTAACACCAAGGGAACTCAGAAATGTATTCTTCCTATGTTTCCAGGAGAAAAATGATGTACGCTTATGTTACATATGTACCTTCATATCTGTCACAGAAGTGGAAGGAGTTCTCTATGATTCCTTTGCCTCATTGGCAATGTTAATATATTATATAATGTGGAATTATATCAGTTAGGTCCAGGTTTGTTCATGTATAGTAAAAAGTCTAAAGTTATACTGCTTAACCAGTTGTTTTTCATGTGTATAAAAAGATGTTCAGAGTAGATGTCCCAGGAATGGTACAATAATTCCACAAAATGGTGAGGGACTCTGAATCCTTATAGCTTTGTGCTTGACTATGTCTAGGATATAGCCATTATCCTCATGGTTCAAAATGGAAGCTAGAGCTCCAGCTATCACATGCTTCTTCTAAGAAGCAGAATAGATGAAGGAGGCAAGAAAGGGACATGTCCTCTCTCTTTAAGAAAGCTTCCTAGAAGACTTGAGACTATTCTGCTTATATTTTACTGGCCAAGTTTAGTTACAGAGCCACACTTACATGTGAGTGTCTAGGAAATACATTTAACTTACAGAGCAAAAATATATCCAGTTGGAAATCAAGTTTCTATTTCTAAAAGAAAGGGCAGAATGGATATGGAGGTAGGCAGTTAGCATTCTTTGCCTCAAAGATGAGGATATTTACTTACTGGATTGTTTTGAGGGTCAAATGAGATAGTGTATGAAAATAGTGGCCAACAAATGGTAGTTATTATAATTATAAGCACCGTTACTGTTATTTGCATGCCCGGCGTGCAATCAATGCATATTTGAAATAAATGTCAATAAGCAAATAAGTGTTGTCCTGAATTTAATTACTTCATTATTCCATTATTTATTTCTAATCATTAAGTATTCATTTTTTTTTTTAGATATTGAAGGCTCCTGTTCTTCTAAAGAGGTGCTTATTTGTTGAAATTGGTAAGGAAAAAAAAAAGAAATTGGTAAGGATTGTTTTTTCATAATATCTTGTTGAGCCCAGGGTCACCTGCACTTATGGCAGTAGGTGAGGTTTTGGGATGAGGAATGAACGAAGGGAACCAGTATGGGGCTAAGATTTGGGAAACCTGACTCTTAGAGCTAACTCTGTTACTAGTCAACAGTACAGCTTAGGGAGATTGCCTTACCATCTCTGGAATTATCCCCATCAGCTTTAAAGTAGGCTCTCTTCCATGGCCCACATGGAATTATGTATTTTGTTTCCATTTAAGTGATAATCTCTTATTAAAAAAATAGGGGCTTCACTTATTCCTAAGTGCCAAACACTATAGCATGTGTGTGAGCTGGTTTTCAGTCCTGACTCCACCCCCAATAGACTGGATGAACTTGGGTAGGTCGCCCATCACCTGTCCTTCCCAGTCTTCCACTTTCTCGGCTCTAAAATGAGGGATTGGCTGAGATGATCTCTCAGAGCACTTGCAGCCCTAAATATGATATTGCAGTATCATACCCCATTGCCTTCACTGCACATCCACCCCATCACACTGATGCTACAATATAAATGCTGGTGGTTTTCTATTGGCTGAAATAATTTTGCTGGCTCTTTGTATTTCCTAAAAGACTGGCCCTTGGTCCTGACACACTTGGCCTGTGTCTGGTCTCTGGTTCCTTTCATCAATAACAACCTGAGTCTTGAAACACTTGTTTGGCCTGTTTCACATAGTATGTCTTCCCAAAAGTCAGATCTTTGACTGCCTGCTTGCGTCTACTCTGCAGGCCTGAGCAGGTTAAATAAATTTTTTGAACCTTAGCTTTGAAATTATAAAAGGGGTATTATGATATGTACCATAGAGAATTCGTTGATTACTAAAAATGAGTACAAACTCCTGGTACCTGTAAGCCCTTCAGAAAACTATTATTTCTATCCTTCACTGTTCATGACTTCCCTTTCTCCTCCAAAGCCATGAAAATGAATCTAAGAATGGTTGGACAGTTGATCACTAGAAAAATGTGAGCAAGTCTCCAAATTCCAGTTCTTAAAGCAAAACTGAAGCAGAGGGCGAGAGTGAGCAGAATCTACGGTAGAAATACAGATGGGTCTCAGATCCTCCGAGTCCCAGGTTGTAAATGGCTGTGAAACTAGAGGTGTAACACCTCTGAAATGCCCAGCACTGTGCTCCTAGGTATGCCCCAGGAGAAACAAATGCTCACTGGTGTGCCCCAAGAGTATTATTCATTGTCATCTCTCTACCTAGGGAAAACCTATCACAAGCAGAATAAAACAAACTTGAGACATTTTACTAGTATAAACTTTTCAGAGAGGTATATTTCAAATTGGCTTTATTTAACTATAAATTGTTCTGGTTAATGCCCATCTCTAGGGGCTGATAAGAAGTTTAAGCAACATCAACAACAACATCAATAATAAAATTAACAACAGTATCAGGTACCTCTTAAAACATCCCTTCAAAAAGAAGGTAGAATGCTGAAGGTCCCCACCAGCTTAATTGTTTACTGTTGCGATTAATTGGGTAATTTATAAAATTTATTATTCCCTTCTGGCCAGCAGAGCCTTTCTACAGAGGAATGTAATAGATGTAATTTGGGTTTTAAAACCAAAAAGGGAGATCAAGCCAAAATCTCATAAAAGCCTCTCTAAATCTTAGAAGGATCCCCGTTCAGCCCTGAGCTAGGTTAGGTCATCCTAGAGATATGTCTCCCTGGATTAGCAGGAGACCAGGGAGAGAGAGAATAACCATGGAAGTAGAGGCGGACCTTCCTAAAGGCTGCCCTGGGTAAGAAGCATGAATATTGATTTTCAGACTCATAGGAAATGCTATGCTAGAAACTTATCTCTCTTCCAGTTGACAGCCGAGAGGGTAGCAGGCTGGAGAGGCAGTCCATCTGTCCCCTGTGTTCTGCACACTTGAAGGCATTTTTTCCCAAAGTAGAAAAATCTTAAGCCCATAAACAATCGGGACATCTGCCAGTGTTCTGGGGCAATGGGACAAGCCATCCAGGAAATCCAAGTCATCTTTTTAAAGGAGTGTTTGACATATCTCTGATGATTCAGGGTAAGGGACTCTGAACTTGACACCCTTCTGTGGTGCCCTACAACTTATGAATGTGTCCTAGGCTACCTGGTACCATGAGCTTTGGGAACTCCCCCACACTGGGGACCTCCCCTCATGTCTCTTTTTCAGTAGGTCAGGTGCTCCCAGTTGCTGCGCTGTCTGCTGTTGCTATCATTGGACATGGTGCCTGGGAGGGGCATAAAAAAAGCCCTTCATCTCCTGGAGAGCTGCTTGAATTATCTTCTAGGCAGGCCAACTTGAAGGAGATTTTTACTTATCAACAGTGATTAGGGTTTATGTTAAACTAGGCAGAGGAACAGGAAACACTATCTTCTCTTTGCCCTACTAGACCTCAAGCTCCTTCAGGTCATGGCCACATCTTATTTGACCTTTGGGAGGTTCTGATGCCCAGCATGGTGCCTGGTTCTTAGTAAGGCCGTCAGTAATACTTGCTGACAGAAGGTCATGTTTCACAGAAGGGTAAAGCGGAAGACCATCTTCTTGTTTGAAACCTACCTGACTTTATTGCCAAAAATAGACTGATTTTTCTGCTTCCTGTTGCCACAGTTGAAAGTCCATAAATAGATGGAGTGCCTGGGCGTGCTCTCCAGGGATGGTTTAGTGGTCCAGGAGCACTCGCACACACTTCAGTTCTTTGAGTTACGAGTCTATGCAACTTCTAATGGGACCAACGTTCATGTGTGACAGCTTCTGGAATTGCAGATATAATTCAGAGATTCATTAACTTGGACTGGATACCACACCAGGTGCTGTTGGACAGCAAAGATGAACAAAAAGAATCTTTGTTTCTGAGTTGCTCACCATCCAGAGAGAGAGGTAGTCACTTAAACAAATGAGTATAATAAAGTGCAATAAAAGACCCAGTAGAGGGATTTCAGAGTGCCACAGGAGTGCAGAAAAGAGATTGGCAGAGGGCAGAGAGAGCTTTATAAAAGAAGTGAAATGTGAGCTGGCTCCTCAAAGACAACTAGAAAAGAGGGAGTGTCATTGCAGGCCCTGGGACCAACATGTCCCAATTCAGTTCCCAGGAACACTCAAGGCCATCATGGTTTTGAGAGCAGTAAAACACACTTATAGTAGGACATGAGGAACAGTGGCCAGAGATAGGGCAGGGAGGTGGGCTCAGGCCATGTCAGGGTGCCTGGTACGCAAGGTGATGACATTTGGGTTTTTACCTCATTCATTCATTCACCCAAATAATATTTGTTGAGGGCCTATCATGTGCCAGGCACTGTGCTAAATGTTGAAGCTTCAAATAAGCAAAACAAACTAAGACCTTATCCTCAAGGCACTGGTATTCTAAGGAAGGGACAGACAGCTGGGATTGAACACACAAACGGAGGAGGTAATAGCAGACTGGGAGAAGTGCTGGGCAGGAACTAAAGAGGATTACGGAAAAGAAATAATTGGTGATCTCTTTAAATATGAGCTTATTAGGGGGCAGGTGACATTTAAACTGTCTCCTAAGGCAGTCATTCAGCCAGGATAGATGGAGGAGGAGTAATCAGCAAGAGGAGAATTTAGGAGGCTGGTGTAGTCAACTGGGAAAGACTCAGAGATGGGGGAAGAATAAGTGAGATATTTAGCATGAGATTCTACAAGTCTCCATGCACAGGGTGAAGGAGAAGGAGATATCTTGGCTGACCCTCAATATTTTGAGATGGTAATGCCATTTAAAAAAAAAAACAGATGTAGGAGACAGTTGAATGTGGACCTCAAGTGAGGGAAAGGAATTGGAGAGTCCCCAGCACTTAAGCCCTAACAGATGTCCATCAGGTAGGACCACACCTTCTATCTCACTGATAGGGTATCTTTCTCTTGTCTCCTCCTTGCTGGTGGCAACTGTGTTACCAATAGCAGTAGGAAGCCTATTGCTTCCATAAAGCCATAGCCCCCAGCCCCTTGGACACTGGTGGGAAGATCAAAATAGATTCTGTAGCCCCAGTGGATCCCAGTTTGCTTCAGAGCTGCCAGGCAGGTGTGGCTATTGAAATGGATGTGTAGGTAGTTAAGAGCAAGTATACCAGGAGGGGATTGCAGAGCTTCCAGAGCCCATGGAAGATTCACCCCAGAGAACACTGGTATGCATGTTTGTATTTGCATTTCTTTAAATGTAATTCATTGGGACTCTTACAGCTTATTTGAACTAGGAGGGCCTGGAGGGATCATCTGGTCCCACTTCCTGCTTTTGGTACTGATAGGTCAGCATCAGCACCATGGAACAAATGTGGCAAACTGAGGTCTAAAGCATTTGAGTGATGTTTTCCAGGTTTATCAACGTGTGTGTGTGTGTGTGTGTGTGTGTGTGTGTGTGTGTGTGTACTGGAAAACTGACTCCCATCCCAGTGCCTTTTCCATGATGCCACATGGGGAGGTTCTTGGTGGAGGTAGGGGTGAGACTCACTGTCCACATAGCCATGCTTCCTGAAGAGGGCTTAGCATCCTAGACTGCCACAGCTGGCAGTACTCTTTGAAATCATCTGGAATAGCTCCTAAGGGTACAGATAGGAGCACTGAGATCCAGAGACAGGGGTGACTTTCCCAAGTTACAGAACCAACAACAAAGGGCTTGGACACAGGTATGCTTTCTCTGGACTTGTGATTCCACACCCGGGCTGCACAGCAGAATAACTGGGGAGCAGTGAGAAAGCTCTGGTGTTTGGTCCTCACTCCAGAGGTTTTGCTCTGGTTGATCTCAGGTAGAACCTAGTTATAGTTTGTCTTTTTTAAAATTGTCACCAGCTTATTGTAATGTGTAACCAGGGTTGTGAACCACGGTCTATTCCAGTGGCTATTTCAAGACTTATAGCCTACTCTCGCTGAGAAAATATTGACAGAGAATGCAGGAGTCGTGAATTTGCAGAGGGTACCCCATATGTCAAGGTGCTTCCCACAATTGCAGACCCACTTAGTTCACTGTCTGGTTTCTGGGGGCTGGGACAATTTCCAAAGACCATCATCAACAATAGTAAATGTAGGCATCTGTGGGTTAGAAGAAAGAAGTGAGGAAAGATATGGATACCAAGGAAAGTACTAAAACCATTAATTTCTTATTAAAGAAAAGCCACCAAGTTCTCATCTTCCCCTAAGCATTGGTTAGCCTCATTCCCTCTACTTTTGAAATAAGGCTCATGAACCCCATCCTTCCTTCTCTCTTTCCTCCTCCCTCTCTTGTAGAGCTTTTAGGAGACACAAGCAGGACAGTGACACCCTCAGGCTTTTTGAATTTTATTCAGGAAGCACAGATGACTTAGCCCATGTCTGCCAGTCCTATTCTCCTCCACCTGCTTAGAGCCAGCATATTCTTTAGTGAACCTTGTCAGCTCAGGGCTTTGAATTGAGCCCCTGGCAAATGTTAATTGTCTGTAGCTCCTAAGGCCACGTTTCTGGCCCTGTAAAGCCTATCCCACCTCAACTTGCCTCTCAAGGGTCTCCTTGCAGTCACATTGTGCTATGCCAGTGTCACTTTAGACCCTTTCTGTTCCGTAATCACATGGTACCTTCTCTTTCTGCTATAGGGTCTTTGCATGTACTGTCCCCTCAGCCTGGAAAGCGCTTAGCACAGACCTTATTTATCATTCATTTGTGTAATTATTTGTTTGATATATGTCTTTTCCCATTAACTGGCAAGATTTCTTAGGACAGGTAATATAGCTGCTTTTGCCTATCACTATATTGCTGGCACATAGTACAGTGCCTGACACATAGATGGTTAATAAATATTTACTGAATAGATGACTGAATAAATGGATGAAAGAGTCACAATTTGTTTGGGGGATTTAATGAAATAATATATGAAAGTATCTTATAGACTATAAAATTGTTGTGATGGGGCTGCTCTGTTAAGATGCCTATTCCTTGTTGAGATGACACTATAGAGAAATACTGACTAGGGCCAAGTGCTAGATGTGTTATGGAAAAAAGATTCTGATCACCAGAAGGTTGTCACTTCTATCTGGGCCTGTTCCATCCTTGTTTATGTCCCCTGAAGGGGAAGAATTAGACATCGGACATGGATGATTTCCAGCCTCTTCCACTGTGAGATCTCACTTGATTTGTTGAGATAGTTTTGGCATGGAACTTAAACTTTTTGAGTACCCTCATGTATCAGGAGTTCTTTATCTTGCCATTTAGTTCATTTTACAGTGATTCCAAAGGCAGACATTAGCCAACTTTATCGAAAATGAAGAGAGAGTAAGCAATTTGCTCAAGGCCTCACAGTTAATAAGTGGGTGGTGTGGAATGCAAACCAGAGTATGTCTGTTTCCAGGGTCCTTGATCTTTCCACTGTATGTGCTGGCTCTCCAAGAAAACCCAAGTGGCCAGTGTACAAGCAGACCTTGGTTGAGGAAAGCCAAATCTTGGGCTGTTAACAGATAGGAAATCTGAACTATAGAGAAGTTCAAGTGGTTTCCTCCCAAAGTCATAGCAAGCGATTATGGCACATTTGGGGTCTTGAACTCAGATCTTAACTACCCCAGCCTAATGATATTTAAATTATGCTTGTCTGACATAAAAATATATTGTAACTTGCTAAAAAATGTGCTGCCTGCTGGTAAGTGCTGTCAGTTGCTCCCATTTTCGTCTTTTTCCCCATCTTGTTCTACTTCGTGTTACTCTAAAAGATACTGCAGAGTCCCATGAAGCATTTTTTGACATCTGTTACTTTAAAAAAATCTTCTTTTATGGTTTTATTAACTATTTTTATTGAAAAAGGAATACACACGTTGTGGAAAAATCCAAATGATACAGTAGGGCGGGTGGAAAATGAAAGTCTCTCCCTCATTGCAAATCCCCTCCCACTATGACCACTTTCTTGGACATCCTTCTGGAAATATTCTACATAGATGCAAATTATACATATATATAAATATTATGTATATAAATAAATATGTGTGTATATATATAGAGAGAGAAACCGAGAGAGACAGAGATGTACACGCACAGGCACATAGTTACGCATACCTCTTCTAATGGCCAAAAATAATTCTATGTTTTGTAGAAGTGATAATGTGTATCATCAAACATTTCTCTCTAATACTACCCAAATTCTTATTTCAAACTCTTAATTGCCTTCTATTTATTTATATCGTTGGGATTCATTATTGGAGGTGCAAGGAACTTGGCAGCACCAAGGCATTTGGCAAGAAACCCTTGCTTTTCTTATAGTAGTAATTAAAACCCTTCCAAAATGAAGTGAATCTGGTAGTTCAAACGAGTAGATATTTATTAGGCTAATAGAAATGCCTTGGTGTGGCACAAGGAACATGGAAAGCCGGGAATCGGGAACCTGGCTGTTCTTTGAGCAGTGTGGTCCTTAATAAGTCACTTCATCTCTTTGAGGTTCAGTTTCGCTACCAGTAAATACAGAAAGCTGGGCTAGATAGTTGGTAGGCCCCTCCTTGCTCTGCCACTTGATGGCTCCGTGAATTGTGGTTAAGAAGACACCAGGGTCAAAATAGAGAACCCGGGATTTGCCACGTCACAGTCATTAATTCCGCAGATGAAATAGTTCTGGTTCTTGTAGGTAAATAGTAGGATTATTCTCCCTCTTCCTATGATGTTGGTCACAGCCATGTGACTTGCTGGTAGTCCCTGAAGTGTCAGTAGACATGATGACATGCTTCACTCCCGGGCATAGGCTTGAAGAGCCGGGGCGTGACTCTCTGTGTTCTGTTTTTCTGTCTCACTCTTCTTGGACTTGGGGAGATCAGTCTGGGACCCCACATGAGGACAGTGGAGAGCAGAGCACCAGTCGAACCACAAGGAGCCTATAGTGTCAGCAAGAAGTAAGCCTTCCTTGTGTTAGGCCACTGAGACTGGGGGGCTGTTTGTTAATAATACATTCCTCAGCTTATATCATGCGAGTGCTTGATGTGGTTCTGAAAAGTCTGAAGCTTCAGAGCAGTGAGAGAAGCCTCCCAGTATGTACATAGCTCACTTCGCACCTAGGAGGGACTTTGCGGTGATCTTTCTGGCCATTTTTTAATGCAAGGTAGAATCAGGAGTTGTCTTTCTCCCCCTCTATCACCTTTCTTCTTTTTTTATTCATCTCTGTTCCCTTTTAATCTGTTTCCTCAACTTTTGACCTATTTCCCTATTTCATATTCCATCTTCTGAGAGCTTGCTCTCTCAGCTCCCATTCCCTCCCGTGCCTCTCTGCTCCCTCCAAAGTCTTTTCTTGACACTTATCCCCTGACAATTGCTTCCCTGGGTCTGCCTTTCAGCTTCATAAAGCCCCATGTGGTCCCCACCTCCAGTTTTTTTTTTCCATGCATCTTCTGTCTTTCTTTTGGATCCTCTGTAATCGGTTTTGTCTGAATTCTCTGATCAAATGGACAAACACCTTATCAAATATCTTTTGGGCCATCCTCATCCTCTACCTGCCCCTAGGGTGGCAGATGACACCTTCTTTCTTCTTTGGTGCCTCATTTTGAGTGACTCTTCTCAATCATGGGCATTCACTTTGATTTCAATTCAACTAACATTCCCTGAGTCTCTACCATAAATGAGAAACCTAAAGGCTGTTTGACACTCAGGGATAAGGCTGAGGAGTAACACACCACATGAGTGCCAGAAATATTTCTAGAAAAAGACAGGTGAGACCTGAGAGAATTGTGCCTATAATCATCTAGGGCCATTTTGTCTTTGCCTGACCATTAGCTGGTGTTCAGTCAAAGGACGCTCAGAGCTAAGAAAGCACCTACCTGAATCAGAGTTGTGGTCAGGAGCCAGGCACAGAAACTTAGAGAAGTGCATGAAGTTTTAGGACATGGGATCTTGAAGAGGTGCTGGGGGGGGGGGGCTGCCGTGTCAACAAATTCTGATGGTCAGAGTTCTGCTAACATGGAGATCCCATTAAAAAGCCAGAGGGTTCTTCAAGGTCCTGCCTTAAAGGTGCCACCTGACAACTGATATTTCCAAGCCCATAGGAGAGGTGATCATACAAGCAACTCCTTCTAATTCAAAGTGGACTGAGATAGCTGTCACAACTGGCTAGAAGCAATTTGTCATGACAGCAGGGCAAGGGAAGCCTTCCTCTTGATTGAGGCAGCCATAGAGTATTCAAGTCAAAAAGGCTTCACAGAGGAGATCTGAGCTGGCCTCACCCAGAAAACAAGAACAATAATCCCTAGCATGCTGCTTATGGTGAGGAGTTATGGAGAGAGGCTATGAGGTGGGGGGTCAGATATATGGAAGTTGGCACAAGTCTGTGGAATTATATTGGCTGCAGAAGGATGGGTAAGAGGGGAGAGGCAAAGAATTGCTCCCATAATCTCTCTCATTGAACCCTGAACCCTGATTTCCTTTTCCTTTGAGATTGTCCTGGATGGGACCTTAAGTATGATTCTTTTGAAGCAGATTCTAATTCCAAAATGAAGGGGGTTGTTTTGTAAAGTGGCTAAGAGAGTCTGTTCTGGAGTCAGACAACCAGTCAGACCCAGACAACCTGGGTCTCATCTTGGCTTACCATTTGTTAACTAGGTGAACACAGGCAAGTCATCTTATCCATCTAATCCTCTGGGTTTTTTCATCTGTAAAATGCAAATGATTGTAGTATTATAATGAAGATTGAATGAGATGATGCTTAGTATAGGCCTGGCAGATGGGAAGTGTTCAATAAATTATTTCTTACGATCGCTAAATGTATTGGTAATCTGTGTTTAGTTGAGAGGATAGAAACCACTCTAGATATTTCACACAGAAAAAGACTTAACACAAAGAATTAGGCTTTCAAAAGCTTTGGAAGGACTGGCTACATAAATTAAAGCAGAGGGCAGCCACTAGCTTTCAGCTTTGCCACCAGAGCTGTGATTCTGAGAATCAGGAAGCTACTGCCACCTCCCAGGGGTCAAGAAACTGCAGAATACCACCACGGGCAATGGTCACAGCTGGCCCTGCAACCCCTGACAGTCAGGAGAACATGGAAGCCACTGATAACATGTAGCCAAAGCCATATGTTCACCAGCACTGCCAGAGGAAAAATGACTGCTACTTCTCTTCCAACACTCATTTAAGTGCATCTCACAGGCAGAACCTAAACCATAGCAGGGACCATGCTGACATAGGAGCATAGGAAATGCAGTCATCACTCCCTTAAACACTGGGAGAACATCGAAGGGGCTGGGAGTGAGGCAAGTGACAAGAAATGCCCAGTAAGCAGAGGATGTGCCTGCATCTGGAATTTGAGCAATGGGCTAGAAGGCTCCATTCTGTTTCCTTTCCACGTTTCATAGTTGACACCCCCAGGGAAACTGTGGCTGTCTTCCTTTGAGCCTCTGAGTCTGAGCCTGCCATCAATTGGTATCCTTACCTGGCTGCTCTTGGGTCTCTGCTGAACTCAGGGACCGTCCCCTGTCACACTCAATGCTCCTGCCTGCCACAGCGAGGTCAGCGTCTTCTTTGTGATCATGCCAAATGCATGCACAGTGTTTTGGATCCAACTACACAAACTTTGGACTGGAAGGGAGACAGTTTTAGCTCTCAGAATGCTTCAGCAACATATGATTCTCCTCCGCAAAGTGCCTCCCATATGTCCCAGCAGATTTTTCACACTTTCTTTCCTTTGAAGCAGTTTTAAGTTGACCGAGAGTTAGGGGCATGGCCTTCCTACTTTAGATGGGTCACCCATTGGCTGTGGGACCCTGGACAAGTTGCTTCACCTTTCTGGGCCGTGGTTGTGCCTTGCACAAAATAGGGGTGTTAAGTTGGATGGTCTTTGGGCTCTCTTCCAGGCATGATATGTTATGACTAGAAGCTATAAGGTGCAGTGGTTAGAGTAGACCAGCACATAGACGATGCTATAGAAGCCTTGAATATTATGATTATTGTCTTTGTGTCCCTGCTTGGTCTGCTCCTATCCTACACATCCATCACCCATTCTCCCACCTTGGTAAGGACTCTTGTGTCAGAGCCCATGAGAGGAACACCTCATCTTGTGTCCACCTTGTCACCATGGACAGCTCAGACGCTGCTCATTGGCACATGCAAACTGCTGAGCTGGGGCACCGATGAGGGGCCGGGCAAATCCATGTTAGGACAGGGACACGTCATGGCTCATTTTCGCCTTTGAGGCCCTCTTTGTTTGGAAGACGCTTGTTGTCTAAAGGCAGCTAAATTTAGCCATATTTTGTCAGCTAGAATGTACGCTCCTGAAGAGAAGCCTAGCAAATCTCAGGCATGTCACACTTTATTAGTCATGCGAGCACTTAAAAGCATGCTTAGAAGAACCCGCTTCCTGGGATTGGTGGTAGCTGTGCTGAGAAATGCTGTGCTGACTCTTTTAGGATTTACCTCAAGAAGCAGGATGGAGGGGAAAGCATGAAATCTAAACAATGAGTTATTTTTTTCCCTTTTTTTTTTTGCAAGATTGACAAATGGGATATTCAAACTAAGAGAAAATGTACAAAGTGACAGAGGTAGTGTTCATGTGGCCTTTTTCTTAGATACACCATCCAAACTCTGCCCTCCCACCTCAGTTTGAATTTAGAAATAGTTTAGTTGCTGGCATTTGGTTAACTATTTAAGGTACAGATAGGGAGAGAAGGGTATCTTTGTTGAGGACCTAAGGTGGGATAGGTGATTTATGCTCATCGTTGCCTCTGGTTCTAAAAACCGTGTAGTAAGGTAAGCAGTGTCACCTTCATTTTACAAAAGAAAATCCAAAACTCAGAGAAGCGAATACCAAGTGTCAGGTTGTAAATTCAGTTTGCTTAACTCCTAAGACTCTGTTCTTTCTACAACCTGGGTCAAGGTTAAGTACATGGAGAGATTCAACTTAACCATGATTTTGAGATTTAAACACCTCTGTCTTTTTATTGGCTTCCTATTTCACTGTGCAGAGTTCTTTGTCAATGTGATGCGATTTTACACTGCAAGGCTCAAGGGTCAGGATATGTGTTTGAGCAAAAGCTGCAGATCTCCAACTGCTGAGCACTTTCCTCAGGGTTGGGCCCAGGTTGCTTTGGCAGTTACTAAAACAAAATCTCCTGTCTACAACAAGAGACATGTGTCTGCTCTTCCACAGGGCCCACAAAATGAAAAGGCAAACCCCTCAGCTATCAAGGGGAAAAGGAACTCTCCACAGCTTTTGTTCATCTGTGATTCTATGGCAGGTTGACAATTTAAACTCTCTCCTAACAAACCCTTCCTGTAAAATTTCCGGAGTTTCTAAATAAAGATAAATGCTTAATTCAATATGACAAGATGCCTCCAAGCATCCTGCAAAGAGTAATCGTTTCAGTGTCCCGACCCCACCACATTTCCTCTTTCCTGGGAATTAAAGGCCCAATAAACACACCAGTCTGGATTGTCTGAGGTCTTTTCTCTCATCTAGAAGACCATAATGGGATTCATGACCCTCTGTGAACTGGTTCTCTGAATGTTAGTGATGGAAGGGGCCTCGGAGATGAGAAATTGAAGTCAATGGACCTGACGTGATCCGTGCAAGATTCGACTGCTAGTTAGCGACAGAACCTGGGGTAAACCTGGGTCTTATGACTTGAAGATCAATAGGTAACATCGCAGTAGTGTTGGAGAAAGAAGCCTCTACTCTTGATGCCGCCTCTTAGTAAGCTCACTAAGCTTTAAGAGTTTTCCTAAGGAAACTCTTAAACAATCTGAGTCTCAGATTGTTTCTCATCTGAAGCAGGATGAAGGGTTGTAATGGTGATTGGTGATAATAAAATATCCAGGTAGGTACCATTGTACAGTGAGTGCTCAGTCAATGGTAACTAGTATCATTAAAGGATAAAAACACTAAACACCATAAGGAGTTCAGGGAAGGACAAGACCAACATATTGGAGTAATAAGGCATGATCGCTCAGAGAAGCATGTTGAGTTGGGCCTTGCAGGCCTGACAATATTTGGATGGGAGTAAGAATGGGCAGAGCGTTGTTGATGGGACAGTAAAATGAATACACGCTTGTGAGCAAAAAAAAGCCAAGATCCGATTTAAGGACAGCGAGTAAATAGGTTTGGAGCATTAGGTTCAGGAAAGTGAGTTGCTAGAGACCCACTCAAACTGCCAAAGCCAGATTGAAAAGAAGCTGAACACCATGCTAAGAAGTTAGAGATGCAGGCGGTAGGGAACCTCCGAAGGGTTTTGACCAGAGGAATTGCTGAACTCAGTAAATCAGTCAGGTAACGGCATGGAGGGTGAACTGGAATAGGGAGCAGCTGGAGATTGGAAGAATTGTGGAAAGGTTCTTGTAGCAAGCCAGCAGGAGAAGAAGAATGCAAAGGAAAGTTGTGGCATCTGAAATGAATAGGAAGAGATGAGTGTGAAGGATATTTTAAAGGGAAAGTTGGCAGGAAGAATCAATACTATTGTAGGAAAGAGAATTTAATTAGCTTTGTAAAAGTAGAGAGAGAATATTCATGGCTTGTTGGGTTGAGTACTATATTTTAAAGCAAAGGTGTCCCAATCCACAAATCTAAGAGAAAAGGAACATGATAAATGATTAAGCTAAAATGACTAAAAGACTTTAAGAAATGATAAAATGAACTCAAATGAAGATTAAATGTTCCGGATCTGCAAGTCTTGGCTCAAACAAAAACCCTTAGGGTTAACTTTCAATGCGCATTTTGGTGATTCTTCAAAGTCTTTTCACTAATGGCAGGTCTAGTTGCTGAAAAATGATGATTGCATATTAAAATTGGTGGCAAATACAGCCTTTGGTCTACCTTCCCTTATTTCTACAGGTTCATGGAGCCAATTTGAGCCTTTCTTAATCATCACATTTTTTAAAAAAAACTTAATAGTAGTGCTCACAGCCACTTTTCTCCAGGAGTGTTTGGCAGAAGGCTGAACCTCTGAGCTGTCCCTAGAGGAAGAGGACACAGTCAAGTAAGGCCTGGAAATGTCATGTACCAGTCAGAGGTCAGTCTGGAGACGGAAACCTATCAGTTATTTGAACAGAAGGAAGTTCATATAAAGATAGATAGAAAACTGTTAACTTAAAGTAACAGAAAAGGCAGAACAAGAACACTAAGTTATCACAAATGTAGCAACTGTAGGAAGCAGTGATCACCCCCAGGGCTGGTATTATTAAATATACCAGCTGGTACTGATAGGGCTGGTTCTTATTAAATCCTTACAGCTTTTAAATCCTTAAAAGCTTACAGGAGGGGCAGCAACTTACTAAAACTTAGACCTTTGAGGAGGGGGATGCTGCTTGTCAGGTGCTAGACTCTGAGGTCAGAGGAGGAAGAGGTCCCATGGGTCTGGAATGCAGACCTCTGAGGAGCGGTGTTAACCAGCTGATGCTGGCATCTCCTATGCAAAGAGGCTGGCTCTGCAACTGTTGGAAAAAGAACAAAGTGGATTCGGCTGCTGCTATGAAAAGTACTTGCCGCTGCCAACTCAAAAGTGCTGCGAGGGTGACGCTTAAAGCAGTGAACAGACAGGAAACAAACAGGAAGTTCCTCCTCCATCCTCCCTGTCTCACCACCACCACCACCACCACCACCACCTCCTCCACCACCACCACCACCACCACCACCACCACCACCACCTCCACCACCACCACCACCACCTCCACCACCACCCTGCGCCCCCTAGTGGCAGACCATATGGGGGGGCAGGTGGCAAAGCAGATGAAGGTGTGCACAGTCCCAGCACCAGCCCTGCAAACTGAGCGAAGAGAGTGCTTGTAGCTGAGACACAGTAACTCCGGGACTGACACACACCACTTACTGTCTCAGTCTCTTGGGTGGTCACAATGTATATCAAAGGCTCCGAGCGGCTCTAAGGAAAAGAAATCAAGTTACCTTTGTGTAACTGAACAAACTCTTGCTCAAAATTAAACTCTTTGACAGGAGTCTTCCTATTCTCCCCCTTCCCCATATGATGGAAAATGTAAGTGTAAAAACGAATGGGCTGGATCTATACATACTGGCATAGAAAGATGCCAATTACTGATCACCTTACCTTTTTTTTTTTAAGATTTTATTTATTTATTCATGAGAGATACAGAGAGGAGAGAGAGAGAGAGGCAGAGACACAGGCAGAGGGAGAAGCAGGCTCCATTCAGGGAGCCTGACGTGAGACTTGATCCTGGGTCTCCAGGATCACACCCTGGGCTGAAGGCGGCGCTAAACCGCTGAGCCACCCAGGCTGCCCCTCACTTTACTTTTATATTAAAAACAGATTATATGTTTATGTAAAAAATAGAGAAGGCTGAAAGCTATACACCACACTGAGAACAGTGGTTATTTTCTGCCAGGGCAGGTATTAGTTATGGGGTTCCTTTCACTTTCTGTCTCACCTCTATAATGTTGGAGTTTTAATGGAGTAGATACTATTTCATAACCAGAAAAAATAACAACACTCTTGGGTTAAAAAAAGGGGGGGTGGGTAACCACCTAGAAAAGAGAGTCTTCACAGTGCTATCGGTTTTCCTGTTAATATGTGGCACTAAAATGAATGTACTATTTTTGGTGAGAAGTAAAGAGGTAAGCAGTATTTACTAAATACCTACTGCATGCCAAACTCTTGGGAATGAGACATACATTCTCCCATCTCATCTTCTCGTTGATTCTATTATTTCCATTTTCCAAGTGAGGAGCAACCTCAAAAATATATGTAATTTCCCACAATACCTACTAAGGAGATACTGCATCCCTACCACCTTGTACTACTTCATTAATTTTGTAGATGTATATTTTTTATATTGAATTTGTTCTTTCTCCAGTGTATTTTTGAGATTTATTTATTTATTCATTCAGAGAGAGCGAGAGAGAGGCAGAGAGAGAAGCAGGCTCCATGCAGGGAGCCAGATGTGGGACTCAATCCCGGGTCTCCAGGATCACATCCTGGGCTGAAGGCGGCGCTAAACCGCTGAGCCACCCGGGTTGCCCCTCCAGTGTATTTTTGAAAGATTTATTTAGAATGGGTTCACATGTGCACATGCACTCATGGTGGACGGTTGGACAGATGATGAGGGTGAGAGAATTCTCAAGCAGACCCCCCCCCCCCCCCGAGCTTGGAGTTGGAGATCAGGACCTGAGCTGAAATCAGGAGTTGGCTGCTTAACCGACTGAGCCACCCGGGTGCCCCTTCCCAGGTACATTAGTTCTTCCCTAAGAATTTGTATCTTATTTTTCTAACATATCTTAATCCTTTTGAGGGATGTTATGTGCTGAGATATGTGCCCCTCCTCACCTCAGTTCATATATTGAAGGACTCACCTCCAGGATCTTGGGATATTATTACAGTATTTGAAGATGAGGCATTTAGTAAGGTGGCTGAAGTGGGAGACTGTTAGGGTGGCCCTAATCCACTCTGACTGGTATCAGTATAAGAAGAGGAAATTTGGATACACACAGAGACACTGGGGGTACAGGCACATAGACAGAAAGGCAACTCCGAGAAGATACAGTGAGAAGGTGGCCATGAACAAGGCAAAGAGAGGCCTCAGAAGAAACCAAACCTGCCAACCTCCTGATCTTGGACTTCGAGCTCCAGGACTATGAGAAAATAAATTTCCATTGTGTAAGCACCAAGTCTAGTATTTTGTTATGACAGTCCTCACAGATGAATAGGAATTGGTTTATACTTGTTTAAATTAGCTACCAGTGTTTTGCGTGTAGTAGATCCTTTGTAAGCATTTCATTATTTATCACTCTGATCCTATTCCTTTCATTCATTTATTCAACAAATCTTATTGAGCAGCTCCCTGTGCCATGTACTGTTCTAGACACTGGAGATAAACAGTGGACAAAAGGAGAAAAATTTCTGTCATCATGAAGCTTAGATTCTACTAGGGAAGAAAACAGAAACAAGATAAACAAGTAAATAACATGATGTTAGTGATAAACAAAATATATAATACACTGACAAAAGTTAAGAGAAAAAAACAAAGCTAGGGAGAGGACATGGAATGGGAGAGGGGATGTGTTCAGGGAAGACTTCATGAAGTAGGTGACTTTGGAATAAAGACCTTTAATGCTGTTAGAATCAGACACCCTCCAAATCAGCGGGTGGTCTTGAGTGGATTTCCAAGGTCATTTTCGAGTCTTCTAAAAGTCAGTAAGCATGCGCTTCCTGCACTCCTCCAAATCCAACCCTGCGTCACGATAAATCCTTAAGTCTCTGAGAGATACACACTGGTCAATTGCAGGCCTGCTTCTTCCTGCAGAAAATGGATTACTCCGAGGGCAGCTTTTCTGGTTCAGAAGCCCTCCCCACACCCTCTGCTCACTCGCACAACCCTCCCTTCAAATTTCTACTGTGACAATCATTAAAAAAAGAAGAAGAAAGAAAAAGAGAGGCGCCTGGGTGGCTTAGTTGGTTAAGCAGCCTACTCTTGATTTCGGCTCAGGTCATGATCTCCAGGTCCTGGGATGGAGCCCCACATCCAGCTGCACACTGAGTGTGGAGCCTGCTTAAGATTCTCTCACTCCCTCTCCTTCTGCCCCTCCCCACCATCTCTCTCTCTCCTTCACTAAAAAAAAAAAAAGAAAGAAAGAAAGAAAGAATAATAATAAAAAAAATAGAAAAGCCTCAAAGTTATTCCCATCCAGTCAAAAACGGAGATAGCTTTTAGCCTGTTTGCATTCCTACTGGAAAAGACCTGTGGTGTTTTCTGTTTGCTCACACAGCTTCATATTTAAACAGCAACAGAAAACAGGGAAGGCTAGTAGTTGGAGAAGAGCAGAGGGACTGAATCATTTCCAGTATTTACTGATTTGCTGGCTGACCTCGACCAAATCTCCTTAACCTCTCTTTCTTGAAGCCATCGTTTCGCACAATAGCAGGGATAAAGAAATTTGCGGTTTTGATGTTGTTATCAAATGTTTAAAGCTTGTGGTTGGAAGAGACAAAAGCAGTCTGCTGTATTTGCATAGCATTTCCATTCCCTTCGTCTCTGCTCGGATTGCTGCTGTAATCAACACTGGGACAGGCGGTTCTTCTCCTCAGCCCTCCCAGACCCCAGAGGAGACAGGCTGCCTGTGACCTCCTGCTTCTCTGGCTCTCGGGGACAGCCGTTGCTCAAACCTGGTACCCGGCTGGGAGCGAATGGTTAAGGCTGTGGCCACCTTGACTTGCAGCGTCCCCACAATGTCAGCCCCATTATGCCTATCTGTACCCGCAGGGCAATGTCAGGGTCAGCCAAGAAGCCCACTGCACAGGGCGAACTCAGTGAATTTCACAGACTCCACTAAGCCACCCTGGTTACCTGGGAATGAAGGGCACGACCAGGACAGGCATGCTCCCAGAGAGGACCTTCTCTTAGGATGCATCTCCCGGCTCTAGATCCTAAGACCGGGGGAAGCAAATCTTCTGTGTCCATATCTGCAACATGGGATACCAGCAGCCATGAGGAACTCTTTCCTGGGCTCCTCAAACAGACAAGTAAAGACAGCACAAGGTGAAGAGGCTCTTGGTAATTGAGGCCTGCAGGCTACTAGCAGCATCCCGGATTCAGCCCATTCCCAGGACCTCATCCGCCTGTGCCAGATCCCCTTAGGATTCCCCCAAATGACAGATGGCTCTCCCGGATGGCCAATCAGCACAGATGTGATCCCAGCCTTTAGATAAACAATAGCTCTTGCTGGCGTAGACAGTAACCTAAATTTGTCCAATTATAAGTCCAGCAAATGCCATGGTCCTGGACAGACGTTGTTTGGAGGCCCCCATGGTCAATTTAAGGACAGAAGCACTGCATGGAGTAGATGGAATAACTCGTGGGGAAAGTCTGAGTTCTGGTCCCAGCTCCTTCACCAGAGCTGAGTGACCTTGGCCACATCACTTTCCTCCTTACAGCCTCAGTGTCCTCATCCATACCGATGGTAGATATGTGTCCTTCCCATTCATAATCCATGTGTAACGCACAGGTCATTTTCAGTATCTGCCCATTGAGATCCTACTAAAGCTCTTTGAATCTCACCCCACCTGTAGTAAGACCCCCATCTTCCCAGTATCTCGGGGTGGAGGGTAGGAAGAGGATAAGACTCAGGGCTTTCCCCTCACCTCTGCCTCTGAGTTCTAGTTTCAGGTGAGTTCCCTCACTGTATAGCTCACATGTACCAATCCAGCTCTGGCCTCTGATGATCTCTATATAACACTCCACTATTTCATTGATAAGAAATATCAATGAACAATCCCACAAACAAATCCCTTGCATAAGGCAAACCTAAGACATTGGTTTTAGGTGATTGGAGATTGAGGGAAACCATAAACATCTGCTCTTAGATACCCTGGTACTTGAAAGTCCATTCCTGACAACCTAGGCTCCAGGCTCTGGCCGGATGGGAGGGGCTTCTTTCTCCCTTTCCATCCCCTGTGTCCTTCCAGGTGCTGTGCAGAGCAATGAATTTCCTGTTCTGCCCCTTTTCTTCCAGTTCTGCTTTTTTTGTTCTAGACCTTGTTCTGGAGGCTTTATAGTTTCACTCCCAAATGGCTCAATAATATACTTTCCTCAGTGTAGCCAGTTCCTTTCTAAGAGGAATTCCAATGCTAACTGTTGTTGTGTTGACACATTCACATGTTTAATCCTTTGAGATCTGTAAATCTTTAACATTTCAATCTAACAAGAATTGGTTGAGCACCTACTGTGCTTTATATAGGAGTAGGGGGGACTGCTCACCATGGGGTCTAAAAACAAAGTATCCAAATTGGCACCTACTCAGGCAGGAAAGCAAATGAAAACACATAGAACACGGATTATAATTAACTGGTAAAATGTATGCTAGGAGAGGTTAGGAAAAGGAAGGACTAACTTGATACAGGGGATCTTCACAGGTAGTAAATCTTGAGAGGGGCCCCAACAAATAGGATGTCTGCACCTGCATATCCTTCTGGAGAAGTCAGTCATTTTCATAGGGTAAGAAGCAGATCCATCACCCTCTGAGAGATGGAGAGATGTTCTGTTTCAAATACATACCTTGTTAGGAAGTTGAGCTTAAGCCCACATGTGACTTCTACATCACAGAGATGATACTGTTCTTCAGCTGGTGTTCCTCTGTCCTTCCACTTTGCAAGAATTTACTATAAACCAGGCACCTTTCTAGGCTCAAATCTTTACCCTCATGGAGCTTCATTCTGGACAGTTCAGTGTTGGAGCTTCATTCTGGACAGTTCAGTGTTGGAGCTTCATTCTGGACAGTTCAGTGTTGGGAGGTGGATTGGTATTTATGCACTGGAATTCATCTGCCACTGGAAATGGGCACCTGGGTCTGATTGCCCAGCTGGTTAGATCAGAGGCGCAATCTCTGAGAAGATGGCTAAAGGCAGAGTATAGTCCATGACTGCAGACACCAAGAAAAATAAAGATACAAGCCCAGGGCCTCCTAAGCAGCAAGGATGTATTCTTTCCATTCATTCTTTCACTGGCCATTTATAGAGTACTTAATTTGTGCCAAATGATAGAAATGGGAGTAAAACCATTCCTTCTCCTGACGGCATAACCAGTCTTTTAAATCCTGTATGATGACTACTATGATATAAATGGGTCCTGAGAGCTTCAGGAGCACAAAGTGAGAAGAAACCAACCTTTTAGGTGTAAGGGTCATCAGAGAAGGCTTCACAGAGGAGGCAACCTTTGGAAAACCCTCTTAAGCAGAAATAGGGGAAATGGAAGCTACAGAAGCTTAAACATGTGAAAGAATCTTCCAGAAATAGAAGTTCAAAACAGATGTCATAAAGTCATTGAGGTGGAAGCACCTGGGTGACTCAGTTTGTTAAGCGTCTGCCTTCAGCTCAGGTCATGATCCCAGAGTCCTGGGATCAAGCCCCATGTCAGGCTCCCTGCTTCTTGGGGAGTCTGCTTCTCCCTCTTCCTCTGCTTGCTGCTCCCCCTGCTCGCTCTCTCTCTCTCTCTCCCTCCTTTAAATAAATAAATAAATAAATAAATAAATAAATAAATAAATAAATAAATAAAATATTTTTTAAAAAATGTTGGGGTGGAAGAGATGAGAAGGAAGGGTGGGATCACAAGGCATCAACAGAGAGCAAAGTCTTTCGTTAAACCATGTTTGGCTTACATCCCATAGCAGTGGGGTACTATAAGGGCTTCTAAACCTGTAGACTCCGAAGTTCTCCTTGTCTCTTAGCTCTGGCATTGGTGTGAAGGACGAACTGAATTATAGGAGGCTGGTAAACAGTGAGACAGGAAAGGGCTACAGTCATCTAAGCAAGATGGGCTGAGAGACTGTACTGAGTGAGTGTGGTTGAAGAAATTAGGGTTGGCCTAGCCCCGGTCCGACTGTTGGCTTTGTAAAAGAAAAATGCATTAGTTTTGGGGGTGGGGGTGTGAATGCACTTTCTATGTATTAAAAATTGTGGCCCATGATTAAAAAGAGACATGTATTCCTAGGAGTCTCCTTGAAGGTGACCTGTAAGAACTTGGGATAGTGGTTGCTAGGGAGTTGCAAGCTGGTCTGTGAGCCCCTCTGCTCTCACAGAGATTGCCTGAAGATGTATCTAGTTGCTGAATAGAACGTGCCTCTTTTGCTGCCTCTTAATATGATGAAGTCCCCAAGCACAAGGGGGAAAGTGGGCCATTCGGCGCAGAAGTGATTATAAAAATTGACTTTTATGTTGATTGTAGATTCTCTGACATGCCTCCCACCCCGTGGTGTGAGAGAAGAAAAAGTGTGACAGGTCTCACCCTGAAGGCAAAGGCACAGCACTTGCTGGGAACTTCTGCCAACCTGGCAATCTGGTGCTATGGCCAAAGGTGTCCTCCAGAAACATGGAGCCGAAGGACATCGTGGCTGGCTCTTTCCTTTCGCCTCTGAAAGCTGCTATTCAATAGCTAGCTCTCTTTTCACTCCTCTAAATATTTCCCTGAATCTATATACTTAGGCGTGAAATTGTTTTGCAAGGGAGTCTAAATTTTACAGCTGGATTTTGGGAGGCCATAGAGAAGGAATCCAATAAACTCCCTCCTCCTAAGCTAACAAACACCAATTAAACAACTATGCTTGCACCTGGAACAGCAGAAATTGCTTTAAAATCCTCAATCTGTAGCCATAAGTGCCAGATCATATATAGCAATGTGGGATTTGGGAGTCATTATGGGTGATAGTAAAATGGCCCATTTATTGCCCTTTCTTGGCTAGAATGTCTCTTGAATGAGTTGTTTTCTACTTATTGGCTCAGCCAATAATGCCAAACATCTGATCAACAGAGCCAAAATTTCAGCCCATTATTTGTTGAACAATGTAAAAATGAAATAATAGGAAGATATAGGGGGAGAGGTAGTGTTAGTACAGGGGAGGGAGAAGAGGGGGTGATCTGTCTACAACATTCCAAACATTTAGATTAGATCAAGTTTTCACTTAATTGAAAAGATCTTTCTCAATGATGTGTTAGGGACACAAGTCTTGAGTGTCAGAGTGACTCTTAAGTCTGGTTTCATGAAAATTCAATGTTGCCTTTCCTTCTTCTGGGTCAAGCAGTTATTTTGATCTTTTTTTTTCCTTTTTTAATTTGTATTTATTTATTACATTTATATACATTTTTAAAATTTGAATTCAACTTGTCAACATATAGTATAACACACAGTGCTCATCCTATCAAGTGCCCTCCTCATTGCCCCAAGTTACCCCATCCCCACACCAACCTCCCCTTCCACAACCCCTTGTTTCCCAGAGTTAGGAGTCTCTCATGGTTTGTCTCCCTCTCTAATTTTTCCCACTCAGTTCCCCTCGTTTTCCTTATAATCCCCCTCACTATTTCTTGTATTCCACATATGAATGAAACCGTATGATGATTGTCCTTCTCTAATTGGCTTATTTCACTCAGCATAATACCCTCCAGTTCCATCCATGTCAAACCATGTGATGGGTATTCGTCCTTTCTGATGGCTGAGTAATATTCTATTGTATACATAGGCCACATCTTCTTTATCCATTCATTTTTCGATGGACACCGAGGCTCCTTCCACAGTTTGGCTATTGTGGACATTGCTGCTATGAACATTAGGGTGCAGGTGTCCCAGCATTTCACTGCATTTGTATCTTTGGGGTAAATCCCCAATAGTGCAATTGCTGGGTCGTAGGGCAGGTCTATTTTTAACTTCTTGAGGAACCTCCACACTGTTTTCCAGAGTGGCTGCACCAGTTCACATTCCCACCAACAGTGTAAGAGGGTTCCCCTTTCCCCACATTTTCTCCAACATTCGTTGTTTCCTGTTGTGTTCATTTTCACCTTTCTCACTGGTGTGAGGTGGTATCTCATTGTGGTTTTGATTTGTATTTCCCTGATGGCCAGTGATGTGGAGCATTTTCTCATGTGCTTGTTGGCCATGTGAATGTCTTTTTTGGAGAAATTTCTGTTCATATCTTCTGCCCATTTTGTGATTGGATTTTTTGTTTCTTGGGTGTTGAGCTTGATAAGTTCTTTTTAGATCTTTGATACTAGCCCTTTATCTGATATGTCATTTGCAAATATCTTCTCTCATTCTGTAGGTTGTCTTTTAGTTTTGTTGACCATTTCTTTTGCTGTGCAGAAGCTTTTTATCTTGATTAAGCCCCAATAGTTCATTTTTGCTTTTGCTTCCCTTGCCTTCTCTTAGAAGTTACTGTGACCAAGTTCAAAAAGGTTGTTGCCCGTGTTCTCTAGGATTTTGATGGATTCTTATCTCACATTTAGATCTTTCAACCATTTTGAGTTTATCTTCATGTATGGTATAAGAGAATTGTCCAGTTTCATTCTGTATGTGGATGTCCAATTTTCTCAACACCATTTATTGAAGAGACTGTCCTTCTTCCAGTGGATAGTCTTTCCTGCTTTGTCGAATATTAGTTGACAATAGAGTTGAGTACCCATTTCTGGATTCTCTATTCTGTTCCACTGATCTATGTGTCAGTTTTTGTGCCAGTGCCACACTGTCTTGATGATCACAGCTTTGTAATACAGCTTGAAATCCAGCATTGTGATGCCCCAGGCATTGGTTTTCTTTTTCAATATTCCTCTGGCTATTCAGGGTCTTTTCTGATTCCATACAAATATTAAGATTATTTGTTCCAATTCTGTGAAGAAAGTCCATGGTATTTTGATAGGGATTGCATTGAACGTGTAAATTGCCCCAGGTAGCATAAACATTTTCACAATATTATTCTTCCAATCCATGAGCATGGAATGTTTCTCCATTTCTTTACATCTTCCTCAATTTCTTTCAGAAGTGTTCTATAGTTTTTAGGGTATAGATCCTTTACCTCTTTGGTTAGATTTATTCCTAGGTATCTTATGGTTTGGGGTGCAATTATAAATGGGATTGATTATTTAATTTCTCTTTCTTCAGTCTCATTAGTGTATAGAAATGCCACTGATTTCTGTGCATTGATTTTTGTATCCTGCCACATTGCTGAATTGCTGTATGAATTCTAGCAATCTTAGGGTGGAGTCTTTTCAGTTTTCTATGTACAGTATCATGTATCTGCAAAGAGGGAGAGTTTGACGACTTCTTTGCCAATTTGAATGCCTTTTATTTCTTTTTGTTGTCTGATTGCTGGAGCTAGGACTTCTAGTACTATGTTGAATAACAGTGATGAGAGTGGACATCCCCCTCATGTTCCTGATCTTATGGGAAGGACCCTGTTTTCCTCCCACTGAGAATATATTTGCTGTTGGATTTTCATAAATGGCTTTTAGGATATTAAGGAATGTTCCCTCTATCCCTACACTTTGAAGAGCTTTAATCAGGAATGGATGCTGTATTTTGTCAAATGTCAAATGTCTCAATAGATGTTTGTCTGCATCTATTAAGAGGATCATATGGTTCTTGTATTTTCTCTTATTGACGCGATCTATCACGTTGATTGTTTTACGAGCATTGAACCAGCCTTGCATCCTGGGGATAAATCCCACTTGGTCATGGTGAATAATCCTCTTAATGCACTGTTGGATCCTATTGGCTAGTATCTAGGTAAGAATTTTTGTATCCATGTTCATCAGGGATATTGGTCTATAATTATCCTTTTTGGTGGGGTCTTTGTCTGGTTTTGGAATCAAGATAATACTGGCCTCATAAAACGAGTTTGGAAGTATTCCCTCCCTTTCTATCCTTTGAAACAGCTGTAGTAGAATAGATATTATTTCTTCTTTAAATGTTTGGTAGTATTCCCTATTTTGATCTTTCATCTTGGGATTTCTGAATATTTAGAATGTTATTCTGATGGTGGCGTGCTAGGCCCAAAATGTGTCCAATGAAAAGTCAGGAAACAAAGATGTGGTTTCCTACCAGTCAGATTCCAAAGAGAAGGCTGACTGGCTGTGAGTGTTCTCTAAAATTCCTCTACATCCTGGAGGTTTATGGTAAATAGCCAAGACCGTGATAGAAGGAGGTGAGTGATAGAAGGAGGCTGAGACTGACTTCTGGTGTTTCCAACCAAGCACCATGGGAACTGCATTTTCTGTCCCTCTTTTGCCTGCTTCCAAACAATAAGTGTCTCAAGGTCAAGTTGTTTTCTTTATTTATTGTGCTAATATTTAATTGAGCCCTTACCATATATCAGATACAGCTTCACTTTCATTATCTTACCCTCAACCCTACAACAAGGTAGATACTATTATTATTATTATTATTCCCATCTTACAGGTGAGTAAAATGAAGCTCAGAAGGATCAAACAGTCTCAAGGACACACAGCTCCTTTGAGTCAAAGCAGGATTGGAAAGTGGTGTGTTGCTCCAGCATCCTTTGCCTAATCAGTAAACTAAGTGACCTCCCAATTAAAGACCCAACTCCTCCTAAAGCCCCTTGTAACAACCCCATCCACAGTTCGGTCTCTGTCCTCTGGGTTTCTTTTAAGTTACTGTCTGCAGCACCTATCTGGAAACTTTCTATTGTCAAGTTAAGTATTGTATAATTTTGACAGTTTTTCTTGTTATCTTTAATTACTATTTAACTCTTGTGTTTTATTTGTGAATTTTCTTCTAAAATATATTTTAAATTATGGTAAGTGCAGACTGTATCTTCAGTAGCTTTATACTTGTCATAGCCATTCAAATAACATAAGAACCCAGGGGTGACATGCAGATGGCAGGCCTTCCTTATTATCAGCAGCAGCTGGTCACTTGCTATAGTGAAACCATGTGGCCATGTTGAAGCTAAGCTCATGTGGAGTCTAGCTCCTGAAGTCCTTCCCTCCACTTGGGGAGTGTGGGAATGGGTGCTCTGAAACATCGCAGTTCTGCTCAGAAATGTGAGGCTCTGAGTTAGGGGTGAGATTTACCCACTCCTTCATAATAGCTGGAACACTGGACAAGTTTGGAAGGCTGGAGACATTTTTTTGACTTGAATGTTGGCATCTTAGTAAGACCTCCCTCCCTGGAGTGTTAAGTGGGGGCCCGAGAAGTGGGTAGGCAGCCAGTGTACAAGTGTATAAGACTTCTTTTCTGGAGATTACACAGAAAATGCAAGCAAAACTTGCAAAGTGGTTTCTATGTTCTTGGAGTTGTCATTTTTGTCACTTTATTTGGCTGTGAAGCTGATTTTCACACAGGCCTGGTGGTTGTTAAAGTACACACAAGTATAGTATTAATATCCCCTGCATATATTTAGGTAAAATTGACATCCAGTTGAAGTCAGGAACTGGTTTGCTTACTCATGGTTCTTGGAAACTGTACACATACTGATTTAATACTTATGTTCTCCACATATACTTCCTGACTAACAGTATCTTCTCCTCAACTTTTACAAAATTTTACAAATTTAAGCATACAAAATATGCTTAAAATATCAAGTGAGTATTTTGCAGCCACTATACTTTGAGAATCTGCCAGGCCTACACTCAGAACATGATTCTGAAATATTTTGCTTTGAAGCTTTGGGAATTCATTCATTTCTTTGGATTCATAAGTTATTGACTGCTATTAAGTAGACATATATTTCTTCTATTAGTCACTCCTATTTTGCAAGAATCCTCATTGGACAATGGAACTGACCTCAGCTCCTTGTCAGCTCTAGCATATGTTAGGAATGAGGTGATGTGTCAGCCAATGTGATATTCAGGAGTAATTGGTCTAGCTAAGAAAAGGCTTCTTCTAACCTGGAACTATTGTTGGCATGCAGATTGCTCTGGTGGCCCCCAAGTCTGGCTTCCTTAACTGTGACTAATGGTATTTTATTTTATTCTATAGTGATGCTCTAATGACCCTTTTGTGATCTATCTCTGTATCACTGCCCAGTTCCCCATAGTTGACTACTGTGCATTAAGCATTCAGTTCAAAGCTATATAGACCTAGTCTTTGGCTTCAGAGAGTTTACAATCTATTTGGGAGAGAATAATTAAAGACCCAGTAATGTAAATTAACTAAAAATTCAATGTAAAATAGACCTGCCAAAAACCTACAGTAACTGCCAAATGAATGATAATTATAGGAATTAAAGGAAGACAGATCACCATAGTCTGAAGCATCAGAATTTTGCTGAGCAGCAAGAGAAAGTGAGCTAGCATTTATTAAGCACCTACTGTATGCCAAGCTCCAGACTGTTTATTTTCTCGCATTTAGTCTTCAAATAGACTTCAAATCGTTTCATTAAAAAAATTCAGTAGTATTTTTTATTGGGATTGCATTAAGCCTAATCTGGAGCACTTCTCAAATTATGATATTCAGCCCATTCTTCTAGAACAGTTGTGTTTCTCCATATATTGAACTCTTCTTTTATATCACCTAGTAAAGTATTTGACTTTTCTTCATGTAGATCGCACTTCTTACAAGGTTGTTTACAGGTGCTTTATATGTTTAGCATTACTATGTATTTATTTATTTTTCCTACCATATTTACTGCAATAGATATTGCTGAAAAGTTTATTTCTATATATTGATCTTGTGTCTGACCACTATCCTGAGCCCTCTTCTTGAATCTAGGAGGCCTGTTTCTGAGGAAATGTTTTGATTTTCTTCCCTTTTCTATGTTAACGAAAGGTCACATGCAAATAGTTAATTTATCTCATTTATCTATAGTTACACCTCTCACTTCTGATTCATGACTATTGCATTACCTATATCTTTCAGAACAATAGTCAACAATTTAGTGATACTTTATATTCTATTAATTCTAATTTTACAAGGAGCATCTCTCATTTAATGATTTTAACATTTGATATATGTTAGAATGACCTGGGAGAAAACCCCCAGGCATGTGTATTTGAGGTGTAGCAGAGAATAATCTCCATAAGTAAATTTGGAAGTACATCAATTTTACTACTATCCTTACTATTACATATTATCATCATCCTGGAATTTGGTATACAAATTTTATTACAAATTTACTGACTATTACTAAGTTCCAAGTACTACACTACACACTTAACATGTACACTTTAATTATACTCACACCAATCCTATGAGGTACAAAATTATTATGCCCATTTTACAGACAGAACTGAAGCAAAAAGAGTAAATAATTTACTGAAAGCTTAGCAGGCATAAAATGATATAGCCAGAATTTAACCTAAGTCAGAATGATTTCAGAGCACATTACTCATAACCAACATTTTATATAGCTAGGTGTAATGATCAATGATCATATTAAGGACCTTTTTTTCTCTAGTTTTATGAAATATACTTTAAAAATTTTACCTACTCCTCGTTTAGTACTCACTAAGATGTTTTTTCTCCTTTGCCCTATTGGTGTTATTCATTACAGTGATAGTTTTCCTAATATTAAATCACTTTTTCATTCCTAGGATAATTTTCTAATTATAGAAAACAATTCTTTGAGATGCTAATGAATTTGATTGAGTAGTATCTTATTTAATATTTTTCTGCCTATGTTGATTAGTGTCATTGATCTGTAGATGGTGTGTGTGTGTGTGTGTGTGTGTGTGTGTGTGTATTCACCAGGTTTGTGTTTCAGGGTTATGCTTCCTTCATTAAAAAACAAAACTGTAGCTTTTCAGCTTTTCCTATCCTCTGGAGCAAATTAGGTGGCAGCAGAATGATGTGATGTAGTTCCTGCAGCATTTGAAGGAATTTACCGATAAAGCCTTCTGGCCTCTTGACATGGTTTGTAGATAATTCTTTAATAACTTATAACATTTCTTCCATGGTGATTGATCTGTTGGAAAGCATTCCTTACAGGTGAAAAAGGTGTCATTGTTATTTTCTGCAACCTGCTCGTTACTGAAAACTTAGAAAACGCAAAAAGTCGAGAGAAGCAGAAAAATAATCACCAGAGTCTCATACCCGGGATTCACTGCATTATCATTAAATGGATTTCCTTCCACGTTTTTCAAACTCACAATTTTTGAATTTATGCTGCACACAAAATTTTGTATCCTGCTCTTCTCAATTACAGTGATAGCATAAACATTTTACTTTTATTATAAAGATTGTGTGAAGTCACTTAATAATATTTTGTCACTTTCAAGGTGCTCTATCCTGATTTAAGTTCTGCACACTTAGTTAATGATTGCATTCCAACTCAGCTAGCTGTAGAACAAAGGAACAAAGGAAAGAGAATATACAAATGAATTATCATTAAAAATGATCCTGAACATTAAAAACCATGTTCCCTGGCAGTCAAGTGCAAGAGAAAGCCAGGGTAAATTTCTATGCCCTCCAGTTTAACTCATTTTTAATCTTAAATATTCAGTTACTTGATAGTTGTAGCACTCTATACTAGGAAACAGCAATAATCAGAGTGGTAAATGACTCCATTGGTGTAGGGGAATGAGGTAAGAGTATTACTGGAAGAAGGGACAGCTTTAATATGTTTTTGAGGGATAAATAGAAATTTCTAGGACAGTAGCAAATAGAAAAGTCAAAGATGTAGAGGTATGAAACAAGGAGGTGAAAAAAAAAAAAAAAAAAAAAAGGGATCCCTGGGTGGCGCAGCGGTTTGGCGCCTGCCTTTGGCCCAGGGCGCGATCCTGGAGACCCGGGATCGAATCCCACATCAGGCTCCCGGTGCATGGAGCCTGCTTCTCCCTCCGCCTGTGTCTCTGCCTCTCTCTCTCTCTCTGTGACTATCATAAATAAATAAAAAATTAAAAAAAAAAAAAAAAGAAACAAGGAGGTGTGTTGAGGAAATTATAAGTATTGTCTGAAACACCAAGAGTGGAGGACAGGTGGCAGAAAGTAGGCCCAGAGAGGTGGGTGCAGTTGAGATCCACGAGCAGCAATGCTCAATAGCTGGTGATCTGGAAGCCAATGGCAGTTAGACACTCTAATTTAGCCGTGCCTATTGGTATCATTCCAGCCTGCAGGTGCTGTCAGATTGCCAAGTTTTAAAAAATATTTTTACATAGATGCTTTTTTTAATCCTGATTTCATCAAACTTTGATTTATTAGGTAATTATTTTCTGCTTAGTTGGCAATAATCGGAATCTTAGTTTGTGTTCTCCCAGAGGCAGACCCTAAGACAAGGCTTTGAGTACAAGTAATTTGTTTGTGAAATGAGCCCTACCTAGGAAGTATGAGTAGGAGAGTGGGGAAGGGAAAAGGGGTAGCAAAGACAGTCAATATAATTATTATTGTGAAAAACCAGAGATTCATTCCACATGGGAATTCCAGGAGTATAAAACATGCCCCCTAGGGGGCAAGGGAGCCATTGTACATACACACCAACTCCTGTTGATCAGTGGTCAAGGATTGCCGGGGGACAGCAGGTAGTTAGTTCCCTGCCTATCTGTCCTGCTATGGATGCAAGCAGAGTGTGCTCTGGAGGCCAGACGAAGGCCTCAGATAAAGAGGTGCAGATGGAATTTAGGCCATTATGCACGAAATAAGACTCAAGGGGGTAGGGGTGGGTGTGGATGCTGACAGTTTCTGCTACTGCTGGACATTTTGTACTCTAGACATAATATAATGAGATATTTCAAAGCTGCTTTGTATCTATAGGCACTTCTTTCTTTTGACAAATTCCATAGAATCATAAAAATTGCAGAGTCCAACAACCATTCTTACACAAACCTTTAAGATTTCATGCTTACAAACTGTTCTTGGAGCCCCATTTGAAACTCCCAATGATGCAGTACTCCCTCCCTTCTTCCCAAGACAGCCCATTGAATCTCCTGACTCTTCTGTGTATTAAAATGCATCTCCTAATAGTCTGCAAAGACCTGTCTCCTATCCATTGGCTCTTGGCTGCATGCTGAAAAAATCTAATTTCTCATTTATGTGGGGCTTCTCAACTCTGGTTGTGTGTCAGAATCACCAAGGGGACCTTTTAAATGTACAGATTTAGGGAGGGAGAGTTCCCTCCAGGGCACCTTGAATAAGAATCTCTTGGGAGTGGGACTGAGGAATACATAGAATGATCTCAGGACATTCATACAGAGCCAGTCTAGCCCCTGTCTATGGGTTAGAGTTTGGGACCATTGCTGTATATATTATCTTTCAGTAAACTGTCACAGCCATCACAGCCATCTCAAGAGTTCCCCTCCCCACAGAAAAGCTTCCCGTTCCCTGCAAACATCCCTAATACGACATGGCTTACAGTCCCTTAAACATCCTCTCCCCTCTTCTGACTATAATTGTATCTATTTTTACATTAAAATATGCTACCAAGAACCAAATATAATTGTGATCTGAGAGTGTAGAACACAGCAAAATTATCCCCTCTTGTCTTCTGAACAGTATAATTTAATTAATACAGCCTCAGGTCACATTAACACTTTTTGAGGCCAATTAAACTATGGATTCATGATGCACTCACCATTGACTGAAGCCTCTAAATCTGCCTTCTTTACCTTGGAAGTTGGAGTTTTAGTTTAATTTGGTTTTGACTCCATTGTTTTCCCTTTTCTTCAGTGTTTTTTTTTTTCTTTTTATATAATAGACATTAAGGGAATGGAGTCAATAAGATTTGGTGATAAAGTATATGTTTAAGTGTAATTAAAATAAAGGGCCAAGGAAGCCTCCAAGAATTCTAGCTTTCGAAGCTACCATTTATTAAGAATTTTGGAGGTGAAGTAGTTAAGCATGGAGTAGAGATGAGAAATTTGGCTTTAGCCATGTTGAGTTTTGGGTGCATCAGGCAGGGATGTCTAATGAATATGAAACTCAGACTGCAGGCTAGACACATGAGTTTGGATCCCATATGTTTCTAGGTGTTAGAGCTGTAAAACTATTTTTCTTAGCATGGGTTATTATTCACAAATTTTATCAATCTGTTTTTGTTACAATACAGTATTGAAAAAATAAAGGACTGCAATATGGTTCTAAAGACCTTCCTTTCACCACCACTGATCACCCAGAACATACCTCTATATTAAACCTAGTTGGACACTGTAAGAAATCTTGTCAAATCTCTAAACGAAGTTCAGATATATTATGTCTTTGTCATTTCCTTGGTGCCCCAGATCAGTAACCAGGTAAAGGGAGTGAGGTCTGACTTCAGGAAGGAGCCATTAGCAAATTGTTTCTGCTTGCAATTCTGGTCACAAAGTTACTTGTTCATTGCGTAAGTAATGCTTTTTGGCTTGATCAAAAGTCTTTGCATAAGAACTGAATTCCAGGCCTGGCTCTCTTTAAATTTTTGTAAATTGTTTAAAAATATTTGACGAACCAAACATAGTTTCAATTAATGAACACTCTTTCTCCAACGAGAAACTTTTAGGAAAAAAAAAAAAAAAAACCAATGGATTAATTTAGAAAGTAAAAGTAAGCCAAAATGATCTTAACAAAGGTGCGAACTGTTTCTCAGCAGTCAGGTCTCAGGTTGTGAAATGGTTAAAACAAAAAGCATTTTGGGGTTTTGTTGGAGAAACGGTCCCTGGGATTAAATTCTCCTTTGACTTGACTTCAAACAAAACAGACAACAGGATGGGGGTTCTTCGTGCTTTCGGTATGTATGTGATCACTTCCTTGTTATGAATTGCTTTTAAATTATTCCCTTTGCTCCTGTTTACCTCATTATTCTTTGAGCATAAATCTTACCCTCAAATAATTTATGCGTAAAGGAATCTGATAGAGGAACAGAACAGGCTCACCAAGTGTCTCCTGCTCATTACAAGTGAATAAATAAATAGGAATACCAAACAATCATTCTCATCAAAAGAACGTGGTTGGTTTTTTTTTTTTTTTCCTAGACATCTCTAATAATTACTGAGGGATTAGGGGAATCTATCCACTGTGAAACTTAGCAGAGGCATATGAAATCAACACAGTCGAATATCTGGGATTCAGCCTTGGTGTCATTATTTTCTGCCATGATAAGCCTCTTCATGATTAATCAGAGATTTTTATGCTGTTGGGAGCCCAATTCCCTGTGGAATAGTGTGGGCTTAGGGGTAAGGTGTGTTTTATTGGGAGAAGGGGTGGTTGAAGTAAAACACTTTTCTTTTAAAATGATACAATTCAGGGAATTGATATAATCTCTTGCCTCAGATTATCTGCTAATGTATACTAACCGTGAGTTAATCGTGAACAAAGGAATAAATCTCTTTGGCCCACATGGGTGTTATGTATACACTTTTGTTCTCATTAGCACACCACACCAACCAATTATTCTTACTTCTTACTTCTTCTCTTTCACCTTCCTCTTCTATCAAATCTAGGAGTCAAACGTCCGGTCCAGTGTCACCCTTTATGACCACATATAAGTTGTTCACTTAAGGTCTCTTAGATTGGAAAAGCTACCCTCCTGACTCTTCTTTGGCATCCAAGAGCTCATACTAATAGTGAGTTTATGGAGGGCAAACGATGCTGAATTTCATCCTAGACTAGAAATAAATGAATCCCATCTGAAGTTTAACCCCACTGTGGTGGATGCTGGGCCCTTCTGCCCAGATTCCCTTGGGCAGAATAAAGGACTTCTCGCTCCAAGTGCTAGGAGTGCTCATCAGCTGTAGGCCCTATTTTGGCCTTTCCTTTACTGATGGAAACTGCTTCACCAAAGGTCACATGTCTCTGCATGGCAGCCCACATTCAATTCAATGACTGACTGATAAAAGGGTACAGCTCCCTGTAGTGACTCAGGACAACTTTAGAGGACCATCCCAGCTCTGGAGCTCCCCGTTGGGTCCCATGGAGCTTGCAGTGAGACTTCATCACAGCTGGCATCTCCTTCTGCCCAGTCCAGATTGTTTCCACTCCCTTCCACAGGTACTTTCCCCAGGAATTTTCCCTGATAAAAGCCCTGCATGCTAATTTCCATCTCAGAATCTGTTCCCGGGAAACCATTCAATTTTGATGCATGTAAATTCAGTGTATCTTATGTTATTTCATTGGTTATACCCCAGATTGTTCTAAAAAGAGTTTAATTTAGATCAAGAAAGAATCTGAGTAGGCAAAATTCAGTGGCTATTGGGGCTACTTTGGGAACTGGGCTTTTGGCTGATATATAAATGGTAGGGCATGCGAATGATTGAGGGTGATGAGTAAGGGTTTTACTGTAGAGGTTCCCAAGCTGTCTTCCTTAATAGAACTCTCCAGGAGTGAGACCTGGGGAACTCATATTTGTTCAAAGATCTCCTGGGATTCTGAAACGCAGTCTTGTTTCACAATCATGGCTTTAGGCCATCCTGGAATCCTGACTTATTACAAAGAACTCAAAGTACCAAGCCCCCAAAGTGGCACTTCCGTTGCCCTGACAGAAATGTGGCAGTTATTAATAAGTTCAAAATGGATCACTTGTGTTTTCTTCTTGGCTCTGGGAAAAATGTATCTCTGGGAAAGTTTCCAGGGTGTCTTTAGGTCTGCTGTCTACCAGATATTTAGGTCTAGCCAACAACTGATACATACTACAGACCTAGGAGCCCAAGTATCCAGCTTGACTCTGCTGTACTTGCAGGAGAACACAATAATTCGGCCCCTAGAGACTGACAAGCTCAAAGCTTTGTGTCCAGGTTTTCCAGCAATTGACTCAGTGAGCTAAAGGACACACATAAGCTCTTGGAAACTTTGTGCCACTTTGGGGAGGTCTTACCAAACTTTGCCAACATGAAGCTGTCCCTGGGAGACCACTGGAGAGAATGCCTGGACACCTTCTTAGGTCTTAAAAGCATACTTCTTCCCCTGTCAAAGACATGTCTTTTTTTGGTGAAGATTAGTCAATTTCTCACTCTGGTACTCTTTTGGGAAAAGCAATGGAGTTTGCAGCTGTCTTTTTAGGGCTCACGCAGGGGTCTTTCTCCATATGACTGTATTCCCATCCTATAATACCACCCCCACTACCGTCACCACTTCACCCACCCTCCCATCTTGATCTGGTGCTCAGTTGCATAAGTTCTTTATCTTGGAAGCTATGAAATTAATCCTTTCCTAAGAAGACTATGAAGACCTTTGGAGAGAAATTCCCAATGGTAGAATTTTGGTCATTTTGGCAGGACACGGGGAGGTGTTTTTGCGCACACGAATTCCATGTTCACCTTCAAGTCATAGAAGAAAAGAGAAGATTGCCTCCTGTGTTTAATTCTGAAGTTGTCCCAAGGAGGGCAAGAGGTTGTGCAAGAGACTGACTTGAGATAGCCAAGAGAATTCATCTGACAAGTCTCTAGTACAGGGGTGCAATTGCGTAAGGGCCAAGCTGCACCATTTTGAAAGCCTTCCCTGCATTTGCATTGATGCCATGCCTTTTATGTGTTTCTCTCAGTCATGGCTTAGGGAGGATACTTAGGCAGGCATATCTGGAAGACCAAATTCTACGGACAGCCAGCTTTGGCAAAGTACCCCCAACAGCCTTATAGAACCTCCCCTAACCCACACGTCAGTCTGGGATGCTTCCACCCAATCTCTCTCTCTCCTTTTCACAAAGTAACCAGATGTGCATGGCAGTCTGACAGATCTTCCAGATCTTCCACCTTTGCCCCATTTTATCTCACAGGCATATTCTATAATAAAATTCTCATACATTTAACTCCTTCTTGCTTTCTACTTCTCTGATACCAAGATCAATGAACTAGGCTTCTATCTTAGCTGCAATATTTGACTATTTACTAATTGACTTTTTCCACCACTACCATCCCCCATATCAAAAAAGGTAGAAAAGCCCCTTTCCATTAGGACAAAGAGTTGTAGATTCAGGGGACCTTAGAGAAAACTAAGAGAAAGGAATCACAACCAAATAATAAAAGTAATAATAACAACAATAATACCTTTAAAGATTAAAAAGAACATTTCTATCATTAATTTAATCTCCCTAACTACTCCATAAGAGAAAAGGTAAGTATAACTACTGTTTATGTTTATTGAGTGCCTACTACATGCCATGCATTTGCTCCAAACTTTCATAAGAGGAATATGAATATCAACCCAGGTGAACAGATGAGGACTCCAAGGCATGGAAAGGCAACGCAATTAATCCATGATACCAGTGTTAGCAGGAGATGAGTCGGTATTCAAACATAGCATTGTAGGACCTCAGAATCTCTGTAGTGCCAAACAAGTGCTCATTTGGTGTGAGTAAAATAAGGATTTCTACTCTAGCCTTTTGACTGTAGGATAGAGAAATGGAGTTGGCTGCCTTTGCTGCTAACAGGCACTAGGGTGATTTCATGGTTGTGTTGATAAGCCAGGACTAATGGCAAAGCCTAGGGGAGAAATAAGGAATATGAAGAACTGCCTTATATACCAGGAAAGTCCAAGACAAAGAAACAACAAAACATTTCCCTGGGAGGCAAAGCAGAGGTGCATCTTCAGTAATAATCACAACATCCTACAGCAGTTCCCTCATCCTATCCCTCCTGGTCTTTTGTCAGCCACTTTCCTCTTATGTTTACTCAGATGCTAATTTGAATTTGATTCAAAAAGTTTGAGGTAGGGGGAATTTGGGAAGAGGTATACAATTTTAATTGTCCCAGGCCCTACTCTACCAGGGGATGGCTCTGGCTTTCCATTGGGCTGCTCATTTAACCCAATGGAAAATTTGGTTCCCTGGAGAAACTGGCTTCCAGAGATTTGGAGAAAGTTTAAATTTCCTTATCCAGTTCAATCCAATTCAAGAAGTGAAGGCACTTTTATAAAAAAAAAAAAAAAAAAAAAAAGTGAAGGCACTTAGGAATGACTTAGGAATGTCTTCTACCTTCTTTATAGAGCCAAAAATTGTTCTGTAACAACAAAATTATGATATAGAAACTCTTAGGAAGGTTCTACTTTTGCTATTACTAGAGAGAGCTTAGAATGAGAAGGAAATTATAGCAATGTCTTTTGCATCCTGGAATCCTTCCAATTCCCAGGATATCATATCAGTCTAGTCTTTGGAACAGGGATAGGAATATGTATCTCCCAAAGTTAAGCAAATTGAACGATGATCCACAATTTTATTTCTCTACTTATATGTATATATATTTGTAAATTATATGAATATACTATTCTCATTTGCTAATATTTCAGGACACAACATATATAACTGCATTAAGGCTTATACTTCATGAGAGTAGATACAAATCTATATTTCAGATAGTCTTTTATCATTTCTCATTTTCTTATTCTAATTGGATCATCATTGTTTATATCTTTTATAAAAGGCCTGGCTCCTTCTTGGACTAGAAGTATAAGCTTGGATATTTTCCTATTTTCTTTTGTACTTCATTGATTCATAATATCTTCGGTGAGATCCATCTTCATGGATCTCTCACTTTTTCTGTGTGTCTTGAGAGCAGAAGCTCTGACAGCTTTCATTCTGGGCTGTCTTTCCAAGGATGTTTGTATGGCAAACAGCCTTGAAACATAAAAATAGTGGCTCCCACTGGAGCAGAGAGCAAGTTTGTTTTCTGTCCAGTATTACAAAGATAATGTCTTTCTCTGGGGCAAGGTTTGGGCAGGTTTTCTAGCAGTCCCATTATAAAATATTTGGGTTTCCTTCACTCAGGTTTTTCAGCTAAGATACAAGCACACTGAATGTGCAATATCTACCCAGGCTGTCTGTGTTGGCCCTTTGGGACTTGAGGGCCAAAGGTAGCCTGAACAAACACGAGGTTCCTGCTGCCTGTCATACCATGAGTAATAAAGTGCTTTATCTCTGACACAGTAGTCTTGCATCTTCCGACAGCATCTATGACATGTGGCAGACAAGTTTGTTGGCTTGCAAGTGGGTTAAAACCTCAGATCCTCCACAATTATTACAATATCTTTATATTACTTCTTTTAAGTAAAGCAGGAATTTTTTTAGTCATTTGTCTATTTTATGAGGGCTAATTTTGTGAAAACTACAATTCCTTGAATAACAGGTTTGAACTATGCAGGTCCCCATATATGCAGATAGTTTGGTAAATGCAGTACAGTTATTGTAAATTGATTTTATTTTCTATTTTATTTTATTTTATTTTTTAAGTATTTTTTTAATTTTTATTTATTTATGATAGTCAGAGAGAGAGAGAGAGAGAGAGAGAGAGAGAGTCAGAGACATAGGCAGAGGGAGAAGCAGGCTCCATGCACCGGGAGCCCAACGTGGGATTCGATCCCGGGTCTCTAGGATCACGCCCTGCACCAAAGGCAGGCGCTAAACCGCTGCGCCACCCAGGGATCCCCTCCATTTGATTTTAATTATATTTTCTTTCTTCTACCTTATTTTATTATGAGGATTCAATATATAAACATATATCATACAAGATAGGTGACAATTCAGTATATAAACATATAACATACAAGGTATGTTATCAGTTAGGCTTCCAGTCAATTGTAGGTTGACTATTGCCAATTAAGTATTTGGGGAGTCAAAAGTGATAACAGATTTTTGACTGCATGGGGTGGGGTTGACCCTCCTAACACCTGTGTTGTTCAAGGGTCAACTATATATATATATAGTTATATATATATATATATATATAGTTATATTATTGTATATATTATTATATATATGTATATAATATTATTGTATATAAGTTTATATATTGTATATATTATTATATATGTATATATGTATATAATATTATTGTATATATATTATATATATAATATACATAATTTTGTCAAACTCACTCAACTACACACACCCTAATTCATCTCGACACACTAACATGAAGATGAGTGCCAGGCCCCCACTATCCATTTGTCCTTGTTCTGACAAGCCCACTTCTTCCTTAGGGTAGCTTGTCTGCCAACAATGTTATGTTGCTTGGACACTCTGACACATAGACTGAGGGAAGTTACAGGTTGACTCATATCTTAAGCATTAATGAAGCTACTATCTTTCCTTTGTAGATAAAATACAAGTATCAAAAGAAATAAAATCTTTTTTTAAAGCTCATGAATCTTTTTTATTCATGAGAGAGAGAGAGAGAGAGAGAGAGAGAGAGAGAGAGGCAGAGACACAGGCAGAGGGAGAAGCAGGCTCCATGCAGGGATCCTGACGTGGGACTCGATCCCGGGTCTCCAGGATCATGCCCTGGGCTGAAGGTGGCACTAAATCCAATCTTTTTATGCTCCCAAAGGATGACCTTGGTACTTCCTTTGGAGACCACTGCCTCTAAATGTGTCTTCCTTAACCTTACATTAGTAAAATTAAGGAATATCTATTGTGCCCATAATATCTATTGAGCACTTTTGGTGGACCAGTCCCTGAGCTAAGCATTTCAAATGAATTGTTTTATCTACTTCATTTTATATCTGAGCCCTATCATATCTGTTTTACATGTGAGTTACCTATGGCTTAGATACAGGAAGTAACTTTTACATAAACTTTTGGGTAAAAGCCTCTGTGGCTACAGCCTGAGCTCCAGTACTGTCTCTCTCTATTACCAAGATTGAAAGCTGAGGTGACAGACTGCCTAGTTCCTACCCAGCACCACTTTATACTATGCTGGTGCCTTCCTTGTTTAGATGGTATAGGATCGGGTCTGTCTTTGTTAAATGACTTGTGATTATGAGTAAAACTTGATTATTTTCCGTTAAATGAATTCAATCTTGTTCTGAAATAATATTAGAAGAAGGCATTTAAGTATTGCTCCTTGTTTGTGTTTTGAACATACAGACTAAAATTTTTACCTTGTGGATTTGGGGGGGAAAGAGATTAGGTGGATTTAAGGTAAAAAAGATTCATTTTGGAAACAAAAGGAGAGAATGGCCTGCAAATGACTCTGTCATACTCAGGGACATATGCAGGATCAAATACACACATGCATGGGAAACGATTAATTCTACTGGTTCCACGGTTAAGATATGATAAATTATCCTCCTCAAACAGAGACTCCAGCAAGTCAGACACATTGGATCTGAGCACTTGAGCATGTCACACTTCATGCCCGCTGGTCTTTAAAAAGATTGATTATCCTTGACATGCTCTGAGAAGACCACCACCATCCTCCACCAGTATTTTCTGTCTTCTGAAAACAGTATTTCAATTTAATGGAAAGTTTCAAAAACCGCCAGGATAACTCCACTTCTGAAGTTTTAGAGGGAAAGTCATTCGAGCTTCCAGAAGTAGTAAGAGTGCTGGCATTTGTGGACATGGGGAAACAGGGAAATAAGGAGGAAGGCTGAAAGGGGGGGAGGAGGAGCTACGTGTTTCCACAGGACTGTAAACAGTGTGGCAGTTTGTTGTACTACCTTACCATAAAACCCTGCTCAGGTGCCCCATTTGTATTCTGTGGAAACCTTTCTGGGAATTACTAAATATGTATCTGTTAGAGGCTGCAAAGGCATGTGGCAGGAAAAGTTTCTGAGGGTGGATAATGGTTGAGGAAAGAGGGTGAGCAAGAGGCAGGACATGGGCTGGGCAGTGGCAGTCCGATTACTTGAGGTGCAAGTTTTTCTTTCCTGTCTTTGGAAAGCTCTGTTATAGTCACTGGCTAAACCTGTCTTTGCCATCCTCTAGATGATTCTGGTTCACAATCATTTTCTGGCTCATGATAGTCTTATAAATGAAAAAGCAGTAGATACTCGTTTGTCTCCTGAGACTGTGTTTCAAAAGGGGATACTGCATATTTCTGGGCCTTTTGTGGAGAAGGAAGCAGAACATGAAAAAAAGATATCAAGATAAATAAACCAATTTACCTGTAATCTAGGGAAGTATGTCAACAGTTTTTCTTAGCAACTGATTAGGAAATTTTGAAATTAGTGAATAGAGTAGCTAGGAATTTTGAAAATTTTTTGTCCTTAGGATAAAGTATTTTTTTATTTTTTAGATCCCTGATTATATATCAAAATGTTCCAGTCTTAAATTAGAGACAGGCATAATGAGATCATAGGACTGGCATCTAGCCCATCCTTCTCATTTTACAGAAGAAGAAATTTACGCTCAGAGACATGAAGGGACTTATCTGAGGTCACATGGCATGCCAGTGTTGAAACTAGGTCTGGAACCCAGGGGCCAGGATGAACCATCAGCCCTTCTTCTAAAATGCAAAATTTCCTGGAAGGATCAGGAATAATTCTCTAATATCTCACTTCACAGATGAGTTTTCCCCTCAGAAGAAGAAGATGGATGGCTGAAAATCTTTGGGTTCTAAAGAGGTGGAGAACATGGACATGGTCAGCAAAAATCCTAAAGACAAACTATTATTTAATATCATTGTCCAGAAGCATTCCACCCACAAAGTTATTTTCTTAAAATCCTGCTGTCATCTGGTCATTCTTCTGTTCCAACATCTTCCATAGGCTCTATCATCATCTATAGAATAAAAACCAAACTTTTAATCTGCACAAAAACAGCTCCAGCTTGGGGCACCTGGGTGGCTCAGTCAGTTAAGTGTTTGGCTCTTGATTTTGGCTCAGGTCATGATCTCAGGGCCATGAGATAGAGCCCTGCATAGGGCTCTGTGCTGAGAGCTAAGAGCTGAGTGCTGGGCATGGAGCGTGCTTAAGATTCTCTCTCCCTCTGCCCTACCCCCATCCCTGTGCATGTGCACATACTTTTTCTCTAAAAACAAAACAAAACAGCTCCAGCTTTCACAGCCATTCCTCTCCTGTAATGACTCCATACCTGAACAGGTACCTACTTGGTGTACCACATTGTGAAGACATGGGAGACACAATAGTAATGGCAAAACAAGATCCTTTTCCTCACAGGGCTTATATTCAATAGGGAAGATAGTGACCAAATAGAGAAATGAATGAACAAAATAATTATGGCTTATGTTGAATTTTGAGGACAGCAAACAGGGGAAGTGGTAAAGCGTAGTTGGTGGTAGTGAGGGAGGGAAGGGATAAGTGATTGCCTAACTCCTTTATCTGGAAATGACATGTGACTTGAGATCTGAAGGTATTGATGAGCCAGCCTTTTGAAGAGCTAAGGAAAGAACTATCTAGAGAGAGGGAATTGTAGTTGCCCCAACTCAATGGCCAGCTAGTACCTGCCTTCATTTCTTCATTAATGCCATTTCTGCTACTGGAAATGCCTTTCTCCCACTGGCCTATCTTGGCTAATCCCATTTGAACCAGTACCAAATAGTGCTTACAAGTGCGGGTTCTGAGTTAGAGGTGGGTTTGGTTCTCTCTTCACCACCTGTAAGCCTCGTGACATTGGGCAAGTCACCTCATCTTTATGAGCCTCATTTTCCTTATCTTTAAAGTGGAGATGGTGATAAAACCTATGTTGAGGGATTAATATGAAGATTAAGTGAAATATTTCATATAAAACACTTAACATAGTAAAACTCAATAATCAAGAAATCAATAAATGTTGGTTATTGTCTACTCTTCAAGACCCAGTTCAAACCATAGCTTCCCTGTAAACTTTGTGGACGACAGCAGCCTAAGTAGTATTTGTTTCATTGGGCTTCTTATGTTTCTGGACCTGAATTCCCTCCGACCCCTGTGGGGGTTTTTGTAGCAACCTTCTCTTTTTATCTATTTTGTGTATCTCTTTTATTCATCTTCCCTAGTAGATTGTGTGCTCCTTCTCTGTGATCATGGTGTATTTTCACATTGTCCTGCTTATAATAAGTTGCACTGCATGATAAATTACTACTGTTCAGAGTGCATATGTATGGATGGCCAAGGAGGAGGAAGAATGGAGAGGCAATGCTTACGTAGTTATGTAAGTTAGGATAAATGGGTTGTAGTTCTACTTTTACCCTCTTGATTATGGTGGCTCACCTCTAAGACAGCCCCCCAATGATGTGCTCCTGCTGTTCATCTCTTGCATAAACTTCCTCACTTCAGTGCAGGTAAGACTTGTGATCTGCTTCTATTCCAAAGAATATGGATAAGCTGATGGGATGTTGCTTTCATGATTAGGTTGTGTAAGAGTGTGACTTCCATCTTCCTAGAAGACTCTCCATTTGATAAAGCAAGTGACCATATTTTGGAGAGGCCTGTGTGCAAGGAACTGAGGGTGGGCCTCTGGCCAATAGTATGCAGAAAACTAAATCCTGCTAACAAGCAAGTAGGAGAACTTGGAAGAGGGTCTTTCCCTAAGTGAACCTTCAGATGAGATGCAGCCCTAGCTGATACCTTGATTTTAGCTTGTGGGAGACTCTAGAACAGAGAACCCAGGTAAGTTGTACTTGTATTTCTGATTCACAGAATCTATGGGGTAATAAATGTGTGTTGTTCTGAGCTCTTGTGGTAATTTTTAATGACATGGTAGTAATTTGTTCTGTAGCAACAGACAACAAATACACTTGATGAGTTCTCTGGGAAAGGTAACTTCACCTCCCCGAACTGTTCCTCATTAGAGATCTTTGTGTCAAGTACTAGAGTGGGCACCTGGTCTACAGTAGCAACCAGGACAGGCAGCATCCTGCCCATGGGGCCGCTCTTCTAGCTGCAGCCCCCATGGGATATTGCTTTCACCCTGCTGGTTGCCCAGGGAGCATAGCAGCTTCAGGCCTTTCCATTAGAAGGTCAACCCAACTACTAGATAGAGACAAAAGGCAGCCATTCTGGAAGCCCTTTAAAAGGAAAATCAAATTAAACAAATGGGAACTTTCAACATAAGCAGATGCATTTAGGCTTTTCTTTGTTTTGTTTTTGTTTTTTTTTTTAAATTACTAAGCTTTTAAAATGATGGCAAATGTGGAGCTCCTTCTAAGAAATAAGTATGTGACATGGAAAGCCATGCTGTAACCGAAGCACATTCTGTTTACTTCCAGTTCAGACCAAAGCCTTCCTACTTTTTCACAGAGAGAAACATGATTACCAGTATCATTCGATGCAAGGAATACTAAGACATTACTGGGTGATAGGGTCAATTCTGGGCTAGAAAAATGTGTCCCTGTAAGAGGCTTTGTTCCTTTCAACTATCTCCACATAGACCCTGAGACACCTGTCAAAAAGGAAGGCCCAACGTCCCAACCTCTGGACTCCTGAGCCACCCCCTCACCACCATCCTTCAAATCTCTTGCCCCAGCCTCCTCCTCTAAGCAACATTCTCTCTACCCCATTTCTGTAGGCACAACTTTTAAACTTACCCACAATTCTGAAGTCTACCTCTTAATTTCTTCATTACTACTCAATGGCCTATGTGAAATCACTCTCTGAAAGGATTCTTAGCCCTTAAAGAAACAAAATGTGGTTTATCTTCTTAAGCCTAAGTGAAGTCCTCAAAAATAAATGCCTGTTGGCCCTCCCTGGATAAAAGCATTCAAGTGCTTTCTCTCTTTGTTAAGATACACATCCACATGTGCTCTTCACCCTTATAAACAATGGGCAGAACGTTGTCTTTAAGAGTAAAACTCATTTACTGGGTTCAGTATATTAGCTCAGCCACTTAGAGCTGTGTGGCCTATGGCAAATTATTTAACCTCTCTGGTCTGTTTTTTAAATGGAGACAATAATACACATACCTCACAGATAGGGTGTGAAGTGCTTAGAATGATGCCTGGTACAGGGCAAGCACTCAGTAACTGTTAGCTGTTGCTATTAAGGTAGCAAAAAGAACAAACAAAACAGTTTTCATTTCTGATTATATTGAGTTTGATCAGGATACAACTAGAAAAAAACTAGAAAGATAGGCAATATTTGTCCTCAGAGCTTTTACACTTTTGTGTAAAAGCTCTACCCCTGTCTTTTCTCGGCTCCCCTCCTCTGTTCCCTTCTTGGCCAGACCCCCTCGAGGTGGGACCACCTCCCCCAAGCTTCAGATTTTGCTGTCCCACTTCCTTCTTCATCACATCTCTCCTTTCCTCTGTCCTTGTCCTTAGGCCTTTTGCTAGCATCTGATCAACTAATTTGTGCCAAAATGTTAATCACTCTTGGTTTAAATCAATCGTTCTGAGTTTTTTTTTTTTTTAATATCCCCACACCATGCACATGAAATGCATAATAAATCCCCCTTTGTAATAACATCCTTCACCTCCCCAGTGACTTCAGCTCAATGCAGGAAGGGAGGATGTCCTCTGGAAGCATCCCCACCACCACAGGGTCTCCCCACAACCCCTCATGATGCTAAGAATCACAGCAAGTGCTGCCTCCCAGATTTGTCTTTTGGCAGATACCTACAATGACTTAACCCAAGTAATACATGATAATGAAAGTTTTCACCAGCAGAACCATATTTAAGGCTTGGGAGGGGTTGCTGGGTGGACTGGGAGAAGGCATATTTGATCACTTTTCTAATCACTCATGTAACTGTCCTCTCCATCTGTCTCCAAAAAACCAAGTAACTGTGGGCTCTTCACCTCATTTTCCTCTGGCTTGCAAATAAACTGTTAGACTAGTTCTTCAAGGCCATCCTCTACTAGTGTCTTCAGAGCTGGCCCTAGGAAAAGGGCAACATCTTTGTTTAGAAGTAGGAATGATATAGAAATTTGGCTCTGTGCTTATTCAAAGTAATGTATTAACTGTTTAATAGGGGAAGCCTTCTTAATGCTGAAGGTTCTGGCTGGTCTGGAGGACAAGATTGGCTGGGAAAAACTAGCTGGGCTCTGCTTCTATTCCTTAGGCCAGCCAGGCCATAGTAACTATGTACACCTTGATACTGGTGTCCCAGTCCAGGAAGTCCTTGATGTCAACAAATCCCAGTCCTCATCAGATGGTCCTAAAAATGCAAGTTTCTCCAGGAGGAGATACACTTCATGCTATTGTCCCCATCTAGGTTGAATTGGGAAAAAACATCATCAGAGTTGTATCTCACTGTTTGAAATGAGTAAAAATCACCATATCAGATATACCTTCAAGTATTTAAATCTCTTTCCATAAAACCAACTAAGATATTTAATATTTTATCATCCAAACAAAATCTTCGAATTTGATCTGGGTGATGGTTGCATGGGTTTCGCTTTAAAATATCCTATAAATGGTATAAATTTTGTGTATGTATATATATGTTTACATGTTTGGATGGATCTAGTAGAACAGTGGTTCTCAGACATTGCTGTATATCAGAATCAGGTTTATCCTGGGCCAATTACATGACACTCCCTCGGGCATTAGTATTTTCCAAGTTTCCCAGCTGATTTCAATGTGCTCAAAGAAAGGGATCCATTGAAAACAAAACAAAACAAAAAAAGATTTCTTCCCAAATGAAGGCTTATCTGTAAGATCCTTTTCAGCTCTAAGTTTCTCAGATTAAATAAATATTTGTTGCTTTACAAAAGGAAAAGTACTGCCAGACTATCTCCTGCACCTGGCAGTTGCAGGAGTGTGAACAAACAAAAAAAAAATTTGGTTCAGAAAACCTAGTCCCTAGACTGGAAACTTTGAGACTTGCCAAATAGAAGTTCTGAGAATTTCCCAGTTTTCCAATGAGCTGGCCCTATCTAGTCTCATGAAGGCATTCTTAGATGTACGTTTGATTCCTCCTGGGAAAGATGCCCTGACATGGACAAGTGAAGACTAAAAATCTAGAGGTTAGTTGGAAACCAAGTTCCCTGGCTAAGTGTTGAGTCCTGCCTGTTGGGTTTGTGTAGATGGAGGTCTAGGGACTCTATCTAGGCTGCTGGAGACATCATTAATTTCAATTAGGTGGAAAGTCTTTGGAGTGGATTGCTCCAGTGACAGTCATTTCAGGGTGTCCTGCTAGCATGCATGTTTTGGTTTTGTTTTTTGTTTTTTGTTTTCCCCCAAGGATACTGCTAATGGAGTTAGCAGTATCCTTGGGATACTTTCATCTCTACAGAGGCTTTATTAAGTCTCCTCACGTCTGTGAGTACCTGTAGCTGCCCCGTTCCCTCTTAATTCATTTTCTGTGCTGCATTCAAGAGTATTTGGAATCTCTGCAAGAACAAATAAACCTCTGAACTCTGATACACGTGTAATCTGCCAAGGTCCACCCCACAACTCCAGACTGTCCCCAAGCACCACTGAAACAATATCAAAAAGCATCAGTGTTCTCTGTAATCCATTTGCCAAAGACAATGCACCAGACGTGTCACCTTTCCTATTTCAGCTGTGCCTGGCATTGCGTTCCCTCCGGTAACTGGGGCAAGGGGTCAGGGGAGACTCTCAAGGTGACAGATTTGTTAAAGAAAAAAATGCAGTCACTTTAGCTCCCAGGGCTCAGCATTAACCACTTCTTATCTACTTTCCTTGTTCTTCTTTTGTTTTACTCAATGGATGAGTGAAGACCTTGTGTACGATGGGAAGCACAACTGAAAATTCTTACATGAACCAGCTGTGTGACCTTGGGCCTCAGAGACTGCCTTTGTGAAATAAAAAGTCCTCTGCATGCTCTCAATTTCCCTGTTTCTATCCTAATAAGCAGAGGAAATAAAAATGGGGTTATTTTTATGATCACAGGCACTCTTCAGGCTCAACTACCTCTTGACAGCAAGGTTATGGTCCTCAAGACATGTAGACAGCCTTCCAAACACTGGACAGAGGACTTAGCCAGCCTTACCAGGGAGCCTAGAAGCCAGCCCTACCAGGGACTCAGTAGATGGGTACAATGCCGTCCTCCCAGTTTCTGTATAAAACCATCAGGAACCAGAAACACTGGGGACACTTCTCCCTCTCGTAATTACTTGGGAAGGAATGTCATAGCCTCAAGCGTAATTAACAGCATTTTAATTCATTCTCTCTTTTTAGGCTGTTCACATTCTTGCTGTTGCTAGAATGAACACCGCATTATGGTGTGTTAACTGTTTAAAATGAGGCCACAGATGCTGAACTATGGCCATCCTCATAAGGAACCTCGCTCTCTCAGCTTAAACACAGGTTGGGAAAAAGCATTGTGTGGCTGCCGAGAAACACACACAGGCCTGCAGTGGTCCTGTGCTCCCCAAATGAGCTACAAACAGCATTTAGCTCTGCTTATCCAAGGGAGCGCCCGCTCATTATCTGGCCAGCAGGGAAAGATTCCACAAATACACCGCCCACTGACAAGTTACACAATTAGCCACAAGACTGTGATGGTGCATCTGCGGGCTTGCCCTCCCTCTCCACATCCTCCTTATCACTAGGCCAGCATACCTCCCTAGCTGCCACCGCAGCCATACTCACCCTCTTCAGCCCAAATTTTAATGAAGAGAAAGGTTCCTGTGTATTTGCTTGGGAAAGACAGTGCATGTTGTCTCATCAAGTGGGGTGTGATGATCTCCTTTCTCGAAATGTTTTCAACTCTCGTGGGTATCTTTCCTTACTTTGACACACACCAAGACACAAACCTATCCACGCATATATGCACACCGACTTCACCAAAGTGACTAGTTCTGCCCATCTTTTAATTTCATACTTAATGGTAATGAGTTCTTTCAAACAGAACCAGTAAAATGTGAAGCTGACATTGGTTGAAATTTAGGGCATCCTGCTTTCCTATACATTATTCCTTGCTTCTAAAATATTCATAACCACTTAAAGATGATTTATAGATGCATATCTAGAATTGTATCCTGATAATAAGAGCTTTACATATTTTTATTTCTCAGAGTATGGATATGTTTGGTAGCAATTGGAGACCAAAATGCAGTAAAATATTTGTATGTGTTTAATTATGTAATATAAATATACATGTAATACATGTACATATATATTGGCCAAAGCTCTACAATGAGAGATACCATGTCAAAAAGCAGTAAACTGTCAGGAATCTATGAATATAAATAGTTTTTAGCAATAGCATATTATCAAGGCATTCTTAACTACATTTGGCATTTTTGGAGCAAGAAAAATGCTGGGGTTTCATTAAACTGCAGTGCAAAGGAAATAGAGAATTTGGATCCTATACGGGAATGTCCTTGAAATGAATAGATTGCATAGAAAAGCGGAAAGATTTGTTCATGCAAAAGCACTCCCACCCCCCACAAAGGAAATCTCAATTCATTTTTAAGTGACCAGAAATTAACAGAAAAAAATGTAGTAAATAATTAAGAGTATGTTTAAATGTCATATACGACATTATTCATGATGAAAATGAAGTTCATAAAAGATTCATTTGTTTTCTTATTCATGTAAGAGAGCAAAATCAAAGAGAGTGAAAAACTATATTTTTGTGATCCATCTCAATTGTGTACATTCTTATTTGATTCTGAGAAAATTGCAGATGATGTTTAGTGATTTACTGCTAGGAAAATATGGTTTTTTTCTTGTGATGTATGCTAAGGGTAAATAGCGAATTGAAGTTATAAATGATTCTTAGTATGAAACACCCAGGCGATATTTTTACTGTATTTTGGGTGCCAGGATATCACCCCAGGTACCTCGTTTAAGCCATCCAATCTGTGCTGTTCTCAGAAAAGAAGAATGCATTTCTGGGAAATTCGCCATTTGAAATTCCAATGGTTGCTTATCCCCTTCTGAGGCTAATGGTGCCAGTTGCTAAGAAAACAGGGCTTCTTGGCTGGCCAGAGGAACATAGCTCTTTCTCTGTGTTGCTGCAGGATCAGGGATCAACTCTGAGACACTCATTGTCCTGGAAAATTAGTGTATTGTGAGCCTCCTCAAACTTGGCATCCAAGAGTGTAATCCATATTGCTTGTTTTTTGATCCCAGGGAAGGCACTGATAACAATTTTGAAGTCAATGTGTGCTTGCTCCCAAGATGCTCATATTGTAAAGAACTTGAGGTCTGGCTGGCTTGTGGAAAAGACTTAGGGGAAGAATTTCTTAAGGCAGAGCCAAAGAAGAGGGGCTGGCTTTTAGTTATATTTTAAATCCCTAGCCTTCTTTCTCTCCCAACCACAGTGATAAGGTACATTAGTTTTGGGGTATGCTCTCTATCTCTTTATGTTCTGTTGGGCTCAGTGCTGGGCCCCTGATGACGCTGCTGGAAATGCGCTCTTAAGGAGGGGAACCTTAGTTTCTGTGCCTGCACGGCATGCTGAATTAGGCCAGAAACAAAATGGCTTACTCTCTCAAGATGAGACTCCATTATATGTAACAGTCAGGCTGCCAGAAGTAGTAGTCAGAACTGTAGACAGCATCTTGAATCAAATTTTCTCTAGAACCCAAGACCTCATTTTCATGTATGAGCTAGATTTTTTTCTCCAGATCCTTCTGAATGTGAAATTCAAAGCCTATCTATATACCTAGAATTACTTGAAGTAGAGAATATGCTAACTGGCGGAAGTTCAGTTGGAGGGAGAAAGGTTTTAGAGGAAAGCAATGATTTAGAAAGATCTGTGGAGTGAATAGTGAAGGAAAGCAGTGTTGACCAACCTTCCCCCCCTCCCCGAAGATTGGTATCTATTCCCTGACAGTAAACTCTAACCTACTCCATGACCGCCACTAACGTCTCCCTTCCTCTGGCAGTGATGTTTCTCCTTTACCCTTTGTCCCCCTTCATGAAATAATACAAATGTTTTGACTACTACTAACCATTTATTATCTAGTATGTTCCAGGCCACATATGTATGCTATCAATAATCCTTACATAGACGGCTCAAGGGAAATTAAATTTTCATCATTTTACAGATAAAAAAACAGACTGAGAGAAGTTATGAAATGTACCTAAGACCACAGAGCTGGTAGGTGGCATAACTGGTTTCAAATCAAGTTGGTTTTAAATCCAGCCTGTCAGAAGCCAGCCTGCTCTTTTACCTACTGTACCACACTCATGCCACTCTAGTGGTGTACATGGAACCTTCTTTATTTTTGCTTCCTCTGTCTAGCTCTGCTCAATAGCAGCAGCTTAGGTTCCCTCCCGAACCTGAGACCCCAAATCCAAATCTATCTGATGCCAGAGCCTCACCATTTTCCACTAAATCTGCACTGTGCAATACTGTGGCCACTAACTGTATGTGGCTATTAAGTTATTAATAACTTAGAATGTAGCTACTCCAAATTGAGATGTGGTCTATGTATAAAATACACACAGATCTTGAAGACTCCTACTGAGACTCATACTAAAAAACAATGAATTTAAAATATCTCATTAATAATTTTTATATTGAGTGCATGTTGAAATGAAAATATTTTAAATATATTGGGTTAAATAAAATACCTTATTTAAATGAATATTACCTGCTTCTTTTACATTTTATCATGTGACTCCTAGACAATTTAAAATTAATATGGTTCTCAGCATTTTTTCTATTGGGTGGCATAAGATAGGATCAGATAGTGTCTGTATGGAACTGTATAGTGAGAAGCTGCTGCCAACCTGATCAGGAACTTTACTATTTCCACTTTTCCAAGCCCTCAGCTCCCTGCCTCAATATCTTGTAAGTAACTGCTTCCCATAGAAACACTGGTGAATCCTGGAATAACAGAATTTTAAGGTTAGAGGGAAACTTACAAGTCATCTAGCCTAAACCACCAAAGCAGTACTTTTATCACCTCTCCTTATGGCACCGACATCGTAGTAGATTATGTCGCTGTTCCAGAGGTTTGCTGCCTTTCATACTTCTTCACCCCATTGATGTGAAGGTTGGCCAGAGGATTTACTATGCCCCTTCCTGGTGGAGGACTATATCTCTCCCCTCTTTCTAATGTGGGAGTAGCTTGTCACTTGTTTTAGTCAATGAAATATGGATAGCAATGTCACTTCTGAGCCAAGACTTTAAGAAACAATTCAGGATTTGCCATGACTCTTTTTCCTCTGACATGAGACCTACAATGTCCCAGGTAGGGGCTGCTTTGTCAGCCTTGGCCTCCAAGGGAGGAGGATACAGAAGAGATTCATGGGAACCATGATGGATGTGTAACCTGAGTGACAAGTTAAGTGAATTGTTGCAAGCCCCTGAGGTTTTGGGAGTCTTTGTTACTGCATCAAAACTTAGGTATAGATGCTATCTCCACCACCAAATTGTCAAACAATTACATTTGAATCCCTCCAGTGGCAGAAATCATTGCGTCTTTGGATGGTCCTAACTACTAGAAAGATCTTCCTCATATTGTACCGTAATCTGCTTCCTGGGACAAGCCTTTTCTTGTACAACAGATTGGGCTCCCTTCTAGCTGTCAGCACAAGTGAAGGAGTAACAAGCCAAATCCAGAAGTTGGCTGGGGTCAGACATCAACAAAAGCAGAGGAGGTCACTGCAGCTTCCTTTAAGAGAAAGAAGAAGAGGAGGGTGAGCCAGGGGACCATATTTATAGCTGGAGGGGAGAACAAGAAAAGCTGAGCCCAAGATACAGATGAGCTCAGATCCATGGAGCAGATGAAGAGGAAAAGCAGGGGGAAGCAGGAAATTCATTCACAGCTGGTCTGCTGGAAGTTGTCAGGAGGCCTGTAGCACGACAGGCTCTTAGGAACACTCTGCCCCATTGCACATGCTCTGGTAATGTAAGAGACTGGAACTCTGAACTTGACATTGGCACCCTCAGTCATTTGCCTACTTGTTTCACCCTTAGAATAAAGTTTTCTTCTGCCACAGGACAGTCCTCTGTCTATTCATAGACATAGGTACATTTGTGGCCTGAGCAGACTAACATCAATATTTTGTAATTCAGCTAGAAGTGTGGTGAAGTTTAGAACTTGCATTTCAGAGTCAAATTGGATCCTTTTTTAAAAAGATTTTATTTATTTATTCATGATAGACATAGAGGGAGAGAGAGAGAGAGAGAGAGGCAGAGACACAGGCAGAGGGAGAAGCAGGCTCCACACAGGGAGCCCGACACGGGACTTGATCCCGTGACTCCAGGATCACGCCTGGGCCAAAGGCAGGCGCTAAACTGCTGAACCACCCAGGGATCCCCAGTCAAATTGGATCTAATTCTTAATCTTGACCCCCATTAGTTGATAATGGCATGGCTTTCAGCAATTTTTAACCGCAGTAAGCTTCATTTATCTGTTAAATGGGAATACTTCCAGGTTTGAAGGGCTATTGCTCTAAGGATTAAATGAAATAATATAAACTACATGCTACTATATCTGTATCTGCTCTTCAGTAAATGGCAGTTATATATTTTCCTCTGGTAAAGCCAAAGGAAATGCTTTTTAAAAGATCCACTATAAGGTAGTAGCCACATTGATAACGCATTATACCTTTAGGGACTCATTTAGAGTCTTGCAAATTGCTCAGTAACTATATCGGTCCTTATATTTTAGGACAGAATCATCTGCTATTGAAGTTTTGCCACATGACCCCTTGAAGGTTCATTTGAGGTAATTCAGAAAAAGGATGCATTCCTTATTTCTATTTGCGTCCTATTTTCTGTTGTATTTCCTTATCTAATTTCTCCCTTCATTGAAGTCAATGCTGAGAACCAGCACCTTACAGGAGCATTACAACAAGGAAGTGTAGGAATTCCACAGCCAATTTTATATAAATATTTGAAAGCACAAGAGAAGAAAAAGGTGAAGAGAACACTTATCATGCACCGTGCAGTCACAAAAGCTTCAGAAATATTGCAACAGAACTGGTCTAGCCGTCCAGCCAGCTCAAGATACTATTCCTTGCACCCAAGGTGTCCTTCCCCAAGTCACCTTAAGGAGTTTGAGTCTGCCACAAACAACTTTGCTTTACCTTTATATCCTAGTAAACCCATTAATGAAGCATAATACATGGTTTTTAAAAATTCCTACTTCAAAAAAAAATTCCTACTTCAGTGTGTGTGTGTGTGTGTATGGAGAGAGACAGAGAAGGAGGGACAGTGGGACAGAGGATGGGGGATAAGGAGAGAGGAGGAATGAATGAATGAATGAATGAATGAGAATATACTTTGGCCCGCTTGAAATCACTATGTGTCATTAGAACTTACCATCCCTTTTCACCAGGTCTTCCCCAATCCCGTGAGCAGGAGGTCTGGTTGTCTCTTCTTTCAGTCACTTCACATGTCCTTCTCCAACCTTTTTCAGGGTGCTGACATTTTAGTGAGGCCCAGTGACCAGAACTGCTTTGGGTAATGGGACACATTGTGGTACCTGATTTTCCCTGTCAAACTTTGATGCCCTGTTGATGATATTCAGGATGCAGACCTCCTTTGGGGTGCTAGTGTATCCATCTTATGACTCTAGTCTACAATAATTTGTATACAAATTACACAAATATTATAGCTTATAAATAATACAAACTTGAGTCCTATAGTTCTAGAAATACTCTGAGGATCTTATATTTACATAACCCATCTGAGGGTCTTATATTTATGTGATCAATTTGTAGTTTATTTCCAAATTTCTAACCTGATTTAAACTGTTATAGCTATTCTCCATCTGTTAACGGAACTTAGTCCTCAATTACATTGTGCTTACTTACCTTCGGGGGCTACAATAAAATAAAGTGCCTACATTTTTGTACAATTAGGGTTTTTAATTCCCTTGTACCATCTTCAATTAGCCCATTTTCTGTCTTTATTCATTACAGACTTTAAACTCTGATACACGTATATTATATATGTGAGATTTTGAAAATGTACTTATGACTCTCAACTTCTGAGTCGTCATAGTGGTAAATTGGATGTGCCCTGTAAACCTTCCCCCAATTTCCTATTAAAATGCTCCAAAAAACATGTGAAAAGATAGATACTAGTAAAAGAATTATCAACTAAACTTGCCATGGTCAGAGATTTACATTAACTGAGTCATTGGTGAAAATGGATTGAGAAGCCTACTGTGGGACCAGATACCACAAACTACACATCCCACCCTGTGAACTAAAGCAAGGTGGGTACTTAGCAAGAAGGCTGTGCTCATACCCACTGTCCAGGCTCACTGCCCTGCCCTTGAAATAAGGGAGGTGCAACCCTATTCAACACTGGCCTCTTAGCCCAGAGCGCTACTCTGCCCCACCCCGATGAGTTGTTTTCCTACATACATTCAGTTACTGTAACTCAAAGCTTACAACATGAAGTAAAGTGAAGTAATAGCACTTAGTTATCTAAGGAAAAATCTCACAGGAGTAATGACAGAAGGAGATTTGTGGATGCTGGATGTTGTTTCAAACTGCACTATTGTCTAGGTCATGTCCAAAAAGCAAATATCAGATCAAGGTTCAACTGAACATACCCTTACACTAGAAGAAGCCTGTCTGTGGCAAACTGAGCAAGGGCACTGCATATCAAACTGAACTGAGGAGCAGGAACTGCCAAGTGAGCAGCAGGGAGAGCTAAGGGCACCCTCTTTTTTGGTGATGAGACACTAGCCCGAGAGAGCATTTTCTCTGTGTGGATGAATAAAGAAAGATGGATGAAAGGATAGATGGAGGGATGGAAAATGGAGGGAAGGGAGGGAGAGAGGGAGGAAAAAAACAAGGGAGAGATGGAGACAAATGGAGGTATAGATATAGGTGTAGACATAGACACAGATATGAATATATGTATTATGAACTGATAGTAAGACATAAAAGGACATTTTCTGAAGACTTGGAGGAAGAGATTATCTTTAAAAACAGAACAAGAACAGGCTGTCACAACAGAAAATGACTAAGGTGGGGATAAATATGCCAAAAGGATCCAGTCGAAACAAGAAATAACTACAAAGCAATACAAATTTCAAGATTAGCTTAAAAATTCTTATGGGAAGACACCAAGCACGGCAGACTATACAACATTCTGGTACTACGCAAATAAATGGAATCAGCGGTGTAGAGACAAATACAAATAAATAAACCATCCCAAATACATATGGAAAGTTCAAGATAAAAATCAATGACTGAGAAGCTGTTCAAGAGGAGGTCAGAAACTGACTTTACAGTAAAAGAACTATAAGTGATTTTGAGGGTTAAACCCAAACAATAGAAACAGAGATAGTAATCCGAGATATGATAGAAGGTAATTTTTCTGTGCTAAGTAATGAATTGAAAGAACATAAATCAACAAATAAAAAGAAATTCACACATTTGGCTTATCTAGTTAGCTAGCTAGCTAGCTAGCTTAACCTCCTAGCAATGTTTCCAAATTTTGAACAAAAAGACCTCACACACATCAAGGAAGTAAAACAAGATTACCTTTAAGTTAGGTTTACCTCAGACTCCACCTTCAAATAAATTTTTTTTTTTAATTTTTATTTATTTATGATAGTCACAGAGAGAGAGAGAGAGGCAGAGACATAGGCAGAGGGAGAAGCAGGCTCCATGCACCGGGAGCCTGATGTGGGATTCGATCCCGGGTCTCCAGGATCGCGCCCTGGGCCAAAGACAAGCGCCAAACCGCTGCGCCACCCAGGGATCCCTCCACCTTCAAATAAAGCAAAACAAGTGAAAAGCCAGAAAACAATGGGGAAATGCCTATAGATTTTTAAAAAGGAAATTTTGTGGTACATTCAGAACTCTTAACATTTATAAATGAAAGCATATAAAGAAAATTCTAGAGATACCTCAACAAATAAAATATACCATTTTCATCAAAATGAAACCAAGAATTGGGAAGTTATAAGACGTAATTGTGCTGGGCATTGAAACCCCTGAAAAATAAGGGGAATAAGTGATCTCACTATGAGTCTATCTTTTTGAAATTGTTAAACAGGTTCTTGCTCTCACTTCTCATCTCCTAAAGCAGAATCTTTGAGAGATGGAATCTAGACATTTGTGTTTTCTAAGGGCTTCACAAAAGATTGAGATATGCAGGCAAATTCGGGAATCCTTGTAGTAAAGAGGCAATATTTTTGCTTGGACTTCCCTTCTTAACCAGTAATAAAGTTATACTTGTAAGTATTTATTAGCTATTTTCATTGCTTCTTTTGTGAATTATTTGTGTCTTTGACAATGTTTCTTCGAGCATGTCAATATTTTTTCTTACTATTTTGAATTTTTTATTGTATATTAAGAAAATTAAGCATTTGCCATAAAAGGTGCAGATGTTTTTCACAGTTTATCATTGCCTTTGAACTTTTGCTTGAAAGTATGTCTGGTCATTCACTTCATAATCATGGATTTTAACTATTCTACAGTCTCTGGATCTGTATAACATTTTTAAGTTCTTACACATCTTTTTTGAGTGCCTGGCATTCTACATCAAGAAAAATAAGTACAGAAAACATGTGCTTCTATCAGAGAGCCATAGCACTATATGTAGAGGAAGGGCAGTAAGTAGCAGAGATTTTTAGAAGTAATTGTAACAACAGGAAAATCTCTGCACACATTTGGCCTTTTAAGGCCATTCCATGTTGAGGAATCCTAGTTCAAACATAGAAAGAAGAAGAGGTAATGACTTTTCAGGCCATGATTTCACACAACTCACTCAGTTCTAATTAAGAACGTTTTTTCTAAACCCTCAGAGGAAGACCGTCTTGTCTTTTCCTCTTTGCTTTTTTTCTTTGTTGCATGTTTAGAAAAGCCTATCCCACCTAAAGGTTTTTTTTTTTTTAATTGACCTATACTTCTTCTAGCCTTATGGATTCACTTTTCACCTTTAACTTATAAAAAATGTGCAATTGGTGGATTATTTCCCATTTTTTAGGTGACAATATGAAAGCTCAGAAGTGATTTTAAAAACTTGGCTCAGAGTCAGGTCTTCTGATTCTATATCGGTTTATTTTCAGCAACCCTAGGATGTGAACTTGATTTTCAACCATGATAGTCTCATACAACTCCTGCCATCGTAGGAACTGTGTTAAAGAACATGATCTAGAATGGGCCAAAGACACAGGTGGAATAATGTCTGGCTCATCAAGCCCCTACCCCATTCAGTGCAATAAGAGTGATGGGAGAGATGCCTTGATAGTGCACAAGGCAATGAGGTGTCATTGACTGGTCTTTGGACCAAGTGGGAGCCACCATCATGAGTGTTCAAAGTTCAGCCATCAGAGCCTTTTCCAGAAGGGACCTCTGGAGCCTTCTTATATTTTGGCCCTATTATTTTTCTCCATATCTTTTCAAGAAACTATAGGACTAGGGTTTTCTTTAAATATTTTTTTATTGAAGTTCTCTTTGGGGACTACTGTTTTTTTAATGATAAAAACAAAATTGCTTCTCTATATAGTAGGTACAAATCAATCAGTCTCAGTGGTATGAGTTGAACATTTTATCCCAGTGTTTGTTTTAGCCTATTAAATGAAAAATAATTACTGTGATCTTTCAGAAATGTGCTTGTTTCAGCTTGGGGAATTATTGAGAAACATTATAACATCGGAGAAAAATATGCTAGATAGTATCACAAATTTACTTCTACTTTTCTGACACCTCTTCAGTTACTCTAACTCTGAAATGTAGGCACCCACTCAAGTCATTTTGAGCTAAGGTTAAATATTAAATACATTAGTTTATTAATACAGAGATTTACAAAAGGACTGAGAAAGAATTTCTGTATATTGTTTGAAAAGTAAAATTCAAGATTCTAGTTAATAAATCCCTACTTAGTAGAATGGATTTTTTATTGAGAAGAAAAGTAATGCCAATGTACAGTCTTAATTAAAACTCAGTTTGGCAATTGTTCTTTCTTTAGAAAGACAATGAGAAGTAATTTAATAAAAAGATTCTGGTTTATGAACATCCATGTCTTTTATTGATATCTCATTGATAAGAATACATGGTTTTCAGAGTATAAACTACTCACCTTTCCTTTCCTTGTTTTTATTTTTTTATGGTAGGGATAAATTGCAAGCACACTTTTCTGAGATTGCTAAGATAATTAAATGAGTTAAATGTAATTTAACACACCATGGCCAGTGTGGCATAAATACTTAGATAAGTTGGGCGTTCTACTAGATACTTGGAACACAAAATGAGGACCTCAAAGAGCTCACAGGCTAAAAGGGACTCTGGTGAGTGACATCATTGCAATATGATGTGATAAATGCTAAACAGAAGCATGTGTAAAGTATTAATGCAGAATAGAGGAGGAAGAGGCCAATCACCCATAGGAATTAGGGAAGGCTTCACAGAGATGGTAATATTTGGATTGAGTCTTAAAGAAAGGAAGTTTGCCACACAAACAATGTGCTCAGAAATAAGTGATCCTAAAGAACAATGAATGTTATGTGTAGAATATAGTTAAGAAAATCAGTCTGGGGACGCCTGGGTGGCTCAGTGGTTGAGTGTCTGCCTTCGGCTCGGGACATGATCCTGGAGTCCCAGGATCGAGTCCCACATCAGGCTCCCTGCATGGAGCCTGCTTCTCCCTCTGCCTCTCTCTCTCTCTCTCTCTCTCTGTATCTCTCATGAATAAATAAATAAAATCTTAAAAAAGAAAAGAAAATCAGTCTGATTTTAGAATATGGGGAAATAATGTTGGGGGCAGTTAGGAAAGGAAACCGAAAAACTGGCTTGAGGCCTAGATCTGAGTCAGCAGTTTCTTTTGTAAATATAGTAAACATTTACGGCTTAGGGGAGACTTACTCAACTCTATTCTTGTCATGTGAATGCAATTGTAGACAATATGTAAATGAACGGGCATGGCTATGTCCCCATAAAACCTTACCTGTACTTACAAAAAGAGTTGGTGGACAAGATTTGGCCCAGGGGCCATACTTTGACAACCCATAGACTAACATGTGAAGGGTATTTTAATGTCATATTATAGATTTGAACCCCATGCAATTGGCATCTTTAGGCATGGCATGATCAGACTTTTTCCAGGGAGGCTGTTTTGTCATCATACAGCACAGTGGGAGTAGAGATGGACATTTGGAAAATGGTCTGGGTGCTGAGGGAGAAAAAGAAGGGCCAGATATTTGAAGTAGTTCCAAAGTCAGATGGACAGGAACTTAAAGGTAGAGTGGGAGGGAGAGGCTGGAATTAACTTTACTCTGAAGTCTCCCCTATGAGTCTTGATAATCAATACAGAAAAGATGGGATTTTCCACTTCTGTAGCCCAGATATCCTTTTGTCTGTTTTGAAAATGAAACTAGAAGATAAGACAAAAAGATCTGTATCTAAGGTAGGAATTGTCTTATTTTAGGTCTCAGGTCTCCAGTTCTCAAACTCTAAGTAATAAAATTCTTAGAATTGGCCTCAGACCTGGCTATACCCAAGATCAGCAGATCAGTTCTCCCACTGAATGCCTGATAGTAAATGCCGTTTTTTTTTTTTTTCTAAAGAATCCTTGGAGATCTTAAAATCTAAATATGCAGTACAAGGAATAAACAGAATGATGAAAAATGCATTTTTTTTTATTTACATCTTGTTTTACATTCTCTTCATGGATGTTAAATGTTCCAAATGGTTGTATCTTGACTATGAAATGTCCAAAGTGCATTGGAACTTAAAAATAAATCACTGCCATGACTCAGAATTGAAATAACCATATCATAAATTTCTTAGTAATCTGTCTATCCCTGGGCACCTGGCCTTGTCATCATGTGTTTAAATCCTGTGATTTACTCCTCACCCCTCCTTTGCTCTCCCACCCCCATGTTGGCTGTAATAGACCAGAGTCAACTCTTCTAGACAGAACATTATTGCTCACCATTAGTGGTTTGGCTTAGCCTTATAGACATAGATCAAGTCAGAGGTCTCCTGAAGCAGCTTTTAAAAACTGAGATACTTGACTTTGTTTGGTCATTGTATTTAAAGCATGACTTATCAGTGAAGCTCATTTGAACACTTTTTTTCTATATCCTTATGACTGATTGCTGGCTTTCAGAACTCAGTCTTCCCTTGTGCTGGGTTGCATTGTGGGGCCATCTTGCTTTGTGGGATTGTTGAGAACCCAAGACTTCTCTGCCTCCTCAAAGTATTGCCTGGTAACCCTGAAATTTCCATTGCTGCAGGTGGATGTGTTTGACTGGCTTGTCTTTTGTTCCTTGGGAAGTATAGGTAATCTCACATCTCCAACATAAGTTAAAAACACAAAGTGATAAATGAATATGGGTAGAATTTCTACTCCAGAGATATTCCTTCTGAACATTGTCTGCATGTTAATAAGGAAATCGCAGCTCATTTTAACGTGTGTTCTGGTTTCCTGATTGGACATATGGGCAAGCCAAGTACTTTTTTCCCAGGGATTTTGCTTTTAAAATGAAGGAAAAAATCAAACACATTCTAGGCTTTTTAAAATTTTTTTAAAGGATTTTATTTATTTATTCATGAGAGACACAGAAAGAGAGAGAGGCAGAGACACAAGCAGAGGGAGAAGCAGGCTCCATGCAGGGAGCCTAACATGAGACTTGATTCCAGGTCTCCAGGATCAGACCCTGGGCTGAAGGTGGCACTAAACCACTGAGCCACCAGAGCTGCCCCATTCTAGGCTTTTAAAAAATAGTTTAGCTTGGGCAGCCCAGGTGGCTCAGCAGTTTAGCGCCATTTTCGGCCCAGGGTGTGATCCTGGAGACCTGGGATCGAGTCCCACGTCGGGCTCCCTGTGGGCAGCCTGCTTCTCCCTCTGCCTGTGTCTCTGCCTCTCTCTCTCTCTCTCTGTCTCTCATGAATATATAAATTAAAAAAATTTTTAAAAATAGTGTAACTTGATTCAAAATAGTATGTATTAGGATGACTTTTAGAATGCCATATATTAAAAATATTTTCTAGAGAAAGAGCCTTATGTAATTAAAGCCCAGTTAAGACTTAAGTAGGTTCTTGTTTGGATCACAACCAGTAATTGTGTGCTATGACCAATTAAGTGATTATTTATTTATTTATTTATTTATTCATGAGAGACACACAGAGAGAGGCAGAGACATAGGCAGAGGGAGAAGCAGGCTCCCTACAGGGAGCCCGATGTGGGACTCAATCCCAAGACCCCAGGATTAAGACCTGAGCCAAAGCAGACACTCAACCACTGAGCCACCCAGGTGCCGCCAATTAAGTAATTTCTTATTTATAAAATAATGAAGTTGTATTAGGTGCTTCATGTCCCAATCAACTTTAAAAACATTGTATGTGCTTCTTTTGGCTCAAAATGAGATGCTTGACAGTTTGGCATACCTCTTATGACACTATGTCATCTTTCTAAAGAAGGAGCTCTGTCTGGGAATTGGGATATAGCTTCTGAGGCTGGCTCCGCCATTATGTTATTGTATGCAGGGATAGGATTGCTGTTCTCTCCCATCTGTGGAAAGGAGAAGATGAGCCCTAATGCCCTCAGAGAATCTTTACTTCCCTTTCTTTGCTGGATCTAGAGTGGAGAGCACACAGGAAATTCTGGATTATGCCAACTCTTTCCCTGTTCTCACTTTCTTCTCCTTCATCTGGAAACAAGAGAGATGGATGCTGTGGTCTCTTGGGCCTTTTCAAGTCCTGAAGTTGAAAGCTAGCATATAATTTACTGGTTTTGAATCATAACGTTTAAAAACTTAGAGATAAGATTTGCATGACATTCAGTGACATACGATCTCTGTGGAAACTGGTGAAGCAGAGAGAATCAGAATGATTTGGGAATATTGGAAAATAACATCCAGTTTTGTAGATCAGCAAGCCTCATTTCAGTCCGCATGTTTCAGCTGGCCTAAAATACTGTTGTGACAATATGACTAGATATAGCTGTGTTGTGCCATATAATAATACAGCAATGCCAGGGAATGGTTTGGGGTTTTGGTGGGAGGAGGTTGTTTGTTTTTCTTAGCAATAATTTAGTCAGGGAACTTGACATTGAGATTTGTTCAATGTTTTGGGTTGGGGCTCCCTAGAAGCAGGTTCAGAGATGTGGTTTCTTGTCAAAGTGATTTATTGAGGAGGATTGCTCTCACTTGAAACTTGCAAGTGAGTGAGAGGATCAGCAGAGGGCAGGGGAAGCAGTGAGGCAAAGATATGGACTGAGCTGACACCTAGCCACAGTCTGATGCCACCAGGATCTCTGGAAAATACTGGCACCTTCCAGTTGTCCTGCCTAGATGCAACATGGCCTGCCTTTTCTAAAGATCAGTCAGTCAGTCATTAGCTATGGGTCACCATCCCTGTCCCCACCCTTGTCTTATTCTTGACCTAAAAGTATTTCATCACTAAAATGTTTGCACTACGTTGTTTTTTTTTTTTTAAGATTTAATTAATTAATTAATTTATTTTAATTAATTAATTTATTTATTTATTAGAGAGAGAGGGGTATAGAGGGGCAAAGGGAGAGGGAGAAGCACATTCCCTGCTGAGCAAGGAGCCCAACATGGACTCCATCCTAGGATGTTACGATCATGACCTGTGCCAAAGGCAGATGCTTAGCTGACTGAGCTACCCAAGTGCCCCTGCCCTACGTTTTTGATAACTTTTTAAAGTTGATGGTATTTTTCCTTTGTTCCTACTTTCCTAAGAATTTTATCACTAAGTATTCAGAATTTTATAAAATGCATTTTTATACATATTAAGACAATTACATATCTTTTTTCCTTTAAGCTGTTAATGGAAATTAATAGTTTTTCTCCTACTAAACCACCCTTGCATTTTAAAAATAATCCCTTCTTAGGTAGAGTATATTATTTTAAATCATACATGGTTGTATTCAGGATGCTTATATTCTGTTTGGTATTTATGTATCTATTGTCATAACTGAATTTAGCTTATTTGTTATCAAAGTTTTACCAGGTTCATACAATGAACTGCAAGCTTCCTCTTTTTTTCTCTATCATTTAGAATGTTTTTCATAATATTGGGATTGTCTATGTATTAGTTTCTTGAGGCTACTATTATTGGGTACTACAAATTTGGTGAGTTAAAACAACAGAAATTTGTCCTCTTATAGTTCTAGAAGCTGGAAGTCTAACATCAGGTTGTCAGCAGGGCCATACTCCTGCCAGAGACCCTAGGAAAGACTCTTGTCTCTTCCAGCTTCTGCTGGCTATTGCTCTATTACTCCAATCTGCTTCTGTGGTCACATGTCCTCCTCCTATTCTGTGTGTCCCTCCTCCTTGTGTCTTTTGTAAGGACACATCATTGGATTTAGGGCCCATCTAATCTAGAACAATCTTCTCATTTCAGGATCTTTAATTATACCTATAAAGGACCTTTGTTTTCACATTCCCAGGTGCCAGTGATTTGATGTAGGCATACCTTGGAGGGAGGCTACCATTCAACCTGCTACTATCCATTTCTTAAAAGTTTAGTAGATTTCATCTCTAAAATAATTTGCCTCAGGAGAGGGATTTGGGGTTAAATTTTTAAATACCATTTCAACTTCTTTAATGATTTTAGGCCTATTCATTATTTCTTCTTGAGTCTTTTTGGGCACTTACTTTTTTTTTTTTTCTAAAAACATATCACTTTGACTGTTTTCAGATTTACTGGCATGAAGTTGTACATTGAATTCTCTTAAGATTTTCTAATCAAAATATATTGTAATGTACTTATGTACCAGAAGCTGGAACAGACAAGAAAGAATCTTTCCTAGAGCCTCTGGCAGGAGTGTGACCCTGCTGATATCTTGATGTTAGATTTCCAGCTCCTAAAATTATAAAAGGATAAATTTCTGTGCTTTCCCAATATTGTTTATAGCTTATTACCATGAATATATATTCACAGAGATATAATCTATTTTATTACTATATAAATACTTATCTATTATAGTGCTAATATTATTTCAGTGTGCTCTGTTGCTCTCCTTTTATTAATTTTTGATCATATTTTCTAGCGGTATCTAGTTCCATTCATTTTTAAAAGAACAGAAGGCATTTTCTTTGAGATTTTCTGGAGCCATCCCCTCTAAGATTTTTACCTCTTAGGCCCCATGCAATTTCATATTTTTTAAAGATTTATTTATTTATTTGAGAGAGACAGAGAACATGGGAAGGAGTAGAGGGAGAGAGAGAGCCAAAATCTCAAGCAGACTCCCCGCTGAGCAGGGAGCCTGATGCAGAGTTTGATCTCAGGACCCCAAGATCATGACCCCAGCTGAAATCAAGTGTTGGATGCTCCACCTACTGAGCCATTCAGGCACACCCATCCCCCCATGCAATTACTGTGTACAGCTTCCTTTCTTTATTTTTTCTCCTTAATACACATCACCATCTAGCATACTATACATTTTGTTTGTTCACTTTGTTTATTGTCTATCTGCCAAGTAGAATATAATTTCTATATGAGCAGAGATTTTTATCCATTTGGATCACTACTGAATCCTTAATATCTATAATAGTTAATAAATGTTCTTTGAATGAATGAGCAAAAACTTAAGTGTGTTAATCTCTGTCATTGCTTTGTTTTCTGGTCATTAATTTCTGCTCTTTATCAGTTATCCTTTTTCCTCCTTATGTTTCAATACTTTTTATTTGTTCTTATTCCAACTTCTTGAGTTGAATATGTAGATCATTAATTTTTTATCTTTCTTCTTTTCTAATTAAGCACTGAGGATAGGGATTTTTTTTCTCTTGGTACCTCCCTTAGCAGTATGCTAGAGTTTTTATTTGGAGTATTTTCATTGCCATTCAGTTCTATATGTTTTATTGTTTCTTTATGATTTCCTCTTTCACCCATGAATAATTTAATAAACTGTGGGTTATTTTGAAGGCTCTTAAAGAGAAACAGCTCTCTCCTTTTTAAATATTTTATTTATTTAGAGAGAGAAAGAGAAAGAGATAGTATGTGAGTGGACAGACAGCAGAGGGAGAGAAAGCATCTCAAGCAGACTCTGAGCTGAGCAGGGAACCTGTCATGGGGCTCAATCTCTCTACCCTGAGATCATGAGCTGAGCCGAAATTGAGTCTGACACATAACCAACTGAGCCTCCCAGGTGCCCCCCAAAAAATAGCTCTTATTCTGTTATTAATTTATAATTTTATTGTACTTCGGTGGAAAAAAATACTCCTTGTAATATGAATTCACTGAAATTTGCTGAGATTTGCCATATGGCCTACAAACATAGAAATTTTTGTGAATGTGCCATTTGTGTTTGTGATATTACAGATATGATAAATTCTTCTATTACTTTTACACTTCCTTGACCTCAGGCATATGATTCTCCTTAGTAAAAAGTCTTGAACTTCAAACCCTATGAACACTTCCATTAACTCATAGATTTGTCTTCCTGACACTCTGGTCACTGTGTTGCAACTATCAAAATCCATTTCCTTTAATAAAAACAATATTTTTTGCAAATACACAAAGGGAAGTTAAGTTGTAGTTGGACATTGCTCATCTGATTATTAAAATCAGCAGTATTATATATTACTCCAAAGTGTCAGACTTAAATTTCAGGACAAAAGTGTCTTAACATTTTTCAAAAAATAATGTGAAATATCCACATTGGCTTTCCTTACTATATCAATTGGAAACATTCTCATAAACTTTATTTCCTCTATTCTGTAAAACCAGGAACTGAAATTTTTTTTTAAATTGGCTCTTCCTGTATGTACATAGTTCCCTACCTTTTAAAAAGTTTGTTTTCAACAGAGTCCACTTTTTTTTTTACATTAAAAAGTTTATTCTTTTCTGGGAGAAAGATATTGTCATGCCAAAATGAGAATTTTTAAACTTAAAGAATGTCTCCTTCAACTTGAAAAATATTTTTGTCAGTGTAAGAGTTAAAATGAAATGTCAAAAAAATTAAACATCAAAATGTCACCAGCATCTCCTGACCCAAAATGTGGGTATTTGAATATATATGTCATGTATTATAATATCCAAGATAGTATAGGAAGCCTCAGCTCACACTAAAAGGTACCTTATAAAAATGTTCCTTTATAAGTCAGTTTTTGGAACTTGAACCACAGTGGTCCTCAAGTAGTGTTAAAGGAAAAGAATGAAATCCTAGCCTACCCCCATTCCTAATGATTTACTAAATCCAAATGTACTAGGAATACGGTATAATATCACTTAATCGCTGATGAAATAATGTTCTCCCCCAAAAAACAAAAACATGTTTAGGGTTCTAGCTTAGTGGGTCAGGCACCCATTCTGCTATTCAGTAAAGAGTAAAGACTCCCCTTCTCCTGCCCCCCTCAGCCTCAAGCAGCCAGTGAGGGACTGATGAAAATGCTTACAGGATCAGAGTTTGCTTGGGAGCTTCGGCACATTGCTGGTAAAATGAATTAATGCAAAAGCACAAGACTGAAAATAGTAGTAAAGACCAGGAGAAGTGCAACATTGCCTCGTGATTGGAATCTTTCCTCTGCTCCTTGCCTTTTGTCCAATCTTGGTTTTCAGTGCTTGCTCTGAAGCCAGCTTTCTCTTTGAACAGACTGCTGCACTATACTTGGATCAGATGCTTTCCGGGCCTATACTAGCTCTTTGAACCGTAATTCTCTTCCCATGACTCCACTTCTACCAGCTTGTTTTTGTGAGCCCTTGATTGCCAGATTTGTGAGATTCAGATTTCATCCAATTCCTGATGCCCTTGACTCTTGGATCTAACCAAATACGAGCAGCTAGTAGTCCGTACATTAGTCAAGGCACTGAAATAATACTGTTTTGTTCAACTTTGAATGAAAATTTCTTTTTTTAAAAAGATTTTATTTATTTATTTGATGGAGAGAGAGAGAATGAGAGAACGAGCAGGGGGAGAGATAGGTAGAGGAAGAGAGAGAGGGAGAAGCAGGCTCTCTGTGGAGTGGAATGGGGAGCTGGATCCCAGGACCTCAGGATCATGACCTGAGCCAGAGGCAGATGCTTAACCGACTGAATCATCCAGGTGCCCTGAATGAAAATGTCTTAACTATAGACCACATCAAGACTCAGAACAAAGCAGAGATTTCTAGATTCTCCTAATACCAGTGCCTGACACAAAATAGTGGTTGCATCAGTTGACAATGTGTTGGCCTCTAGTAATAGAAAATCTGACTGCAGTTGCTTTCACAAATAGGGGTTTATTTTTCTCAGATAAGCAGTCCAGGGGTAAGCATCTGTCTGTGTTGATTCAGCTGCTCACCATTGGGAATCCAAGCTTTCTTTCCTCCATTTTCCATAGCATATTGGAGTTTTGTCCTCATGCTTAACCACGTTTGCAAATGCCACCCCCCGCAAAGCCCAGGTATATCAAGGCAACATGATTGTCCAAGTTCACCCTCATCTCCCTCCTGATATGTTGCCACAATCTCCAACCCATCTCTCTGCTTTCACTCTGCCATTACCCCCAAACCCATTTGCAATGTAACAGCCAAGATGATCTTTTTGAAAATAAAATTAGGTTGTATTTTTCCCCCTTACTTAAAACACTCTTATGTTCCTAAGAGATTTAAAGGAAACTCCAGACTTGTGCCCTCGGCCTGCAAGGTTCTAGTGATCCAACCACTGCCCCCCTTTGCACCTCATCTGCTGCCATTAGACCTCTCTGTCATTATACTTGACTGCGCTGCATTCTTGTTGTTCCTCAGAAGTATGCTTACTCTAGGCCCTCTGCACTTGCTCTTCATGGAATGGAATGTTTTGCTGCTTCTTTTTATCTGCATCTCAGCTCAAAGGCCATATATTCAGTGAAACCTTCTCTGACCATACACAGTAAATAGCCCTGCCCTCTGCTTTACACCTCCCCCCTTTCCCAGGCAGTCCCTTTTTCTGTTATACCATGGCTACTTGGCAGTTCCCACTCCAGACTGCATGTCTGAATCACCTGGAATACTTTTTCAAAATATTGCATTGCATTCAGCTCCTATTCCATAGATTCAAATTTAATTGATCTGGGATGGGCCCCAAGCACTGGTATTACCTTTAAAACACTCTGTATGATTGTGTTGTATAGCTAATATTGAGAACTACTGAAATACATGGTTAGAGGTAAGAAACCAGGAACAATAATTTTGGATAATCCTATAACACTGACTTTTTTTTTCTTGATATGATTTAACTTGATAAGGAGTCATTAAGAAGATATTCATTCTCAGTATATATTCCCTACAGCATCTAGTGGGTATTTGTGTTAAATCAAAACTTATAGTAAAGAATGATTTTCTTAGAAGAAGGTGATCCAAATGAGATAACAGTGTTTGCTGTGTATGTGTGTGTTCCCAGACAGAACATGGTTTCTTGGGGTGCCTGGGTGGCTCAACAGTTGAGCATCTGCCTTTGGTTCAGGGTATGATCCCACGATCCTGGGATCAAGTCCCACATCGGGTTCCCGGTGGGGAGTCTGCTTCTCTCTCTGTCTATGTTTCCATTTCTCTCTCTGTCTCTCATGAATAAATAAATAAAATTTAAAAAAAAACAACAAAAAACCATGGTTTCTCAGTTTAGCTCACCCTCTGCACCCCTCTAGTCTGATTGCGTGGGAGTTGTCAGTTTTAGGGAGAGGGACTGTGGAGGCAGGGACCTCAGGGGGCTCTCAGCAAGCCTGGAGCTGGCCCGAGTGGTCTGTGAGAGGGAAAGCACGGGTCAGAGCCTGACAGATGGTCTTTCTGCCACACGGACTGCAGGCAGATGGCTCTGACAGTTTGGACAAGGCCACAACTTTGGGTCGCTAAGGCAGAGCTCTGAAAAGATGCTTGAAGAAGCTTCCGATGACATCCCTCTTTCTTGCCCTGAGGTTGAAGATGCAGAAGAGGTGGGGAGGAGGAGGAGAAGCAGGAGGAATAGGAGAATGAGGAAGAGAGAGAGATAGAGAGAGGGAGACCCTGCCACTTGCTTGCTCAATGGACGCAACTCTTCCACTCACCCTCTCCCTCCATGCTGCAGAAAGCCAGGGGAGAGCCAAGCACCCAGGCTGGGAGGCGGGAAGAGTAGTGGTTAAGTTCATGGGCTATCACCATGCACAGCTGCCCTACCTTCCAACTCTGCTGCTCACTGTACAACTTTCAGAGGTTATCCCAACATCTTGTAATTCCAGTTTCCTCTTAATAATTGAATCTAACTCAAGGAATTGTTTTGTGGAGGCAACATTTGTAAAATACTTGGCATAGGGCCCACATGAACTACTCCTGGCCAGTGGGCTCTGACTTGGGTGCCCCAAGGCCTAAAAGAAAGTAAACCCAAATGGTGGCCTTAGTATTAACACATCCAACATTTTTTCTTCTGCTATGTGACACCAGCCTTCTCTTTTCCTACCATATGCTCTTGTTTTAATTTACCAATAAGGTCCATTTTTACTGAAAGCAGGGAGATGAAGTGTAATTAGAAAGGAGCTCCATGAGGAGAAGGAAGCCTAATCTCACTTCTATCTCTTTTTAGCAGGAGGCCCAGGCACCTTACTTAATCCTGTGCAACAATTGTTGCCATCTTGTAGGATTACTTTGATTCCAGTCATCTCTTTCAAAGTTCAGGTGAAGGTTTTTATGACTCTCCCACTTTGGTCTGTAGACATCTGGGCCCTGCGGTAATCACGCCTGTCCTCTTTTCCCCATGCACCAGATTTTGCAAAGCCTCCTGGCACAGAACTACAGTAGACATTTAATTAACATAAAACACTCTATAACACCATTAAGACAGCTAGATTGGGAAGCTGGCAATTCCCCAACCCCATGCAGCCAAGTTCCCAGACACAGGTATGTCCTTCAGCTTGCTCACAGTAGTTGAAGTTGCAGGACGTCTTTCCCATTCCAGATCTATCACCTCTGAAGCTTCACCACCAACATTTTCTGGTGTACCCATTTGGGGCGGCAGTTAGGGGGCACTGCTTCATCCCCTTCTCCCATCTATCTTTTGGGATCATTCCTTTGTGGTCATTGGGTCACCACAGCTGTATGCTGAATAACCTCTGAAAACCCACAACTCCAATTCAGGACACTTGGGGAATTCAGAGTCCCATCATTTTTCCTTGCTTATGCCAATTTGCCTTCTTCACAGCTCGTTCCCAAGACCCCACCTTACAGCTTCCACCCATAATGTGACCAGGGCCTTGAGGTCCCCTGGGAGGCTTTTATCTCTCACCTAACTTTGTGCCACACCTTCTTCTCCAATTAATTGTATCATCCTCATTTTAACTCCTGTCACGTGTAAAAAAAAGGAATTTGTCCAACTGCTCAACAAACTGTAATTGAGCCCTTGCTGTGTGTCCAGCAACTAAAAGCATAAGGCTGAATAAGATGTGTCCCTTGACACTGAGAGGGCGTGTGGTCTGATGGCTAGGGCCACACATGCATCTCACTTTAACGTGATGTGAGAACGAAACGCTGCTGAAGGGGAGACAAAGGACAGTCAGACTAACCCCCAAGGCTGGAGTGGCATGGAGAAGTCAGAAGACACCAAAGGATTTGTTTTAGCCAAGTTTCTATGATGGCCACACCCAGCCTTCTTCCTTGTTCCAGGCACAGCTCTCAGGTCTTACAAACACATCCAGTTGGATGATTAGGGATGTCAGAAGACCTCCCTCTGGGGCCTGGTCTACATCTGAGATGTCAGTGTTGGAGATTTTTTTTTGTTAATTGACATCCTTTAGGGAGCAAACACTCCTTGAAGAGGGAGCACATCAAGCCTAGAAGATGCTGTCCTTTTGAATTAATTGAGCCTACTTTTCTTATTTTGTTCCTCTTTGGTTATTCTTTATTCCTAGAAGGAGAGAGTGACAACATGTGATTGGAAGGTAGAAGTGTGCGTAGAGGTTCCCTTAGGGTTGGGCCTTCAGGTGGGTAAGTTTCCTCTTCTTAGTGTAGCCAAGAACACTATATGATTTTCCAAAAGTTACTTTCTGAGGAATTGGGTGACTGGGATGGGGGAGGCAGTGGTGCATAAGGGAGGAAACAGCAGATGAAAGCATATAGCCCAAACCAGAAATAGTAGCATTTACAAAGACAATCTGATGTGGTAGGGCACTGGTGGTTTGTGTGTTAGGAGGCCTGGACTCAGGTCCGAGGGTAACTACTTTTTGGTTTGCAACTATCTTTGAACTTTAGTTTCCTCCCCTACACTTGTCTACCTTTCAGGTTTATTTTGCATGTCACATTCCACACTGTTACGTGAGTGGCCACAGCATGGTTGGATAGGCACAGCTTATTTCACATGGATCCCCTTCAAAGTGTGTTCCTTGAACCAACAGTATCAGCCTTACCTGGATACTTGCAAGAAATGCAGACTTTTAGGCCCCGGCCCCAACCTAATGACTTAGAATCTGTATTTTAACAAGATTCCCCAGTGATTCATTTTCATACAATAAAGTTTGAAAAGTCCTGGTCTAGACCACTAGTTCTCAAATGTGGTTTCACATTAGAATCACGTAGGGAACTTTAAAAATACTGGAGGTTGAAGTGTCTTTCTCAGAGATCTTCATGTAACTGGTATAGCAGCCAGCCTGGCCCTAGAGGTTTCTAAAAGCTCCCCAAGGTGATTTTAACATGAAATGGTTTTTGAGGACCACTGTTCTCAACCAGTGTTTCTCAAACCATCTCTGGGAAATGATCATTTTGCTTGTACATTTCCAGTCCATCTGGTTGTAAAATTAAAAAGTGCTACCAGCTTTGCATATTGCAGTAAAGTCAAATTGGTATAAAGGTTAATAAATAATTACTCTCAATTTGTTCTTCTGCCTGTCATAAACTTGTAACAAAAAGTTCTCAGACCAACAACGGTCCTTGGGGAACACTTGAATTGAGTTGCACTATAGTGCAGGGCACCTGTCACCCCAACCAGGAAACCAGTCCCACCCCACCTCATCCCCATTGGCTCCCCTCTTCTAGGTCAGAAGTTAGAGTAGACTTTATTTTACTGAACACACACTTACATAGCACCTATCTTCTATCAGTGCTGTTCTAAGTGTTTTACAAGTCTTTACTAATACTAGTATTAAACTGATATATCATTACCCCTTTCTTTTTATGGGAGCAGAAATGGAGGTCCCAAGAAGTTAAGTTACTGGCCCAAAGTCAGAGTATGTGGCAGAGGCAGGATTCTGAACCTAGGTCATCTGGCTCTTAAACAATAAATAGGCTGCCTTACCCACTAGTGCTTGTGGGAGAAAGGACTAGTCTCCCACATACGCTACATCTATTTTTTTTTCAAGATTTATTTATATATTTGATAAAGAAAGAAATAGAGAGAGTAGGCAAGGGCAGAGGGAAACGGAGATAGTCTTAAGCAGACTCAATGCTGAGTACAAGGTCTGACACGGGGCTCAGTCCCACAACCCTGAGATCACAACCTAGGCTGAAACCCAGAGTCAGTCACTTAAATGACTGTGCCACCCAAGTGCCCTTGCTGTATCTCTTTTACCCCTAAATGTTTCTCAGTGCAATCCCTCCATCTCCATCCCTTTGTCCTCTTCCCACCTGCTGCCTCCATCCAGGCAGTCTCCCATTGTTTCCTGAACCATTGCAATAATCTCATCTCTCCCTTCTAATATACCTTTTGAAACTTTATCAGTATGATCTTTTTAAAATGCAAAGCAGGCCAGGTTCTAAATCCTTTAATGGCTCTAAATCAGTAATATTCCTTAGCACTGCAGAGCAGCCTCTGTGCAATGGAGCTTTACCTTTCTTGTTCCTTCTCCTCCCCTCCAGCCATACAGAACCAACCACACCTGCCATGGACTTTGCCTCAGCCACTCTTGCATCATATCCTTTGTGCATGAGGCTTCCTGGATGATGGAGGTCCTCCGGCTAAAGTGAAGCTTTAACTCAAGCACTGCCTCCTTCACAAAGTCTTTCCTGAATACCCTCTACTGAACCCACATCTACTGATAGCCTACTGGCTTCTCATTCCTGCTTAAGCTTCTCCCATTGCATTTGCAATGCTGCTTCACGGTTTCTAGTTTCTGTGTTAGAATCTCTCTTGACTGTGAGCTCCTTGCAGCAGTGACAATGTTTTAATCAACTTTATATCCTTAAAACTAGTACAAATCCAGGATCATAGCAATTATTCGCTATTTATTTGGAAAGATTGAGTGAGTGAATGAATGCAAGCAGACTATTATACCACTTTAGAGACACAGTAGATGCCTTGTTGCTTTCTTCCTTCCCTCGCCCCATTCCCTTAAAACCCCTGCCACCCACTGCCTTTGAACAGGATACCTATGTGTCATCTTTTGACTGTGCTGAAGCTCTTTAACTGTCAGGTTAGGGAATGTACCCCTTTCCCCTAAGAGTGTCAACTGTTAGGCAGCCAGCACCAAACAGTGGTCTAGCTTCCTCTTATCACTTCCTTGCTCTGTGTGCCCTGGAGAGAATATTAAATGTGTCCACAAAGTACATGCTAAAATATTCATGAATATATTCAGAAGGTTTTTACTTAAGCCCCCTTTGTCTGAAAATAGAGCAGAAGAGACAAATAGGCAAACGTGACACACACAAGCGTGGAGAGAAATATATAATAAGCAGTTTTGCAACCGATCACTTTGCACTAGGCTACCTAAAGGCCAGTCTTGAAACATACTTGAACATCAAAGGAGAGATATCCCCCCATTGTTGGAAGAATATGCTTTTTTTTAAAATGCATGCCTTCTTTCTGTCTTTATGACCCTGTGATCTGTCACAGTATTGTTCTGCCTCCCCCACCCCCCAGCTTTTTAACATCTGCTCCATTTCTTGAGACCAAGCCCTAATGAGCATGGAGAATTGGATCGGTCTGGATGGCCTTGCCTCAACTTGCCTGGAGTTGTGCAGGGATGGACTGGGGAGAGACCTTGGGGTAGGCAGCCGGATGGTGATCCTGGGTGGTGACTACAGCTGGTGTTGTCAAGTAATCTTAGACAGAAGCAAGAATGAGTAGCCTTACTGGAATGTGGGGTCGAGGGCTCTCTGTCCTTAAAGGTCTCACACCTGTGTTCCCATCTCACTGGTTTGTATAGAGAGGCCCAGTTCCTTCACCAATGCCTTGCCAATCAGCCTTGTCCCTGGGCATGTCCCACACTCTGATGTATAATGTTTTACCATTACCCTTTTACCATTCATTTTCTTCCATTTCTCTTTCCTTTCCTCCTTCCCTTCTTTCCCTTCCTTCCTTTTCATTTTTTCCTACTTTCCTCTGGCTCTCTTTTCCTCTGAAGAATCATCTTCCTGTCACTACCAAACCTGGAACAGTAGATATTTAGTAAGTGCTATTTTAACATTTAGTACATGATTTGGAAGTTAAGCTTCAGCAAAGAGTCTCAAAGCCCACTGTCCACTAAGATACAGCTTCTTTTAGGGGCTAATATGATGGTACTTGTATAAAAAGATGACTGTGCTAACATCAGACTCAGGCTTTGGGAAATGCCTGGTGTCAGACTTAGACTGAGCAAGTGGCCAGGGTGTGAGAGAAAGGCCAAACTCTAGGAGTGGAGAAATAAATGTGTTTCGTTATTGTTGTTGTTGTTGTTGTTATTGTTGTTATTGTTTTTCCCCAAAGAGCATGAATTTTTTTCTATGTCACTTCCTGGAAGGACAGTGCTAAGGTGGGAAATGAGAACTTGAGAGACTGGACTCAGGCTGAAATAAAAGAAGATCAAAAATGTCCCCTTTGCCTAGCACAGGGGTTGGCTCAGCCCTTAGGCCTAGGGTGGTTTTGCACTGGGAAGCTATCCTCCTGGCCTGGGGAAGCAAGCAGTAGGTCCCATGAGAAGTCTCAATGTTTGTGATACTGCTTTGTGTTCAGTATATCTGTTTTCCTAATCTTTTGTTCAATTCTCACTTGAGCTACTGTTTGTGGTGTGTGGGGAGCTAGGGAGAAACTAGTGTCCACCCCTGTGGAAAAGGAGTATTGTGGGAACAGGGTCCTCTCCCTGAGGCCAGGAGTGGGGGTAAAGCAGCTTCATCATGCTCAGGCAGGGCCAGGTCTCAGCAGGGCCATGGGAAGCCGGTTGGTGGGTGGTGAGGTGTCATAACCAGGAGATCCAGATAAAGAATTTAAGTGCTTACATCCTGAGCAATGAGAGGTGGGGGCCTGGACTAAACTCTTCAATACAGCTGAAGGCTTTTGAGAGTGCTGACTTCCAGCCTAGTGTCAGCAGGGGCTGTGCCTCCATCATTGGTGGCCAGTGTCAATTTGAACTCGGATAACAATAGCTCCAGCTTAAAGGAAGACAGAGCCTGATCTGCTGAATGAAACGAGGGTCTTTATGTTAGACAAAGCAGGGTTGGAATTCCAGGTCCACTACCTTAACTTAAATTCTAATACCTTAATAACAATTTCTACCATTTTCAAAGTGCCTCTCAGAGCCAGTATATTATCAGTAACAATAGGGATTAGTCAATGAGTCTGCTTGGAACTCACAAAAATAAAATCAAAGTGGAATAACCACAGTGCCTTGTGTGTATTGTTAGATGATCTAGATTATCATGAAAGGTTCTTTTCCCCTATATCTAGGGTTTTTATCAGCATTTTCACTTGACAGTGGGAGCTTGCACAGCTACTGGTAACCTGGCACTTTCATTCTCATTCTGTTCTTGTATCATGTGTGAATAACATTCTCAGGGTAGGGAGTGAAGGAAAGTGGGGAAGATTGATTATTGGGAAAGGATATAATTGTTCCTGGGTCTCTGGTAAAAAATCACATTGTAGTGGACAAAACTCTATTGTAATGCTTAATGATTATAAAAAGGAAATTGATCCAAGTAAGGATGAAGACCACTGTGGAAACTTGATCTAGACCTGAGATTTAGGGTTCCAACTTTCCTTTCGGATCAGAGACTATAACCCTTCTTCGTATGTTCAGTTATTTATCATTCTCACCTTGGCCTGTGAAGTCCCAGGTCGTATGCTGCCCAATACTGTGTTCTACCTTGAAACCATTTTATTCAAAGGAATTATGTTGGGGGGCCAGATGTGATGGCCAATCCTAACTATTTTGTTAGGGCCTAAGGTTAATACAAGTTATGTTCTGCTCAAATCCTTTGAGGGAAAGAAAGCAGTAAACTATGTATGAGTAAAATGGGGTGTTTGATGTTCAAGGGAAAAAAGAATTATTGGAAATTATTGCACATTGCAAGGCACCATGCTGATGTCAAGTACTCCGATTACAGTAGAGGGGAAAGCATGGGTTCTAGTGGGAAAGACTCAAGTTTAAATCCCAGCTCTGTCCCTACCAGTGATGCAACCTTGAGCCACTTCCTCTTCTTTCTGGATATCTGCATCTTCATACATAAAAAACAAAACAGGGAATGACTGTATCCATCATGCCTGAGATAATATATGGAAAAGAATTTTATAAACCAGATCACAACGAGGCATTTTAGAACACAGACAATGTTAATTGAGGGTCCTATGTATGTTTGTTGTTGGGGATTGGACTTGCCCTGTGAACTGACATGTGGAGAAGGGGTCCATGAGGAGAGCCCACACAGAACTATGAAAACAGCAGGGTCCTCAGATGATTCCTCTAAGTGTTTTCAACTGTAAGTGAGTGCCCTGGCTTCTAAGCTCCAGATTTTGCTAAGTCATTTAGAAGTTACATGCCTGCCAAGGTGCCAGAAGAGCGTAACTTGCTACACTGCTCTTGTGAGTGTGAACTACACTTCTCAGGTACGACAGGGCTGGCAGGACTATTATAATATTTGGTGTGATGTTGCCTTCTATTATCACCACCTTATCCTCTCCTCTTTTCCCAAGCTGTGAGAATGGGAGAGGTGCTATATGGTTCATATGACTGGGCTGTATTTGGGGGTTTGGAGAAAAGATCTACACATGCATTGTACCTCAAAAAAATTATTATTCATGCTGTTAGGGTCCTTTACATAGAATTTGGTGGTACTGGGACCACCCACAATTTACCAGAAACTTGAATATATATTTGTTTGGGATTTTTTTTCTCACCTCAAGACAAGTACTATATCTTTTCTCTTCAATAGATATTCAATAAATGTTGACTAAGTTATCTCTCAGTTGGACTTAGCCAGTTCACAATTGAAACAGCTATTCAAATGCTTAAGAACTGAACCCACCGTCATAGAAAATCACCAGTAGGTATTGGCAATACTGAGTGTGGTGGTCAATATCAATAGAAGGCCTAAAACCAGTGGTTCTCATCCCTATAAACACATTTGAATATTCATTCCAGAAGATTCTTGTTTAATTGGTCTAGAAAGGACTGTAACTAAGCCTTGACATTTCTAGTAATCCACTGATACTGAGGTTTGGTTTTACTTTCAGTAGAGGATCTCAACATTGACTATATGTTAGAATCACCTGGGAAACTTTAAAAAGTGCTGATGACCACCAGGGTTTGACTATCAGAGATTCTGATTTGATTGGACTTGTATGGCCTGGGCATCAAGACTTTATAAAGCTCTGTACATACTTCATGGAGCCATGATTGAGAAACAATGACTTAGAGGGAGAAGCAACTATGTCTTTTTCTGACAAAATTACAACTCATACTTAAAACAGCCAAATTTAAATAATAAGATGTATAGGACTACCATTACACTGTTGTTCCTTATTCAGTGTTCACTCAAGTACATTTTACAGAAAACATTTTAAAAAGTCAAATACCTTAACCTTTTTGCATAAATCTTAGCTGTGAATATAACCTGAGACTTGAATAAATTACCTCTTTCTTAAATCTTGGTTCAGACTCCTGCTGAGATGACTCATGACGTTTAGGCCAGTTTGTTGTCAAAAATTTCTGGGAATTTATTCTCAACCTCCTGGCCCCTTTCTCTCACCTTAGCCATAAAGAGACTACTGCCCTCTAACCAAATGGATTTATAGAGTTATTCAAAGGCACCACTTTCTGTCTGAGCAACAGTTAGGAAAATCACCTACTCCTCTGACTTCCCAGAGTTCCCATACTCTGTACAGCTAGAACACAGTTGCCAACCATATACATTGTAGTATCAACTTTAAAGTTCAACCCCAAATCCTGTCTGGATTTCAATTGGGAGGCATTGAATATATTGATCAAAATGGGAGAGGATTAATATATTTGTTGTATTAAGTGTTCCAATATATGGAGACCATTTTTTATTTAGGTATTCTTCAGTGTCATTCAATAAAGTTTTATAATCTTCTCTGAAGGATCTTGATATATATTTTCATCATGTATATTCCTAAGTTGTTGAGGCATTAATTGTATCTTTTAAAAATTTATTTGTTGCTAGTATATGATTTTGGAATATTGATTTTTTTTAATCTGGCAAACTTACTGTACTCTCTTATGAATTCATATAAATTTTCCATGGATTTTTTTGGGATTTTCCAAATATAGAATCACATGATCTACAACAATGACAAAAAATTTTATTTCTTCTTTACCAAAAACTGTGTTTGTTGTTTCTTTTTCTTCTCTAACTCCGTTAGCTAAGATCTCTGGTGTCTCTGGTGATATTTGAAAATATCAAATGAAAGTGGTCATGGAGGCATCTTTATGTCCTCCAGTCTTAAAGGGAAAATGTTTTCATGTTATAGTTAATATGGTATGTTCTGTAGGTTTCTGTTAATTTTTTGAACACATCTTTCATCTGTTAAAAAAATCCCTTTTTTTTTCTAATGTGATAAGCTGCATTATTATTCCTAATTTTCCACTTTTCCCTGCATCCATGCTTTCTGTCATGTGACATTGCAGTTCTTCCCACTTAAAATGGCATCTGTTTCCCTACCCCCATTGATAATTGGGCTTGCCAATGACCGTGACCAACAGAATGGTGATAGAAATGACTGCTAGTTCCATACCTAGGCATGAAGTGATATCCTATGTTTCCACTCACTCTTTTGTTGTTTCTGCTGTGACCACAAGAAAAACACATCCCTAATGCCCTATCCTAATCTCCAAATATGGACAGACTTGAACTTAACCTAAAATTTCAAACCAAGCCCAGACAAAACTGAAGTAGATCAGCCAACCACGAACTGACCTGGCATTGCGTTACATTGCATTATTGCGTCATTAGCTCACAAATACATCTAATTTGCTAATAATGTCTTTAATCATGAATGAATTTTTTGTTGTTGTTTTGTTTTTGTTTTTGTTTTTGTTTTTAAATTATATCAAATGTCATCACCTCCTCTATTGAGATGAGCATTTTCTCCTTTTAATCTGTTAATATGATGATTACATTAATTTAATTTGTTTTCCTGATGTAAATAAGTCTTGCTTTTCTAGAATAAATCCTACTTGGTTATGATGCATTCTCGTTTTTATAAATTACTTTATTTGGTTGGTTAATTTTGTTTTGGACTTTTACATCAATGTTTATGACTGAAATTCCTTGCCATTTTCTTTTCTTGAATTGTCCTTATCAAGCTGGGTAGCAAGGCTATGGTAGTCTTATACAATAAAAAATGAGGATCACTCCCTTTTATTCTGTTATTTGGAAGAGATCACATAAAACTTGTATTTATTTTCTCCTTGAATATTTTTAGAACTTGCCAATAAAGAAACTAGACCTAAAATTTTCTTTTTGGGAAAATTTTTTTTTACTTCTGCTTTACTTTTATTTATGGCTCTGAAATAGTCAGGTTTTATGCTTATTCTTAAATCAGTTTTAATATAGTTTTTCTAGGAATTTGCCTATTTTATAAAAATTATTAATAATATCTACTATTATTTATTTAATGTCTGCAGTGATTATTATGTTCTCCATTTCATTCCAGATAATGGTTATTTGTGCCTTCTCTCTCTTTCAGTAAATATTGATCAATCTCACCAGTTTTAAAGTTTTTAAAATCATCATCTTTTTAAAGAACTAACTTTTGGTCTTGTCGGTATTCTCATTTTTTCTCAGTTTTATTAATTTCTATTCATCTTATTTCTTTCCTTCTACTATAGCTACATAATTTCAGTACTTTGAAATCAGCTGGGAATTGCTTTGTGGCTCAAAATAGAGTAAACTGTTAATATTTTACCTGTCTTTAAGGAATGTATGGTATGCAGTGGTTGGGTGTTGTGTTCTCTCTTTGTCAATTAGACCAAGTCTGTCAATCACATCATTCAAATCTCTTCTGTCTTTACCCATAATTTTGTTGTTGCTTTTGCCACCAGTTACTTTTACAAGGACTGTAGATTTTTCCCTTTCTTCTGGTAGTTCTGTCAATTTTTGCTTTACATAGACACAAGTTTCACATTGTTGTTCCTTCCTGGTCAATGGAATCTTTATCATTATGAAAATTTCCTCTGTCTTCAGCATTTTTCTTCTTGACTTTAGGTTCATTTGGTCTAATGTTAATATGGTTACACCAGCTGTCTTTCAGTTAGAATTTACTTGGTCTATCATTTTCTATCCTTTTACTTTTAACCATTCATTAGTTATATGGTATAGATGCAATTATAAGTTGTTAGCTTTTTAAAACTCATTCTGACACTTTTATCTTTTATTTGGAACATTTATCCACTTATATTTAACGCAGTTGCATATATATATATGTATATATTTTACCATCATATTTTGTACTTTATGTTTGACTCTTGTTTATGACCTTCTCTTCCATTAGTTATTTATATTTTATTCAAGTTTTCTCTACTACTCTTTTGGATTTGTGTTCTGTTTCTATCTTCTGTGACTACCTGGGATATTACAGTGTATTTGTGTTATCTCTCAGAAGCTAAAAATAATACCTGTATCTTTCCCCAAGACAAGAAAAGAAACTAAGAAAAGTTAAACTTCCTATCTACCCACTCCCCAATTTATATGCTATCTCTGTAGTGTGTTCTAATTCAACCTTTTTAAAATAAAGCCCTTAGTAAAGATATTAGTTACATAGCGCTAAGCATTATAACAAATAAATCCAGGGATCTTAGTGATTGTACTATGAAAGTTTATTTCATACTCATATTCCAGTCCCATAGGGGATGTTTCTGATGGGACATTCTTCCATGGAGTCATTCAAGGATCTAGGTTCCTTCCATTCTGTGGCTCCACCCTCCTTTTAGTTTTTGGACCATTCTCCATTAAGCCACCAAATGGGGAAAGAGACTTTGGGAGAAGATATGGTGATTTCCTTACCAGTTTATTCTAGAAGTTACCCATATCACTTTTACTCAAGCACTAACAGCCAAAATGCAGCCACATGCCCATACGTAATTGCACTTAACTCAGATTCCTCATGATGAAATGGAGAGAACAGTGGTAACTACCTGACAGCATTTTATGAGCGTGCAGGTGAGCATATGGATGAGTATCTAGTTAAGCGCTCACCATGTGGCAGGTACTGGGCTAAGCACATAATCTTGTGTAATCTTCACAACTTGCAATTGAGGAGAGTTTATCTCCATCCTCAGAGAAGGCAATCAAGGCTTCAGGTGAAGGGACTCTCCCATCTAGAAAGTGGTCTGTAGCTACTTCTCTCCTATGGCAGTCTCCTCACAGCAGGAGAATCCTTCAAGGCTGAGTACTCCAGGAAGCCTCTTCTGATTCCTCCAGACCTTATGTATTTTCTCCTCTTTTCACATCTCAACTATGCCATTTGTATTTACATGAGCCACCATGCGTGATTCTATTGGTTCTGTGTCAATCAATGTTGTTTCCTCAATTAAATGGTAACTTCGTTGATGACATGTACCATGTTTAATGTCTCATTTATCATCTCCAAAACTGAAAGCACAGAACCCTGCACATAGTAGGGTCTTAATGCCTGTTGTTGATAATGCCTAACACCCTTTTTTAAAAATCCTTTACAATTCTTAACACAGTACTGAGCACATAAAGGCTACTACATAAATTGTGTTGATTGACAGATATGTGTATCTTTAAGGGCAGGATTATAAATGTCAAGGTGGCCACAAATAGAATGGACTAGAAGCCATTAACTAACTGTGTGATTTTGGATTTTAATTCCCTGGGCTTCACCTTTCTAATTTGTGAAATCAGGTATCTGAGCTCAATATCATAAGTTTAACTCTAAGATTCCATAATTTTGTGGCATTTGGGGATGACAAAATTTTTAAGTTCTTACATAATTAATTCATTTAATACTCACAACAAATCTATATGGCAAATAATAATTATCCCAGCTTTATAGATGGAGAAACTAAGCCCAGAGAAGCTGAATAACTTGCCTAAGGTCACACAGTCACCAAGTAGAAGACTAAGGATTCATGCCTGAGTCCCACAGAAAGCAAAGCACACATTCTCCCTACTTCACCACTCAGCCACCTAAAAACTTCTGCCTTAGCAGTAATGGAAGATTTTTATCAAATTTCCTTTAACTGCTTTTCCTCTAAACAGACTGTCTCAAGCTTAACTATGTCAGAGAAAATCCTAAGCCTATTAGATCAGCAATCAGTCTCTGGAAGCCCCTCCTTGCAAGATGCATGTTTGGCTCACTTCAATTTGTCATTCATTAGGCCTGGAGGAATGGAAGGAGAGACATCTTTGACTTTGCAGGAGCCAGAAGAACAAAGTTATTACCCAAACTCAACATAAGCACTTGGGTATCATTTGGGTTTGAGATTTTGGCAAAGGTTCAGAGCTTTCCATTTCCTATGAAGCCATTGCCCATTCCTGTCAGGAGATCAGTAAATTTTGAAAGAGATTCCAGAGCTGACGGATGAGTCACAGACGTCCAGACTCCATACAGCCTTGCTTGCACAAATGAAATGACCAGATAAGGCTTCTTTGTGTTGCATGGACATTTGCCATCAAACATGATATAGGACTGGATTTGTAATGCCAGTGGACGAGAGGACAGAAAATTATAAATGGCCACTTAGAGGAGTGTCCAGAGGATCTCCTGAGACTTCAGTCTGATTATATCTTAAGATACTGTCAAGTGCTGTAGAATCATCAAAGGTGCATCAGGTACAGTGCAGAGCAGTGGGTGAAGATGTGGAATTTGGAATGGGCTGGCCTGGAGTTGAATGCCAACTCTGCCAAATATTCTGGAACTTGACAAGTTACCTCACCTCTCTGAGCCTCCGCTTTCTCATCTACGAAATAGGAATGATATCAGTAGAATGAGCTATTGTACAAATAACAAGAAATAACGTATATGAAGAAGTTAGCACAATCCCCAGCACACAGTAAGTACTCTAGAAGTTGTAGTGTCTTTGACATTAAAATATCAGGTGTGCAAAGGCTTAGAGACCATGTGGTTCACTATCTTTTTGGAGAACCAAGGAAACTGAGGCCCAGACAGATGAAACAAACAGCACTTCACTTAATCAGTCATGCAGAGGCAGGGTGAGAACCTATGTTTCTTGACATAGAAAGTATTTCCCCCTATTGCTTGACTGAGCTACCTGGAGAAAGCTTCTGGAATGTCTTCTTTACCAGTTCATCTGGCCCAAGGTGAGCAGGGAGCAGGAGGGTAAGAAAAGCAGGACAGCCCTGGGTGTCTATGAGTGTTTGGAGGTCTCTATCAGGCTAGGCAGGTCAGACTCTGTGCTTATTATACTCAGCAGGACTTCAGTTTCCAACTTCATACTGTTCATTTGTTATTGCTTGATCCATGTAGAAAGCTGGGCTCTAAAAAAGTCTCAGAGGACATTTTGGAAGAGAAAAAGTCTCTTTCTGGTCGGGCCTTAGCCTTTAGCGGTCTGGCTAGGACCTTCAGGTGCCTGACATTTTCAACCTGGGATAGAGCTGAAAGGCAGGTTGCATTTGCATTGGGAGAAATTGGCTTCCATTGTCAAGGCTTCCCAGAAAACTGGAAACTGAATCAACGTTTCATCTAAGTAGCAGAGAAAATGTCATTGGAATCCAAATCCTAAGATAATAATAATGAAGAAATCTCATGTGTTGGATTTGTTTTCAGACTTTTTCATTACAGCCTGGGGCATCAGCTGAGTAGATGTCCATGGCTAGAAGTACTAGCTCTTTGACCTCAAGTTTCACTGCAAAGAAGGGTACCACTGATAGCCATAAAGAAATTCCGTCTTCTCATAAAAGACCTCTCACGTCAGTACCCCCTTCATCTTACACTCAGTGTCCAGGATGCCCAATAACTATAACAATAGAACTAGGCGGTTTATAAATTTGATCAGTCAAAACATTTTCCCCATGAACTAGAAGAAATGCAGTGACGATCTATATTACAACTTGTATTTTATATTAGATTTAGAGGGTTTTTATTGGTTGTTATATCCCTGTGTGTATATGTTTGTACCACAATGTTCACTTCAAATTGATGCATTATGCATTCAATAAATATGTATTGAAGGCTTACTATATGCCAGGCACTCTTCTATTCCATTTTGTTGCTGTCTTTGTTTTATAGATAATCGTGACCCTAAAATTTCTTCCACACCATTAATTGACAGAGAAATTGAGAATATTAAACTCATTTTAAATAAATGTGGTAGAAGTAAAGTCTGCTGAAAGCTAATATTTCTATTTCTCAAGATATGTTCCTTCAGATGATAAGAACAGTATGTCCGGGGCACCTGGGTGGCTTAGTCAGTTAAGTGGCTGCCTTAGGCTCAGTCCTGATCCTATAGTACCTAGATGGAGCTCTGCGTCAGGCTCCCTGCTCAGCAAGGAGTCTGCTTCTCCTTCTCCCTCAGCCTCTTACTATACTGGCTCACTCTCTGTCTCTCAAATAAATAAATACAATCTTTAAAAAATATAAATAAAGTTATTTTTTTAAAAAAAGAACATTATGTCCAAAGCCTGATCCTTCATAAAGAGGGATTTCTTAAAAAATCTAACTGTTCAAGGGAGCAACTACTAGATTTCTAATGATTAGTCAAAAGGTATTCAGGTCATGATACTGTAATTTCTTCAAAGAAAATCACTTCTCCAAATATCTGAAGCTTCTATGAATTCATTTAGTTTTAAGGGGACTTGACCAACAAAATGAAGTGATAAATAGTTCTTTTTAATGCAACTATAACTTATATACCAAAATATGTATCCACTACTAAAATAACCCCCAAACCACAACATTTTTATGCTCAATTAAATTTAAGTTTTTTTTTTTTTTTTAAAGAAAACTACCAAACATTCTTGACCTTAAAAGAACACTATGGGATAAAAGATACATAGAGGATACTGGTTTATGTGCTTTCAAAAGTATATTAATAGGGACGTCTGGGTGGCTCAGCAGTTGAGCACCTGCCTTTGGCGCAGTGTGTGATCTCCGTCCCGGGATCGAGTCCCACGTTGGGCTCCCTGCATGGAGTCTGCTTCTCCCTCTGCCTACGTTTCTGCCTCTCTCTCTGTGTCACTCATGAATAAATAACTAAAATCTTTAAAAAAATAAAAGTATATTAATAGTTATTAAAATTTTTGAGCACTTATTATGTGCCAGGCACTGTCTGGAATTCCTTGCATCCACTACTTCGTTTGTTTAATCCTCACAAATCACAATGAAATAGATTCTATTCTTACTCCTTTTTAGCAGATGAGGAAAATAAGAGTAGAGAAGATAAGTAACTTGCCCAGGGTCATGGAGCTTATCAAGTGATAAAGCCAGGCAGTCTGTCTCCTGAGCCTGCCCTCCTTAGAAGCCACAATAGAGCAGAGGAACATGGACCTTGAAGATAGAGACTACCTGGGGATAAAATCTAGACTCTACCACTAACAGACTGTGTCACCTTGGGCCACACTATGTATTCAGAATTGCTATGTTGCAGACTGCTTGGCTGGTAGACAACACTATATTGATTAGGAATTATGCCAACTGAGTCACTGTGTGTTGCTGCATATCAGATACCTATAATAACTCATCAATAAGGCCAGGGATGTTCTGGTAAATGTTTAATTCAGGCCCTGCAAAGGAAAAGATTTTCCTGATTGATAATGTTTGCTGATTTCCGTGGTGTAAATTCTACTCCCATGGCTGATTTCAGTGTGCTGTAACTAAATACTGATTTGGAAAGATATGCACTTAATCAGCTTTTCCAAGCTGACCTAGCTGGCTCCAGCACACCACCAAGGAGACTCATTCTCATATTCAGCAAGTGAGTATCTTGAGTGGATAGTTCAGGTCTTGAGGGCTAGATAGAACATCTGGACATCAGTCAAGTTACTCTGTGATTGTGATCCAATTTACTTATAAACTGACTAGGATATTCATCACAATGTTGCTCAAAATAGCAACAAAGCAAAACAAAACCCTTAGACACAATTTAGTCACACAAAGTATGGGATTAGGAGGTACTACATACAATGCAATGTAGAAGTGCTTAAAATATTCATGAGAGTGTTGTCAAATTTAGATCAATGCATACAGTTATATTTCTGATGCAATTGAGGGAAATACTATTATGGATACATTCAACAGCTGGAATGTTGTATTGGATGGCCACCTGAAATAGGAATAGAAAGGTACAACAAGGGATGCCTACATGGCTCAGTGGTTGAGCCTCTCTGCCTTTGGCTTAGTCATGATCTTGGGGTCCAGGCATCAAGTCCCAAATTGGGCTCCCTACAGGGAGGCTGCTTCTCCCTCTGCCTGTGTTTCTGCCTCTGTGTGTCTCTCGTGAATAAATAAATAAAATATTTAAAAAGGGTGGGGGGGGGGGATGCCTGGGTAGCTCAGCAGTTAAGCATCTGCCCTTGGCTCAGGGCATGAGCCCGGGGTCCTAGGATCGAGTCCCACATCGAGCTTTCTGCATGGAGCCTGCTTCTCCCTCTGCCTACATCTCTGCCTCTCTTTCTCTCTCTGTGTCTCTCATGGATACATACATAAAATCTTTAAATAATAAAATAAAATAAATAAAAATAAATTTAAAAATAGGTACAATTTTAGGTAGGAGGTAGGAGGAGTAGCATAATGCCAAACTGATGCCAAAGAAAGACTTAGAGTTCACTGTAAAATATGAAAACTTGGTCTGTTGGCAATATAAAAGAATGTTGTAATGGCAATTGATATTGTTAAGTACTTTCAAAGTGATGAAGGCTGACCAATTCCCTTCATCATTAATGCAAAGCTCTTAGCACAGTGCCTGGTACATAATAACTGTTTGACATACATTGGCTGTGATTATTATTGTAAAAAACAACAGCATCCCATATGATCTAATGGTCATTAGATATATTTTATAGAAGATATATTAACATGAAAAGAAATTCACAATGCATTTTAAGATAAAAAATAAATTTTATTCTATTTTTATAAAATATGCATGCCCAGTTTTGGTAAAAGAAAAATATCCAAACTATCTAATGTGGTTTTTTATGGATGGCATGATATTGGGTAATTTAAATTTCTTTGTTGTGTTTATGAAGCTATCCAAGTTTTTCTACAATGAATATGTATCATTTTTATTATTCAAAACAATTTTTTAAATTAAATACAAACACCTATATAAATATTTCCTTATTTTCCTGGAAGGAGATTCATGACCTGTTTATATGGTTCAACACCAGACAGCTAGCAAGCCTTGTCTTTGTTAATTTTGTTGAAAAAGAGAGACTGAATTATATTTTAAATGTTGTACTACCCCATGAACCTGGATGACTAAAATCCACAGCAGGCCCAGAGAATGGGAAATGAAGCTAGAAAAAAAAATAAAGAACACATCAAGAGTAACCTCATATCTTTTTTCCTTTCTTTAAACTTTAAACTATATCTTTATATTTAAAGTAGATTTCTTTAGACCACACATAATTGCTCATTTATCCAGTATGTCAATCTCTGTCTTTCATTTGGAATGTTAAGAGCATTTTCATTTAATAAAATTATTAGTATGTTTAGGTATAAATATATTATCTTGCTATTTCATTTCTGTTTGTCCTATTTGTTCTTTGTACCTTTTTACTTTTTCTACCTTCTTTTGCACTGAATAGTTTAATAATCTATTTTGTGTCCGCTATTGGCTGATTAGCTATACCTCTTTTTCTATTTTTTTATTTTAGTGGTTGCTCTAGGATTTACAATACACATTTTAACTTACCAATGTAATTTATTCTTCATTAAAGCTGGAAGCAAACACCTCATCACTTTTGTAGCATAGGTAGTATATAAGTCAACTAAAATTAAGGAGTAAGACATGTAAGACAGTAAGACATGTAACAGTAAGACAATTAAAAATACAATCATGAATCTGATATAGATTGTAGGAGTACCTATATTGTCTGTGAGTAGATTTTATGCACAGTTTGAGTTTTCCTCCTTTGCCTCTTTCTACAGGGTTCTAAAGATGCAGCACAATGTAATAGAAAGAGCATGTGCTTTGGAATTAGGATATCTAAAGTTAGATACTCTGTGTTACCACTTTGTTTTGTGACTTTAGATTACTTAAAATCCTGAGCCTCATTTATAAAAAGGACATAATAATATTTATTCTTCAGGGGCTTTATGAAAATAAAATGGTATTATGTATGTAAGCATTTTGGGAAGGGAGAACACATACTTAGTGAATGACAGTAGTTTTCAAATAGCAAGATAGGTACATCCTCATTTCATAATTTTTAAATAACTTCTTTTAATCAAACTTATCTTGGAGTCATAATGAATTTTTATTTTTCTGCAGCTCAACCCTATCACCTCCCTGCCCCCTGCCAAAAAAAAAAAAAAAAAAAAAAAAAAAAGGCAGGCTTTTTTTTTTTTTTTTTTCACATCTATTTATTTTATTTTTTTTTTAATTAACTTTTATTGGTGTTCAATTTACCAACATACAGAAAAACACCCAGTGCTCATCCCGTCAAGTGTCCACCTCAGTGCCCGTCACCCATTCCCCTCCAACACCCGCCCTCCTCCCCTTCCACCACCCCTAGTTCGTTTCCCCGAGTTAGGAGTCTTTATGTTCTGTCTCCCTTCCTGGCTTTAAATCTTGGCTCTCACACTTACTATATGAAGCTCGGTAAATGACAAACTTTCAAATTTTTGCTTCCTTCTCCATAAAATGGAGATTATTTTGTCATAACTTTTTCAAAAAAGCAAGTGTTAGATTGACTAGGACTCTCTTTTATAAATAATCCTACCACCAATAGTATGTTACTATCCAAATGTATAGTAATAATTGCTAATAATGCTTTTAATAAAGATGATAGTGATAATAAATACTGGAGTTTTTTTTACCACGAATTTATCCAAAACATATGACATGGGTTCTTTTCCCAGTGAACTTGCAGTCTAGCTGGAGGGAGATGGATGACAATTCATGAGATCATGTTAAGCATAATGGGTAGTGTGTCATCACCAAATGAGTAGTGGAAACACCAATGCTAAAACATTTCAGGGAAAGGAGAGTTCATGGACCCAAAAGATAAGAAAAGACTTGCATCTTAGGGAAGGGGAACATGAGTAATCATAAAAATGGGGAGGAGTCATATGAGTGTGGGGGGGAGGGGAAGGCCAGATGGAGGACATGAGACACACCAAAGGGTCAGGATGAGAAACACAAAGGCTGATGTGCTTACACCCAAAACAGAATATCCACTGTGAAATGGTTTTGTGGTGGTAACTAGAGCCAGACAGGGATACCAAGGTCTTGAATTTATCTGTGAGGAATCTAAACATTTTTCTGTAAGCCAAATGCATTAGGAAGGGAGTAGGCTGGAGTGGTATTGGGACTATATATGGAAAGAGGTCTTAAATTTAGTCAGACCCTATATTTGCTATTCTGTCAAACTAACATCTAGCGATCTACAAACATACTTTTCTAAATGTAGAAATTTGTCAAGAATATTGCAAAACAATTTTATATAACCCTATTTATCTGGAATAGTCAACTAGTTTCAAAACTAAGTGTGCATATTTTATATAAAATAAGACAAGAGAATGTTTATGCAGAAAACAATATTTGTTCCACTTCATGGAAACCTTATGTAAGGGCCACACACTCTTTCGAGTTAGAATATGGAAGCTGAGGAAACTTTACAGGCTGCTCTCTGTAAATGATCCACTTTGGAAGCAGATTACTTTAGGACAGGATTTGAACTTGATTTAAAAGACAATGTGCAGACTTTCTTTTCGACTTTTTCCTTTCCACAGCTTTTTTGTCCATTCTTTATTGACTAGTTTTTTCTTCATAAGGGAAAATGTGGGTAGCAAAGTTTTGCAGGTGAAGTAAAAGTTATTTTTAGCCTTTTTTTTTTTATATATAAGCTACTGTGGGAAATTGCATTTCATTTACCATATGTCATAATGGCTCTAGATAGAATGAAAAACGGTTAGACCTGAGCAATTGGAAGATCCAGGCCAGTAATACACATTTTGTCGATTCAAAAAAACTCTAGGATAGTACTCACTAGAATAACTATTTTACTTAGGCTATAACTAGTTCAGTTAACTTGGCAGGCTTGGATTCAGTTGAAATCCAATTCGGTTTTAAAAACACTCAGGCTGGCTGATGGAATTAACTAATTATTTGACTAAATTGACTCACAGTGTGAAATGACTAGTCAGTTTAATCAAAAATGTTCCTACTAGTTGTGCATGTTGATGTAAAAGTAGACATTTCAACATTCTCTCCCGGCTATTCTTTATTCAACAAAATGACAAATGTACAGAGTTTTATTAAGTATAACATGAATAGCAGATTATGCAAAATGGTCCAGAAAGCCAGCAGTTTTTGCCCTGGGATTAGCAGTCAGCAATCTCACAGAGTTTGGATCCTCTATGTGCTGGATTCCTGCTTAAACTCACATCCCATTCTCAGCTTTCCTTACTATCCCTATGATACTTCTGTTCATTCTCTGGACAAATAAAATGTTTTGAGGATCTGTTCTGTTCTTTATACACTGTTATACTTTACTCTTTATGCATACAAAAATTACATTTTCTATTTGAGCGGAAAAAACAGATCAAATCATCTATAACATGTTCTAACAATGGACCAAAACATTTTCTGCCTGGGATGTGTAATTGCCAAATTGCGTGTCACAGGAAGAAAGACAAGTAGGGAAGAAAGAAGGGAGAGATGGAGGGAGAATGGAAGGAAGGAAGGAAAAAGAAAATTCATTGCATATTAGAGAAAAAATATTAAATGGAGTCAACATATAAAATGGGTAAGTAATTGAACCAAATTAAAGTATGGAATCAACTACCTTCTAACTCTAAGAACCTCTCGGTCTTTAAAACAAAATCATTCCTTAGCACAATTCATCCTTTTTGCCAATATTTTATTAAGATGCAGTGGTGCTTCTTTTTAAAGAAAAGGACAGATTTTAAAGATACAGCATATATTCAACAGCATGCAGGACTCTGGAAATTGGAGTTCTGAGTGCTGAGCCTGAATGTTACTGTCTTTTGGGAAATGGGTTCAGTAGATAAGTCCTCCTTATTGTGGAGAAAGAAAAGTTGAACAGTTTGAACACTTCTTAGCAGTGAAACCTCACTCTGAAGAGCCTTTGAGGTGAGTGAAATGAATCAGAAACATATGGATTACATTTTGCTTCAAGTGCCTCAGGGCTCAGAGTGTTTGGCTAAGTACATTTTAGGTTTTTCCCATTACAGAATTGAAAAAAATACTATTGCCTGAAGCACTTTCCCAAGCCCAACTTGTACTAGGATTCAGCTGAAGGAACGTCCTGCCCCTCTTCCATTAGAAATGCAAATGAGCCCAAAGCTTGAGTTTTTTCAGAATGCTCTCCGGGAATGCAAGCCTGATCTATAGGAGGCATCTGCATAGATGGCATTATTTATGAGGGAAAAAAGGGAAGGGCGGGGAGAAAGAGAAGGAAAAGGAAAAGAAAAGAAAAGGGAAAAGAAAAAAAAAAAAAGACCTCAGATCCTCCCAAAGAGGGGTGAGTAGTACTTTTGCTAAAATGGATATAAACATATATATTACCTTCCTACTGCAAGGGCAGTAATCTTTTGGTAGTAGATTTCACTTGATTCACCTAAGATTCAAATAATAAAGGTTAAAATGATGCCAGATATTTATTTTATATGGATAATCTTATTTCAACAAATTTTGTGATCCCATCTCTAAATTCTGTTTTAATTTTCTGGGATAGAGTATGGATATTTAGTGTCCAACAGAGAACATGTGCACCAGGAAATGTGTTTCAAGACTGGAGTAGTATTCTTTCTGTAATTGAAAGAACAAAAAACCTGAAAACAGCCCAAATGTTCCTTAAACAGCAATATGGAAAAATAAACTACTCTATTGCCACACAATGGAAATTCTCTACAGCTGTACAATAGACTATGGACAAAAGCTTTGAACACATAAACATGGCAACATCTTAGAAGCACATGGAGGGGACACTCCCACTGGAGCAGCCACTCCTCTTGACGCTGAAGACCAGATGTGGCTGCCATTGCTGCCACCTCCCATTGTCAACACAGATGTTTGCTGTCCCTGGGGGTGATGGTATCTGACTGGCACACCTGGCCACTGCTTCCAAGACAGCCTGGTATAGCAAGTATCTGTTACTTTCTAATTCTTTAGTGGTACGTAGATTAAGGTCTAAATCATCAGGTAGGAAATTTCTAAAATAGAGGAAGAGAGATTGGATAGGCAGCTGAAAAAAATAGGAAACATTATTATAAACCTCACGAAAAAAATATTAGATACAAGAAGCAGGAGTGAATCAAGAAACCAAATTCATAACTCTTTATTAAGTCTAAATAAGCTGTACTTAGTAAAATTTAAAAACGCTAACAATAATCTAGAGTTTAACTCCCAGATAGTATCTAATGGGAGATGAAGACATAGGGAATTAAACATATGCTAAGCTTTTTGTTCACTGATTTGGAGAATAATATAGATAATAATTAACTCTAGGCATTCACAGAAAAATATGTTTAAATAATTACACTAAAAATATAAGGACGGGGGAGAGGGATGAATAGGTGGAACACAGAGGATTTTTAGTGCAGTGAAAATAGTATAATACTAAAATGATGGATACATGTCATTATACATGTGTCGAAACCTATAGCATGTACAGCACCAAGTGTAAACTGTCATGTGTCATGGACTTTGAGTGATAATGATGTGTCAGTGTAGGTTCATCAGTTATAACAAATGTATCACTCTAGCAGGGGATATTGATAGTGAGGGAGGCTATGTATGTGTAGGGGGGACAGGGGACATATGGGAAATCTCTGCATCTTCCTAAGTTTTCTGTGACCTTGCAACTGTTCTAAAATAAAAAGTCTTCTAAAAATTGTAAGGGTAAAGTCTTGGGCAGTAATAATTGGAGTGGACTGCAAGAAGGATTTCAGAGGTACTGGTAATGTTATTTATGGGATTATATCAGTGTGAAAATATAGCATGCTGTACATTTGTGACATATGCACTTTTCATATCTATATTATACTTCAATAAAAAGCTTTTCAGATTTTATGGGTTCATCCTAAAAAAAACTTTTTTGGAAAGTATAGAAAGACATAGAGTAAATAGTAGGTCTCCCTCATACTTCACACCCACAATCTCCTGATTCCTACCTAGAAGCAATACTGTAATAATTTCTTCTAAATCCTTCCAGAGATATTTTAGGATTATATATTGATGTTTATGTGTGTTTACATTTATGAAAAAATGTATAGACATATATATTTACATATATATGCACACATATATGTTCATGTATATTCCCCCTTTATTACATAATCAGTATGCCAGTACACTATCCATATTGTTCTGCATCTTGCTGATTATGTTGTCTCTTCCTTTTCAAGGGCTACACAGAAATCAGGGGTTCTATTGTATAATTACTACACCACAGTTTATTTAGTCTATGGCTACTCAAAGTAGTGCAGCAAAAAATATCTGTTTAAGGATTTCATTGCATAATACATGTATGAATGTATTTTATATAAATTATACATGAAGGTATGAATATATATACATGAACATATGGAATTTCTAGGACAAATGGCATATGCCTTTCTAATTTTGATAGATATCACTGAATTGCTCTCTGAAAAGACTGTACCCTTTATGTTCCACCAATAGTGAATGAAAGTACTATTCCTCCTTGTCTTTACCAGCACAATATGTTAACAAACTTTTTTAATATGGATAGTCTGATAGGTGAAAAGTGCCACTTGTTCATTTTAATTTGCATTTCTCTAGTCAGCTGATTTATTTATTAGGATTCCTTTCATATGTTTAATATCCATTTGTATTCATTTTTCTGTATGTTCTTGTTTTGCTCATTTTTATAGCGAGTTGACATTTCTTTATTATTTCTATTGTGGCAAAATATACATAATATAACATTTACCATTTTAACTATTTTTAAGTGTACAATTCAGTGATATTGTAATTTCACATTGTTATGGAACCAGTGGCACTACCCAGCTTCAGAACTCTGTCCTCATCTTAAATTAAAACTGTACCTGCTTTAGTTATTCCTTATTAGTTTTATGAGCTCTTAATGTGATTTTTTAAAAAGATTTTATTTATTCATGGGAGACAGAGAGAGGCGGAGACATAAGCAGAGAGAGAAGCAGGCTCCTCGCAGGGAGCCCAATGTGGGACTCGATCCCAGGACCCTGGGATTACACTCTGAGCCGAAGGTAGATGCTCAACCACTGAGCCACATAGGTGTCCCTGAGCTCTTAATGTATTAATGTAATTCATGATTTTGTTACTTAAATCCTGACAGTAATCCTGTGAAATAGGCAATCCTTTTATGATTCACTCTAGTTGGACTTTACCCTCAGCACTCAACTAAAACTGCTCTTGCCGTGGTTATCAATGACCTACATATTGCTAAATCCAATCATCCATTGCAGTTTTCATCTTATTTGCCATATCAGCAGAATTTGATAAAATTTATAATTTCTTTTTTGGATCCTTTCTTATAGTGCAACTTTTTCCATCTCAGTCTCCTTTGTCAACTCTTCTTCAAGTTTCCTAAACTTTGGAGAGATCCAAGTCTCTGTACTTGCATTACTTTTCTTCTTTTTCTATACTCCTTTGATGATTTCTTCCAGCCTTACAGCTTTAAATAGTATCTATATGCTAAGGACTACCAAATTCATAACTCTAGCCCAGATCCCTCCCCTGAACTCCACACTTGTGTAACACTTGTGTTTTTAACTGCCTCTTCAATGTTTTCACATAAATATGTAATAAATATATCAAGACTAACAATTTCAAAATTTATTTCCTGGATTACATCTTCTAGTAATAGTAAAACAATTTGGTTGTACTGTCCCTCTTATGAAAGGCAACTATAAAATATGGGAAAATATTTTAAAACACACTTGAAAACAAATGAAGAAAGAAACTGTAGAGAGATTGATCCTTAAAGATAGGAATTATACATGGCAATGTGTGCATTCTTGTGGCATTTGCCTGAAGGCACTCACTGAATAACATGAGGCAGAGCTAGAGAAAATCATAGATTTATGGAATTGAGGTGTCAGAAGGCAGGCACATGAGCTGGCAGAGTTACCTGAAAATAAAAGAAGGGGAGTAATACCAGAGATGAGGGAGCTACAGAGGGGTCAGACCCCAAAATTATGAATATGACTCTTTAAACTATTGAGTAATCATTGAATTGTGTATGTTCTGGAGATATCCCAGAAGTCATCCAGAAATGGCATATGGAAAGTTCAAAGAACTGAGAGGGAATCTCAGCTGCTTCCCACTGCAAGAAAGACAGAGTTTTGAGTTTTGTCAATATTCTTCATGGTTAGATAATGGACTCAAGAGTCTCTACAACATATTTCATAATGTCTAGCATTTAGTAAAAAATTACTAGATAGATGAAGAAACAGAAAAGAGATCTAACTCAAGAAAAAAAACTATCAATAGAAATGACCCAAAGATTTTTCAGATGTTAGAATCGGCAGATAATAACCTTAAAGCTGCTTTGTATACAGTGTAAGGAATTAAAGGAATAATGAATAATGATGAAAAATCTGGCAAAGTAATGAAAACTATTAAAAAGAATACAATAAGTGAAATAAAAATTTTATGAGTTTAGAAGCATATTGTAGATGGCAGAAAAAGAGCCAGTGAACCTGATGATGGATCAATAGAAATTAACCAACTTTAAAAATGGAGGAAAAATATGTAAGTATTATGCTCATCAACCTATGAGAATATTTTAAGCAGTTTACTATACTTACAAACTGAGTTCCCAAAGTGAAATAGAGAATAGTGCAGAAAAAACAATTTTTGGAAGAAACAATAGCAGAAAATTTCCAAAATGTGGTGAAAAATACTAAATTTTCAGATCCAATAAGCTTAGTAAACCTCATGATAAACACTATACCCAAACACATTATAGGAAAACTGCTGAAAGACAAAGAAAAATATTGAAGTCAGGAATAATTAAACAATACATTACAAATGACAAACTGATTTTAAATAAAAAATAAGACAAAGAAGATGATGGGATAATATTTTTAAGAAAAGGGCTATCAATTCAAATTTTTATATTCAGCAAAGCTACTCTTTGCAATGAACACAACAGAAATACACTTTTAGAGTAATGAAAACTGAATTTGTTGTCAGCAGCTTTGCCACTATAGGAAATGTTAACGAAAATTCTTCTAAATGGAGAGAAATGACACCTGATGGATAATGGGTAGAAAGGAAGAACATCATAAATGATAGACATGAGAGTAAATATATAAATATAAATATGGAGTAATTACATACCTATATATATGGTGTTTTTATTTTTAAGAGATATATGACAATTTAAAAGAAACAGCTATTTAAAACAAAAATTATGATACTATATAACGAAATTCACAATAAATATAGATGTTTTATATATTATAGCAATAATGCAAAGGATGGGGGATAAATGAAACTACACTATTGCAAAATTTATATATTTCATGTGAGGTAGTACATTATAAACTCTAACACTTTCCTAAATTAAAGATACATATTATGTTTCCTGAAGGAACTATTAAAAATAATGCAAAAAGGTATAGTTGAAATTTTAATAGAAGAATTAAAATGGAATACTAATACAATTCTATTAATCTAAACAAAGACAGAAAAAGAGAAGAAACAAAATTAGATAGAACAAATGAAAAATACATGACAAAATGGTAGACCTAAATCTAACTATATTGATAATTATATTACAGGTAAATTGGTAAAACACTACGATTAAGAAGCAACACTACGATTGTTGCATTGTTTTTTTTAAAAGCAGGACCTAGTTGTATGATGTCTACAAATGATACACTTTAGGTACGAAGATACATATGATTTGAGAGTGAAAAGAAAGAAAAAGACATAACTTGCAACAAAATAGACTTCAAGATAAGGGGCATTATTAATGATAAAGAGGAACATTTTACAATAATAAAATGATTAGCTTATTAAGATGACATAACAATTATGAATATACTGTAGTGACAAATATACACTTTGGTGCTTCAAAACATATGAAGCAAAAAGTGACAAAAGTAAAAGGACAAATAGATTAATGCTCAATCACAATCATAATTAGAGATTCTCTCAGCAATTGAGAGAACAAGGGAAAAAACCCAGTTATTAGTATATAAAAGATCTTTACAACAGAATTAAACACATTGACATCATTGATATTTATATAGTAACTACATTCAACAACTATAGAATACATTATTTTTTCAAATGTACACTCAACATTCATCAAAAAAGACAATATGCTAAGACATAAATAATATTTCAAAAGATTTCCAAAGTATGTCATGTGATCACAGAGGAATTAAATTAGAAATCAACAATAAGATGTTGAGAAAAGCCCCCAAATATTTGCAAATTAAACAATATAGTTTTAAATATTGCATGAGTCAAAGAAGAAAATAAAAATGAAAGTTAGAAAATATTTTGAAGTTAATGTTCATAAAAATACAACATGCAAAATTTGTGAGATGCAGTTAAAACAGTGATTGGAGGGTAATCTAGAGCTTTAAATGTTTATATATTTTTAAAGTGTTTAAAATCAGTGATCTGAGTTTACACTTTAATAAGCTACAAAAATAAAAGCAAATTAAACCCAATAGAGTAGAATGAAGGAAATAATGAAGAGCAGAGATTAATGAATTGATAAACAGAGAAAAGATTTGAAGTCAGTTGTGTTTCTGTATAGTAGCAACAAATTAGCATTATTCATTTAGAATATCTTCAAAAATAACATATTCAAGAATATTTTTGTTTATGTAAGACTAATATCCTGAAGACTACAGAACACAGCAGAGAGAAATTATGGAAGATCAAAATTAGTGGTGAGATAGTTATGCCATGTTTATCGATCAGAAGACTCAATATTGTAAAAATGTCCATTCTCCCCTCTCCGTATTGATCTACATAGATATAAGAATTCCAGGCATAATTCCACCAGGCTTTCTTATAGGAATTAAGAAGCTAATCTTAAAATTTATATGACAATGAAAAGAACAGAGATTAGTCAAAGTAAAGGAAGACCTGACCTCAAGACATTTTATAAAGCTACAGTAATCGAGACAATGTGATGTTTAAGTATAGATTAGCAAATAGGTCTATTAAAAAAAGAGAGAATCCAGGGATCCCTGGGTGGCGCAGCGGTTTGGCGCCTGCCTTTGGCCCAGGGCGCGATCCTGGAGACCCGGGATCGAATCCCACGTCGGGCTCCCTGCATGGAGCCTGCTTCTCCCTCTGCCTGTGTCTCTGCCTTGTCTCTGCCTCTCTCTGTATGACTATCATAAATAAATAATAATAAAAAAAATTAAAAAAAAAAAAGAGAGAATCCTAAACATTTTCTCATATCAAACACAAAGATCCATTTGAGAAAGATTATTAGCCAAAATAGAAAAGCTAAAAACTATGAAGACTTAGACTAAATTATGGGAGAATATGTTTGTTACTTAGGATTAGTCAAAGATTCCTTAGAAAAGGTGAGAAAGGAAGTTTACCATAAAACAAACAGAAAGATAAATTAGACCTCATCAGAATTTAAAACATTTGATAATCATGAAGTAATATTAAGAAAATTAGTAAATAAGCCAGAGATTGAGAAAATACTTGTAAAAATATATATGATAAAAAGAACTCTATAATCAAAAGACAAACTAATTCAAGTATGTAAAAGACTTGATTAGACAATACACTAAAGACAATATAGGAATGGTAAAACACACAAAAAAGTGATTAACACCATTAATCATTAAGAAAACGCAAATCCACATGACTTAAGCATTTCAGACCATTAACATGGCAAAACATGGCAAGGTTAAAAAGATTGTCACTCTTCTTGTTGAGAATATAAATTGATATGCCACTTTAAAAAAATCTGATAATTTCTTATAAAAGTAAACATATGTGACCTTGACCTGGCAATTCCTCTCCTAATACTTACCTAAGAACCAAAAGTCTCCTAGAGACTTGTGGAAGAATGTTTACAGCATCTTCATTTATTATAGCTCCAAACTAGAAACAGCCCCATTTTTCGTAGGCCGAATAATGATATACCAAGTGTGATATGTTTACACAGTGAAACACTACAGAGCAATAAAATGTGGTATATTCATATCATGGAATACTATTTAGCAATAAAATGGAACAAATTAATGATTGATGTAACAGCATGGATGATTCTCAAAAGCATTATGCTGAATGAAAGAAGCCTTGCACAAAAGAGTACATAGTGTATGAATCTCACAGATATCATGCTGAGCAAATGAAGCCAGACAAAAAAAGAGAGACACAAATGATTCCATTCATGCAAGCAAAATAAATCTATTCTGGAAAAAAAAATGCAGAGAAATGGTTGCCTGTGGTAACTGAGAAGGGACAGGGGGACTCTTGGGTGATGGAAATGTTTCATGTCTTGACAGGAATGTAGTTTAACAGGTGTGTTCTTTTGTCACATCTCATCAAGTTGTAGAGTTTAGATTTATGCATTTGAGTGTATGTAAATTTTAGATTAAGAAAAAACTGTAAACTAATAATTGAACTCAAATTAGTAGATTTCCTTTTTCACTGCCTTTTGTGTATTTCAGGCTTCAGCAAATGAGGAAATATGTAAAGGATGAAGAAAGTCAGGTTTCTCACTGTTTGGGAAAGGAGTTACAATAAAAGGAGGGAAAGGCAAGAACGTACCCAGTGCTTCTGGATGGAATTGGAGATACCAGTATGAACTCATGGATATTAAGGTAGGTAGGCAGACGAATAGATGGAGAGATGAAGAGAGAAGGAGAAAGATTTTATATATGCCATATGAAACATATGGTATATAGACACATTGGTACTTATGTGTGTATACACACATGTATATACAGTTAATGTTTGTATATCATACACACACATATCTATATGCCATAGCTATGTGATCCATATTATCAGGCATTGTTTGCTGCAGGGCTCAGAAGCAATGACATGCCCATAGGAATAAATAGGAATAAAGGTACCTAGGGTCCAGATCGTGGTTTATGCCTGGACTATATCCATATGGCTTATCCCCTTAAACCCTTCAAGTATTTTCTTAAATGTCGTCTCAGTGATGCCTAGGCTAATCTATTTGATTTAAAATTACAACCCTTCACCCAATCTGTACCCATCAGCCATTTTTGCTTTTTGTCCCTGGTGCTTATATCACTTTCTATCATGCTATATAGTTAATTATTTATATATTTTCTCTCTCCCTGCTAGGGAGTGAGTTTTTGGAGGGCAGAGATTTTTGATTCATTGATGATTTGTCAGCCCTTAGAACAGGGTCTGGTGCATAATAGGTACTCAGTATAAGTATTTGTTGAATAAATGAGTGACTGACATTGTTATAGATAAGGAAACTGAGGTTTGAATTCATGGCAAGTAAGTGACACAGGTGGGGTGTATACCCATCTCCTGAACTCCAAAATTCATTTCACAAAATGCCTTTATAATGTGAAAGATTGTGATGTGGGACCAAACCTGACTCCAGAACCTAAGCACTACACCCTCTATGACAGTGAAGATAAATTTTGCTGGCTTCCTAGATGGGCCCAGGCTAAGTCAAGGCCAGTGCAGTGATTATACTCAAGGTCCCTTTGTCTGGAATGCCCATCAGACCAGGCCTTTGAAGTAGGTATGGTGGTGCCTACCAAGTGAGCCCACCCTGGGGACAATGCTTTTCTCAGCTCCAGAATTTCCTGGGGCCTCAGGTCACATGTATCCTGTCTCTTTATTCTCACTCTCACCCAATAGCCTTGTAAGAGTATGCATGTAAATTCCTAAGAATTTGTCTATCTAGGGGGAAAAGGAATTGAAAATAAGAAAGATGTCACATTTAGAGAGTTATCTGTCAAGAGAAACAAAAATTAACATCAGAAGAAGCAGCTATTAGAGGCTAAAGGGTAACTGTTCAAGAGAAAGAAAAGACTGGGTTTCTCCTTAGTAGAACCACAAAGCTAAAGTCAACAATAAGCAGCTAAACCAACAAAACAGGGAAAGCTATGTCTGGAAATTTTGGTTCAGAGCAATTGGAGGCTGGAAGAGGAAAAAGAGAATATGACCATTTAAGCATCATTCAAGTTTGTGGAATTGCGAATACAGATCTAAAGGTGCAGTTACCTTAGGTTTGGTTCCTCAGCCTGTTGGGTTCTGAAGGGGCTGCTAATTACATGATTTACCCCTTTGGTCATAGGGAAAAAACCATATTATTCTTGCCTGGTTGATCTTAATACCTAGAATCCTTGGTCGTGGTGATTGGCTGAGAAATGATCTTATGCCTACATAGGCAGGATTTTTTTTTTCCAGATTTCATGTAGAAACTGAGATAAGGGGATCCCTGGGTGGCGCAGCGGTTTGACGCCTGCCTTTGGCCCAGGGCGCGATCCTGGAGACCCGGGATCGAATCCCACATCGGGCTCCCTGCATGGAGCCTGCTTCTCCCTCTGCCTATGTCTCTGCTTCTCTCTCTCTCTGTGTGACTATCATGAATAAATAAATAAAATCTTTAAAAAAAAAAAAAAAAGAAACTGAGATAAGCCCTCACTTTCTCCTGGGTTTTCTAAGGTGGAATGGTAGAAACTTGACCTTGTTAGTGTCCCTGCTTCACTTCTCATGCCAATAGAAAAGTCCATGGACAGGAAAAAACAAATGAAGCCAAAACCCAGTACTAACAAGACAGAGGGAATAAGAGAAGCATGGTTAGCACTGTCTGAATTCCTGGTAGCCTTCATAACTAATCCTATTCCTGGACTTTCCAGTTGTTTGAGTTGTTTCTAGCTACTTCCAGCAAAGAGAGTCCTGGCCAACAAACACACCCCTCAAAAATCTCATTTGTCTTTTTGTCAAATGTTTCATGATACCATTCTAAGCAGTGTAAAGAGGGGAAAACTGCCATGAAGCCAGTACTCTGAAAGTTGAAAATATAAAGCATGCAGTAATGGCTATTTGGATTCTAACAGTCCCTCATTGTGCTTTAGTAAAAATCAGATGGGCTCACAGGGATCTAAGCAGCATTGATGAGGGGGACATTTTGATGAGACCAAGTTCAAGAGGGACTTATGTAACAATAGGATGGACTGTGAGGAAAGCACTCAGAAGATCATATAAGAGCTAGATTTGGGCCAGTCTCAACATCAAGGGAGATCCAATATAGGAGTGAGACAAATGGACAGAAGCATAAATAGTGGATGAATCTGTGAGTCAGAAGAGATAGGAGAATTGTGGTTCCAGGCAATTAATCAACGGGAGGGAGAGATAGTGTTAGCCAGAGGCTGGAAGTGTGAGAGGTGGTGCCAAGATCCAATTGGCCAGAATTCAGCAGAGTGCCAAATAGGCTGTAGTTCTTTGGAGATTTGTTTTGCCTTTTCTGTGTGGACAAGACACTAGCCAAGTAGTCAAATTTCATTGTGAGAACTGAGAGCTTAGAATTCATAGAGGGCTCTGAGTCTTCACTGTAGGGGGTGAACCAATGATGAGTATGCACAATCATCGAAAGGGTCAAAGCATGAGCCAGAAACTGAAGTTGGACATTCGTATCCAACGGCTTGTGAAAAATCTAGAACTGGAAATGAGAGACCAAGCAAAGTGGTCCAAAGCTAAAGAACCAAAGGAACAGAGCATGAGGCAAGAGAAGGGATGAGAACAAAGTGAATGCTTCTAAAAATTTTTCCCAAAGGAGATTGAGGTTCACCCAGCATGTTTTTATTAAAGGACTGCTAGGTGAGATGTGGGTAGGTCAGCCTGTTTTAAAAGTGTAAGGGCTGGTGGACATCAAAGGATAAGGAGATCGAAGGTAGATGTCAATGATGCAGAATGAGCAAACAGTGAGGCTCTGGGAAAGGCAGCATATCAGTAGGTATGCCGGATGCCTGGCTTCTTCCCTGGACAGTATTGGGGTGGAATAGTGACATTATTTACTGGATTCTGAGTCGGGGTCCCAACAATGGCAGAGTCCTGCTCTGCCATCCACCCCGTTCGCTCCAATAGAAGAGCATAGTATAATCTGCACGAGCAGACTGCTTGAGTTCAAAGGCAAGGTTTGCTATTAACTACCTCTGTGACCTTTAACAGGCTATGTATTACCCTAGTCTTCGTTTTCCTCATCTGTATAAAGGAGAATGTTTTGGTACCACCACATAAGATTATTAAAATAGTAACATTAATAAATACACATGAAGCACTCAGCACTGTCCCTAGCAAGTATTAAGCGCTCAGTGTTAGCAATTAATACTGTCTCTCAAGAGAGAAATACAGGGGAACAGTAAGCATATAGGAAACAAAGGACCACTTTGCTGTTAGCTTTCAAGAGTGCCTAAGAAGCCCAATGCAGAGCTCTTTAAAAAAAAAAAAAAAAAGATTTTATTTATTTATTATGAGAGACACACAGAGAGAGAGACAGAGACATGGGCAGAGGAGAAGCAGGCTCCATGCAGGAGCCCCATATGGGACTCGTTTCTGGATCCCGGGATCCCGACCTGAGCCGAAGGCAGCCCCCCAACTGTTGAGCCACCCAGGGGTCTCTCAGTGTAGAGGTCTTAAGAACAAATGACTTGGCTCAAAGTCAAGGGATTTTCACCGTTCTCTAAAGCTTCAATCCAAATCTTGGATCTTAAACAGTGTCTGGCCTGGCTCATTATTAAAAACTAAAGGAATGAGCATCGTATTTGGGAATATGTGAGAAGAAAAAGGGCAAAACCTAAGTCTACTTATTCACCAGTTGAAGTAAAGAGAGGACAGCAAAACAGGAAGTGAGCCTGGGGTTATAACACTGAGTGACAATGCTCCTAGTAAATGCAGTCCAGCAAATTCCCCAGGCAGCTACACAATCATATTAGCAGCCTATTTTCCTATTTAGGCAGAGGTAGTAGGAAATGGGAGTGGGGTGAATGCAGGCAGTAGAACCAGGTCTCTGTCAAGAGAATAGAAGTATATACATCTACTTTCATAGGTAGACATCTAGCCAATTGTAATAAAGCTACTTCCAGAATCCACAGTCTGGTGGGTCTGAGCTAATTTCAAAAAATCCTTTCATTTTTAGGATTTGCTCAAGACCGGCCTCATAAGAAGCAACTCATCATAGGCCAAATGGGCACTCTGGCAATTCACGGAAACTCTACCCTTGACCATACATGTCTAATTTCTAATGAAGAGTGTACAAACTAGGATTGATACTTTCTATAATGATGAGTTCATATTTACAACATTCTCTCCCCCATCTTTTAAAAAAGCTTTTTTTTTTTTTTTTTTTTTTTTTTTTTTACTACTAATTGGCTCAGTTAAAGCAATTGAAGAAGTGGGCTCTTTCAGTGAGTGTCCTGCAGTGCTCTCCAACTCTTTTATAGCCTATAGCACTACTGCAGGCTGCTTTCAAATTTATGGTTCCTGATTCTGAGGGCAGCCCCCAAAGCAAAAACCATACAGAGATAAGACACCTCCTTGGTGTGCACCCCAATTGGAAAGGATGAATACACACAGGAGGAAATCTGTAAGAGAATATTAAGAAATGTATACAATTAATATTTCTGTCATTATGAGACAAGGGCATCTACTAGAATGTGATGATTGCATCTGAGCAGGGTAGTTACCTTCAAATCCAAGTCTCTCTTCATTTTTGGTAGATTGGATTCTATAGAGAAGATTTGTGGCAAACCTCCTACAGTGAAATATTGTTGCTAAATCTAGAAGAGCAGAAATTTTATTTTCCCTCTATTGCTTTTTTCTTACTCCAAAATAGTCTCTTTTGATTAGGTACAGACAGATTTCACAGAATCACATAGTCTTTCAGATCTGGAAGCAATTTCTTTGGTCATTGTTTTTTTTTTTTTTTTTGGATACATATATCCTTTCCAGGATCATCTTTCTTTTACTTAAAGTACATGCTTTAAATATTCCTTGAGGATAAATCTGTTGTTGGTAAACTCCAAGTTTGCTTATCTGAAAATGTTTTGTTTCATCTTCATTTTGAAAAGATATTTCCCCTCGGTAAATAGAGGCAGTTATTTTTCCTCATAATTTTGAAAGTAATATTTTCCTGAATTTTGATTTTCATGTTGCGATAAGGAACCTGATATGGATAGAATTGTTATTTCTTTGAAGGTAATCTTTTTTAAAAAACTACTTTTGGTGTTTTTATTTATCTTCCTTATCCTATGACTTTATTTAGAGATACATATTTCTTTTGTGTTTCATATTTGTTATGGTTCCTGAATGAGACTGTGATTTTCGTTATTTCTGGAAGTTTTTCATTATTTTTTCAAATGTTACTTTTTCTACTTTTTCTAGTCTTTTCTTCTGGAACTATTAAAAAGTGTTTCCTAGATTTTTTTTCTCTTTTGATCTTCCATGTTTCTTTAAATTATCCCAGCACATTTTCATCTTTTTCTGTAAACATTAATTGTTTCAGTATACAGCAAAGTATGTAAGTGATTTCTTTAGTGCTATTTTCGAGTTGAATAATTCTTCCTTTAACTCTATCTATTCTGCTCTCTAGTCCATCCACTGAGTTTTTAATTTTAAGAGTTATAGAACTTTTTTATTCCTAGGTGTCTATTTGTTTGTTTTTTCAAGATTTCCTGGTGTTTTTTGCAAAACACATTGTTCCTTGATCATATTTTCAATTCTTTTTATTTCTTTTACAAGTTTTAAACATACCAATTGTTTATTATTTTTTTCTGAGAGTTTTTCCCTAAATTCCATAGGAATGTAAATCTTTGTAGTTTGGGTTTGTTAGTGATTTTGTTTGTGGTTCTTACTCATTTTGGTTTGATTCTCAAAATTTTATACTCTTGCTATGTGAATTCTACAAAGTCCACTTTGAGAGTGGTGCTTTATAGGAAGAATTTACTTTTGTTTCTGCCCAGAACTTGTTACATGATCATTGTAAATTAATATTTTTGGCTTAGGCTTCCTAGATCACCTAAAGGTATAGGAATAAACCTGAAACCCATGTGAGCACAGACCTGTGTTCACAAATTCTCAAAAGAGACATTTTTTCCTCTCAAGAGCTTACACCCAGATTAACAAGTTTATCATCTTGCCAGTAGGCTAGTGTTGACTACCTTTCCCTAAAATTAGACTGCTTTTAAAGCTCTTTATTCTGTATAGGAGTTTTAAATTTAATTCTATACCTTGCACAGTCCCAGGACTTATCTCTTGTCCTCATATGCAGCCATTAAACCCCACTGTGTTCCAAGGACAAGCAAAGGCCAATAGCCTAAGCTTCAGTCATTCTTGATTTCTTTTCCCTTTGAGGGTTTGACCCCTTAGGATTTCCCTTACTTTGTTATAAACTTAGCCAAACCTATAAAAAGTCTTTATAAAACTTATATTTTATCCTATTTTTCTAGGTATTATTAAGCAGGTAGGGTTTTTCAAGATATTTAACTAAAAATTCCCTGATATGGATCATAAGTTTAATTAACCTAGGTCTGTTTGTTTGTATCTTTGTTTTAACAACACCGGAACTCTGACTTCAAATGATTTGCAGAACCTCAATATGTTAAGATAAACAACAAACTAGAATAGAATAGAATACTAGAGAATGGAGTCAGTGTTTCTCTGGCTATAGCTGGGCAAGCCCAGAATTCTGTTTATTTGGAGTTTTTCTTGTTCTTCATGACAGCACCCAAGATACCTGCTGGGACCTGTAGGACTATACAGGTCATACCTTGAGGAAAAGTTCAATGTTGACCAAAGCCCTGATTTTCAAAAGAAAAAAATCCCATATTCATATAGCTTGCCATAGGCCAACTTCTCTCCGGACTGAGTCCATCCACAGATGGAAATGAGGAAAGATGATAAATTCAGGATAGCATCTCTGCTATTGAGGCATTTGTTTTCCTATTTGGTTTTTTTTATTTTTTTAATTTTTATTTATTTATTATAGTCACAGAGAGAGAGAGAGAGAGAGAGGCAGAGACACAGGCAGAGGGAGAAGCAGGCTCCATGCACCGGGAGCCCGACGTGGGACTTGATCCCAGGTCTCCAGGATCGTGCCCTGGGCCAAAGGCAGGCACTAAACCGCTGCACCACTGAGGGATCCCTTGTTTTCCTATTTGTAAATACAAATAAGGCCTAAACATAACCTTAAGGCTGATGTATTTATATAGCTCTCTTGTTTAAATGCACAGTAACCTTGATTTCTAAAATAGCTACACTCTTGGGAGCCTGGGTGGCTCAGTTGGTTAAGTGACCAATCCTTGATTTTGGCTTATGTCATGATCTCAGGGTTGTGAGATCAAGCCCTGTATCAGGCTCTGCACTGGACATGGAGCCTGCTTAAGATTCTTTCCCTCTACCTCTGTCCTTCCCTACATTCTCTCTCTCTCTTAAAACAAACAAACAAATAAAAACAAAAAACCAAAACAAAATAACTAAATAAAATAAATAATAAAAAGTAAAATAGCTGCACCCATGAAACATTCAATATAAACCAAATCCTGTTTTCCTACTTACTTTCATTGTAGTATCAGAGCTCTCTTCCTGTGAGAAAAACAGTATGGCCCCAGGATGCAAAATTACCTTAAAGAATGCAGAAAATCTAATATAAGTGCATGTTAATTTCTATAAATCCCTTATTATAAAATATTATCTCTTAATAAAATATTAAGCAAAAAAAGGAACATTGTAAATTAGATTATAAATGAAATATAGAAGAAAGAAGCCTCATTTCATTAATCAAGCACTCCAGTCTTTAAAATATTTTATTTATTATATCCACCAACCCCATCACACTCAAAGATGGCTGCACTGAGCATATCTTGTCTGATTGTTCACTGAGAGTTTCTGGTTCATGCTTTTCCAAGTGTGTTTGGACAGATGAAAATGTAGTAGAGTAAAAAGCTGATCGTAGACACTTAGTCTTGGATTTCTGCAACAAGAACCTTTATCATTGTGAAGCCTTCACCCTTTTTTTTCTGGCCACAGATACAAGCCAATACCTTGTAGTAGCTCATTTCAGAAGTCAGAGCCAGAAAGATTTGTGATTGAAAAGTTTGGAAAAGTGGGATTGGGTAAAATGGCCACATGGTTTAGAGGTTGGTTTGTTTCCTCAGCAGGATAACAAGAACAAAAACAAAAACATAAAAGTGAGGGGGATCCCTGGGTGGCTCAGGCACCTGGTTTGGCACTTGCCTTTGGCCCAGGGTGTGATCCTGGAGTCCAGGGATCGAGTCCCACATCAGGCTTCCTGCATGGAGACTGCTTCTCCTCTGTCTGTGTCTCTGCCTCTCTTTCTCTCCACCACCCCCCCCCCCGTCTCTCATGAATAAATAAATAAAATCTGAAAACAAAAACAAAAACAAAAACAAAAACAAAAAACAAAGAAAAAACATAAAAGTGAGGCAGAAAAGGAGGAAGAAAGACCAAAGGAAAACACAAAGCGAGAAACAAAAAAGAGTGCCTTTCCTCAGATGAGCAGAGTCAGATTAAAGAAAGGGCATTTGCACCCTTCAGCTCCTCTCAAATCCCTCACTCAGTGGCCAGTATTCTCCACATTTTGTGGTATGGCTTGTTTTCTTGACTTTAAATTTCTTAAGAGCAGGGCATAAATAATAATTATTATATTTTTGTAACACTTCAAAGTTTATAATGAGATTGCCTCTTATATCATCTCACTTATTCAAATTAGGAAGGCATTTATTAAGATTATCTGCATTTTACAACTAAGAAAATTGAGTTTTAAAAAGTTAGGACATTTGCCAAGGGTCACATATCTAGTAAATAACAAAGCCAGGAGTTGCACAAAGTTCTTGACCAATGTTCCTGTGTTCTTCCTACCAAAGCAATACCTATGTTATATTTCTGTGTCAATCATCACATCTTCCATAGGATTTTAAGCATAGCAGATGTTTATTGGGTGAAGGAATAAATATTTTTGGAAGATAACAAACTTCACATTGAAGAGTCTTATAGGAATCATTTCAAGTGAGTCATGATAAACACTGTCCTATCCAATTTGACTCTCCATTTATACTTCATCTAATGTGTTATATGTGGTTAATCTGTGTCACATTGATTTTCCAAATGTTTCCAGACCTTTCTCCCATATAGTTGGAGCCAATTATAGGAGTAGAGCCTTTATATAATAGCTTACATTTCATGGTCTCTTCTAGAGGCTGGAGTAGGCTTCTGCCATTGAGAGTGATGGTCAAACTGCTAGAACTAACTAACATTTGTAAGCCATCCATCAGAGGCCAGGACAGTGGTTAGCATTTTGATTCTATCATATAATTTAATCCACTTAAATATGATTTTGTGAGATAGGATTATAACCAACAAGACTTAGAGGCATTTCTCAGATTAAGTAACTTTCCTGAGATGATTGTGCTGGTAAGTGGGAGAGTAGGGATGCAAATTGAGGTTGATGTCATTCAGCAACATCTATACCAAACCCACTCTGTTCCAGTGAATTTTTAATTGAGCAGAGGAAGCAGATAGGCAAGATTGTAATCCTGTGTGATAAGGGCTATTTGAGAACCAAAAGCAATGTACCATAGCAGAGGATTTTAAGGAATAGCAAAATGAGATTTGGGGGTCAGAAGGCTTCTGGGAGAAAATGACCTTGAACTGAGTCTCTAGGGATGTTTGGAATTTAATCATATGCAAAAAGGGAACTAAACACATTAAAGACGGGTGCTGTATTATGCATTAGATATAGGAAAGCAAAACATTGTAGGTCTTTGGACATGATGAATAGTCAATAGTAATTTCATAAAAGAATGAGCAAGTGAATAGATGGATGGTTGGTCTTCTCAGAGAACTGTCAAAAAGCCAAAACTGAGAGTGTGCAATGGAACTTTGGAAGTAATGAAAGTTTTGCATCAAGCTAAATAGTTTGAACTTTGTCCTGGAGGTAATAGGAAAACCACAGGAAAATTTTGAGCAGGGTAGTGATATGATATTTATGTTTGGGAAACACCACTCTTGCAACAGGTAGTGTATATTGTGAAAGTGAAGCGAGCCCAAACTCTTTGCAAAGAAAAGAGAGAGGAAGCTCCCATGATAATACAAGATGTTGTAAGAGGTTAGACTAAAGCAGTAATGGTGGAAAGGGATGGAACAAGACTAACTTGAGGAGACTCTTAGGACAAAGAACCTATAGGACTTGGGAATGATTGGATTTGCAGATGACTTGGCAGTGCTATTTCCTTTTAATGATGATGATAGTGACAGTAGAAAATTTGTGTAAGGGGAGTAGATAGTGTTAAATTTGGTGAACACCTTGAATTTGAGACCCCTATGAAAACATTGGAGGACACCTAGTTGACTATGCAAGCTTGCAGTTCATGAGAGAAATAGACTCAGAAAATGGACTTGGGAGTTACCAGCTTATAAGTGGAATTTTAATCATGAATTAGAATAAGATCACCAGGAGATAAGAAAGGGGAATCCAAGGATACAACCCCAAAGAACACTGAATATAAGAGGCAAAAAGAAGAAGAGCCCAAAATGAGCCTGTGAAGGATAACCCAAAAGAGGAAGAAAACCAGGAATATAGGAGGGGAAAGTTGATATGGACACCAAGACTAAGAGGCAATGGTCACTTTTCCCAAAGGTCAGAGAGAAGACACTTGAAATAAGGACAAAAAGTTGTTCCGTGGATTTCATAACAAGGAGACCCTGGAAGGAATGATATCTGGGTGGAGTCATGAACCACAGTGTGAGGGCTGTAAGACTGTGTGAGGAGTGAGACAACAGTACACATTCTTTCAAGAAGCATGTCTGTGGAGGGACGAACTGAGATAGGACAGTACCTGAAGAATGATCAGATAAATGTGTCGGGAATATTTTCTCCTAACCTGAGGATTACTAGTTAATATTTGTATAAGCATGTCTCTTAATGAACATTGTTTTGTTTTTGTTTTTTTAATGATTTTAGTTATTTAGAAAGAATGGCCATAAGGGGCAGAGGGAGAAGGACAAGCAAATTTCCCACTGAGCAGGGAGCCTGACATAGGGCTCAATCCTAGGACCCTTCGTTCATGATCAGAGCCAAAGGCAGATGCTTAACTGACTGAGCCATCCAGCCACCCTAAGCAGTTTTTTAAAATTTTGATGGAGTTCAGTTCATCTTTCCTTTATGGTCAGGGCTTTCTGTGACTGCTCACTGAAATCACTACCAACCTCTTAGGTCATGAAGATATTCTCCTATGTTTACTTCTAGAAGCTTTCTAGTTTTAGCCCGATGTTTAAATCTATCATCCATCATAAATTAATTTTTGTATATAGTGTGAGTGAGGAGTTGAGGTTCATTTTTCATATGGATGGCTATCCAGTGGTTCTAGCACCATATTTGGAAATACTTTCCTCATTGGGTTTCTTTGGTCAAAGCAAAAATTATCAAAAATTATTTGACTGCCTAAATGTGGGGTTTTCTTTCTAGCTTCTAAATTCTCTTCTGTTATTCTATTTGCTTACCCATTTGTCCATACTTTATTGTCTTGATGACTGCAGCCATTCTAACATGGTTCCAATTATTCAGTTTTTAAGTAACTAGTAGTTCAATTGACTCACCATAATTATAGAGACATTTGCCATTGTTTCATTCATTCATTTTTTCATTTATTCAATACATGTTTATTGAATGCCAGCCTTATGATAGATGCTGTGGTTGGTACTGGGAAATAGCAATGGATAAGGTAAATGTAATTCCTATCTTAAGGAGCTACCATAGTAAGGGACACACTCACACAAACAAGTAACTATTATACAATGTGCTAAAAGAGATCGCTCAGTCAATAAATATTTATTGAGCATATGCTATCAGCTTGGCAATGTGGAATCCTGAGCCCATGTCAAATTTCAGCTTTGCTAACACAAGTGTGAGCTTCTCTTCCTAACCTCAGGTCGCCCACATAATATGTTTTCTAAGCTACACACTCTCTGCTAATTAGTTAGATCCTTCTCTTTTGAACATTTCCCACCACAAAAGCACAATAATATGAATAATAATACCTTGTATTAGCATACTGCTTTCAACTTTTCAAAGTGGTTTTACATCCATTATCTTGTTTTTTCTTTTCACATTTCTCCTGTGCATTAGGAAAAGCAAACATTATTATTTTTATTTGACAGAGACAAGTAGATCACAGAAGCGGTAAGTGATTTGCTCACTGTCACACAGCGAGGGCCCCAGCCTTCCCCTTTCCCGCCCCTCACCCCAACTCCCTTCCATCTTCCTTGCCCATTATTCTCTCTCTTCGGCATCTTATCAGTACATACTGTACCTGGAAGGCTTCCAATTTCAGGTACCACTCCTGGGCTCCCAGTTAAGCTGCCACAATGGTACCTTATGTTGAAAGACTACAATAGATTGTCAGTGTTATCTTCAAGTGCTGACGGAGATTTATGAATGGGGATGGAGAAAAGAATCATGATCATTTTCACCATTACAACTGCCTGCAGAAGATTCATAAAATTTCTGACACTTTCTTCATCCTTTTTGCCAGGCATCAGCTGTCAGGGGAAGGTCGCCCCTTCCCATCCAGCTTTGGAATGAAGTGATAAATGTGTCAGAAAGCTCATGCCGGGTGCAATTCTCTGCCTTGTAAACAGTTTTCATTGATACATACATTAAAGTTTGCTTTCTTTTTTTAAGCCTCCATAAAAGTGCTTGGAAAAGGGAGTGCTGTCACTGATAAATGTCTCGCTTATTGTGGGACTTTTAAGGATGTGGGTTTGTTTAAAAAATATAAAGATGTGTAAGTGGCTGGATATCTGGAGTCTTGTTTGACAGCAGGCCAACCGGGGTGTCAAGGTTGGTGCTTTTACATGAGGAAATTTATACCAGAGTTCTGAATTTTCATGAGCTCATTCTCTTCTGCTAGCCCCTCTTTTCCACCTCCAATATCTTACAAAAAAAAAAAAAAACCTTATCAAGTCTCTAAAGACATGGAAATATTGAATGCATTTTTTAAAAGGATTTGTAGGTCAGTTTTTTTTTTTTTCAGTGTTTAATGCAGAAAAGGGCCCCATTTTGCATTCCCATAGGCAATGTAGACAGAGTGAGGAGTGTGTAATTGGGATCACGGCAGGAAGTGTGCTAGGGACTGAGAGAAAGTTTTGCAAAATTAGACTATCAAGAGGGTACAGTGGGGAAAAAGGAAGAATATCTCTTTGGGCAGAATACAGGATATAGCATGTGCCCATTTTTCAACAGAAGATGAAAGGGATGTGCTGTCCCTACCAAGTCAGAAAACAAATAAAGCTAGCAAAAACAGAACATGAAAATGATCCGTCTAGCTCCTAGGTCTTCAACTCCTATTATTCTTGTTATTATTAAATCATATATTACCCAACCAAGCTTCAAGGTAAAGAGAATAAAGTCAAAATTGGATCAGAATGTTTGATCAAGGGACGCCTGGGTGGCTCAGTGGTTTGGCGCCTGGCTTCAGCCCGGAGCGTGATCCTGAAGTCCTGTGATTGGGTCCTGCATCGGGCTCCCTGAGAGGAGTCTGCTTCTCCCTCTACCTGTATCTCTCCTGTCTCTCCCTCTCTGTGTCTCTCATGAATAAATAAATAAATAAATAACTTAAAAAAAAAAAAAGAATGTTGGATCAAGCATACATCTACAGGACTCTCCTTTTCTTAGTCACCCAAACTCATCATCTTGGGCCCCACTGATGGATGAAGTCAAGAGAAACAGAGAGACTAAATGGTTTTCCTAAGGTCACACAGCTAGGACACCATTCCAGCAAGAAACTGAGTCTTTTTGAGTTAGTCCTCCTCTTCCCCATTCTTACCCAGTCTGTTAGAGTGCCCTGATGGTTTTTCTGCTTTTCTCCTTTCATGTCATTTCTGCTGCCTCCCTGGTCACCCAGTCTCTCAGCACTTTATCAAAGGTCCTTCACTCCAGGCTCCTCCTGTCTTACATGTCTTAGACTCTGACCTTCAGAAGCATGGCTGTCACCATGTCATTCCCAGGCAGGTCTGCTCTCCTTCAGCTTTCTCAGTGCCCGTCAGAATCCCTCTAACCCATGCCCTTCTGTATTCATTTCCTACAACTGCCATAACAAAGTACTAAAAGCTGAGGGGTTGAAAACAACAGAAATGTATTGGCTTACAGTTCTGGAGGCTGCATGTCCAAAAATAAAGATGCCAGTACGGCCATGTTTCCTCTGACTCTTTCCTTGACTCTTCTTGGCATTTGGTGACTTACCATCAATCTTCGGTGTCCCTTGGCTTGCACCTACATAGTTCTAATCTCTGCCTTCTTCATCATTTGGTGCTCTTCCTATATGTCTCTGTCTTCACATGGCCCTCTTCTTATAAGGATAGCAGTTATGTTGGATTAGGGGCTCACCCAACTCCAACAGGACCTCATCTTGACTAAGAGATCTGCAATAACTCTATATCCAAATAAGGTCTCATTCTTACGTACCAGGAGTTACAACGTCATCATATCGTTTTTTTGCAGGGGTGTACTTATCAGCTTCTAAGATCTTCCTAAAGTGACCACACCTGACCTAGCTAATTTTAAATCCCAAGCTTCCAACATGTAGCTTCAGTCTGGTTCTACCTGTGCAAGCCCAGAGATAGCATCACCGTGAAGAAGGGCTCAGTCCGGAGAAGCAGGTCTACTTGGGAAGGAGGTTTATGCAAGACTCCTAAGGTGTAACAGCTAAAGGGAATTATGGTCAAGGTGAGCATAAAAGTTGCTGGGTAGGACTCCATACTCTGCCTTGTCCAGAACCCACCATATTCATTCCCATTTCTGGGGCTCAAGTTATTTTGTTTCTTCCCACCCCCAGAAAACATCCACTCTGCTTATTCTTCTAAGTCCTGCCATTCTGTGAAGTAATTTGAACAGAATGAATAGCAATTTGAATAGAATTCCCTATTTTCTGGGAATCTTCTAGACAACTATACAACTTGCATTGTTTTCATTGGACAACTATCCAGTTTTCATTGTTTTCATTCTCCAACCCTAATGATATCTACAGCTTGCATACCACAACTTTGCACTTACTTGTGTACTGCCCACCCTCTCTGCACCAGATGTGACCATTCATTCTCTGTCCCCAGAGGGTAAAGACCTAGATGAACAGTTGGATTGCTGGAGTTCTTTAGAGCTAGATGGAGCTTAGACACCATCTATTACATGATTTCTTAAAGTATGCTCAGGGGAGCCATGTGGATGAGCACAGTGAGAGGGGATGTGAGCCTGGAAGTGAGAGGGGATGGAGCTTTGAGCTTCAAAGCCAGCAACCCCTCTGCAATCAGAGGGGACCTGTATAAAACATCATTTGGGTTTTAAAGAGTTCTTCGGCTAAAGAAAAGTTTGAAAACACTAATCTAATTTAGTTTCCTCATTTTACAGACAGCTAAACTGCAACGCAGGCAGGCTAAATGTCTCATTCACCACGACACAGCTAGTTTGAGAACCAGAGCATATTTTCCACATCTTCTGCTTTCTACTTTCTTCTAGAAGTATATCTATTTCATCTTGTATAATTCTCTTGACAAATTTTTAGAACAGGCACTCTTATTTCTCTTTTAAAATTATCAAAGTTTAATGCAAAATAAAATTCACATGGTTTGCTTGAGCTATGCCAGTTAGCAGGGGTGAGAATGCATCCTAAATTGCCTGCTTATTCTCCTGGACCACACTGAATCAGAAGAATCCGAAACTCTTGGAGCTAAAGCATGGAGATAATTTAGTTGAACTACTCTCATGATGTTTGTGGTAGGAAAAGAACCCGGACCTCTAATCAGAAACTCATTCCACATTGGCCATCTCATGGCAGGTGATACACATTAGGGGTTCGGTGAAAATTGATTTCAATAAGGCTGTCATTTGGTCATATTTTAAATATAGACTCCCCCTGAAATTCATGTATTCAACTTTGTAATAAAAGTAGTATTCTGTTTCTCTATACCCCCAGTAAGATTGAGATATAATAGATTCTTATTTAATGTATGCTCCTGCTGAAATTGCATCATAGGGAGGCATTTACTCTATTGGTATCTTCTTTAGTGCATTATACGGTAAGACTTTAGTTTTCCTTCATATTCCCTCTCCTTTGTGCCTCTTTTCATTTCCAGACAGGCTGACTTCTTCTAGAAGCACAGCCATAACTGCTTTTGGAAAAGTACTTCAGTTCTTCTGTGAAAGCCCACTTACAATCCACAGAGACTGAGTGAGGCCATATTAAACTGAGAGTCTACAAAGGTCCTGGTTTTTTTTCTGGCCTCGGGCAAGAGGTCTTCTTTGAAAACAAATAAGGATTTCTAAACTCTCCCCCTGAAACCAAGGTGCTATAGAAAGTTAGTATATAAGAAAGCTGAGGAAGATATCTTTCAAGTTTCAAATAGTTGTTCAATATTTTATTTTTGCACACCTTTAAAGTTGCCACAGCAGTGACTAGTGTCTCTCTGTGTTAGTTATGGGGGACACAGAACTGGCCAATGAAAATTTAAAAAGGATACTTTCACTCTTGTCTGCTCTAGATGGTATTTCTTCTCAGGAGGGTAGGCATAGTGGAATTTCTGAATTCCGATGATATGTTGTGGTATTTTAATATAGGGAGAGTTAGAAAATTGTCCCCAAAGTAAGCATCCATTTAGAAAAAGAGTTAAGAGTAAGATGGGCCCTATAGTGTTGTTGGATTATAATGAGAGGTATCAGTATGAACTCATGGTTTTATCATATATACACAAAATGATAGATATGGATATAATTATAGATGTGTACGTATGTATATATACATGACTATATACAAATACATATACATATATGTATTTCCTGGCTCTGTCCAGTGAGAGGATCTAGAAGAAATGGCATTCCAGCAGGAACAAGCACACCTGGTGCCCAGATCTTGGTTTCTAAATACCATTCCCCAATAAAAGGAAGAACTTGGACTCCTTGGAAAAGTGGTTGAGTATAGAATTGGGGCAGGGAAGACACAAGAAGAGCCTGGAGTATCTGGGGTGCCAAAAAGTAAGTGTTAAAAACAGGATGGGGATGTGCTGAAAGGTCAAGAAGTTCTCAGTGGCCAAAGTCAGAATAATTTGAACAATAAAAAATAATGATAATATTGAATGATAGCCCATAAAATGAAATAAATATTCATAAGTCTATGCTACTGTAAATGAATAATTGAATAAATAAATACATGGAAAAGAAGGGACAATTTCTCCTTACAAAGGAGTTCCAATTAATCATTGTAAATGAAATATGCAAAAGACAAAATCAACATTAGAACACCATAGTAATAATTGTTTCAGACAGGATATACCAGTGGATGCTAAAATTAGTGGGCAGAAGTTTGAGATGGAGTAGGATATTTGCATAGTCTAAGAGTATCTCTCTCAGGATTTTTATTTATTAGAGAAGGGATAATGATAATAATTTTACAGTAGTGAAATCCTGCAGGGCACCATCTTCACCCAAGTGATCGAGGTCAGCTTTGATGTCATGCAGCTATGATGCATGGTGATGCACTTGCCAAGTTGGCAAGTTTTAGCATTTTTTGCCAGAAATGTATGACCCCAGTCTCATCACGATAGAACATCAAAAAAAAAAAAATCCAATTTGAGAGACAGTCTACACACTAGCTGACCACTACCCTTTACAAGTGTCAAAGTTGTGAAAGACAAGGATAGTCTGAGGAATTGTCATAGATGGAGGGAGGCTAAGAAGGCATGATAACTAAAAGCAACGTGGGATCCTGGGCTGGATTCTGAAACAGAGAAAGGTTATTAGAGGAAATACTGGTGAAATTTGAATGAAGTCTGGAGTTAGTTAAAAGTACTCTGCCAGTGTTAATTTCCTAGGTTCAATCATTGTACAGTAATTATTTAAGATGTTAACATTATAAAACTGGGTGAAGTGTATACGGGAGCTCCCTGTACTATTTTTGCAAATGCTCTGAAAATATATAATTATTTCAAAATAAAAAAAATTAATTGTAAGTAAGCATCCAGCTAGGACATTTTCTTTCACAGTGGAATTTGATTAATTGCAACTCAACTAACTGGAACCTGAAAGCATTGGAAATGTTTTTCTCTATACTTCTGCATTAAACAGAAAACCTTGCAAATAAGCTGTTACGTGGGATTTATTCAGAAATTTCATTTCTAAGGGGAAGTCTGGGGTTAGTGTAGATCCAGTATAGTCCACAGTTCAAAATTCTGAGGTGAGCCCCACCCAACCTGTCTGTCCAGCATCTTCATACCTGGGTAGCATACTCTCCAACTGGTTTCTGAACCGAGCAGGCACTTCCACATCCCTGTATTGTCCACGGTCTTTCTTCAGCCAGAAAGTGATTTTTCCTTCATCTATGCACTGGCTTTGGAATCAGCCAGGGCATGGTTTAAATGATGGGTTGTCCTGCTGGCAAAAATTAGTTATATGAGTGTAAGTGAGTGACTTTATTCTCTGAATCTCGGTTTCCTTGTCTGTAAAAAACAGGCACTAATCTTTACCCTACATAAGTTTTGAGGCATTTAGCACAGTGGCTGATCCACATAGACACTCTGTAAATGGTAGCTCTGCAGTTGGTATTCATTAATGATGGAAAGCTCAGCTGTGCCACCTTTTCTGAGAAATCCTTAATTGACTAATTCATTTACGTATTAATTCAACAAAAGTCTACTGAAATCTTCCTTGGGCCAGGCTCTGTGCTAGAGCTTAGAAATACAGCAGTCGGCAATGCAGACTCGTTCCTGCCCTGGCACAGCTTACAAAGGTTAATACAGGACATAGGTATTAAGTCATTCCCAATGAGAGCAGTGCTGGAAAAGGGGAAATGTTGGTTTTGAAACCCGGTATACTCTAACTGATTAGAATCAATTACTCCTCCCTCTGCTTTCAGATAGCAAAGACAAATTCCTGATATTCACTGATTTCCTCTGGTTAAACAGGAGGAAGAGCAGGCAAAATTAAGATTATTTATGACTAGATATAAGAAATATCGAGTTTTGGGGAAAACTTCATTTAAATAGAAAGTGCCACTTTCCATTCACTGAGTGTCCTAGTTAACTGCAAATTAAGTCTAATTCTTTATCAGTGCTACTCCATCTATGCATTCAGGTGAAATCTGCAAGGACTTAGTTTTGGCCAAGTATTTTGTCAGACTTTGGCTTCACTGGAGACATCAGGATACCTAAATATTATAATGCAGTGTTAAAACCCAAAGGTGGGAGCATTAAAATCTGTCTTGAGGGAGAGGTCAGCGAAAACTTAACTAAGGAGGTGATAATTCATCAGGGTCTAAAGGAAAACAAGAGCACTTTTTTGAGAAGGACAGTGATATCCTTATACAGAAGAGCAGAGAAGAATAAAATAATTTATTAACTACACAGTAGTATGTTCCCAGATCAAAAAGCTAGTTATGTTGTTTCTGCCCCACTGGATTTTCTAGGCTAGGAGGCAAGGACCAGTTAGAACTCTGAGAAGGAATACACTTGATGCTCTTTGCTGACTGTCCTGAGTGCCAAACTTGGGCTAGGTTTGGTTATGTTCACCGAGCTGGCACCAGTTCTGGGTGATTTTGTTCTTTTTTCAAGTGTTAAAATTCTTTTGATTAATATCTGCATATGAGTCACTCCCTAAGCTCTATCTTTCATACTCGTCATACCTCTTGCAGTCATTTTCAGACACCTCCCCTCCTCTCAAACGCTTCTCTGCTGTGGGTGTTTTTGCAGAGAGCAGATCCTCCCCCAGAAGCCCCGGGCTCCCATGTCTGTCACCAAATATACCAGCAGTCTATCCACAGTGAAGGTGGAAATTCCTGTCCTGGAGGGCACCATCTAACCCTCAGGGATGTTTGCCAGAGGTTCCATAAACTTGGTTTCTCAGAAGAGTCAGGCAATGAGATGTGCCAGAATGGGCATGCATATACTGCACCTGGAATCTTCTTCAGAGTCTACTTTTATTTTCAGAGCATACAATGGGGATGCTACAGCTGGGGTTATAGAAAGAGCTTTAACCTAGGAGTCGGGTGATTTGGATTCAGCTCCAGTTGTATCTCTTATGAGCCACTGTGAGTAAGCTTTAACCTCTCTAAATTTTAATGTCCTTTTCTGTTAAATGGGGAGAATGATAATCGAACATGCCCATCTTCTTGTGAAAGCCATACGAGATAATGAACAGGAGAGTGCTCCATAAACTATAAAGAACTGTACAAATTTGAGCAAGGTATTATTAATTTTGATGATAACCTTAAATAATCCTGAATATGATGAAATTATTCTCTGTTGACATTTTCAGATTTTTAAATTAATCAGCACCATTTTCCTAAGACAGATTATTATGATTATCACACATTATTAGAAGAAATAAGTTGTCATTTATCTGAGCTTTTCTAGATACATCACTTTTTACTACGTATGTTCAGTTTGTCATATACTTCTAAACTCTTACCAAACTGCAAAGTTTTAGCATGAGGTGATGCATTTGGACAATATCCCTCCCACCAGAGTTTGCCTGTGAGGTCAGAGGGAGAAAAAGACTGAGAAAGCATATCCAGTGCTAAGAGCTCAAGCAGGGGGGTGACCAGACACCTAAAGTTTGGGTCCTGGCTCAGCTGGGTCAGAGCTGGCTGACCTGGGCACCTTACTTGACTTCTCTGAGCTTCAGCTCCTCGCAGGAATAATTACACATCCTTGTTAGGTTAGAATAAATATTAAATAAGAGAATGCATGTGAAGAATTCTTTGTAAACTCTTCAGTGCTTCAGAGAAATTGTAGTTCCTGTCATTAGGTGAGAGATCTTGTATTCTTCTCTAGCTTGACACAAATCAGTCATGCCTCTGGGCAGCCATGCGTGTGGAACAGTGCTCCACATAATAATGCATTAGAAGGTAATGGAGAAGATGGTAAACAACAGTCAGTCTTCTTGAGTTCAAATCCTATCTGGCTCTACTCTGACCAGCTCAGTGACTTGGGGCAAGTTCTTGAACCTGTCTGTGCCACAGCTTCTCTTTTCTAAAATGGAAATGACAACTGCTTTGGCTTCATAGGGGTCTTAGGCAGAGAAAATGAGCAAGAGAATGAATGAAGGGCTTGGCATGTAACGGTGAATTCTTTTTAAGACTACGTTTTTTGTCTGTCTAGTATTTCAAAAAAGCCTCTTCTTTCATGTTCAGAGTACAGACCTGCCAAAGGAAACACTTAAATACTGTCAGTGGGCAGCAGCCCTTCTATCTCAGAAGTCATTTTTCCATCAGCTAGTTTATTTATGCAGGGTTTCCATTTGAGAAGACCTGTTTTTCCTCATCTTTCTGCCTATGCCCTAACTGGCTGCAATATCCAAAAGCAAGATTGGCATTTTCTTGGAAACCTGCTGTCATGGGGTGCATCCTCAACTCAAAAGGCTTGTTTGGGTTTTGCTTATCATGATTTAGATGCTGCTGTGTGGGAGATGGGACGCTGGTCGGGGAGCTGCCATGTTCTGACCCCAGCTCTGCCACCAACTTGCTGTGGCCTTGAGCAAGTTGTTTCAACTCTGTAGCTCCCTGTGTCCTCCTGTGTGCACTGAAGAAGAGATACTCCATTTACAGAAATGCTCTAGTTACCAAAATACCTTCTGTCTACACTTGTGTAAAAAATATGTTATTATTATTATTTTTATTTCCAAAACAACACACACAAAAAAAGATGGTGGGGGCAGTTGAGTTATTTGGAGATTGTTTATTTTTTCCTTCAAGTTTTTTATTTAAATTCCAGTTAGCATACAGTGTAATATTAGTTTCAGGTTTAGAATTTAGTGATTCATCACTTACATGCAACACCTGGTGTTTATCACAAGTGCTCTCCTTAATACCCATCATGCATTTCACCAACCCCCCCCCCCACTACTTCCCGTCCAGTAACCATCAGTATATTTTCTACAGTTAAGAGTCTGTTTCTTGGCTTTCATCTTTTTTTCCCCTATGTCTTTGTCTTGTTTCTTACATTCCACATATTAGTGAAAGTGTATGGTATTTGGCTTTCTCTTACTGACTTATTTCGCTTAGCATAGTACTTCTAGCTCCATGTCATTGGAAATGGCAAAGTTTCATTCTTTTTCATAGCTGAGTAATATTCCATCGTGTGTTTATACCACGTCTTCTTTATCCATTCATCAGTAAATGTACATTTAAGCTCTCTCCATAGTTTGGCTGTTGTAAATAATGCTGCAAAAAACATTAGGGTGCATGTATCCTTTGAAAAGATTGTTTTTATGACCATTTTGAGGCAGAAGTAAAGCTGGTAATTCTCCATTGCTATGCATATGTACTTTTTAAACCCCAATTTGAAAGCAACTGCACTAGTTTAGTTTTGGAGGCCTGCACTAGTCCCTCAGTGCTGACTGCCTGATAACTGAGCCCCTGCTTCCTCACCTTGCCCACTGGAAGGAAAGACTTTGGGCGTTCCACCTTCCCATCATTCATTAGGAATAATGGGCTACACTCCTGAGTGTGTTTCAGAGTTATTATTCCCTGGGAGCAAAGTAAACAAGTACAAGGTGTTTAATGAACAGTCACAAGAATGGATAGTCACTTTCCATTTTTCTTTTTCGTTTCTCCCAGCACCATATCCCTCATCATCTCCTAGTGCATTAATCTGTCTCCTCTTTCTCCTCTTTAGACCAGAAGCACCTTCCTTTGTGGAGGGTTTTTTTTTTTAAATCTTATTCTTCTTTGTGTCTTTGGTGACTAGGACCTGACTCCACACATCCTAAACACTTAATAAACATTAGTTAAATGAATGAGTGATAAATGATGGGTGTGTGATTTCTAAGGTCCTCCCAGCTTGCACATTTTGATACCTAAACTAAAATAGTGGCTAGTTTATTTCAAACAGTCTTTTCCCATTATTTCTAGCATAGCCCCCTTGTCTATGAGGACAGCACTAAAGTATAATTTATTAAATATGGAAGCATGTCCTTTCTCCTTGCCTTCCTTTGATCTATAACAAACACTGTTAAGTACAATTGAACGGACATAATCCCTGCCTTCACAGACCTTACAGTCTTATAGTTAAGGAGATGATTGTTAAACAGATAACCCCAAAATAGAGAATCAATTACAGTTGAGGATGATAGGAAAGCAGAGGAGAAGGCATGAGGGCAAGGGAAAGTGCATGCTTCCTAAAGTAGAAAACTCTGGAAATCCAGCTGAGATCTTTCTGTTGGCATTTCAAGAGTTAAAGTAAGCTATGTCATAGATTGACTAAAGTGCTTCTCCTGAGACCATCCCTACTTAAATTCATCTCTGCCAATCATAATGTCCTACTTACACGAGCTTGCTCGGGTATTATCTCTGTCTGAGTAACGTAATCTTTTACCCTCTCCTACCTACCTGTGCTGCCATCTTATTTTTATCCTAATGGATCACATTTCCTTCTCTGTGTGACTCAACATAATATTGTTTAACTCCTTCACTGGTCAACACTCTCATTTCCCTCTCTCTGTTTTCCAGTGTTGATATTATCTGCTTTGTAGCTAGTCTTTCTACTACTTGCCCTATTAGCTAATGGGAAGTGAAGGATTATAGAGAAGAGAGTCTAGAGTCTGGGCTTTGAAGGCAGACAGACTTGAGTTCAAAGTCCAGCTTTACTAATTAGCAGTTATGTAACCTTGGGCAAGTGGTCAGTAGTTCCAAATGCTCAGAGATGTCAAGTAAGATGAGGAAATTCAAAAAAATGTCTCCCTAATAATTTCATTTAATCTTGATTGGCTGAATGCCTTTTATAATAATACTTCTAATGGTGTGTTAGGCACTTTTATAAATGCCTTACACATATTCATTCATAAACCCTTCATAATGCTCCTAGGAGATGAAATAATAAACCAATAAAAACCTTCAATCTCATCTCTATTCCCATGTTACACACAGAACACAGAAACACAGGAAGTTGAGGTGTGTGCCCAAGCTGTGACAGCTATGAATATCAGAAGTCTGCTCTCAACACTGACATCTCAGTTCACACCCATGCACTGTGGTGCCTCTCTGTCCCTAGTACACCTCTCAGTTCTCTCATCTGTAAAGTGAGACTAATAACATACACCTCTTGGAATTGTCATGAGAATTAAACAAGATAATGTATAAAAAACCCCTAATGCTCTGCTTGCCATTTCGTAGACAGTAGACAAATGTCCATTCTGCCTCCCTCCTTTATTAAAAACAAATACATTCTGTGATTTTCCATTTGTCTTCATTTTGTTAACATGTGCTCACTATGTGTTACCTATTCTTCATTCTGCATAGAAATGTATCATGATTTTTCTTTTATAAATATTATCTTTTATATATTCATCCATTATTAAATTTTCTGACATTCTATAGCCTTTATTTAACAAAAATTATCTGTATCAATGTAACCACGTATGTAGTTCAAAAAGGCAAACAGTAATAAAAGATTTATCCTGAATGATATCAGTGCTCTAACCACTGATATCATACCAAGTTCTGTTCTTAAGAGGTAGTTACTTTCATCTCTTTTAGCCTATTTATAGAGTTTAATTTTATATTTTTAAGAAACATACATATGCTATGTATCTTGGCTCTTCAATTTTTTTGAAAAATAACTTTTCTATTGACATCTTACCATGGGGGTTAAAGAGCCACCATTCTTGGCCATATGCACAACAGCCACCATTCCTAGCCATATGCACAACTGCCCCACAACATCCTTGTCTTTAAATGTTATCACAATTTTGAAAAAAAGTAATGTTTTATCTCTGTGTCATTATAAATACAGTTAAATATATTAATGTATGTATATACATAGGTGGAAAATGTGTGTACGTGTATACATATATATTGTTTATAGCCTAATATAGTAGGTTACTATGATTACATTTAATTTATCATTCATATTTTCGTTTTTCTTAGAGTTAATAACTACCTTTAGTTTTCTGAGTCCTATCATTAAATAATCTGACATAAGGGAGATGCCAAACTTCTGACAGAAAGGAATATTTACTCTTAGCAGACCCAGGGCAAGAGTACAAATGGAAGCCCACATACCGTATGTTTATATAGTTAAGAGTTATCAATAAAGCTAGTAAACTGTCACATAATTTCCTATGACCTCCTGCATTGAAAAATAATAAAAACAAAATATGTGTAACACAGCCAGTTTGTTTCAAATACTTGAAAAACAGTAACAAATTAGTTTAATTTTCTGTCCAAGAGCAGCAGAGGTGGCCATTCCAAGGTTAAAGGAGGGAATAGAAAGAATTTCTTCTCACTTGCTGCTTTTCTTGAGCTGGCATCGCACATGTCCTCTTCCAACCCTTGAGAAATCTATAGGGTCAGTACACACTTTTTTTTTCTTTTTCTCCTGTTGGAGGCTCAGTGGCTTGCCCATCCATCTCTCCTTGGGCAGCTTCCCCATCCTGAACAGAGAAAGAGAGCTGGGATTCTGTATGTAGACCTCCTCTCCCGTCTTGCTTTCAGTAAAGTGCCTCACCCCTCCCTTTTCAGTGCTTCCTGTTCCCAGGTCTGGGGCTTTTCTGTTCCACAATATTCATAGAATAAACCTCTAGTTCCTTTTTGGGTAGAAAACAATAGAGTGCCCCTAAAGGGATGTTTGGCAACATCTAGAGACATTTTTAGTTGTCACAACTGGAAAGGGAGGACTATTAACATCTGGGGCATAGCGGCCAGGGATGCTGCTAAATCTACAGTGCCAGATATCGCCCCACACAGAGAATTCTCCTGTCCAAAATGTCAGTAGGGACAAGGTTGAGAAACTCTGCTTTAGACAGAATTTCCAGCAGTCATCCTGTTTGCAGTCCCTCTGTTGTCTCCAGAGGAACCTGGCATCTCTGATCCCTAAGCTTTTCCAAAGCACTAAAGCGTGAATCAGCTGGCTTTACACGAGTACCTCTCTATGCAGGCATTCATGTCCCAATTATCCTTCATCCACAACTTTTCTACCTTCCAAAATACTTTTTAGCATCTCTGGTCCATTGTTATCTCCTGTCCTATTCTTCTTGTCCTTGTAGGCTTAAAACAGTTTTATTCTTTTACTATCTTTTAACTGAGTTTTGATAGAGAGCCAATATATATATATATATATATATATATATATATATATATATATTCAATCTGTCAGGTTTGACCGGCAGTCTAGAACCTTCCCAAAACTCCAAGAACTATTTTCTTACTTTTTCTTTACAATCCAGTGTCATGAACTACAAATTGTTCCTGTGTTTATCAAATAAAGATTCTTGGAGCCATAGAGCCAGGTGAATTGTCATATAAGGAGGATGGATGAGAGATGTCTAGTTCTTCTCTGTAAATGTGTCTGCATTATCAATGGAAACAGCCTTCAGTGGGCTGGGTGAGAATGCCCAGATTCGAGTGCTGCAGAAGCTGTTGGTGGCATCAGACTAGGGTTTTCTACCTCCAGTCATTCTGTCTATATCTATTTGCCTCTTGTATGAATAAAAATACTCATTAGACATACTTCTAAAATGTAAAATTTTATTTATTTTCAAAGAAAGCATTGTGTTACTAATATTACCAGAATACCAGGATTACCTGCCATCATTAGAAAGTGACTTCAAATTCAAATACCATTGGCAGGAGCAGAGGGGCTATGATATTTAAACTCTAGCTAGATATTGCTGCCTGCCAAAGGTTCTGAGCTTTGGGTTTGTTTTGAAAGAAAGAAAGAAAGAAAGAAAGAAAGAAAGAAAGAAAGAGAAAATAGGTAATTTGGTAAAAAATCAGAGAAGTGTTAAAGATATATCAGCACCAAACTGAGGTCTTCTCCATGATGTAATGCAAAAAAGAAAAAAAAATACTGAAAGAAAGTTACAAAAGAGATTAACATTTTTATTACGTAATGCAACATTACCAAATGTCACCCCAATCCCAGATCAGCTGTGTTAGGCCTCTGCTCCATTGGGAAGCCCTGGCCTAGTCTAATCATTCTCTTCATTCCTCAGATGATGAGGGGGAAACACCCTTCACCAAGGTCCCCAGCTAGGTGACAATAGTGCTGGGACTCAGGTCCAGGACTTCAGACTCCCTAGCCTGTGTTCTCTTTCCTGTATACCACCAATTTCCTGCGGAAGTATAAATGTGAATGAGGCAGTGTGGAAAGAACTGAGTGACAAAATAAGAAATCAGAAAAAGTGAGGCCTGTGTCTCTTCCCCCCTCTTTCTGTCAAATAAGGATGGTTAAATTTACGTGAATATGTCACGAAAGCTCTCTTTGTTCCCCTCTTCCTTTGGATCATTTTTCAGTTAAGGATTGTTTTTCTTTTGAAAATATGTTTTAGCTACTCTTTCACAACATTACCCACACTCTACAGAAAGGAAGCTTATTAAAAGTTAAAAAGGAGCACAGAAAATAGCACCTACGTTTCCGCTGAACAAAAGAATGCATATGGCGGAAAACTGAAAACTCCTGCCTTTATTAATTAAATGACAGGATCACAAGTTCTGTTTTCATATACATTTTTAACCAGACAGATTTAGAAATAGATATTGAACAGTCATGGTCCTGAAAATATGAATCATATTTTGACTTGGAGTTTTAAGACATGTAAAGAGAGGAAGGCAGATATTGGGCATAATTAATCTGCAATAGAGTTTCTTACAAAGAAACAAAGTAATTCCCACAGATTCCTGGGCTCTTTTATTTCTCCAGTCTTTATTCCTAGATGCATTTCAAAGCCGACTTTCCCTTCCAATTAAGCTATTTTTGCCCTCTTAGAATGCCCCCGTAATATGGGATGCTGGGGAATCTAACAATTGCTGAACACAGTTTTGTGTAATGCAGGGGGGCATTTTTTGTAATGAGGTGGGGTTCATCTAAACATATTACCCCCTACATGTTTTACATGTCTTATTTTATTTGCTACCATCATAACAGCATAATATCAACCCTAATAGATAAAGTATTGGCATGTTAGTCTTTTCCTCCCTGGAACCCTTTTTATCTTAACACATGGAGCCCCCTCTGGCCAGGAAAGCAGGGTTGTGCTGCTCTTTGTACAGAAGTGGTCCTTGACTGAGGCAAGATAGTCACTTGACCCAAGAAAGGCCTCCAGTAGTGGTCAGCAACCAAAGACCTGGTAGGAAAAGCTTTCTCCAAATGCGTTGACAATAATGAGATAATCCAACCAGACTATCTCCTTTCTCAGGTTGACACTGATAAAACAGAACTGCAGTCAACACACGGCAATGGAAATGCTATGCAAAAGAAATAATTTGGATCATAGAAAAGTGCAAAGATCTGTAGGCTTCATTCTGAACAGCTTCCTACTTTCAGATTAATCTGCTTGCATTTTTGCAATAATTTCTTTTTTCTTAAGGTGGTTCAAGGGAAGTCTATTGCCTCACTCGCAGAAGTAGGTAATAATAGGCCCACTTTATAGATGAGGATGCTAAGGCTATGAGATAGTCTATAAAAATCACTCCTATAGTTCAAAGTCAGGCCTGCCTTTGTCTCAAGCCAATTTACCATGCCATGCCACTTCCCTAGAATCAGCATCAAAGATCCTCTTATCCTAGGATCTCACACAAGTCCAGGAACATTCAGAAGAAATGAAAGGAGTCATTGTCAGACATACCATTAAAATACATCCCCCATTCTTCTACTTTGCTTCCTCTCCTCTTTTTACTCCCTCAGTTAGGACCTGGCTCCATCATCTTGCAGTTGAAACAGGTGGACCTAAATGGACTCTTACCTCTGGCTTTTGCCTGCCAAACCCCTCTCCACTAGTTGCCAGTGATTTGCCTAAAATATCAATTGATGTTCAACTGATGTTCTGCTTCAAGATGGTGGATTGAGTATACCTCTTAAACTACCTGTCACCTACCCCACTTTCTAAATCCACTGGGTTTAGGCCAGATTGGCCTACCAATGGCCAATGGCCTAACCATTGGCTAGAATGAAGCACATTTTTTCAAGTGTTGAGAATGGGAAGTTGGGGAGATATATCTATAGTAGAGATTTTTATAAACTTCTGGAGGCTATAAGGGGGATGGAATTGTGTTTACTGGTAAACTGGTGAGAAGGGTGATCCAAGTCAGAAAGGCTGCAGGGAAGGCAAGAGTGCTCTTTGTGTGGAGTCCCCCAAAGTGGCTCTGGGATAGGAGGCAGCAGGCCAGAATTCTTCCTGAGGACAGAAGCCCAGAGAGAACATTGTTCCTAATAAGTCAGTGTTTAGTGCTGTTTCAGGTCAGATGCTCAGCATGATCCTTCATTTGTAAATATGGAAGAATGACCAAAGGCCACCAGACAGCTGAGGCAATACAAAAGCAAGAAGGTCAACATTCGCAACAAATCACCTAGGAGGTAGGTACAGAGAGAATCCACGGAAGACAAAGAGCCTTTTAAAAAATTCTTATTAGAAAAAAATAATAATAAAAAAAATTTAAAAAGTTCTTATTAGTATCCTCAAAGAGACTTAAGAATATATTTCCCCTATAAAGCAAAAAACAGGCCATTATGAAGAAGAAGCAGTCAAAAAACAAGAAAGAATTCATGGAAAGGAAAAATACATATGCTTGCCAACAAATTCATTTAAAGAGCTACTAGAAAACACTTATGAATTTCCCTACATGTGGAACAAAAACCACAAAAATAGAAAAAGAGAAGGGGAAAAAGGTTGAGACACAGAAAATCAATCTATAAGGGCCAACATCTATCAAAGAAAGAACAGAGAAATGGAAGATAAATAATAAAAGAATAATAGGAAAATCTTCCCAGTACTAGAAAAACTCAAGTCTTCAGAATGAAAGACTTCACTGAGTGTCAATCAGAAAGAGTAAAAAAAGAACCCCACCTAGACTCATCCTCATGCAATTTCAGAACATTAAGAATAAAAAGGAGATCCAAAAAAGGGGTAAAGACTTTCAAGAAAAAAATATAAACATATAATACACACAGGAAGATGATAGGTAGGTAGGTGGATGGATAGATTGATGGGTAGATGGATGGTTGGATGAATAGATAGGAATCTAGTTATAAGATTCTAAGTACTTTCAAATGGAAATATGAATACAGCCAGGCATACATCTGTGCTCACACACACAAAAAAAGAAATATCGGATTAGCATCAGACTTATTAGCAACATTTAGTCTCATCTGGCCCTTATTATAACTGTGAGTTATAAATGAATATAAAAAGCTAACTCCCTAACAAGGTAACCTGTATCTCTAATTACAGTGACAATGGAAAATCACATCTGAGTAATACTTTCTTCTCCAGATACATACCTTTAACAAATACAGTTGAAAATCAAGAAATTAAAAGGTCAGGGCTGGATTAGAGAATTCAGTGTTTCTGTGAACCAGAAACAGAAGAGAAAATCCAAGTGACGATCAGAGAGTGAGGCTGAGACTAAATTACTCCATGTCAAGAAGGGGACCAATGCCAATTTCCCTTCTTGAAGCCTGATTAGCAGCTGCCCTACTCATGATGATCCTGAAAAAAAATGCTTTTGACCACCAGCTAGGGCTTTTTTGCCTTTAACAAGCTACAAGTTTTTGAAAGCAGGATGGCATGGAGATTGTTAACAAACAGGATCCGACCCAAGTATCTCCATCACTTGATCTGTAGTGACCTGAATAGCACCTTGAGAAAGGAGCCCTAAAATGTCATAAAACAAGTCTAAACTGAGGCACACAGTGTTCTAAGAATGAGCCATAGGATAAAAAGAAATGTGCACAGAGGGAGAAAGAGGAAGAAGAAATATATGAACTAGAAACCCCATTTAAACTGAGCCTACCCACTTAAGTTCAAAAACCAACAAAGAAATGTAAGAGTCAACAAGATCAGTAGCCAGCTATCAAAATACTTCATTCTGTATAGAATTAATCATATAATCCGCCAAGACTTTTTAAAAAAGGGATATTTAGAATGCCCAAAGACAAAGCAGAAATTTTTAAGAAAGAAAATTAAAACTCAATAGATGAGATAAATTTTAGATTGAACGGTTTAAGGAAGAATTAACAAAAGAGAATAACAAAAGGGCACTAAGATTAAAAGATGCTCAACTTCTGTAGTTATCAGGGATTCACAAATTAAGGCAATGGGATACTATTTCATATCCATTCTGTTGGCAAAAATCTTAAAGTCTTAAAACACTAAATATGGTTGAAGATATGAATATAAATGGGAAATCTCATATACTGCTGAAGAGTATAGATTAGCACCACCCAGCTATTAAATATTTAGCAAGATCTAGTAATGATAAAGATGCACACATCCAACAAACTAGCAGTTCCACTAGTTAGTATCCTAGAGGGAATTTCACACATGAACATATTTGTAAGGAGATATTTGTAAGGTCTATTGCAGCCCTGTTCATGGTAACTAAAAATTGAAAACAACTTTAATATACATCAACATAAGAGATAAATTTAGATAGGGCTATGCTATTGAATACTTCATATTACCTAAAAAATAATGAACTACAGTATCCATGTATCAACATGAATAAATCTCAAAAATTCTGTTGAAATATGCATTATGATACTATTTATATAAATTTGGAAAAAATGTGCAAACCAATTCTATATATTGTTTTGGACATATATGTGTACTAAAACTACAAAGTTTTGGAAGAGAGTGGAAAACACAATATTCAGAATGGCAGCTACCATTCTAGGGAGGAAGAGAGGAAGATGGGATTAGAGAAAGTTACATCGGAAGCTTCAACGATATCTACAGTTTAAAAAGATATTATAGAAAATCTCAAATATACACAAAAGTAGAAAAAACTGTAAAATGTACGTCCACATACCTAATATTCAACTTCAATAATTAGCAAACACTTTGCTAATCATATTTCATGTATTTTCCCTCTACACATATCTACTTATTTTTCTGGAATTGTTTTCTTTTTTCTTCTTTTTTTTTCTGGAATTGTAAAGGCAAATATCAGACATCGTATTATTTCATCCATAAATATTTCGGCAAACATTTGTAACAAATGAAACCATTTAAAAAACAATAAATGTACTATCATCATATTTACCAAAATTATCAGTGACTTGTGGTGAGCTGAATGATGGTCCCCCGTCCAAACCCCTGAACCTGTGTATCTGTTACCTTATATGGTAAAAGGAACTTTGCAAGTGTAATTAAGCCAAGGATCTTGAGATGGAGAGATTATCCTGCATCAGCCAGTACAAGAGTACTTAAACAGGGTAGGCAGGAGTTCAGAGTAGGAGGTGTGATGAGGAGAGTCAAGTGAATTTTGAAGACAGAGGAAGGGACTGCAGGGAATTCAGGTCACCTCTAGACCTGGAATGATCAAGGACACAGATTCTCTCCTAGAGCCTCTAGGAGGAACAGAGTCCTTGCTGACATCTTGATTTTAGCCAACTGAAATCCATTTCAGACTTCCAAGTTCTAGAAATGTAAGAAAATAAATCCATGTTGTTTTAAGCCACTGAATTTGTGGTAATTTGTTATAGCAGAAATAGGAAAATAATATAATTCTTTACTACCATCTGATGTATAATGAATACTTAAATTTTCTCATTTGTCTCATAAGTATCTCTTTACAGTGCTTGTGCCTACTCTTTCAACAGAAGTAAATTAGATATCAGAGGCTAAGATTTCTTATTATTTGACTTTGGGCAATTTGCTTGCCCTCAGTGCTGTTTCTGGGGTGTTCTTTTTAAGTTGTGTAATGGAAGTTTTTTAATTAGCATCCCTGTCACAGGGAATGAATTAGCAAGTGTAAACATTTTTAAAGAGGTTAAAATACTATGCAACAATAAGGTAATTGGTTTATAATCCCAATTGACCAAATATTTATTGAGCAACTTTTTTTTTTAAGATTTTATTTATTTATTTATTTATTTATTTATTTATTTATTTATTTATTTATGGGAGACACAGAAAGGCAGAGACACAGGCAGAGGGAGAAGCAGGCTTCCCGCAGGGAGCCCAATGTGGGACTCAATCCTGGAACCCAGGGATCATGCCCCGAGCCAAAGGCAGAGGCTCAACTATTGAGCTACCCAGGCGTCCCTATTGAGCAACTATTATGTGCAGGACATTTCCAAGCAGAGAAGGGACCTGATTCCTGACCACAAGAGGCTTGCCATTTAATTGTGAGAAGCATCCTAATGTTAGAGAAGGCAGTATACATAGTAGGAACACCAAGGTGTGAGAATCAAACAGAGCTGGGTCCAAGCCAAGTCACATTTCAAGCTTGACCAAGCCAGGAACTCTTTGAAAAGTTATTTATGTTCCAAGAGTTGTTGGGTCCTTTATAGGGTTGATAGGATGAGTAAAGGTGTAAAAGCCTTATAGAGCTATGGACAGATAAAATGTGTTCCAGGTGAGCTGATTTCCCTTCCAGGTGTTTTAGCAGTAGATAAACGTTACTCAGTCTAGATTCATGACTTAGCAGGATGACATTATTTAAAGGATGTACAAACCCAAGGTGTTACCAGTGCAGAGAGGGTGGGGCCACTGTCAGGTAGAGACTGAGGAAGCCAGTGGCTTAAAGGAGACAGTAGGCTTTGAGCCAAGCCTTGCCAAGTGTGGCCTAGGTGGGTTGGGAGAAAGCAGAGAGGAAGATATCCCAGGTGGGAAAGGACAGGGAAGGAAGAGTGGACCGGTGTTAGCTGTCAGACAGCAAGGAGATGGTCTTAGTGGCAGGGAAGGTTCCCAAAGGGCAATAGCAGAAGAGACGATGAGGATGGAAGCTCACAGCCAGATCATAGGAAGTTCTTTATTAAATATTCCTCATTTGTTACGTGTAAGTCCTAGCACCTCCATGTGCCATTATGACTCCTTCCCTTTCTGGCTGCTACAGCTTCTACAGAGAACCTTGAACCCCTGGTTTGTCTTGTCTTTTGGAATTCTGTAGCTTAAAAAAGAAATAAATAAGCCCAGTACAAGCAAAATTCATAAATCCCAGACAATGGCATCATGACAGAGAGCAGAGTATCTTGAGGCTGCTGCCAGGAGCCATTTCACAATTTCTGCTCTGAACCTTTCATTAATCCTTACTGTTTCATTTAATTTGAAGGCCTGAACAGAATGTCCCACACAGAATTGCTTGCTGTCTTTTTCACCTTCATCTCTGAGTTCCTGTTTGACCCTTACATTAGCATATATTACCAGTCCCATACCCTTCATGGTTTTCCATTTGAGGGACTGACTCTGAGTAAAGCCCTTCCTGGGACATGTGCCCAAAAGGAGTCGAGTGGGCAAATGTAGGAAGGGGGAATTGCCTCAATGTTAAATACATGTTTCCTTTCCCCTTGCTGGCTGTAGGTTAGGAGGCTGGATAGGGAGTAGGCCCCCTAGTATTGAGAACAGCAAGCAGAAATTCCCTATGTATTTCCAGCAGAACAAAATTCAATAGAGGGAATTGACTTAGAGTTGAGAGGGTGGGAGGAGTGGACTCTAGGCTGACTCCTCCCTGCCAATGACTCCCAGAACATGGCAGAAGTGACCCACCAGGGTGCCACCTTCTCTGCTCCAATCAGGAGGCTGCGTCTGGAGCTGAGAACCACTCCAAGATCACTGAGATCCAGGGATAGAAAGCCACTGCCACCACCACTGAAATTTGAAGCCCCTCAACAATCTAGGATGGACTGCACATCCTCTATCGTTGTTTATCAGTAGAAAGCACCCAAACTGCCTCACTTCCTCCTTCTAAATCTTTTACAAATGTGAACAATTGATAGAACTAGGCAAAACCCTAGCTGCAAAGGATCTGAATATTGTACTACAGTTTCCAGCCTCTGTAGTGCAGAAAGATATATCAGAAGAAGGTGGGAATGGGTACTACAGGCCATTCAACTTGATCTGATATGAGAAGGGGTCCAGAAAATGTCCTCAGTCAGAGATAGTGAAATAGGCAAAGGTTAAGGTCTGGATGTCTAAGTCTGTAACTAATTCGCAGCTCAACTCCTAGCCAGTGTGTGATGCTGGGCAACATACATAGTTCTCTGAGCCTCCATTTTTCTCCTCTGAAAGATGTATATAAAAATCCAATCAGGATGGTGTTGGGAAACTGGACCTCTTTCTTATACTATATACAAAAATGAACTCAAAATGGGTAGAGGACCTAAATGTGAAACTTGAAATGATAAAAATCCTAGAAGAGAGTACAGGCAATAATTAATTTCTCTGGCATTGGCCATGGCAACACTTTTCTAGATATGTCTCCTGAGGCAAGGAAAATAAAAGCAATAATAAACTATTGGGACTGACCTGGGAGCCAAAAGGTCAGGATGAGGGGCAGGGACATAACCATCTGAACAACAGCAAGTTTCCTGACACCCAGAAATGGTGCCATCAGCACACTTAGACCAGAAAGATTCAGGTGCAGCTCAGTGGACAACAGAGCAGGAGCCCGAAGCACAACATGCAATGTCACATGTCCTCTCATGGGGGAATCAGGGTAGAGAATCCAGAAAAGCAGGTGCACTACCTCCTGTATTCTGGTGCCATAGAAGAAGGAGATTGGGACAGTCTGTTTGAAAGGAGGGAAAAGTACAGATAGGGAGTTTGAACTTTGAACATTTATCAAATGAGAAGCTATTTTAAGTCATAGAGTCACTTAAGTGGGAATGCAAAGTTTTTTTTGTTTTTTTGTTTTTTTATCACCATCACTTGGAATCAAGGCTCCAGAGCAAGGTAAAGACAGTTATAGTAGGTTTTGAAATTTCTGTATTAGCAGAACATCTTATTTGTGAGCATAGATTTTATACCCATTACAGATATAAATATAACTATAGATTTGGGTAAGAATGGAAAGAAATTGACCTAAATGTCAATACTAGATATCCCTGTTTTGTGAGAGTAAATATTTTAACTTAATTTTTTGAAATTTTCTCTCTTCCAATTTTTCAACAATGAGCATATATGACTTAGAATAACACAGTTAACATTTTTTGAGAGTTCAGGAGTCTCTTCATCTGATTCCAAAGGCAAGCCCTAAGAGCTCCTTTCCTGCTTTCCCATTACCCATGGCCCCCTTAGAGCACTTTCCATGCTGTATTCTAATTATCTGGCTTCCTCACAAGGCCAAGAACTCTTCAGAACAGGGGCAGTGTCTTTTCATCTATATATTCTCAGTGCCAGCCCAAGACATATAACCACTGGAATAAAAGATTAAGAATCTTGAATGAGAGAGTCATTCTTTCAGCTTCAGACATTGTATTTTAAGGACACTTTTGCTCAGTTGCTAATTTCCAAGAGGAGAACAAATCCTTTGTCAGCAATTAACATGCAGTATGGATTAACTGAATAGAGCCTAGAAAAACAACACAGCAGTTAGTAAATTGGAATTGTCAAGGAGGAAACAGAGACCGAGTCATGGGCCAGTATGCCTGGTGAAATGATACAAGGTGGGGTGATGGCAAGACAAGGACAGGGTGAATCACTGGCCTTGAGTGCACAATTTCAGAGGGCTCAGAAAACTCAGTGATCAAGATAAATCATATTTTAGTATAACATTTTAAAAAATGGAATTTTTGCAAAAAAATCCATGATGAACAAAATATCAAAATTTTTTAATAAAAATAGGATCAGTATACTAATTTTTCTTTTTGCCTCAGGCTCCAGTGTGGCTCAGCAGAGCACTGCCACTGATCTTGTCTATGCTGAAAAATTTGGTATTTTGTTCATCCTGGATTTTTTTCATTAACTTTAATATTTTTTTTCAGTATTGCATGGGAATATTTATCTTGATGACTGAGTTTTTGTCACCACCTTAAATTTCTCACACTCTTCCCCTTGTCCCAGCCCTAAGTACTACCAGCTATGGGGAATATATGAGCAGGTCCACACTCTAGGGCAGAAGAAGGGATCTTGCCTGGCTCAACACTAAATGTCTTAGTCTGCTGAGGCTGCCACAACAAGATATCACAAACTGAAAGGCTTCAACAACAGAAGTGTATTTCTCACAGTTCTGGAGGCTGGAAGTCTGAAATCAGGGTACCAACATGATCAGTAAGGACTGTTTTCCAGGCTGGCAGACAGCTGCCTTCCCCTGTGTCCTCACATGGTGGACACAGAGAAAGAGCAAACTCTCTGACGTCTCTTCTTATAAGGGCACTAACCAATGTGGGGGAGCACCCTCCTGATCTTATCTAACTAACCTTCATTATCTTCCAAAGGCCCCTTCTCCAAATACCATCCCATTGGTGCCAGGGTTCAATGTATAGATTTGGGGCAATACAAACATTCCATCCATGGCATTAAGGATCAGCATTGCTTCTGATAATAGTGCCTATAACAACAATAAGACGATTAAGAATATTAGTAATGTCTAACTTAAACCATATCCCAGGTTTGCTTCCATTGTCCACTGATCTTCACAAGAAGTCTGTGAAGGGTGAGACATTGTCCACACACTTACAGAATGAGGGAACTGAACAAAGGCAAATTGTACATCAATAACAGAGGTGTTATTTGAAGCACAAGTTCTGGTTCCAAAGGAATATTCTTCTTAGCACTACAGTATCCTCTCCCTCTTCTGTGACCTGTGAAGGACATTTTATTTACCATGGAATTTAACCTCTATTGACTCCTTAATGATTCTAAGAACAACTCTGTGAAGTAGGCAGGATGGAGATTCTTATCCCCACTTTACAGATGAGTGTGCTGAGTCCAAAAAGTACTGTGCTGGTTTAAACCATATAGCACCTAAATAGGAGAGTCAGCTTTCAACCTCAGGTTCTCCGACCATGCCTCCTCCCTGGTGGGGAAGCACTCACGCCCCCACCCTTTCCCATTATGAGGTATGGGATCTCACCTGCTTGCTGAGCCCAATCTTACTCTAATAACAGAGGGCCTTGCAAACCCACTAAGTCTTCCTGCTAAGGCATCATGCAATAGCATCTGGCTTCCTGGGATAATGGAATGTGTGGGTACACAGGCAAGTTGTTCACATACCACTCCAGCATTTACTGGAGGTCCTGCCAGTGCCTGTGATCTTCACAATCATCCTGCGGATGATGGCAGGTCCCAGACTCACAATATGCAGAAGATCCCCAGAGCAGACTGTGAGGGGCGGGAGAGGAGCCAGACTTGGGTCCCTCAGTTCAGCAGCACTGGTCAACAAGTAGGATAGGGGCTTCTAGGGGCTTCCACAAACCATAGTTTCCTTAAAACAGGAGGCAGAACAAAGACCTAGAGCCCAGTTAAGGACTGTAAAAATACCATCCCCTGGCAAGTAGACCACAAATCTTAAACTTCAATTACAGTGACAGGAGAAAAATACTGGGAAGAGAAATTTGATCCCAGAGAAAGACATTGAATCAAAGAGGAACAAAAGGAAACCTCCTTAGGAAGAACTCAAGGGGTACCCTATACAAAACCCAGCTCTTTGAAACCCAGGGAATCAATCACCAAAGACCATCATGAGCTTAGTGGATTGATGATGAGTCTTTAAAAAGAAGGATGTGAAATTAATGTGTTTGTGACTCAGAATTAAGAATTAATAAGTGTCCAAAGGTCCAGTGGCCATAACATTAAATATGAATGATTGAGAATAAAAATGTCAGAGGCTGGTGGTGTGTTGGAAGCTGCCAATGGGACCAGAACCCAAGGAAATTTTTATCTTCCTTAGAAAGCATCTATCATGTAAGAATCTAGAGTAGACATGTTTAATCTGAAAACACCAGGTGTTTGCCTCTTCCTCCTCCTCTCAATTCCTCCTCCTCCTCCTCCTCCTCCTCTTCTCTTTCTCTTCTCTTTCCTTCTTCTTCACTTTCTCTTTTCCCTTTCTCATCTTCTTTCTCCCTTCCTTCTCTTTTTCCTTCCTCTCTCCCTTTATCTCTCCTTCCCTCTTCTTTTAATCTTTCTCTTTCATTATTTATTCCTTTTCCCACTTTGACTTTTTCCATCCTTTTCAGGAAGATTATTCTGCTCCCAGATGCCTTTGTCTATGTGATCTGGGGCCACCTGAAAAATTTAGAAATCCTCCTGGAAATAAAAAGGCTATACAAGAGGCTTCTTGGCACAAGAATGGAGAGCATGTGTGTTGCTTGTAAGTTTTCCAAACTGGAATGTTATACAGCCATTAAAAATGATGGCCCCAGAAACTATGAAATGGCATGAAAACCGCTTATCCATTATATTTAAATGAAAAATTCAGGATGCAAAATTGTATGTGTAGCATGATTATGATTTTGTTCAAAAACGAGCCAAAATCTATGCACAGGCAAAGCCTAGAAGGAAATATGCCAAAACGTTAAGAGCCATTTTCTTGTAGTAGGGAGACTGTAGTAGGATTGTTTTCCATTTTTTACTCCTTTCCAGGTTTTATTTAGTAAGCACATATTGTCTTTATAATGATAAAATAAGCACTAAAATGGTCTTGCCAGACACTTGCTGTCAAGGCACAGCCATTCTGCAGCTTGAGGCTACACTCTGTAATGGGCAGTGCTTGGTGCCAACTGAGTGAGAGGCAGCTATTAACAAAACTTCATACCAACCCCCTCACATTGAAAATTCATGGAACCCCTACTTGGCTTTTCAGCCTTGGGACAGGAAGCTCATATTCATTGGTTCCCTCTACTAAGGAGCAGGCATTGTTTTGGAAGCTTCACATGCTGTGTCATAGCTCACTATAGCCCTAAGGGAGAGGGGCTACCATCATTCCCATTGTACAGATGAGAATGGGATTTCCCATTCCCAAAACTTAGAAATGGTAAGTGATTCATTCGGCATCACACAGACAATCATAAAATAAGTTTTACCTCAGTTTGGTCTGAATTCTCCATGACCCAAAATGATTATTCCCCAGGGAGTTCAAGGTTCCGAAAGAACCAGAGGAGAAAGCATCGAGAAAAGCATCTAGAAAGTGAAAAATTATAGAAACCAGTAAGGTTTGGGTTGAGAAAGGAGCTAGCTCAGACTCCAGAGCTCCTTGGCCCTGAGTATTAAATGTTAACAACCTGTGTCAGTTGTTATCACTACTGGCTTCTGAAAATATCTTTTCTCTTGACATCTTAGCTCAAAATGTTTCTATATGTGACCACACTATTTATATTAAGGACCCTAAGAGTTCTGCATTCAGTGCACATTTCCATGTACTACAAAAGGTAGATTTTAAAAATATTTTTCAGTCGGTGTCATTAGTTATTTTCACTTACTCTCAAGACAACTTTACAATATTCAAAAAGAAAAATTAGGATATAATCTGGCCACCCACTGCATTAACTATTCACATTTTTCATTGATTTATATAGCTTTTCATACATTATATGTGTTTATGTAGTTGCAATTATACTTGAATACAGTTTTTGCCTCAGTTTTTTCCCTAACATTTCATATGCTCTTTTCTGTATTCTATACCTAGTCCTTTCTTTATTGAGGTATAATTGATACTATATTAGTTTCAGGTGTGCGAGGTAATGATTCAATATTTGTATACATTGCAAAATGTATTTTCCCCACACTACATCCAGTTAACACCCATAATGTGCTTAGTCTTGATCATTTTCAGTATGTCTCTAGTGTTCTTGGAATGAACATGCCACAATTATCTTAATTCCCCTATCATTGGGCATTCAGGTTTTTTTTAACCATTACAAATAATGCTGCTATAAATATGTTTTACATACCACTTTTTTTTCATCTGAGTTATTACCTTAGGACAAATTCCCAAGAGTCAGATTAGTGGTACAAAACATGTAAAAATAGTAATGACTCTAAATATGTACTGCTGAATTATAATCCAAAAGGATAGGCCAATATATAGTACCCAGATCTCAGTAGGTACTTAATAAATGTTTAATGAATACATGAACAAATGCCATCAGCAACATATGTAAATCTTCTTTTGAATATATAAACTGTTTGAGAAAAAAAGACTTAGCCTTACTTTATTAAATGCATGTATTCTAGTCACAATGAAACCAGAATTTCTGAGAAACAAATATTCTTCTCATTTATTTTAGTTTTTCTAACTGCAAATTTTCAAGAAAGGAGGGTCCTTCAGGACACTAACTTGGAGACCTCTGTTAGGGAAAGGGGGAAGGTAAGCCCCATCATTGTGACCACTGAGAGTCTGGATCTCAATGGGAAACATCTGGTTTCCATGGTCCCTCCACTCTCCAACCTTTTCCACATCCCCTTAGGCTCCCAGATCTGTGAATATTTCTTCTACCTCTTAGCATCTCTTGAGTCTAAAGCCCCAGTGTTTTCAGTTCTCCTTTTTTGATTCTCAACTCGAGCACAGTCTTAAAGAGTAAATATACCACAATCCGCCCACATGAAGACACATGAAATGAAGAAATGCACCAAACAGAATGCAGAATCTAAGCCCTGAAACCAATGTGTAAATTTGTGGAAAGTAGGAAGCAGTCTTTGATGAAGCAAACTCATATTACAACTCCAGAGAGGAATAGAAAGCCAACAAGAACACATAGAAGACACCAAGGATGGCAGAGTCTCCCTAAAGGCAGCAACAAACATCTGATCATAGCCCCTTTGATAGATAATAGGAAAAAGAAAAACTGCAAGTGGAAGCTTGCAGGAATAGCAAAAGACAGAACTGAACTTGTAAATGTGATAACAGAACCAAGGGCATCTATGGAGACCTTCCCATTGGAGTAAAGTATTGGCTGTAGAACCCTACACATACCCAACCAAAATGTCACACAATGTACAGACATTTGATGCACTGCAGGTGAATGAGAGACCTGGGCAAAAGAATGAGGAGAGTTATAGCAAATGGATTAAAAAAAAACCCAAGACCAAAAGGGCCCATGATGAAGAATGTAAAAGCTGGGGGCTGGGGGTGAGTTCAAGCAAAATGTCTGGTATGTGTGCTAAGAGAGTATCTCTCAACAGCTATCCTTAAAGATAGATTCCCCAGAAAGTGACCTGTCAGAATTGAAACTGAAGGACAAAGGCAAGCTCTATTAAGTAATCAGATGCAAAAATAAGAATTATGTCACACTTCACCCATCCACATTTGGCCCAGAGCGAGGGCCCTTGGAGGGACATCCACCCGGAGCTAAGAGAAATCACGCTAGTACACACACAGCTTCTTGCCAAGATTATTGTTCTCCTTGTAAGCACAAAGAGAATGTTCCAAGACCCACCCACAGGACGTGAAATGATTTGTTAACAAAGTCTCACAGACACAAAGATCACTTCGGGAGGTAATGAAGATTTAAAGCTCAGCAGAGTATAACTTTTTTTTCCCTTAAAGTTATCTACTAGCAATTAATATTCATTTTACCAAAATTTGCTATCTCGTGAGTGATGTTCTGTAGCAAAAGTGCTTCTTGAGTTTACAGCTCTGGTTAACACACAAAGAAGTGTTGACCCTTCTTTTTCAACTTATCTTGTAAGGTCAAAGCTTTGAACTTCATAAGATGAATTTATTTTAAATGATGCTTTCTTCCAACTTTAGAAGCAGTACTTAATGCACTGCTCTGCAAATTTTGTACATTTTGTGAGTGTTAGTAATAATAAAATGACCTGTGTCAAAGCTGGGAAAAAATTGTTTTCAAAGGGGTTGTATCATCTTGCTCACTGAACTTGGATTTTTTAAATTAATATTTATTTTATCAAAATAATACATGCACATACTTTAAAATTCAAAAAGTCTTTAAAAGCTTAAACAATTTCTTAATAATTCCCTGTCCCATCATTCCACAATCTTTCCAGTCTTCCTCTTCAGAGGCAACTATTTTGTTTCTTTTAGTTTTATTTCTGGCATTTAAGCATAAGCAATAAGCATTTTTAAATTATACACATATATTACTCTCTTTGGATTAATGAGTTTTAAACATTTTCTTCTGATTTTCTGTTATCGTAGATAAGGTCTTAGCTCTTTCTTCTCTGTTTCTCCTTCCCCATCATATTTGTTTAAATCAATAGTCAGTCATTATCACAGATTCCTATGCAAATATTTCCAGCATTATACTGTGGAGTACTGTTTGCTTTCTTCCTTATCTTTTTTTTCTGAAGTGGATTGGTGTGTGTGTGTGTTTTCATATTATTAGTCATCTTTTTATATAATGCTAATTTTCCCTACAATTTTCTTTCTTTACTCCCACAATATTCAAAAGTTTTTCAATATAGTTTTCTACAAGTCAACTACATCAAAAAAATTATCTTTTTCATTTCTTTTTCTTTGGTATATCCATATGGAAAACCTCCATCCTTCTTCTATCTCAGCTGAGTGCTATCGAAACCAGTGGAACAGTGCCATGCTGGAATTTTCCATTGGTTTTCTCCTAGTTTGGATTCCCTGCTCTCTAGTTTTTTGTGATGCTGTTTAGAAATCTGAACTTATTCTGCTTCTTCTTTTTGTGCACCTGTTCATTCTTATTGTCAGCTTGTAGTATTTTTTTCTTTCAGCCAAGCACTCTGAAATTTCATAATATTGATGATAGACTGTTTTCTCCCCCTGCACCCTCAATGGGCCCTTTCAATCTGGAAACTCAACGTTCTTCAATTGTAGGAAACATGCTTGAATCATCTTATTGATTATTTCCTCTCTTACACTTATTCTATTCTCTCTAGAACCACTATGTTTTTTAGATGTTGAGAAAAGTTATTTCAGTCTCTGATCTGAAATCTTTTTAAAAATACTTTTACTGAGATTTTTATTTCTGCTATCATATTTTAACTTCCTTAAGTATGGTGTGTGTGTGTGTGTGTGTGTGTGTGTGTGTGTGTGTGTTCTGTTCCTTTTTCGCTGCGTTCTACTTTAGTTTAATGGATATACTGTCTTTCCTTATTTCTGAGCATAATGATGGCTGATTATATATTTGTTTTTCTATTTTACCTGTAGAATCCCCATCACCTCTTATTTGCATGTTCTGCTTCTTTCTTTTGGCCTCTATCTCCCGTGGTAGAGGCAGTCCTCAGATATCAGGCAATCCTTATTTCATGATTAAAGAGAATGGGATAGTTGATTAAATTTGAGACCCATGAGAGTATTTTTGGGGTGAGCTGTTTGACCTTGTATGTGATTATTTTTATGCCTCTTTCCTTGGGCTTTTCATGTACCCATGGAGTAGTCTTCTAATACCCAGCCCGGAGGGCAGAAATCTGGCTGCCAGCATCCTGGAAGCTGAAGTACAAAAATTGGTTGGAAGTTCTTAGCATTGGGTATGTGATTAACCATTCAGTGCCATCAATTATACCTATCTACTCCGTGTTCAAAAGCCCTTTCTTATCTTCTCTAAAGTATAAAGCTCCAAACTTTTCATGAGATGGGGAAGGGACAGTCATCCAAGAATGAATGGGGGTGGAGAACTCCTTCAAAGGAGTCCTTTTACCAATCATTTTGATTTTTACTTTGCTACTTCTTCATTCCCAGTTCCAGAAGTTCTTCTGCTGATAGCTCCTGAGCCTTTTGAAGACTATGCAGTGCAACTTTGGTCGATCCTCAGATTTCTTCACTTCATTTTATAGTTTTATCCCACTTGCTAGATTTGTTATCACTTACCTGCCTGCTTTTGAGCTTCCAACATTTTGTAATTGTTGTTGCCTCTCCTGTTTTCCTTTCTTTGTAGGCTTATATTTTTAAAACAATCTGTTTTCCTTGTTTTAGCAGGATTTTAGGAGTGAGTAGAATTACTATAGGTGTTCAAGTATTTGCTTTTTTAGATTTGAACCACATAAAGCTGCCATCTTTTATAGGCTAAAAATTGATTGGAAATCAATAATTTCATATAATTCACATTATGTATGCTTCTTTTCTGTGCCCATTTGAAGACTTCTTTTCATTGGATGAGAGAAATCACAGTGTATTTATTTTTAAGTGTTGCTACACAAGCATAGGATCACACTGAGAAATCAACCTGAGTATTTTTGACTGAGTAATACCTGCCCACATTCTTACCCCTCACATTAATTGCTCTTTTTCCAGCTAGATAATTTCAGTGTACCTTGCCAGGGCAAAATAAGCCAAGCTTTGATATATTGAAATGAGCAATGGTGTTGACATTAAAAGGCCCATTTCTTACCTCCAGTATTTATTCTCTGTGTAATATGGGATTCTCTGACCCTCAGTGTTTTCTTTAATAAAGTCCTCTGTTTTTGGCATTAGACAGCACTGGTTTTAGAAATTGATTAGCTAGGTGATCTTGGAGAAACTTGTTAGTTAGGTGGCCTTCATCTCTAAATGAGAATGATTGCATACATCTTAGGAGAACTAAATGAGATAATGAAAGTAAAGGTCTTAGCATGGTACCTGACATGCAATAAAGGTCTCAATAAATGTTAGTATTATCATTATTAATTATTACCAATACTAACAACAGTGTTACTTATATGACAGCTGTTAAGTTATAAAAATCAAATATATGTTCATTTCCTCTAGATCACTGCTCTGTAAGATGTAAGAATCAAGTGAAACAACTTTCTGCTATCTTTAGTGTGCTTTATTTGCAGACCACTGATCAATACCTTCCTTTGAACTGGATAATCAAAGGAAGCTGCACAATGTGGAAGGGGACTGCCTAGTGCCCCTGCCCATCAGACAGATATATCTTCTGTTGCTCTTGTGCCTCTCTGCAGTGGCCCCCCAAACCACTGAGATCCAAATGGCAGAAGTGACAAAAGTCAGGCAAACCAAATCCTTTCTACATCCAAATATATTTTAGTTTTCAAAATTTAAATTGGTCTCAAAGAATAATCCTTTCAACTAAAACTTTCAAGAAATGTAATAATTAAGGGAAAAATAAAGATTAGGCTTTCTTTTCCAAATGTGATCTTTCCTCTTTGTTTTTGATATGAGACCTATATGACTGACCAAAGCATGACTGCTTAGTGTGGCTTTTAGTTACACTCTGTGAAACCTACTGTGATCTTGTACAATTTCATGAGACGTGAGTACATGAAGAAACTGTAGAGGGATCAAAGAACTAAAAAAAATTCCAAGGTTATCTTCCCATTGGTTCGATATGATTTCTCTGGAAATGTCTCCAAAAAGGATATAAGTCTTTGGACAATTTGAAAGACTGGAGTATGAGAGGGGGAAAGTCATAAAACAAATTGATTTATGATTGCTAGTGACTTGTTAGGAGGAAATGACTTACAGAATAAAAGGATTGTTCAAATCATTCAGTAGTCTAGTTTTTGGAATTATGGAATACTATGGTTACAAAACAATAAAAATGGAGGAGCAAATTAAGTTATTGAGCACCCACTTGGTCCTCTGGAGAAGGAAAGGTGGAGATTATTAGCTCTCTACTAAAAATATGAGTAAACACAGGCTCAGTAAGATTAAATAATATGCCCAAGAACTCCCAGCTCTTTATATTGATGCATAACTAGAACTCAGGACTGTCCTGTTCTAAAGTATTAGCTTTTTATTCTCTACTTGACAGATGAGAAAGCTAAGATTCAGAAAGGGGAAGTAGTAAGGTTGAGGTTTCACTGCTATCACAAAATGATGAGCAAAACACAGGTCTCTCAACTCAGTTCAGTTCACCATCCCCTACTGTGTATTGCCTTTTTCACAAGTCACCCACAGACTGTTTTTGGATAAATAATTCTCTCATGTTAAGAAGTGATAATGGATTTTCCATGGTCTCAGACTTTAACAGAAGGTTAGTAGAGAGAATAGAGATGAGACTTGCTGTACCTAATGATGGTACTGAGTCCCACCTTGGGAAGAATTCATAGATGGCCAGGGGCCTGATCAGCAGAGACTCTTCGTAGTTTCTTGACTTGGTCAGATAGTGGCTGTTGAGATTAATTGTCTCATTACTTCTCAGAAGATGTCTAAGTAATTGAGAACTAGTAAGACCCCTTTACAAGAATGATAGTGGGGCAAAATTATGAGAACTTACTTTGTTTGACTTTGCATAAGGGAAAGTTCATTTGTCTACAGGAATAATCCCTTTAAGCATGATGATTCAGGCCATCATTTCTCTAAATCCACTCTAGTAATTACAGATCCCACAGGCCTGGTGTGGCAGAAGGACTTTAAATGAACCCTCTGGAAATGTTTTAAAGGGATATCTTGATAGCTAATTTCTGTACTTAATGCTAGGATGTTAGAAAATTTTGTTTTAAGTAATAGAATGTTTTCATGCAGTGAAAGAATTGCCTTACTAATGAGCTCCATGTTAAAATATATTGAATACCAACTCTAGATGTATGATATATATATGTATATATATATCATATATATATGACAAGAAAAATTATCATCATAAAAGCTACTGTCAACCTAGAATATTATAAAGGCAAAGAATAAATGAAAGAATATATTGAAGAGATCTGTGGAGATTATTAGCAAATAGTAACATGCAATGAAATTAGGATTGTTTTTCATTTTCACTTTTAACTTTATTGAATTATTAAAGTATTTGTCAAATATAACATATGTTTGCATGTATACTCTGTATAAAGATTAACAGGAATGCAGGAGGATATTTTGGTGAATTCTGATCTCATGACAGAATGATGTCAGATTTGAAACCACACAGACCCTTAGTAAGAGATGTAAATATTTTGAACTGTCTATAGAATCAAGATAACAATTCCTACCCATTAAGCATAAAGCTCTTAGATGAGTGCTTAGCACATTTTATAGATTGCATTATTGCCTCAAATTCTTCAACCTTTCCTGTGTTCACACTCTTTGCTATGTGCCTTTATACTGCTCTGAGTAGGAGATGACTAGACGGGATGAGCTAGATGAGCTAGATGACTAGATGACTTGACGGGATGAGCACTGGGTGTTTTTCTGTATGTTGGTAAATTGAACACCAATAAAAATTAATTTAAAAAAATCTTTTCTAATAAAATCTATAGTTGAAAAAACATAACACATGAATCTCTCAGCCACATTGCCTGTTTGTACCAGTTTGGTTTCTTAACACAGCTCTTTGTGCATCCATGACTAAGGCTATAGGCACCCCAAAAAAGAAGTGTTTGAAGATTCCCTCTAGCAACTCAGAGTTGATCTCTAGTCCTCCTTTTATCTGATAAAATATCCTCAGATTCCATTATTTAGTACCTAGATTCTTGCTCTTGGCCCAGGTAAGCAGATTTTCATCGTGGTCATTCCAACAACTTCACTTTTTTTTTTCTTCACTTTTTATTTTGATTGCAGCTGGATACTCTGTCATCTGATACTCAGTTTTATGCCTGTAGCTCAAGGTGTCTGTCTTACCACATCTCCATACTCAGCCCAAACCCTGAGAAATGAGTTCTAACTTTCCTTAAAGGAAAGTTAGTTAGTTTTTCTTCTAGGAAGAAAAACTAAGCAAGAATTACCCAATATGATAATGGCTTAAGCAGCACTCTCATTGTAACCTTTTTTGGATTCAGTTGGCTAAACAATTCTTATTGTAGTGTGAGAGCAAAATAAGGTGTTTAGCTGAATTTTGTCAAAATTCTCCTCTCAGATAAGTGGGAATCCCGAACACTGGAATCCCAGAAGCCTGCTCTAGGCAGAGGGTTTAGGGAACCAATATTTGGGTCCATAGAGAATAGAAATAAACAAAGCCCAAGAGACAACATCCACAATTAAAATCAATATCAAAAGCCAAGTAGACAGTTCAACCAAAGTGCCAGTACAAAGGACTTATACAAAGAGGAATAATAATAATCAATACACAAAGGAATAATAATAATTCTTATACAAAGAACAATAATAATCAGAATAATAATCTGTGAGGCAACAGATCAGAAACCAGGAACCCTAGTCCATGTGCAAGTGAAATGATTTCCACTAGAGAAGGAAAGGGGTCCTGGAGAACATCCATAAACTTTTCAGAGAGTACCTGAGAGGTCAACAATGGCAGGGGATAAAGCTCTCCATGTCACCTGCCAACTCCAACAGCACCCTCAATGAACTATAAACCAACTAATCATTACTGTCAGAAGACCTCTAGTGGTTCTTGGACTGTGTATACAATACACATTCAAAAAGTGAGTCTCAGCCAACCATCTTTCTCCCAATTGCTCTCAATCATTCCACAATAGGAAAGGGAACAAAACAATTGCCCTCACCCACCACACCCTGGAGACAGTTCAACTTTCTTATTTCCCAGGAATCCCATCGGTGCAGGGAGGTGTAGTTGACAGAGGGGAGAACTGCTGTCTGTATATGAAGGAAATTGTTCATATCTGTCCATGGGCCATGGACACGTTAGATTAATAGAATTTTAACAAAAAAGTAGGGAGAAAAAAAAAAAAAAAAGAAAGCTATACAACCAGGAAGGGATCAATCTCTCAATAGCTTGAATTAGTGGAGACCTAGGTATGAATGTAATTTCAAATGTCTAGTAAATCCTATTGCCCTTCAAAAATATCTCTGCCTGAAACTGTGTCATTAGAGATTCATTTCCTGGGTTAAAAGAATACCTTAAATATTTCTCCCATCATACTCTTTTATAATATAGTGGTCCTTGGGAGAAGTAAGAATCCACTAGTCATTTAAGCCCTAGTAGCAATTAGCTTAATAAAAGGAGGTTGGGGATAAGCAGGCAGATCTATTGGAATTCCACAGTGGCTATTGTAAGACCCTGATCACCTGGCTGTGAAAGTGATGGTAGGGTAGGGATAGGAGACAAAGAATAGAAAAGTAAGAAGAAACACAAGAAATGAGTAAAACTTCACACATTATAATAATTAAAATGTTGGGAACAAATAGAAAGAAAAAGGACAAGCCAGTGTTCTAATGTTAGCATCTTCCTCAGGGGACTGTCTGGAGGACCAGCCAAAATAATGCATGTAAAACATCTAGCATAATACTTGATATACACCAGGCACCCAAAAAGCAACAACTATCATACTGTTATTTTAAGTTTCATTTCCCTAAGGAGATGTCTGTGTTCTTAAAACAAGTGCCAGTCTTTGAGGTCAGATCCTGAATCTCATAACCTCATCCACACCCACTCTTCAATCCTTATTCAATGCAATTCTCCTACTAACATATCAGCTACTCGGTTCCCATATAAGCCTTTCCCTTCCCTTCCATTTGGATGTACCATCTGGTCCCATGGTCCTTCCTTCTTACCTATTCTCCTTTTACTTCCTTGTTCAGTGTTTACATGGACCTAACTTCCTTTCTAGAGTAAACCATTCTCCAGATTCTCCTCCTATATACTGTTCCCCTTATGAAGAGCTTTCTAGTCTGTCTTGGATTCATAGACACAACCTTATAGAAATAAACTAATACTTTTAGTAAACCTGAATGTCAGACCTAGTGTTGCCCTTGGTCACTGTGTGACTGTGAAAAAGTTATTTATCATCTCTGAGCCTCAATTTTCTTATCTAAAAAACATTTCTTCTCCTTTCTATTCATTTGGTATTCGACCCACATATACTGAACAGTGAAATAAGTACACTGTAGTGAATGAAAAATAGACATGGTCATTCTCTCCACAGAGCTTATAGTCCAGAATATGAGGAAACTATTTCAGACATTCAAATAATGTAAATAAATATAAAATAATAAATGAGATTTTAAATAAAAGTAAAATAGGAACTGCAGCAGGTGCTATAAATAAAGGATGTTGGGCATATAAGAGAAGAATTTTACATAGTTATGGGATCAGGGAAGATTGACTTTCCCTGAAGAAGTGAATCTTCAGCTAGGGTTTAAAGAACTAGTATGAGTAAACTAGACAAAAAGAATAGAAATTATTCTGGAAAAATGGAACAGCGTTTTGAAAGGTTCTTTATTTATGTGGCACATTGATAAGACTTGGTATTGGATTATATAAAAAGTTGGAGGAAATGAAAATTTGATAATGGCCTCTTTGCTTTCTAGTGGACAAATGGCAGCCATGTGACTGTCAAAAACTTAAATCCTTAAAACTTCTAAGATTTTACCCTACCGGAAGCTAACAAGTTAGTCTACTACAGCATCTTTTTTTGGAGGCTGGCGGCAGACATAAGGCTCCTGGGTCAGAGACAAAGGACTTTCCTCTCATGGAATAGGCAGTTTCATGTTTGCATCAGTTTCCCTTGCCTCTAAATGCCATGGGGGTACATGGAGTGGCCCAGGTGAGTGCTGAGCACACCTTGATTCCTATCCCAGCTGAGGACCTCAAAGCCTAAGAAATGCAAATCCTTCATAATAGGTTGACACAAATCTTCCCTTTGCCCTGAGAAGAGACATTCTTTATTTTACTGGATAATAAGCGAATCTGCTCTTTGTTCTGGAGGTTGACACTCAGTATAGAAACATCCTTAATAAGACTGTCCACAAAAAGGACTGCAGTGCCCCTGCTCACAAGATGTGCAAAAACACAAGAGACCCAGAGGGAATTGCTTTCCTACAGTGGTAAACCCTGGAAAAGAACTTGAGGTTCTATGGCTGAGGTTTTCTGAGGATCAAACAACACCACGTAAGCTAAACTGACCGCAAAACTACAAAGAAAGAAGCCACCCACTGAGCCACCCAGGCGTCCCCAACCCCAGGTCTTGACTACACTCACATAATATGCCATTTTGCTACATTGATCTTCACACAGACTTTATAGGGTTGGATTATCATCTTCATCTTTCACAAAAGAAATCTGAGAGCTTGAGATGTTGAGTAATTACCTTGACTTCACATTTGGTGAGATGCAAAGATCTGATGGGCCCACCTTCCTGAGTCTCACCGATAAAAGTGCCAGTAAGCAAAGAAGGGTCATGGTAGGGGCTGCCTGTCCTCTGTCAATAAAGGCAGAATTGGCATCTGTATTGGTTCATTATCGGCTACTTTTTAATCTATGATAGTCCTGTGTAAGTTTTAAGTGAGTCTACTAGAAATGATGCTTTCCCTGATATTCTTGGAAAATAGATAGAAAAGTCTTTCTTAGGATTTTTGTTACAATAAAGCATTGTAAATACGTCAAATATCATCATTAAGGTACTAGCTAAACAAACTACGGGATATCCATGCTATGGGATACTATGTTTTTTTTTTTTTTAAGATTTTATTTATTTATTCACGAGAGACACAGAGACACAGGCAGAGGGAGAAGTAGGCTCCCTGCAGGGAGCCCGATGTGAGACTCGATCCCAGGACTCCAGGATTATGCCCTGGGCCAAAGATAGGTGATAAACCGCTGAGCCACCCAGGGATATGTTAACATATGAGATACTATGTTAGCCTCGTATGTATGTATGTTATGGCATCCATAGGGATCTTTACATTTCATTTTTTAGACTTTAGTACTGTTTGAATCTTCTACAGTAAGAATGCTTTTCTATGTCACTTACACAACTGAATGTAAAGAAGAAAAAATCTCAATCACCACTTATATTTGTCACTTCCAAGTGTCTTCCTAGTACACAGTTTGTGTCACAAAGACACATTTCCATTTATTACCACATGATCTACATTTAAACCAAGTGCCTGAATTTTGCATGGCCCAAGTACTTTTTAACATTGCCCATGGAAGGATTGTCATTTAAAATATGTTTTGTACTGCTTTTGAAACACATTTAATCTTTTCTCCATTAATCTGCTTTCCCTAAACCTTTCCCTAATTCTTCTCAAGGATTTCCCACCTGCTGTGCAGGATATACAACAGAGTGACTCTAATCATGTTTGGAATTATTTTTATCAATTTAATCCATATTTGGCAGTTATTTTCATTCTAAAGTCTTAGACATTTTAGGCTGTATGCTGATCAATTTCTCAGTGTTACGTGACATTGGCAACAGATAAGATAATAAATGGATAATTATCTTCTGAAAAATATGTTAGCTCTTCACATAGGCTAAGCTAAGCTTAGATCTATCCACTGAATATGTTTTCAACCTTCCAGTTGTGGAGGTTCTCTACAACCCAAAATAATATCTTTTCACCAGTTATATACAGACTGCATATGTTTTGAAGTCTTTTTTCATGCAGGCTTACAGGTTCATTTTTTGCTGGTTTATGGGTTACTTTCTGATGCAAAATCCAGTTTGAGACTTTAAATAGAGTCGGAAGGTCAGATGGATCATTTGAGACTCCACCTCCTTAGATTTGGCCAGGATTCTCTTTTGTCTTTGAAGGAAGACACAGTCAGTTTCTCCTGGGATGGCCACCCCTATTAGCTGCAGATGCTGGGTCTTCCTCCTAACATTGCATTCTATTGGTGGCATGCCCCTCACTATCTTTTCATTTTCACAGAATAGCAGCCTTTGGGAATGTGTGGGTAAAGCAATGAGACTGGCATCAGAGAACACAGCCACTGGGCACCAGGTGAGCACAGAGCTGCCAGGGGACAAAGCAGGCACCATTGGATTCATTGTTTGATTTTGTTTGTTTGTTTATTGTTCTTTTGTCATGAGTGGAAACCCATGAAATGATACCTGGTAGCTGTGATAGGAAGGTCTGTGTTTTGAGCTATTACAGGCTTCATTTCCAATATTCTGACCTTCATAAAATGGAAATTATACCCATATACGGTTCAAATGGTGTCATAAAACATGAAAAAATCCTTTACAAAAGTGAAATCTCACCAAATTATAGTATTTAGTTACTTTCTGTACCTAAGGCTTTATGAGTTTGACCCTGGCTCTGCTACTTATCAGCTTGTATGACAAATGACTTAACCCCCCCAAAGCCTCAGCTTTTCCATGGATATGCCCTGGACTTCCCTCGTGAAATTTTCATGAGAATTAAGTGAAATAAAAGTAATCAACCTTGAACCCACCCTACTTCTGGACTTCTCAGCATGTGAAATAATTAATGTCATTACTGTTTAAGACACATTACCTGGGGATTCTTCTGCTCAAAATCAAGAGCATCCTACTCAGTGTGCCACACTTGATTTTGCTGCTTCCAGCCCCTAGAGTTAGTTATATACTTCAACAGCTGCTGCCTTGTCCTCAGGATTCTCCTGTGGCACAGTGGCCATCCATGGGTCCTTGTTCCCTTATATCCTTATGATAAAACATCTAGCAGAAACTGGAACTTTTCTTTTTTAAATTTTTCCTTTAATCACCCAGTGCTCATCACAGCGAGTACACTCCTTAATCCCCGTCATCTATTTCACCCATCCCTCATCCCCCCTTCTTTGTCATAACCATCAGTCTGTTCTCTACAGTAAAAAGTGTTTCTCAGTTGGTTTTCCTCTCTCTCTCTTTCATTTTTTTTCACTTTACTCGTTTGTTTTGTTTCTTAATCTCCACATATGAGTGAAATTATATGTCATTCTCTGACTGACTTATTTCATTAGCATTATACTCTCTAGCTCCATCCACATCATTGCAAATGGCAGGATTTCATTCCTTGTATGGCTGAGTAATGTTCCATCGTGTATACATACCACTTCTTTATGTGTTCATCAATTGATGGACACTTTGGGCTGCTTCTATATCTTGGCCATTGTAAATAATGCTGCTATAAACATAGGAGTGCATGTATCCCTTTAAATTAGAATTTAAGTTAGAAATTAAATTTTGTATTCTTTGGGTAAATCCCGGTAACGTGATTACTGGATTGTAAGGTATTTCTATTTTTAACTTTTTGAGGAAGCTGTATACTGTTTTCTAGAGTGGCTGCGCAAATTTGCATCCCCACCATAGTGCACAACAGTTCCCTTTTCTGCACATCCTCTCCAACCCCTATTGTTTCTTGTGAGTTTGATTTTAGCCATGATGATAGGTGTGTGGTGTTATCTCATTGTAGCTTGATTTGCATTTCCCTGATGGTTAGTGATGATGAGCATCTTTTCATGTGTCTGTTGGCCATCTGTATATCTTCTTTGGAGAAATTTCTGTTGACATCTTCTGCTCATTTTTATTTTTTTAAAGATTTTATTTATTTATTCATGAGAGACACAGAGAGAGAACAGTAGAGACCTAGGCAGAGAGAGAAGCAGGCTCCATGCAGGGAGCCCAAAGTGGGACTCGATCCTGGGACCCCAGGATTATGCCCTGGGCCGAAGGCAGATGCTCAACTGCTGAGCCACCCAGGCGTCCCTTCTGCTCATTGTTAAATTGGATTATTTGTGTTGAGATGTTGAGTTTTTTTAAGTTCTTTATATAATCCGGAACTTTTCTTTCTAATTCTTAGATATTAATTTCCTGAATTCTTACCCTATATTCTTTTTAATTGCCCCAAAGAGGCAAGTCCTTGGCTCCTTTCTCTTAACTATTCCACTTGGAATCTGAATCCTGGGGCCGAGTGCCTACCTTATGTTTGTCTCAGACCTGCCATTAGCATGAAGTTTCTGTCCCGTGATTTCCATCATACCTGCTGCTGGTTGACTTTCCTGGTGAAGATCCTCTGCCTGCTACACTTCCTTTCTCAGCAAATAGGACAAAGCCTCTAAATGCCAAGTTTTACAATTTCTCCAGAAAGGTGCATATACCCAGGGAAAAATTTATTTATTTATTTATTTATTTATTTATTTATTTATTTATTTATAGATTTTATTTATTCATGAGAGACAGAGAGAGAGACAGGCAGAGACATAGGCAGAGGGAGAAGCAGACTCCTTGCAAGGAGCCCAATGTGGGCCTTGATCCCAGGACCCTGGGATCATTCCCTGAGCCAAAGGCATATGCTGAACCACTGAGCCACCCAGGTGCCCCACAGGGAAAAATTTAACAAACGATTATTTTTCCTTTCCAGTTTCTTTTTCTTATATTCTTTTTCTCTTTCCAGTTATATATTAATACAATAACATTGATATATATGAAACACCTAGACTTCAATTTTCTCAGATTTCAAAGCTATTTTGTTGAATTTCTTCAAAGTTGCACTCCTTTATCATCAATACCTCATTCACCTGGATATTGTGTGAAATTGTCTTATCCTGATGAATATGCTCTAAACCACTATATTTACTTAGAGCAAGACTAGGTTTCCTGACTATTGAATAGATGAGTACATTTCTTTTGCCTGATATGATAGCTACAGCCACATGTGATTTTTAAATATAAATTCACTGAAACTAGACACAATTTAAAATTCAGTTCCTCAGGGGTGCCTGGGTGGCTCAGTTGGTTAAGTGTCCAACTCTTGATTTTTGGCTCAGGTCATGATCTCAGGGTCATGAGATGAGCCCTGTGTTTGGCTCTGCACTGGGCATAGAGCCTACTTAAGATTTTCTCTCTCTTTTTCTTCCTCTCCTACTCTCTGCCCCTCTCCTACTCTCTCTATAAAACAAATAAATAAATACATAAATAAATAAAATTCAGTTCTTCAGTCACACTAGCCACTTTGCAAATGCTCAGTAGCCACATGTGGCTAGTGGCCACCATATTGGACAGTACAGGTTATAGAATATTACCATCATTACAGAGTTCAGTTATATAGCACTGCTCTAGGTTATAAAGTGTCAAATTTTAAAAGCTGAGTGTCAATATTCCAATTTTGGAAGGGATATAAGCTTAAATATGGTGGTTAATTATTGACCCTCAGATTCATACCTCTGCTCTACCACCTAACTAACCATGTGACTCTGGACAAATTAGTTTACTTCCCTGAAATGTATTTATTTCAGATCTATAAAATGTATTACCCATTTCCCTCAGCTATTGTATATGAAAGTGCTTTGTAACTAAAAAAGTCACATTGAGTTTGGTTGGAGATTACAGGTAGGGCATGTTAGTACAAGTGATCACCATGTGTCTATTGCCAACACAATAAAATGGGGGAAAGTATTTCAGGGTTGACCTTCATGACAGGTAAGAAAAGAGATATGGTAGTGGCAACAGCTCCACCAACCCCTGGTATTGGCCACATGCTGTTCTTGGCAGGTATATCAAACTCTTCTCACGACCCAGCTTCACTCAGGAACATATACTGATTGCTTGACTGTGTTTGGCATATTTCATCCAGGGCCCACAGCCTTTAGGGACAATTCCCACCCACCTTTTCACCAGTGAGGATCTTATTAACACAAAGCGGCTCTGGTTCTAATTGGTGGCTGTCATTGACCTTCTTGAGACCAAGTGTAGAGATTCCATTCTACTTTTTGATGCAAGTGCAGAGGTCTACCACTCACCCTATGATATTGCTGTTGTATAGCATTACTGAGATTACTCAAATAATCTCATCACAAACAATGTGTAAGCCATTTGCAAACTCCCACATTTTAAGCCATTTTCCCATAGAGGAGGACATTAGAAACTCAGCCCCATCTCATTATCCATTTGAATAACTTTTTCAATTTTGAGTTTGCTGCCTAACCATGAAGGCCGAATTATGACTAGATTCTCCTTTTCTCTCTCTCTCCCTCTCTCTTTCTCTCTTCCTTGCCTGTTGAGAGCACTAAATAGATAAATAAAAATCTCTGCAGATTAATTGTAGGTACTGTGGGCTAGAAGCCAGACTGGGCTGATCTGCAGCGTCTGAGCTTTGTCTGTCTGTGTCTTTTTTTTTTTTGGCTCGTCATTATAGGGGATTCAATTATAATCTTTCTCCATAAGCACAGTAGAGGTTTGCATACACCAGCCCTGGGGCATTATTCATCATAATGCATTTTGAGAGTGAAAGAAAAAGAAGATGTCTCTGGTTTCCCCTAAAGCTGTATTTTTCATTTGGAGACTTGGTCAAATTTTAGTATTTTTATCCCTCCCATAAGTCCCTTTCTCAAGCATAAGCTATTCTCAGAGTATTCTCATGAAAATGCTAGAGGATACTTAAGTATAAAGGCAGGGCTTGTTGGCATTTGCTTGGGAGGTCTCTCAAAAAAAAAAAAAAAGACAAAGAAGTATAAAGAAATTTAAGCTTGGAAATTTGTCTCCTTCCTTCCATGCAGACTTTTGAGACTTGGGATAATCTTGGGGAAGTTTCCACTGAAAGAGAATCAACCAGACCTATAAGAGTCTGTTTTCTGTGACCCACAGCCTCTCCTGATAATGACAGCTACCGCTGAATGCTTCCTCTGGGCCAGGCACTATTCTGAGTGCTCTACAGGCATTAACCCATTTAAAATCTACAGAACTCCTTTGAGGAATATAGCATAATTATTCTCATTTTGCAGAGACAAATGTAGAGAATTTTTTTTTCTTTTGAAAACTTAGTTCTGTTCACAGAACCAGTAAATGGCAGAGATGGGATTCAAAATCTAGATAGCCAGAGCCTATGCTTTTAGCCTTTTATGTACACAAATAGTTTAATTTCAAAATAAGGAAAAAATACTCAAAACTACTACAGTCTTCACATAGTCAGGTGGCTGTGGCTGCTATTTATAACTATTTTCTTCATTAATCATTCTGTATTACATTCAGCAATTGTGTTGACTGGCATGGTTCCTTGCCTGGTGGAGTGACCCAAACCTCTGTTCCTGAGGGATGTTGACCATAATCAGTCCTGTCTATATTGGGTTGTTATAGTTTTTTTTTAAATTAATTTTTATTGGTGTTCAATTTACCAACATACAGAATAGTTTTAATCATAGGACTGGGGAGTGTTAAAACGCTCCAGAGGATTTCTTGCATTACAAACATATTCCTCCTTTCCCTCAGGTGGCAGCAAACCAATTTCCCCCCAGAAATTAGGTTCAGTCACCCTAGTTAGTAGGAATAAAACCTCTTTTTTGCCTCTTCATTCAGTGACTTGAAGATCCCCAAATGACCAGGTGGAAGTTTCAGCTTCCATTTTCAGAGAACTATTGCTGTGTCCCATGGTAGAAGCATTCCTCCTTTGGAAAGTGTAACCTCTAGCAGAGTATATCCCACAGTTGTGGGGATTGATGAAAAAATATTTCTAGTGGATATCTAATGAGAGGAGTCTCTGCATTTTCATTCCTGATCACAATGCCATGAAACCTATCTATGGGAAAAGCAGCACTACATATCATTTGCTGATTTAAAGCACATACTGTCTCCTGGAATACAGTGTCCCAAACCTACAAGGTCTTGTTACCCATATGTCAGTGCATCTGTGCCTTAAAAAGCCATGCCACCATTCTATCAGGCCAGCCATTTTAGGGGCCCATTGGGCCCATTGTTATACTGCACTTGCTATATACTGCACATTCTATGTGTTCTTTGATCAGAAGCTAGGCTATGTAAGTTATTATATTAGTGAGTGTGGCATTCACCAGTCAATGGGTGGTGGGTTTGCCAGAAATATTACAGATATGGGAAACAAATCTATATTCAGCATAAGTGTCTATTCCAGTGAGAATAAAGCTCTCTGTTCCTTCCATGGTGGAAGTGTTCCAGTGTAAACAACCTGCCACCAGGTAGTTGGATGATACCCTTCGGGAATGATGCCATATCAGGAGCTCAGCAGGTTGTTGGCAGATTAGGCACTCTGTAAGTGTAAAAGCCAGCTTGGACCTCATGAATAGTCTGTGTGAAGGAGCTCATGCTTATCCTCTATCTATGTCGCCATGGCTACTTTGTAAGTTCAGTGGGCAAGAATAGGGGTGGCTGAGGAAGGAGATTCCCTGAGGTCCACATGGCACTTCATCTTATCCACCTGATTAAGTTTATGATAATCCACAGTTATTCTAAGATATATATATCTTCTGCATTGGTGAATGAAAATGTGGTAGGAATCATCTTCAAGTCCTCGATGGTGTCACTAATCTCTATAATCCATTTAGAAATATGGTTTTGCTTTTGACTCACTATTTTGATAGATAGAGACAGTTTTAGTGGCTTCTACTTGGCTTTTAGTGGCTTCCTACCATATCTCTCATTTAATGGGTCAATGAGCCAACATGGAAATTCTCCCAGTTTCTTAGTATTTTTATTCCAGTTATGCATTCTAGGTCTCCTTTAGTACTCAATATTATTAATGGCCTTTAGAGAACAACCACCACAGATCTCTTAGAGGAAGATGAAGCCTACTAACCTGGCAAATGTATTTTTCATAGCCTTAACAAATAGAGTGTATTTATAACTCTGCAAGGGACATGATGGGGGAGTGGGTGAGCATGTCTTACCTTAACATGATAAATCCATTCTGGCATTCCAGTCCAAGACTTTAGACACTTTCCTCTACAACATACTAAGGAAGTTCTGGCATTCCAACTTCATTTAGTGTTGGCTGCCTTAACATCCAGTTTTCATTTAACCAATTAAGCAAATTGTTAAAGCTATCCACAGTGACCCAATCCTGCACTTGTACAACTCTGAAGTTTTATGTCTAGGTGCCTTGCTTAACTCACCCTAGTCCTGAACCCAGTAGAACTGAAGAACAAAAAGAATTTTTCAGTAATCTAAAAAGGTGTGTGCAAAGGTGTGGGCTACTAAGCAAAGGTGCAAAGGTGTGGGCTGCTAAGCAAAGAAATGCTTCTTTAGAAGTATTCAGAAAGCTGGAATGTTGGATGTAAAGCATAAAGAGCTCATCAGAAAGCTGGAACTTTATAAAGCATAGGCCAGAAACTCTAGGCCTTGCTGAAAGGAAACTCCTGGTTTTGCTCTCAAAATAATGCTGGTGGTAATCTGAATCTAACTAATGCTGTATCAAATTATAGAGCCATATAAACTACTTAAGAGATTAAAGAAGTTTCCTCAACTAGTAGTTTTAATGGAAAAGAGGCATGCTCTTTTCTGAGAGTAAATATTGTTTAATTAATTCTCTATAGGGTTTTTATATACAATATCTGGCATATGATAATAATAATAAAGATACTGGCAAAGAAGCAACGAAGTGTGAGCTAGGATAAAAAGAGGAGATGGTCAAAAAAACATTGCTAGAGATGGTCAAAATGTTGGAATTCTCAACAAGGACAATAAAATAACTACAATAAATATATTAAAGGAAAATATTGGCAATACATATTAACAGATGAGAAGTCTTTGCAGAAATGTGAAAACTTAGAAAGAAACAATATGGAAATATTAAAAATAAACATGATACAAGAAAAGAAGAATTTTTTTTCATTTGATTATTTTATTAAAAAATTTTTTAATAATAAATTTATTTTTTATTGGTGTTCAATTTCCCAACATACAGAATAACACCCAGTGCTCATCCCATCAAGTGCCCCCCTCAGTGCTCGTCACCCAGTCACCCCCACCCCCCGCCCTCCTCCCCTTCCACCACCCCTAGTTCGTTTCCCAGAGTTAGGAGTCTTCATGTTCTGTCTCCCTTTCTGATATTTCCTACCCATTTCTTCTCCCTTCCCTTCTATTCCCTGTTTATAGCAACTGGAAAATCAGAGGTAGTAATCAGTAAACTTGAAGAGAGGTCAGTAGAAATTAACCAAACTGAAATGTAGAGAGAAAAAAAAGAATGAAAAAAAAAGAGAAAGAAACAAAGCAAATAAGAACTAAGAAACAGTATCAAATGATCTATACATCTGTATTTAAGATTCTAGAAGTGAATGAGATAGAGGACAGAGAAGTATGTGAAGAGACAATGGCTGACGAACTAAATTGTCCCAAATTGATGCTTTATAAAGCACAAGCAAGAGAAAGAATTACAGCAAACCTAAACACATCATACTCAAACTGATATAAACTAACATTAAAAAGAAAATCTTTAAAATGACCAAATTGGAAATACACACACACACACACACACACACACACACACACCACAACACATTACATCCTCAAGAACAATTATAACACTTATGACTGACTTCCCATCAGAAATAGTAGAGGCCAAAAAACAATGGGGAGACATCTTTGAAAGTGCTGAAAGGGGGGAAAATCTGTCAAACTAGAATCTCATATCCCACAAATAATACATACCTTAAAAATAAAGACAAAATAAAGACATTTTTAAGTATACAAAAGATGAGAGAAATAACTACAGCATACCTACATTACAAGAAGTGCTAAAATAAGTTCATCAAGCTAAATGAGAAATTATGCCATATGGAAGCTCAGATCTACAGGAAGGAATGAAAACCATCATAGGGGATAAATATAAATTTCTTAATTTATATTTGTACGTGTATTTTCATATCTTTAAAAGGCCATTAACATTTAAGCAAAAATAACAGCAGTGCTTTGTGGCATTCATAGTATATGAATAAAGTAAAATATATGATGAGACCATAAAGAATAGTAAGACAGTAACATGAATTATACTGTATTAATAGTCTTATATTGTTTGGAAAGAAGTGTAGGTACATTGTTATGAATTAAAGATGCATATTGAATCTCTAGAGAAGCAACGAAAAAAAAACCACAAAGAGATATATCTAAAAAAATTAATAAAGAAGATAAATTGGAATACCTAGAGTCATTCAGTATACTCAAAGTAGGCAGGAAAGACCTAACAAAGGAAAAGAGGAACAGAAAAGACAAATAGAAAATATATACTGATATGATAGGCTTACCCAACCCTATCAGCAATTAAATTAAATGTAAATATACTAAACACTTCACTAAAAGGTAGAGACTGTCATACTAAATTAAAACACAAGACCAAATTTATGTCTTTTGTATGGATTAAAATCAAGCAAAAGAAAATAAAAAATAAAATAATAAGAAATAAATTGGATAAATATTAACCATCAAAAAGCTTTAGCAGTTACATTAATATATGGCAAATATTAATAAAAGTATTATTATAGATAGAGACATATAATAATCATAAAAGGATAAATTCATCAAGAAGACATAATAATCTTACATGTGTTGGTCCCTAATAACTGTGTTTCAAAATACATAAGGAAAAATTTTATTACTAAACAGAGAAGTAGATTAAATCTCTTTCATAGTTGGAAGTTTCAACATTCCTTCTCAGTAATTAATAGAATAAGTAGTCAAATTATAAGTAAGTCTGTAGAAGATTTGACAATATTAATCATCCAATCGACCTAGTTGATATTATAGAATAACATATTCAACAACTGTATAGTACACATCCTTTTCAAAGGTTGATCAATAAAATAAGTTTCAATATATTTCAAAGGATATAAATCATAATATGTTTTCTGACCATAAGAATATTAAATTAAAAGTCAACAATTACACGATATCTAAAATTTGGAATATTTACAAATAGAGCAACACTTTTAAATGCCTTATGGATTAAAAAAAGACAGCACAAAAGAAATTAGAATTGCAAAATGAATTATAATGAAAATATAATATATCAAAATTTATGACATGCTGCTAAAGTAGTGTTGAGAGGAAAATTATGGGTTTAAGTGGATATATTAGAACTGGAGAAAGGTATAAAAACAACAATCTAAGTTTCCTCCTTAGAAAGCAAGAAAAGAAAAGGCAAATTAAAACAAAATAAATAGAAGAAACTAAAAATTCCCCAAAACAAATGAAATATAAAACAAATAATAGAGAAAATCAACAAAGTTTAGGCTTGTAAATGACTGTGCATAGTACCTTTATTCATAATAGCCAAAAATTGGAAGCAATGTCAATTTCCATCAACAGATAAATAAACAAATTGTGTTATATTCATACAATGACATATGGAGTGAACTACTGATACATGCAACAATATAGATAAATCCCCAAAACATTATGCTGAATGATAAAATCAAAACAAAAGAGAAAATATTGTATGATTTCATTTATATGAGCTTTAGAATAGGGAAAACCAATCAATTGGGGTTTGCCTAAACCAGAGGATGAATAGGGATTGACTAGGAAGGAACACAACGGAGCTTTCAGGAGTGAGGAAAATGCCTATATCATGATCTGTTTATTCACTTTTAACTATTTCATTGAAGTGGAAATACCATATAGTTCTTCCGTTAGCAATGTTAACATGTTGTCATTTACAATTTGAAAATTTTGTTTTTATTTATTCATGACAGAGAGAGAGAGAGAGAGACAGAGACAGAGACACAGGCAGAGGGAGATGCAGGCTCCACGCAGGGAGCCTGACCCAGGACCCGATCCCGGGACCCCAGGACTGCGCCCTGGGCCAAAGGCAGGCGCTGAACCGCTGAGCCATCCAGGGAACCGGTCATTTACAGTTTGATAATTTTTAGTAAATTGAACAGCTATGCAACCATCATCACAATCCAGTTTTAGAACAATTCCATCACCCTAAAAGAATTCCCTTTCCTATTTGTAGTTTTTCCCCACTTACATCCCTATCCCTCGTAAGTTACTGATCAGATTTTTATTTCTACAGTTTCGCCTTTTCTTGAAATGCCCTATCAATGCAATCATAGAATACATAGTCTTTTATACCTGACTTCTTTTAATCATCATATTTTTGAGGTTCATCCATGTTTTTGTACATATTAGTAGTACCTACCTTTTTACTGCTAAGTAGTATTCTATTACATGAATACACTACATTTTACTTATCTCTTCATCTAATGATTGACATTTGAAATGTTTCCACATCTTGACTATAACAAATCAGCTGCTGTTAATATTTGTATGTAAGCCTTCATGTGAATATGTGCTTTCTCTTGGGTATATAGGAGAGGAATTGGTGAGTCACAGAATGACTCCACATTTAACTTCCATTTGCAAACTTCTTAAGAGACATTTTAAGAAACTGCTTTTTGGGGCTCCTGCATGCTTCAGTCAGTTCAGTCAGTTGAACATCTGCCTTTGGCTCAGGTCATGATCCCAAGGTCTTGCTTCTCCCTCTCCCTTTTTGCCTCCCTCCCCACAACTCATGCTCTCTCTCGCAAATAAATCAATAAAATCTTTTTAAAAAGAAAGAAATTGCTTTTAAAGAAGCATCATTGAATTGGAAAATGTTTAGATTAGAGGCCAATAAACTTGCACTAACATCCTGTCCCTGGTTTGTAGCAGCTGAGTGACTATGGATAAGTCATTTAAGCCCTGTGTTTCCTCATACTCCAAATAGTAGTAGGAGATAATGCCTCAAATACTTTGTTATTTGGGGAATTGAGTTAGCATAAGCAAAGTCCACTGATCATTCTCAAACTTCCAACCAGATCAAACAACAGGTATATGTTGTTTGAAGTATTTGCAGATATTTATTTTCATTCTTCCTTCTTTTTCTAAGCTTCACTTGGCATAGGATCAGTAAACCCACCCAAATGCAAGGCAGCAGATAATGTTGTTGACAGGAGAGAAACTAGAAGGCAGGAGAGTACAAACCAGAAAAACATTAGTAATCTTCTAATTGTGGCTAAGAAAAACTTTCTCAGTGGCTCAAGACCTCAAGGGCTATCATACAGGAGAAATGAGGCTGAAGAAAGACTGTTTCTTTACCTAAATCTGTGCAGTGCAAAAAATTTGTCTCTCTACCTAATGTGTGCTTAGCAATAGGTTGTTAGGGGCTCATGGCATTTGGAGGAATACAAACATTCTTTGGCTTCAAGAAAATTGCCATCTAGTTAAGAGAATAAGGCCAACATCCAAGAAAGAGTCAAAAAGTGTAATGAGTTGCTCTGTCATGTGGTCCAGATTCACTTACTATGGGAGTCAGGAAGGGAAAGAGATTTACACAGATATGATGGAAATCTTCTTGAATGATATAGGGTTTGAGATGGGTGCAAATCTTTCCTCTTTTAAGTTACAGAACTTTAATAAGGATTCAGAAAAAAAGTAAATACAGAAACTATAGGCAGATGTTTGGAGGACAAAAGGTAGATGAAATGGACATACTGTGAAATGGCCACTCAATTCATATAAACTGACACTTCTGAGACAGATGGATACTAATATGGCCATTAAAATTTAATGTTCATAAATCAAATAGAAATGCCCCTTACATTCAACAATTTTGAGGTGAAGTACCCAGGAAATAGTCATCTTGCAAAAGAGAAGATGGCAAAATATCTTATTACAGTTATATACAATCTACAGAATTTCACAATTATGTCCAATTTACCATAGGATATATCCTGATCATGTGGTAAATGCAGTGTGCACTCTGGGAACTTTGAAAGACACAGACACATACACATACACAAACATACAAAGGAAACTCATTTGGCCACAATCCAACCCTCCAGAGAATCTCCTTGCTAACATGTTGTCATTATCTTTTCACAACTGTCTATATGTGTGATTGAAAGTGTGCAGTCTCACAGAGCACATTAAAGCTCACTCATCCTCCCCCTCAGATAAAAACCAAGTCACCTCAGATAAAGAGAAGTCCTTCAGTCACTCTAGGTCACAGAACAGTTTAGGTCAGTAATTAATGTCCATCCCAGAGTAATAATATAAACTTCAATCTTCACTTAAAGGCCAAGCCCCTCCCACATTCTTTGCCTTTTAGTTGATCCACTACCTGCAGTGGTTAGGGGGCCCTTTCTTCTTCTTTCATCTTTCCTTCTTTCTGCACTTCTACTTCTCCTCTGACCTGCCCACTTGGTTTCTGATCCCACATAGCTGGAGTGTTAGGAGTGAGAAGGGGAGGGGGACACAGCAGAATTCTTACTTGACTGATGCTGGTAAGTTGGCCTCAGCTCTATCTGGTCCTGGCAAGTATTTAAGCTCATTCTTTCAGTCATAGAGCATTTCTATGGGTTATTTGGATATCCCCATACCGTCCTTTTGTTGGGAGTATCTCACTTGGTACAGGTGGATGCATTCTTCTGGCCGGTCACTTAAGATGCTTCTCTGAGCCTCTAAGATCTGACAGCCATCTCCAGCTTGCTTCGCTGCAAGTCTCGTGTTTGGACAGCATCTGAGACAACTGCTCACCAGTTCTCCCTGGCATATGGCCCTCAAACCTCACCCACAAGAAACAAATCTTTTTGTGGAGGGAGTGAAGTTACTCCCTATGCTGTAACCCCAGCCCTCCTTTGTCAGCTCCTTACTCCAGTGTTTTTCTTTTTAGGCTTCTCAAGCATGAGTCAGACACATTCAGGAGGACATAAATTAAGTTCTCCAAGTTGTCTCATTGGAATCTCTTTCCTAAGCTTAAAATTGGGGAGGAGAGGGATGGGCCTCAGAGAACATCAATAGCTCTCTTCTGTCTCAATAAATCCTCTTTGCATCTGTAACTTAAGATTCTTTTTATACGAGAGGTTGAGTTGCAAGATTGTTTTGTGAACCCTTTCTTTGCAGATTCTACATGGTGCTTTCACCTCTGCTGTCTTAGGGTGATGGCTTAAATTGAGACTAATCTAGTTTTGTTTGTTTATGTGTGTGTGTGGATGTATATAAAGGAAATTTGGCTCCTATAAGACATGTCATTTGACTGTGACAGAGACTAGATACATGTTCACCAACCATTTCCTCTTTTTCCTAGACACACAGCTATATAATATTTTTAGTTTCCTTGCACTTAATTATTCCCACGTGAGCATGACTTAGTTTTAACCAACAGAATATAAGTAAACATGACATGTGTTCTTTCAGGCCAGGCCTACAAAAACTCCCATACATGAACCCTCTAGATTTTGCCTCTTCCATTGGTTGGTACCCTGGAATGCAACGATCTTGGAAGCCACGTGTTGAAAATAACAGAGCCACAAGTGGAAAAAACTTGGGCTCTGAGTCTTTACAGGGAGAAAAGCTTTCCACCAATGAGGAATATTTACATGTGTTAGACTTTATGAGAGTAAGGAAGAATTTCTATTGTAATAAGCCACCGATATTTTGCTGTTCCGACTGCGAGCATTACCCTAATTAATATAACTTTGTTAGGTTAGAGTATTGGATTTTTCTTATTGATTTGTAAGATCCCTGTATTTATTATTTAATATATAATCTGCAATCTTGTCATGAATTTTGCAAAAAAAAATTCCCAGCTTTAGTTTACATTTTACAGTTGTTTTCACGGCATTTTTACTACAAAATAATGAAGTTTTTCACAGTGAGATCTGGCAGTCATTACTTTGATGGCTTGATTTTTTTTCCCTCATGTTTTAGAAAGGTATTTTTGGTATGTTGATAATTATAAATTTTGTTGCCAACCTCTCCACTGATAGATATGCTGGTATAGTCAATAGCTCTTAATTCCTGGTTTGGAGGCTTCTCATCTAGATTCTACACTAAGATTTTGAAAGGGTCATTTGAAACTTACTTTGAGATACTGAGTGGAAGGATCCTCAACCAAAGAGGAAAAAATATATATGTAATAAGTCCTGGTGAATAAGATCAATCACAATGAAGAAAAACATCGTCAAAATTCACATTAATTCAGCTTTAGAGTTTTGCTAGTCCATCTCCTGCCTGACACTCAACACTCCCAGGATAATTCCTCGCTGGTTAGGAATCTTTAAGAAATCTTTTGTTATTCCTAGCCTTTGAGCCATGATTCATTCACCCAAGTTTTATGATGCCACCCTCTACTTTGTCTCCCACATAAAAGCTGTTTTGACCTATAATCTATTTCTTAGGGCAATGGAAAACAGAATCTGATTTAATATGAGCTCAAATTATGCACATTAACATTACATATACCACAACCAAAGCAGAGAATGGGAGAACTCATGCAGCCTTAGGGAAAGAATCTCCAAAATCCTGCTACTTTAGGCATTGCCACTCCATTTAGGAGTAGTGCTGACCTTAAGTCAGACAGTGATCAATATAATTATTTAGCCTCTGATTTGGTCACATACAAAACACCTCCAGTGTTTAATAATCTGATTTCCAGCATTAGTTTACTCATGATTTCAGTGAAATACAAGGTGTTATTAGGGAAAAATTACATGTCAAATGTGTCTTTCTTCCCAGAACTTAATCCAGTACCTGGAATATAAATCATCCAAAACATATGTATTGAATGTGTGAAAACTTTTGTCATCCTAGGACACAGAAATGGTTTGAAGGTATGATGCACAAGTGTACCTAAGAAACAAGAGAAACTGGAGGAAGAAAAATCGTGCTTTGCCATTATTTATATCTATTGTCCGAGGGCATGGGAACCTGAAGAGAATGTAAGCCCCAAGAAGAAGAAATAGTGAGCCCTGGGTGTGATCAGGAATTTCTTTTTTTTTTTTTAACTTAAGTTTTCAGTACTTAGCATACAATGCAATATTGGTTTCTGGAGTAGAATTAAATGATTCATTACTTATATACAACACACAGTGATCATCGTAACAAATGCCCATCACCCATCTAGCCCATCCCCCACCCACATCCTTCTATCAACCCTCAGTTTGTTCTCTATGATTGAATCTCTTATGGCTTGTTTCCCTCTATCCTTTTTTCTTTCCCCCTTCCCATATGTTCATCTGTTTTCTTTCTTAAATTCCACATATGAGTGAGATCATATGGTATTTCTTTCCCTGACTGACTTCACTTAGCATAATACACTCTTGCTCCATCCATGTCATTGCAAATGACAGGATTTTATTCTTTTTGATTGCTGTGTGGGGTATATATCTATCTATATCTATATCTATATCTATATCTATATCTATCTTTATATATATATATATCTTCCTTATCCATTCATTAGTCTATGGACATTTGGGCTCCATCCATAGTTTGGCTATGTTGATAATGCTGCTGTAATCACCAGGACACATGTATCCCTTTTTTAAATGTGTATTTTTGTATCTTTTGGGTAAATACCCAGTAGTACAATTAATTGCTGGATTGTAGGGTAGTACTATTTTTTAACATATTGAGGACCTCCATACTGTTCTCCAGGGTAGCTACACCAATTTGTATTCCCACCAATAGTGCAAGAATGTTCTCCTTTCTCTGTATTCTCACCAGAGAATCTGTTGCTTCTTGTGTTGTTAATTTTAGCCATCCTGACAGGTATGAGATGGTATCTCATCATGCTTTTATGATTTGTATTTCCCTGATGATGAGTGATGTTGAGCATCTTTTCATGTGTCTGCTGGCCATCTGAATGTCTTTTTTGGAAAAGTGTCTATTCATGTCTTCTACCCATTTTTAACTGGGTTATTTGTTTCTTGGGTATTGAGTTTGAAAAGTTCTTTGTAGATTTTGGATACTAACCCTTTATCAGATATGCCATTTGCAAATATCTTCTCCCATTCTGTAGGATGCCTGTGATCAGGAATTTCTATATGTACAAGGGGACAAGGGCTGTCCAAGAAAATGGCACCAATTTGGAGAACTCCCATGTGTGAGAAACCAAGAGAAAGTTCCAAGGGAGAAAGAACCTAGGAGAGAAGCATATGGCAGAGAGCCATTCCAGAAGCCTCATAGAACAGAGACAGGAAGATCCCCACCCCCTCTTTATTTCAGGGACTGAGTACCTTGTTGGTGAGCTACATGAAGAGAATGTGAAAGTATTATTTTATAGCTGAGTTCAGCCTTTGACAGAATGGAATGACGGGCCCTATATTTGGGAAGAAAAGGAAAGCCCCTAGCATTGTCATTTGTCAGTAGACTTTTGCTGTCTTAATGGAGGCAATGAGAAGTTGAGGAGTCATCCAGGAGGGAGAACAGGAGACAACATACTTACTTGCTCTTAATTCCTTAGGCAAATAAGGAATTAAGAGGCAATACTTACTTGCCTCTCCAACTTTTTCAAAGAACCACAGAGCATCACTACTATTATAGAGAGCTTTACACAGACAACTGTGGTTTGTCCTCTAAAATAGAGCTTCTCAGACTGTAATATGCATATAAATTGCCTCACAAGCTTGTTAAAATGCAGATTCTGACTCAGTGCATCTGGAGTGGGGCCCTAGATTCTCATTTTTATCCAGCTTCCAGTGATATTGCAGGTCAGTCAGCCGTTGAAAAGCAAGGATCCAGAAGATGTGTTCAGGATATGACACTAAATTGGCTTAATGTTGAGTGGAAGGTGGAGCTGTTTAAAAAAGTGAGGAACACCTGGAACTAATTGAACAATAATGACAAATGGAGGCATCAAAAGCACAGAAGGAGAAAATATATTAGCTATAATTAGCAAACTGTAACCTGTCACCTGTTTTTGTAAATAAAGTTGTATTGGAATACATGCCCATTCATTTGCTCTGTGTAAAACTTTATTGGAAACAGAGATCTCATGGTCTACTATCTGGCTTTTTGTAGAAAAAGTGTATTAACCCCTGAGCTAGAGACATCTGCTTCACTCCCCTGGATCATAAGATACTCTTAAAAGAAAGAGGCCTGTTTGTTTCTTCATTGATGTTCAGTCCTACACTATGTAAGAATTAGAACCAGGGCCAAGGAAGATGAATAGAGTGTGCATTTGATAATCATAGTTGTGTTTACTGTGTGCCCAGTCCAAGTTAGGCTCTTTTGGAAGTGTAAAAAAAGTCAGAGCAATATCTTAGTTTTAGGAAGCTTAACATCTCATTGAAGGTGATTTTCCCTTCCTCCTTTTGAGTTTTCTGTAGATCCTTTTTCAGAAGTTCAGGCATACCAAGCAATTTGACTAAATGGCCAATCCCCAGGTACTCATGAAAAAATAGTTCCTCCATTATTTTACCATTTAAATAGGATGCATTTTATCATGTTTATTTAAACTTTCTTTTAATATAAACATTTTAAAATCAGTAACAAAGCATATATGTAATTTGGTATTATAATATGTACCATAAATATTTCTCCATGTTACTCTGCAGCTTTTATAATCTTCACTTTTATGGCTGCATAATATTTTACTAATTGAATATCATAAATTTACTTAAACTTTGATGTATTATTGGTAACATATGATATCTCTAAGAGCTTACACATTTAATACCTGAAATAATTTTTGGATATATAGCTTTTTCTAAGTTTTGGACTTTTCTCTTAGGATAATTTCTCAGAAGAACAGTTATGATACCAAAAAATATAAATACCTTTAAGGCATGCTATATGTATTTCTGAATTACTTTCTAGAAGGATTATATCAATTTACATTTCTATCAGCAGTGAAAAAGCCTTCTAGTTTGCCCATACACTTACTAGAATAGGATATCATTATTTTTGGCTAGTTTGGCAAGTATTACAGGACAATTATGGTACAAATACAGAGGTAATTTAATCCTCATGCCTGAACAGAAATTTCTATTATCTCTTCCTTCCTTGTACTTGAAAATAGAAAAAGAGTTGACATTGCTCATTCCCTTCATGGAACTAGAGACTGGAACCTTCTTATGATACTATTTGCTCAGGAGTCTGAATAAACCATCTCTGATTTGAATCACGTCTAAGAGTTTAGTTAATTTGGTTCTAAAAAGAACTCTTAATAACAACACCACATAGAAGGTGCTATCAAGGTATGATCCCTGAAGTGTTAAATTGAGGTTTCAATATGAAAAGAAGAAAAGAAATAAGAAAAGATAGAGTAAGCCACGTTCAGTGTTTATAATTGCTCATATTTATATAAGCTTTTTTACTAAGAACTTTTACATTAATTATTTCATTGATGTAAAAGCATCATAAATTCATCTATAGGTAGAATAAGCACTGTTACTCTAAGTGTGAAAAAGCTAAATAAAACAAATCTTAGGAAGCTTAAGTGACTTGCCTAAGGTTACAGAACTACTTATGACAGAGATTAGCCAAAACCTAGAATATCTATTCATTAACCCATCCATCCATTTATTAATTAAATACTTATTGAGCATGCTGTATTTTAGTGCTAAGCCATAACATGAGAAAATTGACCAAAATAGAATAGTTCTTGCCCACACAGAGGTTATTGTCAGACAACAGGAAACAGACAGGAAAGTACTTACTGACATAACACCTAAATCCACCAACTGTATAAATTAAATTGTAGTCAATATTATAGAGGAAGGAAACAGGGAGAGAATAATGGAAAGCTATTTTTTTAATTTTTTTTAAATAAAACCAAACATTTATTTACACCAAAGAATTCTAACACTGGATATTTCTTTTTTTTTTTTTAAGATTTTTATTTATTTATTCTTAAGAGAGAGAGAGAGAGAGAGAGTCAGTCACAGACACAGGCAGAGGGAGAAGCAGGCTCCATCCTGGGAGCCCGACGCAGGACTCGATCCCAGGTCCCCAGGATCATGTCCCGGGCCGAAGGCAGGCGCCAAACCACTGAGCAACCCCGGGATCCCCCTGGATCTTTCATATACAAAGGACAAAGTATTATATATGTATATACACACACAGCAAGGGGTGGCAGGGCTGTAACAATAGAGTTTATAGTTTTCCCACAATTACAGGTCTACCATTTCAGTTCCACTGGAGATAGTGGCTCTGCTCCTACCTCTCAGATACATTTACAAGACTGAACGGCAGGTCTTCTCACTGGATGGCATGTGAAGGAAGGGGAAGAAAGGAAGAAAAGAAGGTAGAAAGCTTGAGATGAAATTCAGTGTGGCCATATCTTCCATTAGCTCTTATTAAAGAGTTGCTAACATGAAACCTATATAGACAATGTTTTTCTTTTGTAAAAAGCAGTAAGTTAAGCCCAGTAAATAACTGAATTCAAAATGGCCAAGTCAAAGAAAACTCAAAAAAGATTTTCGCTCCCTCCCCTTCCTCACCAGCCCAAGGAATAGAGCATGTGGGGAGATGAAAGGGGAGAGAACCAAGGTAAGGAGCCTGGGAAGGAAGGTGTTCTAATTTTAAACTGAACTGAAACTAAAAGTAGAAGTGAGCTGGGTTAGGGTTAGTTCAGTAAGACATGATTCATATTGAACAGAAGTTTTTAGGACCTGTCTGCACTTTGGGTAGATTTTCAGCATCTCAATGAAACTAAGACATATTTCCACTATTTCAACAGAACAACCCCACTGAAGCACTTGGCATAAAGTGAGAAAAGTGACCAGCAGTACACTACTCTTATAGGTTGGGTCCTCCTTCCTCCCTCCTTTCCACCTTCTTGAAGAAGCTACATTTTTATAATTTATGGAGAAGAGCATAAGATATAAACCCCACAAAGTGCGTGATGGTGGGGGAGCAGTGGTGCACATGGGAAGGTATCTCTACCCAAATGCAGCAGCCAGGATTGAGGCTGGTTCTTTGGTTCATCTTTGTTCTTTAGTGATGAGAAACTGGATTTGAAAGGGGGGAAAGTTATGTCCTTGAAATATTCCACCTGCAGGTAATTTTACAGGGAATCCCCAAGTTGTGAAAAGTTTGAGTTAAAAGAAAAAAATCAGCCCCACTATAAATTTTTTTTTATGACTGAACTACTATAAATCCACAAGCAATGGTTCCAACATGGTACTTCTAAGTATTTCAACTAACCCTGCCAGGCACAAGCTGCATCAAGGAGGGTGCAGACTCCCCCACCTCTGCTTAGGCATCAGGAGACAGAAGAGGCCATTACTGCTGAGCACCAGCAGCAGCTGGAACAGGCATCCCAAGGGGATTGGCAGCAGCAATCACTGGTGAGCTGCCAGAGGTCCAAGGGGTGATGGGGTTGGCACTGGTGCCGCTGACATACTGCCCCCTGGCATATTAGATGAGCCCATTTGAGACTAGTCCTTCACAACAGTATAGAAATAGGGGTATTTCATGGCCTCTGTTGCAGCAAGTCGTGACTGGTGATCATATTGCAGCAACTTATCCATGAAATCCAAGGCTTCAGGGCTGACAAGGTGCAGGTTTTCACTGTGGACAAAGTGTTCCCATTGCTTCTGGGAGTGTCTGCCCAAGATACAGTTGAAATGTGGATCTAATTCAATGTTGTATTTGTCAGTAGAGTCCTATAAATCTTCTGTTCCCGAACCTTGGCTATCCACACCAATTGATCATAATTGTCATGTCCGTGGAAAAATGGCTCTTTCCAGAAGATCATACTTGCCAGCATACAACCCAATTTCCACATATCCAAACTATAATCATACATCTGATAGTCTACAAGTAGCTCAGGACCTCTGACGTATGGTGAAGCAACTCTGACATTATATTCTTGGCCATGATGGTAAAACTCAGCCATATCCCAATCTTTTAGTCATAGCTTTCTGTGCTCATGATCAATCATGATGACATTACGGGACTTCACATCTCTGTGCAAAATTCCTATGCTGTGACAATAATCCCGGGCCTTCAGAATCTCATACATGTAAAATAGAATATCATAGCCTGTTAACATCCGGTACAATTGCTCAAAGTCTGTGTTGTTTATGTGTTCAAAAACCAAGGTGAGAGTTCATGACACAGGTCTTTAACAATATCTGCCATTGTGATGATATTGGGACTGCCTCGTAAATTCTCCAAAATCTTTATTTCACCTTTCTTTAACTGGCTTGTGAATTTTAACAACTTTTTCATTATTTGTGATGTTGATGGCTTCAAATACTTCCTTGTATTTATCCCAGCTGAATTTTCGAACCAGCTAGTAGTTATCCTGATTACCCTACTCCACCACATGTGACTCATAGTCCCAGTACTCTCGGAGTCTATGTGTGTTAATATCTATTTTAATGCTGGTCCTGCTTGGCACAGATCCTGACATGTCAAACAGGTTGGCGAATGAAGGTGGACTTGATATTTGGAGATGTGGTGGTCACTGGGTTCAAAAGTGTTTGTGGGTAAGACCTTGTTTCAGACCTGTTTCCTTTAAACTGTAGTGGAAGCAGCAATGACAGCAGCTATCCTCTCTCCTCACACAGAAAATACAGTGTTGGCAGAAGAGACGCAGGGTTCAGCAGCCTGGAAAGCTATTTTATTTAGTTAAGATGGTCAGAGAAAGGGACACCTTGGTGGCTCAGTAGTTGAGTGTCTGCCTGTGGCTCAGGGTGTGATCCTAGGATCTGGGATCTGGGATCGAGTCCCACATCGGGCTCCCTGCGAGGAGTCCACTTCTCCCTCTGCCTGTGTCTCTGCCTCTCTCTCTCTCTCTGTGTCTCTCATGAATAAACAAACAAATAAATAAATAAATATGGTCAGAGAAAGCCTCTATGAAGAAGTGCTATATAAGCCAAGATCTAAAGGCTAAGAAGGCTTCAGATGAGAGTGTGTGTGTGTGCATTCTAAATAGATCCTGATGTCCAGAGCTTCTGAGATGGAAAAGATCTTGACAGATAGCAGGAATTGAAAAAAAAAAAAAAAAGTCAGGCTGTTGCAAGTTGTAACAAAATACACCAACTGATAAGCCCCGCCAAGCTCACAGAGCTTACAAACAGCTTTTATGAACTGTCTTTTGAGTATAAATAAGCAAAAAAAAGCAGACATCTTAGTAACATCTCCAAAATGAAAGAAAAGAACAATTTTTTTTTTAAAAAGGAGAAGGTGGAAAAATACCCCCAAAGTCAAATGATAATATTCTTAGAATGGTAAGAAGTGATACGATATCCATAAAACAAGGACAGGATGTTATGAAAAAGGAACAGGAAATCAAGAAGAATTTTTGAAGATTATAATCTAACAATCAAATTTTTAAAAACAATAGAACAGTTGGAGGATGAAATAGGGCAATCTTATAGATCGTATAAAAGCAATACTAAAGATAGATAATAAACAAGAAAAGATAATCAGAAGATTAATACAAGAAACAACCATCCAACTAATCTGTTTCAATAAAAAAAACAAATTAAAAGACACATTTCTTCATTTCTTAAAAAGATTTTATTCATTTATTCATGAGAGATACAGAGAGAGGGGCAGAGACATGGGCAGAAGGAGAAGCAGGCTCCCCATGGGGAGCTCACTATGGGACTCAATCCCAGGACTCTGGGATCATGCCCTGAGCTGAAAGCTCAACCACCGAGCCACCAGGCGTCCCCACATTTCTTTATTTTAAAAGGGATCATCGTGTGTTCAGCACAATGAATGAAAGAAGACCTGGTACTTTCCATTGTGAAATTTAGAGCCCATATATAGAAGATCCTAAAAGTTTCTAGGTAGAAAGGAAAAATGACACACAAAGTAAAAATAATCAAGGTGACATCAGACTTTTCAACAGCAACACTGAAAATTAGAAGAAAATGGGCCACTGGTTCAAAATTCTGATTGGATGTGATTTTTAACGTAGAATTATATTCTATGTAAATTGTGAACCAAAAGAATAAAGATACAATAAGTATATTTTCATAATTGCAAGGACTCAAATGGGTGTACTCTTCCTTAAAAAGGTATTGTATGTTGTCAACTACACTTCAGTAAAAGAAAAAAAAGCTATTGAAGAATGGTCCTCAGCAAAGTAAGATTGTAAACCAAGAAAGAGAAAGGGATCCAGTCAGGAAAGATTTCACATAGCACAGGAGAGTGGTGAAGGGGAGTCATGAGATGTCAGTGGTGCTGGAGAACCAGGTTGAATTGATGCAGTAGGGCAGACATTAAGGAGGTAAAGACTCCAGTAAAAGATATGGAACTGTCAGGTTTTCTGATATGTTTGATTTGGGGAGAATAATGCCACTAGACATTTACCAGTGTTCTTTGATTTTAAAACTCTGTGCTTAGGCTTCTTTGATAAAAATGAAAACCAGTTTTAAAAAACCACAAGCCACTGGACTGGATGAGATTGTTCAGGACAAGAGAAGAGCAGCTAAGATTGAATTCTGAGAACAGTGTAACTAAGAGGCCAGAGAAAGGGAAGAACGAGAATCATGTGAGTCAGAGAGAGAACATAGGAAGGGGTGCTGCTACAGAGAAACTGAACGACAGGAGGATTGAAGGTTGTCCATCTGATTTGGCATCCTATAGGTCTTTGGAAACTTTGGCATGCATGTTTCCAGTGGAAATCATTGGTGTGGGGATAGGGTCAAAAGCCAAGTTCAAGTGGGGAAAGTTAGCGTGAGGCCAATGTGTGGACAACTATATTTATGAAGCATTTGGCTCTGGACTCAAGAAATGAGGTTATTCATTAAAAGCACTATGGGACAGCAGAGACTTTTTCTTTTGTTTTGCTTTTCATAAAACACAATAAAGCATGTTTGTTTTTTGGTAGGGCTGATCCAGTCAAGAGAGAGAAAGACTGACAATGTGCAAAGGGGGAACAACCAAAGGGACGGTATTTGAGGGGATGAAATCCAGGCTGTGTGTAGATGAGATTGGACTTTGGGAGGCTGAAAGGCACCTTTTCCATTTTAACCAGAGCAAAGAAAGAGAAAATGGGCTCCAGTGAAGATTGCAGGTTTGGTGAAAGGAAGATGATTTTTCAATTTTATCCATGAAATGAGAAGTCATCACCGGAGAGTAGAGAGGAAGGAATGTAGGAGGCTTCAGGAGAGAAAAGAAGGTATAAAATAGCCCTCTCAGGGAAGAGGTAAGTAAGCCAACAAGAGAAAAATATAAGGCCTGCTGGGCAGTTTTGAGTGCCCATTTGAAGCTGGAGATCATGTATTTAAATTGAATCTTCGAGCTCCATTGCACTTTTCTATGCACTTTCAGCAATCGGGAATCAGATGGGGGAAGGAGAAAGTAGAGCTCACCAGGAGCTGAGGTTTTATCTGATGAATAAGGTGGAGGGAGTGAGAAGTGGAAGGTTTTGCAAAAGAAAAGGAATACTGAGGGAATAGTGGAAGGCAGATGGCCAAAGGGCAAGAACTGACCCAGTGAGAAAACCCTATGCAGGAAACCTCTCGCCCTGGGGATGTGGTCTTGAGGGAAAGTAGGTATTTGCACAATGTAATTATTTTTTCTGGGGTAGTAATTAGTAGAACAGGGTTGCATGCTTGTCAAGAGAAACTGTGGGGCTTTCTTTAAGACTGATGTTCCAGGGCAAGACTAAAAGTGCCAACATCTGAGTTACTGCCATCTTCCTTCTTCAGACCCCCCAAGGGAAATAATTCATTTTAATAAGAGTTGATTTAAAGCTGACCCCTCCCCCAGTATTTTCCAGTTCTAATACTCCATGTGCTGTAGAAGGAAAGGTCTAGGCTATGGAAAAACTGGTGTTTCAAATTCTGCAGCTTCCACTTCAAAGGCTTTGGCTTCAGAGACTATTTGCCAGAATATCTGTTGTTTTTCATGTATTTCTTAGAGATCTGATATCCATTCTGAATAAGCAGAATGCACGTGTCCTGCTATAGCAAAGAGAAAGTCATGCATCATCTTAAGCATAAATGATAGGGTTTTATTATGTCAAACGAGGAGTGTCCAACTGGCCTTGCTGAATAATTATTGTAAAGAGGAAGAGCTATGGATCAATTACTCTGAAATCAATTATTTTGGTTGACATTTCTAGGCATAACTGCATGGTAAATACCGAACCCATAAGATGTGACCATTTTAGTTGCGTATCGCCTGTTCTTCTAACTAGCATGCGTTCTCTAGCTTTAAGAATTTCGTGTTCAGAATGCTCTTTCCCTGATCCACCCATATTTAGAGCTTCTCATCCTGTTGATCTCATTTGAATCCCACCTTTTTGAAGACACCTTCCCTGACCTTGTATACCATCCCCATCCTTATTCTCTATCATAGATACACTCTGTTACCTTCCTCCTGGCACTTAGCACCTTTTATAACTATGTATTTTTGTGTGTGTCATTCAGTATCATATCCCCTATATGGAAACCACAAATTTATATGGAATGTTTGAAAAAAACTGGAGAAGGATGCCTGGGTGGTTCAGTAGGTTAAATGTCCAACCCTTGGTTTCGGCTCAGGTCACGATCTTAGGGTGGTGAAGTCGAGCCCCACGTTCAGCTCAGTGCTGGGAGTGGAGCCTGCTTAAGATTCTCTCTCTCTCTTCCACTGCCCCACCCACACTCTAAAAGAAAAAGAAAAAGCTGCAGAATCTTAGTATCTTGGGCATGAAGACTTGTTGTGGGATCAGGTGGTTATGCGATTGTTCGGTCTCCCATACTGGTCTTCCACCTCCATTTGGACAGTGACTTCATTTTTCTCTCAAAAGGATACCCAGTATATGACAGGTGTCCTTAAATATGCATTCGTCCAATAAATGAATGGATGGGCAGACAAATGGTATATGTTTCACAATTTTTTAGAAGAAATAAGTGCCCTAATATAAGTATTCTGTAGATGTCTTATTGAGATTTTCTTTTAACTGAGTGAAGGCAAGTTACAATGGCCTTAAAACTTTTCCAAGTAAAAATATTTTATCCTTTTTATGGCTGGATAATATTTGATTGTATGTATATATACCACATCTTTATCCGCTCATCTATCCATGGACACTATGGCTGCTTCCTTGCTATGTGAAGTATAACTTAAGGCCTCAATCATTCATCTATCTGGATTCAGAAGAGCATTTTTGGAAAAGAATCCTGTTCCTACTCAGAATGTTCCCTGAGGTTTACTCATCCCATACCGGGGTTGGGGTGGATTTTATTCAAGTTGTGTCCTTGTTATGCAACTGTGCCCAGTTTTGTTAACTTATTTGGGTCTACACTCAACCGCTATTCCCTGCCATTTGAACAATGTGTAACTCACTATTACTTAGCATCTTCTATAACTGAGCTAGGAAAATGACACTAAAGGATGACAATGGAGAAGGGGGACTTATTGAAATATACAGCACTTCCATTTCTCCAAGTTTTCCAAGCTGTGGTTCTGAACCAAACTGGAGCAGCCAGATGCTAGGTACTAGACCATGTCACATTTGTCCCAAAAAGACTGCATTTCTGAATATGCTTGGTTTTGATGCATCAGCCTCCACTGGGGACCATTGTAAACACAACCTGGGAAAAGCCATCCTTAAGTCCATTGTGAGTAATTGTTGAGAAAGTCATTCATTACCAGAGCATACCATATCTTCTGTAGGAAAGGCCACAGGAGATATCCTCATATGCTCTGGGTGTGAACAGAGGTTTGAAAATTGATTTTATAATTACATTAACATTGTGAATTGCTCACCTGATCAGATTCCTCTTTTCTTCTTGGCTTCTGGAAAGTTGATAACTAAGTATGGCTTGCCCCTGCAGGCATGCAGTCCTTGGATGCTCATTGAGAACCACATTCCTGGCTTGACTTTGTCTGCACCCAGATTTTTCTTCTTGTGCCTGCATTTAAACCCATGCCTTCGTGTCCTATGTTAGATATTCTTGGACATTGCTTTAGATTATTTTATTGGAAAGTAGAATATGTATATAACAAAGTATTTATAATCCCTTTCTTGCTGAACTTCTTTAAGAATTACCTATAAGGTGTATGCAGAACTTAAAATATAAAAGGTACTCAATTATTGATTCTACTGCTGCAGCTCCATGATGGCACCTTAAATATTCTTACCTTGCCAGCCAAGTGTTGTCTGTAGCTTTAAATAGACCCTGGTTAGATTATTGTTTTAGCTTCAACTCTCAGCTCTCCCACACAATTACCCTAATGGCACATCCTGGATAACAGCTGGAGAGTATTAGAGATGTCAGTCTGGTTTTAATTTCATTAAGAATTACTTGGGACTGCTTCGCAGATCTGGCTACTAACTACTTACTGAGAGAAGGGAAGGTACTGAGCTTTGGAAAGAGGTCCTATTCATAACCCAGTGAGTAATTTGGAAGGGCCAGGTGTCAGCTAGGATTTTGCTACTCCAAGTGTGGTCAGCAAACCAGCAGCATCGGCAGTACCTGAGCACTCGTTTCTCAGGCCCCACTGCCCACCTCCTGAATAAGCCTCTGCAATTTAACAATAGCCCCAGGTGATTTGTATGCGCTTTGATGTTTGAGAGGCACTGAACTGGGACAAACTGTGAGGACAGCGGTGCAGGCAGCCTGCAGTAGCTGAGGGAGAAGTGCCTTGCTGCCAGCTCACTTGGCAGAATTTCCATGGGATTATGGGAAGAGGATGCACGCTGTAATCTGATGAGTGGTTCAGATCCCAGCTCCACTACTTGTGTGTCGTGTGACCTTGGACAGTTTGCCTCACCTTTCACAACCTTAGTTTCTTCATTTGGTAAGTAATCACACACCCCTCAAAAGATTGCTCTGAGGATGGAATGAAATGATGTATGATAAAATGACCCACAAAGAAATACAACAAAGTCTGGCAATTTCTAAGCAATGACTTATGACAACTGGCTGTAGTCTTTGCCTGAAGGACACCGGTTGTCATGGACATCTCTAGATCACAGGGCCTGGAGGGTGGATATCTATGGACCAGATGCCAGAGTCACCACACACTCTGTCTCTAAGAGCCCATGGCTCTCCAAAATGTGAACATCTACCACTGAAACTTCTCTACAAGCAAAAAGGAGCCAGGACTTCCTTGCCTGATTCTACCTCGGGGGAAACCAACTGGGAGACAGTAGCCCATCCTATAGAGTAGGAATTATGAGTTAGGGATCCCTGGGTGGCGCAGCGGTTTGGCGCCTGCCTTTGGCCCAGGGCGCGATCCTGGAGACCCGGGATCGAATCCCACGTCGGGCTCCCGGTGCATGGAGCCTGCTTCTCCCTCTGCCTGTGTCTCTGCTTCTCTCTCTCTCACTGTGTGCCTATCATAAAATAAATAAAATTAAAAAAAAAAATCTTTAAAAAAAAAAAAAAAAAAAAAAGGAATTATGAGTTAGACAAAGAAAGGGGAATTAATTGACTCATAGCCCACAGCTGACATTCATGGACTTGGTGTTTGGACACAGCTCTTTCAAATCTGTGCTTCTTTTTTTTTCTATATGGTAGTTATTGAGGATACATTAAGATACCCATCATTGTAATTAGGAGTTTAATGATACAAATCTAATAATATCAATCCTGGGGTGAGGTACCCTCCTATTTAATGCATATCTAGGTCCATTCACCAAAATAGGGAGTTTCTTGTTTAAGCATTTTTGTAAATATAAATGATGTCTCCTTAATTACAACTCCCTTCTATGCCACTGGCCTTGGGGCTCTAATATGGTTTTATGATCCTGCTCATTGCAATTAGGATCTCATCTCACATTGAATGATCTTTTTTCCTTAAGGACAGTGACCAGTGGCTTACTCTACATGATTAACTTGGTAGTATTTCACCCACATCTTCCTGGGCTAGAAAGTGTCAACATTTCACATCAGGACCTTGATTTACTAGCCATCTGCTTAGAAGTCTGTCATCCACAGGGATGATTTCTTACTCCCTCCAGACTGCAAGACTTTGCCAAGGTTCTAGTGAGTCAAGGCCTGACCTTGAAGGCAAAAGGCATACCGTCCCTCACTCTTTAATTGGTTTAATTGTCTGCCTGTAAAGGTAGGCAGCACGCCACTGGTTTTTCTTGCCAAAATTTTTACACATTGGAGATGTGACTTAAAGGAAACCTCATATGGGATCTCTGAGGAATTTCTTTATTGAGACTTCAGTGTTAGGATCTTTGAAACAGTAATCTTTTAGTTGGAAGAAACAGAGATTTGTTCAGGTGCCTCTGGGAGGAAAAAATAAGAGATTAAATGGAAAGATACAGGTGTATGCTAACACAGGAAAAGTTGGAGAACTGGGCAATAGCAAAGTCACGAACTGTGCTATTTTGGGGAATAGCGTTTCTTCACCATTCAATGACTCTTTCATGAGGATGCCCACTGTTTTTATTGCCATCACGTTTAGTTGTGACTTCTTTTTTTTTTTTTAATTTATGATAGTCACACAGAGAGAGAGAGACAGAGAGAGGCAGAGACACAGGCAGAGGGAGAAGCAGGCTCCATGCACCGGGAGCCCGACGTGGGATTCGATCCCTGGTCTCCAGGATCGCGCCCTGGGCCAAAGGCAGGCGCCAAACCGCTGCGCCACCCAGGGATCCCTAGTTGTGACTTCTTAATAATTTTATCCCACTTGCTACATCAAAGGCTGACAGGTCCCTCCACTCTGTGGAAAATCTTTTATACTCAGGCCTCATTAACAGTCTCTCAGTCTCTAAATGGTAGACCTATTGAAGAATAACTCTGATTGGCCCAGTTTGTTTTTTAAAGATCATGTATTAAATTGGTTTTAGGTCAAGTGCCCACCCTCGGTCCATTCTGATCATGACTCCCAGTCTTTTTCTTTCAGGAGGGACCATGGGTGTCTCCCCTGGGAGATGTCATGGGCAGGGCATGAATTTGTAATTCCAGGGCACATCCTAATAATTCCAGTTCTCTGACCCATGCTTTAAGCAGGACAGAACAAATAGTTACTGGAGTCATAAGAACCACCAGTTAAACAACCCCACCCCCTGGTGACCTCAGGAGCACCCAAACATAGCAAGACGACTGAATGAGAGAAAGATAGCAAACACCCTCTCCAGAAGGATGTCTAACCGTATAAGTTTGCCTTCGCTGAATCACTAGGGCATTCCAGGCCCCTTTTTGACCCTCTGGGTCTTGTGTATTCCTCACTTCCTGGCTCTCAGGCTTTCCCTGCCTCTAGTTAGCCCTAGACTCTGACTCTGTAGACTCAGCCCAGAATTCTTGGTGCCCAGGTTTTGATCTGCAATTGCTGGCCTCTGAAGTTTGCCCTTTTACCTAATTTGTTTTCCTTTTCATCTTCTCATTTTGAAAATCCAACATGAGGACAAGATGCTATAGTGTCTCCCTCCATTATGAGCATCTAGCACAAGTATAGTTAATAAAATAGTGTGCATTTAATACGGTGACTCTCCTCTAGAAACAATGTGATTGGGCCATCAACTGTGTGGAGTATAAAGTAGCCATTAACACTGAGATAAAAATTATAATTTTTGAATAAAATTAAATTATAATCTTCATAATCTATGAAGAAAGATTCTAAAACAGAATACTAAATAGAAATAGTGTAAAATTATTCTTACATTATGAGTATTCTTATATAAAATATGAGATAATATGGATAAAGAGAGTCAGAAAATTTTTTAAATGGAAACCTAGGGTGCTCACTTTGCACTTTTTCTAAAAATGATTTTGAGTTTTGGTTGCTATGTTTTTACATTTAATTTTACATTTAGTTTAAAAAGGCTGGGGGAATGAAAATGGTGTGAACCTAAAAAAATAAGGAATCAGGAGAAGGAGGTTCATTTTAATTAGCCAGGCCCAACTGGTCATGCAGAGAGGCCCTGCTGCTCCCTCTCTCTGTCTTGAAAACAGTAGAAATGTTTTAAGGTGCATTGCCAAAAGTGATCAATAATTCTTCTTTCAAATCTTCTTTGCTGGGCTGATCTGAATAGTGGAGAGTGCTGACCAGAAGCATAGAGGCAGAATGGGAGAAAATGGAGTTTGGGACTTGACTTAAAAGGACAGAAGCACGCATTCTGGGCTAAAAGCACCAATAGGACGAAGCAGAATGGTCTCCCAGGATGATGTGTTTGGTGGTTACTGAGATACCCAGAGAAAATCAGAAGATCTCAGTTGATTTTCATTAGTGCAAGGGACTGACATCACAGAGGCCTATGTGTTACCCAAGATTCCAAGGCCCAGGTGACTAAATGCTGGGGGACACTCGGGATGGGGAAATCAACTTTCTCAAGCTAATGTCTGTGCAGCTACTAGAGTTATTAAAGCAGAATTGTCCATCTGTTTGTGGCACCAGGTCTCATTACATCAGCATCTCCACACATGAGCTGTGGCTTCTGGTGGTCTGGCTGCACTGCACTGAATAGGAGTTAACACAGGGACACTTGTGTTTAGTTTTGTGTTTAGAGATGAAACTGGCCTTTATCATATGTAAGTGACATTAGGCTTCCAAATAGGCAGCCTTTCTGTTGATGAATGTCATTTGTCAGAATCCCAGGGAGCATGCTTATATCACTAGGGATTTCAGATGGAACGTTCTAGATCTTGAGTGTATTCCTTTGCATTGGAAGCCCAATAGGCGATAGATAGTGGCTCTTAGGAAGAGGATCTTAGTAAATCTAAATGAGTTCCATTATTCCATAGATGCCAAAGAAGCATGGATGGAAAGTAGTGTGCTAGAGTAGCAAGCGTGTTGAGATAAATGTCCAGGAACGGTATTCTCTTAGCAGCTCCACAGCTCACTTGTACACCTTTGGAAAGGTCTTCTAGGAGCTGAGTTTCTCTTCTATCATATGAGAATAGAGCTATTTCAAATTTGTTTTAAGTTATCTTAATTATTACCTGATTCAGTCCTATTACTCTACACCAGTCAACCCATTCCAGGTTTCTGAGCCAGAACCCAAAAATAATAAAACCCTGAGTCTTTTGTCTAACTCAGAGTCACATCCCGAACTGTTTCATTTTGTCCAAGCTTGCTTCTTAGCTGCTCACAGCTCAGGACCTCTTAGCTGAAGTGTCTTATCAACAGTGAGATGAGCTTCCTGGGGAAGAAGCCTATGACTCCAGTCTGCCCCTTCCCACACACTCTCTTCTTGGACTTGACATTCTTCTAGACCCTCCCATAACAGGCTGGCCCACTGGACCCTCCCTGGAAACATTCCACTGCATCTCCCTGCCCCCAGCAGTAAGAACTACATAGTCATTGCTTAGTGCTCTGTGATTTTATTCTGAGCCCTGCACTTAATCAGATAAAGCATGTTAGTATAAGATAGGGGATGGGCCTTGCTTCTTCTTCTCTTGCTGATTGAGAAATATTTAATATTTCATATAGTTGTCCTGACTTGGGAGCTGAGTATATTTTTAAAATATAGGTGACAGTAACAACCAAAAACATGCAAACAAGCAAAAAAAAAATCTTGAATAAACCTGAGAATACTCTGTTCCAGAGTTCATTACATATAAAATGAGCCCTGAGAGTCATGAAAAGGTACCTTATAAATGAAAGAATTTTATGAACAATAAGTTTAGAAGATCCTGTACCATGCATGAAAGTATATTAAAAGCTCTGAGAAGTCCTATGTTAAAGAAACGTATTTAAATTTGCCCAACTCAATATTTGCCACATTAATTCAAACCAGAATCCTTTGTTAATGGGTGCATATGCATATATATCATGGCATTGGAGTTACATGGAGTACATTTAGGGAAACACCCCTTTAGAGAATCAAGATATCTGTAATGTTCTCTATCTATCTTCACCTCTATCTCTCTCTTATCATCATAGTTATTATCATTTAATAAATCTCCAGTTGCCTGCAGGTTATAACACACTAATGATCAGAAAAACAGCTGATGCAGTGCTGTACAAATATTGTGTTTATATACTGAGAGTAGCTTTATGGTGATACATTCCTTGTGTCACTTAGAAATAACTTAGTAGTTACCTGCAGGCATCAAGTTCTAGATATGTGAAATGTATTAGATACTCTGGGAAAATGATCAAAGCAAAAAAGAAAAGACTTTAACAGCCTTATAATCAAGTTGGAAGAAAATCTATCATATTACATACGAAATAATTTGAAAATAACTTTGAAGAAACCCATTAATACCTGAAAAATAGTAAAATAAGGTCTATGGAGCTATCTAAGAAAATAATGGTTAGAGTAAAGTGAAATTGATATCAAAAGTAACCTGGAGACAAATACAGGGGTGAATAATCAGAGAGCAATAGAATTCTGGAAGCTGGAAAACTCTTAAGCAAGGCATAAAAAACACCAGATCTGAGAAAACTCATTCTAAAATTGAAAAGGAAATGGCCAAAAATCTTTCCGATTTCACAGAATCTCAAAAAGACTCAAGCACTGATCCCATCAGTAGCCTCAGGAAGTGAGGATAGAGAGGTTAAAATTAAGGACGTTGGGTTGGAAGTCTAAGGAACATATGATCTCCAGATCTCCTTCCTTACTTCTGACAGCCCAGTAACTGCCCTTCCTTCCCCCCCAGTAAAAGATTTAAAAAGGTGAAACATTCTCTGGTTTGGAGGAAGTCAGCACAGTTGAGAATAGGACTACTGAACTGAAACTGGGGCAATTAAGAAAACAGACATAGGGACGCCTGGGTAGTAGTCAGTTAAGCATCTGACTGTTGACTTCGGCATAGGTCCCGTTCTCAAGGTTGTAAGATCGAGCCCTGCATCATGCTCTGTGCTCAGTAAGTCTGCCTAAGACTCTCTCTCCTTCTCCCTCTGCCCCTCCCCCACTAAAATAAATAAATAAATCTTTTAAAAGAAAAAAAAGCAGACATATTCAATGCCAAGAACTCTAATACTCCCACCTGTACTGCAGTCTTTTCCCAAAACAGTGGAGGGCAGTCAGGCAGGTATAATCTAGACAGAGATTAGAAAAGTCAATTCTCAAGGATCTGAACTACCCAAGAGGAAACATGTAAACATAAAAGCAAGATGACAACAAAGATGAAAGATGTCTTGGGAAAGCCTCTAAAATGGAAGATGAAGACCCAAATAAACAGAAATTAGCAACTTGAAGGAAATAGAGACTAAACAGGAAGAAGGAACTTCCAGAATATCATCATCACTGTCCTAAGAGATTTTAGAATATCCTTCAACCATAAAACAAGAACAGTGTACTATTAAAGGATCATTCAAAGAACAACCACCACCATCACTACCTCTTGGAAATTCACATTGAATAGAAAAAAAAACAAAACAATTGATAAGAATTTTCAAAGATAAATACAGGAAAATTCCTAGAAACATAGGCAAAAACAAAGAGAAGAGAAAAATTTGAAAATTAGATAGCCAGCTCAAGAGGTGCAACATCTAAAAATTTTAGAAAGATGGAATAGTAAAAAGGCATGGAAAGAAATAATCAAAGAAGATTTCCTGGAGATGAAAAACCTGAGTTGTCTGTTCAAAAAAGGTTATCAAGTGCCCAGAAGAGTGGATATAAATACACCCAATACAAAGAAACATCATTCTGAAATTCCAGAACACACTCAGCTTAAAAAGAAAAACGTGTAAACTTCTAGGATGGAAAAAACAGGTCACATAGGAAGGGTTAGGAATCAGAATAGCTTCAGATCTTTCAGAATTAACGTTGGAAAATATTAGGTAATTGAGCAAAATTCTAAGGAAATGTTTCAAATCTGGAATTCTATAATAAGCCAAATTAGCATTCAAGGAATAGATGTGAGATGTAATATCTCAAAACATTTGTTCACTACGAGAAGTAGAAAATGTGAGATACAGGAAATGGTAACTCCAATAGAGCAAAGGAGCAAAGGAAATCTCCAAGATGATGGAGAAGGAAAATCCCAGCATAAAAGCTGTCTACAGGGTATGGAGAGCAACCAGTCTACTGTGGAGTGGGTCAGGAGTCTACCAAGAGACTTCTTCGGAAGATAAAATTGGTAGAATGCCTACTGCATCTGAGTGTCCTGAAAAGAGATGTAGACAATTGATAAGGAGTTTAGTTTGTGGCTGAAGTAGTGACAAAACATAGAAACTAAGCAAAGAAGCAAAACAAATAAGAACACAATCATTTATTTTAGGCAAAACAAACATGATGCAGGAAAGGAAAAATGTCTCCGTATTGAATAGCACTTACACAGTTTGCATAATAAAACACTGGTGAGGTCACTTCTAACCAAAATTATAACGTGACTCCATTGGAAAGTGGATGGAGAGGAGGAGTATCTATGTCTGTAGGAGCAGAAGAAGTAAAGAAAGATAAATCCTTATCTTTCATAGTGGGAAATCAATACTTATTACTAAAACTGAAGAATCAAGAGGTAGCAATGCAAGTGTATTTTCCAAAAATCTTGATCTAAATATCAAGATAGCTAAAAGATTTTGGACCTAGGGAGAGAAAAATGATAAGGGGAACATGCAAAAGGTGAGGGAAGTCTTTTTTGGGTTCTGTGTTTTTTGTCATGGTTTTTGTAGCAAACCTTAAAGAAATTATTTTACTCTTTAAGATGTGCATTTATAACTTTGATATAAAGCAAAAAAAATCTGGAAGCAAAGAAATCTATGAAAGAAAAAATGAGGGAAGCTTTTACAACTCATTTTTAAGGTTATTATAACCTTGATCTATATGAAAATGAATTTATAAACCAATCTCAAACATAGGTGCAGGAATCTTGTATAAAATATTAACACATATTAACACATCTAATTTAGCAGCATCTAAAAAAATAATATGCCAACCCAAATGGATTTAGTCCCATAAGTTCAAAGATCAAACAAGCATTTAAAAATTGATCAATTTAACACACTGAACTAGCTAATTAAAGGGAAAAACATCATCATCTTAATAGATTAGGAAAATAATTTGATAAAATTTGATATCTATTCAGGAAATAGATCCTTAGAAAACCAAATTTTGGAGACAACTTCCTTCATTTGATGATAGGTATCTATTAAAAATCTATGTTATACTTTGTATTTAATGAGATATTTTAGATGCAGTTCCACTAAATTAAGAAACATAATAAGAATACCCATTATCACCACTTCTAAAAGTCCAGCTACTGCATTAAGAAAAATAATTGTAAGCATTATACAGGAAAGAGAAATGTCCTTATTTATTAGGATTGTTTTTATAGGAAGTCCACCAAAATTGATCAAAAGTTTTCATAATTAATAAGAAAATTCAATATGAGAGCTGGTATCATTTTACTATTAAAAATCAATAGTGAAAAATAAAAATAAAAAATAAAATAAAAAAATCAATAGTGGCGCAGCCCAGGTGGCTCAGCGGTTTAGCGCCGACTTTGGCCCAGGGTCTGATCCTGGAGACCCGGGATCAAGTCCCACGTCGGGCTCCCTGCATGGAGCCTGCTTCTCCCTCTGCCTCTGTCTCTGCCTCTCTCTCTCTCTCTCTGTGTCTCTCATGAATAAATAAATAAAATCTTTTAAAAATAAAAAAAATCCGTAGTAAAAATATATTTTTATATATATCAAGAATAAACTATTTCAAACTGAAATGGAAATAAAACTTTTATTCACAAAATAACTATAAATGTCTCAGGTAATTAGTACTATATATTAAATGCGTATTGCTCTGGAGAAGATTTTAAAACATTATTGAATAACATAAAAAGTATCTGAATTAGTAGAAAAATATACTGTGATCATCAACTGGGAAAGTCAGTATCACGTATATGTCAGTGCTCTCCACATTAATCTATAAATGCAATTTATAAATGCAAAGAGTGTCAATCAAAATCCCAAGGAAGTTCTTAGAACTTGACAAGCTGATCCTAAATTTCATGTGTACAAGAAAAAAAGGCTAAAGTGGCCAATTCAGTTTTGGAAAAAAAAGAACAGGATTGAGGTTATCAGTGCTGCTTGCCCTGTCAGATACTAAGATTTTTTATAAAGGTATACTAAATAAAACAAGCATTACAGACATAAAGATAAGAAAATAAACCAATAAAACAAACAGGAACAGCTATCAAAATGGATGACTGATATATAACAAAAATGGTATTACTAAGTAGGGGAAAGCAAATGGACTATTAAAACATAATATGTGGGGACAATTGGCTATCTATATGGAAAAAGATAAAATTAGATCCCTATCTCATTCCATACATACATAAGTTCCAAGTGAATTAAAGACTTAAGTATGGGGGCAGGGCACCTGACTGGCTTAGAGGTTAAATGTCTGCCTTCGGCTTTGAGATTTGTTATCCCAGCGTCCTGGGATAGAGCCACATTCAGGCTCCCTGCTCAGTGGGGAGTCTGCTTCTCCCTCTCCATCTGCCCAGCCCCCCTCCCACTCACATCATGCACACACACTATCTTTCTCAAATAAATAAAAAAAATTAAAAATATGTCTTTAAAAAAGACTTAAATATGGAGGAAAACTTTAGGTCTTCTATAAGAAAATATAGAAGAACATCATTATGACTTAGGGTAGAGAAGGATTATATGAACAAGACACAAAATATGACTACACAAAAATCATAATATTCTGTTCAACTACAGACACAATAAAAAAAATTAAGAAAATAAATCCTAGGCTGAGAGATGGTACTCATCATGCACATACTTAACAAAGGATTGATTTCCAGAATCTATAAAGAACTCTAGAAATAATATGGAGCACAACCCAAGGTGAAAAATGGCAAAAAAAAAAAAAAAAGAAGTTCAGAGAAGAGAAACCTCAAATGAGAAACAAGCAAATGTAATCATGTTAGCCCTACTACTAATCAGAGAAATATGAAACAGGACAGTTTGGAGACCACTTCACACCAACCAGATTGGCAAACATTAAAGGGACTGACAACATCAAATGTTAATAAAAATGTGGAGATATGGGGCTCCCAAGAACTGCTGGCAATGGTATAAATGAATACTGCCTTCGTAGAGGGCAATTTGAAAATACCTAGAAAAGTTGAAACATGCGCCTTACAATTCAGCTCTTCTATGTTTAGTATGAACCCTAGGGAAACAACAACAAATGTGCACAAAGAGCCATACAGAAAAATGTACAGTAGCATTGTTTGTAATGGAAAAAAAAACCTTGAAATATGATCACAGCTAACAATGAGTATTACCCTTTGGACAGAAACATTAATACTGTAACGTACGCTATGTAGCTGCATTAAATCTCATCAGTGTAGCAGGTCAGAAGTTTTCCGGCCAGCCATTTCAGGTCCAGTACCATGTAAGCTACATACATTCGGGGAAAAAAAGAAAAAACCTTCCCACTCTGTGTCACATGATCAAAAGGGCAAAGGTGTATCATTATTTAGAATAGAGTTCAGATGCCTTGGTAGGGACTAGTCCAAAGTTCTTCTTTTTTTTTTTTTTTTTTTCCTGATTTAAGAGAATACAAATGTAATATTTTGGAATATGAACTAGCAAAGATTGACAGCTACGCTAATCAAATATTTATTTGTCAGTTGTAAAAATGCCTTTTAATTTTGTGCATTTGCACTTAGTGAAAGCTACAGGTTCTACAAGTGTAAATGTGGTTGGAAAGAATCGATATAAGCCAATTCCCTGATGATTAGTGGGCTCCCCTGAGTGGTCCCTAGTGACACATTCTCCTTTGAACACTCAGTACTTTTGGCAAGAGCCACCACTTGGACTGGGCAGCTGTGATTTCCAGAGGCTCTGAACATCTGTCCAAATTGTGGCACAAAACCTTCCTGTCCCAAATTGACCTCATTACTCATTTATAAACATACAAATAGATGATGGGGGAAAATCATCTTTGTGCTCCACAAGGGACTGCTCATTATACTCCTCTTCAGCTCTGCTGCTGGCTTGCATTTCTGGGGAGACCTGGAGAGCCTTTCAAAGGGCAGTCTTAACAAACACCACATTACCACTTTGGATGCAGCATGGACATAACAAGCCTGGAAAGAAAGCACAGTCTTTGTCCCTCCTATTCAGAGATGATTCATGTATGTAACGTGAACACATCGTCCAGAGAGCTCATTCTTTGATGCTTATTTCCTGTTTCCTCTTTTAATGAGCAGCCCAGGTTTCCCTGTGTACTGTGGGCTTTGTGAGCCCCTAAATGGTTTCTAGGGAGCTGCCAGTAGCATTAGCTGGTTTGGTAAAGCATTTGGATACTCTCCCAGTTTCCACTTCACCTTTAGATGAGGAAGAACCCAGTTGAAAGCCCTGATCAGACTCTGTGCTCCCTGCAGTTTTTGTAAAAGCCCAAGGGCAGCTCGAGAAGGATGAATCTTTTCAATTTTCAGATCCAACCCAAGTAAGAGGAAATTAGTAATATTCCCTATTAAGCGCGAGCTCCTTTTTTGTGCGGAAGATTCTTTATTTTAGAGTTATTTTTTTTGTTCTGTTTAAGACAAAGTCAATCGACCCATTAATAAGTGTTAAAACATTTATAGATTACCTAGCACGGACCACTTACAGTCAGTGGTCAAGTGTGTGGACAAGCCTGCGTTTGAACCCTACCCCTCATACCTCCTAGCTGTGTGGTCTTGAGCAAAACCCTGAGTCTCCCTAAGCCTTGCTTTGCTCTTCTGTAGACTAAGGATAACAGTAGCAGCTACCTCACAGGGTAGTTGTGAGGATTAAATGGGTTAATACACACAAAGAGCTTAGAATAGTGCCAAGTATGTGACAAATGTTCAATAAATGTTGGCTACTGTGAAAACCTAGCACTATGTTACACATTTGGGGATAAAGGAAATTATACAGCACTGTTGCTTCCCTCAAAGGTATTTAATTGAAAGAGACAAGTACTATTCATATGAGATAATTAGGGTACAAAACATTTTCTTTGTCAGCAGCATATGCTGAGGTCAATTCCTAAGCAGAGTGATGCAGACTATTAGGAAATTGATGGCATCCATTCTGCCAGTTCCGAAAGAGTTAACAGGGTGACTAGATGGAAGAGCAAGAGAAACATGAAAGGAGCCTCCCAGAAAAGGGAGAACTTGAGCTGGCCCTTGAAGGGCCAGCAACATAGAGATCTCTGGAAGGCCATTTTAGAAGTAAGAGCCATGTGAGAGAAGAGACAGATGATGTAAATGTGGCATGGAAGGAAATGGGAAGGCAACCCCAAAAATGGGCACCTCTGACTCTTTGCAGCATCGCTTCTGAACTGTGCACCTGTGGTGACCTCGTTCATTGCTTTTCCAAACAGACACCCTAGTTTCTGTCCATGTTATGTTTTCCCCTTAGCCCCTTTCCTTTACCCAGCAGTTCAGACAACTTCCCCTCATGACTACTGGTGGAACCTTCCCTCAGCTGAACTGCCTCTGGACATTCTTGTGGAAGTGTCTCCCACCTCAACATGGGGCCTGGTATCTATTCCCCAGGATAGTAGTCTTGTTGGATTAGATCCAGATGAATGTACAGTAAATAGACATGCTAATCAATGAGATTTGTTGTCAGCTGCTTTGTGAATGCATTTTTTCATGTGAAACCTATCAAAAGTCTTTGTAGTCTTCCATTTAGCTGGAGATATAGCCAAATTATTGCTTAGAATCAGTATTACAAAAAAAGAATCAGTATTACAAAATCTCTTACGGAATTGATAGATATTATTTTGTAATTTCCTCACCAAATCTCCAGGTAAAAGGTTAAAGAAATTATCTAGAATACTTTTCTCCCCAAAATGCTTTATCTGAACAAAACTAACCTGAGCTTCCTTCAAAGTTTTCTCCCCCTGCCCTCCTATTGTCCTTTAATTGGAAATTTCATGTTCATTATCCATCTTAAGTGAAAACAAAAACCAGCTCGATGCATGCATGCAAGGAGAGAAAATGGTACAACAAAGGAGTGAAAGACTTGCTGGTACTCTAAGAAATGAGCTGGACGTTTGGTTCTTGGTAAGCCTAAGAATGATTCTCCATCTCTAAGTGGGGCTTTTCAACACTTGCCTCACATCTCTCTTTAGAGATTTCCAGGAGAATCACAAATCTTGAGCCCTCTGACACTCACCAACAGTAAGACCTCCATGTAATAGGCCCATTGCACTTGGTCTGCAGCTGAGTGAGGTAGACTGCATTCCTAGAGCCTGTTCATATTGGAGCATGTTCCTTCCAGACTGGTCCACAGCTTCTGAGCTCCAGGATTATGCTTTCATAGGAAAGGGTGCTGGGGAGAGAAAATTCTCATAGGGGAGATTTCCTATCCAAAGCCCAAGCTTTTCTCAACCCTTGACAAGGTAATCTCTTAAACAGTGCTCCTTCCCCCTCTAAAATGCCAGCATCTAGCAAGAGACCTTTGAATCAGAACACAATAATTCTGCACAATTGTATGGCAATTGCTGGCTTACTCTTTGGGAATCCACTGGCATACAATGCACTGGTGACTGGCCCAGAAAAGAAACACAGTCAAGGCAACAATAAAAGGGAAGAAATTTTGCCTTTCTATGTTACAAGTCAAAGAATTTGATATATTGGGTGAAGCAAACCACAAACATGGCTTTAAGCTAAATGTGCATGTGAAGCATCTAGATGATGGAAATAACTCTGAACTGGTCAGAACACCTCAGACGTACTAGATGGAATCTCCTCCAGTCCATAGATCTTTTATCAGTGTCTTACTACCTGCTAGGATTCGTGCGGTGCCTGGCACAGGTAAGTATTTAATAAGTGAACAAAAACTACACATTAATGACTCAGAGCATCTCAACAGAATCAATCAGAAGAGTGAGAGATTGGGGAATCAGGTAGGTTAATGGGGTTATGATTGTTTGTCTAGTCCGTAGGGGAGAAGACCTGAAGCATTCATGATTTAACAGGTCAGTTTCATCTATGCAGGAGAGAGCTCAGTGGTCCACGGTGTAGGGAATTTTCATTTTACTCTGGCACTAATTTGTATTGCACGTGCTGGTGGGTTAATGTGTGTGATCCCATCAGATGGCTCCTGAGTGAGCCTAGCAGACAGCTGGAATCTACACTTGAAACAGATTTTTGTTCTCTACTAGCATCTATGCGTGCGTTTTATGGGAGAAATTGTGTGGGCAAATTTAAAATTTCAAAGTCCTCAAGGGTCTCCTGGGATTAAAGACTTGTCATACAGAAGAGGAAAGAGCATCAAATCTAATAAATGGGCCGATGAGGACCAAAGGGCAAAAAACATAGGGAGGAAATTTCAATACTAGAATAAGTTTCCTTCCAGGGCAGCTTAATGACTTCTAGGGAGTCTTAAATAGCCAGTTTCTCCATGGTTTTGTGGTCAAGGGAACTGAGGACATTTATCTTCATATATCCAGTACTCAGCACAGTAGCTGGCACATTAAAAGGTTCTTGTGAAATCACAGAACATTAGAGCTTTCTCATCCAAGCACACCACTAACTGGCGAGGAAAACAAGCCCCAAAAGGCTAACTGACTTGCTCAGCATCTCACACTACAAAATGGCAGAGCTGGTACTAGGGCCCAGGTCTTTTAGTACCATTTCGGTGCTATTCCTGATAGAGAAACACTTCACATTTATGTTCATCAAAATACTCTTGAGTGCTAGATATGCTACACATATTAAGTGGTTTCTCAAGCTATTTCTAGAATTTCCTTGAAAGGAAAGGTTGTTTGAGGACATGGGGAATTGAGCTTTCCCTTCACCCCAGCTTCATCATTGTTCCACCATCTCCTCCCCCACAGAGAATTATTGGGAAGGACACAATAAAGGAGCACAGGGAATTCACAGCTTCTGAAGGGTTAGACTCTCATCTAAGAATTAAAACTTCAATATCTCAGTTGAGGGAGGGTCACTTCTCAATTCACCCTCCTTTGTTTGACTCTGGCAATGGAGGAACCTCAACCATTCATTCAACAGGCATTGATAGCTTCATTTATGTTCCAGGCACGGGACACTGTGTTGGGTGCTGGACGGATGCAGAGAAATGCTGAATACTAGTCCAAAGGAGACATGAGACCACTGCTTTCAGGCATGGTACATGTATGGAGGGACAAATGAAGTGCTGGGGATGCTCCAGAGAAGGAAAGACCTCATCTCTTGGGAGGTAATCAGAAGTCTTTCTGGTCTTTGAAGGAGTAGGATTTGCAGATGTGATTAAAAGGTCATTCTAGGCAGAGGGAACCAAGTGGGTGGAGCATAGAAGCTGGAAAATATGTATGTATGTATGTATGGAAAATACTAAATCAGTCTGCCAGAAATGGCAAGCATGGGTAAGCGGTTGGTGCTAAATTACTGAGACTTTGATGTAGTTAAAGAGCTTAGAGACTTTTGGAAGTCATTAATGGTTGCTAAGTAAAGGATGATTGAGTAGTAATATGGCAGTATTTTGCTGGCAGTATAGTGGAAGTCAGTGTAGTGGACACTGTCAATGCTCTGGCAAGTGCCCATGTCCCCTCAGATCCCTTTTACTATTTCTTGTGCCCCTCTTCCCAGCTTGTGTGTGCTTCTAACAGCTCACACCTGTGACTTTATTCAGCTGCCTGCCTGCCTGCCTGCCTGCCTTTGGGCAACAAGAAGCACTTTGACAAAACAAGCAGAGTGCTGAGAATGCTAGGGAATTGACATCCCTTGGGGAGCCCTTAGCCAGTGATAGACAGTGTGGAGATATGAAAACCCAGCTCCCCCCCACCCTCCAGTTGGTACAAACTTAGAGGTGTGATTTATACTCCTGAGTTCCCTGTATGATCAGGCGGGAGCTGGGATTTTGTGAGAAAGCTCATCTTGTCTTCTTTTCTTCTCCTTCCCTATCCTGCTTCCTGGAATCCTACCAGTTTCTCCCAGAAGCACTTCTGGAACACAGTAGTTGCTCATTAATCCTTATATCAGGATCTGCTTCTGACAAATGGGTTGTAGCCAGTTAGGAAGCTACTGCAAAATCCAGGCAAGAAATCACAGAGCCCAGTGCCAAGACAGTAGTGATGTGACAAAGGCAGGGAAGGGACAGGTAAAATATTCCAGAAACAAATAGACAAAACTTTTAGAGCATATGGGGAGGAAGAAGTAAGAGTCAAACAAGATTCTTTAATTTCAAGCTAGATAACATGATTCTGTGAAAGAGTTGGAGAACCCAAAAGGAAGAGTGTATTTAGGCAGGGAGACAGATTCAGTTTGGAGATGTTGCTTTGCAGTAATAGGAGAAGAATGCCATATGAATGCTGAACAGCTTGCAGAAGGGGTCAGGATTAGGGATCTCCTTTTGGCAGTCATTAAGCATTGAACTATTCAAAGAAACCATGATTTAGAGGAAAAACATCCAGAGAGAATCTGGGCTTTGTGTTCACCTGTGGGAGTCCCCAAAGAGGATATCACTGTAAAGGTCTTAGCCTTTGGGAAAAAAAAAAACAAGTCCTATCCTGCAGTGGGCATGACAAGGTCTGGGATGGATCTGACTTCAATACCAATGTCTACTTATAAAAACACTCCCAGTGAGAACTCTGCCTAAGTACTAACCTCTACTCTCAAAGCTTCTTCTTCAGAAAGGTGTCTGGAAGGCATGCCTTGATGCCCACTGGAGAATAAACTGTGACAGTTCTTGAGGATGCCTTTCTAAAGCAACATTGCCTTTGAAGAGTTAATTGGGGAATTGTTGATGAATCTGTTATTTTCACCTAAAGACCTTCTCACAGAATTTTAAAGCTGGAAGAGACTTGAGGGTCTCATTTGACAGATACAAAAACTTGAGCCTAACAGTTGTGTGGTCAGTCATGGTGGGATCATGACCAAAGAACCCATGCCTCCTAAGTCTACCTCTGGGCTCTTTCTTCACCCAATGTAGTGCCCAACCTCCTACCATGCTCTCCCTCCCTGTCCTGGACTGCCATTTCACATCCTGGTCATGTGCAAAAGGCTTTCTGTATGGAATCATTCTTTCTTGTGAAATAATGAGTTATACATATATATTGCAGCTCCTTAGTATGTCACTGTATTATTTTTAAGGATTTACTATGGTAAGGATGTGAAAATGTTTTTACATAGAAGAATACTATTCAAATGTACAACAATGTGAAATGTATCTATTCTCTGGTGTGGTTCCTCTATAATGAGTATAGATGTATATTGGGATCCTGGCATAAAATGAAGCCACTAGACCTATGTTGGACTAAACACCTTTCTATCATTTTCACTCGCACTGGCCTCCAAGCAACCAAATGAACATCATTTGTATCCATTAGAGGGAATTCATGTTTAAACCCAAGCTTCTCATTAATTAAGTCAAGAAAATGTCCCTGCTATGAAATAATGAATCTCACAGATATATACTGATTAGCAAACATGGGCCAGATATGATATGAGGTTCTAGAGTTAGAGAAATGCAGCACATTATATGCCCTCCAGAAGTAAGGTCTACCAGAGGGAAGAAATAGAAAGTTGGTGCTTGACACTGAACAGGGATGAGTTGGAAGTGAGCCAGACCGGAAAGGCAGGAATGGAGGACATTATTTCAGAAAAGTCAATGATAGCAAAGGCAAGGAAGTAGATAGGAGGGCTTTGTTGCTTTCAAGAACTATAAGCGATTTAGTATCAGGCACATATGTGCTAATTGAGTAAAGGAATGAAAGACTGAGTGAATGTCAGTATATGATAGCAATAGATTAAAAGGATGGGACAGGAGGAAAGGGCCAAATGTTTAAGGGCATTCTACGGACATCTAGGGGCTCAGTCAATTAAGCATCTGACTCTTGATTGTGGCTTAGGTCATGATCTCAGGCCTGTGAGATGGAGCCCCACATTGGGCTCCGTGCTGGGCATGGAGCCTACTTAGGATTCTCTCTCTCCCTCTCCCATTACTACTCCATCCCTCTTAAAAAAAAAAAAAAAAAAAGCATTCTATACCATCATGGCTTGTCTGGCTTTATATACTCCAGCCCAGTGGCTCTCATAGTGTGTATCTGGACCAGCAGCAACATCATCTCTTGGGAAATTGTTAGCTGCAAATCATTATGTCTAACCCAGGCTTATTGAATCAGGAACCCTGGAGATAGGACCCAAGAATCTGTGTTTTTAAAAGACTGTCCATTCTGATGGATGCTGAACCACTGCTCTAGGCATAGGGAGAAAGTAAAAGTTGAAGGAATATTTTATGGGACAAAGAACCACATTTATTTATTGGGACTAAAAGGGAAAATGAAAGCATTTGCTTCTCTCTACAAAAATGCTAGCTTAATCCTCCAGAAGTGCTCAGCCAGAGTCATCTGGGGTCCTGCCTGGGTCTTTTCAATTGAGTCCTCCTGTCTCATCAGGTAAGTAATCTTGTAGAAACAGCACCTCATTACCCTCCATCAAATGAGCAGTGAGGAAGCACTTTTCATTTGAGAGCAAGATGACTGAAAAGATTTGTCTGGGGCAATCGCAGTAGATGGCAGTGATTTAAGCTAAATTCAGTGCTGGAAGACAGCTGAGCTATGGGACAACTTGTGTAAAGTTTAGGCTAAGGTATCAGCAGGAATGTCTAACAGAGCACTCAAACCCAAAATAGCAAGAATTAAATTCACTCATGGATACTCTTTCAAACCAATTTATATATTGAATAAAATGGAAGTTTGCACCTGGCCTCTGATCTGTAAGTGAAGTCAGACAGCCCACGGCTTGGTTGACTGAAAAAGCAAGCAATCAACCATCACTATCACCCTCCCCCAATAAAACTAATGAAAGAGAATGGAAAAATCAGTAGAGAAGCCAAATGATTCATAAAAATCAATTTTAAGCAGCATGAGATAAGCAGAAAGCTTAAATTTTTAAAAATGCAGTTAGGGCATCAGACAATTCCAAATGAAAATAAATATCTTTAAACAGAATTCTGAATAATTTTGGTAATTGTATTGAGCAGGATTTGACTGCAAAATCCATGGTTTAAATCCAGAGCAGTACCCTTGGCAAGGGAGGGACACATAATAGACCAAAGAAAAGGTAAAAGAAGCAGTTTGAGGATCAGCAGTCTAAACAAGGGTGTAGGAATAATGGACTAATGGACAGAGAGGCTCAGAAGCTAGTTGTATGTACGTGTTGGGAGCTTCCCGTTTCACCATGACATGAGCTGCCCACCACCACTCCCTATCCCGACCGCTGGAGCTGGTGTGGAAGCCGGCAGAGCACATAGTCAATAGGCAATTACAGTAATCGAATCTTGGAGGAAGTGACACAAGTGTAAATAGCCTACTCCCAGTTGGCCTGTGATTAACGTGACAACAGCTTGGATGTGATTCCCTCCATGGAAGCAAGGACAGCCTAGTCACTTGGAGTAAAATTGATAAAAGAGTATCCTACTCTATCCATTATGCCCAAACTCTGTATCAACTAGAAAGGAAGCCTTTGATGAAAGGAATAGGTGGGTGCACTTAAAATAAGAGAAGCATGTTTTGAAAGTACCAAATTTTTACAAGACCTCATATGTCCATTAATTCATTCAATTATTTATGAAGCAGGTGTTAGAATGAGCCCTATTTTATCCCTTTCTGACAAGGACTTGGATGCAGGATAGTAAAACAATCCTTCTAAACCAAGTGGCAGCACTCCGATTTGAACTCAAGGGCTTTCTGAATCTAGATCCTAAGCTCTTCCAACCATAAGAAGAATGAGATAATTAACTGGGGCTGTGGGTGAGGCAGTGGGATGCAAGGGTGTATAACAGAGGAGATCAATGAAAATCTTAGTAGATCCAACCTTAGGTGTTACATGGCCCCAAAGTCAACAACACCAACTCAATTGCTATGGCTGTGTGCTCATGTGGGTACTCAAAAACATCCAGACCCTTCAGACCTTGGCTGTTAATGTACCCTCAGAGAGAAAAAGACCTTTGCCTTCATTTTGAGATTCAAGAGACAGTAGCACCGGGGAGGGGCAAGACGGCGGAAGAGCAGGGTCTCCAGGTCACCTGTCCTCAACAAATTACCTAGAAAACATTCAAATCATCCTGAAAATCTACGAATTCGGCCTGAGATTTAAAGAGAGACCAGCTGGAACGCTGCAGTGAGAAGAGTTCGCGCTTCTATCAAGGTAGGAAGACGGGGAAAAAGAAATAAAGGAACAAAAGGCCTCCAAGGGGGAGGGGCCCCGCGAGGAGCCGGGCTGAGGCCGGGGCGAGTGTCCCCAGGACAGGAGAGCCCCGTCCCGGAGGAGCAGGAGCTGCACCGACCTTCCCGGGTGGAAAGGGGCTCCCGGGGACTTGGAGCAGGATCCCCAGAAAGGCGGGGACGCCCTCGGGCTCCCTGGGACAGTAACAGAGGAACTGCGCCCCGGGGAGATGCGCCGAGCTCCCTAAGGGCTGCAGCGCTCGGCGGGACCCGGAGCAGCTCGGAGGGGCTGGGGCGGCGGCTCCGTGGAGGGGGTGGCGCGGCTCCGGGAACAGCTCAGAGGGGCTCGGGCGGCGGCTCCGCGGAGGGGGCTGCGGGGCTCCGGAAACAGCGCGGCGGCGGCTCGGGCGGAGGAAGAAGCTCCACGGAGGGGGCGGCGCAGCTCCGGGAACAGCTCGGAGGGGCTCGGGCGGCGGCTCCGCGGAGGGGGCTGCACCGCCCCAGAGCACAGGGCGCCGGGACACAGCCCAGGATCCGGCCTCCCCCGGGACAGGCAGAGGCCGGGAGGGCCCAGGACAGCGAGGACGCTCCTGCCCCGAGCTGAGCAGATCAGCGGCCCCGCCCGGGAGCCCCCAGGCCCTGCAGACGGAGAGCCCTGGAGCTACTGCGGGAGCTGACTCCAGGGTCCCAGAGCTGCCCCGGCCACTGTGGCTTCCTCCCGGGGCCTCACGGGGTGAACAACCCCCACCGAGCCCTGCACCAGGCGGGGGCAGAGCAGCTCCCCCAAGTGCTAACACCTGAGAATCAGCACAGCAGGCCCCTCCCCCAGAAGACCAAGGAGACGGACCAGTTCCAGGGGAAGTCAAGGGACTTAAAGTATACAGAATCGGAAGATACTCCCCTGTGTTTTTTCTGTTTTTTTGTTTTTGTTTTTTTTCTGTTTTTGTTTTGTTTTGTGCTTTTTTTTCTTTCTTCTTGATTTCGGATTGCTTCCCCCACCCCACCCCACCCCACCCTTTTTTTTCTCCTTTCTTTCTTTTTCTTTCTCTTTTTCTTCCTTTTCCCCTTTTTTTTTCTTCTTTCTCTTTTTTCTTTTTCTCTTTTCTTTCCTTCTCTCTCTTTTTCTCCTTTTCCCAATACAACTTGTTTTTGGCCACTCTGCACTGAGCAAAATGACTAGAAGGAAAACCTCACCTCAAAAAAAAGAATCAGAAACAGCCCTCTCTCCCACAGAGTTACAAAATCTGGATTACAATTCAATGTCAGAAAGCCAATTCAGAAGCACTATTTTACAGCTACTGGTGGCTCTAGAAAAAACCATAAAGGACTCAAGAGACTTCATGACTGCAGAATTTAGATCCAATCAGGCAGAAATTAAAAATCAATTAAATGAGATACAATCCAAGCTAGAAGTCCTAACGACGAGGCTTGACGAGGTGGAAGAACGAGTGAGTGACATAGAAGACAAGTTGATGGCAAAGAGGGAAACTGAGGAAAAAAGAGACAGGCAATTAAAAGACCATGAGGATAGATTAAGGGAAATAAATGACAGCCTGAGGAAGAAAAACCTACGTTTAATTGGGGTTCCCGAGGGCGCCGAAAGGGCCAGAGGGCCAGAATATGTATTTGAACAAATCCTAGCTGAAAACTTTCCGAATCTGGGAAGGGAAACAGGCATTCAGATCCAGGAAATAGAGAGATCCCCCCCTAAAATCAACAAAACCCGATCAACACCTCGACATTTAATAGTGAAGCTTGCAAATTCCAAAGATAAGGAGAAGATCCTTAAAGCAGCAAGAGAAAAAAAGTCCCTGACTTTTATGGGGAGGAATATTAGGGTAACAGCAGACCTCTCCCCAGAGACCTGGCAGGCCAGAAAGGGCTGGCAGGATATATTCAGGGTCCTAAATGAGAAGAACATGCAACCAAGAATACTCTATCCAGCAAGGCTCTCATTCAAAATGGAAGGAGAGATAAAGAGCTTCCAAGACAGGCAGGAACTGAAAGAATATGTAACCTCCAAACCAGCTCTGCAAGAAATTTTAAGGGGCCTCTTAAAATTCCCCTTTAAGAAGAAGTTCAGTGGAACAATCCACAAAAACAAGGACTGAATAGATATGATGACACTAAACTCATATCTCTCAATAGTAACTCTGAACGTGAACGGGCTTAATGACCCCATCAAAAGGCGCAGGGTTTCAGACTGGATAAAAAAGCAGGACCCATCTATTTGCTGTCTACAAGAGACTCATTTTAGACAGAAGGACACCTACAACCTGAAAATAAAAGGTTGGAGGACCATTTACCATTCAAATGGTCCTCAAAAGAAAGCAGGGGTAGCCATCCTTATATCAGATAAATTAAAATTTACCCTGAAGACTATAGTGAGAGATGAAGAGGGACACTATCTCATACTCAAAGGATCTATCCAACAAGAGGACTTAACAATCCTCAATATATATGCCCCGAATGCGGGAGCTGCCAAATATTTAAACCAATTAATAACCAAACTGAAGAAATACTTTGATAATAATACACTTATACTTGGTGACTTCAATCTAGCTCTTTCTATATTAGATAGGTCTTCTAAGCACAACATATCCAAAGAAACGAGAGCTTTAAATGATACACTGGACCAGATGGATTTCACAGATATCTACAGAACTCCATCCAAACTCCATCCAAACTCAACTGAATACACATTCTTCTCAAGTGCACATGGAACTTTCTCCAGAATAGACCACATACTGGGTCACAAATCGGGTCTGAACCGATACCAAAAGATCGGGATAGTCCCCTGTATATTCTCAGACCATAATGCCTTGAAATTAGAACTTAATCACAACAAGAAGTTTGGAAGGACCACAAACACATGGAGGTTAAGGACCATCCTGCTAAAAGATGAAAAGGTCAACCAGGAAATTAAGGAAGAATTGAGAAGATTCATGGAAACTAATGAGAATGAAGATACAACCGTTCAAAATCTTTGGGACGCAGCAAAAGCAGTCCTGAGGGGGAAATACATCGCAATACAAGCATCCATTCAAAAACTGGAAAGAACTCAAATTCAAAAGCTCACCTTACACATAAAGGAACTAGAGAAAAAGCAACAAATGGACCCCACCCCCAGCAGAAGAAGACAGTTAATTAAAATTCGAGCAGAACTAAATGATATCGAGACCAAAAGAACTGTGGAACAGATCAACAGAACCAGGAGTTGGTTCTTTGAAAGAATTAATAAGATAGATAAACCATTAGCGAACCTTATTAAAAAGAAGAGAGAGAAGACTCAAATTAATAAAATCATGAATGAGAAAGGAGAGATCACTACCAACACCAAGGAAATACAAACGATTCTAAAAACATGTTATGAACAGCTGTATGCCAATAAATTAGGAAATCTAGAAGAAATGGATGCATTCCTGGAAAGCCACAAACTACCAAAACTGGAGCAGGAAGAAATAGAAAACCTGAACAGGCCAATAACCAGGGAGGAAATTGAAGCAGTCATCAAAAACCTCCCAAGACACAAGAGTCCAGGGCCAGATGGCTTCCCAGGGGAATTCTATCAAACGTTTAAAGAAGAAATCATACCTATTCTACTAAAGCTGTTTGGAAAGATAGAAAGAGATGGAGTACTTCCAAATTCATTCTATGAGGCCAGCATCACCTTAATTCCGAAACCAGACAAAGACCCCACCAAAAAGGAGAATTACAGACCAATATCCCTGATGAACATGGATGCAAAAATTCTCAACAAGATACTAGCCAATAGGATCCAACAACACATTAAGAAAATTATTCACCATGACCAAGTAGGATTCATCCCTGGGACACAAGGCTGGTTCAACACTCGTAAAACAATCAATGTGATTCATCATATCACCAAGAGAAAAACCAAGAACCATATGATCCTCTCATTGGATGCAGAGAAAGCATTTGACAAAATACAGCATCCATTCCTGATCAAAACACTTCAGAGTGTTGGGATAGAGGGAACTTTCCTCGACATCTTAAAAGCCATCTACGAAAAGCCCACAGCAAATATCATTCTCAATGGGGAAGCACTGGGAGCCTTTCCCCTAAGATCAGGAACAAGATAGGGATGTCCACTCTCACCACTGCTGTTCAACATAGTTCTGGAAGTCCTCGCCTTAGCAATCAGACAACAAAGAGACATTAAAGGCATTCAAATTGGCAAAGAAGAAGTCAAACTCTCCCTCTTCGCCGATGACATGATACTCTACATAGAAAACCCAAAAGCCTCCACCCCAAGATTGCTAGAACTCATACAGCAATTTGGTAACGTGGCAGGATACAAAATCAATGCCCAGAAATCAATGGCATTTCTATACACTAACAATGAGACTGAAGAAAGAGAAATTAAGGAGTCAATCCCATTTACAATTGCACCCAAAAGCATAAGATACCTAGGAATAAACCTAACCAAAGAGGTGAAGGATCTATACCCTAAAAACTATAGAACACTTCTGAAAGAAATTGAGGAAGACACAAAGAGATGGAAAAATATTCCATGCTCATGGATTGGCAGAATTAATATTGTGAAAATGTCAATGTTACCCAGGGCAATTTACACGTTTAATGCAATCCCTATCAAAATACCATGGACTTTCTTCAGAGAGTTAGAACAAATTATTTTAAGATTTGTGTGGAATCAGAAAAGACCCCGAATAGCCAGGGGAATTTTAAAAAAGAAAACCATAGCTGGGGGCATCACAATGCCAGATTTCAGGTTGTACTACAAAGCTGTGGTCATTAAGACAGTGTGGTACTGGCACAAAAACAGACACATAGATCAATGGAACAGAATAGAGAACCCAGAAGTGGACCCTGAAATGTATGGTCATCTAATATTCGATAAAGGAGGAAAGACTATCCATTGGAAGAAAGACAGTCTCTTCAATAAATGGTGTTGGGAAAATTGGACATCCACATGCAGAAGAATGAAACTGGACCACTCTCTTTCACCATACACAAAGATAAACTCAAAATGGATGAGAGATCTAAATGTGAGACAAGATTCCATCAAAATCCTAGAGGAGAACACAGGCAACACCCTTTTTGAACTCGGCCACAGTAACTTCTTGCAAGATACATCCACAAAGGCAAAAGAAACAAAAGCAAAAATGAACTATTGGGACTTCATCAAGATAAGAAGCTTTTGCACAGCAAAGGATACAGTCAACAACAACAACAACAAAAAAAAAAGGATACAGTCAACAAAACTAAAAGACAACCTACAGAATGGGAGAAGATATTTGCAAACGACATATCAGATAAAGGGCTAGTTTCCAAAATCTATAAAGAACTTATTAAACTCAACACCAAAGAAACAAACAATCCAATCATGAAATGGGCAAAAGACATGAAGAGAAATCTCACAGAGGAAGACATGGACATGGCCAACATGCACATGAGAAAATGCTCTGCATCACTTGCCATCAGGGAAATACAAATCAAAACCACAATGAGATACCACCTCACACCAGTGAGAATGGGGAAAATTAACAAGGCAGGAAACAACAAATGTTGGAGAGGATGCGGAGAAAAGGGAACCCTCTTACACTGTTGGTGGGAATGTGAACTGGTGCAGCCACTCTGGAAAACTGTGTGGAGGTTCCTCAAAGAGTTAAAAATAGACCTGCCCTACGACCCAGCAATTGCACTGTTGGGGATTACCCCAAAGATTCAGATGCAATGAAACGTCGGGACACCTGCACCCCGATGTTTCTAGCAGCAATGGCCACAATAGCCAAACTGTGGAAGGAGCCTCGGTGTCCATCAAAAGATGAATGGATAAAGAAGATGTGGTTTATGTATACAATGGAATATTACTCAGCCATTAGAAACGACAAATACCCACCATTTGCTTCAACGTGGATGGAACTGGAGGGTATTATGCTGAGTGAAATAAGTCAATCGGAGAAGGACAAGCAGTGTATGTTCTCATTCATTTGGGGAATATAAATAATAGTGAAAGGGAATATAAAGGAAGGGAGAAGAAATGTGTGGGAAATATCAGGAAGGGAGACAGAACATAAAGACTCCTAATTCGGGGAAACGAACTAGGGGTGGTGGAAGGGGGGAGGAGGGCGGGTGTGGGAGGGGAATGGGTGACGGGCACTGAGGTGGACACTTGACGGGATGAGCACTGGGTGTTTTTCTGTATGTTGGTAAATTGAACACCAATAAAAATTAATTAAAAAAAAAAAAGAGACAGTAGCACCAAATGAAGAGACATGGAGACTTTATTTATTTATTTATTTATTTATTTATTTATTTATTTATTTATTTTTGACATGGAGACTTTAATTGTGGTTTGAACAATGAGGTTTGGTGGAGTAAGTTAGAAGGCAAGCTGTTGATGACAAACATGTCACTTCCCAGTGGGGTGGGGATCAGGAACTCCCAAGGTCTTGCTTTTAGTAGAGCTGACTTTAAAGAGAAAAGGGAACGTGATAATGAGAGCTCTCAGAGGATAAGATCAAGTGTAGTGGAACCAGAGATCCATATCAGATAAAAGGGAAAGGATAGAAAATCAAGCTATTCTAAGGGGTGGGGGGATGTCTTGGTAGGCAGGAGAATCTCATTTTCTTGATAGAGGATGAGGTACTAGAGAGACATAAGCATTTTCTTGGCACAGGGATAAGAGACCCAGGGGTGGGCTCTAGTTCTGTGGGAGAGGGAACGTAGGAGAAGCCTGACTGGTGGTGGGTTCAATCTTCCAGGAGGGAGTTTGCAATAGTACCATGGGAAGCCCAAAATGCCACTCAGTTCTGCAGCAGGTGATCTGTTGACGCCTAAATGTTTGACAGGGTTGGAGGTGTCAGCAAGAAAGGTGAAGGCCACTCTTCACCCATAAGCAATCAGATCCAGGGAGAAATATCTCAAAAGAAGTGTCAGAAGCAGATGCTTTCAGATCCCTTAGGAGAAGATAGGGGAGGCTGTGCTTGAGTCTGAGGAGACCTGGGTGCCACTGCTTATTTTGCCTCTTTCGTAAACCATCACTGCCTTGAGAGAACAGTCATATAATAGTTTGGAAGGGAACAAGGAAGACATTTTATTCTTTTCATTGAGATGGGGAGGCACTCTAATAAGCGGCTCATGATGCAGGCTAAGAGACCAAAAGCAAGCTTGAGAGACAAGGGTGCTCCTACTTAGAAGCCCTTGGTTTACAAGTATCATGGCAGGTTTGGGCATGAACATGCAGGGAGAATTGAGACAAGAGTCCAATGACACTTGTGAACTACATAATATCTGGGTTGAGGATAAAAGGACATGGCCAAGAAGCCAAAGGGATGTTGGGAGAGCAGCAATGTTGAAGGAGGGATTTCACAGTGTTGCCCATAGGGTGATGTAATCCTCCTCTTCTGTGTCCTGTACAAAATCTTTACTAGACTGTAGTTGTTTATTGATGCTTTTCCACAAGTGAATTATTATTGGGGGTCAAGGTCATCTAGAAAATGAGCTAGGTCTGCCATTTGCAGAAACAAAGGAGCTTGAAGATTAGGAAAACAGCCTCTTGGGCTATACATGGATGTCTCATTTAACATTTTCAGTGACTCTGTGAAATAGATATTATCATCATTTGGAAGTAAGGAAGTTGAACCTCCCAGAAGTCTAGTAATTTGTCAAGAAGCTGAGCCAAAGTTGCACCAAAATCCTAGTGATGTTAAAGCTAACTTACTTTACTTCCGTATTAATGGTTCTCAAAGTGTGGTTCTCTCAGCCAGCAGCATTAGCATCACCTGGTAACTTGTTAGAAATGCAGTCTCAGACCCACCCTTAGATCTACTGAACCAGAAACTGGAGAGGGAAGAGGGGGGTGGGGACCAGCGTCTGTGCTTTAATAGACCTTCCAGATGATTCCAATGCATGCCAAAGTTTGAGGACCATTGATTTCCACTATAGTGTCTCTCAGAAAGCATGCATAGCATTTCAGGTCTGATGGCTCTGTGACTCACTGCCAGGAGATGACATGCCACTTGACAGTTCGAGGTGCCTGGATGAGCAAAACTTGCAGAGACACAAAATTCAGTCACTTGGCTATCAAATGAGATACAACCCAAAACCTCAGAGGAACTGAAGGGATCCCATGGGTGGGGATTGTGTAGACATAATTATAGCCAGTTTGAAAGTCAAGGCAATGATGTTAAAAGGAAATTTAACCAGCTTGCTCCAACATCACTGTGCCTTGAGGCCACCTTTGCAGGATCTATCTTTGGGCATGATTGTCTACTTTTTGTTTTGTCATGTCTATAAACCATCTTGGAAACTGGGGGAAATGGGTCTGTCAATTTTTTTTCATAAAATATATATATGGTCTAGGAAAACTGAACTGTGTGCTGAGCCATAGAGGTTGGGAATGTGCCTGTGGGAGGTGAGGGCACCTGTCCTGGGCAGTGACAATGAGCAAGCCTCTCCCCTTGGTGCTGATGCAGGCTATTCTTCTGCACCATTTGTATGTGACCAAAACCTACTCCTGGACAGAGCTTTTCCTAATTATATTGTATGGCCAAAGAGTCTGCTGGAGTACAAGTCAATATAGGGCCAGGGAGGAAAATAGATATTCAAGAGAAAGAAATATTTGAATGCAGTGTGTTTAGAATATATTTATAATTTCTGAGAGGAATAGCATGGTGGTAGAAAGAGTGCTGGCCACAGAAAAATGAAGAAAGTATGGATTTAAATATGATTCATAACAATACTACTACTAGTTAATTGACACTTGTTGGGTTCTTACCAAGTAGTGGGTATTATGCTATCGCCTTGTATGGATTATCTCATTTTGTCCTTCAAAGAATTCAGTGGATTTGATAGGAATATCATCCCCATTTCAAAGGTGAGAACACTGAAGCATGGTTATGTGATTTGCCCAAGGTCAGATGCATTTGAGAGAAATCAAACAGTCAAACTCCAGAGCTTGAAACTATTTTGCTCAGTTCGCTGTGCCATCTGCAACAGCCATTCCTTACAAGCTGGGTGACATGGGCCGAATTACTCATCTCCCTGACTGTCATCTGAAAACGTTCAAATCATAATAAGCCAGCAGGCCTCACAGAGTTGTTATGAAGACCAAAAAAAAAAAAAAAAGAAAGAAAATCAAAAAGCACTTTAACATACTACACATAAAACTAATTACTATTATTGCTAGCTTACTTACAAAAAGAACAAAGTACACATTTATTGTAGGGCAATTAAAATGGGAATAAGAGCAGTACCACAAGGCTAGGCTAATGTGAGTTACTGCAACTGAGCCCTGAATGCATTAGCTTGGAGCTTCCCATAAGTCAAGGCAAGAAAAACCAAAAAAAGAAAGAAAACAATACCTTTCATAGTTCTCACCAGCTTTTATCAAAGGAGGAATATGCCATATTATCAGGAAAGACCAACTTCTTGCCCTAATTCTGAGGACGATTCATTCCCTTATTATCCTATAAAGGATAGTTAAGAACACAGTAGAGGTTGCTTATGTGATGATTTTTTTAAAACTTCAGGGAAATTTTTTGAGTGACCTTCCTTGTAAAAACTGAGGGCTTACCTGTCATTCTTGGAATGTGTTGCAATGAGTTAAAACAATACAGTCAATGCATATTTTGGCTTTCTGCTGCCTTCTTAGAGAAATAGTATCCACCTGATGAAGAGTTTATTTATTCTCAGCAACAGGGAAGGATTTTAAATATAGAGTCTTTTCCTTTGGGGAATAGGAGTCCAAAATTTCTCTAAGATTATTCCTCCTGCTGCCTTCCACTGTGTAAATAGAAAAGGACTCCTCACCCAAAGAGCTGCCAAGTGGAAGAGGGCACAGGCATGGTTTCTGCATCCCTGTGGAGCAGACCTAAGATGAGTGTGGAAACTGTCCACAGATCCACTGATTCTATCACAGCATACAGTAGCAGTTATCCCTGCCTGACATGGAACTCTTAGGTGTAGCCTCGGAGGAGTTAACCTGTGCTGATTTTCATGGCTGTGACATCTCTGGGAGTTGGAGGTAGGAGGGGAAGAGGAAATGGAATATTTTCTCCCCTTTCCACCTTCAGTGTGAAATGCCTTTGGAAAGCAGCATAGCATGGTGTTGGAGGAAGGACTTCTGCTACGAAATTCTCTGGGTTCAAATCTAGCTGCTGCTATTTACTGAGGATGCTGGTGATAATACTTAGCTCTTGAGATTGAACTGGCTGTTCATCTACCATGTGAGATCCATTTTCACCCCTCTTTGCTCTGACCAGTACCCAAGAGGTTAAAATGTGTGGACTGTATCACCCAGCTCCCAGGCCCTCTGACTTCCACTAGTCTTTGGCCAACAGAAGGTGGGAAGAGAAGGGTCAGGGTACTTACTACTTTCTAGTCCCTCCACATACTCTGCATTCCCTGAGATCTTAATTTGGGCAGTGGATGCCCTCAACACCCAGACAGCCATGGCTCCTATGGGGAGGCCACAGGTCTCAGCTCTAGATTCTAAGTACACTGTTACTGCCCCTTGTCCTTTCTCATTGCTATGATGGGCACTAAGGATTCCCATTATCTGTAGCCTGTGGGCACAGCACTATCCCTAGTTGGTTCTCTTAATCCAAACTACACATCTAGAAGAGTAAATAACTCTTTTACTAAACTCTCTTCAATTAGACCCTTTGGACTATGACATTGTTTTGGCAGGGACACTGACTGATCCAGATTTGTAGGGAAGTTAATGTGCTTAGCACCTGACACATAGTAAGTGCTCAATAAATGCTGGGGATTGTTCTGAGCAGCAGCAGTGGTTGTGGTAATGGTGGTAGTATAGGCGGGACCCTCCTTAGCCCCAGGGGAAGTAGACAAGCTTTCTTTCCTTTTTTTTTTTTTTTTTTTTTTAAAGAGAGAGAAAAGGAAAGGGGGGTGCAGGGTGAAAGAAGGACAGAGGGAGAGGGGGAGAGAGAGAATCTTAAGCAGGCTCCACACCCAGCTTGGAGCTCCATGCAGTGCTCTATCTCCCAACCCTGAGATCATGACCTGAGCCTAAATCAAGAGTGGGATGCTTAACCAGTTGAGCCACTCAGGTACCCTGATAAGCTTGCTTGCTTTTATTAACTGATTGATTGATTGATTCATTCATTCATTCATTCATTCATTCATTTTAATCTCTATTGTCTGAGCCATTCCAGAGCATGAAGCTCTGCCTAATGAACCACTGGGTTCTCTGGTGGGAACAGACAGGCTGAAAACACTCATTTGATTTGGAGGAACCCAGAAATGAGGGAGCTGATTTTGAAGGGAGAAAAAGGACAGCTCAGAGTGGAAATCTCCTAAGATGGGGGCCGCCACCCTACAGCAAGTGCTGGAGCCAGAGGATGGGGAGAAGGCTGCTCAGAGGGAGCCCTCTGGATCAGTGGCTCTGAAAGGAGCCATCCCAGACCCAGACAGAGGAGACTCCCTGGGCAGCCGCCTATGCTTCGGGATGTGATTTGTCCACCATGGATTCAAGGGCAGCACGAATCCACCTCAGAACACCCTAGGTCACTTATGAGGAAAGACTTCTAATGGGGGAGGGAGGAGTTCAAGTATCTGTACTTTGGAAGCAAACTGGGTGCAAGGTGGAAGAACCAGGAAGAGGAATGCCTATTACTTGTGGAAGAACCTCTGTTGGAATCTGCCCAGGAGTAACTGCTTCTGTGGAGATGGTCCCCTCTCATTTTAAGTGTTTAAGTACACAACTCCCCCCATTTCAGAGGGTTGTGTCAACCAAGGTCCTGAGAGGAAGCAGATGACCCAGTGAAAATGGATCAAGTGCAGAATTGAATATGGAAGCTATTTACAAAGGTGTGGGTAGCCTGCAGAAAAAGCAGTGGTGCACTCAGAGTGACCTATGACAGTTGATTGTGTGTGCCCCCTCCCAGCTCCATCTGCCGTGGGCGACCACGCTGGGAGCTGAAAATTGGCCGTGATGGAGTATTTGTGTAATGTAAACCAGCAAACATGACAAATCAGGCTTTTGTTTTCGTTACATGTTTTGTGTTTTTGTTTTTTGGAGGGCCAGTTTATCAGCACATCATGGAAAAGAAGCATCCCAGGGCTATTAAGAGGGTTCGAAGGAACTAGGGGAGACAGAAGTTACCAAAACCTCTAGGCAAAGAGTTTCATGGTTAGGCCTCCCGAGAGGAGCCTGGTCTTTGTTGAAGAGACTGGCATAACCCATGGCAACTCTACAGGGAAGAAGCCAGAGGAGCATTTACCAAACTTCACCTTCTTTCCTGCAGGGCTCCCATTGGCCAAACCCAATGAATGAGAACCACAAGGCCAGGAAGCCAGTGTATAGAATTATAGAGGCCAGCTCCTGGGCCTAAGGATAAGGGCTAGAGGGCAGACCCAGAGAGCAAGCAGCAGTCGTGCAACTCCCATGCTAGAGAAAATTCAAGCATTGTGAAGGAGAGGGGAATTTTGAACCTCTGGCAACTCAGTCTAGAATAACAGGGCAGACTTTTCAAGGGTCTAAGCAGATGTTTAGATGTTTGAGGTGAAAGGCATGTTATCATGAAAGACAATTAGGGACTCTGGTTGTATGGAGACCACTTTGCCTCCTTGGTTTGGTCTAGTCCAGCCCAGCATCCAAACTGGAATTTGACTAAGGACTTTTCCAGAAACCTGGCCCTTGAGCCCTTGGAATTCATCATGAATCCCTTTTCTTTGGTTTCTGTTATTTAGCACATTTCAGACTAGAAAAGAAACACAAACATTTCCATGCCACATCTAATACAATTATAAGGTCATTACACATTCTGTAGCACAAAACAGCTGTTTCAAAGATCCTTATTAGAATTTAACAGAGTTTTATTTGTTTGGGGCAGAAAAAGCAATCTTTTAAATTATGATTTAATGAGACTGTTAAATGTTCATCACTAAGTGGTTACTTATTAAAGCTGCATGGAGCTTGGCTATTTGGGTTCATAGGAGGTTAACTGAACCTTTCTTCTGACCCCAGTCCTGTACACACACACACACAACAACAACAACAACAACAACAACAACAAATCAACATGTTTTTTTTTTTTTTAGATTTTATTTATTTATTCATGAGAGACACAGAGAGAGAGAGAGAGAGAGAGAGAGGCAGAGACACAGAAAGAGAGAGAAGCATGCTCCATGCAGGGAGCCTGATGTGGGACTCGATCCCAAGACTCCAGGACTTAGCCCTGGGCCAAAGGCAGGCGCTAAACCGCTGAGCCATCCAGGGATCCCCAAATCTACATGTTTTTATCTAAACCCTCTTTTCTCCCAAATTATGGCCTGTTCTTTCAAAGACAAACTTCATAAAGTTAAATGGGTCTAAGCCCCAAATTTTTATAGCTGAGTTGGCTTTTATGTTGAATTTATGAGTCTGTATAAAGATAACCTTGCCTTCTAAAAATCTTCCCAGCACCTTTGAAGAGGGAAATGTTTGCATTGGAACTCACCCAATGAAAGGCACCTGGGAGGCTCAATCAGTTAAGCATCCAACTCTTAGTTTTGGCTCAGGTCACAATCTCATGGGTTTTGAGATTGAGCCCTCATGTTGGGCTCTGTGCTCGGGGGGGGGGGGGGAGTCTGCTTGAGATTCTCTTCCTCTGCCTCTCTCCCAAGTAAATAAGTCTCTCTTTCTTTCAAGTAAATAAGTCCTTCTCTCAAGTAAATCTTTAAAAAGAAAAAAAATGGGAAGTCGTTTAATGATAAAATGTCTGTGATCAGCACCAATATTTGGGGTTCTACAAATACAGGTTCTTGTGAGTTTTACATTATTTCTTACTGGATTAAGAAACTTTTCTCATGGGCCTATTTTCCAGGGTGAGAGTTGGGGTGTAGGAGGAGGAAGGATTATGCTTGATGACCTACCAGTGATCTAATACAGATGTGTCATTTTGTCAGGCTGCAATGCTGGAGCAGTTAATCCACCAGCATTTCTAATAATTGTGGTATCCTGAGAAGTCGTACTGCGACACAATGTATCCCTGGAATTCATAAGTAGGTTGTTTAAATGCAAAATAATTATTAAGCACTCATTCTTGGAATTCATCCTGAGATAAGTAGCCCTTAAGAAAATGTCTAATACAAAATGACATTTGGGTTTTAGAATATATAACCTTTTGTATTAATGGTATCCCAAGGTGTTTTACATAGTAATTGGATGGTAGTGTGGTAAGTATTTCAGTAAATGAAATGGCTCTTGGGACTGAAGTAGAGGTTTAGCTATTCTTGGATTTCAAGTTGGATTTCATTGACTATGGGGAGGTGAGGTGGAATGCCAGGCTGTTTAAAAGTAGCCCAAGGCCTTCTTAAAACTTCACTGAAAACATCAGGAAAGAGAAGTGGTCTCAGAGGTAAAGAGTACAAACCCCTCTGGGATAGATGAAGGACCTGGGTATAAACGTGAGTTAGTAACCTGCACAGGGCTTGGACACCGGGTCTCCTAACTAAGAGGACCTGCAGTGTGATACTCATTCAGTGTTCATATTTCAGCTCTCCCAGGTCCTAGCTGGTTAACTTAGAGCAAGGTACTTAATACTGCTAGGCCTCCATTTTGACATCTGCAAAATGAAAAATAATAATATCTTCCAGAGTCAGGGGAGAGATAAAAATAATATACATATAAACTAACAAGTACAGTTCCTGGAACATAATAGGTGCTTCCTAAATGACGATTATTATTATAAATCCATGTTGCCATAAATCTTTCCTGCTTGAACATTTGCAGTATCGATTTGCATCACTTATTGTATTAATGCTGTTCTGTTTTACAATTACAAGTTATAATTAGGCAAATATGACTCATCCAGCTTTCCGTGTCCAATTCTCAGCACTCCACCCGCACATCAAGAAACAAATCAAAATGCAATTAGATGCCGACTGGATGCTAAATAGAAAGTTTATAATGTATTGTCTCATAGAAGATTACATTGTGAAAGTGAATTGATCTCATGTCAGTAACGGAAGGGTTGAGACTAGATCTGTGTCAAGCATGAAGAAGATTAATGTAGATGCCGACTTGACATGTTTTGTGGGGGAATGTCTTAAATTGCAATGGATGGGTGTTAAAAAGTACAACCACACAGCAACAGGCTGAGAGGGAGACTCTGTCTGGCATATTTGAACGGATAATATTCTGCATTTTCTCTATGTGATAATACGTATAAATGACCTTGAGTGTAGACCACTGCCACCCAATTCAGATCCATAGTTCATATCTAAACCCTCCAGAAAATTAAGAGTAATTATTAATTTTACCAAAGGAGTCACAACCAGAGGGTTCTTGAAAGTGGCTCATCTCCCTAGTGTGAGTAAAGTATGATTTGACTCGTTTTAAAATCAATTTACAAGTAAAATTTTCAGGAACACATCTGCTAGGTAAAGCAAGTTCTGCCAGTATCCTGCAATGAAAGTGACAGTGATATGTTCAGTTTTTTTAATGGATAAAATTATGTGAGCAGAGAACATAATTATATATTTTAGAAAGAGCTTAGAAATACTTATAAACCTGGTCTTTTAGAAAAATCACTTTTTAAATTTCTAAACCAGTATATGAAACTGTTCAGCATTTACCAGTTTCTCCAGATAGGCCATCCTTGAGACACAGGGTAGGTCAGTCCACAAATAATATGAAAAACCTACTAACGGCTAAACCCTGGGAGCTATTAGATAAGGTGCAGCATTTGCACACTAGTAACAAAATTTAATCCCTTGACAAGCTGTGGCCAGGAATGTTCTTATTCCCATTCTGTGGCCAGGAATGTTCTTATTCCCATTCTACAGATGAGGAACTTAAGGCTCAGAAAATGAACCAATTTATACAAGCTGACAAGGTCAATAATACATGGCAAAGCTGGAATTCTGGGCTGACCTTCTATGTATTTCTTAAAACTCGTCACTCCCCCCCCTTCTCCTCCCACTTCCCAGTTCATCACAGCACCATGGCTCACCCCAACCATCACGCAGCCTCCTCTTCCTTGTCTCTGCCTCTAGCCTTGTTCCCATCCACATATCACAAGTCTGACCTTACCATACTCTCTGCTCAAAACCATCAGGGGCTTCTCATTACCAGTGGGTAGAGTCCACAGTCTCTACCATCTGCTCTCCATATATGTCTCTACTTTATTTTCATTCTTCCCTGATTTACGTGTTTTAATTCCAGCCACGTGGTCTGATTGCAGGTCTCTACAAATGGTACATATGTCACCTCCACTAGCTTGCTCACGCTCTCTTCTCTCTGAAATGCCTTCTTCCCTTCTTCACCTGGCTCCTCCTTACCTTTCAAGAATTTGTTTGGATATCACTTCCAAGGACCTTTCTCTGCCCACTTGCATCTCACCTTGGCTGGCCTTCTGGGCCTCCCCAGAGCTTTCCTAATCCTCCATTATTGCCCTTGATATATCATCTCATGAAAATGTGATTGACTGGACATGTCACCAGTCAATGGTTCCTTCACAGCAGAAACTCTGTTACCATCTTTGTCCCCCCAGAGCCTAGCTTGGAGCCTCATTCACATTAGGTACTTGATAAACATTTGCTGGGTTGATAGATGTATACTTGAATAAGTAATAAACACAGTGCAATACTCTTAAATTTAAGTCCAATTCTCTTTCCAATATACCAAAGTTCAGTAACAAAAAAAGATAACAAGGCCTCTGGACTTCATGCTCAAGAAACTCAGACCAAACAGGCCTAGACACACAGATCTAGAGTTTGTGGGGCATGGCAGCAAATGGTGCTGCACTGAATGTTCAGGGATTCTGTGCGGCACTGTTCCCCCCAAAGGCCCCCCTGGTCTCTTCCTCGTTCCTGGGGGCTCCCAGAAATCCTTGGTTTGTGGCTGCATCATTGCAGTCTCTGCATCACTGCAGTCTCTGCCTCTATCACCATGTGGTCTTCTCTGTGTCTTCATGTTGCCTTCTTTTTATAAGGACACTAGCAATTTAATATAGGCCCAACCCTAATCCAGTATGACCTTACCTTAGCTAATTATATCAGCAAAGACCCTTATTTCCAAATAAGGTTACATTCTGATGTTCTAGTAGACTTGAATTTGGAAGGGGGAACACCATTCAACCCAGTATAATAAATATCTCTCAATCTTTTCTATAGATAGTATAGTTTACAAAGCAGTTACCAAGACCCATCCTTACCCTCTTCCCCAGGCTAGGTTGGAATGTCTGTAGAACTTAGACTGGATGTCTTATCCTTGGACCTCCAGTTTTCCCATGATTTGGATCCCAGTAACCAGTGCCAGACTTCCTTGTTATCAGCCTCTCCTTTGCTGGACCCCAGTCAACTTCTGTTGGTTGATAACGCTGAACCAGAATAGGCTCACTCTGGGCTTTTGTCTAATGGCACTCTGCATCCTTCTGATATTCCTCTCACAGACTGGCTCCCATATTCAGAGCAACCACAGACTCCTATCTCTCCGTGTGTGCTCCCAAGCCCTGCCCTAGCTTCCACACTCTGACTTCTGGCCTTGCCTAGGCCTGCAGCTATGATGGATTCCCGGTCCTGACATTCTGGGCTGGCCCATCTCACCCCTCACAAAGACTTGATTCTAACAAAGAAATATCTTTTCCCTGAAATAATTTTTCTCTTCCTAAAATCCCCTGTGACTGTTGCAGCTCTCATTTATAAACTGAAATAGTCCAGATGACAAGTTCCAAATGTACTAACACTTTAGCATCATAACCTGTTACAAGGGAAAATATCCTCGGTTGTCTTCCTCTCTTTAAGATGTTTTCTGTTGATCAATCTGCATGCTTCCCTCTAGGGCACCTCTTTAAAATACCTATGAAGGCAAAAGCAGAGTATACAGCTATATTTGGCCAAACATTGCTGGCGTGCTATATGGGAGACAGATGTGAATTTCATCTTTTATTAGCACAGTACCTATAGTCTTTTAAAAATGGACTTGCTTATGAATGTGAGGTATGAAATCCATCTGAATATACTCTTCACCTTAAAAAAAAAAACAGCAAATTTCACACCAGTAACTTCCTCCTGTATCAGGCAATGGGGTGAGATGAGGTTTTGACAAAAATGGTAGGTATTACATAACACTCCCGTCTCCTTACAGATGCGTGCGCAGCTTTAAAATAGAAACGGGAAAGCGGTGCATTGTCTGCAGAAGCAAACTATTTGAGGGAGGATAGCAACTTTCCCATTGCCCATAATATGAACAAATTAGAAGGGGAGAAAGAAGATCCCCTGCTGGGCATCTTGGAGTGATCTCAGAGAAATGATGTTGGTTAGACATTATTCAAGAGAGTTTCAGTGGTCACAGGAAGGATTTCCATCCCCTTGAGGGGCCAGCTGTCTTTGTATCAGCAGAATCTGTCCCTGTGTCGGGAAGCAGGGTCTTGGTAGCCGCTCTGTAAATTGTGCCATTGATAGGATGTACTAAGTTAAATAATGTCCTAAAAAGTCATGTCCACCTGGAACCTCAGGATGTGACCTTATTTGGAAATAGAGTCTTTGCAGATGTAAGTGGTTAAGATGAGGTCATAGTGGGTAGAATAGGTCCTAAAGCTGGCCAGTCGTGTCCTTATATGAAGAGAAGCTGTGTGAAGACACACAGGGAAGGCCATGGGATGACAAGAAAGAGATCAGAGTGAGGTAGCTACAAACCAAGAAACACCAAGGATCACTGGGAGCCACTGGATGCTGGGGAGGGACCAGGAAGGATGCTCTGGTGTTCTAAGCGCCCAGCTGATGATAATTTGTTACTGCAACCCTGAGGAAACAAACACACCACCCCATCCAGTTTCACAACAAGAAGGAACAGTCGCTCTGTCTTGCTCCTACCCCTCATGAAGATACCGCCCAAGTTACACAAGTACCTTCTCTGTCCACCAGTCCGCCTTGCTTGTTCCTGCCTTTAGGCTTCAGCTTGTGCTCTTGAAATTGCCTTTTCTCCACACCCACCACCAAGCTTGTTCCCTCAAGACCTCACTCCAGGCTCCAGACCTCATAAGACTCAAACTAATTATTTTGGGGTATCCTTCTGCTCCATTAGTTATATAGGTCAATTATTTGGGTCCACCTCTGTCACCTTGAGTCCTCTTCAAATTCCATGCTCCTGTCATTCCTCCAGACATCCCCAGCCCTGGAAGGCCCTGCATATACAAGAGACAGTCACTAAATTGGTGCTGAAGGTGTGTTATGTGCCAGGTGGGTCGATACCCCAACAAGAAATTGTGTAGCTTTTCATATGGGGCTTGCTCCAGCGCTGCACTGCAGATCCAAACATGCTGCGCATGTTAAGCTAGATTTCAAGGGTGCTTCGGCATGGCAGAAAGAGAAGTCCCCTTGAAGACGTAAGGTGGAAACCCAAAGCCTTTGCTGCTTATTAGGTATTTTCAACAAATTAGAAGGCAAGCGACTTCATCCACAAATTGGCAGTTCTTTGTTTGAGGCCCTCTTTGTGCTCAGATCCCCAGTTAGAGCACAGGCTCCATCCGGTGCACACACTGCATGAGCAAGGGGAGGGTCAGACGTGCAGCTGAGGCTCACCTCTGGGATGTTTTCCAGTGGAAGCGTGGAGGAGGGAGCGCAGCACAGGGCACAGAACCTGTGAAGCTGATCAGGGAGTGATGTTCTCTGCCTGCCATGGGGTGCCCTGTCACGTGTCTCAGATCCAGTTCCCCACGAGCCCTGCTCCGGCCCAGAGGCTCCCCACCCTCAACCAGTGCTGCCTGCCAAGAGAGAGGAGGGGACGTACAGAAAGTCAGCAGCCTGGCTGCTCCCACTAACCAGCCTGCTGGCATTCCTGGGCCCCAGCTAGGGCACCACCATGCCCAGAGATAGAGCACTCCACATCCCAGACCTTCATCAGAGAGCTCTACCAGAGGACTTACTCTTCAGTCAAGATTCTACTGCTTTCTTTCTAGTATTTCTCATCATTTCTTCTAGTCTGTCATTAGTTTCAAAATGTTGCTATGATTTGTTCTTTTTCTTTTTAAAGCTTTTTCTTTCATTTCTAAGGGTTTAGTCAGGAAGGGGAGTCCATAGGGTGTGATCAATCTACCGCCTTGAACAGGAAGCTCCCAGCAAATTATTTAACTTCTCTATGCTTTGTTATTTCTATCTATAAAATTAGAAAAACAATAGTAGCTATCTCATAAACTTGCTACATGGATTAAAAGAAGTAAAATGCACAGAAAGTACTTAGGGCAATGCCCGCACACAGAAGGGGCATAGACATTATGTATAAATGCATGACCTTTGATGAATCACCTAACTTCTCTGAGCCTCAGGTTCCTCCTCTATAAAATGGAGTCACAATAATGACTTCATATCTGACACCAGTCAATGTTTTTGTTCTACTTTCCTCCTGAAAAGCCTATGCTCCAGCCACAGGGGCCCATTTGAAATTTCCCACATGATTCATTGTTTCCGGGCTTCTGTGCTTTTATTGAATTATTCTTTTTGCCTCCAGTATTCATACTGGGCCACACTTCTCTGTCAATGGAAACACTACTCGTCGTCAGGCTTACTCAATTCTCACTTTCTCTGGTAAACCTTCTCCTTAATTCAGGCAGAGGTCCTTCAGTCCTTTCAATAATTATTTACAGAGCATCACACTAGGCTAAGAGCAAAGTATTCATCAAGATAAACAAGGCCGCTGCTCTCACGAAGCTAAATTTTTTTTATTAGACTTTATTTTGGGAGGCACCTGAGTGGCTCAATCGGTTAAGTGTCTGACTCTTGGTTTCAGCTCAAATCTCAGGGTTGTGGGATTGAGCCCCACATCGGGCTCTGCATGGAGTCTGCTTGTCCTTCTTCCTCTGTTCATCCCCATTCTCTCTCTCTCTCTCTCTCTATACAATAATAAATAAATAAAATCTTTTTTTAAATAGACTTTATTTTGTACAGCTATCCCAGGTTCACATAAAAATTGAGAGCAGAATTACAAAGATTTCCAATATATGTCACCTGCACCCACACAGAAATAGCCTCCCGATTTTCAGTGTCTCCCACCAGAGCATTAAATTTGTTGCAGTTGATGAACCTATACTAATGTTCCTTACCACTCCAAGTCCTTAGTTTGCGTTAGGGTTCACTCTTGGTGTTACACATTCTATAGATTTCAATAAGAGTATAATGCATGTATCCATTATGGTAACATACTAGTATTTTTCACTGCTCTAAAAATCCTCTGTGCTCTACCTATTTATTCCTTCCTCCCCACTAACCCTTGGTAACCATTGATCTTTTCCCTGTCTGCACAGTTTTACCTTTTCCAGATGTCATATTGTTGGAATCACACAGTATGTAGCCTTTTCAGATGGGCTTCTTTCACTTAGCAATATGCATTTAAGGTTCCTTCATGTCTTTCTGTGGCTCAATAGCTCATTTCTTTTTAGCATTGAATACTATTCCATTGTCTGGATGTACCACAATTTGTCTCTTCACTGACTGAAGGACATCTTGGTCGCTTCAAAGTCTTATAAATAAAGCTGCTGTATAAGCCTCCTCCCATGTGCAGGTTTTCATGTGGAAACAAAATTTCAACTCCTCTGAGTAAATATCAAAGGCCATAATTGCCAGAATGTATGGTAAGAATATGTTTAGTTTTGTAAGAAACTTCGGAACCATCTTCCCATGTGGCTATACCAGTTTGCATTACCAGCAAACAATGAATGAGAATTCCTGTTGCTCCACATCCTTTCCAGCATTTGGTGTTGTCAGTGTTCTGGATTTCGGCCATTCTAATAGGTGTGTGGTGGTATGTCACTGTTGTTTTAACTTGCAAGTCCCTAATGAGGTGTGAGGTGGAGCGTCTTCTCAGGTCAGCTAATACTGTAAGCCCGGCAACTTAGACTCTCCTCTCTGTAGCCCCCAGCTCCAGAGCACAGCTCTCTCCAGAAGCACCCATCTGCCACTATGTCATTGCTATCTCCTGCATCCTGGGAGGCTTTAAATAAGCAGGCCCCGTTAACTCTCATTTGTTTTATTTCCCAGAACATTTGACACATGGTAGGTGCTCAACAAATGTATGTGAGATATCTACATGTTGTATGACTAGTTGAAAATTTGAGCCATAGACTGATTTAGAGAACTTATGGCTCTGGGAAAGAGTAAAAAGACATGTAGCAGCATTTACAAAGTAATATGCAACAGGCATGTTCTGTCAGCGTCCAAATCAAGTGCTGCTCTCAAAAATTGCAAATTGACTTCTGGCCAGAGCCCTCTTGGAAGTTTCCTTATTTTGCAAGTGCAGCTCTTTTCCTCTGCTTGACAAGGGAATGTATTGAACACTCCCAGATGGGCCTTTCCCCAAGCAGGGCCCACTGGGGCCCAAATGAATCAAGCTGAAAGAGAGTGAGCAGAGTCAGCAGTGAGAGAAAGACTTAGCACAAGGTCAAACCCCATCTGAAAATAGGCATGATGGAAGACAGAAAGATTTTCTTGGATCATTGTACAAGGAAAAGGGATGTTTCATTACTTTGCTGGTGAATACCTTCTCCCTGTATGACTAAATAATGCTGTCATGATTGATTCGGTATCTCTTACCTAAGATGAGACCAGGAGAACTGTGGCAAATCCCAGTGTTAGAAGACCCGGGTTCCAGCTCTCGCACCACCCTAGACAACTGGAGTGATCTGGACTCCTCACTGCTGTACATCTCAGTTTCCAGAAAAAAAATACAATAGGTATGGTGAAAGTACAACAGTTAATATAAAATATATTGAAAAATTATAAAGCACTCTACAAAAGCAAAGCATTTATATTTCCCTCTTAGAAGCAAGTTCTTAAAGTAACTCCTTGCCTAATCAACATCCTTTTCTCTGTACCTACTATAGGAAGCAGCATCTAAAAAATAGAGAAAAGAGCAGAGAATGCAGAATTCAGAGAACCGATGGCTTCTAAGCAAGGAAATAAGCAGAGACCAAAGCAGCCAGCAGTGGATACAAGGGCACCAAGTCATAGCTGGCTTCTTTATGATGCTTTGCATTATTCAAAACACATTTACTATCTTATTCTGTTCTCACAACAGCTGGTTGAGTCTGTCCAAGTAGGATAGATATTCTGTTCCATTTGAGTAATAAGCAAACTGAGGCCTACAGAGAGTAGGTGACTTGTTTGAAGTTCATGGAAGTTCAGAGTATGGCCAGAACTAGAATAAACGTCTCCTAAATCCCAGCCTGACACTTTTTCCAATATAGCACACTATGCCGCAGGATCAGACACAGATGAGTGCACCTTGGTGCTGTTGTCCCTGAACCGAAAATGATCCAGAAGACAGGTATTAGCTTCTTGAGTCTTAAGAAACTGCTTTGATATTCTGATTAATAGCTCAGTAAAATTAGCTTCCAGGAAAATGCATGCACCTCACTTGTGATTTTAGAACACAAGTTCAAGGGCTTGCTTGAAGCCAGTTTGCAGATCTGGAATCGAATCCCTCTTCTAGGGTATACTTAGAAGCATGTTCTAGGGTTGCCTGGGTGGCTCAATCGATTAAGCAACTGGCTCTTATTTCAGCTCAGGTCACGTTCTCAGGGTCTGGGATCAAGCCCCTCGTAAAGCCCCGTGTGGGGCTCTGTGCACGCTGGGGAGTGAGGAGTCTGCTTGTCCCTCTCCCCTTACTTCTCCCCGTCTCCCCAACCCCAACTTGCATGAGCACTCTCTTGCTCTTGCTCTCTTTAAATAAATAAATAAATAAAATATTTTTAAAAGAAGCATGTTTTAGGCAAAGGGGTAAAACATTACTGAATATTTAGGGGATAACTGATATGTCATTTGTTTTTGGTTTTGTTTTACACATAATACCTAAATAACTCACAAAGTTTCCAAAAGGAGTTGAGTTTGAAAACATGAAAATAAAAGTAGACTAAGCATCCGTTGAATCCAAGCACCTATTCCAAGAACTGCCAAAACTTTAGAGATACAATCCAGCCTTTAAAAGGCTTCAAGGAGGCCCACTAGGTTATTACCTTTAGAAATGACTGCTGTGTTACTGTTGTTTTTTAAAATTATTCTTACCGTTTCTGCAGTTCTAGTCATTTTTCCCTCCAGATCAAAGATGTTACCGAAGTAATACTAGATAGGGAAGCTAAATGTGCAACACTGAAATTTTCAAACCTCTGCTCAGGAAAGCATCAGCAGGTGGCTCAGAAGGTCAGCAAGTACTAACAAGAATAGTTGAGTCTCCTGTTTGTAAATGGAAATCATGACAAGTTTGGAAAAAACTACAGTTGAGGCATTTTTTTTTTCTACAATGCAGTGTCAATTCCCACAGCAATCCCTTTAAGCCTTGAGTCTCATTTCTGTATCATTTTTTTGTGTGTATATCCTAAAATCTTAGTTCTGTGGGGTTTGAGCTCCATAATCAAAGTGCTTGGTTCTATCCAAATGTGAGATGGTTTCACTGATCAGAAATTCTTCAAAAACCAGCTATTTAAGACAATCTCATCCAAGGCAAGCTCAACTGCTCTCACTGCTAATACACAGCCCCTCTAGAGTCTTGCCAGGGCGTGGGTCCTTCTACATATTCCCTTGAACCCTGGAAGTGCCCTCGAATTCCTCATTGAAAATATTTGAGGCTCAAGTGTCTTTTCCTCTTGAGACGTTCCTCCTCTCCCAATTCCCCTGGCAAGGGGGTGGTGCATGATCCCCCTGGTACGCAGGCCAGAGACCGCAAAGCCACCTGGGCTGCTCCCGTGCCTGTTCCCCATGCATCCCATTCATTTCAGCCAGGTGCCCGGTCCTGAGTTGTCTATCTTCACAGCAGCTCCCAGCTGCTTCTCTGTCTTCCTTCTCTCACAGGTTGCCTTCTTGCCACCTCTCTGGATAGAGCTTGCTCATTTTGCCCCAACTAACGTCGATGTGCTCCTTCTCACTGCTGGGCTTTCAAGAAAGCCAAGAACTACACAAACACACAAAACAGCTCTAACCAAGTCATTCCTGTGCTCAAAACCTCCAAAGGCTTTCCAGAATATGTCCAAATGACTTAGTATGGGATTTGGAAGCTCTCCAGGACCTGGCTTTTACTAATCTTTCTAGACTTCTCTTCTCTTCCCAACCCAAATTACACTGTCTAGACTCCAGCCAGAGCTCACTATTCTCTACTCCTTGCTTCTGCTTTGCTTCATAAGAGAAAGAGAGTTCTGGAGCTTCACTGCTTGGTTTCCTCCACTCAGCCCATCACAGCTGTTGTGCTGGGAAAGACACATGACTTCTCCATGCCCCTTGGTTGTCAGGGGATAGTAACACAGGCACTGTGAGGGTGACATGATTTAAGTATGGAAAATGCTTAGCAAAACACGGGGAGATAGAAATAATTGTCAAGTATTGGGATTATTGTGTCTAAAACGCAGTTTTTTCTGATTTATTTCTATCCAAATTCTTGTCATTTTTCAAGGCCAAATACAGATGTCACCAATTGTTTGAAGTCTTCTCTTGTCCTCTCAATTCAAAGGACAACTTTTCTCCTATAAGCCGTCCCACTGCATCCACCTCCACCTTCTTATGATATATACCATTTTCTAACAGTTATTTGTGTTTATTGTCTCTGTTACCACATTACAAACTCCTTTTTAAAGCAGGATGTATTCATTCAGTTAGTAGCATTCCAGAGCCTGCTATGTGCCAGGCACTGTGCTGAGCATAAGATGTATCTTTTCCCTCTTTCTTTGCTTGCCAGCATCCAGCACAGAGAGACATGTTAAGCTGGCACTTACCAAACATTTCTGTCAAAATAAATGGATTATTATTCCCATTCCATTTATGATTTGGCAAGAACATAAATCATCTCTTTTCCCCAAAATTGGGAGGGTGTTTAAGGCCCAATATGGTGAAATTAGCAACCTCAGACTATTTTAAGTGAACACTTAAAAATCCTACAATCTTGAGAGCTTTCACCTCTTAAAAAATATTTTAAAAGTCAATATTTTTAGGGGCACCTGGGTGGCTCAGTTGGTTAAGCATCTGGCTCTTGATCTCAGCTTGGGTCTTGATCCCAGGGTCTTGAATTCAGGCCCTGCATTGTGCTGGGAGTAGGGCCTACTTTATTTAAAAAAAAAAAAAAAAAAAGCTAATATTTTATTTGACAAAATTCCTAGCTTTTCTTCAAATTAAGAAACATGTGCCAGTTTATGGAATAATACTTAGCTATAAAAACAAATGAACTGATAATACATGCAACACCTGGGCTGGATCTCAAGGCCATCATGCTAAGTGAAAGAGCCAGATCTGAAAAGGCAACATTCTTTATGATTCCATTTATACAGCATTCTCAAACTGACAAAATTATTAGGATGGGAGGAGATCAGTGTCCATCAGGGGTTAGGTATGGTGAGGGGAGGGAGCGTGTGTTGTGTGACTCTATGAAGGGTGGCAGCAGGGAGATCTCTGTGGTGATGAGACGGTTCTGCATCTGCCTGGAGTGGTGAGTGCAGGAATGTATACATGTACTAAAATGACAGAACTATACACACACACTGCAGCCTTGTCGGTTTCCAGGTTTTACTATTCTGCTATCGTTACATAAAAGTATGAGCGCTGGAGGGAAGCGTTTGCCACTTGCTGTGAATCTGTAATTATTTCAAGATTAAGAGGTGAAACTTGAGGCACCTGGATGGCTCAGTTTGTTAAATGTCTGACTTCAGCTGAGGTCATGACCTCAGGGTCTTGGGATTGAACTCCATCCACATTGGGTTCCACACTCAGCAGAGAGTCTGCTTCTCCCTCTCCGTCTGCCCCTCCCCCTGCTTGTGTAGGTTCTCCCTCTCTCAAATAAATAAATAAAATCTTTTTTTTAAAAAAAAAAGGTAAAAACTTCACAGCTCTCACTTAGGAAATGATCTGAGCTCTTCTAATAAATGGAAAGGAATCACCAAATTTACCAGAAATTCATAAGGGCTGGTACTTGCTTGGAAGTATAGGCAACTTCATAGTAGACTCCTCTTGTGGGTCCTGGTGTCCCTGTTCATCAGGGTCTTGTCATCAAGCAATATCCCTCTTTCTCCCGGTCGCTGCTTCCTTCTGGCACATACTTGCCTGCTATATGCATTTTCTTTATCCTTTAATTTTCAACCTTGTGTTTCAGGTGTTTCTCATCAAGAGCAGTTTTATTTGATCTTAATGCAAGTTTGAGGATTTATGCATGTGAATATTGAGTTGAAGCCATTTACATAGTGTATGTACCAGTGAGCATTCAACTGGAGAAATAAGACCAGTAGGAGATAGAGATTTGTTGCAAGGCATTGGATCATACTAACCAGTGCTGGCTGGGCAAGTCTGAAACTGTAGGGCAGACCATCAGAAACGTCAGTCTGAACCTCTCAGGCATGGACTGAAGCTGCTGTCCATGGCCTGATTTCCTCCTCTTCAAGGGAAGACTCAGCTCTGCTTTTAAGACCTTTCTCTGATTGACTCAGACCCTCGCAGATTTTTCTAGGATCATCTCCGTTACTTAAAGTCAACTGATTATGGGCTTTAATCACACCTACAAAATACCTTCACAGCAACATCTCCATTACTGTTTGAGTAACCGGGTACTGTAGCCTAGTCAAGTGGGTAAATAAAACTGACCGTCACAAATCGTATATTGTTACCATTAACATATTTGGATCAATTCCTATCAATTTACCTGGATTTTCATTTTACTGTTTTTCAGTTGATGTTCCTGCTACTTCTCTCCTTCCCATCTCCCCCACCTCCCTTCCTTCTTTCTTAATTTCCTGCCTTCTGTTGAACTAGGAGTTTCTCAGTTACCTTTTAGCGATTTTCTAGTTTGCAAGTTATGAGTTTCCCTCTTGACTCTTTATGTGATTGCCCTTAAACTTTTTAAGTCTCTGTTTTTCCAGCAAAGTCTAAAGTTAATCACCTTCATTTACCCAGACAGCACAGGAAAATCAAATTTTCTAATCCTATCTGAACTACTCCCCACTAACAAAATAATTCATTTTGCATATTTTAACTCTGACATCACTTATTATTTTTTCACTTCAACCCTTGTTTTTATGTAGGAACTTGCTTACTAATGTTTTCTCATCACTGCTACTTGGTTTCTATTCCTTCCTTCTAGATTCCATTTCCCTCATCAGAAAGTTCTTTCAATGAATAATAAACTCTCTTTGAATATCTTAAAATACTTTTATTTCATCCTCATTTTGTTTAAAGAAGGCTCCATGGAGCCCAATGTGGGGCTTGAACTCACGATCCTGAGATCAAGACTGAGCTGAGATCAAGAGTCTGATACTTAGCCAACTGAGCCACCCAGGTGCCCCAATTTCACCCTCATTCTTGAGTGATAATTTGGCTTAGCACAGGATTCTGGATTGGGTGTTATATTTGACTCTTCAGACTATGAAGGCATTATTACATTTTCTTTTAGAATACTTCCTTACTGATGAGAATTCCATTATCAATCTAATTGTTTTTACTCACAGGTTATCTATCTTATCACTTCTAGTGGTTTTTAAAATTTCTTCCTTGGATCGGATAGACTATAGTCTCTCATTCTCTGTCTCTATGTTTTCTTCAGCTGGGATTTGGTGTGTAGCCTTTCAATCTGAGAATTCATATCATATTAGAAGATTCCCATCAGGGAGCCGAGTGACTTGGTGGGTTGAGTGTCTGACTTCGTTTCCACTCAGGTCATGTCTCAGGGATGTGAAATCGAGTCCCAAGTTGAGCTCCATGCTCTGCAGGGAGTCTGCTTGGGATTCTCTCCCTCTACTCCTGCCCCGTGCACAATGCTCAGACTCTCTCTCAAATTAATTAATTAATTAATTAATTAATTAATTAATTTCTTCATCAACATATTTCCATGTTACTACTCCCACATTCTTTCCCCTTCTGGAATTCTTTTAGACACATTTGAGTTTTTAATTCTATTCTTCACATCTCTCATTGACTTTCTTATATATCTTTTTAGATCTCTAGTTGTATTTTTAAGTTCACCTTCCAATTTATTAATTCTTGCTTTGGTTTACTTTGACATGTTATGTTGAATTTTACAATTGTGACAGCAGTATTTTTCATTTCTAGAATATATATCTGTTTTCAAGTCTGCTTACTCCGTTTTTACAATGTCTTCTTCTGACATGAGTTCAGTTGATTCCTTTATGTCTTTGAATGTTTTTGAAACCACTTATTTTGAAGCTTTTTTGGAAACTGCTCTATTTTCTTTAGTTTCTCAACTGGAAATTCTCTCATTTGTTGTGTCTGCTGACTCTCTCTTAGGGGAATGGATTTCCTGATGTGCTTCATATCTCTTTACTATTAGCTTACTTTCAACAGTGGTCTTCCATGGTAGTTTCTCAGTGGTGTCCTGGATTGTGGAGGTGATCTCTTCCAGCAGGTTAGTGTTTGCTTCTGACAGTGCCTTCTACATTTACCAATTCTGGACCCCTTCAAAATTGTTTTATATTAAAATATTTCAGAAATACAAAAAAGTATAAAGAATAGTATAGTGGATACCTCTGTAACCATTAACCAGTTTAAAAAAATAAAATGTTACAAGTACTTTTGAGGCCTCTGTGTATCTTTTTTCATTTGCAATTTCTTCTTGCCTCCCACCTCCAGAGATAAACACTGTGCTGAATTTGGTGGGATTTGTATTTTTTTGCTACTGTCATTTTTAATTAAAATTTTTATTTAGTCATGTTAATACAGAAGTCTCTATTTTCAATTTGGTATTATATTCAGTGGCATGAATATATTATAATTTCATTATAGATTCTGTTTATACATATTTAGTTTTTCCTAGTTTTTGTAACTACCAAAAATGCTGCTGACCACTTTCTTCTGTTTGCCAATTTGTGCACATGTGCAAGAATTTTTCTAGAGAAAATCTCCAGGAAAGGAATCATTAGACAATAGGGAATCTGTGTAGCTAAATTAATAAGTTTTGTCAAACTGCTCTCCAAGTTGCAAACAATTTACCTCCCACAAGTTACAAAAGTCACCTGCCTTTTCTTCAATTCCTAGAATTATCTGCATTTTGATAGTTGTCATTCTAATGGATTTAAAATCATATTTTCTTGTGATTTCCATTTGTGTTTTATTTCTGTGGTCCCCAGTAAGATGAAGCATCTTTTCATGCACTGACCCTTTGCCATTTGAGTTTCCTCCCTTTTATCCCTATTCTTTTTCAAGTTCCTTTTCTTCTTGATGTGTGGAGTGCTTTAAAATTAGCAGAATGCTAATTCCCAGGAGGATGTATTTTCCCAGTCTGACTTATCTTTCACTTTTTTAAATGATGACTCTTGGTTTACAGAAGTTTTCATTGTAATAGAATCAAAGCTTTCAAACTATTACTTTAACATTTGTGCTTATTTGCTTTGTTAAAAGAATCCTTCCATTAATTACCAAAACAAAACAAAAAATCCGTTCACACTGAGTCCTAAAAATATTTTCCTATTTTTTTTTAATTTTAAAGTTTTGCTACCTAAATTAGCACTTAAACCCACCTGGAATTTATTTTGAGTATGCTATAAGATAGGATTCAATTTTATTTTTGTACACGAATAATTAATTAGACCTGTAACTTTTATTAAATTTTCTTTTTTCTAATTACTCTACAATTTCACCTCTATTCCATATCAATTTAGTATTCATGTATAGGTCTGCTTCTTGTCTTTTATTCTGTCCCATTGCTTTATCTTTACACCCTGTGCTAAGTCCACACCATTTTGATTATTAAAGTTTTATAAAAAGACTTGACTTTCAATAGGGTAAACCCCATTTAGACTTACTCTTCTTCAAAGTTGCCTTAGCTATTTGTAGCACATTACTTTTCTCTATAAATTTTAGGATCAATTTGTCAAGTCCCACCAAAGAACTGTCCACTTTACTTAGAATTGTATTGAGATATCAGTGTAAATTATGCATTTTACACTAGTTATATTATGTAATTTTGTAAATTAATGTAAATTATTATATTGAATCTTCTAAATTTGTGATGCTCAAAGTGTGATTTGTGGACCAGCATCGTGTGGGAGCTTATTAGAAATCCAGAATCTAAAGAGTACCTAGCTAGCTCAGTCCAAAGAGTATGTGACTCTTGATCTTGGGGTCATGAGTTTGAGCCCTATGTTAGGTGTGGAGATTATTTAAATTTTTTTGAAAACGTTTTAAAAAGTAATATATAGAAATGCGGAATCTAGAACTCCACTCCAGGCTTACTAAATCAGAATCTGCATTTGAGCAAGATCCCAGAGCCTTCATAATCACATTAAAGTTTGGGATGTCCTGGTGGAATCCATAAACACAGAAGCCATCTACAATTATTTAAATCTTTATAAATTTGTTTGTAGAGGTCTTGTACCTCTTTTATTAGATTTATTGATAGATACTGTGTTATTAACCATGCTTTATATTCTGTAGGTATTATAGATATATAGAAATGTAGTTTGTGTTTGTATATTGAACTTACATGAGTTTTTTTTTTACCGACATCTTACAATTCACTAATCTTTTCTCCTACTGTGTCTAATCCACTATTAATCTATTAAATTCTTAATATTTGTCGTTATACTTTAATGTGTAAGTTTTCTATTTGATTGTTTTTTAGAGTCTCTGATGCATCCTCTAAGGAAACACTCCATCTTTCCTTCCATTTTCTTGAGTGTATAATGGTATTATGATCACCCATGAGACAGTTTCTATTTTCTTATATTTATAACTTTGCTTTTGGTCATTTGATTCTCTTTCTGCCTCTTTATGCTAGTTTTTACTGAATGTTGAACAATGTGTTTAACAATAGAGAACTGTAAAGGCTCTGGATGGTGTTCAGAGAGGATGTATATTTTTTCTGGCATGTGCACAGAGTGCAGACAGATCACACTGATGCAGTCAAGGCAGGTTTCTGGCTTTTTTCGGGACAGGGGTCTCTATTTTCAGCTTGCCTTTGCTCCAGGATACAGTCCTGATGCCTAGGGCATCTGCTTCAGATGTCTCATGTGAAGACCTGGGATGTTAACCAAGGCTTCTCCTCTTTGGTCAGTCCCAGCTCCAACCTCTTTCTCTCCAACCAAAGCCTCTCATCAAGCTCTTTAGCCTCACAGAAGCTGCTTTCCACTTATATTGTTGTCACCTTGCCCTGTGGTTATGGACCTTAGGGGCTGAAAAAAAGCTTTAAGGAGAAGTACACATCAAATTTGAAGCTCGCTTTTTAGCATCTCCCTATTCTCTGAGACCTGGGCCTCTCAGGTCAAGCGGCCTTGGCTACCTGAACTCTAGCTTCTATCTCTCCAGCTCAGTGAGACTACTGCAGACCTCATGCTGCTTATTTTTTCTTCTCTTCCTTGTTCCATAAATTGGCAAAACCCCTCAGGGAAACAAATGGAGGCAAATGTGATGTTGCCCTCAGTGGACTTTACCTACTCTCTAAGATCTTGGATTCTTAAGTCCTGTTTACTTGGGTTGATCTCTGATGCCTTCAAACAGTTCTTTTTAAAATTTTACCCAGTTTGTATAGTTATTCTCGGTAGTGTGGTTAGTGTTATGTAATCTTTTTCATCATAGACAAGAATAGAAGTCACTTTATACATAATTTTAGTTTATTCTATTTTCCAGATTTTGAGTGGATCCTTGGCTCATTGGTTCTCAATTTTTTTTAATAGAAGCATTTAAGGCATGATGTTCTTTATACACCATTGTAGCTGCACCCAACAAGTTTGTATATATCATGGTTCCATTAGTATTTGGTTCTGAATATTTTTAATTGTCCACTATGATTTATTATTTGACCTATGAGTTATTTGGAAGTGGGGTTTTAAGTTCTCAAATATTTGGGCTTGTTTGGTTTTCTTTTCCTTATTGATTTCTAAGTTACTTACCCTTTGTCCAGAAATGTGATCTGTATGATATCATTTCTTTGGAATTTCCTGGGACTCACTTTATGGCCTTGCTTTACAGAGCAAGCTTCATGGTCAGTTTTTACTGAAGATCTACAAATGCCTGAGAAGAATGTGTATTCTCCTGTTGTTGGGCACAAGATTATATCTCCATCCATGATGTCCAGCATGTTGATTGTATTGTTCAAATATTCCATATTCTTACCAATTTCTAATTTTTGGAGTTATTATAGTGAGTTGTATATTAAAACCTCCAGCAAAGATTATGAATAATTCAGTTTTTCTGTGTAATTCTGTCAGTTTTTGCTTTTCTTTATTTTTGGGTATTCAAATTTAGAATTACTATATCTTTCTGGCGAATTACATTTTTTATCATTATGTAGATAGCATCTTTATCTCTGATAATGCTTTTTGGTTTTAACATATCTTCTTTTTGTTTTTAATAAAATTTTTATTAAGGTTTTATTAGGTCAGTGTTTTCTTTATAAATAAACTTTTATTGCATGTACTATATGTATTATGTTATTACATATATATTATTATATCATATCAAATAATATAAATTATATATTAAATATATTTATTTCTATTAATATGTATTACTTTTTATTTTTATTCTTTGATTTTCAACTTTTTAGTACTTATAGGTTTTAGATATACTCAGTTTTTATTTTCTTAACTAATCTGGCAATCACTATGTTGTTTTTCTTTTTAAAGACATTATTTATTCATGAGAGATACAGAGAGAGGCAGAGACATAGGCTGAGGGAGAAACAGGCTCCATGCAAGGAGCCTGGTGTGGGTCTCTATCCCGGGACCCCGGGATCACAACCTGAGCCAAAGGCAGACGCTCAACCACTGAGCCACCAGCCAGGTGTCCCAATCACTATGTTTAACTACTGTATTTAGACCATTTATAGTTATAACACATATATTTGGACAGATTTATTATTACGTATTTTATTTACCTTTTCTTTTTGTCTGTTTCCTGTGAATTTTTTAATTGGTCAAGGTTTCAGAGTTTTTGTTTTTTTTTTCCCTCTCCCATTTTTCCCTCTACTGTTTGGGAAATTATATGTTCTATATTCTTTTAGCGATTCCCTTACAATTTTAGTAATGGAACATTTTAATTTTGAATTCTCAAAAGAGGGATCCCTGGGTGGTGCAGCGGCTTAGCGCCTGCCTATGGCCCAGGGCGCGATCCTGGGGACCTGGGATCGAATCCCACGTCGGGCTCCCGGTGCATGGAGCCTGCTTCTCCCTCTGCCTGTGTCTCTGCCTCTCTCTTTCTCTCTCTCTCTCTCTCTCTCTCTGTGACTATCATAAATAAATTTTAAAAAAATTGAATTCTCAAAAGAGATACCCTCCAATAATTTTAAGTGTAGGCCCCCATGACTCCTGGTTATATGAATTTGGCCACCATGGGCATATTGCACATAGCACCTTACATGGGATTCCAGTTTCTTTCTTGGGCAATTGTGTTATCACTAATAGCCCAACATGATTTGCGTGCCACCATGTCACTTCTCAGGCTACTGATCTGAGTTTTTCAGAACAGCATCCACTTGCCCCGTACCAGCTTCCTGAGTCTCAGACTCTGCCCTAAGTCAGACATTTTATTCCCTGTCTGAAGGCACTTTGCAGGTTCTGCTAATTTAGTTGTATGGCCTTTCGTCAAGTTCTCGTGGCTTTAGTTTTGAGTGTCCTCCTTATTTATGCCATCTTGACATTTTCATTTCTTGCTTTCATACTTAGTTACATATTTTAATTTTAAAAATCCTATTTATAATTTATTATTTTTGGGGATCCCTGGGTGGCGCAGCGGTTTAGCGCCTGCCTTTGGCCCAGGGCGCGATCCTGGAGACCCGGGATCGAGTCCCACATCGGGCTCCCGGTGCATGGAGCCTGCTTCTCCCTCTGCCTGTGTCTCTGCCTCTCTCTCTCTCTCTGTGTGTGACTATCATAAAAAAAAAAATTTATAATTTATTATTTTTGGAGTGGAATGGTGGCAACCAAGTTTAGTTCATTATACCCAGTTCAATTTGCTCTATATATTGAGAAAACTTGTAAAATATAGAAAATTTTCTATTCTAGTTTGAAAGATCCTAAGATCTGAATCTCCTTACCATTACAGAACATTTCTACTACCAGATGGGGGAGGTGGCAGTGTGATATACTAGAAATTCAGTTAGTAGGTAGACTGCTTTATTATGTGTCAAGAAGTTCATGTCTGAGTTCTGGTTCTACATCTAACATTGTGACAGATTTAAATTCTTAAATCTCTCTGAGATAAACTTTTTGCCATTGTATAATGTAGATTATAATGTTTCCATCTACCACCTACCTCAAAGAATTGCCCTTAATATTAAATGGAAGAATAAAAGAGTATTACATAAATTAAAGTCCTTAATTTTTTTTTAGAAATGTCTATAGACAGGTAATTATTTCTGTTACTGTCATAATCAATAACTAGCTAATACCATAAAGGATAAAAGAGTTGAAACTTCTGGAGGGTGGAAACTATATTTCAGCTACCCTTTGCTTTGAGCATAGTGCCCTGAACAGAATAGATACTTAGGCATTATGGATGGATCAATGTCCAGCAGAGAATCCAGTGAAATTTATAGTCTTTTTATTTGTGTTTGAAAGTTAATACATGTAGCTTTAGCTCCTATGCCATAATTTGAGGTATTAGGTCAGGAAACACTGTCAGAGTATTGCTCCCTAGAGTAGAATTGAAGCAAATCCAAACATACTTTCAGTTATTGGTAAACACTTAAGCTTTTAATAATGAGCCAAAAAAAAAAAAAAAAAAAAAAAGAAAGAAAAAGAAAACATTTTACTCAGAAAGAATGATTGCCCTTGATAGTTGAAGTGTAGTAAAGTCTTAAATAATACATTAAGTAATTGCTTGTTCTCTCTGCTGTTTGCTGTTAATGTTTTTTAATTGTAACATATGAATTTTAATTAATTTTCTCCCAGAAACTGGAAAAAAAGTGAAGGTAAACATGGTGACTGCTACCCCCTCCCAGGAGCTAGTTAGGTACACTCCATGTTTCACCTATTTGGATGATATAAATTGAATTCTCTGCATGAGTCCTTCAGACAAGTTCTTTACGATGGAAACCCAAAGTGAGAAAGTTGATTGCACCAGCCACCCTGGGCAGAGTCTTTCTGAACAAGCTATTGCCCACCATTGTCAAAAAATGTACTTGTCAATCTCGGTGTGGCTTTGGTCCCAGTGGGATATCATAGGTACAAGGTTTGCCAGCAGTACAGGAGGACAATATTAAGATCCCTCCATTATATTTATAGATCGACCAAATGTGGGAAGCCATCAGGATGGCGGAGTCTCTAGCCATAGCTAGTTTGAGTTCACCAGTCACTCCTGGATAGGGATGGCAGCATTGCCATTGCCTGGAGAGTGAAGGAGTGTGTTTACTCACCTCTTGCCTTACTCCATTTGTTTAAGCTCCCTCTGGTGAGGCTTAGCTTAATTCACTTAGCTTAATTTTCTGGACTGAAAAGGTCCAGCAAATCTTGCTAGTTATCCTCTGCCTTGGTGTTAGAACACCATCTTTTCGTACGAATCTCCTACTCAAACATATGCAATGCCTCCCCATTGTTGAGCCTCTAAATTCTCTTTTCTGCATTCAGAGCCATCTGCAGAGCCATCCATTGCATGGTTTTGGTTCTGGTTTGGGTTCTGATTCTGGTTCATCTCTCCCTTTATCTACTACTGCAGGCCCTTGCTCTGACAGCCTAATTTATACAGGGGTTTCTATATGTTCTACTCATTCCCTCTGTGTGCCTGGACTCCTGTAGCAAAAGAAGCTTCTCTCACACCTCCATTTATCTGAATCCTATTTTCTGACTAAAGACAGGTGCTCCTCTATTTGGAAGGCTTTCCCTTTTGACCAAATTCTCAGCTTTTGAAGGGCTCTACTTGGAACAATGTGAGATGAAGGACACCCGTTAGCCATCCAGGTGAGCCAAATCAATCTAGAATCACCTGGTTGGGGAGTGTTGTAGCCAGATGTCACTCACATTCTGAATTCTGCATCTTTTTCAAAGCTAGTCCAAATTCCACCTTTCCCAGCCCATCTTAATGGGATCTCCTTTTCCTCTCAGTGGTTATAAATCTTGTAGATTTAAGATAAAACACATAAAAGATAAAAACTTGCCTGTATCAGTATTTTTCCAAACCTGAAAACCGTATCAACCCCTCAGGTGGAAAAAAATCCTTTCATATCCCTAATGTTAACTTAAATTATTTTTATGATGATACTTAAAATACCCAGTCATAAAGTAAGGCACAAATCTTTTATAATTTTATATCTTATAAAAAGTTATAAATTAAATAAAACAAAACTTCATAACCAAAATCAAGTTCACAGCATGTCATAGACAATGTCCTTTTGCTGAAATTAATTCTGACAGATGATGTCATTTTGCTGAAATTAATCAGCAACAAAAAAAATGAATGTGGTTCTGAGTACCGTAGTGCAAGTTCTTCTGGCTTCAGCCAGTCTGTTACTTTTTAGCAGTTGTAACCATGAGCATATAACCTCTCTGAGCCTCAGTTTCCTCATCTGTAAAATAGATCAGTGGCTGCATTGTAAAGTTATTATGAGGTTGAATATATCTGGAAAGTGTTTAACCATAGGACAATTATGAAGAATTAAGTTAAACATGCAAGTAAATTAAAAATTAAGTAAATTCCTCTGCAGAGTGTCTAACACATGATAGGCATTCACAACTTGTTACTGTTTATTATTATCATTGTTGTAGTTATACCACTGATCTCATTTTTAATGAAAAATAAAAACAGATTCTAATCAATTAAGTAACTTTCCATAGGCAACACAAGATTCTTGCTCTCAAGATGCTCTGGTAAGAGCATGCAATATAGAGAGGAGACATTACAAACTTAAACTTCGTTCTGGTCATAGATTGAGTCAATTTGAACAAAATTCCAAATACTCCAGAGCATAATGTCAGTGTTACAAGAGTATTTCATTTCATGCTATTAATTAATTTACTCTCAACCTTGTTCCTGAAAGGATTTGAGGCAACCTTTGTATGTGTAATGCAAAAACATGATAAAATAATCTGGAAGAGAAAACAAAAAGTAAATAGAGTAACTAGTAAGAAAGTCAGGCTTAATATCAGTTGGACATGTTATATGTTTCAATAAAGTCGCTATAGGTAATGCAAAAGTTTCCAGCTTTTTCAGGAACCAAAGCATGAGGGATTTTTCCTCCTATGAGTTCTCAAACAAGAATGCTATTTGACAAAGAGGCTTTAATTTCTTTCTTTCTTTTTCTTTTCTTTTCTTCTTTTTTTTTTTTTTTGAGTGGCTTTAATTTCAACACTACTTTTGCTTAAACTCATTTGTGAGTTTCATGGAAGTGGTAGCTGCCGTGTTCCCCAATACAACTGAATAATGTAATACCAAAGATATAGGCAGTAAAAATCTACTTTCACTCTAGGATGGCCCACTGTCACTCTTCATGAAACTTTTCATAGGCATTACTTCTTTCAACTTGGTCTTTGGCAAATATTGAGTAACAGATATTTTTAGGCTGATAAAGATTAAAGTAGCTATATTTTGAGTGACTCCTATGGTAAAATCATCAAAAGTTTTGTATTACTTATCTCTTAATAGTAATGGCTGCCATGTATTTGGTGCTTTCTATGTGGCAGGTTCTGTGAGACTATGACTAGTTATTGATTTGTATCTTACAAGTATCCTGTATTACCTTGAGGAAAACAAGGTTCAGAGAAGTTATTTAACTTGTCTAAAGTCACAGAGCTCCCAAATAACAAAGCCAGGATTCCAATCCAGGTTTGTTTGAGCACAAAGTCAATGTTCTTTAATCACCATCTTGTGGCTACAGAGTACAAGCTCTTTTCAGAGCTGCTGAGAGAAGACAGGAGGCAGGACCAGGCAGTTCAGTCCTGTTTTTGTATCTTTGTCTGCTGGATCATATTATAGTAATAATTGCAAACATTTACTGAGCCCATTATGCACCGCACTTTAATTGCAATAGCTTATATAATCGACTACACCTGTAAATTAGGTACCAATATTATTATCTCCATTTATAGATCAAGAAACCGGATTTGAAAGATTAAGTGACTTAGAGTCACAGAGGTGGCAGTGCCAGAGTTTAAACCCAGGCCTAGCTGTTTTCAGGGCTAGTCCTATTATGTTGTACCACTGCTCAGAAATGTGCAGAAGGCCGTGGGAAGGTATTATCATTATAGATCTTCCTATCTATATCTCAGATCATACGGCCATGCAGCTGTGGGTACTCAGAAACCATTCACTGACTGGCTGAGCTGCCAGGAACACCATCCCGCAGGAGTTGCTTGCTGATGGCTCTATACTAATGATGTACGTAGAAGGAGGTAAAAAGCCATGGATGCAATGATGCCCGGTGATAGATGATACATAGATAGATTTTCCAGTACATCTTGATGCAGAGATCCTGTTCACAGGTGTGTCATCTTCTAAAAATTTGCCCATCATAACTCTAGCCCAATGTGCCAAAACAGGATGCTCTTGTGGTAAAGCTAAAGAGTCCGAATTTTATGTCAGTGATTTTGAACTGGGGCCTTTTTCTTTTCCCTGAATAATATAATTTTTTAACCCAATATTTTTAAACAATGAAGTCAGATGGTAAAAAATTACGTTTGGTGCTCATTTTATCAGGAAATGAGTCCCAATTCTCCACTTCTCTTAGTAAGTATAGACCTGGCCAAGTTGTCCTCAAACATCCTTTCCCAGCCCTGAATGCTAGCCAAGCTCCAGGGCAGAAGGTAACAGATTTCCAGAATGAAACCTTTCAGCACCAGCAGCCAATCATGTGGGAGTGAAGGAGGCTGTCTCCTACAACTGAAACCACAAGGGAGTTAGAACAGGAGGCAAGATAATTACCTACCTGGACAGCAGCCAGGGAAGCAGCCCGGGCCTCTTGTGAAAATGCCATGGGAAATGTAATGACCACATGTGGTAAGAAGGACCTGGGTTTCCTACCTGATCTGATAAGCAAGGTCAAGGCAGGACGCTGATCCCAGGAACAGAAGGGACTGGTATTTATTATTTATCCAACACTAGCAGCCGGGCAAGCTCTGCACAATTTGAAGATCAGTCTGAGCACCTACCGTAGGGCTTAACATTTTTCTCTGGGGACCTAAGTTTCTGGAGTCCTAACGTTCCCCAATTTCTGAAGCCTAACCCTTGAAGTCCAGGGGTCCTCAGTGATGTGCATCAGAGCCGGGGGCGGGGGTGGCTTCACAGATACTAGAAATTCACCCTGTATCCTCACATGTCAATTCCCTGGGCTTCTATTCCTCTCTCCCTCCCATCTTTCTGTTGCTCATCCTTCAGGACATGGCTTAAGTGTCCCTTTCCTGATCCCGCAAGAGTGGGTAGGGCACTACCTTGGGGGGATGGGTCTTTTGCTCTAGCACTCATGGCACTGAACTGTGAACTGTCTCCCCCAGACTGGAAGTTTTTTACAGTCAGAGACTGTTTAGTACTTTATTCAAAGGTGGTATCCCCAGTACAATCTGTCTTCTACAACACGTGGCTTCCGTGATACAAATTAACTTGTACACAAGTCCTAGGTAGGGATACGATGCCTGCATAATGTGCAAGTCTCACTGTTTTGCAGACAGTTTTCTCTAACACTTTACTCTCTTGTTTCACCAAAAAGCAGCTGATGCAGACTAACACAGCACTTGAGCAAGTCACGAAGGAAGACAGTACTGAACCCAAGGCCCAGTACCATCCCCATTTACCCACTCACAGACCTTTAGGTTCCTGCCCCGATCCTTTCAGCCCACCCACTTCTATTGGGGTTGCTTGCAGAAGATTTCAGGACCTGTCAGTCACTTTCTACCTCTTTCTGACTGAGGGTATTCTCTGGCTTCCAAGAAAAAGGTTGCTTGGTTTGCATACAAGCAAGAAGTGCCAAGGAATTAGAGGCCCAGGAATAATCTGCAACCTGATTTTTTTTTAAGATTTTATTTATTTATTCATGAGAGACACACACAGAGAGAGAGAGAGAGAGAGAGAGAGAGAGAGAGAGAGAGAGAGAAGGGCAGAGACACAGGCAGAGAGAGAAGCAGGCTCCATGCAGGGAGCCCGATGTGGGACTTGACCCTGGGACTCCAGGATCAGGCCTTGGACTGAAGGCAGCGCTAAACCGCTGAGCCACCAGGGCTGCCCTGCAACCTGATATTTAACCCCAATCTCACTTGGAGTTAAATCCCAGTTACGCAGGGTGGTTCTGCTCATTGATGCTACTGAGTAAGGTGAAGTGACTTTCCTCTCTCCCTTGTCTCACTATTCTGCTCCCTCATTGTGCTTCCTGGGATCACCTCCTCATAAACAACTTGCACCAAAATCCTGATCTCAAGGTCCGTTTTGCGGGAAAGTTAAATGAATACATCTCACTCTTTCTTTTGATTTTTTTTCTTCGTGCTATCTTGGAAGTGCTCCAGTTCCAAAACTGCCTAGGTTTTGAGTGGTCTGATCCAGCATTATTTTACCTCCAAGTCCTGTTATCCTTTTAGTTATGAGTTTACAGAATATTGAGGTTTTTTGGGAATACAAATATTGTACTGTGCCATAATCATCTGTGTTTAGCAATGTATTTGACATTCATAAGTTGATCAATAAATATTTGGTGAATTAATGAATAGCTAAGTTGCTGAATAAGAATTCTAGTTGTCCCACTTCACTTTAGAGAAGCCTCAATTTTCCATGTGACATTTGTAACTAAAACACCAATTCCTATGTCCATCAGAATTTAACAATGTTTTCATTACAATGCTTACCCATCTTCCTGGATTTAATTATGTATCATCAAGATATTGGGAGAAACTTTTAAATGCTTAAGGAGGGAAAATATTCAAACATAAACTTCTCCAGAATTTAAATCTGTGAATTCGTTATCTCTAGCTACATATTTATTTCTGTAGAAGTACCACAACCTATAAATTAGATGGCAACTATTTTGCTGTCTGCATGTAAGTTGTCCTTATTCCTGCTATTTCTAAATTTTAAAGATGTCATTCAATGATGACATGCTATTATAAAGAGTATGATCAATTTATTCAACTTAAAAAATAAATTTCAGCCAACAAGATTAAAATGAGCCACTTAAGTCCATGGCATAGTCAGTTAATCAGCACGAATGGAACTGACCAAACACATTTTACATGGAAAGGACTATGCTATAAATCAAGGAAAGATACAGAAAAGTAGAAAAGAATTGTAATTTAGGTTTTTCATGGTGACCTTCAAATATTCTGCTCTCTTGTGCCCAGAAGTACATGAGCCCTATTTTGGGGTTTGAATGATGTGGTTGAATGATGTGATTGAATAATAATAATAATTTAATAATAATATATAATATTCTCTACTTTCAAAGGGCTTTCATTTACTTGGGAAGATGGACACATATGGGAAGAAAACAAACTGATATGATGATAGAAGTGGGACAGATCAGTTCCCTTCCAAACCCTGTGCCCTGTGTGTTCTAAAGGTTTTTTGGGAGAGAGGAGGAGTGCCGAATGTGGAGGCATAGGACATCCCAGAGTTCCATTTGTTTTTTCAAATTGGATTTATACATAATTACATAATATTTATTTTTCTTTTCTTTCTTTCTTTTTTTTTTAGGGTCCACTTCTTGCAGAAATGTTGAGAACCACAGACAGAATCAATAGGTCAATAGGAACAGTGAATTGTGTGGAGGGACTGGGGCCGGGGCATCTCTGTGAGCTATGATTATGTAGGAAAACCTTTCAAGGAGGAACAAGGAGAGTCTTGGGTGGGTCTTGAAAGAAGAGTGAAATTAAGACAAGTGAAGAGCAGGGAAATGATAGGCCATTAATGAGGCACATCCTTATATATACTCACAAGGACAAGGGCATGGAATTGCAATTAGTAAGTTAATGCTTCCCCCCTCGAAAATACCACACCAAACCAAAACAAAACTACCTGCCAACTGAAATATCTAGAGATCCAAGGCCAAGTGTGCTTAACCTGAATTTTCCAAAAGTTTTCAAAAATTACAAATCATTTCACTCAGCTTATAATCACTGCGTACTTGAAGGCAGAGGGCAAAAAGCATAGGTTTGGGGAGTTAGACGTTCCTGGGTTGAAATCCTTACCTTTGAAACTTACAAGTCTTTCAACCTTTTAAGACATTAGTTTCCTCATTTGCAAAATGCAGAAATACCATCTAATGTGTGCTATACTTATGCATATAAGGGATGTGAGTCCCTGCACAATAAATACCAGCTTTTCAAACATGAGTGAAAGTAAGTTAGTATGTTGTAGCTTTTATGTCTCTAAAGTTTTAACCATTCTTCAGTATGTAATTCCTGCTAAGTGAAAGTGATGCAGGCCTTCACGCTTTCTGTAATGGGGAGAAAAATAAAAATATATGCAAAAAATAAAGTGCGAGGTAGTGTTAATGCTATGTGTAAGAGAGGATCAAACGAGTGATTGATTTTTCATAAGGAGCCCGCCATTCTATTTTGGGTCACTGTGCATTTATTTGCACTTGCCATTTCTTTTATTTGCTCTTCTCTTTTCCACCTAGACCAGGGCTTCTCAGATGTTAATGTGCATATGAATCACTGGAAATCTTGTTAAAATGCAGATTCTGGTTCTGTAGGTCTGGATAGTGCCCTACCTTCTGAATTTCCAGCAAGCTCCCACATGATGCCATGTTATTGGTCTGTAAATCACACTCTGAATAACTAGGACCTAGGTACTAATTTCCAGACCTCCTTTTAAGAGGGTTTCTAACTTGGCATTATCTCAATCTTGGGTAAAACACTAAACAGTTAAAACTTCAAGACAAGTCCTCTACCACTAGGGTCGCCAAGTCAAATCTAAGATCCTCAGGTACATTTGAATTTCAGATAAATAGCCAAAAACTTTTAGTATATTGCATGGAACATACTTATGCTAAAAGAATATTTGCTGTTTATCTGAAATTCAAATTTATCTTGATATCCTTTAGTTTTATTTGCTAAATCTGGCAACCCTACAGGTACCCTACCAGGTACCCTGGCAACCCTACCTCTCCCACCCCACTCCAGCGCTTGCAATTGGATTGTTACTCCTCCACTTCTTTTAAACAGAAATCCCAGAGCAGGTATTGCTTTACAGTCCCTTGTCCATGCCACCATGGTAACTTGGGGGTACTTCTAAGTTTTCAATTAGTGCACAAAGATAAGCCCAGTGTTCCTGTACATTCGTCTTCCTGCAAGCCCCTTAAGCATAAATAGATCTTCACCTGTTTCTCCCCAGTTTCTGGCAAGATGAAAGATGCACAATAAATACTTGCCAAATTTAAGTGAGCTGAATGAACTCAGTTCCTGATTAAACTGCTTTGGTTGATGGTAGAAAATGGTTTTGGCAGAGGTTAGAGGGCTCTGAGGATTTGGGGTCAGCGCAGGGCCATGGTTCAAAAAGAAACACATCAATCCTCTTTTTAACAAATATCTCTGTTCCCCTGCCCCCCCAAAAACCAATCTTGATTAATTCAATCAAAGAATATCTGTCTACATATTAGAACCAAGCTTTCTCTTAATTCCAACTAGACTATGTACACACTCTACCACACCCAAAATAAATTGTCCCCACCTCTCCACTTCACCTTTCTCCTGAAGGCCCCTCTGCTCATCATCCCCTTACTCCCTCTTTACTTGCTGGATGGATAAAATCACACTCACTTGTATAATTATTGTATGACACTTATTTTTTGCCCCCTTAGTGATCTGCAGTGGAGATCGGCCCGGCCTTATCAAATTGAACCAAATTGAAGGATGAGGGACCTTTGAGCACCTTCTGATGGATATTGGCTAACGTGGCTTTCCCAGACCCGTTCCACATGTGCGTCTGAAAGCTTCTTTGCTAAATACGAAAAGCCCTTGAGTGTGTCCGAAGAGATGTAACCATTTCCAATCTGTGCTGTCAGCATTCAGCAGCTATGCCTCCCAGATCTGAGCGTACCTCTGAGGACCTTGTCCTTGTGACAGCTTCTCCCATCCCAGGGCCACAATTTGGACAGCCCATGTCTGCAGGAAGGGAAAGCTCGGAAAGGAATAGTCACTGCTTATCTCTAGGGCTGTCTCTGTCCCCCCACCAAATGGGGCTGTGACGATTGGTGCTCTGTGGCGATTCTGGCCTTCTTCACATAAGTTGACACAGTGACCATTTGCCTCCAAAACCACACGAAGCCACGGAAAGCCCGTCACAAGCAGCAATTTCATTTTAATTCATTATTCAACATTTACACAAGCTTAGGTTCATTTGGTATATATAATAGCTAGCAAGCCAAGTTTCTTTTATGAAAACCGGGAATCCAAACACAGAGTAATTACTCTGAGGAGGGAAAAACCACCGCCAGTCAAATAGTGCCACTCTAAATATTGACACTATATACTTTCTGCTCCAGGTTAACCATTTGGATCCCACTGGCCTCCACGTGTAACACCAGCCCTGTGTGCAGAAGAGAAAGGCATTACATGTAGGGAAATGATAAGGTGAAGGTTGGAAGTCTGAGCAGTGACTCAGGAGGCAGGAATGAAATGTTCAGGATGGTAAGTGGGAAGAAAAAATAATGTAGATCGCATTTACAAGCTACCATGGTCATAGCCACCGTTTACTGAGAATAGGAAATACCCTCTGGTTATCAGTTCCTATGCTATGTGCTTTATATATGTTCACTTCTTCACTACTCACAAAAAGTCTTCTGGAAAATTGTACTGTACCCATTTTACCCATCACCCCTGATGTCTACATGAGCAGACCATGCAAGCTACTGTGACAGAGTAGAACACTTTATGTCCTAGGGAATGAACTTCTAACATCCCCTTGCTCTGGACATCTCTATCAGCCCATCTCCTAAAGTGAATCTCTGTTAACATTTGCTTTGTATCTTGTTTTTCCCTCATAACAATTTATGTTGAGTGTCTCTCAAGTCAAGAATGTTCATGTGAGAACTTCAGACCCTGGCTGAACCCTGGGTGGAAGTACTGGTTGCCTGTTCTTAAGGCAGGAATGCTTTCTGATCCCAGAGAGGCAGTGACTTTGGGTGAAAACAGTCATCTTCTAAAACAATCAGTTCTGCTTTTTTTGCTTTAAGAAGTCAGATCCCCAAGGGGACATCACAGTTGAAAGAGAATCTCAAAAACATTTATTCCAAGAAAAAACTCAGTGATCACATCCCCTCATTATATCAATGAAAATTCAGGCTCGGAGTTGTGAAAAGCAAGCCCAAGTCCACATAATCAGTTAGCCTGAAACCTAACCTGTCCTGTGCTCCACCAGTCTGCTACCTGGCTTCTCTCCTGAAGCCAGTGGTAAGTGGAGAACCAAACTAATTTGAGTCTCAAGACCCAGTGATTATATATTAGTCCTACCCTGGGAAGAACCGAAGACTTAGCATGCTCTGCACTTAATCCCATACAGATGTGAAAACCCAAACAACAGCCTCAGAGCCTGAGTGCTGTCTGCTTCCTACTGAACAAATATATATATATATATCTTTCTCCTCATTACTTAATTTCAGGGTTACCCGTCCATAAAGATGTAGTGTCCCCCATTGCCAGCCACGTGGGGCTATTGATTTCTTTTTCTTAATTTTTATTTATTTATGATAGTCAGAGAGAGGAGAGAGAGAGAGAGAGAGAGAGAGAGAGAGAGAGAGGCAGAGACACAGGCAGAGGGAGAAGCAGGCTCCATGCACCGGGAGCCTGATGTGGGATTCGATCTCGGGTCTCCAGGATCGCGCCCTGGGCCAAAGGCAGGCGCCAAACCACTGCGCCACTCAGGGATCCCTCACGTGGGGCTATTGAAACGTGTGACATTGATATAGAGAAAATAAGAGTGTTTCTTTTTTCATCTACCAGCATAAACTTTTATTGGAAGACATGGATGGTTATTATCTAAATTAAGAAGATAAGGATAGTAAAATAAAATTTAAAGACATCAAATTCTTACCACTCAGAGACCAGTACTGTCAATATTTTATCTATCTTCCTAAGTATTTTTCTTTGGATATTTGTGCGTATCTATGCTTCTCTGTACTTAAATATATTTCTCCTATATTAGTAATAAAACCCCAAGATAGTGTTTTATTTACTATTTAATCATTTTTCAGTTAATAATAGCAAATGTATCCCCATGTCAAGAAATACATTTCTATAACCTGTTTTGATGACTTTAGAACATTTTATTACTATTATTATCATTATTATCATCATTATGTGTTAAGTTCATGTGGTAATCATTTACTGAGTGCCTACTTTGCCCCAAATACTATCCTGGGTACCAGGGACACACAGGTGAATAAGGCAGTCAGCCTCCCAGCCCTATTGAAGTCACATCCTACACAATACTCCCAGCTTGCTTCCTACACCAGTTGGAGTTCGAAGGACTGAATTCTTAGACCTGTGGAGTAGGGACAGTAGCTGGCACCTAAGATGCTGTGACAGAAGCCTGAGGGCACAGTTACCAAAGGCCCAGAGATCTTTAGAATTGGTTTCCAGAAAACATAAGACTGTCTCACGCCTCACCTCCTCTTATGATCCTTTTCTTACCATAAAATCTGATGCAGAGCAAGTACCCAGTAAATTTTGTAGATTGATTGAATGCCAATTATTGTTATTTGATACATAAATCTGCAATCTGCTTTTTAAAAGTGTATTTTAAAATATCTTACTCCCCAGCAGTTTCATGTCAGCAAGCAGAGAACACTACAGAGATTTCCTTATTATATTTTATACTATACTAGTCTATTCTATACTGTGCTATGCTATAATTGGAACCATGTGAATAGCTTGTCACATAATTGGTATACTTTTGCCCCAGCATCAGGTCTACAAAAAAATGTTTTTCTATTCACTACCCTGGGTGGGTAAGATAGCATTAGTCCCCTTTTAAATATGGGAAAGCCAAGTCCAGAAGCATAAGGCAACGCGATGATTATCCCAAACTAGTAGTGTTAGATTAGAGCCTGAGCCAGAATACAGGCTACTGCTTTGCTTGTTACTTTAGCTACAAAGCATGAGCAACAAAGCAGTTAAATTAAATAAAAACAAAGCAAACATGCTAAAGTGGAAAAATGAGTGATAGCAGAACTTTCTCAGTTCAGAGTGTGACAGAAAGAATGGGAGTTTCATTTTTTTTTTAAATTTTTACTTATTTACTTATTTATTTAGAGAGAACACTTGAGCAGGGGGAGGGGCAAAGGGAGAGGGAGAGAGGGAATCTGAAATAGACACCCCACTGACCGGGGAGCCTAATGGGAGCTCAATCCCACGACCCTGAGATCATGACCAGAGCTGAAATCAAGAGTCAGACACCTAATGGACTGAGCTGCTCAGATGCCCCAAAGTAAGAGTTTTAGAATCATAGGGAAATGGGTTCAGCTGCACCACTTACAAGCTCTGTTACTGTAATAAATCTTAACTTCTGGGACTCAGTTTCATCATCTGTAAGTAGGGACTTGCAAAGTTACGGTGAGGATTAAAGATAATGTATGTAAAAGTGACTTACATGGGGCCTGTGCATAATAATGCTCAAAAAGAAGATGGTATTGTTGATAGCATCTGCATCATTATTGCTGTTATTAATAATTTCCAAAGAGGGAAGATATTCCCTTCCACAATCCTTTATTAGAATATTCAGAAGCTGAAGAAGTTTAGTACTGCTCATCTGCCATGGGGCTCTGTTTACATCTTGAATTACTCAAATGAAATGTAAAAACAGCTTCACTGCATCTTAAAGTGCTCATTACTTTAATTCAAATAGCACAGAGTTCCCCTCAAAATAAATGACTCTGTCCATCTGTTTATTTCCCTCTGCTAAACTGATTTCCTGCTTTTCTTGGGCTGGTGAGAAACACTTTCAAAGACAGCTGATGTAAACTAAGTAGGGAAGTCTACAGCCCACATCCCTGGGCTCTGGAGAGCCTCAGCCAGCCTGAGAGGCGCAGGCGTCAGCACATTACCCAGTCTGTGCATGTCACGATGTCCACAGTCCAGGGGCTGTGTCACCCTGAAGGTCCACTTTAGGGAAAAATTTGTTTGGATGCCAGTTTTGCCAGCTTTTGCATCAATTTCATTTTGTATGCTTGAATGTAATTTTGTTTTATTTTTGTAATCCTTTACATTATTAGTGGCACAGGACACAATTTAAATCAGAATCTCTATGGTAACACATGATTAAATGATTTTGTATGAAGGCCAGAAAAATAAATTTTATGAAATTGATGCATAATAATTTATGGAATGTGTGTGTCAATATTTTATTACTCTTCTGAGCCCTGAAAGCCCATCAACAGATCACATAAACATGTACAATAATTAAATTAGTTGTCTTCAGTAATTTTCTTATTTTTAGACATATGAAACCATACATTTTCATATATTTTTAAGTGATGTCATTATTTGTCAAAATGTACTTGATTTAACTGTTTGTTAAACAAATTGATCCCTTTCATTTTTTTTTTTTTTTGAAGATTTTATTTTTTTTCGAGAGAGAGAGAGAGAACAAGCAGGGGTAGTGGGAGACGCAGGCTCCTCAATGAGCAGGGAGCCTGACATGGGGCAGGATCCCAGGACCCTGGGATCATGACCTGAGCCAAAGGCAGACATTTAACCAACTGAACCGCCCAGGCACCCCACAATTGATTTCTTTAAATACAGATAGTCCCCAGCTTTAGCCATGGTTCAAGTTATAATTTTTTGACTTGACTATAGTGCGAAAGTGAGACATATTCAGCAAAAACCATACTTCAGATTTTGAATTTGGATCCTTTCCTGAGTTGGTAAGATATGTAGGATCCTCTTGGTGATGTTGGGTGGGGTGGCCACAGTTTTCCAGCAGCCATGCTCTCACAAGGATCAACAACCCTTACACTTAAAACCATTCTGTCCTCAGACAACTACTCTGTTTTTAATTTCAGTACAGTATTCAGTAAATGACAGGAGACATTCAACATGTTCTTATCATAGGCTTGTATTGGAGGATTTTGCCCAACTGTAGGCTAAACTAAGTGTTCTGTTTCACGCAGGTGAGGCGAAAGCTATGATGTCCAGTAAGTTAGATGTACTAAAGGCATTTTGACTTAAAATATTTCAACTTAAAATGTGTTTATCAGGAGGTAACTCCATCTAAGTTGAGGAATATCTGTATTTAAGCTTGTTATATATGGGCTTCTAGTTGTATTTTTGCCCCAGTCCCAGCAAATGTTAGGGACTGGTGTCTAACAGTGATGACAGTGATTATATAAGTCCAAGAGTCTGATGAGGCAAGGGTTTGACTGACCAGGAAGACTGAGAGGTTCTGACAGATTAATTGCTTCTTTTCTGATTTTTACAGAGAATTGGCTCTTTTATTCTGAATTGTAAATCTCAGTAAAAAGTACACGGTTCTCATACTGCTAAATTCTTAAGTGTGGCATTGCTCTATTTGATTTTTAGGCAACCTTAAGTTCACTATCATCCTGGGTCATTCCTAAACACTTTTATAACATGTAGATTTTCCTGTTTGAATTAGGATAATAATTACCTAAAATCATACCATATCTACAAGTTACTTATTTTTATTTTTTTGTTATGCTACCTTACTCCGTATCATTTGCATTACTGAAAATAATAGTACATTTTAAATTCTCACCTAGTTAGAATTTTTATATTCTTTTTTCTGCTTAACATTAGGTGTAAGTAATTTTTCATGTTGTTACACAATCACAAGTGACTACAGAAATTTTATCAACTGGTAGATTCTATTTTATTCAATCCTTTTCCTACTGCAAGTTTTAGTTGTTTCAAATCTTTGCAATTAAAAAGCGTTGCGATATATTATTCTCCCTTTCTTTGGCTTGCTCTATTTTGGGGATTACTTAGTAGAACTGGTAGTAACGTAGTAGTAGAAGAAGTATTCCACAATCCATCATAGAGAACCTTGCAATCATTACTTTCTGGAATTCAGAATCACTTAGATTTTAGAAAGGTCATATGGTGAGTGCACCACATATCATGTTTCAGTGTCTGAAAGCAACACCCCGTAACCAATCCCCTTGATATTTCAATAGTGAGATGTATGAATATTTGCTCTAAGTAGGAGAAATAAAAACTATAAATAGCCTCTCATCAGTGTAGTCAGGTTTTGCTATCAAATGAGTTCAGATCAGGCCAGTTATTGCTACCAGATGAGTTACAGAAAAACTTTTCAGAGCTTTTTGGATTTGGAGTTGATATAAGAGGTTGGAGAATAATAGTAACTACAATCCACACTAACTACTATGAATTTAGAATTTATTATTAAGAACCAGGTGCTATGTGAACCTCCTTTAAAACACCGTAGACTTGGATTTTACTTCATGTGAAAATTTGTAAACCTTTTTCTATTAATTAGCAAGAAAAGTCTACTCATATTTATTTTTATGAATGTAGCTTTTGGTCTCAGTGCTATGATATCATCTTATTTGTAATTATTGGGTGTATTTTGTTGTAGTTACTAAGTTCCTCTTATAGAGGTATCCTCTTTGTTTTTTTTTTCAAAAATTTTATTCTAGTATTTCAGAAGGACAATATATTACTATATTTTTAAAGAGTATTTATTTGATAGAGAGTGTGTGAGGATAAGTGGGGGGGTTGGGCAATGGAAGAGGGAGAAGGAGATACAATGTTTGCATCATATTCTTCAACCTATGATGCCATTCTCCTTCCAGTCTTAGATCTACAGCTAGCTATGTGAAACATTCACCATCCGTTCCTCTGCAACGTTTTCTATTTATCATTTGGGTTGGATGATATGCATCTTTAAAATCAGATGTTAGTAGAAATTTTCTATATGTTATGGACAGAGAGTAAATATTTTAGGCTTTTTAAGCCCTATAGTCTCTGTCATAACTACTAAACTATGCCAATGTGTCACAAAAGCAGCCATGGATGATATATAGATAAATGGGTATGGCTGTGCCCCAGTACAACTTTATTTTTAAAAATGGGTGGTGGGCTGAATTTGGCCCATAGGCTATAGTTTGACCTCTGTTCTGAATACACAGGAACAAAATATGTGTCCAGTATTCTGAGCACTGGCACATTGAAAACTATTTTCATATGGCCTTGATATTAGAAGGACAGCATAGCTGGATACAATAGCCTTGGTTTGAACTTTCTTCCTCATGCTTAGAGAAAATGTTGATTTACTGTTGCCCAGGCTCATAGTTTTACGAAATATGATAGCATCCTGTTACTCTTGCCTTTGTAATTTATTTTATATTTTTGCCTGAAGGCCTTAAAGAATTGTTTTTATCTTTACAACCTAATAGTTTTACTGAGGTCTTTCTCAGACCTGTAAATCATTCTCCAAGGTACTCAATGAACCCTGATTCAGGTCTTCTTTTACTTATGGAAGTTTTCTTGGGTTTTAGTATTAAATATTACATCTGATCTATTGTTTCAAGTTTCTTCTTCAGGGACACTAGTTATGCTTACATTCAACCTCCGTTGCCTGATCTATTTCAACCACTTCCTCTCTTTACTATTTCACTTCTTAATCTTATTTTCATCCTCATTGTTCTTTACCAGATTATTTCATTGCCCTTTATTAAGTTCTTATTTTTGGTTAGTTTTTGCTTTTTTTTCTCCTATTTCTTTCCTGCATTGCAATAATTCATATTTCATTCTTCCTCTTTCTGTCCATTTGTGTTCCTAGTTTTTGTATTTTGGATTCAAGTTGGGCTATTTTTTTTCATATCTCTGAATCTTGTGTGATGTTACTTAATTCCATTTAGAATGATGTGTTAAAGTTTTATTCAGCTTCATGGCTCATTGAGGGAAAGAAGTTTCATCAACAGCAGTTTTATTCACATCATCTGACTTTTTGCAGTAAATCTGTGTAGATGTGGTATGATTTTTGGTTGGTCATATGAATATCACTGACAGAGTTCCTACTTTGAGAAAAATTCTTCCTGTTAGTTTTGTCTTCTTTGAAGTAGGTTGATTTAATGATGATTTTGTTGTTGGTCAGAGGAAGGACAGGAGTTGTGTGTTTTGTTTCTCTTTTATTTCATCAGAATCCTTAACTTTCCTCTCTTCCTTCTTTCTCTTCACTGCACTATCACCAAGGGATACCATCTTTTCTCTGTTTATCTGATTCTCCCCCAGAAGCACCATTTCTCCAAGTCTGATACTTCTGGTCCTCCGCTTTAAGTCCCTTCCCTGTAGCCAGGGCTGTGAACAACCAATTCCTGACCTATGTTCATGTTGTTATGCTCTCTTTTTCTGCAAATGATTTTGTCAGACCTTCCCAGAAATCATTCACTCCCTCTGCTTTTATGACCATGTCTTTTAAGTCTCTCCTCCCCCACTCTGCATCTACAGACTTGAAGCAGTGGATGGGCACCAAAATCCCTGTTGGAATTTCTTTGTTTTTCTAATCACAATTCATTTGAAATTTGTAGAGTTCTCTTTTTCCTACTAATGCAGAAGATGCGTTTTTGTGTATTTTTGTTTCTTCTCTTTGTTGATTTTCTGTTTGAGGCTGAAGAAGGAAAAGAAGATTTATAATCAGGTATTTAACATTGTTCTGCAAACCTCCAAGTCCTACCTACTCATTAGGACACTCTTGAAAGTGTAACACATTTTTAATTCACCCAACAATGAAGCTCAGAGAGGTTCTTAAAGAGATAATTCTGTATATCCTGGGTTCATAGTTATGGATATTTTCTTAAATATTCATTCCCAATGATATGAAACACCTACTAGCCAACCCTATTTTCCTTTAGATAGAGTTGCTGGCATGATTTAACATAAATTTGTTTATGATGTAATGGAGTATCATACTCCATTCTTGTTTGCTTTTGTTATTCAGCTAAATACATTAATTTCTAATTTACTAGCTTTATAAGGACTTACTGGATTTTTATACTTGAATATATTTGTGCAAGTTACAAAATCACAGTGTTACCCTAGCAATTCAGAGGAAGAGCAAACAATCTGATGGAGTTGCTTCAATTCTTATAGGCTCCAAATTTCCCCCATGCTGCCTCACCAATAATTAATGGTATTAAAGGTTAATGTTCTTAATTTTTTATATTAATGATATTAAATATATCTGTTATAAATATATTATCAGGAGAAGAGGCACCATAAGTTATTAATATCAGTAAACACTCCAACTCCCAAGCAAAGCCTCAAGAAAAATGAGGCTCAGGACTAGTAAGGCTGTTCTGCTAAAAGGAAAACATTGAAGGGACTAAAACCAATAGCAAAACAATGGCAAATAGCAGTAGCAACAGCAATAGTATTGGCTGACTGCATTAGGTACCTACTAGAGGCAGAAGCTATATTAACCACTTTATAGAATCCCATCCCTTTGACATTCCTATGAGGTAATTAGTATCATTCCTATTTTACATATATGAAAACAGAACTTTAAAGAAACAAAATCACTTTTCTAAGACATAAAAGAAATGTAGAATTGATGGCTATAAATTATCTCATTTAAAGGTCCCTGGGTAGTTCACTCAGTTAAGCATCTGACTCGATTTCAGCTAAGGTTATGATCTCAGAGTCCTGAGATTGAGCCCCGTGTCAGGCTCCATGCTGGGTGTGCAGCCTGCTTGAGATTCTCTCTCTCCTTTGCCCTCTGTCCTGGCCCCCCACTCACACCCTCATACTCTCTTTCTCTCTCTCTCACAAAAATATCTCATTTAGTTCTCATAATACTACTATGAAGAAATTACTATTATTATTCCCATTTTACAGATTAAAAAATGGAAACTCAGATGATAAAATGTCCAATTTGAGAAATTTTAGAGTTAATTAAAAACACAACAAAACAAATAGCACAAAGGCATGTTATAAAAGGAAAATTTTTAAATCACTCATATTTCCACCATCCCGTGGTTACTATTGTCAATATTTTGCTGTCTCTCCATCCAGTAAATACACAAATGTGCACATGGGACCATACTAAAGGCAGTTCGTAGACTGTTATAAAAACTATGTGAAAATTATATGTGCATGGGTTAGTCCTACAGTCTTCCATTGTTGATCACTCAGGTTGTTTCTTTTCTATTTGTTTGTTTTTAAATAATTCTGCAATGAATATCATAGGAGACAAAATTTTTACACATTCCTAATTATCTCCCCTGGATTTCATCCTGAAAGTTTCTTTCTTATTCAAAAACTATTGCAGCATTTAAGATATTTATTATCTAATACTTAAATTGCCTTTCTAATAATCTAACATGTTCCAGATCAGGATGATGCCACTTTATATCAAAGTTTTGAACTTCACCCAATATATTGAGATGTGTTGTTATCAGAGAAATCTATATATGCTTGCACATTCTTATTCCAAATGCATAACAGTGGTTGATAATATATTTCCATTGAAATAATTTAAAAAGACCTACCACTTAAAAATTAGACCAACATTTCTGTAGATCAGAAACATCCAAAGGCAAATGGGAGCTGAAACCGTAGTCCTATTGGACTTCCAGAATAGAAGCAGACAAAGGGAGCCTAGGATCTGTTGCAGGAGAAAGGAATCAAACACACCATTCATGGTGATAGATCATATTTGGACTCATTTTATGAAAAAGATTCTAGGATAAGGCTTTCCCAGTGAACTGAGATTGAAAGGGGTTTAAACTCCTACCTGCATCTGCTAAAGGCTAAGTAATTAAGGATATAGTCCCATGGAATTAAGGGGTTCCAACTATGAGATCTGTTTCTGAACTAGGAACTCTATGTTGGGGACACCTATGAGGGCAACCAAAAAAAACTTCCAGTAGAGTAGGTTGAGTGCAGAGAGAGACGTAACAAAACTGCCACACAAAACAAACTTGCTTGGAGAATGTCAAAGATAATGTGGTAGGTTGAGGTGTGAAGGGTGCCTCATCAACCAGAAATGATTTAACTTCAAGGAGATGGATGCAATAAAGGATTCTGAAAGCAATTTCCAAATAAATATGTGTAAGGTCTATGAAAAGATTAAGGAAGCACAACGATCATAAATATAGTAAATAAGTCACAGAGGACTGTAAAAGACCCAACTAGAAATCCTGGAAATGAAAAATACAGCCACGGAAAGGAAGAACACACAAGGTAGAATAAACACCACACTCACAGAAAAGAGAATTAATGACTGGAAAGAGAATACTGGGAAATTAGTCCAGACTGCGGAGAGGAAAGATAAAGAAAAGAAAAATAAATGAAAGAAAACTTAGGAGTCACAGATAACAAAAAAGGAGGCTGTAATATACATGAGCAGTTCAAGAAATAAAGGACAGAATCACAGAAAGGCGGTGCTGACAGATGTTAACTGAGATTTTGTAGAATTAAAGGAAAACTTCACTTATCAGATAAAGATTACTAAACTGTACTGAGGACAAATAAAAATATGATGGACACATTGGTGGGAAACTAAGGAACTTGAGGTTTTATATTATATTGTGGAGTATTTATTTTATGACAAATTTACATGCTTTATTCTAATACCTTGATTACTATGATTAGTGTTGCTTCTCTTGAAACAATTATAAAGTTTACATGGCTAAATAATGCGGGGGCGGGGAGGGAGTGCCTTGTGATACTCCCAATACAACGAACTATATGATGTAGAAATTTTTCCTCATGAAACATCAAGAACTTCAGCATTTGGCTTAATTTCTCCAATTTTTGGCCATCAAGTACCACTTAAAGGCTATTTTTCATATATAAAGACAATCAATGTGGGGATGAGCACTGGCTGCTGTATGGAAGTGTTAAATCACTATATTGTACCCCTGAAACTAATATTACACTATATGTTAACTAACTGGAATTTAAATAAAAACGTTTAAGAAAACAACCAATGTTAAGTTAATTTTTAAAAGATTTACCATAAATTTTATAATAAAATATTAACATTTACAATTAAAACAGTAATGATATTTTTATGTCTGTCCACTTTATGTCAACTGTGTATTTACAATATATCAACAACTTATCTGTATCAGGCTCACCACAAACTTTCCCAGATCTATCCATTCCCACTTACAGTGGCCACTTGCCTTCCCTCCTGGCCAAAGCTGCTCTATCCACACCATATTCTGCTCCCAAGATTTTAAAGCCTAGCTTCTGCCGCCAAGTCCACAATTAAGGGCACAATTAATTATGCCCTATGTATGGTATCAACTGAGAAAGAGAGGACTGCATATCCATATACTGGCCTGAGTGGAGCCATGAAGACTTTGGCTAAGGCAAAGTTTCCATCTTTCACGTGGACTTTTTGGAGAGACAAAGGGAACCAGAAGCTAAATTTGTCAACATCTCTCCCCACTCCATTCCTCTTGACCTCCTTCCACCCAGCGTTGCTCTGAAACACCAAAGTTTCATATGGCCTCAATGATACCTCTCTAAGAACAGTGTTCTGGAATTCAGTCATCTCAGTTATATATTCCTTTGTATTGGATCTCTTGCCTTCTCTTAATTAATTCCCCTTTTCCCTCATTGTTAATTCCTTGGAATTGTACTTCCCAATAAAATGTTAGCAGATAATCTTTTGCCTTGGGCTCTTTTTCCTAGGGAACCTGGGCTAAGACCGTTAATTAATATCTGACAGATAACTAGATAACTTGAGCCATAAGCCATGTTCTGTAACCAGTCGATTTCTCTCTTTGCTTTCTATTCACTATATTAGAAACTCCAAATGTACAGTCACAGGTTGTCAGGAATGGCAGCAAGTTTTTGGTGGCTCTGACAAATGGTTCTGGATTGAATATGGACATAGAAATTATGAAGAGATTTCCCACTGAAGACTACTTTTATCATTCAGTCGGATGCTAAATCAATGAGCATATCCTATTCAAAAGCTAGAAGGTTGAATATTTCAACTTGAGACATAGCAGCAAATGGATTCCCAATTTTGCTCTTACTGCATTTGATTTTGGAGAGTATTTCTGCACATCCTTATGGTTCTCATTCTCTGATGAATGAGAAATTCATTTGATTTGTAGAAAATCAAATGATGGGAAATGTCAAATTCTTGGTGATTCTGTTATTTGCACCACCCTCTGGTTTTTGTAACATATCATCCTAACTTTTATCCTTGACATTAAAAAGCATTTTTTTAAAACCCTGAAATAATATGTTTCTCTTATTTAAAAAACTTAAATTAGTGCTAAGAAATGCCACATTATTAAACACCTGAAATCATAGAAATGGGTCTCTTTTTTTAAGATGGATTTATTTTTGAAAGAGAGAGAGAGTGGGAGTGAGTGGAGTGGGGGGAAGAGCAGAGGCAGAAGGAAAGAGAGAATCTCCAACAGATTCCTGCTAAGTGCAGAACGCATTGAGGAGCTCACTGCCAAGACCCTGAGATCATGACCTGAACTGAAAGCGAGAGCCAGACACTTAACCAACCGAGCCACTCAGCTTCTCCAAAAACAGTCTTTATAAGCATTATGAAAACAATTATTTTATTTATTTTATGACATATTTTTAATATTTTATCATGAAAATTTTCATACAGAGAAGTTGCAGATTGTACTGTGAGTACTCATATATTACCTAGATTCTATAGTTAAACATTTTACTGTATCTGCTTTATCGTCTATCTTCCCATCTACCCATACTTCTATCCATCCACTAATTCATCTCATTTTTGATACATTTCAAGGTAAATTACAACATGCTTATCATTAACTAGAGTTCAAAATATTTTACAGTCCCTTGTAAAAATCAAATGCATCATATATACCAAATGCAAAAATCTTAAGTGTACTGCTCTATGAGCTTTGACAACTTTAAACATTTATGCTACTCAAACTCCTATTGCTATTTAGGAAAGAACCATCATCCTAAGAAATTCCTTCATATCTCTTTCTGACAATTCCATCCCTATCTTCCAGAGATAATCGCATTCTGATTTTTTTAAAGATATTATTTATTTATTTATTCATGAGAGAGAGAGAGAGAGGCAGGGACATAGGCAGAGGGAGAAGCAGGCTCCATGCAGGGAGCCCTATGTGGGACCCAATCCTGGGACTCCAGGGTCACGCCCAGGGAGAAAGACAGGCACTAAACCATTGAGCCACCCGGGCGTCCCTCATTGTGACTTTTTTTTCACTATATGTGAACTTTGCCTGTTCTAGAACTTCATATAAGTGGAATCATAGAGTATATACTATGATTTTTTTGTAAGAACTTTTTCACTCAGCATAATGTTTTAAATATTCATCCCAACCATTGGGTATATCAGTAGTCCATTTCTTCATATTACTGTGCTCTATTACATTACACAAGTATACCACAGTTTAATTAGTTATTCTTCTGTTGATGAACACCTGTGCTGTTTCCAGTTTCCGAGTATTATGAACAAAGCTACTATGAAAAATTTTGTATAAGTCTTTTTGTGGGCGTGTATTTTTGCTTTTCTTGGGTAAATACCCAGGAATAGAATTTCTGAGACGTAAGGTCAATGTATATTTACTTTTATAAGAAACTGCCAGACTATTTTCCCAAATGATAAAAGCCCTTTACAGTCCATCAACAATACATGAGGGTTTCTGTTGCTTCACAGCCTTGCCAATATTTTGTGTTGTCAGTCCCTTTAGTTTTAGCCATGTTAGTTGGTGTGCAGTGGTATTTCATTATGACTTTAATTTGCATTTACCTGATGATGGTGAGCATATTTTCATGTGCTTATTAGACATTTAATATATATATCTTCCTATGTGGAATATTTGCTCAAATATTTTACTCATTTTATACTGAGTGGATTGTCCTTTTTTTATGAGGTTGTGGAAGTTCTTTCTATTTACTGACTACCGATTTTCTGACAGATATATTTGTGAATATTTTATCCTAGTTTATGTCTTATCTATTCATTTTCTTTATAGTGTCTATTGTGGAACAGAATTATTTTTATTGCAATCAAATCTAATATATCCTTTTTTTTTCTTTTATGGTTATTACGTTCTGTGACTTTCCTAAGAGAATTTTGCCAATCCCCAAGTAACAAAAATACCATTTTATATTTTCTACTATAACTTTTAAAGTTTTAGCTTTTACATGAAGCTTATGATCTACCTTGAATTAATTTTCATGTATTGTGTAAGGGAGAGATAGAAATTCATCTTTTCTGTATGAATATCTAATTTTTCTACCATCATTTGTTGAAAAGACTTTGTTTTCTTTATTGAGTCACTTTGGTACCTTTGTAAAAAATCATTGTAACCTCTATAGAGCATTCCATCCAACAGTAGCAATATACATTTTTCTCTACTGCACGTGGAATATTTTCCAGGATAGACCATATGTTAAACCACTACTAGTCTCCGTAAATGTTAAAATGTGAAAATCATACAAAGTAAAGTCTCTAATAACAGTGTAATTAAATCATAAGTCAATTTAAAAAGGAAATTTGGAGAGTTTACAAATATGTGGAAATCAAACACAATTCTAAACAACCAGTGGATCAGCGAAAGAAACTATGAGAAAAATTAGAAGATACTTTGATACAATTTAAAACAAAAACACAGCATACCAAAACTTATGAGATGTAGTAAAAACAGTACTCAGAGGGAAATTTATAGCTATAAAGGCCTATATTAAAATAAGATCTCAAGTCAATAATCTGCTTTCCATTTTAGGAAGTAGGAAAAGAAGAGCAAACTAAACCCAGAGCAATAAAAAGGAATGAATAGTCAAGATTAAAGATAAACAAAATAGAAAACAGAAAAAAAATTTTCAGAAAATCAACAAAGCCAAAAGCTGGCTCTTTGAAAATATCAACAAGATTGGCAAACCCTTAGCTACACTTCATTAGACGGAAAGAAATTACTAAAATTAGGACCAAAAGAGGGATCCTACTGCTGAACTTACAGAAATAAAAAGGCTTCAAAAAAATCACTATGAACAACTGTATGCCAACATACTAGATAACCTAGATGAAATGGACAAGTTCCTAGAGACATACAAACTACCAAAGCTAACTTTAAAAAAAGAGGAAGGGGAAGAAAACTTGATTAGACCAATAAGTACAGAGATTGGCTTAGTAACAAAAAAATTTCCAACAAAGAAAAGTCTTTGACCAGATGCTTTCACTGGTGAATTCAAATTCAACCAAACATTTACAGAGGAACAAACACCAATTCTTCTCAAACTCTACTACAAAAACAGAAGAGGAAGGAATACTTCCCAATTTGTTCTGTGAGGCCAGTACTATCTTAACATCAAACCCAGACAAACACATCATATTAACAGAAAACTAAAGACCATTATCCTTTGTGAATGTAAATGGAAAATCTTCAACAAAAATATTAGGAAACTGAATCCAGCAGCATATTTTTAAAATTTTATTTATTTATTTATTCATGAGAGGCAGAGAGAGAGAGAGAGAGAGAGAGAGAGAGGCAGAGACACAGGCAGAGGGAGAAGCAGGCTCCCTACAGGGAGCCTGACTCCGGACTTGATCCCTGGGTCTCCAGGATCAGGCCCTGGGCAGAAGGTAGGCACTAAATTGCTGAGCCACCCAGGCTGCCCAATCCAGGAGCATATTAAAAGGATTATACACCATGAGCATGCAGGATTTATCCTAGGAATACATGGTTGATTCAACATACAAAAATCAATCAGTATAATTCATCATATAAAAGAATAAAGAAAAAAAGATCATCTCATTAGATGCGGGAAAAAGCACTTGAGAAAATGCAATTCCCTTTCATGACAAAACACTGAACAAACTGGGAATAGAAGGGAACTTCCTCAATCTGACAAAAGCTTACAAAGAAAGATCCACAGCTAACATCATACTTAATGCTGAAAGACGTAACATTTCCCTCTAATAAAAATAATACAAGGATGTCAGCTCTTGATATTTCTATCTGAAATTATACTGGAAGTTCTAGCCCAAGCAATTAAGTAAGAAAAGGCAATAAAAGGCATCCATATTAGAAAGGAAGAAGTAAAATGATTTTTAATTGTAAATGGCAAGATCTTATATATAGAAAAGCCCAAAGAATCCACTAAAAAATATACTAGCACTAATGAATAAGTTCAGCAAAGTTGCAGGCTACAAGATCCATATAAAATATCAGTTGTTTTTCTATATGCTTGCAGTAAACAATAAAAAAATGAAGTCAAGAAACAATTTCATTTACAATGCCATCAAAAATAATGTAATACTTAGGAATAAGTTGAACCAAGGAGATACAAAACTTGTACGCTGAGAACTACAAAACATTGCTCAAAGAAGTTGTAGAAGACCAAAATAAATGGAATTATAACCTATATTCATGAATTGGAAGGCTTAATATTGTTAACATGGCAATATTTCCCCAAACTGATCTGAAAATTCAATGCAATCTCTTATCAAAATTCCAACTACATTTTTTTGCACGAATGGATAGGCTGATTTTAAAATTCATATAGAAATGCAAGGAATCCCAAATGACCAAAATAATCCTGAAAAAGATTAGAGGACTCATTAGAGGATTCACATTATCTGGTTTCAAAATTTCCTTGAAAGCTACAGTAAACAAGACAGTGCATTATTGGCAGAAGGATAGATAAATAGATCAATGGATAAAAGCGAGAGTCAAAAACTAAACCCAGATATCTATGGCCAGTTGGTATTTGACAAGAGTGTCAAGATCATTCAAATAGCCTTTTTAACTAATGGTGTTAAGACAATTGGACATCGGCATGCAAAGATGACTTTGGACCTCAACCTCACACGATAATAAAAAATTATCTCAAAAAATCAGAAGACCTGAAGAGCTAAAATAATACAATTCTTAAAAGGAAACATAGATGAAATCCTTGAAATCCTTGGATTAGGCAATAGTTTCTTAGGTGACACTAACAGTATAAACAACCAAACTAAAAATAGAAATTAGACTTCATCAAAATTTAAAACTTTGTGCATCAAAAGACACTATCCCAAAAATTAAAGATGCCTACAAAACAGAAGTATTTGTAACTCATGTATCTGATAAGGGTTTAATATCTAGAACATTTAAAGAATCCTTATAACTCAACAATAAAGAGACAAATAACCTAATTAAAAATGATCAAAGAACTTGAATAGACATTTCTTCACAGGAATAGCCAACAGTCACATGAAAATATGCTCAATGTCACTAGCCATTAGGGAAATGAGTATCAAACCTATAATGACATGCCTCTTTATGCCCACTAGGATGGCTGTAATCATAATAATTTTTTAATGGAAAATGAGAAGTATCAGCAAGGATTTGGAGAAATTGGAGCTCTTATACCTTGCTACTGGAAATGTAAAATGGTACAGCTGGAAACGGAAAATGGAAAACAGTTTGGCAGGTCCTCAAAATGTTAAACTTAGAGTTCCCATATGATCCAGGAATTTTCTCCTTAGGTATGTAACACAAGAAAATTGAAAACATATGTTCATATAAAAACAAATGTTTATAGCACCATTATTCATAATAACCACATGATGGAAACAACCCAAATGTCCATCACTAGATGAACAGATTAAACAAGCATGGTACGTCCATAAAGTGGAATATTATCAGCCATAAAAAAGGAATGGAGAAGCACTAATATATGCTAAAACATGAATCAGCTTGGAGGACATTACACTAATTGAAAGAAGCCAGGCACTAAAGTCCACGTATTATATGATTCCATTTATATGAAATATACAGAATAGGCAAATCCTTGGAGATAGAGCCTAGATTAGTGGTTACTAGGGGGTGAAGGAGAAGGGAATGAGTAGTGACTGCTAACAGGTTAAATTTTGTTTTGGAATGATGGAAATGTTCTGGAATTAGGTAATGGAGATAGTTGCACAACATTGCAAATATACCCCCCCCCAAAAAAATCATACGTGTTAAATTGTACCCTTTAAAACAACGAATTTTATATTACATAAATGTTACCTCAATACAAAAATGTTTTTTAAAACATCAGTTGATGGCATAAGAGTGAGTCTATTTCTGGGCTTTCTAGTCTGCCCCACTGATCTATTTGTTCCTTACTACAGCACCACGCTGTCTTGATTATTGTAGCTTTATTGTAAGCTTTGAAGTCAGAGTAAGCCCTCTCCCTTTACTCTTCTTTTTCAAGAGTGCTTTGGATAGTGTAAGTTATACCCTTTGCTTTTAAAAACATGGGTGCATGCCTTTTCCTTTAACATCAAGCATACATCAGCATAGAAGAGCATTCTTTTACCTACTGCCATGTCTTAACATAGCAAATTGGAAGACTGAAATAGGCAGAATGGGCATTGATGGCTCTGATTTGCTTATATTCACAGAAGTCAATATTTCCTTCAGGATTTAATCAAGGTCAAAAGGAATAGTGTTTGTTCCTAATTGCCTTTTTAAAATAAATTGGTCTCTGGATTGGTGTTCAGATAACATGTCATTGTGTGTATATAGGAGTGCCTTTTTTGGTTATTTCCATGTGTGGTCCTCCGTCAGTATTTATCATACTGCACCTTTTCCATATTTATCATAGTTCAAAAATGCTATGATCTAAATTCCTATGTGCATTTTTTAGTGATCAACAAGCAAAAGCTCATCAAGCACTTGTCCCTCCTACATATACCATAACATTGGCAAGCCCTGATCTGTGCACTACATATTGCCAGTTTTTTTCCAATCGTAAGCCTGACTGTGGGAGTGATTGCTTTTTCACCTTGTATGCTATAGTTGTTAGGCTATGTCCATCCATATCATTTGGTAAAGGAATTTTACCAAGAGCTGTTCTTGATATTTTTTATATTGAGGATCATTTTACAAGGTTTTTGGGAGTGACATTTTTTTTTACGTGTAAGGAATGTGACTTGAAGGAGTTTCTATGGTTTTTGCCTCTTCCTGGCCCTTAGCAACAGTGTTATCAATTTTGTGCCAGAAAACATCATTTTGTGTTTATTATGGAGAATCTAAATGTATTGACTAGAGAAGTCACTGTATTGAAAGAGATTTTTTTTTTTAATGTGGTGGTTTCATACCACTATTTGACAGTTTCTTATCAGGAAAACACTTAGAATTGAGAGTGAATGACTGGCTGGCTCAATAAAATTTAATTTTCAGATTTATCACAATTCCTTCTATCACCTTTTTTCTTTTTTGACCGTGAAAAATCATCGCACTTGTACCTACATGTGTCCTAGCACACAGAGACTCACAGTTTGTGTTTGCACTGGAGCTGCTCACTCTTGATCTTTTAGACATTATTTTGAATTATGTCATTTTATCAACACTCATATACTTTAGTCAGTGACTTCTGATTTAGTGACCCTTTCAATTTATTGAGAATATAATCTAACAATAGAGTGACAACAATAAATGCAAATTTCTCAAACAAAAATAACATACAAGAGACATAAACATTTTAGCCGACATTAACTACACTGGTTATCTGAGATTAGCCAAGACGGAATAACTAATTCTAGTACTGAACAACCAGCATTTAAGAATATAAAGATTATCAAGATTACAACCAGATTTCTCAAAAATGATAACTCAGCTCCTATTTCAAACATGTATAAACAGGATTGTTTTTGAATGTTTTCCTCTGAAACCATGAAAAGACTAGGAGAATATTTGATAGATTATCAGAGACTGCCAATATACCCAAGACCAATTAGGGGAAATTCTGGTTTATAATCCTCTTTGTTGAGATACATAACCAAAATGTTTAAATATAGCCAACTAACAAGCCTATCTTCTTGAAATGCTTCACTAATTTGTTACCCAACTTTGCCAACAATCTGTCCCCTTGCTTGTTGAACAAGCTACAGTTCTCAAACACCTCCTGGGCTGTCGAACTTCATGCATTGCCAAATTACCATCAAGAAAGCTTTTATCAACTTATATTTCCCACCAGCTGTGTGTGAGAAAGTCTGTCTCCCAAGCTCCTCATCAGTTCTGAATAAAGAGAAGTTGCATTGCATATGATGTTTAGATTTTAAAGATAGCACTTAGAGCAGAAAATCAGATAGGACCCTGACTCTGGCAAATCCCTTACATTGTCCACGAAGTACAGAGAGATAGGTCCATGTGTCTTAAGCGCAGTCTCGGGTTCAGGCTCACTGAGTGGGCTGGTGGACAAAATCACCCCAACTGTTTTCATTGTCATTTTTCTCTCACTTTACATTTGTTTATTTCTTTTTGTCTGAATTATGTTTGAACTCATGTAAATTAAATATAATTGCTCTGCAAATTACCTTTGTCATTTTTAGTTTTTTTAATTTTTATTTTTTAAAGATTTTATTTATTCAGGAGAGACAGAGAAAAAGGCAGAGACACAGTAGAGGGAGAAACGGGCTCTCCACAGGAGCCCAATATGGGACTCCATCCTGGACCCCGGGATCACTCCCTGAGTCAAAGGCAGACGCTCGACCACTGAGCCACCCAGGCGTCCCAGTCTTTGTCATTTTTTAATTTGGAGTGGTCATCTTTCTTTTTTTTGTTTTCATTAAGGGTATGATTAAAAAGAAGGGGGGATATGATTATATTTTATTATATATATTTTTTAAATATTATATTAAAAATTATATATTTTAAAAATATGTTTTCTAATATGCCATCTTTGTGCTGTTGTATGTGTTTGTGTGTGTGCGTGTGTGTGTTCTCTTTACGGCCCTCCCCACTCGATTAAGTATGTGACATCTTAAATTAATTGTAGAATACTTCCTGATTTTATGTTTGAATTTTTAATCTTTATGGAAGTCCTTTTTATATACTGCATGAAGTAAGCATCTGAGTTTATTTTTCCTCAAGAGCTTGACAATTAGCTCCTGGAGGGACATCCTTGAAAGTTCTCTGATATGTTTATGTTTTCCCATTCTGGTTTTCATACAAGACTTTCAGCTGTTAGTAATCTGAAAGACAGGAAGAAAATTGAGACAACTTTTTCCTGTCACACACTTGTGCCCAGGGCTTTTCCTTCCTCTTGGAAAAGAACGGTGCTACTTCAGTGATTTGGTTATAAATAAGGCAATGGAAAACGCAAGCCAGCTCCTTAATCCTGTGGCAAAAGCTGCTAATTGTACCTCAATATCATTTTTTGCTTTCCTCCTTAGAAACACAACCCTCACTTCTTAGTTGGGTACAGGATCAACCAGAATAAAGACTATATAATTATGAGCTTCCTTGAAGCTGGGAAGTATCTGGTTCTTGTGAAATGTCCTCAGAGGAGGAAGGCATGATCTTTCTTTCCTTACTTTTTTTGTGTGTGGCTCAGCTGTGGAACACGTAGCCAGAGCTAACACAGCCATTGTGGACTATATAGCATTATGTTAAAGAGGCTAGAGCAACGAGACAGATGTCCTTGATTTTGTTGGGCTGGCATGCCAGTTGTGGACTTACATGTAACTGAGCTTGATTGATACAGAGGCACAGGGAGGGCTTATGTTTTATTCAGCATTATATTCACAGGACTTGACACTGGACCTAGAACGTGGTACATTTTCAATACGTATTTGTAGGAGGCATGTATTTCCATTTCTAGGTGAGATGGTGGTAATTCTGAGAATTTCAGGCACATGCACATTGATACTTATTCATTCCACATCTCATCTTTTGACTTTGGACCTGTGAGCTGGAAACCTTAAACAACGAACACATCATACCTTCTCAATTATGTTTTCCATAGCTATCATCTTTCATAGGCAACTCTTTTGACGGACCTCTTTTACTTGACTTTCATTTGTTAAGAATACACAAATCTGAGAACGCTCCTCATCATTTTGATGCACGTTCCCCTGGACCACACCGTGAGTGGGGGATGGTGACTTATCTAGAATAGGTCCCAGCCAAGCTCTGCCCCTGAGGTGACAGCTCTCTGCAAGGTTTATGCTCCTATTTAATTGCAGTTACATCCTTCTCCATCCCCTGGGGGCCCATCTTTATGGAGAAATAGGCAGTTGGCTGAGAATGTTGGAACTGAACATTCCTTGCTAATTATTTAATTTTCATCTGGCACAAAGTGAATCCTCTTAAGTTTAGTGGAACTGTAAGTCAATTACCTTCCTTTGCTACCAAGGAGCTTACCACGTATCACTAAAAACAAACACATAGCTCTATTCTTGCCCTCGTCCTCAACCCTGGCCAGTAAAACTGCTTTTCTCTTCCACTTGCTGTTCATGGAGTAATGACAGCAAGCATCTCATTCTTCCCATTATAAAACTGAGGCATCGGTAAAAATGGAGTACAGACAAAAGCCCTGGCATCTCGCACCCCTATTCCTTGCACGTGCTCTGAGCCTTCCTTTATTTCATTTACAATTTATCGAGTCCTGGCTTGGAATGCAATACCCAGCACAACCCAATGAAGAAGGTGTCAGAAAACCGGGGCCTGGCAAGGTAAAGCTACTCCCCCAAGGCCACACAGCAAACAAAGGGCAAAGCGGAGGTTTGAACCCAGCTCTGCCCTGGTTATGATTTAGGTCCCAGACTATAGGTATTAGCTTTACTGCTAAGAGGGTCTTTAACCTTCTTGCTTCTTTAATGAACTGCTATTCACCTTTCATACGCAGTGCAGTTGCCATTTTCTCAGGAAATGATCTCTACTGCCCTGCACCGAGGCCCCTCTGGGTTCCTGCAACATTCTGCTTCCTTATTCCAATAAAATGTTTATTTTGAGTATTGCATTTACTATGTGCTATAAATGTTTTACATGGATTACCTACTTCAGTGCCCACAAGCCTTCCCAGGGAAGCTGCTATGATTAGGGACAGTCTGTGGAGAGGGACCTTGAGTAAATAGAACCCGGGGTGCAAATTCAGTTTTTTGGCTGCTGAAGGCCCCACACCTAATCATTATGGCATAATGCATTCCAATGCCTTTCTTTTTTAATTGGACGGTGTCCTTCTTAGACTCCAAATTCTTCAATACCAGAGAGTTTCAGACTCATTTCATACTCTCAGCAGGTAGTACAGGATGACACATAACAAGTACCCATTCATCTGATTTAAATCTCCCTTCCCCTCTGTTGGTCCTTGCATGGGTTACTGCCACGTGAGATGGGAATATTAATTTTTTGGAATGGACACAGTTCCAAAAAAATACACATATTATCAACTTGACAACTGTAGATTCATCTCCGTGTGGCATACACAGGACTCACAATTGGACTGAACTTTTTTTCCGGAGACTTCCAAATATATAATGTGTAATGAAAAATATCTTTCAAAGAAGTTAACACCCAGGAATGTTCTTTATGATATGGTCATCATTAGTGCTGATTTACCATGTTCCCTTCTGGGAACGTGTTAGGATTTCCTTTCTCTGCCCCCTTGAGTCAGGTAAGACCATGACTTGCTTTGGCTCATGCAGTGTGGGCACAGTGGCAAATGGTACCTCCAGGTAGAAGCTGTAAGCATGATTTCTCACTGGTCCAGTGACAAACAGGGTTTGAAATATAAATATGGCTGTGAAGACAGAGCCCCCACTTCTGACCTGCAATGAGCAGCAAAGTAAATAGGACACAAAGGTTAGTTATTCTAAGCTACTAAGACTGGGTGGTTGATTGTTAGCACAGTATAACAGTCTATCCTGCCTGAGATGCTCCTGACAGTCTCCGGTGGACTGATTCTTGGCATTTTTCTTTTCTTTTACCCCGCAAAATGAGGAGAGTCATTAAACTGAGGCTTAACCTCAAAAGCTCTAAACCCACTAGAAGCTTAATAACTATCATCACACTTAAGAAAGTTCTGATTGGGACGGTGCTACTGATTGTCCTCCATCCCCACTGGAGACAGAGAAGGTTGAAATGAGCCCCAATGAGCACTGAAGGGACTTAATTAGATGCTCAAAAATATTCTGAAGGTCAAAGAGTGGGATGGCATTCCAGAATCTCCCTCCTGATGTTCTTTTGAAATCAGCAGAGCTGTCACACTTGCCTGAGACTGTGTAGTGAGAGTGTGCCAGGAGGGTGGGAGTGAACCTGTTGCTCCCAGGGAGTGCCTTCTGGCTTTATGATTTTATATCTTCAATCTTGGCTGGTTAGAAGATTCATTTATACACTTAACCAGATTTTCCCAGGGTGTAAATTCCCCCCAGAGATAAATTAAACACTTTTAGGGATACAATCAGTCTGTGAGGCCACCAGGGTACCATTCACTGCTTCGCGGCAGCAATTTACCAAATGGTACCCTGGTGACTTAGGGAGTGAGCGCACATCTGTAAAAGGACTTCCTTCGCATCCAGGGATGCACTCTCAGAATTCTCCCTGCAATGCATGGACAGCCAAGGGTGGAAAATGGAGAGAGTGAGGCCCCTAGTTGCTCCTCTGTTCCCATCATGCTCTCAGCTGAGCTGCTGTGTCAGTGGAAGAGAAGGCACGGTAAATTAGTGAGGGAGGGGAACTTAGCTCCTGAGCACATGCCATTTCCCCTTGGTTAGAGCCAGCTCCCTTGGGGATGCCCACCTCCCTCCCCCACTCCCCGCCCACCCCTGGGGGCCTGCTGTGTTGCCCAGGATGCCAAGTGTCAAGGGCTTTTCCTGGACCACCTTTCCATGCTTTAGTCCTCCCTTGTCTCGCTTGCCTCATCAACATATAATTTATTTTTTCTTCTTTTAGGGTATTAAATGTATTCATCCATTCACTCAAAAAACAATTAGCAACCACTTATATTCAGGATCAAGGTTTTGTTAATCACACCAGTTCTTGGCTTAGATGGATCTGAGTTCAAATCTAGCTCCACTATTTGTTGGCCTTCTGCCTCTATGCCTCACTTTATCCATCTGTATAATAGAGGTAATAAAAGTCCCTCCCTCATAGTGTTACAGTAAGAATTAAATGAATATATGTAGCAGGTTTAATTAAAGTGCTGAGCACACAATAAATATTAGCTAGTATTCTTTACCAGCTACTGTATATTCCAGGCACTAAAGTGCTAGAAATATAAGTAAGACCTGGTTCTTATCCTTAAGACATTCATAGTCTAGAGCAGTGATTCTCAAAATGTGGTTCCTGATCACCATCAGCAGCGTTACCTGGGAACTTGTTAGATGAATTCTCACCCTCCACCCAGACTTCCTGCATCAGAAACTCTGGAGCCTACCAGTCTGTGTTAACAAGCCCTCCAGGGAACTCTGACCCTCACTCAGTTTGAGAGCCTCTGCTTTACAGTAGAGGAATACTGGCATCTTACCTCTGCAGGAGACCTAAAGTGTACAAAATATTGCTATATGATTTTATTTCTTACAGTAGCCCTGGGAAGAAGGAACAGTTATTTCCTTCATTGGAAATGGAAAGATTTGTAGGAAGGAATGGAAGACTTTGTAGCATAAATGGCTTATTCACCAACAGGACTGCTCTTGTGCTTGGGTATTCACCTCCTCAGGGAAAGTGACCATCCAATAATTTAAAATAGGTCTCACTTAGTGTAAACCAATTCTGGTCATCCCAATCCCTTCTTAAGTGGTTGGTTTAGGAGTGGACTTGTGACTCAGTCTGACCAACAGGCATGAAGAAGATCTGTTGAGGTATTTCTAGGAATTTTCTCTCTTAAAAAAAATCGAGAAAGAGCACACAGACAAGATGGCCTTCTCTTGCTGGACATGATACCAAGAGCAGCAGCAGCCACCTTGTCACCATGAGGAAGGAAGCACAGGCCCAGGCCGACATTCAGAGAATGTGGAGTAGGGAGTTCAGAAGGCCCTTGCTGAGATCATTGAAACGTGGTATCAGGCAACCCCAGTACCATCCTATCATAGGACCTCCTGTTTTATAACAAATTCTCCTTTTTGTTTAAGCCACTTTGAGTTGGGTTTTCAGTTCCTTGAAATGAAACATAACCACATGACAAAAGATAATAGAGCTAGCCATGTGAACTCATGTTCTGAGGTTCTGAACTCCTGTTCTTTTCACAATGTAACTTTCTGATTGATGATGGTTCTGATGGATGGGGCAAACTAAATACCTCATAATATCCCACACCCCTTCTACCACCTACTCTATATGCTATTTTCTTGAAAGAAAACTCTAGGCTATCACATCTTTATCCCCAGTACCTAGCAACATGCCTAGACCATATTAAGTGGTAACTAATATTACTTTTACAATAAAAATAGAAAGAAATAAATACAGATTTTTAAATGTTTGTTAATGGATGGAACGACCACATAATTGCATGAATACTGAGGGGTTGATGGCATATATACATTTAATGTACTCCCACTCTATAAAAGTTTCACGGTAGTCTTACATGCCTTAAATCAGACTGTAAAATGTCAGAGTTCAGGGGAAGCCATATGGGAGAGGAGAGAGGCCTAAAGTTTCCACAGAATCTCTTTCTGTAAGACTAGTAAGGGACTTTGTGGTTACTGAGACTATTATTTTAGAAATAAGGAAACCGAGAAACTCCTCTTCCTCTCCTTTCCCTTCTTACTCTAGTTTCTTTCCACTTATACATTTTCTTCAGTCTTCCTTTCTCGCACTGAATCAGCAGATTTTAGATTTGGGAAGGACCCTATGAATCATCTGGTCTAGCCTCCTTGTTTGATTGATGCAGAAGCTGATGTCCAGAGAGAGGAAGGTGACTATCTAAAGACTCTGAACAGTTCTAGCAGATTGCACTGGCAGGTGATGGACAGGTTTGGAAGTGGGGAGTGTTGTCCCTTATCGGCTCTGCCATCATCATAAGTTGCATGATCTTGGCCATGTTACATATTCTCTCTCCATGCTTCAGTTTCCTCAACCAGAACATGAGAATGCTAGCAGTAGCTGCTCATTGCGTTGTCACAGGAAATACGTGTACCATTCAGGAAGTATGTTTAAAGTACTTGAAGTGTATGTGCTCGGTAGCTGTTGATTATATAATATCTAATATGTGCTAATGAGGAGAATGGGATGATGACCAAAAAGAAAGACCTGGAATTTGGACTCAAATTTCCCAATTCCTATGTATTTCTACTAGCCTGTCCCTCTTTTTTCCCCCTTTTCTCTTCTCCCTAGCCAGAAATTTAAGTTTCATTTTTGTTTTCCACTTTATTACTGTCTGCAATAGAGAGGAAATGTGTCATAGAAAGAATATGGTCCCTGGAACTAGACCTCAGTTGAGAGCTTGTATTTGCTGGATGTTAATATAGAGCTTTGGTCAAACCCCTTACTAATCTGGGCTACGTTTAGAGATGCCATCACCCAGTTCCTAGCACTGTGATAAAGTAATACTCCATACGTATAGTTCAAGACCAAGACATGTTGACTTTTTCCCAAAACCCACAACCCAGTAAGCATGTAAAAGTTCCAAGTCTTAACTGTATCTCCTCTGGGACACTCCCCAAATTGAATAGTGACACTATTTACCCAAATGAGCCAAGTCCCAATTAAGTCGAGTCCAGCCTGATCCTTCGGTTTAGGCTGAGGCTGATTGCTGACCATGCAGAATCATGTGGTTAAGGTGTGGCTGACAATGAATATCAAATATTGACCACACTTGGGGCCACATTCATTGGGGTAGTATTGTCTCCCATCTTAAAGACTAGGTTTGTCCCCAAAGATCCTTTTGGTCACACTAAAACAAATAGTGCTTTAAAGTGACCTTTCTGTCAGCCAAATGAGGAGAGCTGCCAGTAAAGTTCCGGGCTGCTAAACTTGGTCCAGTGAAACAGCCTGGGGCAGAGGAAGGGCACTAAATGGGGAGTTGGGAGTCCCGGGTCCTTCTTTCATTCCGCTGCCAACTCTCTGAGTGACTTTGGCCAAGTCTTCACTGACCTCTCTAGTTGCCTCATGATGGCTAAGGCCCTTCCGGTTCTCTGAGTCCACAGTGTTGTTTCTCTGTTTAATGAACTTCAGCAACAGAAGGCTACTATACATCATCCATGCTGGACATCTGCTTTTTATCCAGCTCTTGTAACACAAGCTCCCTCCAACACCATGTCCTTTGTAGTGACAAGTTTTCTTTTTCTTCTTTCTTTCTTTCTTTCTTTCTTTCTTTCTTTCTTTCTTTCTTTCTTTCTTTTTCTTTCTTTCTTTCTTCTTCTTTCTTTCTTTCCTTCTTTCTTCTTTTTTTTTCTTTTTCTTTCTTCTAGTAGGCTCCACACCCAGCATGGAAGCCAATGAGGGGCTCAAAACCAAGACCCTGAGATCAAGACCTGAGCCAAGATCAAGAGTCGAACAGTCAACCTACTGAGCCACTCAGGTGCCCCATTGTGCCAAGTATTCTTTAGGCACTTAAATGGAATTGCAGAGGGACCTTGAAAATGATTTGGTTATCAGATGAGAAAACTGAAACCCAGAGAGGATAAGCAACCTCTCCAAAGTCACACAGCTTTTTTGGCAGCTGTCCTAAGACTCCTGCCTTCTGCCCTTGCAATGAAACGGTGGTTGCTGCATGATGATGCATCCTTTTTGGTCATATTATCATGGAATAAATGTTAAGAGTAACAGCTGTGTAGACCCAAGGCTTTATTTTCTTTATTATGACAACATGTCCCTGGGAAGAAAATATTTGTAGATCTAACGTTTGGATGTGAAGTAAGTGTCAAACCGAAATGTTATTGACTCAATGATGCTTCCTACTCTGATAAATGTATCCAATATGTTCCCAGTGACTCATCTGCAAGGGCGAATGTATCTTTTTTCCTTCTTCCACACTGACATTTTTGTTCTTCTACACAATGCTGCCCCTAAAATCTGCATATGCAGCATTATACAATTTCACCCCAAAATTAATAATCTTATTGGTTATTCAAAATCTCAAGCATCCTGACAACCAGCATTCGAGGGGGGAATAATATGCAAACTGATGATTTATCTTTGTCCTTTCCCCAACAGATGAGCTCTCTCTAAGCCAGACAACTTACTGGAAAATCATGAGAGGATGTTTTACTTAAGCACTAGATCTAGAAGATCTCTAAAAGAAATGAAGGATTTTCTAAAACATAGGTAGGTCCTTGAAATATTATCTTTTTTACAGAAAAATAAATCAGAAAGGGGCCTACAATGCAATAGCTTTATTTTCACAGTATCAAAAGAGATTTAGAAAGTTTCAAAAATGAACACTGTGAAATAAAATTAGTGATGGAATAAATGAAATGAGAGTTTTAAGATTAAAAGTATGCTGAGATGGAGTGCTTGGGTGACACTGTTAGTTGCGCAGTTGAGTGATTGACTCTTGATTTCAGCTCAGGTCATGATCTCAGAGCTCAGGGTGGTGTGATTGAGCCCTGCTTTGGGCTCTGCATTCAGAATGGAGTCTGCTTAAGATTCTCACTGCCTCTCCCTCTGCCCTCTCCCCCAACATGTGCATGTGCTCTCTCTCTCTCTCTCTCTCTCTCTCAAATCAATCATCAATCAATCAATCTTAAAAAAAAATCTGAGACACTTAAGTGGAAAACTCTATGCTGGGAAGAAACATGGTGTACAAAAAAAGTAGGGTTGCTGATTTTATTTTATTTTATTTTATTTTATTTTATTTTATTTTATTTATTTTATTATTTTTTGGCTGCTGATTTTAAATAGCCTCAGGTATCCTTTTCCCAAAGTGTATGACAGAAAAGAAATCCCCTAGAACAGATCTTTGTAAGAACCATTATAAGGTCCTTTATAACTTCTATGTATTTATAGAACATTTCAAGGGGGGAAATAGTATGCAAACTGATGATTTATCTTTGTCCTTTCCCCAACAGATGAGCTCTTTCTGAGCCAGACAAGTTATTGGAAAATCATGAGAGGATGTTTTACTTAAGCTCTGGATCTAGAAGATCTCTAAAAGAAATGAAGGATTTTCTAAAACATAGGTAGGTCCTTGAAATATTATCTTTCTTACAGAAAAAAAAAAATCAAAAAGGGGGCCAGAAGGCACACACACACACACACACACACACACACACAAAACAGGAACTCTTTCTTGATGTACATATATACAGAAAATATGAAAATAAATGAAATGCAAAATAAATATGTACATTATCTTTGCAAGTGTCCTATGCCTTGAGACAGTAGATCTTAACTTCTAATAACACCAGAATTCTATACCCCTAATACACAGGTTCTCCAGAAATGCAGACATTTTGCAATTAGCACATATGCCAGTGTTTTTACTTTAATGATAGATAAGTAACAAACAGAATCACCAGCAATTCATTAGCTTTCAACACTACAAAAATCTCTGATGATACCTTTTTATGAATTTGACCTGAGGCTGCTCACTGGAGGGAACAGAAATTGCATCTGACACAGTAATGGGCTTTAACTATAAAAGGTCTTAAAAGATAGGGAGTTCCCAAAATGAATAGGAAAAGGACCTCCCCAAAACAGTGGTCAAAATTTTGTGCATGCTTAATCAATGGCATTTGGTTTAACATCAGTAGTTCTAAGACTTGGAGGCTCATTAGAATCACCTGGAGAGCTTTTACTGCTCCCAGCCTGGGCTGTACCCCAAACCAATTAAACCAGAATCTCTAGGGGTGGGACTCAGGCATCTGTCTGGGAGATGACGATGCACAGCCAAGCTTGAGAACCTTTGGTCTACAGATAAACCACCCCTGATGACTGTATTAATGGTGTCAATTGTTCACCCTCTTGTGTTAGAGCTACACATTCACATCCTTGAGCTACTCACTTAGTGGGCAAGGGTGCTTACCCACACCTTGACTTTGGATTTGGTCACATGACTTGTTGACATGCCAATGTCAACAACACATTGACATGCCAATGGGATGTTAGCACATGTGATATGTGCAAAGGCTTGACATGTTCTTGTTTGATGGGCTTGCTCCCTTGTGCACCTATCTGCCTTTGGCTGTGAGCAGAGTAGGCCTCAGTCAACTCCTGTCTCAAGAAGAATAGGGCACTCAGCTACCTGGAGCCAAGACCAGCTGAATCCTCACTTGCTTACAGACATAAAAATTGGAGAGAAATGTTTGTTGTATACACCACTGATTTTTGGGATGGTCTGTTAGGCAGCATTTTTGTATAGTAGGTAACGAGTTATGTAAAATAGAAAAATGTTTAGTGAGGCCAACTACATTTGGGGGCCACCTGTGTTTCTTCTGGCATGAGAGAGAGGGACAACTCAGAACTATTTCTAAAGGTAAAGTTTGACCCATAATATCTACTATGATGTAGCTTTTTGGAACAGCACTACTGTCTTTGTCACCCTTCTGATCTGCTAAGCATAAAATATTTCCTGCTGATTTCTTACTCAGTTTCACACAGCCCTTCCATCTAAATATCTATCTTCACCAGGGCAGAACTGGCACTCTGAATCATCAGTGCCCCAGGCTAGTTTGACAGCATTTTTTTTTTATTTTGCTTTTTCTTTTTTCTTATGTTTAATTTTTAAATTTAAGCTCTATCCAAGTTTTTATGGAAGAACAGAAAAACACTCCATGTAACTACCACCCAAATAGTGAGACAAGCATAGACTTAGGTATGGTAAGGTTCCTTAGTTGGGGCTGGGAACCCAACCACTGGGTTGGGTTGTACTGGAGTCATAGGCCAGGTTAGGCACACAGGGGTCTGGGTCTCTTCTCCCATAAGAAGAGTCCTCCTTTAAGATTCATAGTTGTTCATCTCTGTGCATTCATAAATTAGTTGGGCTTGAATTTAGGACAGTGGTCCTCAAGTTGAGAGTGTATCAGAATCACAAGGAAGGCTTGTTATAACACAAATTGCTGGACTGTACTCCCGAAGATTCTGACTGCATGTGAGACCAGAGATTTGTAGTTCTAACAAGTTCCCAGTGATGCTATGCTTATAATCTGGGTACCACACTTTGAGAATCACTGACTACAATGAAAAGTATGTATGTGTGAGATGTCTTCCATCTGGGACATTGCCTTGCATCAGGAAGATTCTTATGTTCTTCCTTAGTGGAAAAATGTCTGCACACAACATTAAGAATAGGTCTACCTGGACAATATAAATGTAGTCAGGGACCTTATCTCTCTTGCAAAAAGCTCGCCTACTCTCACAACCACTTCCCAAATGTGTATCTTTATTCCTAACTGCAGGAAAAACAACTCATGAAATACCTTTTTTTTTGTGTGAAGCTTTCCTTGATTTCTCCAACACTGGCTCTTTTCTCTGAAGTTCTAGAACTTTATCTGAACCTGTCCTAAGGCATTCGACACTTAATATCTAAAGTATAGGTACTGGGGATCCCTGGGTGGCTCAGCGGTTCAGCGCCTGCCTTCGGCCCAGGGCGCGATCCTGGAGTCCTGGGATCGAGTCTCACGTCGGGCTCCCTGCATGGAGCCTGCTTTTCCCTCTGCTTGTGTCTCTGCCTCTCTGTCTCTCTATGTCTATCATGAATAAATAAGTAAAATCTTAAATAAAATAAAGTATAGGTACTGATGGATTTGTCTCAGCTCCTTACAGAGGATGTACAATCTATCTGATTCATCTTAGAATCTCTTGCAGCATTTTTCCTAGCAGGAAAATAAATATTTGTAGAATCAAATCAGATCTCTGTGTGAATATCATGTGAGGGTCTCTTGGAAGTTCAAAAGATTAAAATTTGAAATGAAAAGCCTACACCATCAACATGATAACCATTAGCTACACATGGCTATTTCAGTTAATTGATGTTAAATAAAATTAAAAATCCAGTCCCAAGTTATAGTAATCAGGACAGTGTGGTATTGGCAAAAGAGCAGACAAATAGATCAATGGAACAGAACAGAGAACCCAGAAATAGACCCACATAAATTTCAACTGATCCTTAACAAAGGAGCAAAGGCAATACAATGGAGAAAACATAGTCTTTTCAATAAATGGTGCTGGAACAGTTGGTTTTTACACAGACCTTACAACCTTTCACAAAAATTAACTCAAAATGGATCATATGCCTAAATGTATAACATAAAACTATCAAAGTCCTATAGTATAACAAGAGAAAATCTAGATGACTTTCAGCATGGCAATGTCTTTTTAGATACATCATAGGCATGATCCATGAAAGAAATAATTGACAAGCTGGATTTGATTAAAATTGAACATTTCTGCTTCGCAAAAGATAGTATCAAGAGAATGAGAAGACAAGCCACAGATTGGAAGAAAATACTTACAAAAGACGTATCAGATAAAGAACTGTTATCCAAAATATAAAAATAATACTTCAAAATCAATAATCAGAAAACAAATGACCCAATTTAAAAATGGGCAAAAGACCTGAACAGACACCTCACCAAAGAAGATATACAGATAGCAAATAAGCATATGAAAAGGTGTTCCACATCAGATGCCATTAGGGAAATGCATGTTAAAACAATATTGAGATACTACTATACATCTATTGGAATGGGCAAAATTCAAAACACCAACATAACCAAATGCTGGCAAGGAAGTGGAGTAATGGGAATCCTCATTCACTGCTGGTGGGAATGCAAAATGGCACAGCCTCTTTGGAGGGAGTTTGGTAGTTTCTTATAAAACTCAACATACTCTTACTATGTAACCCAGCAATTAGGCTCCCTGGTATTTATGCGAAGGAATTGGAAACTAATGTCCATGCAAAAACCTGCACATGGTTATTTATAGCAGCTTTATTAATAACTGCCAAAACTTGAAAACAACCAAGATGTCCTTCAGCTGATGAATAGATAAACTGTGGAATATCCAGACAATGGAATATTATTTTATGCTAAAAAGAAATGAGCTATTAAGTTATGAAACTACTTGGAGGAAATTTACATGCATATTAATTACCAAGTGAAAGAAGGCCACCTGAAAGGGCTACATTCTGTGTGTTGTTCTGGAAAAGGCAAAACTATGGAGCCAGTGAAAAGATCAGTGGTCGCTAGAGGTTAAGGAGAGGGAGAGATGAGTAGGAGAAGCACAGAGTACTTTTAGGGCAGTGAAACTCCTCTGTTTGGTAATATAAAGATGACTATATGTCTTTTATACATTATCAGAACCCAAAGAATGTACAACACCAAGAGTGAACCTTAATGTAAACTACGGACTTTGTGTGTGTCAATGTAAGTGCATCAGTTGTAACAAATGTACCACTCTGGTGGGGGATGTCATGGCAGGGGAGGTAGTGAACATGTAGGGGGGGGGGAGGAGATATATGGGAAATCCCTGTACCTCCTGCTCAATTTTGCTGAAGCTGCTCTAAAAAGATAAAGTCTACCTAAAAGGGAAAAACACAGTTTTGTAATCACATTAGCCATATCTCAAGTGTTCAGTAGTCACATGTGGCTAGTGGAAATCATATTGGACAACACAAATATGATTCTCAGGGAGACTCTCCTAAGAATTTCCATGTCACTTTAGTCTATGTGATCTGATCTTCACCAACTCTCCTGTGAAGTAAGTAGTTGAAAATAAAAAGGTCATCATGTCCATTCTACTTAACTTTAAGGAAGTGAAGTAAGTTGTTTCACGGCAATGTAGAGGAATCTAATCTGTAAAATAGCCATGAGACAAGAGAAAGTATCTAGAATCTAACAATAAATTGTACTCCTTTCTTTGTTGATGTATTCAGTTTCCTTTTTTTTTTCTGAGCCATGTCTCATCCATTTAATTGACAAAAATTGCATTTATCGTGTTGCTGGACACAGTGCTTGCATAGATGAACAAGTGCCACAGAGTTGCTGCTTTCAAACAAGCTTACAATCTAGCCTTCTTTACCCTTATGTTTGTCAAAGCCAGCCAAAAATATTTGTGAGCCCAGTATCAGTAGGATCATGATGGTTCCGTGAAGGACATGGAGCCCAGCACATCACCTCTCTTCACCCAGGCGAATCTTACATGTTTCAGGATGAAAACACTGGGCTGCAGGAGACCTGTTCCATAGACATTTGCATGTTGTCAAATGCCTTCCTCTGATTGGAGTCCACAGACTCAGTCTGTTATGTCAGAAGCTAACAAAGGGACCAGCAGCTGCCCAGGGCAGGGCCCCCTGCCTTCCCTTCCCTGAGAAAGACTTTTAGCAACTTAGATACTGGTCTCTATGGCAGTTGAAGGCTTATCACTGAATGCCACTTGGTTTTGATGTGTACTTCTTACTTTCTCCTGAGGGATAATAGTTTTTTGTCTCTATTTTCCCTAGAATGCAGCTCAATACCATGCAAATAATAGGAGCACAATTAAGATTTTGTAAAATGGTGAGATAGATGTTATTTAACTCATGACCCAGTGGTACCCTGGATGAATCCTCGCAATTACTCTAATTAAATCGTCATAATACCAACTATGTGCCATATATGTTCTATGTTAACACTATGCAATAGATGTATTAAGTAAAGCACATACTAAATTTATATCTTCAGTTGTCAGATTTTCTTAAAGTTAAATGAGATGAAATTAACTTTCACAGTATATTTTATTTAACTCAGTAGATACGAACTATTGTCATTTCAACATGCAATCAGTATAAGATTATTAATAAGACACTACATGTTTGTTGTGTACTGTCTTTGAAGTCTAATGTGCGTTTTAATGTATGTCATATATTTCAGTTTGGATTAGCCATAGTCCAAGTACTCAATAGCCACCTGTAGCTAGTGGTTACTGTACTGGACAGGGCAGTTCTATACAGTTTTTTATTAAACCCTACAAGATGATTAAGAATAATAGCAAAATTCTGGGTGGCAAGCATTCTAGAGGAATCATCGCATCTACCCTCCTATCAGCCCTCATCTATAGATGAGGAAACAGACCTAGAATTGATTAGCGACTTATTGTCGACCCCCTGCTCTTATGCGGCAGAGCTGGGTCTGGAATCCTTGCTCTGAGGCTACCAGGACAGGCCCCTGATTAACTGGGTGGTCTTGAGCAAGGCAGTTCTCTGCATTTTAGTTTCCTCCTTCACAAAATGGGAAGAGAGTCGCAATGGATCATCCAAAGTGAATCTTCCTCCTTATTTCCTGGCGTCCAACAAACCTGGCTCTCCTGTTCCCACCCAAGAGGACCTTGGGTTTACATGGTTCCTGCTCTGATCTCAACAGCAGGCTCTTCCTGGCCTGGACTTTCCTGGCTGGGGCTGGCCTGATGCCGAACCTATAAACCTTGCAGCAGGTTGGAGCCCCTCCCATACCCAAAGCAGTGCTGCGTTTTCATTGGAGTTTCTTCTATTTCCAGCGTAGAGTTCAGCTTCAGCTTCTGGATGTTTTTGTGAAAGAAAAGAAACTTGTTGTCTGGGCACTCGGTTTTAATTTTCTGTCCTCTTTGTTCTTAGGCATGTTGTAGATAGCTCCCCTCTCCCAAGGATATTCTACTATACATTTCCATAATTTTCCTGCTTTCCCTCTCCACGAAATGCAAAGAAAATAACTGTCAACTTTTTTGCATATATAAATTTTAACAGCCCATACATGTCAACTAATCTTTTATCCAGGAAGGAAAGGCTTATTTCAAGTGATTGAAAGTTGAAATGCTTAGGTTTTTATTCTTGTTGTGTAATGGAACACTGTGTGGACATGCCACGTTATGATTAGTTTATCAGTTCCATTCTCCAAATCCACTAACTCTAGTGAGTGCCTACTATGTGCAAGGGAAGAATCCCTACTTTCAAGAAATGTATCTTTTACCAGGAAGAGTAAGGCAAATGTTCAACCAAGGACAGCACAAAGTAGATAAAGTATGCCAAGGGCCTTAAGAGGGGTACCAAGTACAGCTGACCCTTGAACAACACAGGTTTCAACAACACAGGTCCACTTATCTGTGGATTTTTTTTTTTGATAAATGTAGTACAGTACTCTAAATATATTTTCTCTTCCTTATGATTTTCTTAATAACGTTTTCTCTAGCATGCTTTATTCTAAGAACACAGCATATGAAACATATACAGATTAAGTGTTAATTGACTGCTTATGTTATCGGTAAGGCTTCCAGTCAACAGTGGGCTATCAGTAAAGTTTTTGGGGAGTCAAAAGTTATACGTGGATTTTCGACTGCACGGTGGGTCAGTGCCCCTAACCTTTGAGTTGTTCAAGGGTCAACAGTACTAAGTTCAAATATTTGGTTTGGGGTAAATCAGAGAAGGTTCTACAGAAGAGTTGCCTTTTAGAATGGACCTTGAAAGAAAGGTAGGGTTTCAGTAAACAGAGAAGGCAAGAAGAGCATTTTGGGAGACGAGGCAGAGGCGACTGTCCCTGTCTCCTGCACGACAAGCAGGAGGAAGCGTAGGAAGCAGCACGTGGCATGGTCTGAGGATTACACATGGATTGCAGGGATTATGTAAGGATGTAAGGCAGTTTGGCAAACTCTGCATGAGTGTCACACTCCCAATCCTCCACCCATGGAAGACAGCATTAATTAATCACAGCCCACACCTTTCCAACCAACCTCAGGAGTTCCTTCATGAGATGAGATCGATTTGCCATCCCTGGTGCAGGAGTGCAGAGATAAGTGAGGTAGAGCCTTGAATACCGTGTTGACTAGTTAGTAGTTAATTGGATAGGCAATGGGGAGCCATTAAAGTCTTGTAAGCAGGGGAGTGACATGGTGGGAAATGAGAGCTGTAGTTCAGGGTAATTAACTTGGCAGTGTTATCTGGGATGGATGAGAACGGTTGTAAGACTGAGGGCCAGTTATTTGGAAGGTTACTTTAATGGTGTAGGTGAGCCATGCTGTCTGGAATTGGAGTGGTGGCTGGAGAAAGGAGGGGCACAGGTCACAGAGTAGAACTTAAAGCCCTTGGCAAGTAGGTGAAGATGTGGAGAGCTAGGGCCAGTGGTGAGAGTCAAAGCTCACTCTGAGGTTCCCAGTAATTACCTTGGACTAAGAGAACACCAACTAGTGTTACCATCAACAGGGGAGCCTGGGACTGGCAAGAAGGTAGGGAGAGTCCTGGCCAAATTGGGGAGGGAGAGAACAGTCTGCAAAAAGTGGATTTAGGCTTGTCTCTTCTACATAGCAGAGATTTTCCAAGCCATCCTTTGACAGAGAACTCAGTAGTGCAAAAGTAAAATAACCATTTTTAAGCAAACACTGTTGCCCTTTGTCAACCAGCAGATCTAAAGAAGGCTTCCATCTTTCCAAATATTTGAAAAATTGGAAAGCCTTAATTAGTAAGCAGGCAAGGGGCACGAGGGAAGGAAAATATATAAGCCTAATCACTGTGCTTTCCAGGTTTCAAATGCTTCCCCAATCCGGGTAATTTACACTTTAGTAACAGTGATTGACAGTCAAGGAATGTATCTAACTCACTTTTATTTTTCCCTTGGGGAAAGCACTTTCGGTCCCAATTGTTTTAAATTGCAGAAGCAGTAATTGTTTTAGAGAGTTGGGAGGAATGGCTTTTTGGAGCTGGAATTTACCGCTGAAGGGAATATGGATTCTACCTTAATTGACTAAGGTCACTAGGGCCATTTTCAGGAAGGTCTTCCCAGGGTGAACAAATACCAGCTCAGTCAAAGGAGAACAGCAAAGGAACCAATTGAAGGCAGGCTCAGGGGACTAGACCTAAGCAGAAAAATGTTAATGCGTTACTACTGGTACCTGAGAAGGAGCCAGGGGTATTTTTTTTAGAGGCACTTGTATCCCAAATAGAACTGTTGGTGAAATTAATACGAAAAATTGCTGTAAAATGTTTTAGAATAAATATGGAGCAGTGGATATATTTTGAGATACTCACTTCCCCAGAGGCACTCGCTTATTTATTAAACTATGCACTTTGATATATTTGTTTACTTAGGAAAGTCAAGAGTGACAAGCTAGGTCAATTGCATCAAGAACATTATTAACAGGCTAACCAATTGTAAATGGTGTGAAGGCTGTTCTGGAAATCTGTGCTTTGATGTATGGGGAGACCCACACATCTGATTTGGGATGGAGGAGACAATCGTGGCATTGTTTGTAGGCGCCAACAGACAGGCTAAAGCCAGGGATCCTTGCAGAGACTGGATTAAGGTATCAGAACCGTTCACATCTCATTTACATCACTCCGAAGAGTGGACCACAGGTTTTGCTGATTAACACGCAGACCATGGCAAATAGCATTGTGTATTTGAAATCAGACCAAGATCAGTAACATTAACACAAACCATGTGTGAAGTTTGGCATATGGAGGTTCCACTTAAGCAATTATCTAACTAGGTTCTCCCCCACCCTTGTTTTCAAAAAGCATTTTTCCAAACTAGGAAGGTAGAGAAAGCAAAACGTTCCCTACTTCTTTTTCCCATCCCAACCCCCTAAATACACATATTTATGCCACCTTCTGGTATGTAATAATATTTTTTATTGTCAAAATTTGTGAGCTTTCTGAAAGGAAGGTGGGAGTGTGTGTTACAAATGTACTGATTTCATCGGTGTCTGGGCAGGCAAAAAGAACTGGTGAGTTGAGTACCGAGGCAGAGGAGGCAGGCTACTACCCCCGGAATGTTTTCCACTCACCCAATTTTTTGTCCCTTCATACTGGAGTTTGGGGTCAAGGTAACAGGGATGCAACTCTCTACTGTCCCTGGGTTTCATTAAACACCTACTATGTGATGGTTGTCTTTCCATGGAAGGGAGGTGTAGAATGACGTCTACAACGATGTCACTTATTAGGAGCTGTTAATTATCTGGATTTTATCGTCGAGGCATTATTAATGCCTCTGCAGCGTATCTTTTTACGGACGAGACTGTACATTTAGTAGCAAAATTACCGGTGGGAATTGACAATTAGCAGCCGCACATGAACTAGCTGCCGAGTGGCATATTTCAACCCGCTTAGACAGTCACCAACCCAACGGGCCAAAGTTTTCTTGGGTGGAAACTGCCCTGCCAAGTGGTTTCTGGATCCTTCTCCGAGGAAACAGCGAAGAAAGCGGAGAGCCACCTCTTTCAACCACACCAGAAATTGCCCGTCCAAGGCGGTTCTAGTCCCCAAATGGGTTTCAGACACAGAAGTCTCTCAAAGCACGTCTGGAAACCCGCTGGCCGTCCCAATCCCCGAAGTAAGAAGTGCCACGTCCCCCGTCCCCCCTCCCCCCTCCCCCTGCACCTCCCCCTGCACCTCCACCTGCACCTGCACCTCCACCCCACTCCATCCTCCTCTTCCTTCGTGTACCGGCCCAGGTCGGATTCCTTTTTAGGCTCATCCTCAGTCCCGGGCGGGCCGGCAGGGAGCTCCCTGCGGTTCCCCCAACGTGGATGATCCCAGGCGGCTGTTCCCGGGCTGGCTGCGTGCGGAGGGGCGCGAGTTCTGTTCCCGAGAGAGAGTCTCAGAAGTAGGCACGCAATCAGCTCGCCGGTCTCCATCTCGGTCCCGGGCCCGGGGCGGGGGCCGGGGCGGGGGCCGGGAGGACCGGGGCCCGGGAGGACCGGGGCAGCGAGCGGAGCCTCTCCCGCGCTGCGCCCTCCCCCCTGGCAGCCAGTCTGCGGCTCCCGCCTGGGGTCCGGAGGGTGGGGGCGTGGGTGTGGGGGCCGGCCGGGGAGGCTCTCGCTAGCGCTGCCTGTGGCCAGACCCGCCTCCCAGCCCCTCGCGGGCGCACACGGCCGCCCGCCCGGACACACTCCGCGCGCTCCCCCGCGCTCCCGCCGCCGCCGCCGCCGCCGCCGCCGCCGCCGGCTCTCTCGCTCCTGCTCTCCCCGGTCTCTTTCTCCCCCCTCTTTTTTTTTTTTTTTTTTTTGGTACCATAGAGTTGCTCTGAAAACAGAAGATAGAGGGAGTCTCGGAGCTCGCCATCTCCAGCGATCTCTACATTGGGAAAAAACATGGAGTCAGCTCCGGCAGCCCCCGACCCCGCCGCCAGCGAGCCGGGCAGCAGCGGCGCGGACGCGGCCGCCGGCGCCAGGGAGACCCCGCTGAACCAGGAATCCGCCCGCAAGAGCGAGCCGCCCGCCCCGGTGCGCAGACAGAGCTATTCCAGCACCAGCAGAGGTAGGCGGCTGCGAGAGGGGCTGGGGAGGGGGCGGCGGGCGCCCGGAGCGGAGCGGGGGCCGGCCGGGAGCGGGCGCCCGGAGCGCGGGGGCCGGGGCCGCGCGCGAGCCTGCGGCGGCGCCCCGAGCGCGGGGAGCCCCCCTCCCCTCCCCCCTCCGCCCCCCGAAAATGTTGCAAACTTTTGCAGCCCGTCCTCGGGTCTGCGGGAGCAGAGGGGGGCGGGGGCGGCGGCCAGGAGCGTTGACAGCCGGCGGGCTCACCCCCTGGCTCGGATTTTTCTGCAAAGAGAGGAGGAAAGCCGCGTAGCCCGAATGAAACACGCTCCCCCGAAATACGGAGGACCGGGGAGCGGGGGCCCGGGAAAGAAACTTTTAAAGCGGCAGTGTCCTTTTAAGAAGGAAGGAGGCAAAAAAAAAAAAAAAAAAGAAAGGAAAAGAAAAAAAAAATGCGTTCATGGCCACCCTCCTCCCGCTTTACCTCTTCTCCTCTTGACAGTTTCGGCCCCGGCTGCCCCAGACCGGGTGTGTTTTGGGCGCCCCCCGCCCCCCGCCCGCCGCGGAGCTGGGGGTGCGGGGGGAGGGAGCGACCCGGGGAGTCCCGAGGGTGGAGAGGGGGCGCTCCTGGATCTGGGGGCGACGAGGGCACCTCCTCCGGGACGCGGCGGGTTTGGGTGGGTTTGGGGTTGGGAGGAAGGGCCGGAGAAGGCGGGGAGCGGGCGCGTGAGGCGCTCGCCCAAGTTGTCCGGCGGGCGCGGCGAGGGCAGATGCGCGAGTTTGCAGCCCCCGGGGTCCGCAGCCCCGCGCCCGGGCCGGCGGGGGGCGTGTGCGCGGCAGCGCGCGGAGGGCGGCGGCGCCGAGGGGCGCTCCACGCGCCTCCCGAGTGAGCGTCTGCAAAAGCAAACAAGCAGACACGGAAAGACCGAAATGCACCCAAACTTATTTCTGCCCTGGGAATCCTTCCCTCTCCGAGGTTCCAGCGTTTCTGCAAGAACCTGGGAATGGTCAGCGGAGAGTTGAACGCTGGTTGGATAGATAGTGCGAGAGATGCGCCCCCCCTCGCCTCCCCCCCCCCAGCCTCGCCTCCCAGCGAGCTTTACACTTCATTTTGGAGAGTATGAGCCGGGGTAGGGGTGGGGTGGAGGGGGGGCTCCACTGCCCCCTCCTTGCTTTTTCCTAAAGTCGAGTTACTGGGGGGGGGAAAGCTCACTCTCTGTCTTTCTTAAAGGTGTCAGAACCTGATGTAGGGTTTTTTTTTTCTTCTTTTTTTTCTTGGAGGTGGCGGTGGGGGATTATTTATTTGATTGCGCCTGGAAGTTTGCAAAGAACAGGAGGAAGCTACGGCTTTAATTACTGTTGTAAATAATGTATAAATCACGCCTGTCACTCCGGAGGAAGCGGGCCCGCGCGAGCAGCCCGGGGCTGGGGATCCGGGGATGGAGGATCTCCGGCCCGGGCTTGGGCACCGGCCCCGCGCGCCCCCTGCTCCTGCCTCTCGGCTCCTGGCGGCGATGGGGGGGGGGGGGGCCGGGGAGCCGCTCCCTGCCTCTCGGCGTTACCGTTGGAGGTAGGAATATGGCTGATCATGTGCTGGCTGTTTTACAGTATTCCCCCCCCCCTTTAGCCACACCCCCTGTCCGGGCGCTTTCCCATTCACGGAATTCGAGTACAGTAAAAGCCATCAGGATGACACACACGAAAAACATTTAATTAAAGGCGATTTCCGAGGAGTGAACACGCCGAACCGGGCTTCAGCGGGAGGGGGTGCAGTCAGGGCCGGGAAGGGAGGAAGGGGGGGATCAAGGCTGGGGGCCGGGTCCTGCCGCCAGCTCGGTGAGTTTGTGTGTGGAGAGCTTTTGGCTGCAAAGAGTATATTTAGACCCTGAGACGGTGGATTTGGAATGCGAGCGGGTTATGTAACAGGGTTAATCAGAAACACTGGAGAAAATCCCCTTCATGTGTTTTCTGAGTTTTTTTTTTTTTAAAGGGGGGGGTAACATAGTATATAGGAAGCCACATTAATTTCTAGTTTGTGCTGTCACCCCCCTCTCTCTTAACCTCCCCCTTCCTGTGTGTTATTAGCATCTTCAGGTGTCATTCTTGCCAGGAGGTGTTCTTGCAAGAGATCAGGGTGGCAGGCTGCAGAACCGACTAACAAATCCGTAACTTGCTGTTCTTGCAAATTATGTAACGCTGGGGCATTCAGTACCACTAGCCCCCTAGGCTTAGCAAAAAGGGGAGAGGGACAAAGTAGAGGTGGAATGCATCTTGCCCAGCTGACCTGTTGACCTTTGTCCCCTTGCCCCCTACAGAGTCACCCTCCACTCACTCTTCTTTGAACCAACCCGTGCCCCATCTCTCCAGAGATTTACTAGGGGGAGGGAGAAGAGGTAAGGCCCAAACACTCAACTCACATCCTGCACGCAGGCAGTAGGTTATGTAACAGTCTGAATGGAAAAAGGAAGGTCAGAGATGGAGGCATCCTTTAGCTAACACAGCAGTAGTAATAGCTTCCAGAAATTATGTGCATTTGCAGACTTTAACCTCAGATGTAGTGTCTGCTCCTCAGGGATACCAATCTGTGCGTGTGTGTGTGTGTGTGTGTGTGTGTGTGTGTGTGTGAGTGACCTAGGGAGAAGAAGAGAGAATGTGTAAGTATGCCTGGTAGATGAGAGTGATTTGAAAATGGGAAATGTTTGGGTTTTCAGATGATGTAATGGTGTTGGCAGAAAGTCGGCTCCCAGAGTGTAAGCAGCAAGAAAATTGGAGCTGGCATCCAGTATTAATGTCGCATAAATTACAATATCGGAAAGAAATTAACCTACACACTAGGTGATTACGCCTTTTTAATACTTAAAACATAAAGGCACACAACTCAAAAGGAAAAGCAAACATCATCACCTCATAATTAGCATTTTCAACCTCAAGGAGGATTGAATGGAGTTCTTGGCATTGGGTGAAGTGGGAAGCTTTTGGATTTGGGAGATGCTTTCCAGAGAGGTAGAGGGGTTAGCTTCCAGCCAGCCGGTGTTTGCAGTCCGCAGAAATTGTGGTCTGGATTCTCATGACATTGAGGTGACCTCATGAGACATTACCTGGGTAGACTCGAAGCTGTTATCGAATGCCAGACTCCTGGGAATCCCCGTGTGAATGGGCCGCGTACCCTTAGTGCCTGCGTTGCCAAAAATCAGTTGCGAGACTTTGTGATCTGAAAGACACGCCTTCCTTCCCCCTGTCCTTAAGGCTAGCAGGGAATGGTTAGCGGTGGTCAGGAAACCGTCCCGTTTTCTAGGTGGTATTAATGATGGCTGGTGTCATTCAGTACCAACTTTACAGCACAATGAAAGGCAAGAAAGGCAGGAGGCAACACGGGAAGTAAGAATGAAACGGAAAAAAACCACAGCGAATCTTTAATTTAACAAGGCTTACAGGGACTTCAGGGAGCCATAAGCATTGTGACATAACTGTTGTTAAAAACCCTTTTCCAGAATCTCGTTATTATATGCATGCCAGAAGCTTACATATTTCACTTCCCTAAAGTTATCCTCACAGGGCTGCGTGGCACGCAGTTGGCTTGGAACACCAGGGTTGTAGGTTGAAGGCTTTTAGGGCAGGCCGACCTCAGGGAAAAATCGAATCCAAAAGATGGGATTAACACTGAAAAGCTCGGCTGGGTTGAGATTGAACCCCCTGGAAGCTCAGTTTAGATTGACTTAAAATCAGTTAACAAGGCCTGTAGTTTTTTGTTGCCCTGTGAGGACTTCTAGAGTCACGTAACCAAAGTGCTTTGCCTCCACGCCCCCCCTTCCAGTCTTGGCTGATTCGCTTTCTGGTAGGTACCCTTCTTGCCTGGCAATTTGTAGCCTTTTCTAGAGATTGATTCTCAGATCAACTTTTCTAACATAGGCCTGGCTCTCCACAGTGAACAAGTGATGCCCCATAGTTTGAAAAGAGCTACTGGCTGGGATAAAATCCTTTGCCAGAGGAACTGAATAATTATTTTTTAAACTGAGGGACTTTAATTTTCCGGTAAATTGCTCATAAAAACATTTGTAATTATACCCTCAAAAAAATGTAATGGAATAATTTTAGGAAATGCATTTGGTGATAGTTATGATAACCTCTTCTGTTGCTTCCCCCTTATTTCTTAAGAAGAATTGTGTTCTTAATCCAGAAGTCAAATCCTGAGTAGCTAAAAACATGTACAGCAGACTCCTTATATGTTAGTCACCTGCTGGAATTTTCCAGAACCTACTAGCGTCATGAGGAGCCTTGGCTTTAGAGAATGTCTCCATTTCCAAAACTGAAATATGGAGTCTTCATGGAAGCCCTCACCATGAGACCCTTCAGCATGTGTTTTCAAGGCAGCAGAGGTGGTGGTGTTGGTAAGGGGTGTAGCACACGCTGCTAGTTCCACACCAGGCTCCTAAGTGGGATGTAGGGAGGTGTGAGGACATTATTTGTTGTAGTTGTGCCTCCAGGTGAAACGTTCTGGGGATTTTTGGTGACAGCCCAATTGCTTTTGGAAGCCATCTGACCCCTGTCCAGAGCTAACCTTTGGAATGCAAGTGAGACAAGTCCGTGGGTGCTTCTCCTTGGGCTATACTCTTGTCACTTCTGACTTAAGATGCACATTTTTCTCTACATTTTCCCATTTCTGATTCCAGAAAGTTGTGTGTTGTTGGAAGGGCAGACTGAGTTGGATGTCACTGGAAATTCTGTTTGTGTGGTCTCTTACAGCAGATGCCATTTTTTCTTTTCTTTTCTTTTTTCTTTTCTTTTCTTTTCTTTTCTTTTCTTTTCTTTTCTTTTCTTTTCTTTTCTTTTCTTCTCTTCTCTTCTCTTCTCTTCTCTTCTCTTCTCTCTCTTCTTTCTCTTCTCTTTCTTTCTTTCTTTCTTCTTTCTTTCTTTCTTTCTTTCTTTCTTTCAAGATTTTATTTATTTATTCATGAGACACACACACACACACACACAGAGGCAGAGACACAGACAGGGGGAGAAGCAGGCTCCATGTGGGGAGCTTAATGTGGAACTCAAACCTAGGACTCCAGGATTGCGTCCTGGGCTGAAGGCGGCACTAAACCGCTGAGCCGCCCAGGGATCCCCAGATGCCACTTTTTCTGAGAGCACTCTTCCTCTCTGCCCTCATCTTCTTAGTCTACTTGATGAATTGTGCTTCTTAGGTTACATGTGTCCTTATGTGTTTATGGAAGCGAAATACATAATGACATTTCAGGTGTCTGGGGACGGATTGTAATGTGACCGCCATGTGTGCAGAAGACTAAATTTGGTAGAAAATCCAGCTCTCTTCATATGACTTAACGTGCTGCTGCTTCCCCTCTTTGTCTTCCGTGAGCCATTGTTCAGGTACTTTGAGGTAGACGTCATCTACTCCCTTGAGGAGATTCCTGACCAGTTATCCCAGATTAGTGATAGATTCTTCTAGAGCAACAAGAGTCTGCTTTGAAAGGCCTTCAGGTACCAGAGTGAATACTAACCTAGAATGTAGAATATCTTTCTGAATGTGAAGACTGTCATCCTGTTGAGAATATTAGAAACAGTCTCTCTCTCTCTCTTTCTTTTTCTCTATATGGTTCTCTCTTCTACCATTAAAAAAAAAAAATGTTTTGTTTTTTTTAGGGGAGGTGCTGATTGTGTGTGTGTGTGTGTGTGTGTGAGATTCATAATCGGAAATGTTGGTTTGGAAACGAGCTGTTCCATTTTTCACCCACCTTACTAAACCGTATGTTAAGAGAAATAAAAGTGAATCATTTTGAATTAATGCTTTGAAAAAAATTCTCCAGATAATCAGTGTTCAAGTGTTGATTAATATACAGTAAATCATGATTTTTCTATAAGGGTACCAAGGCATTACTAATGAATTAGTTTTTCTGGCTAACAGTAGATTAACCAGAAATCTCTTCTGTCTTTCTCTTTTTGAATTTTTTTTTATTAATGTGCTAGTCCCCTTTCCTACCCTAGAAAGAACATTGGGAATGTAATTGAATCTTTCTTTGAGGTTTGAGGATCTTACAGTGCCACAGGGTCACTGTTCTGAGGATGAATTCTGATTGTACATTATAGAACTGTGAATGGAGACAGTGCCAGAGATTGGACTAAATCTGCCCTGATCCCAGCTTGGAAATTGTTTTCTTTTTCTGTTAAATCCTCGATGTCAGTATGTTTTGTTAGTTGCCTTCCTTGGCCTCTGACTTGCAAGGAGCAAGGCAGACATTCACTTTTAATTAGTTGACTCTAGTTACTTGAGGTTTGTACTTTCTAGGAAAATTTCAACCTGAATCGAGAACCTTAATTTTTTCCCTGCAGTTATGGTGGATGTAAAATCACTCTCAGATGTTTAGGAAGGCTGTTTTATTTACAAAGAAGTTATGTAAGGTATTACCGTAGCATTATGTAACTTCTCCCCCTACTTGTAATAATGGCAAATAGAAATATCGGCTAATTTTGCCTCTTCCTTAGATATGTTGAGAGGGTATCACAAATCCTAAAAACTAACATATTCTAGGGTTTGAGGGAAGACTTTCAAGAATATCAATAAAGAACGTTTAAATTCCCCCAAAGGAAATTCTCCTTTCAAGTTTGGGCCTTTGTTCACTGGGCCAGTGTGGGAAGCATGCCCAGGAGGGCACCATCAGAGGCTGACTTTCTCAGGGCCCTCCCACTTGACTTAATGATAGTCTGCGGTTATCTTCTGGCATCTTTGATGTCACAGCATTGCAAATTCATCTTAGGAGTCGTGGCGTTCTTTTGTGACAGCCCAGTTATTATTATTATGATTATTTTGTTTTTGGAGTAAGGACATCAAGGAGATTGTCTAGAGAAGTCCATAGGAGAGGAGGACGGGGCGTGATGAGGAATAAATGTGCCACGTCTTGTGGCTCGCTTTTTGCTCCCCCTTTAAATGCCGATGTGAAAAGGAGTCACAGGTACCAATTTCCATGTGTTGGTAGAAGAACGGTCTCTTGTTGTTTTTTCCTAACAGACGTTTATGACCTGCATTGACAGGTCATTATTACAGACTGTCCTAGCACCTTCCGTGCTATGGCACATTGACAGTGGCGTGGCCCTGTGGTTTCCTGGTGATTGTCTCGTCCACAGAAGTGAGGCCCTCGTGGCCAGCTGCAGGGCCCTCTGCAGTGTCCACCACCAGTGGAGAGTACAGGTCTCCCACGCCCTGAAAGGTGCCAGAGGACTGCAGGCTGTGCCAGGAAGTTTCTGTACCAGCACCATTTGCCCTGAAGCTCAATCAGAGGCTGGAACTGAGTAGGAACCCTTATGGCATAGAGGATTTATAGTCTCCCAGCCTCGAATCATCTCTAGCAACATTATTGGGCATTTGAGTTTTGATTATGAACTATCTTAAAGTTGTTGTTGTTGTTGTTGTTGTTTTTTGAATAATCAGGAAGTTCCTCCATCCATGAACGGACCGTAATAGATGAAACTCTTCTGGGGTGCAAGGAAGGGTGCCACTTAGTACAGGATCCTCAAGCCTGTGAAAGAGGCAGCGCACTGTTAAAAATACCTAGCTTACTTCGGGGGAGGATTTGGCTGAATGCTGATGAAGTTTATGAAATATGAATGTAGTGAAGTTGCTGTACGTAAGTGGTAGGCGTGTGTGAAAGAAGTAAGAAGAAATAAAATTGTGTATAAATGACACTCTGAAACTTGATGGAATTGTATACGTGACAGGAATGGTGACGTTTGGGTCTGTGCTTAATGGGGGAAAATAAACTGGCTTGAAGTCTATATGTCAAACTAGATGGGGGGCTAAAAATTATAGAAGATAAAATTATTGGACTTATTTTATGAGCAAAGGATGCTACCAAGGATAAATAGGCAGATTGCAAGTGGTAGAGGTGAAGCAGAATAGGGGGAAAAAATGAGGAATCAACACTGGAATTTATAACGAGCTATGGTAATCACCGTTTTAAATAATCCCAACCATTAACTACTGTGCTGCTAGGTAGAGAATTAGTTATAGCCAAACAAAAGGCATAAATATGAGTTTTAGGTTGTGTGGGAGAAATCCTCTTGATCCCCAAAGCATAAATGCATGTACTGAGAAGCAAAGCTACACACGATGTAATTTTTTCTGTCTTATCCCAATTAATTGACAGGCAACTGTATGCCTCTTTCCTGAAGGTGACTTTACAATCTCCAGACACAGACATTTCTCTCAGAAGTGGAGTGAAGGAAGGAGAACCACAAGCTAAAGTGTGTGTCACTGGGTGAAGTATTTTGGGGGGGGAGAGATAAGAAGGGTACAGTAGGGGATCGGAGCAGTGCATACAGGGATGAAGAATGCCTGTTTGGGGCTGGGGAGTGGGGGCTGTGAACGAGGAAGGGAATCTCTAGAGGGAAGGAGACTTCTGTGCAAAGGAAAATGAAATTAGCATTGACTCTGAAATGGCTCGGAATGTGACTTTCTAATTTTAAATTATCTTTAACAAGGGCAATGAAAAGAGGAAAAGTTGACACTTTGAGAAGTTATGACGAACTTGTCGAGAATGCCAATTGACAAAGGCAGGTAAGGGAATACTTGGAAAAACAGAACAAGAACAGGTCTGAAGGGCATGATGATCTGCTTCCTAGCGTGTTAAGGGAATTGGCGGGCATGTTTATTGACTCTTCCAATTAGTTTTAAAGAAACCTGAAGAAATGGACAAAGACGGAGAAAAGACAACCAGATGTGATTCTGCTCTTCCAGAAGCAGAGAAGCTTTTCTCATCCCATATGATCGATGCCAGTCCTGGGGAAGACTCACTGTATAGCAGTTAATGGATTTTCAACATACCAATCACAGAAGAAACAAGGGTATATTTAGCAAGTCTAAAAACTCTTCAATAAACTGCATTGCTTTTCATTTTCACTGTACAGTCATAAAGCCAGGGGATGGTAAGAAGGCCATGGTAATGATACAGCGTGTACTCCCAGGAACGTTTGTATGATGGGGATATTACGTCTGAAAGGACAGGGCATCTGGGAGGATGAACTGCCCATAACTCTCAATTGTCCAGGTAATGAAGCATTGGAAAGCAAACGCAAATGAAATACTTTGATAATCAAAAGTGATTCTTCTTTTAGTGATCATATTAGTTGACTGATGGTGACAGGTATGAAATTGCGAGTTGCGTGTAGCCATTTCTGGCACTCGTGGTCCACTTCTGATGAGCATGTTGATGTGGAAAGTGGGAACCTGGACGGTTTCTATAGACCGGGCTGTGAACCCAGAAGATGTAAAATTTCACAGCGTGAAGGACAAAGGTTGAAGATTAGTGAGGCCCTAAAATTTCTTGAGGCCTTACAGAGAATCAGTTGGAGAACTGACGCTACACTGAGAGGCTCTAGCAAGTCCTAAAGCTCGTTTTTCTCACCTCGAGCTTGAGGGTGTGTGCTAGGTGTGTGCTACGAGTGTGGTGCTCACTCACCATGCTGGTGCCAGTGCTGTTTTATTAGCCCAAGACCTGTTAGACACAGAAGCGGCCTTCTAAATCATCTAGGCTGGCCCTTCTCCTTTAAACTGACGCTCACAGAGATCTAATAATGTGCCTGAGTTCCCATTCCTAGTAAGTGGCAAGACTGTGACAAGAGTACGGGTCATCTACTTTGTAGAAGTGTTCCAGTGTTCCTTGCCTTTGTGTGCTGTGCCGAGATACTCGGAAATTCCAGCAGGTACAGAATCAATTTCCTGAACCCCTCTCCCTGTCCTGCCAGGTAACCCCCCTGAGGATATTATGATGCATACACAGGTTAATCCAGTATGAGGTAGCTGACATCTCTGAAACTCAATGCATGTGACGTTGGTTGTGCGTCAGTAATGGAGCATTATCAGTAATTGTTATGTTTTCATATCCCACTTTGAATATTATATAAAAATTAGCTCATGAACTGGTGGCCGTGTCAGTAAAAGCATTCTGAAGCATAGTAAAAATAGTGCCTGTATCTTATGCACTGCTGATTCTGTAGAAAGTAAAATAGAGGCTCTGGAAGGGAGCGTCTTGTCATCGGTGCCAGCCTGAGCGGTTATGCTCGCTAGAGCTGGATGCAGCCAGAGGGTGGAATGGAGAGGCTGGCTCTCAGCAACTGCCCTTTTTCCTCAAGGCAGAGGAAAGGCTGTGTCTTTTATAAGAGATGCTCAAGAGGAAGTCCACCTGTGGAATACTATGTAGCTAGTAAAAATCCTATTCCAGTAGAAAAGTATCTCTTGATAGGGGAAAATGTTTGTCATCTATTAGTGAAAAGTAATAATCTTCATAGCAGTGTGCCCAGAATGACATCATTTCTGTAAAAAACTATAGTGTGTGTATTAATATGGACCCACGTACACCTTAATAATGAAATGATAAAATGGTTATTTTTAGTGTGAGTTTCTTTTTTTTTTTTTGTGCCCTTCTGTATTTTTGACTTTCCTGCATTATACATGTATTACTTTTGTAACTAGAAAAAAATAAATCTTATTTTTTTTCTAAAAAAAGATTGTTTGTATGTTGTGAAACTGGGGGTGCATTGAAGGAACTAATTCTGGGCTTCGTATGTCCCACAGAATTGCTCAGTATTTCAGGATGGGCCAAGTTTACTGGCCCCAAGAGCAGTACCTCTGACAGTCGCATTCAGCCAGGATCGTCAGGAAAACAAGGTTCATTTAGCTTGCGTGTGAAAAGAAGCGTCCAATATTGGAATTTATTGCCCTTTAGGACAATATCTTTGAGGTGTTTATACTGTGATCTACAATGAGAAAAACATACTACATTGTGACCCAGTACACACACACGTGTGCACACACACATGCATGCGCATACATACCACAAGTGCATGCGATAAACTTTTCATGTAAAATATTTATCCTTTACTTGTGATGCACTGTTATTTTTGCTCTATTATTTAAAGACAAGATATAAATCATGAGCCACCAAATTGGTTTCATGATCTATTTATGGGCTGTCTCTCACAGTTTTAAAAACCCCGTTGTGGACATGAGGTAGAAGCAGCCTTTTTGTGAGCCATGGCCTGGTGGTAGGAGGGAGGGAGGGGAGGGGGAGAACGGGAGGTAGAGGGGGGATGGAGTGTTTCCACAGTAACTGATGTTGGACTCCAGGTGTTACTCATTATGATTTCAGGGAGGAGGTGGGGGATGGAAAATAATGTAAATACTTATTATTTGTAATCATACGGTATCTTTATACTACTTTTAGCACATGCTCATTAATACCCTGTTACCTTTAGACATGCATCTGCCAAGACTGGCTCAGAATGTAGATTCTGGGATCCCCATTGCTTGGATTTGATGTCACTGTGTAAAAGCCCAAGGATGGCGTTCTGGACAGAGGTTTGCCGAGCACTTTGTGTGTGAACACAGCAAACGAGATTGAGGGCCGATCCCTGCCTTCCTGGATCTTGCATTCTAGGGGTAGCATCTCTCAATGAAGCCCACGGTCTGGAGGTTCTCTTCTAAGTGCCTGTTGGACGTGGCCATCCTTAGCCGTCTTCCTCATACATGCTTTCACCCTTCCCCTCTTCTTCTTTCCAACCCAGTGCTCCCATCTTCTGTCCCAATCTCTCTTTGCTTCTTGAAAGCGTGCAGTGGCTTTAGATAAGGCTACGAGATAAGACTCACCCTCTCCCTCCTGCAGTTCTCGTGATCCCTGTCTTCTTCAGTTGTCAGGTGGGCCTGGCTCATGCAGTAAGCACGTAACCTCTTCCTTTGCCGGGTTGCTTTATACTGTCTTACAGTGTTATTTCCTGGCTAGGTGTCTAGTCTCCCCAAGAGGACTGGCACCGTGGTTTATCCTGTTACTCCTGCGCAGTGCTTTGCGAAAAGTCAGTGCTCATTAACTGTGTAGAGCATCTCTTTCACATTGCCCTGCCAAGCCGGTCACTTTTTCAGTAGATTCAGCGCTCTACTTCCCAACTCTGCAAGCACAGCTTCTACTCACTCAGACTTCCAGCTGGGCCTTGGGTATGGACCCAGCTGCCCTTCTTTGTCCCATTTCTGTCTCTCTCAGATCTACCAGTCGTCCCCTCCATGGCAGGTTCAGGCCTGCTCCAGTCTTGAGCAACTCAGATGAAGGCCAAACATGTTGGGAAACAGCATGTATGCGTGTTATGAGCCAGCCGGGAGTCAGGCAGACCTGGGCCAGAGGCCCAGGTGTGCTGGGTGCTGGCTGTGTGACTTAGGTAAGTGCATTCATCACTCATTCTGTTTCTTTCATCACCTGAAAACTAGAGATGTGTATGATGCTGGCTTCCCAAGATGGTTGAGGGTGACCTGTGATTAGGCACGCATGGCACCTCGCAGGGTGCCCATTAGGCCTAGACTGTAGCTCCAGTGATGGTGGTGATTATGGAGCACATACAGATACAGGAGCTTCTGTTGCCTGTCTCCTCCTCAGGTCTGTGACTCCCTTTCCTCAGATCATTCCTCTCTGGTTCTGATTGGTTGCTCTATGGAACAAGCCAGGCTATCTGAAGGCATTGGAAGCCTTACCTTTTACTGCTAGTTCCCTTTCCTGACTGGATCTGCCCTAGTCACTCAGCTCAGCCACCATGGGCTGAATCTTTGTGAAGACAAATCACTTAAGCTCAACCTCATCACTCACTTGGGCTTCCTGAACTTCCACCTCACACCTTCCACTGAACCTGAACAGGGCCCATTTCTGCCTGTCTCCTCCCCCCACTTTTACTCTTCCTTTTGCCCTGCTGGCTACCCCCTCCAGCTATTGAGGCTGTGGAGTGCCCTCCTTCCCACTGAGCTCCAGAGCTCTCTCTCCCGCCTCATTTTTCAGCAACCCATCATCATTCCTTGCCCTCCCTTCCCCTTTACTCACTTTCTCCTCCCTGCCAAAAATCACATTGGAGAAGCTTGTCTGCGAGGGTTCCATTCAACTTGTTCTACATTAATGCTCCACTACGGTGACCCACTGCTGAGTCTTTCACTTGTAATGTAATCTAATAATTTACATGCACTTTGCAAGCAATACTCTCAGAGACTCACAACCTGCTTGAAATTGCTCTGCTGTTACAGTAGTTGAGCTGATGAGAGAGAGCAGTGTGAGAAAGAGTAGTTATGGGTACCACAGTGGTACTGGGTAAACCCAGGAAAATAATGTTAGCATAAGGTGAGAGTGTGCTGATGGATTATAATATCCTTTCTTAGAGAATCAATTAAGCTTGCTGAGGGTCTTGTATTGATTTTGGCTTATAATTGGACGAGGCTGGGTCAAAGTATAGTAGGTAGAAGCATTAGCAAGGAAGAGGAAATGAAGCAAGAGTGGAAACCTGTCTTTCTGGGATGCTGTGAAAATATTTTAGTTTCAATATCTTATATGACTTTTACAGAATTAATTGACACTCTGATTAGGTTGTTTTATTTCTTTACTCAGAGATGTTGGAAGCCAGTTCTAATATCCAGTAGTCATGAAAATAGAGTAATGCTGTAGTAATAGTGCCATTGTAAAGTGAATTACACCATTAATTACGCATCTATTTTGTCTAATTTGTATTGTGATTGTGTGGGTAATACACACATTTACAGGCATAGAGTAGCTGGTTTTTAAGAAACAGACTCTAGCTGAGAAGCCCCAATCCTATAATATTGAACAGTTAGTGAAAATAAGCCATTGTTCAGTGAAGAAGTTCATCTTTATATATATATTTTTAAAGATTTTATTTATTCATGAGAGAGAGAAAGAGGCAGAGACACAGGTAGAGGGAGGAGCAGGCTCCATGCAGGGAGCCCAATGTGGGACACGATCTTGGGACCCCAGGATCACACCCTAAGCCAAGGGCAGACACTCAACCACCCAGGTGTCCCGACATCTTTATATATTTAAATGTGAATGTATGTCTATGTATATACACACACATACACACGTGTCCATATACATATATGCACAGGCACACACATATATTGTGCCAGTCAAGCAAATCAAGAAAATACATGATAGGGGATCCCTGGGTGGCTCAGCAGTTCAGCGCCTGTCTTTGGCCCCAGGTGTGATCCTGGGGTCCCGGGATCTAGTTCCGCGTTGGGCTCCTGGCATCATGGAGCCTGCTTCTCCCTCTGCCTGTGTCTCTGCCTCTCTCTCTCTCTATCTCTCTCTCTGTCTATCATGGATAAATAAAATCTTAAAAAAAAAAAAGAAAATACATGATGACTGTGGCATAAAAATGTTTGCCTTCATTTGTCTTTTAGCAAGTTGACTAGCCTGCATGGGGAGAGATGTCAGTTATGGCAGGCCAAGTCTATGGTATCAAGGACAGGGTTTGAAAACAAGGGTTTGTGCATTTGTTTCAAAATCTTGGTCGTTATTACCATGCCCAAGAACCTCTGTTAATTGATATCTCTCAGGTTAGGGGAAGAACCATTAAAATCCAGGAATTAGAGTCATTTTATTTTGTCACTTGTCTCCCAGGGAAGGATACTGGAAGGATACAAAGGACTTCTTCCACAGCACAAAGATAGAGACATATTTTTATTCCTCAAGTCATTAGCTAACCCTAGAGCAGAGACAGGATCTAAGAAGGCAGCATTCAGTGTGGGTGCTCCCAGTGGAACATGTAAATTAGAAAGTCCATGACTCTGTTACACTTTGCCATGGTACCAGTGACTTTATCCCTTCACTCCTGGAAGCGCTGATATGGGGTGGGGTTGTTTGGCATTATGTGTGAGTTTCTAACTATTAGAGTAGTATTTCCAGGGAACTTCTGAAGACTTAACCTGGGGCATCTCAGGCTGAATTGCTGCCTCCAAGACTTTGTTCCCATATTTTTATGCAGTGGCCATCTGGAAGGGATTTTATTGTAGTCTCCATGTCTCCCCTCCCCCTGCTCCAAAGTTTTGCTTTTGTAGCATTGTCAATTAGTACCACCATCTGGTAATCTAGAACCTTGGAAGGACTTCATCCAAAGAGGTGAGATTATATTAAGTTTAGAATATATTTAACTTTCATATATATAATGCTTCCTCTGATGACTAAAATGTTGAAAGTAAATCTGCGTCATAAACAACTGTGCCCTGCTGTAGTATAGATCAACAAAATTGTCTTTAAACTTTGAGTGAGCATTTGAAGAGAGAGCACACAGTGTCAATGCCTGCCATGTGGATTAAGAATATATTTAGTGAAAAAAAAAAGAATATATTTAGTGGAGAAATTTTATTGCAAACCTCAATGAAAAAAAAATCAGTATCATATTGTGCCTAAAAATATGTTACAGTGAAAATTACCATGGTGTTTGACAACATGCCTTTATTAATTAGTTTTTTCTATTATTTTTTAGTAGCAAACACACTCTGGTTTGATCACTCATTAGTTACAGTCCTTACTGAATTCATATTTTGCCACTTCGGTGTATTTATCTTTCCACTGGTCTTCAGTTCCTGGAGGGACGTTGTCGTAGATTGTCTTGAGTCTTTTGTCCCATTTCTCTGTCACTTGGGCATTCAGCGAGTGCCCTCGGGATGCTAGTGACCGTGCAGTTTAGAATCAATATGTGGAAGACGAGCCAGCTGAGCAAAGACTGGGATAAGGTAAGAAAATCTAATATTCTTTGAAAGCTTCAGATGTTTAAAGGTGAAGCAGTACATTGCCTCCTTTCATTCATTCATCAAGTATTTATTGAGCACTTGCTGTGTGCCAGGTCATGTGCTGATCAGTGGAGGAACAAACTGAGTTAGGGAATTGATAGGCAGGAGAGATGCAGTAATTTCAGAAAATGTGGAGAGTGCTGTAACAGAGATGCTTACAAAATATATAGCGCACAGAAGAAGGAGAACACTCCTTGTGAGGAGGCAGGGAAGGCTCACTGAGGAAGATAGCCTTGCCTAGTTTTGGGGAAAATGAGGAGAGACTTACCTAGAAGACAAAAAGTGAGAGAGAGGGTGTTGTGGGCCAGGATACACGAGATGGGAGTTCACAGCACATTCAGGTAGGGTGAATGAGGTGTAGCTCGGCTGAGGCATGAAGTCTGTTGGCAAGGCCCAGGAGATGAAGCTGGACAAAGCAGGCAGGGACCAGGTGAGCCCTTTGGACACTTTTCCTCTGCAAAATTTTGAGCAAGTAAAAAATACCTGATTTCTTTGCAATAAGGTCCTTAAGCATAAGAATGTTTGAAGGTTGGGGTGGAAAATTGACAGTGTAGGTAAGGGGCGGAGTTAGGAGAGCTCTGTGACAACTTTGAAGAGGGACTGCGGGCCAGGACTGGGGTTGAGGAAGGGGTGGCCTCTGAGGTAGCATTTCCCAAGAGGTGAAATGGAAGGCTCACAAGGGAGGTAATGGCAGGAGTCCCTATCTGAGGTGGGTGCAATTATTGGCTGGGACAGACTGGAGTGGGATGTAAAAGGGGAGGGGATCTGGGTCCCTGAACTTAGTTCAAGGTCCTGGGGAAGTGTGTCAGGGGCAGCTGGAAATCTGGGGCCGGCAGTGAGCATGTTAGCCAGGGAATCAGGAGAAACAGTATTTGAACAAGGGCCTGAAGCTCAGGGGGTACAGCTGGGCTGGAGGCGTTATGGAACAGTGTTTTTAACAGGGGATTGGAAGGTGAAATTTTTATACCAGGACATGTGTACATGTTTACATCAAGAGAAGTTATGGGGATCCCTGGGTGGCTCAGCGGTTTGGCACCTGCCTTCAGCGGGATCGAGTCCTGCGTCAGGCTCCATGCATGGAGCCTGCTTCTCCCTCTGTGTCTCTGCCTCTCTCTTTCTCTCTCTCATAAATGAATAAATAAAATCTTAAAAAAGAAAAAAAGATATTAAGCCTAAGGTCCAAGTGGGTGTAGCTGAGAAAGGAAAAGGGATGTATTAATCGATGCTGCGACAGAGAAGAGTATCTCAAAAAACTGGCTTTAGACTTGGAGATTTTACATTTACTAAAGGCATTTAAAACAACAACAACAATCCACCAAGAACATCTCTAAAGTCAGAGTGAGGTTCTAATGCACCCTGCTGCTGCAGGTTGCATTTGAGTTTTATCTGCCTTGATGGTGGTCTCCTTCCCATCATGTCTAATTGATGATTGTAGAGTTGTTGCCCACCCCCCCTCCCCCGCCTTTTTTTTTTTTTTTTTAACTTTCTACACAGCTCAGCATTGATTTATCCTGTCTAAAGGGAATCTGCCTCACACTTGGCAGAACCTCAAGGTTGGGAGAAATGGAATGAATAGTAGCTGTGGAGAGGTCTCCACATTACCCTGGGAGAAAGGCTTCGTGGGAGAGAAAGTTGAAAGAGGGTCTTGAGAAAGGGTGTGGGATCCTCAAAGGATGGGTCTGGCCATGGAAAACTAAATGGGAGATTTTTCCCCCCTTGTAGTTGAGCAAGACCCAGAAAGGCACAAGTGTTTGTTGGCGGGGCAGACGATGGTGTCGATTATGGTGACAGTGGGACAGCCGCCCTGTGTGTATGGCGCTTGGTGTTTCCAGGGGGGCTTGCACACAGGGCACACGCCCCTGGAGGTCCTGGAAAGGGAATGAGTCGATGATGTCTCCGGCTGAGGAGGGACTAGAGAAGTGCTGGGTAATTAGGGAGACCTGTTGACTTAAAACAACTCGGGTGCTAATAGGCTGAACTTACCTTTGACTCCCTTGAATGTGACTGCGGGGGGGGGGTGTTGCTCTGCCTGTTGAAAGGGTCATTCCTTCGCCTTCTGAGGTGGTCGCTGGGCTCCACATTGTCTTCCATGAGCTCTGACTAAATGCTTTGCCTGTAGAAATTCCACTAATATGTCATATGAATTATTTGTGTTATCTCTGTGCTGTGAAATTAGAGGCCTTCACCCACAGTGTGGTAAGTAGATTAAAATGAAAGCCTGTTTTTTATGGTATGGGGGAAACTGGGCAAATATCAGGGAGCCATTTTGTGCGTGTTTGATCTGACAGTGGGGAGGCCTTGGGATGCCAGCGCCTTCTAAAATCTGAAAGCTGAGCTCCGGCTGGAGTTTTCTTCAAAGAGGTTTATATTTTATCCGTTGGCACTTCTAAGGGAGAAGGAGGGTTTGGAGTGGGTGATTTTGTGATGATTCTTTTCTTGCTGCTGTTTTTTTTTTTTTTTTCTTCTCCGTCTTTTTAACTTTTCAGAAAGCCCTTCCAGTTCTACGGTCAGACCCCGTTCAGGACGTTGGTGGCCAAACAGTCCCCTTTTGTTAAACGAGCGTCCTATTTTTGTTTCTCTTGAAAGGTGCCCTTCAGGACAGCAGAGCCTTTATTTGGGCTGTTTAGTACTGAGCCCTGAAGAAACCTAAACAGAAATCGTTCGAAGCCCAGGCCAAGTGCCTCCTTTTGCTAGCGAGGCAAAGCTGACCCCACAAGATGAAATCTAACCAGCCGGTTACCTGAGAACCACCGTGGGGAGTTCTCCAGCTTGACTTCTCTTGCTCTGGCCTCCATCCCAAGAGTGAAAGTGGAGGGTCAGGGCTTTTCTGCACAGAGATGCAAGAAGAGAGTTCTGGCCCTTGGTGAGGCTAATGTTTTCAGGGGCCCCGTGTCTGCCTGCAAAACATTGAGGATTAACGTTGATTCAATGAACGTTTGTTTATTTGTTTGTTTTTCTTTTTCCAAAGGGAAAGGTATCTGTAGCTTTATTTAGCCTACTGCAGGTAGTTCTGTGATTGCCGGTTCTGCCTTTTTCTTCCACAGATGAGGTAAACTGAGTTATTTGAGAAAATTGAGGTCTGTGTGGGATTTGATCATTTAGAGGTTGTGCATATGAAGTGATTTTATTCTCTTCTAACAGTCACGGGCTTAATTAACCTCTGCAATTTGAAACAGAGTATTTGTTTCTTAACCAAACCGAAGATCCTCTGGCTGAGAGCTCAGACAGGCCTCACTGCACATGTATTGCCTTCAGTTGTGAAATTTTTCTACCCACTTTAGATATCACCTGGGTCATTCAGGTGGACCGGAGAAGAGTGTTGGTCTTTGTTAGAGAAAGAAAGACTGGCTGGACAAGTTTGATCCCTAGAGGCATTTTGGAGCCTCTTGAGTGTGAGGTCATCGGTATATTTAAATTTTGAGCTTCCACACACATTGGTCAGTGAAGCTCTGCCCCTCCTCGTTAACTGCATGTTTTCCCCTGTGCTTCCAGAGGAAGAGACTTTTGCCTGTTGGGGAACCCCCAGCCTCCTGGGAGTGTCCGTGGGACTGGCCCCTGTATATACAGACAACTAAAAAGTGAAGCGGTTCAGAGCTAGGCGTCATTTTAAGGCTAAAGTCATACATTTTAGAAAGTTGAGGGCTGGTTCTGTGACAGGGAAGTTGAGCTAAATATGCAGTTCTATTTTAATTTTCACTTTATGCCAAGGCAAAAGCATTGGGAGATAGGCTATAAATGTATAAGTAAGTCACTGCAAGAATAGCCCTTGCAAAATGCAGATTTAGGAAGGCTAAATATTTTCTCACATACTTTAATGCACACGAATAACTAACCCCTGATCCAGTTCCTGAGAAAGGGATGTTGTATAACCACTTAACCTTGATCGCTGTAATGAATAGTACAGAAGTCTGCATAACTGTAACGTAAGTATTTGATTGTCTTCCCTCCAGCTGCAATAACAAAATACCATAGGCTGGGTAGATGAAGCGGCAGAACTTTATTTTCGCATGGTTCTAGAGATTGGAAATTTCTAGATTCATGTGCTGGCAGATTTGATGCTTGGTGAGGGGACCTCTTCCTAGCTTGCTGGTAGCCGGCTTTTTATTATATCCTCACATGGCAGAAAGAAGAAGTTTTGGCGTCTCTTCCTCTTCTGAGGGCACTAATCTCATCGAGGGGACCCCAACCTCCTGATCTCATGTAAATTTAATTACCTTCCAAATGGCATCACGTTGGGGCTAAGGGCTTCAATGTATGAATTTTTATGAATACGTAAAAACAGCAGGGAACACCATACACACAATCCATAAAATCAGTTGATGCTTAAAGCCTACTAAAAATTTTTCAGGGTGGTCAACTTATCTCTGAAAAGTTGTTTAAAATCCTTAACTTGTTCATTTGTTTGTTTAAGTAGAATCCTATTTTTCTTTGTATGTTTTATCTTAGGCATGGCTGTGTCTCCTCATATTCCGGTACTGTTTGAAAGCTACAGTAGTAAAAACCCAAGGTAATTAAGGCTATGGTATCATTGTTTTAAATTAGTGTGTGATTTTTTTTTTTTAATTCAACAAGTTCCTTCAGATTCTGCATAATTGGATCACATTTTAATTTTGTGGCAAATAAAGATCTATTTTACATTTCTATTAGAAAGACAAGCCCCTGTGGCTAGGTCTGAATTAGAATGTTTGCTGTTGGTTGTACTGAAGCAGTAAGACTTTCAGAGTTGATTCAGCTTCTGAAAAACTCATCTATGCATCTTTTGGGTAAGAAAAGAATCTTTGATTTAAAGATATACACAGGCATAGAGTTCAGGTAAAAGACAAATACTAGGACAACAAGAAAATGAAATATATAAGCATTAAATGCAGGCAAAGAATAACTAAATCATGGATTATCCAGTGTGGTATATACTCCCAGAAACATATCAATCTTTGACTCAAGGACACGTGTTCATGAATACATTTTATTATCTGTGTGGTTAATACCCTGGGAGTTTGCATAGAACACAATAATAAAGATCTCAAACCAGAGAGTGCACTGGACAAGTAATTAAGAGGCCTAGGTTCTGATCCTAGTTCCACTATTAATTATGTAAGCAGCTTTGAGGAACTGGCTGTGGCTCACCCCCCACACCTTGCCTCACCTTTTTCAGGTGAACTCCAGGTGTAGTTCAGGGACACACTGAGCTACAAGGTCCTACCATCTCTGTCATTCTGTGACCTTATGACAAAGACCGAACTTTCTAAAGGAGCTAGCAAGGAATACACTTTCCTTAGTGTTTCTACCATTTTTAAAAGTTGAGGCATAATTGACATCTCATAAAATTCACCCTTCTTGTACAATTCAGTGATTTTAGTAAATTTATGGAGTTGTACAACCAACATCACAATCTAGTCATAACGCATTTCTGTCATTCCAAAAGAAGCTCTCATGCCCGTTTGCTGTTACTGCCCCTTCCATCTGCTAGTCTAAGATAGCCATTAATCTACTCCCTGTCTCTGCAGACTTGCCTTTTCCGGACATTTATTTAAATAAATCGTATAATATATGGTCTTTTGTGTCTGTGTTCTTTCGCTTAGAATCATGTCTTTGAGGTTCATCAAAGTTGGGGCAGGTTTGGTACCTCAGTCCTTTTTTTTTATTGCTGAGTACCTTTCTATTGTATGGATATACCCTATTTTGTTGATCTGATCATCAGCTGATGGGCTCCTTTTTCTTTCACTCTTATTTTTTTTCCCTGCGGGGTACTTCTCATGGTAGCCTACTCCATATGGGGGAAAAAAACGGGTCTTTTTTTAGAGAAATGCTAATTCTTTATCTCATGCCTTTCTTTGTCGAGGAGGCTGGAGTCTTGTGTTTTAAACCATTTGAAACCTCCCAAGTCAGTGGACTTAGCTTCTGGGTCAGTGAACGTGTGGTTAAGCAGTATGGAGTAACTATCAGTAAATGTGAAAGCACTCGCCATACAGCCTGTTCTGTGATATATAACTACCATAAATGTGAGGCTGCCCCATTAGGGAGCTCAACTCAAGAGCTTTCCCAATGATGGCAGGCTTGTTGTTTTGCATTTGTTTTACGCATTGGGTGATGAACTACTTGGAAGCAAGAGTTAAGGATACTGGCTCTTAGCCAGACTTTAGTAGTGTTACTTTCAGCGTTTTCCTCTGGAAGTCATCAGAACCCTTATGGGTGGCAACAAATCCAGAGAGGGAAATACTTGCAGAGAAGTCTGTGCTTTGCTTTTCAGCTGTGTATCAAAAAGACTACTAAATATTATTGTGAAGAAAAGGTAGGTAGCAGGAGGAGAGGACTAATCTAAGTGTTCAGGCTGTTGACTTCTTAAAAGAGATGCCATAGGCTACACAACTCTAGTAATTTCGCTATTTGCTGTTCTTTTTTGTGTGGGGAGTGAAGATGGGCTGTGCATTTCCATTTGGTAAGCTCTCAGCTAATGGAGGGTAGCAACTTAGTGTTCTGGATGCTCCTCAAATGGTTCTCCAGTTTAGATTTTACTCTGGAAATGTGGTGAACCTGCAATATGTTTCCATCTTCATCTGCTCCCAGGTCCATTCAATTTCCTGGAATTTGTCCTTGGCTAGTGTGTTATGCAGAGTGAAGGAGAAAGGCTATTCTTTTTGCCTTCCTCATCTACGTGTGGTAAACGTGTTTTGTAACTGTGCTCTATTCTACATTTTGGAAAGGTTTGAATCACAAGAAATGTGTGTGTGCTTGTGCGTATGTACATATGTGTCTACACATACGCATGTACACACACACACACACACACACACAGATTCTTCCAACTGCATAATAGGGGTGGACCTATGAAAGCCAGCAAGTTGACTCGTTTTATTTAGCATGAAAATTATAAATGGCATCAGTAATATCTTTTGGAATTTAGATGTTAGACTGACTGTTTCCTATTCCCAGTGATGGAAGTTATGTTTAGAGCATCACACCCCGCCTCTTGGGTCCTGGGAAAGCTTTGCCTTGGTTGAATCCATATTGTAGGCTGTTGTACAGAAAGATAAACTAGGACATTCTGTAGTAGACCCCAGACTCTCCTTTGTTCAGAGCTTCAGATATGGTAGCTGTAGGCAGAGAGGGCTGCCCAGGGCTCTGCCTCCAGGCCTTTCAGAAAATGAGCAAGCTGCATCCAGATGTGCCCACATTCTCATCCTTCTCTCCCATAGCTTTAAAGAGGGAAGATTTTCCTTTTCTCAGTCAAGAAGAAACCAGTTTGGAAAAAAGCATCCTGTTTCTTTCTTTGGTGGTGTGATGGGGCAGGCAGGGAAGACCAGCCTTCCTTACTTGGAACTGTGTTACAGTATGATCATGTTGATCATTACTACGATGTTTACATATGAGTCTTCATCTAACTTGTGAAATCCTTGAGAATGGGATGCAGTGGAGTAAGTTTTGTGTTTACAGGAAACTCAGCACAGTGGTTTGCATGCAACAAGCCCTCAACCATAGTTTTGTGAATAAGCAGATGACGAATAAATACTTTCTGTACAGTGAGCAGTATTTGTGAATATGTTGGTATTCCCAATAAGTGCCTAGCACGGTTGCTAGGTGCCAAAGACAGAAATGAAAGACAGAGCCCCTGACTCTTTCCCACTCTGCCTCCCTTGCTCCCCCATCCCTTCCTTACACAACCACATATTCCGTTCCTGTGCTTGCCAGGCACTGTGCTAGGGGCTGAGGTTAACAAAATAATAAAAATAGCATGTGTATCTTCCATGCCTTTGCAAGAACTGTTCTCCTGGAAAGTGGGATGTAATTTGAGAGGAGTTCACAGTAGTTAGAAGCTTCTACTTACTTACGCCGTTCCAGGCACTAGACACATTGACCTCATCCTTAAAATTCTCTGCATCCCTAGGAGGTCAAGAGTTATGACCCCGTGTTGCAGATGATAAGACTGAGGCCCCAAATAGTCAGTTAGTCAGAGTCTAGAATGCTGTACCACACCGATCACCACAGCCTCCCCTCCCGTCCCCTCCTCCTAACCTAGATAAGTGTGTCTACCTAACAGCCCTCGTGCCCTGGGGTCCCTTCCTATCTCTGTTTGTGCTCTTCTCCATTTGCGGAGGCGGGTGATTGTACTAGGCAAAGGCAGCTCCGTGGAGTTGTGCAGTGTTCAGCCAAGTCAGCTGACTACGGCTGCCCCTGGAGACTGCCTGTTTGTTTTGTTGTGTGTGTACGTGTGTGTGTGTGTGTGTGTGTGTGTGTGTGTATTTTAACTTTCTTTTGCCCCCTGTAGCAGCTTCTTTATCCTTCCGGTTGCAAGCTTTCCTTTCATTCCTTAGGTATCCTGTTGCCCTTCCCAGTCCTGAGATGGTCATGCCAGAGAACTCCTTGAGATTTCACAGTCTTCCTTACTGTCTTAGCTGACTTCCGGCTGACTAGACAAAGTGAAACCCCGATCTTGCTGGAGGAACTCCTGCGTGCAACTCTGACAAGTAACTTTAACCGATTGTTGAAAGAAAAGCAACCTGTGCTTGCAGCTTGGCAGATGTGTGTGCCGTGGATGATGAGTATTAAAGATGTGGATTTTGCCACACGGCAGAACCATGAACACAAGGTCGACACATCCTCAGAGCTTCCCCAGCTCCCCGGTGTTTTGTAGCCCTAATAGGAGCTGCCAGCAGAGAAGTTGCTGAACTTGGCATTGGCTGGGGCATTGGTTTTATTCAGCCAAACTCTTATGGGCTTGCTGCCCCTTTTAGGAGACCGTCCTCACGGGGAGAGTCATAATTATTACCATGGACACTTCTCTGGTTCATTGACTTTTTTCTGCAAGAAGTGGGGAAACTCTAACTTCATAAAAGTTAGTAAGCCTTGCCTAGGCCCACATGTGACATGTAGATATTTTGGGGCAAGGCTTGGCCCAGTGTAGGGCAAACAACACGAAACAGCCACGGTGCCGACCAACACACTGAAGTTTTCAGATTGAAAAGCCTGAACAGAATGTTCAGCTGGAGCTGGGGACATATTCCTTTCCTATTTTATCTCTGCCATAAGCCTCGGGGCTGATTGGAAAACACACCCACTGCAGGATTTGGATAGCCAGGATTTTATGTTTATTTCTTAGACCTGCTCACGCAGTCTCTCTCCTTCCCTCCCTCTGTTCCTTCTCTCTCTCTCTCTCTCTCTCTCTCTCTCTCTCTCCCTCTCTCCCCCACCTCCTTCCTCCCTACCTCTCTCTCCAGCTCTTTTGAGTAGAAATCTGAAAGCTGCTCATCATATTACTGGCGAGGAAGTATTCTTTCTCTTTATAGAACAGTGCTAACTTCTCTGACATTGACACTAGGACCCAAGTGATTTTTGCAAATGCAAATCTAATATATCTCTTCCTTGCTTAAATCCTTCATTGAATTCTTAGTGCTCTTAGAAAGAAAAGCAGCCCCTTTAATGTAGCCTAAATTGGCCCTTGTCGAGCTTTCCAGCCTTATCTTTCACCTGTCCTCTCCGGGCTTACCTGCATACTCTGTCCTCTAGCCATATGAACTGCGCTGCTCAAACACACTGTGCTTCCCCTCCACCTCCACATGTGTTCTCTTACACCTATGTTCTAGCCACTCCATTCATTCATTCATTCACTCATTCAGCATTGATCAAGCACCTCCTGGGTGTCAGCTACTGTTCTGAATCTTAGGGATACAGTTGTGCACAGACAAGCCCCTGCTGTCCCAGGGAGTTTACAGTCTCAACTTGCTAATCCTGTTCATCTGACAGATCTCCGCTTGGATTTTCTTCCTCCTGGAAGCTTTCCCTGACCTCTCTCCTCTGGGGTAGACACCTTTCCTCTGCCTCCTGGAGCTTCTATATTTCCCCCTTACACAGCACTTAGAGTTTACCGGGATTCAGCCTTTGGGGCTTTTAAAGAACAGGAAAGTTCCTTCACCAGGCTGGCACACAGTGGGTGCTCAGGAAAGACCTGTTGAGGATTGAAAGATGGTGCATTTAACAGAGAAGGCCTTAGTGGAAAAAAAAAATAACATTCTGTATGCAATCATTTCAAACAAAACCCATTCTCCACATTTTCAACAGCTTTGCAGTGGCCTTTGACCAATAGGAGGCACTGAGTGTGCAGATGATAAGTTTGCTGTCAGCACATCACTGCTCCTTTATAGGTAATTTGTCTTCCTGGTTGCTTTTAAGATTTTCTTTCTCTGGTGTTCTGCAGGGTCATTATGATATGTTTAGGTGTGGATTTATGTATGCATTCTGCTCAGGATTTGGTGTGCTTATTCATTCTGATAACTCATGCTTCCCTTTCGTTCTAGAAAATTCTCTGATGTTGTCTTTTAATCTCTCTTTTTGAAACTCCTTATGGATATATGAGTGTTCTTATTTTATTTTCTATTTCTCGTCTCTGTCATAGCTATTCTGTTTCTGTCTGTTCAACATTCTGGACGATTTCTTTGTTTTTTTTCTTCAAGTTCACTCACGAATCCTCTCCATCTAATTTGCTACATAAACTTCCCATTGAATTTTAAAAATAGTGGTTTAGTATACATGCAGTGCAGTAATGATGGCTTTTCATGTGAACACACTTGTGAAACCATCACCCGAGTGAAGACAGAGGACATTGCCTGCTCCCCCGAACAGTCCCTCCCAGGTGGTACCCTACCAGAGCTAAATGCTTTTCTGACTTCCGATATCATGGACTAGTTTTGCCTCTTATTGGATTTCATATGAATGAAAACATACTAAATGCATTCTTTTGTGTCACACCCTTAATTTTAAATGACTAATATGTGTCTTTTATAGGATTTTTTCCCCAAATTTGCCTATTTTTTCCATAGTGTTCTGATACTCTATTATGTATCCTTATTGCTTCTTTATTTTAATCTCTTTAATAATTTTAGAGTTGCTTATTTTATAGAGCCTTCCATAATATTGTACTGTGTATCAAGATCGTGTGGTGCTGATTTTTGTTATTTGTGCCCTGTTATATTGGTCTTTTCCTTATGTGACTCTAATTTTTGACTGCAAATTAGTCTTCATCAGGATCGTTTTTCCCCAGGGAGTCCTGTACAGCTTGAATTTGGAAGTGTCTTCATCCTGCAGCACAAGGATAGTGTAAATTCAGAACCTGGATACATTTGAACGTTGCATAGGTTCAGGATTTCAACTTCCTAGGGGAGACTTTTTTCTTTTGTCCTTATCTGGAATTCTAGGTAGATGATAAGTTTCTTTGTTGTTTATTTCCTCTAGTAAAGAATAGAGGTTTTTTGGTGTTGCTTTCACGAAGGGGGCAGCCTTTGGTGGATCTCCATTTCAGTAGGGATCTTGATTCTAGCTTCTGGCCTAGCAAACATGCATCTCACATCTCTGTTCCCTGTGAGGGGTATTAGCACCCCAGCCCCACCACGCCCCTCCCCTGGGTATGGACAGTTAGGGTGTGTTCCCCTCTGCCCCCAGGTCATTTTTGCATCATGAAGCCATCACTTTTCTGACTCTCACGTTTTTGCTTTGCTTCGGGCCTCTGTGTTTTATCCTCAGCTTTGGCCTCCATGAGTTTGTGCAAAAGAATAGATTACTGCGGCGCAGCCTCAACCTACTAAATTTAAGACTCTACAAGAAAGAACCTAAAACCCAGTGTGTTTACGAAACAGGTAGCTATTGAAATGAGGCAAGTTTGAGAAATATCACATATGGTAAACCTTTGAGGTTCCATTTCGGCCGTGATGTTGTGAGGACCTAGTGGTTCTTTCTCTGTTCCTGTCTCTCTTCCTTTATCCTACCTCTCACATCACATCCCTACAAAAGTGGGCATTGAAATGTCTAATCTGGCCATTCAGGCAAAAATGAGTTGGTCTCATTCTATTCTGAGTTCCATTAATCTTCCCTGGCCCGTGGCTGGAGGAGGCCCTCTGAGACAGTGGCTCGCTACTTTCTGTCTCTGTCTCATCAGAAATCCAGTGATAACCAAGTGGTGTGCAAATTTCTGAAGAACAATAGAAAGAATTACTGAACACTTTAGTTAATCCAGAAATATTTCTTGGAAAATTTCGAGTTAACGTGCAGCGTTTGGGAAATCTTGCACAGTTAAGTACCCATGGGACCGAATCTGACTGGAGGAATGTCACCCAGTTATTGGCAGGGATTGAAATCGTGTTTACAGAGATTCCTTCAGAATCCCACCTGCCTCTATTTCATTTCTTTACCTCTTTTTTTGTTTGCAGCATGACTGTGTTGCTTTTGGGGCCCGGTTCCAGATTTCTCTCTCTGTAGATGGTTTCACTTGCCTCCCTACGCCCAGCCTTTCCAACAACCATGACTACCGTGGGATACAAAAACTGCCTGTGATTCTTTCCCTTTATTTTGAATAAGCAGCAGGTTCATGGTTGTGCCAACAAATTCACAGGGACTTTGACATTCACAACATTTAATAAGATTGGTCAACCCAGTCTGACCTTGCGTGGGTACATGGGTCTGAAAACGGTAGCTACCCATCCCTTGGGTTTGTGTGAGGTGTTTCTGCAAGATGCCTCAACTTTCAGAACAAAAACCCAAATGTAAATTTTGAGGGTGGCATGGAAGATAATAATTGTTGTGAAGCCTAATTTAGAAAAATCATTTACTGAGCCACTCTATCACTGTGAAAATATATGTAGTCTCTTGCATTTGTTAAAACAAGTTGGCTTCTGCTTTCTGGGCTCAAAACACACTTTGCATTTTTTTTTCCCTGGGACCGTCAATTTAATTCAGGAATGATCTAATTATGAGGAAGTGAATCCAGTCCTCTGGATGATAAGTGTTGACTACCCCGGGAGAAGCCCTGGCAGATGGTTAGTTCAGAGTGAATTTACCCTGGGATTGGGGCTTTAGACTGACAGCTTTTTTCACTCAATTAAGTGCAACAACTGCCAAAAGGACAGCATTGTACATGATGCAAATCACTACTGTCGCTGGCGTTGATAAAGTTTAAGCCTGGGCCCTGAGTCAGCCAAGAACTTGTGAGGGTGTTTCGAGGCACCACACTGTGAACGGAGAAACAAAACCCAGTGATGCACAGAGGACTATGAGGCCCCGCCTTTAAAATGCAGGTATTTATTTCCTTTTCCAGGTCAGTTGCTTTATTTAGGGCCTCTATTTTGGTGTCCTGTCTGTCAGTGATTCATGAGGTATCTCCAGCAGTTTGCTTTTTGCTCTGGGCCCCACGGATCCTGCAGTGACTCTACGTTCCAAAAAGTTAATTTATTACTCTTTTATTTGGGGTACAGAATGACCCCACTCCGCATGCCCTGCCTACCTATCCTGGATGGCCAGCAAAACAGAGCTGGCCTGAGAGCTCAGGAAGCCCTACATCGCTTTCTGGGCCACTCCTCAGAAAGTCACTTTACACCAGAAACTGTGCAGGGCACCTCTTCCCTGACTCTTCTCCTGGGGTAGAGTTCTGATCATCTCCAGTCCTCACCGCAACGTGCAACTTTGACTCTGGTCTGTCTCTTTCTGCTCCCAGAAGATTCTCCTGCCTTAGTGCTATATTTCTGTGGTGTCCGAGGTCAGGACCCATTAAGATGTTTTTGAATGATGTAATGAGAAATGGCTTCTTGCAAAACAAGGTCCGCGAGGCAGGCCTTTCAGAGAGGCTCCTTCACTCTCCCCTGTGCCAGGCTTTCCTCACCCTCCATCCTTGGCCCCAGAGGCGCCCAGGTGCCTGGCGGTGCTGCGTGGCTTGTTCTGGGTTGTTATTTCTGTTTTACAAGCCTGGGGAATCTGAGCCTGAAATTTCTCAGTCAGGTATATGCCGTTGTCAGCCTGTTATCAGTTTCCTGATTTACTGTGTAAGCAGTTTTGATAATCCCTGTCATATGTGATTACATTTCCCCCCCTTCCCAGAACATCTCGGTGTAATTGGTTTGATAAACTCGACCTCAGTCCAGTAGTTTGCTTGGAATATACTTTCACCTTGTATCTGTGTGACTAAGATGGTTTTGAATTGCTCTGCTCTGGGAAAATCAGAGTGCTCTGCCTTGAGCACCAGGCCCTTAGCGGCAGAAGCAAATCACCCTGGGCAGGCGGCACAGGCCTGGGAGAGCTGGGGGCTCCAGTTAAGGTTCTGGAGTAGAAATGAAGTATTTTTTTCCTCCCTGCATGGGCCAAGGAGTGGCGTGTGTTTCCATGTGTGCGTTCTTCAGGATCCAGAGAATATTCATCTTGGATCTATATCTGGGGCTGTTGGATGGACCTACTTTCCATGCTTGGTCTTTATTGGAAGTTGGATGTGTTTATTTATTCTTTTATGGAATGCCTACTTTGTCCCAGGAAGAGTCTGTGAGCAAAAGGAGCTTTAATTGTGCCAATGTTTCCTTTCCTTCCCTTCTTTCAATGTCACTGCTCCTGAGGACAGTCAAGGGTTAATCAGTGTTTGACATGGGGATATCTTTTGGTAAATTCACTGTTTTGGTTAATTTGGGGTTAAACTGAAATGTTAAAGCCACTTAGAGCCATTTCTTAACATTAATTTGTCCTATAATTTAGTACCCAACAGAGCTCCGAGGCTTTGTGGAGAAGGCAGTTTTAGAATGGAGACTGGAAGAATGAGAAAGATTTGGAAGAGGAGAGATGAGTTGGGACATATGGGAGAAGAGCCTTCCTTCTCTTAGCAGGAGGAGCAGCCTCAGCAAAGGCAGGAGATCTGGAAAGCCCAACTGGGGGTGGGGTGTGGGGGAAAGCCTGCTGGCATGTGAGTGGAGGAAGAGGAAATAAAGCAGACCTGGCTTAGTGCAGAGAGCAAGGCTCCTCGTTGCTGGGCTTTGGAATTTGAATTCAAGTCTGTAGGCAGTCAGGAGCCACATAAGGTTTTTGAAGCGAGGGGTGGCATTGTCCCTCCAGAAAATAGACATATGGTAGTACCTAGAATCATCTTTTTAGAGGAAAATATGATGTAGGCCAAGGCTTTATCACTACTCACATTGTAATTATTTTAAAGAATACATTCTAGAATTAAAAAAATCTTTTTTCAGACAATATTTCCTTCTAGGAAACGAACTTTTCTGAGGGTATCCCTCAGAAACTCTGCCCAGATTGGTCTTTGAAGATGGAAACCAGACATACTCCCATTGGCCTGTCCCACTGTGGGATTCCACAGTGGTAGTGCACTCTCCTGAATATCCACGACTGAGATGTTTAACAAGTGCAGATGTGAATGTGACCAGGATGAGAACATGGATAAGTCTTCCACATGAACTTATCCTGGTTATTTTCCTAGATCTAAATTTAAAGTGGGATCAGAAGATATTCTGATGGTTTACTTCACACAAAACAGACCTACTCTTTTGAAAGCACCAAGCTGTCTGGTCATTCCCAAACTGCAGCTCTTTCTCTTTAAAATTTTGATATTTTACTGATCATGGCTTTTTTTGCATTAACATTAACTTTTGAAATATTGTATTAAAATATGATTTATCTTGATTACTGAATTTTGGGGCACCTTTAATTATGTGCCTAAGCTGAGTGCCTTTTTTGCCTTGTACAGTCTAGTCCTGTTGAGTTCAAAACAGAGTGGAAAATCTTCTTGATGGGGTAGGTTTTTTTTTTTTAAATTCCTCCTTCCAATCTACTTGCATCCTTGTAAAATATGTCTCTCACACCACACAAGACAAACAGCAAACAAGCCGAAGCAACTCTCAAGCCTCCCTTGAGCTCACTGGGGGTGTCTTGCCTGCACATGTGGTGGTGGGCTCTTCCCGGGATGTACCCCTTACCATAAGGTTTTGAGCTGTGCATGGTGAGCACATCTTATGAATGGGAACCTCCTTGTCGAGTCTGACTTCACCAAGTTTTGTTTGGATGGGGTCCAGGACAAACCTGCTTCATAATGAGTTCTGCTGGGGAGTGAAAAGGATTGGAAACATGGTCCAGTGGATTTATGTTTTTTGACATCTTGACAGTTCCCAGTGAATGTCCTTCTCTTAGCCTCACCTGACATAGCCCAGTTTAGAATGAGAGGTTCCCTGCAGAGTTATTCCTTGTCTGTAATGAATAAAGATCTGCCGATAAATGCAGAAGGAGAAATGATGGATTTGGAAGGGCCTCTCGGAGAGTTAACCCTTGTCCCTTATTTTGCACCAGGCACATCTGAGGCACAGGGAGATGAGGGGTCCTGAGCCTTGGGGTCTGCCGTGCAGGGGCAGGCCTAGAACCCAGGACACAGCCCTGCTCTCTGCAGGCTGTACCACGCCAGGGCACGTTAGAGCCCTCGCCTCGAGAACACTGGCATCCGCTCTGTCCCCACCATAAAGTGGCCTGTTACTAAAGCCTCCCTCTGATTCTAGGCTTCAGCGCCTTCCCTTCAGAGCCACATTAGGCCCCCGAAGTGCCTTTATTGCCATGTAGGGAGAGGGGAAATGCAGACAGCTCTGTAATTGAACAACCATGCTCTTGTCAGTACCCATTGTTTTCAAACCAGCTCTTACAGGGGGCTGATGCCCTGGCCCGCTGCACAGGCAAGCCGAGGTGGCCGTCTCCACCTCTCTGTCTGAAACAAGCTCCCAGACCACTTTCTTCCTGTGGTCCGTGGGGCGATGTGTCTTTAAATTTTCGTTGTTTCCTAAGTTCTGCTCTGGCAAGCCAGCTCTGCCTTAAACCTGCAGAGTTAAATTTACCCAGACTGACAACTGTATATGCAGGGTTGAGTTACATAACGGCAGTTGCTGCTTTTCACTTTGTGCTAATCCAAACACCGTGCTCAAAGAGACCATGAAAAGGCAACCTTCCGTTTGGTACGCTACATGGGTGACTGGATTGTGTGTCTTTAATTTTTTTTTTTTAAACACTGTAACAATTATCCCATTATCCTGACTTTGGTGCCATTAGGTGACTTTTTAAATATCTTAATTATTGGGTTAGCAGATGCTGCGTGCACATGTGCAATTTGTTAATTTATGCCGTTTGAAATGAAATCCAGTTGTTTTCGATGTATTTCATAATATTATGGCTAGCTGAATCGTAGTGCTACTGGAATTGTGAAGCTGTTAGCAGGGAAAATGTGCGGGTGAGCCTGCACACTCTCACTGGTAGTCGTCTTGCGTGCAGCTCATGTAACTTCTATCATTGTTGCCTCCCCAGTGTTCATCTGGGAAGATCTTCAGATTCTTGTGAGCTGCAGTGGCCTGACTGGCCAGGCCTAGTGGATTCAGAGCTGCCTCAGCTGGGAAAAGGCTTTTCCGTCTTTAAGGAGCCCTACCTTGTTGGGTGGACTGCTGAGCTGCCCAAGGTGTCACACAGAGAATCAGGGGATCTGAGGATTAGTGACACATGTAGCTGGTTGGTTGATGGTCTAATATTGCAGATGATCAGTGCAAACTGCCCCTTAACTATTCAAGCAATACTTTAAAACCTATTGAAGAGGTAGTACATGTGATGTTAAATAGATAGGCTTTAATGGGGTAAAAATCCATGATCTTTGTGGTCTGACTTGGTTTTGAATTCTGGCTTTTGGTTTATCCGCAGTTAGGCCTTGGCTCGATAATCTTATATCCTTAAGGCTCAATTTCTACAAATGGAGAAGTAACCAACTAATAGGACTATTGATGGAGATTATAAAGTGAACAGCTATGTGCTTGACACATATCAGATGCTCAGTAAATGGTCAGGGCTCCCTTTTATCCATCTTGTATACTCCTATGGGACAGAAACATATAAGTAGCTTCAGGAGACCACAGTGTAAATGGAGAGGCAAAACATCAGTAAGTGCTGAGTCAAAGAAAGATACAAAGTGATAATGCGAAATATGTCACAATCAGTCTGGAACTCATTGACTAGTTATTGGTACAGATGTAAAATTCAATGAGTTCAGAAGAAGAGCTGGATTACTAGTAAGGTTGAAATGCAGACAGTGCTTTGTACAAAGGAGGACTTTGAGCAGTCTTCGAAAGATGGAAGGAATTTAGGTAGATACAAAGACTGTTGGAGAGTGTGTGCATGTTTGTGTGCGTGTGCAAGTGCATGTGTGCAGGAGGTGTCAGTTGCTTATCAGCGGGGGCAAATTATGGAAAGGCACAGAGATAAAGAGGCTGACGGCCCATTTAGGTAACAATAAGAATACGTTTTTGTTTGAGACTGATGGTTTGTGTATGGTAAATGGTGGAATACGAGGTTCTAAATATAGATCTGAACCCCACTGTAGAGAGCTTGGAGTACCAGGTTAAGGAAATCATTGAGTTATGTCATGTGGTTTGGTTTATTAAAACATGGAGCTCTGGAGAGACCAGCAGGCTTCTGGGCAGCCCCACACAGCAGTGAACCCATGAATGAGCGGTAGACCTCTGGTGGTGGAGAGAGTTACTGCAAAGCTCAATGGTATGAGTCTTGTTTAATGCATAATTCTCACGAGCTTGGCTATATTATAATTGGAAGCAGAATGTAAATAATGTCCAGGCTGACAGCAGTAATGGCTCACAGCCGGAAAACTTAGAGTCAAAGGAGCTACAGAAAGCAGGAAAAAATGGTGAAACAGCCTGGGGCCGGTTAGGGATAGAGTAAACCTCTGCATACCACTTTAGATCCCAAAGAAGTCACTGTCTTACAAAACAATAATTGATGACCTGAAAATAGCAACACTAACAGTATTATGTATAACAACAAAAAGAGCACTAATATTTTTTGGCCCACGCAGTGCTAAGCATTTTATATCATTATCTTATTTAATTCTCACAGCACTTCCATGAGAACTGTCTTGTTCAATTGTCCCTGTACACAGATGTAGAAAATGTAGCTTAAAGAGGTTAACTTGCCCAAGTCACAACAGTTGCAAAATCGTATGACTGGGGATACAAATCCAAGCAGCATGGCTCTGCCTTTTAAAAAATACTCCATATTCCCTAATAATCCTCTTGCCTTAGGTTATGATGAGCTAATGTTCAGGAAACCCTTTGACAACACACTGAAATGTCCAGTGTTTCATTCAAAATTACTTACAGTGAAAAAAATAAACAGTTCTTGTTATCTGTGAAATCACTTATGTGGAATACCGCCTTCTCCAACAACATGGTTGAAGTGAAAAATTATTGCACATTTATGTCAATAGAAAGAATACGTGTTGGCTTGTGCCTAACCTCCCCCCTCACTGCTCTGCCCTGCCCTGCCCTGTGTGTTTTCTTTCTTCTCTGGGACCTTGGAAGAGCATAGAGTCACACATCTCTGGAAGGCATTCAGTTTACCTTCTGCTCTAGAACTTGAAGCAATTTCATTAGTGCTTTCATTGATTCACATTGGACTTTAGCGCACTTCCCACTGGCCATTCATTATGAGTCTTGGTCTTGCTGCAAGGGTGCATGAAGGGCAGCGAGAGGTACATTTTGTAGAGGTGCGCTTCTCTGGGCTATAGGAAAGAATTATATCCGTTCTTGAATATGGGGCCATTGTAAGACCAGCAAGTCTTCTTCCTACATGGCCCCCAAAACCATCCACTAAGGTTAGTGTCTCTGGGTGGCTTAGAGTGGAAATGAAGTATTAAGCTGGGGGTCTTGACACTTGACATTGTCACTAGTTGTGTGACCCTGGGAAAATTCTTGAACCTATCTGGGTCTCAATAGACTTACAACCGTAGAAGTGAAGAATTGAAAAATGTTATATATATAAAGCAATTAACATAATGTAATTCATACTCAAATGGAATTGCCATTAATATTGGTATTGGTTATAATTATTTGGTGTTCAAATGAGAAAAACAAACTCAACCAGCAAAAACAAAAATGGGAATTAATGGGCTTACATAGCTAGAAAGCTTCAGGGGAAGAGCAAGAGAGCCAGAGAGTTTCTGAGTTGGCCTTTCTTCTCAGGCAGCTCCTCCCCAGCAAGAGATCCAAGGGCCTCTCCCCTGGGCCCTAGATGAATCCTGTGACCCCCCACACCACCTTGCACTCTTAACCATGTGAAGGAGGGGGCATCTGGTACCCAGTGGCCAGCTTGGGGCTTGTGCCAGTCCTTGTGGAGCACATAGTAGAGTGTAAAAATATATTATTGGTTTTCAAGTGAATAGAATTTAGATAGGCCAAGCTGAGATGAAAACAGGGGTATTTCAGAATGATATAAATACAAGCTTAAGGGGTGGGAATTGGCATAATGTGTTCAAGGGTGAGTAAAAAGTGTATGTTTGGAATGGATGGTTCATCCTGGGAGGCAGGAAGACGGGAGGGAATATGGGCTGGGGTGGGTTCTGATAGCAGGGCTTGAGTCTGGTCGTTATTCTCTTGGCAATAGAGAGTTGTTGAAGGTTTCAGTGCTAAGAGGTTATAAGATGATAGTAATAACAAGTAACTGATATTTGGGAAACCTGTTCCATTTGCCAGTCACTGCCGTAGATACCTTGTCTGCTTGATCTCACAGCAGCCCTGGGAGGCGGGTGTTAGCTCTTTTACAGACATGAAAATACGTACTCTGAGGTTTTAAGGGGCTTGCTGGAGCTCTCTGATAGGCAGAGTCGCAGAGCTGAGAGGTGGACTGGTCTCTGCTCACCAGATCACACACTCTGGGTGGGAACATGGTGGGTTTGGATGCGAACTGGCAGCTGGGCATCAATCATTGATTCATTCCCTAAATCACTGAGTGCTAAGCACTAGACTCATTGCCTGACTGTCTTTGGGTCTCAGGCAGGTGAAGAGCCACTTTACATCATGGCAGACACCTGTATTTGGGGTGCTTCCAGGTAGATGAGGTTGGGCCTAGCATTGAGCCGCAGACGAGGCCCCGGGAACTGGGCATGTTTCCCCTTACTCTGTAGCAGGTTTGCCTTTGGTGGTAAATGGGATACGAGGGCCTCAGAAAAGGATGGTAGATTTTTTTTTTCATTTTTGTGTTACCCATTTAGATTTTCTCCTCTCTCTTGGGTGGAGCAGGCTGGATCCCTCGTAATGGGTTGGGAAGCCAGCTGTCCAGAGTCGTTCCCCTTACAGCACAAGCCAGTACAGCATGTCACTTTTAAAATAAAACACACTAATTTACAGAATGACTGTTTTATGGTGAAGAGCAGCCTGTCTAAATGAGAGGAATTAAAGGCCAGTGGTCAAGTCCTCCACATTATTCACACCACCCTCCTCAATAAATCACAATTGCTAAAACTGCAGGTTAGCACTCAAACAGCAATGTGTTAGTTAAGGACAACGTGTGCTGACATGACCTCCGTTTGCACACGACACCGCTCTGTGGCAAGCGAACCCCCCAAGGTCCCCGTGCATCCCTTGGCCATCAAAGGTAGTACCTTGTACACCATTAAGCAAGGTTTAGATTGGGCCTGGGCCGCAGCTGAAATCTTCATTCTAGGCAGCCTTTTCTGAGAGAAGCGAAGCTTGAATGGCAATAGTGTTTGGCATTCAGACCTTATAGTGCTGTGCAGACCTGATTTTTAAATATTCCTGTTGCCACTAGGTTTTCAGAGCAGATGCAGGATTGCAGAATGTGGGGAAGTAGAATTCATAGACCACCATCTCTCCCCCACCCCCTAACCCCATTGGCACCTTGGGTCTTGCCGAAGCTGCCTTGATGGACCTGGTTGTACTTGAGTTAGCAGGGTGCATCCTTGGGTTACTGCGTGTGTAATGTCTGCCTGAGTGGCACTTTATTGTTTTTATTGTTTAGAGAAAGCCCAGATAAGCAGTCACCCTGTCAGTACCACTGGAAGGGAGGATGGAAGGGGAAGATGAATATTTTAAGGGCTGACAGTGTGTTCATCTGCAAAGCGTAGGTTTCTACTAAAATGGTTTGGACACAGCCTCAGAAATACAGTAGCCCGCCTTTTAGTCCTCCTCGGACACATCTAAATGAAAGAGGAAGGGGCGGCCTCGTGGCATCATCTTCCCCTTTCACTTTTCACGTTCGACTACGAGGTGTGTCCTTGATCAGAACTGATTTCTGTGTTTTTGCTACGGTGAGAAAGATGCAGAACCGATGTGCTTTCCTTTAAGAAATTTCAATTTGTGAAATCATAATGTAGGTGGCAATTACCGTGTGCGTGCTCTGTGCCCAGGGTTGTACCAGAGGCTTCTCGTATAGGGTTTGCATCCTGCATGGTGATTGTGCAAAGCAAGTGCTGCTGTGCCTATTTTTAGATGAAGAAACAGAGGTTCAGAGCTTTGCCCAGAGCCACAGCAGTAGAGCCAGCTTTTCCACAAAGGTCTCTGCGACTCTAAAGATTATGTTCTTTCTACTACGCAACACTGCTTCCCAAATGAAAACCCGGACATACAGGATATTTCCCCGATGCATTTAGTCTTTGTTTATAGACCATTAATTTATCAGCTGAAAGGCTAAGAATCTCAAAACCACACTGTTATAAGCTATCAGGTGTTGTTGTTTTTTTAAGGGAGCCAGTGAGGAAAAAAAAGATTCCTATGTACAAATGAAAGTATTTATAATTGGGGCACCTGGCTGGCTCAGTGGTTCAGCGTCTGCCTTCGGCTCAGGGCGTGATCTCAGGATCCGGGATCAAGTCCCATACAGGGCTCCCTGCGGGGAGGCTGCTTCTCCCTCTGCCTGTGTCTCCGCCTCTTTCTGTTTCTCTTCATGAATAAATAAATAAAATCATAGAAAAGCAAAACAAAAAAAGTATTTATACTTTATATAAACTATATATAAAATTATGTACACACAAACATATATATGCAAGCATTCTGCAATATACCCATTGGGTGATGTACAGGTTCTAACTTGAATTGTTTATTTAAACTATCTTTCATGGTTTTATTTTGCAGTGAAAGCATCTTCTGATATTTAAAGGTGAGCTTCACTGTGTGCAGACAATGTCTCTGTAAAGTTTGTGTCCGTTTAGTTTCCATGAGGAGATATCATGCTTCCCACATCCTCTGTAAAACATTCCATTTCAGGGAATCCATTGGTGTCCTTTCTGTGGATGGGAAAGCACTCTTTGTAAAGTAAGGAGTTACAGCTAGTTTTTTGTCTGTGTCTCCTAATTTTAGGTCTGAGTATACCAATGTTCTAAAAGCAGGGCACACTAATTTGTTTTTTCTGGACCCAAGTACTAAGTGATGCAGAAAATAATTTTTATTGATGTGTGAGAATTTGCCTTAACAGGCTTTTGGGGTGAGGAACAGATAAACTTTAGAATGTATCACCGAGGGTGCTTGGGTGGATCAGTCAGGTAATTATCTGACTTTGGCTCTGGTCATGATCCTGGGGTTCTGGGATGGAGCCTCACTTGGGCTCCCTGCTCAGTGGGGAGTTTGCTTCTCCCTCTCTCTCAGCCCCTCCCCCGCTTATGCTCTCTCTCAAAGAAATAAATAAAATCTTTTTTTTTTTAAGTAAAATCTTAAGTAAAATGTATCATAGACTTCAAGTCAAGATATAAATCTAATTTATTCGTTTTAGTAAGAATTGCAAAATTTCCCATGGTATGGACATACATTAATTTATTCATCTCTATTGATGAATATGTACATGGTTTACAGTGGTTTTTTTTAGTACAAACAATGCTGGAGTAATTATAGATATCAATTCTATCTTTAGTGTCTGGGGCCCCTTTAAGGCAGTAGCTCTTCTTACTGGGTCATTGACATTGTGCTGGCCCCATATGGCTCTATCTTCCACCGTCCTTTTTTCCAACCTTTTTTTTTTTCTTTTTTTATTTACTTAAGAGAATTAAGAGAGAGAGAGAGTATGAGTGTGAGTGGGGAAAGGGACAGAGGGAGAGAATCTCAAGCAGACTCCCTGCTGAGCAGAGAGCTGATGGGGCTCAATCTCATGATGCATGAGATCATGACCTGAGCTGAAACCACAAGTCTGCTGCTTAACTGACTGAGCCACCCAGACTTTATTTTTATTTTTAAAAAAGATTTTATTTATTTATTTGAGTGAGTGAACTAAGAGAGAGAAAGAGAGAGAGAGTGTGCATGAGCAGGAGGGAGGGGGAGAGGGAGAGGGGGAAGCAGACTTCCTGCTGAGCAGAGAGCCTGACACAGTGCTCCCTTCTATGGGGCTCCATCCCAGGACCCTGAGATCATGACCTAAGCAGAAGACAGACACTTGACTGACCGAGCCACCCAGGCGCCCCTCCAGCAGCCTTTAAAACCATGTACTACAGATCTGTTAGGAGCTGGAACACCAGATAAGCAAACTGGCGAGGATCCTTGAGAGGCCATGGATGCTGAGTGGGAACCTGCCAATAGAGTGGCTGCATATAAATGCTGTGTATTATTTATGTCTTTGTCCTTTTATGTTCCCCATTATTAGGCCATTAACCCTAGGAAAGCAAAGATCATCTTATATTCATTTTTAATCTTTTATAACATCAGGCATGGATGTAAAAATTCATTTAGTCAAGAAACATTTAAGTACTACTGTGTTAACACTATAAAGACAAAGATGAAGAAGATAGAGTTTTTAGAGCCTGTGGTTTGCCACCTGTCACCCAGCAAGTCACCCAGAGAACCAAAGTGTCCTTGCTTTTGTTTTCTTTCCCCAGGGCTGTGCATTTTTTTTTTTTTTTAAATCTTGTTCTGGAAAATCTGAGACTGGGTTCGTAGTGCCTTTAGTTCTGAGGGGTTTGTAAAATATTTCCCTTCCCAGTGAGTACTTCAAATATTAGTTCTTAATAGTGATAATAATGGTAAGGCTTTTTCACACTGACTTATGTTACTCATGTGTTGGGAGATGATGTCCTACTTCATTAAAAAGTATTTTGAGCTACTTGAGGGAGTCTTCTATAGAAACACGGGATGCTTTTGAGACGCACTGTTAGCTCACAAATAGGAAGGTCATTTTTATTACTTGCCATCTCCCCATCATGGACCTCATGTTTTCAAAGATTTTGATCATCCAGCTGTATTTGTTAATGATTATTTCCCAATTTTTGTTACTCAGACAATATGAGGTAGTTCCTGTCAAAACAAGTAGCTGATACGATTCCTGCTGAGAGATTTGGGTTAACCTGTGCTAGTGTAGTAAAAGCAAATGCACCTTTTCTGTCAGAATTTTTGAAATATTTCATGCAGTTTTACAGAACTCATTAGTACTTGGGATCTTGGATTGGGCAAAGCTGCATTAGAATAAGAGTCAGCTGACTACAACCCAGTGGTCAAACCTGCCTACCTACTGCCTGAAGTTTTCTGGAGAGAGAAAGTTCTCTTAAAACAGTCACACCCATTTGTTTACATATTGCCCATGGCTGCTTTCCAACTACAAGGGCCCAGTTAAATAGTTGCCTCAGGGACCTTAGGGCCTATGGAAGCCTAAAATATTTACTCTCTGGCCCTTGGCAGAAAGCATTCCCCCATCTCTGGTCTGGTCTAGAGGAATGCCGCTATGGTACGTGGAATGGGAAACCCTCTTCAAAGCAAAACAGCTTGGGGTTGGGTTATAGTGGAGTTGGGGGGCACCACAGGGAATGTGCTGAAAGCTACTGAAAGGTGTAGGAAGTCAGGCTTCGCCCAGAGCCTGCCAGGATCTTTGCAAGGGGCAAAGGAGGAAGGTCTGCTAGGCCTTAAGGCAAGGAGTAGGGCTGAGTTAGTAGAGCCTTGTGAGAGAGGATGTTGGGGAATTTCCTTTGAATTCTTTCCTTAGGACCAGCGTGAAAAGAAGCAGAAACATTGACAAAGTGAGACATTGGGCAGTTCTGTCTTCTTCCTCACAGAATGTTCTCCGGAGCCCCCCAGGGTGCTTCTGGGGAAGCAACCAGATAAACAGCGGCTCTTGCCAACAGCGCAGGCTTGTAAACTTTTTTCCCCCCTTCCTTTTTATGCCTGTGGTGACAAACATATGCTTTGAAGCATGAGATTTGATTATCCTGTCTTAGCGCTTATAAATACAAATGTGATTAATGGTCATAAAAAAACAGGTTGACAGTGTAAGACTAATTCTCAGCAAAGTAGCCCTGTGCTGCTCTCTTGAAGTGCCCATTACTGGCAGAGGCCTGTTGATCTGTGTGGGCAATGCCTGGCCCCCTCGCTATCCCCACCGTCTCTTCCCCTCCTGTTCTTGGGTCTTCCTCTGCTCTTCCCATCCTCCCCTCCCTGATAATTAAAATTGGTGGATTTTCCCCTAGAGAGCTACCTGAGGTAAGAATCCTAGTCTCTTTGTCATACCATTAAATAGTCCGGAACTCTGCAGAAAGGCGTTTGGCTGCAGCCTCCATTCCCCACTTGGGCCTGGCGGGCCGCCTGTACATGTTGGGGAACAACACAACCTAAATCCGGACAATTTGTATTTTAGTAGTGACGGGGATATTCGCTCTCTCCCTCTGTCATTTTGCATTAAAGACCTGCCACTAATAAAACTAATTAATAACTGCTGGCTCGGTGTGGAATAGTTGGACTTCTTAAACCTGGCAGGCTGCCACTGCTGCTTTTGAAAGAAGCACTTCATCTCTGTCATGGACAGGATGAATATTTCTCCACACTTCTAATTGGACAAAGTGCCTTTCAAACTCACTGGCATTTCGGAGAGAGCAGATAAGTAGTTTGTGTGCTCTCTAGATACAATCACCTCTCAGCTGCCTCCGACATGGGAAGCCTGCTTGGAGGACCTTGAACTTTCTCTTGCTTAGCGATCACTTCTGATTTTACCTCTGACCTCTGACCCCAGGAGGAGAGGGCAGGGAAGGGCACACCCAGGACCAGAGTGTCTCAAGCCCTCAGTGTGTGGGAGCAGGTCTCATGTTTGGGAGCAGGACAGTTAATGGACAAGAGTGGGGAAACTTAGTGGAAAATACAGATTTCTAGAACTCTCTCCAGTCCTTTGAGTCCAAATCAGCAGGGGCAGAGGTAGGGCATCTGCGTTTTTAACAGTCTTCCCAACAGATTCTGATGCACACCAGGGACTAAGAACCATGGATAGAATCTGGGTGCTTAAAAAAAAAAAAAAGAATCTGGGTGCTTTCATTTTCTGGAATAGGGCAGATTTTCTCTTCAGCCATTCACCAAGACATCTTTTTAAATGACCCAAGTATGCAGGGAGCTGTGCTAGGAGAGAGGAGGGAGGGTGGAGCTTGTAGTACAGTGAAAGACGCAACACAAACGCACGTGAAAACTTAGATGGTAAGAGTTCAACAAACAAATTATGCTCTGCAGAGGGGTCATGTGTGGACAGTTCTCCCCCTTCTAGTAGGCACCAGCCCTAGGGAGAACTTTAGTATTGAGTACTAAGCAATGTAGTATATTTGTCTTTCCTCTGGGGAAGGTTAACCTGTGCACTTTAAAGCTGGGAGATGAAGGATGTGTAGGAGTTTACTGGGTGGAGAAAGAGAATGGGCATGTCCAGGTGCTTGTGTGGTAAGAGATCAGAGGGAGGGAGTGACTGCAGACCACCCTCTTTGGTGGGGCCATCAGAGCTGCGATGAGGAACGGAGTTGCAGATCCGGATGGCCCAGAGCTAGGACAGCCATCAAGACCTTTGTCCCAGCCTAGGCAGGAGATGGCAAAGGCTGGGTTTTGGGTCCTGCTGCAGTCTGGACAGGAGCATTAGTTTTGGTTATTTCAGTTGCTCATCATGCCATTTTCACTTGGGTATATGGGCTGAGAGAGGGAGAAGCAAGGACAACTGTAAGGTTTCTAGTTTGGGGACCAGAGAGATAGTAGTGCAGCAGCCAAAACATAGGAGCTATCATAACACATGCCAACAGGGGAATAGAGGAGAACCACTCTGAGCACAGACTTGGCTGATATAGAGTTTCTGATGAGAACATTCTGGGCAGATTTCACTTCTTTATACCACAGCTGCCCTGGTTTCATGAGAGACCCTTCCGGTCTGGTTGCCCCAACTCCTTTCCTATGAAGTGTTAATGCTCATAGGGAAATAAAGATCAGATCAGCAGGTCAGGAGGCTCACTACCATTCCGTTTGCTGCAGAGTGTCAGTGAAGTGTTGGTAGTGATGATGACTTTATGGTTCCTTGGAGCCTGCGAGCTCACTGCAGGGACCAAAAGACGTGTGGAATGTTTTTGCAACCTGTGTTTGCTTGTTGCAGGTAATGCTTGCATGTTCCCTGTGGCTGCCACCTCAGTAAGTTCCTGAGCAGTAGGAGCCAGAGAGTGAGAACACTCATTCTTTGATTTAGCAAACATCCATTGTATCACTGACTACGTGCCAAGTACTGTCCTTTGGGCTAAGGATACATAAAGCAAAGTTACTGCTCTCAGGGAGCTCCTGTTACATGGTTGGATCGGGAGATGGATTTGTAAATAGATAATTAAAATAGAGTGTTACAAGTACTGAAGCAGAATTATGTACCAGGGACATGGGTACAACAGAGCAGGAAGTGATTAAGCCTGAGGAGGAGGTTTGTCAAAGGAAGAGGCTGAGGGGTGTCCAGGGTAGGCTTCCTGGAGGAGGTGATATAATTTATGAAGTTTGGAAGGATGACTGAACACTTGGTCTAGTCAAAGAGCACAGGGAATACTGAACGGCATGCGCTTCTTAAGTGTTTAGTGGGTGAGGGCAGCATGCTGTGTTAGATGCTGTGAAGACACCGAAAAGTGACTTTGAATACAGCTGGTATGTTTTCACTTACAGAATGGGCAATTTGAGGCAAAATCATGAGATGCAACAGAATACATATAACATATCCGTGGGAAGCAGGTGCATTCTAACATCACCTGTTCAGAGATGTGTTTGTGAGTTCTGTGGAGGTGGGGATGGGGCTTTAGTAGGAGATGCTCTGTGTCTGTTCTACCCCAGAGGAGAGTCATTGTGTCAGGGAGAGCGGTGTGGGAGCACCGGAATCCTTCCCTTCTCCGTGAATTCCAAGGATAGGCAGGTTTATTTATTTATTTTTATTTTTAAAAAAGACTTTAGTTATTTCTTCATGAGAGACACACAGAGAGAGGCAGAGACATAGGCAGAGGTTGAAGCAGACTCCCTGCAGGGAGCTTGATGCAGGACTTGATCCCAGGACCCTGAGATCACGAACTGAGCCAAAGGCAAATGCTCAGCCGCTGAGCCACCCAGGTATCCCAGATAGACGTGGGTCTGACATGCATGCAAGGAGAGGTATGGAAAGAGAGCATGGGTTATTGAGTATCTCTTATTCATGTAGCTGACTCCCCCCACCCCCAGTCTAATTGAGATGTATTTGACTTATAGCCCTGTGTAAGTGTAAGGTGTGCAGCCTAATGACTTATATTTATTGTGCAATGACTAACACAATAAGTTTAGATAACATCCATCAGTTCATATAGATGGAAAAAAAGAAAAAAAAAGCCCATTTCCTTGTAATGAGAACTCTCTTAACAACTTTCAGATAGACCAAATGGCAGTGTTACCTGCAGTCACTGTGCTGTACCTTACATCCCTAGCAGTACTAATTTATCTTATAACTAGAAGTTTGTACCTTTTGACCATCTTCCTCCAACCCCTCCCCCTGATAACCACAAATCTGATCTCTTTTTCTGTGACTATGTTTTATTTATTTTTAGATTCCACTTCTAAATGAGATCATACAGTATTTATCTTTTTCTGTCAGCATAATGCCATCAAGGTCTATCCATATTGGTGCAAATGGCAGGATTTCTTTCTTTTTTATGGCTGAATAATATTCCAGTGTATATGTACAACTTATTTATCCATTTGTCCATCAGTGGACACTTAGATTGTTTCCATGTCTTGGTATTGCCCACTTTTTAAGTGAGGACTTATTTTGTGAATAACATAGGATGAGGTCCTCTTAGCAGTGATGAAGATTCTTTCTGGTCTCTGCCCTTCAAACTGTCATTTTTAAAAGACACACAAATAATCAGAATAAGTGAGAAACAAAAGAGCTTGTGTCATGTGCTTTTGAAAGGAAGAGGGAAAAGTTGATTTTAACAAGGAGCTGAACAGGGACTAGAAAGTCTTCAGCTATATGACTCCTGCCCACCATGAGCCACTTAAATTTTTTTTAAGTTTTGAAATAATTGTAGACTTGGAGAACCATGGCAAAGATAGTACAAAGAGCTCCTGCTCACTCCTCAACCAGCTCACTCAAGTTAATCTTCCACACAGTATCCCCATGGGACAGTTATCAAAACCAAGAAATCAACATTGGCACAATGTTGCCACCCAGACTATAGAACTCATTCAGATTTTATCTGTCTTCCCATCAGTATCCTTTTTCTGTCCAAAATCCGGTCTAGGATCCCACATTACATTTGGTGGCCTTATCTCCTGGTCTCCTCCAACCTGTGATAGTTCCTTGATTGTTCTTTGTTTTCGTGATCTTGACCTTGGGAAGAGCACTAGTCAGGTGCTTCACGGACTGTCCCTCAGCGTGGGTTAGCTGGTGTTTTCTCATGGCTAAATGGAGGCCAGGACTTGGAGGAAGACCAAGAGGTGAAGTGCCCTCTGTAGCATATTATGTCAGGGGGATGGGATGTCGATTTGTCCCGTTTCCGGGGATGTGAACCTTGATCCCCTAGGTAAGGTGGTGTCTGCCAGCCTCTCCACTATAGAGTCACTGTTCTTTTCCTTTGTAAACAACTGATACTTTGGGGAAACACTTGGAGGTGAGGCGAGGATCCTGTTTCTCCTTAGACTTCAGCAGGGGCCACTTTCAAGTCTGTGCCTTGGCTCCCTCCAACTCCTCTCCTTCCAGAGTCAGCAGTGCTGCTTCATGGCAATGCTCTTTCATCTTCCCACGGTCAGCTGGAGGGAATAAACATGCACACCATGGATGTTCCCGGGGTGACGGTGGCAGGTGGAAAGCATTGCTTTTATTTATGTAGGGAGGAAATGGTGCTCAGGGCTAGCAATTTGTCCAAATGCACTTTTCCAAATGAGCATCTATATTTCTTTGCTTTGGTATCGTGGAAACAGCACTGAACTGGAGGAAGGAAGACTGAGGCCCTGTCTGCTTCGAACAGTCCTTGGCTGTGTGACCCCAGGCAAGGAACTTCAGTTCTCTGGGCCTCGGTTTTCCTAAAGGTGAGGGGGTTATATTAGACAGTTCCTGGCATCACTGTCAGCTCTAACATTCTGCGGTCCCATAGTGGGATTTCCCCCTGGGCTAAGACTCTAGCTCTAATGAGGAAAACGGAGTTATAATAGAATCAAGAAAACAGATATGGAGAGCATCTGGGTGTTATATGACCTTGGAGTCTCTGATAATTGAGACATCTGATAAGGGTGGTTTGAAATCAGACTAATGAATGAGAAATAAATTGCTATTTTCAAAGTCTAACAAAAGGATACACATCCAATTATATTGGATGGTTGTAAGAATAGACAAGCCCTTTATGCTTCAAGACCTTTGCTTTCTGTAGCTTTTCGGAAGATTAGATTGCCTGTAGCTACCCAATCTCAAATTTTCACTTCATTGCTACTTGTGATGTTCCCTTCCTTTGGAGGTGTGTAGATACCTCTTCCATAGCAGATTCTGGGCAACATGTTCATCCCTATCATATGGCCATATTCTTAAAGCTAAATATGGAAACGACTTACTTTACCTATTTCTTTGCCAAAGCTAACCCAAGGCATACAAATTCTTTCTTTGCTCTGCTAATGAAAATGTATGTTCTTTGCTGATGGGCATGTCACTTGAAAGATGGCAACAAAGTCTGATTGATTTTAGAGCATGACTTTCCAACCTTCTTTGATGTCGTCTAAGTATTATGAGGTTGTTAGCTTTTCCCTTTTCCAGTCCTTTTCTTGTAATTTACTGCTTTTCACTTTAGTGTTACTTTTGGCCTTGTGAGTTTTTACCTTGGTTTAATTTATTATTCAATAGTACTTGCCTATATCATTTGCAATTTGTATCATTTCAGAAGGACGAAAAGAGCTAAATGTTCCTACAGGTTTTCTTGTTTTGTTTTTCCTTTGAGAGGGCTCTCTTTAAATGGGCTGCTCTTCATTCTCAAACAGGGCAAGACTAATTCACCATCACTAAGAGACAGGTGCTGGGTTGCTAGCCAGGCTGGAAACAAATGAAATTTCACCACTTGCTTATTATTCTTTGGCATTTTATTTAATTCTGGTAATTCTCCTATGTGCCTGTTAGATGACTGGCTGGAGTTCGAGTGGGTTTTTGAAGTGGCTCCCATATTTTGGCACTGCAGTGGGTACTGGAACAGAAAGGGAGACAGTGCACGGAACTTCCATCCTCCAGGTGCTCACATTCTACCAAGGAAGACAGTGCAAATAAAGAATTTCAATAGCCACGTGCTACATGCTGCCACAGCCATAGGCACAAAATACAGAGGTAAGACAGAGGGAACCTTCTCTGGGAAAGAACTCGAAGATTTCTGGAGGATGTATTATCCAAGAATTGGATTTTGTATGATAAAGATAATATCACCAGTGTTCTTAAAATCATGCTGTAAGCAAGTGCAGAGGACCTGAAGAAAGTCATCCAAGGGTGTATTATCCAAGAATTGGATTTTGTATGATAAAGATAATATCACCAGTGTTCTTAAAATCATGCTGTAAGCAAGTGCAGAGGACCTGAAGAAAGTCATCCAAGGGTCTTTACTGGCTATATCCATTTATTGAACTCTTGACATCTCTTGCACATTTAAAAATCATCATTAAATCCCGTTAATCAGACAGTTCACCCACATGCATTGAACATTTACTGTATGTCAGGCATTGTGCTAAATCACTTGTCAAACTTCCTGGTTTCAGTTCTTAAAAATTATTGAGGCCCTTCAAGAGCTTTTGTTTGTGTAAATTATATTTATTGATATTTGCCATATTAGAACTGAAAATGGAGAAAAACACTTAAAATATATTTATTTTAAAAATAATAATAAATCCCTCACATTCTTACACAAATAACATATTGTAATGAAAACAATAACTGTTTTCCAAGATGAAAACAAAAGAGCAGCATTCTTTTTTCTTTTCTTTCTTTCTTTTTTTTTTTTTGCATATAATCTCTTTTATGTCGGCTTAATAGAAGACAGCTGGATCCTCAGCTCTGCTTCTGCATTGGGTATGTTGCCATACCACACATCATGAAGCCTCTGGAAAACTCTGCTTCTTGTGATAAGTATTATTATGAAAATAGTTTTGACCTCCTAGATTTCCTTGCGAGAGTCATGGGGGCTGCCAGGGGTCCAGAGGCCATACTTCCGGGAACTGCTGTGCTCTCCCCCCACCATAGAATGGAGATGCTAAAACACCAGGGATGGCTTGAAAGGAGCCCGAGGATGCAGAACTGCAGACTGCTGACCTCCCGTCAACGTTGCACTCCAGAAGATCAGTACACAGATGTTTCACGTGGCTATGTTTCTTTAGGTTTGAGTCCACATAAGAAGAGAGACTGCCTATGTGTAGGTTTTCTTCTGCCAAAGGAAAAAGTATGTGGATGAGGGAGGGTCATGGAAAAACACTAAATGATGGGAGATACCAATGTATTTTTGTCCCATCTAAAGATATTTCAAAAGTTGTATGTATTCTATACAGTTAGACATTCAAGGACTGTGTTGGTGTGATGTTTCTGTTTAACAGATTATCTCTTGGTAGTTCTTTGTCAGCTATATGAAGGCTTGTTTTCTATTTTTACCAACTCATAAACTGTTTTTTCCTGTTTCTTTGTGTGTGTGTGTGTGTGTGTGTGTGTGTGTGTGTGTATGTGTGTGTCTGTGTGTTGGTAAAGTGTTGTCACTGTTTGTAGTTTCTTCATAGAGAGTGCCTGTTATCTTTAAGAAGTATTTTGGGGTAATGATTATAAATTCTAGAGTTAAACTAATCAAATGATCAAAAAGCTCTTTCCAGTGGTACTTCACAAGCATTTCAGTAGACACTGTACTGTCATTATTTAACCAATATGTATGAGAAAAATGGGTATGAGTATTCTAGATAAAATTGATATATTTATCTGTACTCTCTAGCTCATAAAGTGGAATTTGATCACTCTTGGATTATATTTTAAAATATTTAGGGCAAGGTATTTAAAATGTTTTAAAAGTTAACTAGGGAGAAAAGATGAAAGACTTAATTTCCTTGGACTGAATAATTCAAGTTGAAAGCCTCTGTATTCAATTTTCCTTGACTTCTGTTGGTTAGTTTGGGGTTTTTCTTGGCTTGGGACTGAATATTCTACGTCACTTTAGGAAAGTCAGGATGTATCTAGTTTTTGAAGTAATAACCCAGATTTATAGTTGAATGGATTTAGAATCAAAGGATTTTGAAAAACACACATTAGGTCTGTTGCTCTTTTTTTCTTTTCTTTTCTTCTTTTTTTAAAAATACCATTAGCAGAGAATCAGAGTATTCTAAACACACTTTCCAGTGGAGCTCTTGGAAGTCCTCCTTAAGGCTATAAATAAGAAAATGAGGGGAAGATTTTTTTTCCACCCTTACTCTTTCCCCTCCCGTCTTCCTTCTTTCTCTCACTTTCTTATTCCTTCCTTGTTTTTTCTTTTTAAATTTCTTCACGCTTTCCCTGTCAGATTTGCAATAATCAAATGCCCATTAAAATGCAAAAGCAATGATGTGATGGAAAGCGGGCCCTGGTGCTGACAGCAGTATTTTTCACATGGTTGTGAACATGTGTGCAACCACAAATTAGTCTTTGGCTCAACTATCTGTAGTAATGATACAGTGATTTATACAGTTCCCCTTTCAAAACAAAGTCTGGAGTGTGCTGACCACAAAAATGACAAACATATTCAAAGATGTAGGGTGAAAAACCCAAGCCTATCAGCATTTTTAAAGACATATTTCTGGAAACACGTGTCTCCACTTACCTGCTTTTCTAAGTACTTTTTCCTCGAAGCCCTCTTGTGCTGTCTTAGAGCAGCAAATCTTCTTCCTCTGCTGGAAGGAGCAGTATTGGTGGCTGCTGAAATGTTCTAGACATAAACATCAAAGCTCCTTCCATCATTTCACAGAAGGTGGGTTATAAACACTGAATGGTCATGTGGGGATTATCTCTAAAGTGTCTTTTAAATTTTCAACTGCCAAGATCCATCTAAGGCCTACCAACCAACCCTCTGCCCCCTCACCTGAGGCAACAGGCATTCCATAGATACAGGGTGATGACTATTCCAGATGCTGGTAACACGTTAACAGGTCAAGACCTATAAAGCATGTGCCGTCCTATCAAAACCTGTGTTCTCTTTTGACCATTTGTGGATGCCAGCCATCATTTCAGAAATAGCAGTAATAATAGTAGCCATTGCTACTGAATGCTGTTGTGTGCCAGACATCATGTTAGCCACTGTATATTAGCTCATTTAATTATGAATTGCACAAGTCCATGAGGTAAGTACTGTCATTTTTCCATTGTACAGATGAAGAAACATCAGCTTGCCCAAGTTCATGGCACCGAGCAGGTAAAAATATTTCATTTTCATAGACTGGTTTACTTGAAGTGTTAGCCTTCTGATGTGCTAGGGAATGGAACCAACTCTCTGAAAACCAATTATTTCCCTAGTCACTCCATTTAGACTGGGTTTTCATTTTGATCCAAGTGAAACTAAATGAGTAAGAGTCCCCCCACCACCCTAGTATTGGCAGAGCTCATTACTTAAACGGGATTAGGGTGCTGAGCAGAAGGCGAGCCTGGCAGTCAGACCATCCACCAATAAGGGAACGTGTGAGTATAATTGTGCAGCCTCTAGACCGTGGGGCCTTGGGCCTCACTGACCTGGGAATGTATTCAGCATATGTTAAGTGCCAAAAGTTTCAGAAATGGGTAAGTGTGTGTGTTTATTCCATTTTTGTTAAAGAGTGTGTGTATGTGTGTGTGTGTGTGTGTGTGAGAGAGAGAGAGAGAGAGAGAGAGAGAGAGACAGAGAAACAGAGATATTAGGAAATACTGTGATGACATACGACTTGTACAAACCCAGACATTAACATTGGTGGTCTCTGGAAGGCAGGGCCTAGGGTCAGAGCGAGACAAGAGGACAGTTTTTTCTTTGTGTAAGCCTTTGTTTTACTGCTACAGTGATTCTGTTTTCTTTTGTGATTGAAAAACCAATTAAGGAGGGGTGCCTGGTTGGCTCAGTTGGTTAAACAGGTAAGCATCTGCCTTTGGCTCAGGTCATGATCCCAGGACCCTGGGATGGAGCCCCACATCTCTGGCTCTCTGCTCAGCAGGGAGCCTGCTTCTCCCTCTCCTTCTGCTCCTTCCCCTGCTTGTGTATTTTCTCTCAAATAAATAAATAAAATCTTAAAAAACAAAAAAACAAGTTGAGGAAAAAAAGACAAGCCTGACTCAGCAAGTAATGTGGGTTTAAGCCTCCACATCGTGGCCAATGGACTGTAGGACCTGGATGACACTTAATTCCTGTGGGTTTTGGTTTCCTCATCTTAAAAATGAGAGAATGAGACCAGGGGTGTCCCAAGTCTCCCTGGCCCTTCTGTTTTGTGAAACCCCATGAGATGCTGTGCTGGCGAAGCAGCCAGGCACCTGTGCTCACTGAGGCCTAGGCATCCGGTTCCCATGAGCCCAGCATTCTCAGGACTGAGGGGACGGCTCTGCTGGTGCCTCCAGTTAGAAGTGCCCCCTTAAGGCAGGCTCCAGCTTTTGCCCCGTGAGCAAAACAGTACAGATCTTATTAAAAAATTAACAGAGTAGTTAAGAACATGGGCTTTGCAGTCAGGGCCATTTGAATTCAAATTCTGGCATTGCTGTGTCACTGTAGACAAGTTATTTAACCTCTCTAGGCTCAGTTTTCTCATCTACAAAATGGCGATAATCATACCTCAGGGGGCTATTGGGAGAATTAGATATTATGTGTAAAAATAGAGGCTTCAGGGATCCCTGGGTGGCGCAGCGGTTTGGCGCCTGCCTTTGGCCCAGGGCGCGATCCTGGAGACCCGGGATCGAATCCCACATCAGGCTCCCGGTGCATGGAGCCTGCTTCTCCCTCTGTCTGTGTCTCTGCCTCTCTCTCTCTCTCTCTGTGACTATCATAAATAAATAAAAAATTAAAAAAAAATAAAAAAGAAAATATCTCTAAGTATTGCAAAGCTGCAAAAAAAAAAAAAAAAAATAGAGGCTTCAGTGCCTGAACATAGTAGGTGCTCAATGAACATTAGCCATTCATCAGTAAAATTCTATTCTCCTGGGGAATTGATGCAACTAGAAAATGTGGAGTAGGGTGGCTGAGGCTTACCTGGGAAAGTACAGTCAAGTACAGGAAATAGTTGCTCCATTTCTGGTGTGGTTGAAGTTGGTTGATAATGATGATAGATGCAAATATTAACACTTTATGTCAGAGTTTATTACAGAAATTTTTGATCATCAGTAAAATACTGGTTCCTAAGAATCATTTGTGGATTCTTAACTCTGGCTCATTTAAGGGAAAAATGAACCATCATTTGTTTTTCTTTGTTTTGTTCTTATATGAGCACCTCTTTCCTTTCCCTCCCCCCACCTCCTTCCAGCCAGTGAGGGGGAGAAGTCTGTTTCCAGTACAGTAGCTACTCCTGGTCTCTTCTGGCAAATGAGACCTGCTAATCCTTATTAAGAACCTTCTATGGCCAGTGCCTGTATTAAGAGCAAGGGGAGCAAAGAAGGTCAGTCTGAACTTGTCCTCTTCTTCTTTTTTTTTTTTTAAGATTTTATTTATTTATTCATGAGAGACACACACACACAGAGTGAGAGAGAGAGAGAGAGGCAGAGACACAGGCAGAGGGAGAAGCAGGCTCCATGCAGGGAGCCTGACTTGGAACTTGATCCCAGGTCTCCAGGATCACGCCCTGGGCCGAAGGCAGGCGCTAAACTGCTGAGCCACCGAGGCTGCCCAACTTGTCCTCTTCTTAAAGAACTTACTGTCTACTGGGTCAGACAAGGGGACAGCTCAGCTCACCACAAGAGAAGGAAGAATGTAAGCAGGGGGCCGTGGGGGCGTCCGAGACATGACAAATCCTAACAGTAGACAGCCAGCACGGCTTCCCAGAGGAGGCCTTTGAGTTGGGCCTGGGGGAAAGGGTGAGATCTGCATTGCAGGCTGGGAATAGTCAGGAGCAAATAGCACAAGGGCTGAGAGAGTAGGTCGTGTGCTTAGTAAGCGGTGAGTTGCCCTAGATGATTAGAGTTACCAGGTCTGAAGAGCCATGATTAGGACGGAAATCATTTTCAGTCTTACCTGCCGATGAAGATCTCTAGGAGAGCTTGCTAACGGTTTGGATTCCCTGGCCTCCCACCTATTGACTCAGATTCAATGAGAATAATGCAGTTCTGGAGGATGGATTTGAAAAGCTCCGGAGGGCCAGTTTAAGAAGAGCCTTGAATGTCATTTAGAGTTTTGATTGTATCTGACTTTGTATCCCAGGGCATCCGACAATATTTTTAACTAACTATTTTTGTGCAGACCTAGAAGGTTCACATTGCAAATGCTATCCGGGTGGTTCTAGGTCAGTGGTTCCTAATGTGAGGTCTGGAATAGTTTGGGGTCCATGAAGACTCTAATGGATCTCTTCAAGCTATCTTGGGTGTTTCTTAAAACTCAGTGCAGGGGGATCCCTGGGTGGCTCAGAGGTTTAGCGCCTGCTTTCAGCCCAGGGCGTGATCCTGGAGTCCCGGGATCGAGTCCCACGTGGCTCCCTGCATGGAACCTGCTTCTCCCTCTGCCTCTCTCTCTCTCTCTCTCATGAATAAATAAATAAATAAAATCTTTAAAAAAAAACCCTCAGTGCAAGTTATGCATTGATCTATTCTTCCTAAGTTCATAACTGGCTGAACTAGTCCTTTTTTTGGTGTGAAACTGTATTAACATAGTGTGGTAACATGGATAAGGTAAGATAGCACAGTGCACTAGTTAAAAGCATGGATTTGGGAGGCAAATCTGAATTTTTAGATTTATGTCATGCCCTTTCAACTGTAAAATCTCAAGTGACTTCACCTGTGTGATCCTGTTTCCCGTATGTAAATGAGGATAATACTAGTACCCAACTCACAGGATTGTGTTGAGGATTCCAGGGGAGATACATGTACAGTGCCTGACATGAATAAAATGCTCAAGACATGTCATTCTCATTAAGCTGTTTCGTGGAAAAATAATCATATATCACTATGTTTAATTTTGCTTGGGAGCAAGACTCAGAGGAATAGTAATAACAATAAAGGAGGCTTGCAAGTGAAATCTTGGAAAGCTTCTCAAAGGGCTTCTTTTGGACATGCATCTAGAGCAGAGAGCAGACATGCCTTTCCTTAGCTTCCCCTAGTCTAGAATAGATGCTCCTTGGAGGACTCTCACGCTTAAGCTCTGCCTCTGGAGTGTGATTTATCCTGGAAATGGTTCTAATGGAAAATAATAGAAAATTACTTGCCAGGAGAAGAATCAAATGAGACTGTGTATTTACTTTGGGCGATTTTCCCATTGCACTGTGTTAGACTGCCAGGAAGTTAAAAATAGTGGTGATAAGCAATCTGTGAATCAGTCCCTCTTGGGGTGGCAAGGGTCAACTGAAAGTAGAATTGTTCCTCCGGGCCCCTGAGAACTCCACTTTATCCCCCTTTAACTGTTCCAGAGCCCCTCTTACGGCTTCTGTTGGCTGCTCTCCTGCGATCCACATATCCTGCCCAGCTTCCCCCACCGGGCCCATCCATTCCTCAGACTTGTGCTAGGCAGCCTATGCTAAACTGACTGGTTTTGGATGGCCTCATGCTTTATATACACTATTTATAACCAGTAATTTATGTTTTCATGATGCTTCATGTGGCAGCTGGTCTTTGTGGCACTGTAATAAGGGAATAATGAAATACATGGTATTTATACCGGTTGCTGTAGTGTTTGTCACTTTGTCTACGGATTGCAATTGTAGGAAGCATGTAAAATTCCAAAGGGTATTTTTTTTTCTCTTAAAGATAAGCCCTGGTGTATTAAATATTCATCTCCCGTGTAAGAACACTATACTATCTTTTTGTTTCCTTCATCCTTATTTTCTCATGGAAATATATTCAGATGTCTACAATATGTATTGTTCTCATAAAATGCTCCTCATTACAACTAGTCCCCTGAGCAAAACTTAAAAATCCTCATCAACAGCTGTTCTAAAAATACGCTAATAGGCGTGCCCTTCAGCCTATGGGGTCATGTCTAAAGAATACCACAGAAGCACAGTTGTGCACCTGAATTCCTTGAACCCTGGTAAAATTCATGACTTGGGGCTATGGGTGAGGTCTTGAGGACTGGAGGCCTGAGGAACTACTCTTTTAAAGATTTGATCTTCTTCCCGGCTGCCTTACTTCCAAAGATGATGTTTGGTGTCTTGTGTTGTTTCTCATTGTTCGGCCCAGGTGCAGAGACTGGGAGGACAGGTGATCCAGGCCTCTCTTCTGAAGACATGATAAAGCCAAGGCTTCTGTTGGAGGTCACCAGGAGGAGCAGTGGGGGAAAGTGAGCCATGAGTTGTAGCTTTCGTGAAGAGGTCCCCTCTACCTTCTGCTCTACTGGGCAGTGTTAGTCAAATGACCCAAGCAGCTCTGTGGAAATCAGAAAGTGGGAAGCGTGGGTGGGGACCACTGAACACTGATACCACACATCTGAGCAATGTGTTGTGTTCTCATAAATTTGCCTATGTATTGCTTTAGAATAATGGTTCTCAAAGTGTGGGCCCAGATAAGCAGCAGCAGGAACTCCTGGGTGCTTCCTCGAAATGCAAATTAAGACCTCCTGAAGTCTGGGGCCTAGGGTGAGTTCTTTGGCCTTGCAGGTGATTCTGATTTTTGCTCAGGGTTGAGAGGCACTTACTAATCTCGACTGGGCTCTCTGGTTCCTTGCAAAATAACAAGGGCATCATGGCCTACGTCCTGCATGCCCACCGATGGGTGTGGAGCTCTGGTGGATAAAGAGAGTCACGATCCTGCTTCCTGTCCTGAGAGGGTGTGCTGCTGACAGTGGGGCAGCGTTGGTACGGTTCTGATGGCCTGGGTGCAGAGGAACTGGTATGTTGCTGTGTCCTGGTGCTTGGAAGGAGGATTGGCTCTTGAGTTGGACAGAAGTGGGATCAAATCTTGCCCTTGCTTGTCACTAGCTGTATGAGCCAAATGAACTGTGTAACCTAAGTCTTACTATGAGGAATGAAAAGTAGTGCCTAGGGGCTGCCCCAGTGTTTTAAAAAATATTGAGGGTATAAAACTATGAAGGATGTCTCTGGGTTTTAGCCCCAGTAATACTTTCTTTTGCTCCCATTAAAATGTGAACCACATGACCTCAGTTTACCTCAGTAAGCATTACCATCCACTCCTCTTACCATTGCCAGTGCTACTATACTGCTGTAATCATGTCCGATATATCTTGAGCTTTTTCAGTGTGCCAGGCAGTGTTCTGAGGACTATACCTGTGCTCTTCTTATACTTTCATAACTCCGGGTGGTATGGCAAAATTATGCCCTTCTATGTCCCCACCCTAATCCTGGAACCTGTAAATATGTTACTTCCAGATGGGGTAAACTAAAGTCAAGATGGGAGATTATCCTAGATGATCTGGGTGGGCCCAGTGTAACATGGACCTTATAAGGAGGAGGCCTCTCAGAGGTAGTGGAGAGTTCTCCTGGGGGAAGCAGAGGGCAGGTTGGGGGGAAGAGGTGGCTGAGTAAGAAACTTGAAGCTGCTGCCCTACTGACTTTGAGGATAGAAGGAAGGGCCATGAGGCACGGATTGCAGGTAGCCTCAGAAAGCTGGGAAGGGAAGAAGATGCATTTTCTCCAGAGCCTCTGGAAGGAACACGGCCGGCCAACACCTTGATTTGAGGGCTTCTGATCTCCAGAACTGTAAGTAATACATCTATGCTGATTTAAGCCACTGAGTTTGTGGCGATTTGTTTCACTGGCATTGAAAAGTGATATAGAAAGTCTTAGACTGTCCCCATTTGACAGGTGGGGGAACTGGTGTTTGGAAAGACCGGAGCCACTCCCCTAAGGTCACTCACTCAGCTAGGAAGAGGCACCACAGGGAACCTGCCCAAGTCTGGCTCCACAGCCCGGCTTGGAATTATTATGATACTCAGCACCTTTCCAGGAGTAGTGTCTGGCTTAGTACACTGCCTTCCGGACTTTTCTGTTTTACTGTCCTAGCAGAGTCGGCAGAAAGGTTCACATCAGACTGAATGTTGTGGTGAAATCAGGTGAATTTTTCTTCCCAAGGGTACTGTATCCTTAATGTGAGCTGTTTGCGGTTTTTTTTTTTTTTCTTTAAGAGAGGGCGAGGGGGAGAGAGAGAGAATCTTTTTTTTTTTTTTAATTTTTATTTATTTATGATAGAGAGAGAGAGAGAGAGAGGCAGAGACACAGGCAGAGGGAGAAGCAGGCTCCATGCACCGGGAGCCCGACGTGGGATTCGATCCCGGGTCTCCAGAATCGCGCCCTGGGCCAAAGGCAGGCGCCAAACCACTGTGCCACCCAGGGATCCCGAGAGAGAGTATCTTAAGCTGGCTCCACGCCCAGCACAGAACCCAACACGGGGCTCGATCTCACGACCCTGAGATCATGACCTGAGCTGAAATCAAGAGTGGGACGCTTAGCCAACTGAACCACCCAGGCTCCTCTGTTTACTTTTCTCAAAGGCAGTTTGTAAGAAAGGCAGTTTCTAGGGGTGGTGTTGAGGGGAAAACAGGAAGTGGTTTTAGTATCCAATACAGATCCATCAGCTGATTGAAAAAGAGCCAAAAAGAAAGTGTGTTTTCATGAAAAGGGGGTGGAAAAAACAATAAGAAACACTGAGGTCAAGAAAGCCTTACAAGGCTGAAGAAAGCCTTAGAGTGGTTTAGCTCCCTACCAAAGTTTCCTGGTGCAAGAGCCAGGCAGAGAGGAGATGCTGTTCTCCCTCTCACTTTGCAGGCCTGTCCTCTGGGATCAGAGAGACTAGGAGTCTTGAGAAGAGGCAGCAGGACTGGCTGCCAGGAGAGAAGCTGCTGGGCTGGTGGGGGGAGGATGATGCCCAGCATGGAGGCACTGTCAGGAGCCAAGCACCAGACTGTTTTAATATTAAGTCAAGGCCAGGCCCCAAAGAATCCCAGTCGTTCTTTGAAGGTTTGCTTGGAAATGTAAGAGGGAAGAGCCTAGAATGGTGGTATTTAAGGTAAAACAAGACCCAGTGCAGGGAACACCTACAGGGTATGAGCTTTGTGCTAGGGGTTACAGGAGCCAGTGGAGGAATCTAACCAGGCCCACCCTCAAGAATTGTCTTATGCCGTGGTAGGAGGGTACAGCATGTTCAAATTTCTTCTACAGTAAGAACCAGGAAGATAGAGTCCCAGGGAGGCATAAAGAATAGTGGAAGTTGGAAGTATAACGAAATCACACTAAGGGATGCCTAGGTGGCTCGGTGGTTGAGCATCTGCCTTCAGCCCAGGTCATGATCCCAGGGTCCTGGGATGGAGTCCTGCATCAGGCTCTCCTCGAGGAGCCTGCTTCTCCCCCTGCCTAGGTCTCTGCCTCTCTCTGTCTGTATGTCTCATGAATAAAAAGGATCTTTAAAAAAAATCACACTAAGGTGAAGAGGAAAAAAATGAATAATTGAGGGTCACTCTGAGGCTGGTTCCCTGCTAGACATAGTCACATAAATTCTCTCCTATAGGCAGCCAGAGACTGAGGTAAACATTGCGTTGTCATGTAGGAGGCGGCTCAGAGAGGTTAAATAACTTGCCCAAACACCGCAAGTACATGTCAAAACCAGCACTGAAACTCCGTGTGTTGGTTTCAAGCCCAGCGTACTTTCCACCACTCTGCATTGCCTCCTGGGGAGAAGGAATCCTAACATGCCTCATGTGTTTTTAATGACATGGAAAGATGTTCAAAAGATATAGCTAAGTGGATAAAGCAGGTTAGGTGACCCAGTTCTTATTAACACACACACGCTTACCTTAAAATGCCAAGATAAATAGATAATATACCCTAATACCATCAAGTGGCTATCTCTGAGTCTTGAAGCTGCAGGCATTTTGTTAAAATTCTTTTGGCTAATCTATAGTTTACAAATTATCTACAGAGAACAACGCTTAATGTATTCACAAAGCTAACAGAACGCTGGGCTTTACCATCCGTTTGGAGGAGTTTTGTCTAAGCCAAGATTTCGGAGTACTTTCTTGGTGCCTGAAAGGATGGGGTGGCTGTCAGGGCACTTGTGAACACTTGAGAAGAGCAAGAGCAAATGCATAGAAGCACGAAGTGTTAGGAACGTTCTTGAGTCTGTGTGTATGCACAGCAGCCTGGACTCAGGCATGGCTGTGATAGGAAGACTCTGTAGGAAAGTAGTGGGGGCTGAGTGTGGTGTGGGCGGCGTCACTTTGGAGTATCCAGAGTGCCAGGCTTAAGACTTGATGCTGAATTCTACAGATGGAGGAACCTAATGCAGAGGTGGATTTTTGAAATGCTGTACTCAGAGAAGTAACACTTCAAATGTGGTAGGGGATTGGGCGCCTGGATGCCTCAGTGGTTGAGCATCTGCCTTCGGCTCAGGGCATGATCCCGGGGTCCTGGGATCAAGTCCTGCATCATGCTCCCCGCAGGGAGCCCATTTCTTCCTCTGCCTAGGTCTCTACCTCTGTGCGTGTGTGTCTCATGTAGAAATAAATAAAATCTAGAATGAATGAATCAATGAACAAATGTGGTAGGGGATTCCTGAGGACTTTAAGAGGTGGTTTTTGTTTGGATACTGGAAACCAGGAAACTACTGAGCCTAGCTGGGTTCATTCTGGGTTGTGGCACACTATCGCCACCTAGTGCTCCCCCAGCCAAATTGTAGGGCTAGTTGACTGGGAGTCTTGGTTGTAGACTTTCAACTTTCCAAGCTAAAAAAGATAGCTGAGTAATCTACGCCTCCAAAGACCTCTAAAGGTTTATAAATATCTGGAAAAGGAAGTGAATATCTTTGTGTTAAACTAGACCTCTCAAATGATGTGGACACTGCTTCTTTGAGTACCTCAAAATTGTGAAAATCCTGTAGACTGAGAAAGAACATTTATAGCCTCTGGAATACACAAATACCTGGTTTCAGCTGGAGATTGAGAGCACTCATAGCTTTGAGACTTGTAATGAAGAAGAAAATTTTCTTAATTCCTACCAGGTTGGCATTTAAGAGACTTAACTGCTGAGTACGGAATGAGCAGTGATTTTTACAGAAGCCCACATTTCAGCTGATTCCACAGCCTGATTAGATGTCATTATAACAAAGACTGGATTTTGAATGGAAGAAGAGTTGGAGATGGAGCCGATTCTGTGTGTGTGTGTGTGTGTGTGTGTGTGTGTGTGTGTGTTGAGGGGGGGTTGGCTAAGGTGATCCCTGCAGCCAATTCGAGACATCTTCTGGCAAATAAGACTTTTTCATTCTCTGTAATTCTAAGGAGGGCTTAGAAGAGGTGAACATACCTTGGCTCAGATAACTGTTGGTAAGGAGGGTGTGGGGGAATCAATCTGGTCATGGAGATGTGAGAGAAAACATCCTTTATGACTGTGTTAGCTTTTGGCAGACAGTAACTGTGGATAACAACTTCTCCAAGTTTTAATCTTGTGTTTTCACTCTCAGGGTTCTGTACCTCTGTGGCTAGTGATCCATAGAACCCTAGGGTTCTCCAAGGTCGGGGCTGTTGGTGGGATCCCAGTCCCAGCTCTGCTCTAATCAAGCAGCCTGCCTTTGATCTGTTTTGAATATTGGAGTTGGGAATGGTATTTCCCTGGGGTCAGGGTTGTTTTAGAAAAGAGAATTTGGAAACACCAGCCATTCGCCTTGGTTTAGGATAAAAACATCAAATCAAAAGAATGAATGAGACAGAGATCTAGACTCTGAGCGGTAGCAGCTATAAAATCACAGAAGTGCTCTGAGAATAAGAGTAGACCTAGATACACACAGCTGGTTTTGAACTGTTTGAGAAGATGAGGCTATAATTCCCGCAAGAAATAACCCTAAAGGATGACCATTGGAGTTACATCCATAATCAGTTTGTGATTGAAAGCCCTCCCGAAGCTGGTGGAAAACTGACTGCTATCCCTGGGTGCCTGGGGTGGTGTTGACATGGGGATGCTGCTCTCTTCCACCCCCCCTCACCCCTGCCCCCGCAGAAGCAGCAGGAAGGTGAAAAGAAATGAAACTGTGCTTTCTACCACACACAAATGCTGTGTTCACAATTAAATACCGTTACTCTTTGGGGTTTGTGAGGAGGACCTGGGAAGAGAAAGAGAAATGGGAAGCCTATCTCTCTGTGGGAGCTTGGGGGTGGATGTGAAGGCACTGTGGGAGGTGGAGGCCGTACAGAGTGCAGGGTGACATGGGGCAGGGCTCCGAGTCTGTCTTGGAAAAGCTTCTCTGCTGTACAGGAAGTAGCACAGTAGTCTTTATATTGAGCACTCAGGACTTTGTGGTGCTTCTTTGGAAAGCACTTCATAATTGCCTGCAACAATGGTATTTTTCTGTTACCCCTCCATACCTCTGCTCATTTTTCAGGAATCAGTCTTTCAGCTTCCAGATCTTTAGCCCTTAACAGGAAACCTCTATATAATCTGCAGATCTGGTAAGGGGGGAAAAATGTGTGAATTGAGGCTTTACTGATGCAGAATTGGTGATAACTGTGTGAGAGGTAGAGCCAAGTGTCACTAGCTCTGCTCAAGAGGAAAGCGCCCCCCCCCCCCCCCACCAAAGCAGGTGCACGGGAGCAAAGTGCTAGCAGGTATTTAAGTGTGTGCAAAGTGATGTGCTAATTACAAATCCTTCTTGCCTTTTCATTAAAGCAGGACCTCTGCAAGGCAAGGCTGTGTTATCTGGGTTTGTATTCTTGATAAAAAGAGTGACACCTGATGGTTCAGGAAAAAGCAAACTTTTTTTTTTCTTGTAATCTGCTGATCTTCCACCCCCTTACTGCCTAATTAGTCTAAAGTAGAGAGGATTTACTCCATATGAAAATCAGCGGCCTGCCAGCAACTCTGGCAATTTCTGGGTTTGGAGACTACAGAAAGACAACAAATGTGGGGAATATCTTTAAGATGCTGAGGAAACCTTCTACTCTGTCAGGAAAAAGCACATGTTAATATATTAATGATAATTAAGAATGTACTTTCCACATGTTTCTGATCTGAGAAAGGTCACTGAGCCACGGCAAGCACATCGGCTGTTGCAGTAACAGGGACATCTGTACTTTCTTGAGAGATGAGATCTCCCATCGTAAGAATTTTTTTGGGGGGGTGGGGGGGCTTACTTTGGTATCTATGTACTTAGATAATATAGCAGTTAATTGAGCCCAGCCTCTAATCCTACTCATTTGGATCAAGTTAGTCTGTGTCACCTTGAACAAGTCATTTTTCTCTCCATATAAATGGAGAGAAATTTCTCGATATAAATCATGAGATAGCAACGCCTTTTTGGAAAGAGCCGATCTGTAAGGAGCTCAGGGCAGTCCTTTGCATATCAAAGGTTGTCCATTAATGTTAGATATGGTGGTAGGCCAGCTGTGTGAGGTTTTGAGACGAGATGAGGACAACCGATTTCCTGTGAGAAACTCTGTAGAAGTCATCTTTGCTTCAGATCAAACGAGTAGCTGTGATTGCTCTACTTCCTTGCCAGCTGCCATTGCTTTCATGTCTCACCTGTGTATCCTGCTTGCCACACATTTGGTCCCTATTTCCTCCTGTCTCTTCCCTTAGTCTCCCTTCTCTAGCAGGAAGTGCAAAGGACGAGTTGCTTTCACTTGAACGTTAGGCTTGTGTCTATGTGTTGGTTGCTGGTGCCATTTTCTTTCTTTGTATATTGTCAGATTGTACAGCCTTCTGCATGTCCTGCTCTTCCTGGCTTTTGGAATGCTGACTTGCCTCCGAACAGAGTCTTAAGTGCCCTGTCCTGTCATGGCACTGGTCTTCAGCCTCTGACAGCCTGACCAGCTGGTGTGTCCTGGAACACTAATCCCCGTGGTTTCTCTTCGAGGACCCAGGACCCTGGACTGTTGAATTCCTAGGTAGCCTTCCATGCTTTGGTATACTGATATTGAAGCAATGGATATATATGAACATACAAATAAATGGAGAAACAGATAATTGGAAAACATTAAGTAGAATTTTGATAAAACCATTGGACTAGAAGAAATCACGAAGTGGAACTACGTTGAATGTGTTTCTCGAGCTATCTGCAGTCATTTGTTCATTGGCTGACCATCATCTGTTGGGTCCGTGCACTCTAGGAGTATTCCACTGGGTGTATTAAGTGACACATAGATTGGAAGGCCTGTTCAGACCCTATTGAATGAAGCATAAGACCATTCTGTGTTCTGTCATATTCCTCAATAATAGTGGCCTTGTTTCTGGTGTTAGGTTGAAGAATTGGAAGGTAGATTTCAATAGCTGGAAACTAGCAACAGAAAGCCCAGCTATGGAGCTGGCCAGAGTAGCCTGTATGCAGCTGAAGAAGGACTGGATTATGTGTCTGGAGACCTTGTTTATGGTTTCTGCTCTTTCACTAATGGTGGGACCATAGATAAAACACTTAACTTTCATCTTGGACCTCTGTTTCTTAAGCCATAAAAACGGTACCTGGCCTAGGTGAGCCAACCCTTGAATTCTGTTCATTTAAAAAATTTTGAGAGGTGCTTGGGTGGCTCAGTTGGTTAAGCGTTGGACTCTTGACTTCAGCTCAGGTCATGATCTCAGGGTCATGAGATCGAGCCCTGTGTCGGGCTCCACGCTCATAGTGGAGTCTGCTTGAGATTGTCTCTTTCCCTCTGTCCTTCCCGCCCCCTCCAGCTCATGCTAGCACTCTTACAATAAACAAATAAAATCTTTTTAAAAAGCCATCCTTAATTTCTTTCTGCTTATAGATAAATCATATTCTCATCTTGGAATATAACAAAATATCCTAGCAATGAGCACTTCTAATATTTGTATATATAAATATATGCATTTCTGTGTTTGTGTATTTATATTCTGCCCTTTGCATTACATATTCTAGCTTAAGCATTTCCCATATAGTTAAAAATAGGTCAAAAGAATGATTTTTCACTGGCTGTGTATACAATCCATACTGGTGGTACTATAATCTTAGTGTTACCACAGTTTATCACTGTGGTCTTATTCGGACCTCAGGAGTTGTTTCTTGTTTTCAAGTGGCCTTAGTAGGTTGGAGAGCCGAATTTGTCTTTGGACTAACAGATTTGAAGTTCATATTTGGTTGTGAGAAAAGAATCCTATCTAATTTGCGTATTCAGTTTTTCTATTCTAGCCACAATCTAAGATGTTTAATGTTTAAAGATTCAAGTAATACTTACGGACTTCTTTTGGAGATTCTATTTTTGTACTTTTGTGTGACCAAACCCAATAGTAGAGACCAAAAACCGTTAAAACAATGAAACGTGAAGAGAAGACAGGAAAGGATGGAAACTGATATTTATGGAGCACATGCTATGTGAATTCACATACATTATCTCATTAAGGTCTCAAAACCAATCTGCGAGATAAATGTTACTTATCCTTACTTCACAAAAGGCAAGCTGAGCTCAGAGAGGTTTTTGTACTTGCCCAGGGTAATCTAGCTGGAAATTGGCAGGCCCAACTTCTGAACCCAGATCTGTTAAATTCAGAAATCCAATTTCTTCTTCTGTTATACCATGCTGCCTAAATACAATTAAATGCTGGTTTGAGGTAGTTGCTGCCTGCCTCTCTGCACCTTATCACTATAAATCAGTAAGAGAAATTCAGAAAGATAACCGTTGCTCTTGCAGATTTCTTATTCCCTGGAACTACTAAGGGCCTGGGAGGGTGGGGGTTCCTAGGAAATCCACAGTCCCCTTAGTCCTTAGCACCTACTCTCTTGCTTCAGCCAGAACAACTCCTCTTTTCCCAGTTATACAGATTGGACTTCCGAGTAAGAAGTTGACCCCCATGTTTGCAGCCCCCCAATATAGCAAAATGTATACCTTGTTGTTTCTTTGGAATGCACTGGCTTTTTGTAGGAACTTGGTTCAAAGCAGATCTGTGCTTTCCCCAGTACAAAGTGCCTTGTTAGCTTGGTATATTTCCCAGAAACGTCCTTTCCAGATTTCCAGTGGAAATATTCACTCATTGAACAACTCATTGCTCTGGTTGGGCCTCAATGAAAAAATAATTTTCTTTGTACTAACTGACTTTTATGTCTTCATTTATGATGACCATTCTCTTCATAACCCCCTAAGACTTCTCACTCAGAATTGTCTTTGCTATGATCAATTATGATAGCTCTAAAATAGCATGCAGTTCTGAAATTCTCCATTTGCCACTGTTTCTTATCACCTCTGCAGTGCATGCACTCATCCATTTATTCATCAAGCCGTCACTGAGTACCAGCAGTGGACCAAGCACGAGGCCTCTGCATCCTCTCCAGTGTGCCTTTCTCAGCATTTGTAGAATGCCGGGGCTTTTTTGCAGAGACTTTTGTTTTCTTTTTTTTTTTTTTTACATTTGTTTGAAGTACTAAGAACAAGCTTATTTACTGAATATTAAAGCTCATAAAGATACTATAGTGTGAAATCTGGTTCAGTATTAAAACAACAATGCTGTGAAAATATGTAATGTAACATGAACTTGTAAATTATAAAAAAGTTATCTTTCTCACCTCCTAGTTACTTTACATATGTTACCTTAGGCTAAAGACCTAACAAGCTAATGTCTATAAACAGGGAACAGTTTTTCCTCGCATTGGTAATTGGAGGCAGGTTTGTTACTTGGCTGTTGTTTTTTGTTTGTTTGAAGTAGGTTTTGTCTCTTCTTGGATAAGTGAGCCCTATCAGTAAGAGTAGAGCATATGCTTTGAGAGAGCACTTTCACTTCTTTTTTTAAAAAAAGATCTTCCCAACAACCTTCTGATGTAGGTCCGTATTTGTTCGCATTTCATAATTAAGCTGAAGAGAAGGGATAGAACAAATAATTTTGAGTCCATTACATCATTGTTTGATCTCTCCCCTTCCCCTAGAATTATGTAGGAATTGTGTCTTTTATCATTTGGGTGTACCCATCCTCAGAGCCTGAAATGAAAATGGAAAATTCTGTGAACATAGTACGTATTCCTGCACTTTTCATTGACAATAGAAAACAGCCTCACAAAATGAATTTGGTAATAGCTGGTCCCTGCTTATGGCCTGCTGCCCAAATAGGTAAAACACCCATAATGTATACACCTTATTGTCATGACACATTCAAAATGCATTAGGATTGATGTGAAGGTGCATTATTATCCTGTCAATATGTTGCCTAAATGTATGGATGCAATACAGCGTGGTATTTTGGAACACAACGTTAGGTTTCCTGATTGGAAGTGTTCTTGAACTAAAATATCCTCTGTGAAAAAGCTTTTTTTTTTTTTTCCTGTGGTTATAAAAAGAGATCAGCATCTCGCAGGTTCCCCGATTTGCTAATTACTTAGAATTCAGATCAGGTATTTGTGGGGAAATTAGCATGCAATAGCTATCAGCTTTTGACAAGGGCTTCTGATGGAAGAAAGGGATGGCTCTAGGTGATAAAGGGATCAGAAAGTAGCAAGTAGATTTTCAGGGTTAAATTTGATCACCTCAGTTAGATGATGGCTTAATGTTTTAATGTTCAGCAAGAGTGGCTGGATAAATAGAAAAAAGGCAAAGCCACCTTTGAGGAGATGTGTCACAAAAGGTGTGGCCTTTTCTTCGAAAAGGCTAATAACTGGAACTCTTAATGTGAGCTGAGTTACCCCCCTCTCATTCTGCGTAGGAGGACCTGTAAGAGCTGGTTATTTTCCAATTAACGAAAGGTAGGAGGTTCTTAATAGATCAAACAGGGCCTCTGTGTAAATATATCTATTTCTATCTATATATCTCTCTGCCTATTCGTATATCTATCTGTTCCTCTATGCTCGCAGCATACCAAGGTCTACTTCTGGAATGACTTAGGCTGAATCAGCCAAGAACCCCTACTATGTTTGGGTCCCGTGCTTGCCTTTGTATCCTCTGTCCTCGGCTAAAGATGCTGATAATAATGCAAATACAATATTAACAATGTACTTTATTCCTGTGGTCCTCCCCTGTCCAGCCCTGCCACCATCCTCTAAATGCCATAGAGAATTTCAGAATGACTCACCCCTAAACAGAAATGGAGCTATTTTATTCTCCAGACTTGAATCAAACATTGCTTCAGCTGACACGGCAGTTCCCACCACCATCCAGACCATGAGCTGTTCCTTAGCCTCTTTGGGCCTCAGTTATTGTGTCTGCCCACTGGGAGAAGCAGTAGTACCTACCTCAAAGGATTGGATGAGGAGTAAGTAAGTGGATATGTGTACAGCCCTAGAAAAGTGGTTGGTACATAGCAAAGGTCCAAAAAGTGTTGATTTAATAAAGGCAAAGATTGTTGCCCAGGAAGTAATGAGGGACCTAGCCATCAAGTAGGTCAGAAAAAGGTGCCTTTGAGAAGTATTGGCTACCCTCAAGAAGGAATGCAGACCTAATGTCCCGGTCTGCAGCTTGTCCATCCCCCACCAGTTCTAGAAAGTGGAGGACCCAGGACTGGCAAAAACATCCTGGCTCATCTCCAGTAGAGATGACCCTGCCAGGGAAGAGACTGTCAGACCTTCCTTTAAGCCAGGTCATCTCAGCACGTATTTTCCTGCTGTCTAGAGGAGTGGAAAAGTCCACACTGTCACTTGAAGCACTCTGGAGATCACATCTGTCAGGATGGGATTGCTCATCCCACACTCCCGTGGACAAGGACTTGGCGTCCAAGTCTGACATGTGATCAACACCCCATTAGGGAGAGTAGTCATGGCAAACTCTTTTTTGGAAGGGGACTGGGTGAGTTTTCCTACAAGTCGATGTGCAGCTGGGTTAGGGCTTTGGCATGGCCTCCCACGAATTGAACTGTGGCTCTCCTGCTCTCCAGGGGATGGGATTTGGCTCCAGGCAAGGAACATACACATGCCTCCGAGGCCTGACATTGTTGTTCTCTGCAGCTCCACGGATCATGGAATTTTACTGATGTGGGTGTGAGGCATGGGGTGACTGGCCCAGTGCTGCTTTCATTTTCATCTATTCTTCCATGCATGCCTTTCTAGGTCCACTTATTCAAGAGCTGTTTAAGCATGGCCCAGCATGTGGCAGTCATTAGGCTAAGGCTACTCGCTGTATACACCAGTGGCACAGATCTATGTAAAATCAGTCACAAAGACCTCTTATTTCGTGTGGGGATGCCTAATGCCCATAGTGCATAGCATGTGGTCTGGAGAGGGGGATCCCTTCTGTCCTGGCTATTTGAGAATGACGGGGTAAGTGGTAAAATGAAGCTGGTACAAAGTGCCAGGAGAACCAAATGGTATTTGTGTAGCACAGATACCTAGTTCTTTCTGGTATTCATTTTACAATTTGTTTTCATAATCACCAATTGCTTAGTTGCCACATATAACATTAAAAATACTTTTCGTATTGATAGGTAAAACAGAGTGGTGTCAATTCCCCAGCATCACACAATTCTTTAACTGTGCCCATCATGGAACTTCTCTGAACTCGTCTCTTTCTATATTCACGGCATTGCCTGGATCCTCTGATGCCAAAGGGGCGCTTCCCCCTCCCCCCCAGAGGTGGTTAAAACCTGATGTTTCAGATGATATAATGTATTGCCTTCTGACCAAAGCATTTGGTTTTGGTCATTTATCACACCAACGTAATGAGCACCTACCATGTACCAGGCCCTAACTTAAGTATTCTGTTTAAGATTTACTATGTGTGTTCTATGGAGTTTTTGTTTGTTTGTTGTTTTTCTGAAGCCTGAGAAAAAGGATCAATTTTACCTTGAAACTGTATTGATCATACTATTGGTCGGGTGATTTAGAAGGGACTTGAAGCTCTGACAGTCCCTGGATTCCTCACTATGAATGTCCTTCTTATCGTTTATTACAAAAGATGGATGGTGTTGGACTCAATATGCACTGGTGGTATTTTACGTTCTGGAAAAATCCTTCTCTTAAAAAGCAAAGCCTTGATAAGGGCCAGTGCAAAATCCTCGAAATGTGATCTTGAACAAGCTTATTTAATCTCTTTTCATCTCCTCCTTAGCATCCTATGTAAAGTGGACAAATCTGGAGAAGTTGATCCCTGAGGGTCTTCACAGTTCCAAGCCTCAGCCATATTTCCTGGCCCTAATATAAACGATAGCCTCTTAGAATGCCATCGTTACCCAGATTTTCCTCCTTCCCAGACCCGCCTCTACCTCCTGGGGGCTCAGGCTTCCTGTTTGCCTTTCACGCCCACAGATTCCTGCTGGGCTGTTCTCTGGCGCCACCTCTCCCGTCTCTGGGGAAGATAATAGAGAAGAGCTGAGGAGACTTCATGGAGCTGCCTCTTCCATGAAGCTATTTTATGACTCATGTACTGTAGGGGGTGCTGGCCTGTGATGAGTAGGGGGGAAGAAGGCAAACTTCCCCTTGATTTCTTTTGCATTAAAGAAACACTCAAGGAACCTATTTTCTCCAGCCAACTCCTCTTCCCCATATAGTATTGGGTCATTCTCAAGAATAACAAAACTCTAGAATTATCTTAAAAATGGTAACAGATATTTAAATGTTAATACCTCTCTTCTGACTCCTTACCCCCCTCACCTTGTTTTATCCTGTTTCCTTTGCTTCATACTCTTAACAAAAAACAAAAACAAAACAAAACCCCAGGAAACTGGCTTCTCACCCAATAAAGAGTAGGAACAGCCCTTTGGCTTTTGAGTAGCTTATGAGATTTTTAAAAATCAAATGTTTAAGGGAATTTGTTCCAAAAAAGTCATAGGTAAGGAGGGTGAATAGTTGCAACTGGATTAACACCCTGCCTGTTGGGTTCTAAGGCATCAATAGCGTCTTTCTCTGTATAATTAACCTCAGTTTCCAGAAAAACGAAGCCCAGAAGGCACGCTTGCCCATTTGTACTTTGCCTTGATGGAAATGCTAGGGTCTCCCTTCGCCTTGAGTACGAGAAGAAGAAACAGCTGCTTTTGTGAGGTGTTTGAATCCTTGAAGCTGTGCCCAGTGATTCACTACATTTGCTGTATCTAAACACATCATCAACCTTTGTCAAGTTTCTGCTGTGGTTGGGCAATTAATGTTATTGGAGGAAACTAGGAATTTTTCCCTTCATAGCTGAAGAGGAGACAAATTGTCAGGAATCCTACACAAGTGTATTTTGTTTCATCTTACCCATTGGAATGATTTCAGTCACCTTGTAGCCCAAGGACTGCCTCCAAAGCTAAATTGCCAGGATCCATTTAAAGAAAAACTATTGTGGCTTTGATCTTTACCTTCTCTCTCTCTCTCTCTCTCTCTCTCTCTCTCTCTGCCTCTCAATGTGGAAACACTTGGTACCTTCATTTGAATTTGGGTGTGTTAGAGGCCTAAAATATTTCTTCCAACATTTTGAACCAGGGAAGTGATAGTGTCTGCATCATTGATTTGCCCAAAGATCTCTGTGCCTAGGGTGGATACTCCCTTCATAATACGTAAAGCAGGACCATCATTTTTCACATTTCTCAGATCACTCTCTACTTCCAGCCAGCCAAAGGTCTCAACATGTATTTTCTGCTGTAATACATGGCAGACATAAGAACATAACCAATGACCTTTTCATGTTGCATACTCATGCACATGGAGGCCTAGATACAGTGGGTGACCTAGCTCTAAAACCACCATTTTCTTTCCCATTTGAGGAAACCTAACAGAATATAGGACTGAGAAGAGCTTTATTAGGTAATGACCTTCAATCCCTCTAATTTATTTTGGAATCTTTAATTATTTGAAAACTTTAGAAGGCATACTATTTCTAGCCATGAATGACTCATGACATGCCTGGAATGACCAGTCTTCTAGAGTCACTGAGAACCACTTCTTTCCATTCCAGATACTGTCCATAGACCTTTTGCACAGAGGTTTGGTTAGTAATGGAGTACTGTGGTTTGCAGTTTCTTGTTAATGGGATTTTTTTCACCTGGAAAACTAGGGGGTGAGAAGGCTTATGGGTCTGACAGAGGAGCAACCTGTTTGGTTGCAGATGGTCTTAGGGATAGGGATGTCTGGTATATAACTATTAAAACAGCTTATTTGTGGGTCCTACCTGTATTTCCTTTTCCTTTTGTACCCCTTCCCATTCTATAAACAGGATATGCTAAGAGGAAGAGTATCCTTCAAAGACTCCAAAGAATAAAGCCAAATGTTTGCAGGGAGCAATATCTTCAAAATTAGTTATGGGCTTTGGGGAAGTGGAAGGGTAAGTTGGGTGAGAGAGGGGGCAGGCTAAGGCCTTAGTATTGGGAAAGGTGGGAGAAATGGAGAGTCTTATTTAGCAACTGTAGGATGTAAGCATTTGAAATCTGCCTATTGAGCAGAACTACCTGCTTTCTGTCAATAGATTATATGAGTGAGCCCACTATGGGCAAGATGTCCAAGTGGCTGGAAGTGGCTTGGTCCTACAAAATCTCCTCTACTATGAAGAGACCACTAAATGTTAGCCAACCTGAGTGATAAAGGCTGAGTCCCACTCCAGCCTAGGCCTCCATGTCATTGTGTGTCCTTGTATACCATGTTACTCCTGAGGGTTCTGAGCAATTGAAGAGGGAGCCCATGCATGAAGAAAACTGCAATTCAGAATACCCAAGGTCATTACTGATGCGTGTAGCCATAGAGCAGAGTCATGGAGTTTAGAGCCAGAAGAAAATTTAGAGTATGACATGCCCAAATCCCCTCATGAAAATCAATTAACAAAAATTATATAGCCAAACATTCACATCGGTGCCCTGTAATTAGTAACTGGAGTTTGAGGTACTCAACAAGGTAATAAAGCCTATTAACAGCCGTCAGATCCATGGAGTCTCTCTGGCACAGCTAGTGAGTTAGCAGCTGCTCACTGGGTGAAGTGGTTGAAAGGAAGGAAATACTGTGGCTCTGAGTCTGTTGGGCCCCATCCAGCCTGGGCCAGTCACACCCACATTTCCCTTTCTGGTAAAATTGAGCAGAATTTCTCTCATTCATCTGGGGATTGAAGGAGAATCAAATATTGAGGGACAAATCACCCCATTCCATTTAAGAAGTAAGAGCATAAGCTTATTTGAATATTAACCAGAGATGGGTTCATCATGCCATTCGCCCAGATTAGTGAGCAAACCACCTGGACATAGCATTGAGACCCAGCCCTTTGAAACTTCAGGCTGTCTTCCAGAATCCTTTCCTCCAGATTTCCACCCATGCCCCAGTGGGTCTTCCAACCCTCTCTGTGCTCAGGAACTCTTTTTCTGATGTGGTTCTCTGTCAGGAAGCCTTTTTTCTGTAGTCTACTACTTCCATAGTATATTCTATTCATCCTTCAAAAGCCAGTTCAGCAGGGACTTGTTTTCTAAAATACAAGGAACATTGATCACTCCTTTGCCCATAGTTCTGTTAAAGCAGCCCATTATTCTGTAGTGAATTGCTTGTTTATCTGTAAGTGCGTGCATGTTAGGATCTCGTGGGGGGTTTTGGGGTTTTTTTGGGGGGGGGAGGGGGTTTCCTCCCACCTTCACATAGAGCCTGGTATGAAGTAGTTACCTAACAAATATCCCTGAGTATATGGATAGACAGATGCATAGACAGATGTCCCAAAAAGCTGCTCTCCTGGTCTTTTATGTAAATGTAAACTCTGTAAGGGCAGAGATGTTAGTCTGTTTTGTTCACTGCTGAATGCCCTAGCACCTTGAATAGTACTTAGCACATAATAGGTTTCAATAAATACTTGAATGAAACACAATTTTTTCAAAGTTTTAGGAAGCTATTGGACTTGTGCTCACCAAGTGTGGTTAAGAAGAAAGTAACCCTTCACATCCATGATGATTCTTTACTTTGCAGTGGGTTGGCAACGTTGTCACCTTCAGAACTTGCCTATTGTGACTTTCTTCTGGTCCCTTCTTATCAGTGAGAGTTGGTAGGAGCTCAGTTATTTCTCCAGTTCAAGAAATAGGGAATTTTTAAGCGAATGTGAGTTTTAGGTGTCAACATCAGAACAGATGTCAGTTTAAAATGTGTTTATAGGGGCTCCTACATGGCTCAGTTAATCATGATCCCAGGGTCCTAGGATGGAGCCTCACACTGGGCTCCTTGTTCAAGGTGAGACTGCTTCTCTCTCTCCCTCTCCTGTGGCTTGTGCATGTGCTGTCTCTGCGTCTCTCTCTGTGTCTCTAATCTTAAAACTTAAAAAATATAAAATTTGTCGATAGCATTTACTTTTCCTCAGCTGTCTTTCCTGGTGTATCATTCGCTACCAGGAAATTGTGGCGAGGGGCGAGGAGGTGCAGTTGTTTGTTTTTAGTTTGCACAGAAAGGAGAGAAACTGTTGAGTTGCAGAGAGTGTTTGAAATAGTACTGGGATTTTTCCCAAGCTACTCTGACTGACAGCTTGATGGAGAAAGATGAACAGTTCTTTTTGCCAACTCCAAAGCAAACCAGGCCTTGTTTACGATGAGTGTGGCAAGTGGCAGGACAAAGCTTGTGCTAATAGTGGACACAAGAAATGGAGGGGAGTGTCCCTGTTTTGTTTAATGATCTTTGCCTTGTACCTATCAGCGCTCTGCTTACAGTAGGCTATTAAATGCTGGTGGTGCATTTAAATGTTTAAATGTTTGATGAATTGTATCATCAAAAAAGGTGGTAGAGACCAGATCTTTGAACCTCTCCATTTAACACTGAAAATGACAGTTCCTGGAAGGGGAACATTCAGCTTCAGGTGCCTATAGTAGCAATGTCCGGACTGGTGTGCAATGTGGATCCTGTGGGGTTTAACTTGTGGGATATTGGGATTGGTCATCATGAGATGTGTTAAAGTGGGATTTTCAGTATTTTTGAATCCAGGAGTAGGTTTTAGTACTTATTGTTTGTCTACTGAGCTTCATTTGGTACCCAAATATATGACTTAATAACAATTAGGATTATTGGTCCATACATGTCTTCTGAAAGAAAAGTGGAAGGCACTAAAGAACACAAGGGACATGTTGATTTATTCACTTGTTCCACTTAGAGATTGCATATTAAGCGTACAGTGCTGCACTTGGTGTCTAGTGGAAGAGCACTGTGTAAAAAATATAGCATTTGGAGTATAATCCTGGCTCCTTGCTTAACTACTCTGCATTTAATGAACTAGGAGTTTTGTGTCTTCACCTCAACATTAGACTTGGAGAACATCACAGAATGCAGAAAGCATTCACCTAGTGTGCTATTGATATTAACTGCCTGAAGTGCTCTGTTGAGAAGAAATGAAGCCACATTGAAGGCATAGAGTAGATCAGTGCTATCTGTGATTGGCTGTTGATGTCTGTTATTGGACAATGGGTTGAAGGTTATGGTGTGTGTGCAATTTAATTGCCATCCTGGGCCAGATGATCTGGGAAGTTCCACTGCCTGTATACTATTGCTCCATAAGGTTGAGTCTTTGCCTTCTAAGAAGTTAAAACTTCTGCAGATGGGTATTCTGTGTCATTTAATTTAAAAAACATTGAATGGCAACTGAAGCAACATAATGATTTTGGATCCCTCTTTAAGTGGAGAAATGGCAGATTTCCTGCAAGCACCTCCCCTCCCCCAGGTCACTGGCCTTAAACAGAACAAAACAAAGGTATGGTTCTCCTAATCAATCTTGTTTCCATGTATTTTGATGAAGGGTACTGACACTAATCCCAGCGCACCAGTAAGATTCTTCCTGAGTTACTATTTAGCCTAAATGGAAGTTTAGTCATCTATGCCTCATTTCAGTGAAAACCTTGAATCTTTAAATAAGTCACATGAAGTTTAAAAATATAAGCAAGAGCCTTTTTGTATATTTTGGTCTAGGAGACAGATTTAACTCTAATTTGAAATTGTGTTTCATTAGGGATGTTTTCTTTTGACTGTGGGGTTTAAATTAAGGTTGTTATACATAATAGTGTTAGCCTAGGGAGGGCTGGGAAAGGTCGTTAAATATGGACCAAATTTATAAGATGATCTGTTTGTATGCATATATGCAATCAAATGATGGCTCTAGAATAATTATTTTTAAATTGTGCATTCCATTTTAAAGAATGGCAATTGATACAGAGCTTTAGAAGCCTAAACAGAATCAACCAAATGAGGCCAGTGGATGCTTAACAAGTGATTCTCTAAAGTGTTTTACTTCTAATAAATGTGATAGAATGCCCCTTGTCACATGTGCCTTATTGTGACCCAGAAGTACACTCTTAAGTCATATGATACCTCTAAAAACATAAAAGCGGGGTTAATTGAAGAGGGGAATTTAGTCCTGTTTCTCCACATATAGAGGGGTTTCACCATGTGTGATATTCCTAAACTCTCTAAAAACAAATGATAAAAAACCATGTCCAATTGGAACTAGAAAGTTTCTATGTGGTTCTTGCCTCTTGTTTTATACTGGAAAGGTGAGGCTGTTTGTCGTAAGGATCCCTGGTGAGTCATGGCAGAACTAGGCATCCCATCAGGAACTCTTGACTCTTAGTCAAATGCCTGTTCTTTCCCCAGATAATTAAGAGAGTAGTATATAAAACAGGATGAAGTCATGTGAATGTCACAGAAGAAATGGGAGTTCTTAATGATTTGGCTTTTGGAGTCCATGTCCTTTTAAAGCTGTTGTGAAATCTTCTCTGGGATATTGATATGTTGCATCATTTCTGACCCTAAGAAATAGATGATTTTTCCCTTCTAGTTCTTTCCCTTCTGTTGCGGCTACCCAAAAGCTCCTGGCTAATGCTCATGTGGAGTCTCTACAGTTGTATTGATCAGTATGGGTTCAGTATATTGGCTTCCTCTTTTCTTCAGAACTGACTTTTTTTTTTATGGCATATCTGCCCTTTGCTGTAAGTTTCTTCAAATCCTCTCTGGAGGAAAGTAGGAGAAATTAATAAGCACAAACATATTATTTTAGAGCAAACAGTATCTTCCTAGCAGCTGGAATAACTTCTTATCTAGAGGTGGTGGTGGCATTCTTTCAATGAACTTCATCTGATGAGCTCTCTAGATGAGAGGATGAACCCTTTGGAGGACCCAGGGTTCAAACTGAAGATAAGATCTCTGTGTAGATGAAGTGGGACAAGGAGGACCATAAGATAATTAAGCTGAGCACAGATGGGGGAGGAGGTGGTCTAATGGGGACTCTTCCCTCTGGCTCCACAGATTGTCTATAATATGAATGATCAAGAGAGAGTGAGGATGGTAGAATTTCTCATGGAAGTCAGTGAGAAATTGGGGCTGGTGAAAATAGGGCTGTCTTTTCTGTAGGTGATAGCACAGGAACAGAGTCAGCTGACTAGATGAAGTCCCAAACACTGGAGTTACACGTGCTTAACAAACCACACCTCAGCATTTGGAAACCCCAGATGGAGCTTCTGTTCATGTGTTGGAAGCATCAAGGGGAACAGAGCAAGTTACCTAATGTAAATCCCAGCAGAGCTAGCAAGGGGGAAGTCTCCATCTAACAAGCCCTTCCGAAAGATCATCCAGGCCTCTTTCCCTCTTGGACTAGTCAGACTATGTGCTTGCCATCATAATCTGATTTTAAGTTAACTACTGAGTAGAGTTATAAGGACCTTTTAATGATACTGAACATTGGGTTCAGGGTATTATCTATTCCACTTTCTGACCTGAATGAATCGGCCATGAAATTGCAAGAATACTATAAGATATTTAGGCTATGCCTCCCCATCCTGTTTCTCTTGTTCTCTTTTCATTTTTGGGAGAGGAGAGGTGGTTTTAAATAGTTTCTTAGGTCTTTGAACAATGTTCCATAGGAGCGGATCCACTGTATTTCATGCCTTGGATGTGTTTACAGAGGCTAGTGACCAGCTTCCTGATAGTGAGCAGAGTGATTTGATAACTAGGTAACAGATCACCCTTGTTTGCCTTTGTAGTTGAGTGGACTATATAGTATCTGGGAAAGTCAAACTAGGAGCCAGAAGCCCAGCACTGGCTTCCAAACACTTGTGTTTGGATGTACGTTAGGCACGTGAAACCCAACGCGTGCAAAGCAGAGCTTGTGACTCCCCTCAGGTCTCCTCCCCCCACCCCCTCTACTCTTCTGTTTACCCCCAACCCTTAGAGACCAGCGTCCTCTTCTCCCATGCTGTCATGGCCTGATCACTTCAAACCTTGGTCCTCCCCTCGCCGGTCACTTCACTCCATCCCCACTGCTATAGCCTTGGGCCACACCTTTGGCTCTTCTCATCTAGATTGATGTGACCTCCTTGTGCATCTCCATCCCATTCATATCACCTTGTTGCCAGAGTGATGGCTCCAGGAAGCAGATCAGACCCTGTCTCTCTTTGTTTGAAGTCCCTCGGCAGCTTTCCTTAACCTTCCTGATAAACTGCATATTTCTTAGGGTGATGGTGAATGAACTGCCCTTGTTTCTGCCCTGTCCTTGTTCTCATCATATCCTCCACATGATTCCCAGGCTGGAAGCAGGATGAGCTTAAAATGAAGCAGGCAGCTTATTAAAAAAAAAAAAAAAAGTGGAGACACACACTTGCTACTGACTAGGAACTCCTATGTGAGAACTGAAATTGTGGGTGCCTCCCTCACTTGGGCTTAGGAATAGGAAAGGGGGGTCACCTGGTTAAGAAAGCCTCCCTGTCTCTTTACTCTCAGTACCTTCCTTTCTAATAGAATAAGAAGTTACTAATAGAAGGCCCCTTTTTTCAAATAATTTCATCTTTTTTCTTGATATCCAACTGTTCTGTTTTCTGGGAGGCTAGAGCCAGGATTTCCTGATCCAGAATCTTCCAGCTTCTAGCCAGGGCTAGAAACTTCCATGCTCTGTGTCTAGTGTCCTTTTGTTCCTGTCAGGTGTAACCTTCCTCTCTCTTCCTGGAACACTAGGGAGGGTGGCTACGACTTGCTGTACCTGAGCAACTTGGTGTCCAGGAGGACCTGGAAGAGGCAAGCTCAGGTGGTCTGGTCAAATACCATGGAGGGCCAGAGTCCTAGCTACCCAGCTCGTGGGCTCCTTAAGTGCCCCTCCCCCCCATTTCCCTCAGGTGGTGAAAATGTCTGCTTCAGGCCATGGCTTTGTGGTTGACTCATCTGAAAGTTCTGGGGAATAAAATAAGACAGCCTGAAAATGGCCAGAATGCATGAGGCATCTGCCAAGATTGGACCTATTGTGATGTTTGGCCTGGTTGCCTCTCTCGAGTGCTCAGGGGTGGTAGAGGAAATGGAATCCATTTAGTTCCCCCGTGACTGCCCCCCACCATGAATAGCCTGAAGAGGGTTTTCTTGTGAAAATGTCTGCTTCAACCTTCTGTTTCCAGCTCGTGTTTTATTGTCTCCCCCCTCTTCTGCTGCTGCTATTTTACTGCCTCTACCCTGACAAAGCACCAGGTTTATTCTCTCGCTCTGTGTGTTGGCCCGCTTGGGTGTCTAACCAATGTATCAGCCTCAGCTAATACATTAGAATTTGAATAAATGTATAACAGCAGGTAGCAAGTGACTGGTGACAGGGTGACATATTGACTTAATATCTTGTGTAATGTGATATGAAGGATGTGCCTTTTGGTGTGTATTTTCATTTTAATTATTTTTTGTTGCTTTTCTTAGGCAGACACTTGTAGGCAGTTTTGAGTAATTGTCTGAAATCATTAACATGTTTATTAAATAAGGAAGCAGAGTGCATTATCTAGCGAATCAATTATGTAAATGCACAAAAAGCATAAGAAATTAGTCTTTAACTGTTGCTGAACTGCATCCATTTTCTAAATTATAGATGAAAGTTGCTGTGTGCCTGTGCCCGCATTGGGGCGGGGGGTGGCAGTGAGAAGGGAAGGATATTTAGATGCATTCCCCTTTCTCCAAGTTTTAAAGCCTCAACAATTATGTTTTTTTGGTTTTGTATTTTTTTTTTTTTTTGAGAGGGGGTATTCCTGAGGTACAACAACTAGTAGGGATTTATGTAGATCCTTGGTGTAGATGACAACAGATGGTCGACAGTGAGAAACAGAGCAGTCTCCATTGAAGGGTCTGGGTGAAATGATAAAAACAGTGAAGCAGAAGCAATAGCATCGTTCCTCTGGATAACAACAAAACTATCTAGGTTCAGAATTCTCAATATATTTTTGTAAGACAAACCATTGTTCATTCTGAAGACTTATAATTAAAATCTTTAAAAAAAAATTCCTGTTTTCTCAAGTCAAATGTTTGGTAGCATTGGCATTTTTCATTAGGGAAGCAGTTGCCCCAGATAATTGGGAACACACTCAAAGTACCCCCTCGCCCCCTAACTCAGACAAATAAATTATCTCAACATTTAAGAGAAGCATCATCCTTTACTTTATCTTTTTATTATATGGTTTTCTTTTTTTTCTTCTTTCTTTCTTTCTTTTTTTTTTGTCTCACAATTTTGTCTCTCCCCCTGACAGAGTCAAATAGTCACCCAAACATACACAGGCTTCCATTTTTTTGATCTTGAGTTTAAATGACTAAAACAAAAGTACTGAACTCCTACCTCTGCTCTTGGCTGAACAGATTTCTTCTGAGACTCATGATGGAAATCCAAAGAGGAAGACTGGCGCAGAGATCTCACCTGCTTTGAATTCTTTGGGAAAGGTTTAGGATCAGATTAAAGCCTCCTCAAAAGGAGATGGTAGGTAGATGAAGGCTAGAGTATCTAGTATGTGAGACTTTAGCTTTCTGAGCTAGGGAGAGACATTTGCCTGTTACTATTACTGTGTCGACTTTAAAATGGAAATCAGGGCACGTGGCTGGCTTGGTCAGTGGAGCTTGCTACTCTTGATTTTGGGGTTGTGAATTTGAGCCCCATGTTGGGTATAGAGATTATTTAAAAATAAAATCTTAAAAAAATAATAAAAGGAAATCCTACCACTTAGACTTAATTACACCAGCCATTTAGGTTACCAGGCGTTGCTGACAAAATACTTTGGAAGCCAAAAGAAATATAATGGGAGGCAGAAGGATCTTTTAGAAAGAGGTAAACACAGATAATGGACTGGCCATGGCTACTTTTAAGTAGTATTACATATTACTGGTCATTTAACCTTTGTGTACTCTGTTGGCATATTGGTAATCTGGAATAAGACGTAACTCCTAGGGTTTTGGAATTAAATTAGAATCTATATCAGGGTCTCTATGAGCCCTCAATATAATTCATACAACAGTAATTCAGTAGTTCAGTTTCCTTTCCAAAAATGTTAATAACTGCTAGGATTTAAGTTAAATTGGTGTAGTCTTCTCTGCAGAAGACATACATCTAGAGACTTGATACAGATTTATGCATGTAGGAGTATGTTTATGATACTATAAGAGAATCCAGAAGATAGTCTAGCGATAGTAGAATGCAAACAAGAAAGTTCTTCTCAATACAGAAAATATCTTAAGGCATAGGCTATAAACCTAACGTTATGGGGAGATATTTTGACTTCAGGTTTTCTTTTCGGCCACTATTAAAAAGTAATACATATACATGGTAAAAAAAAAATCATCACAGTTTTTAAAAGGATGAATGAATGACAATGAAACATGTGACCTATCCATTCACTTCCAGATTGACTCCAAAGAAATAACTGGTGGTAATAGGCTTTGTGACTATTTTGGGTATGCATAAGAATTATTCCTATAGATTCAGGATGTAACGGATGCTGGGCCAAAGGGTATAGGCACTTTCAATTTAGAAATATAAGCAAATTGTCTTCCAAAGAGGTCTTAAGGATTGGAATTCCTCAACAATGTATGAGTATCAATATTAACAATGCTGTGAGAAAAAAAAAAGAACAATGCTGCGTTGGCAATCATTTTTATCTAACAGGACAAATGGTACTTACTGTTGTTTTTAATTTGGGTTTTGTAAATTGCAAATGGAGTTGAACATCTTTTGTGTGTGTTCATTAGCCATTTGCTTTTCTTTTTCTCTGAATCTGGTCTTACTAACCACTGAGGCTGCTAAGCTGTGCTACCCAGATTCCCTTCAAGAAAGAAGTTCCCTTGGGAAGCCTGGTGGCTCAGTGGTTTAGCACCACCTTTGGCTCAGGGCATGATCCTGGAGACCTGGGATCGAGTCCCACATTGGGCTCCCTGCATGGAGCCTGCTTCTCCCTCTGCCTGTCTCTGCCTCTCTCTCTCTGTGTCTCACGAATAAATAAAATCTTAAAAAAAGAAAGAAAGAAGTTCCCATTCCCTATGCTGCTGCATAGTCTCTAGCAGAAGGAGCTCCATGACCAGAGCCCCTTTTGGGATCTTCAGCTGAAGAGAACCTGCTGCCCTCAAGTCTTGCTCCTTTCCAGAGAATATCCTTGTGCAACTATTAGGCCATTTGGGACTCTAAGGGCTCATCTCCTTGCTACCAGTGTGTCAATGCCTGTCTCTGCCCCAATTCCTGAACTCTTTGTTGTGATTTCATTGCTGTGTCCCCAATTTTGTGCAGCCCTGGCTCTTTCTCTCCCCATGGGGCTTGACCCTCAGAAACTCCTGCCCCCCCTCTCCTGCATCTCTAATTCTGTTTCCTGGAGAGCCTCATGTGCAAAACCAACCTCGCTCATTTTGACACCAGGGTTTTTTGGTCCTTTCCTAAATGACTTGAAGGCCTCTGTTTGAGAGAAATTCACCTTTTGTCTCACTTAGGAACTGCAAATATTTTTCCCCTTTCTCATTTGTTTTTCACTTTGTCATTGGTACTCTTTGCCTTTCAAATGTTTCAACGGCGAAAGCGAATTTATCAGCTCTCCTTCCTTGTATTTTATATTTTAATTTATGGCATTTGGTTTTTGTCCCTTGCCTTGTAGGGCCTTCCTTTTGGGAAGATTTTTTGTTTCCTTTTTCTTTTTTTTTTTTTTTTTTTGTTCTAACAACTTTATTTTTTACATTTAAATTTTTGAGCCATCTGGGATTTATTTTGATGTAGGACATGAGAATAGAACCCGCATTATTTCCCCCCCTCATAACTGGCCAATTGTACCAACATATTTATTAGACAATCCATCATCCTCCCACATCTGAAATGCCAACTTTTATTATATAATAAATTTCTGTGTGTATTATGTCTATTTCTGAAATAAATTACCCCATTTTTCTCACTATTCTTTTGATAGTAACAAACTGTTTTAATTACCTTAGCTTTATAATATGATTTTATATCATATATAACATATGTTCTATATATATATGTTTAACAACCCCATATTTCTTGACCATTCCCAAAGGTTAATTTCCCAGGCACATTTTAATTTTTTTTTTCATACACGTTTTAGAATTAACTTCCCCAGTTTCAAAAATACTCTAGTTGGCATTTTTATTGGGATCACACTAAATTTACAAAGTATTGTGGTGGGGGATAACCTGTTTAGTTTGTCTGATCTGTGAACAAAGTGCATCATTCCATTAATTTGTCACTTTTTATGGCTCACTGTAGAATCTTAAGGTTTTTTAATTCTATATGCTTTAAAATTTTTCTTGAAAAATGTATGTCCTTCTGCTCTTGTGAATTGTACCTTCCCTATACTTAGTTGGCTTTGGTTTGTATAAGTAAAGCTATTGCAGAGGAGTTTTGTGACCCTCTACTTCAAATTTCTTAGTGTTTTCATTCATTTAATAGTTGATTCTTTTTGGTTTCCTAGGTTGATACAGGTATCCTCTGCAAAAAATAATAATTTTGCCTTTCCCCAATTTTTTAATTTGTGACTGTATGGACTCCTTGGGCTGCCATAACAAAATACGATAGACCGGGGAAGGGCTTCATAACAGAAATTTATTTCTCAGTTTTGGAGGCTGGGAGTCCTAGCTGAGGTGGGGGAGACAAGGGAAAGTAGGAACTCTTCCTTATCCTTCTGTGTGGACTATTCTTGTAAGGGCAGGGCCTCACCCTTATGACCTCTTTTAATTTTAATTACTTTCTTCAAACACAGCCACACTGGGAGGGTTAGGGCTTCAATGTATGAATTTTGGGGGTGGCGGGGCACAAATACTCAGTTCATAACAAAGACTTTCTCCTAACTGCATTGGCTGGTGCTAATCGGAAGGTGTAAAATTGTAGTGTTGGTAGCACCCACTCTTGTCCTGATGACAGTGCTGCTTATGTGGTACCATGAAGCCTGATTCTGGCTTTTGAGCTAAGATCCAGATATATCAATATATTTGCCATAGTTAGCAGTATTCATAGATTTCTATTTTAACACATTAAATCATAGTAGACTTTATCAGTTGCTTTTTTAGCATATATGAAGATCATAATGTCTTTCTTATTTAGCCTATTAATGTTATGAGTCATAGAAGTAGAATTTCTGTTTTCAAATGATCATGGTATCCCTGAAATTAGTCCTGGTTTGTTGCTGTATCTTAATGCTCTTAATGTGCTGCCGGATTATTTGTTAACGTTTGAGTTAATATTTTTACATCATTGTTTATAAGCTAGATGGATCTGAATTTTCTTTCTTGAGTTATTTTTGTCAGGTTTGAAATCAGTGTTAAAGCTGTTTCAAAAAAATAACTTGGAAGTTTTATTTCCTGAATACATATATAAGCATTTCAATGTGAATCAGTATAAAACAGCTTATTGTCGGTGTCTTTCTTGGTGTTGCCCTAAATGTTTTTGGAGGAAAATATTTGAATTAACAATAATTTTCAGGGTTGGGCCTGCCCTCTTGGAGCTGAAAAAGAAAGATGGAGAGAATAATAGATATATTCCCGAGGAACTGAGAATTGTGCCTGCAGGTGCTATGAGAAGGTGGGGAGCTGTAGACTTCAGCTAGAACACTGGGAATCCACAGAAAAATCTTGGAGATATTTAGGGTAAGAACAAAAACAAAAATCCTTTATAAATTCGTCTATATTGTATGTAGTCTGAGATGATGAATCTGGATGTATTCACACAGTTATCCTGTAGCACAACATGAGAAGGGTAAATGCTGTCCTAGTTCCTTGTGCTTCCCTCTTTGAATCTTATGTTCCTTGGTCTTAGCTTCCTGTCCCTGCACCTTCCCCACAGAGCCCAGGCAGGATCCACCTGTTGGCACTTACTGGCTGAGCACCAGGACTCTTATTTCTCCTTCCCTCAAAGGCCCACCCTTGGTACGGCAGCTCCTTGCTAAGAAAGTGTTAGGTTGATCCGAGCTCAAGTGGAAATAGGTGATGATGGTTTGTTTCTCTGCCTCCAGAAGGGGATCCATTTGTATTTTTCAGGGTGATTTGACCACCCTTAAAGCAAAGGAGTGGGTGGTGGTGACCTACTAGGCAGGCCTGCACAGTCTGTGTGTGTGTCTGATGGAGCCACACTTCTAGCTTTGGCTGTTATGGGTAGGGTTGATTTTATACTAAAGACATGAAGCCATGATACTACCTGATTCAGCCTTAGCAGTCTTAATCTTTAAAGGCGTCTGCTTTTGTAAAGTCTTTTTCTGGTTTCTCCTTTGGTAATTTTTTTTTAAAGATTTATGTATGTGAGAGTGAGAGCAGTAATGTGTGCCTATGTGGGCACGGGGAGGGGCAGAGGGGGGCAGGCAGAGAGAATCTCAGGTCATCTCTGTTCTGAGCACAGAGCCCAATGCTGTGGATTCCACAACCCTGAAATCATGACCTGAGCTGAAACCAAGAGTTGGACGCTTAACTGACTGAGCCACCCAGGCACCTCACCTCTAGTAGATTTCTAAAATTGAAGGCCTTTTTTTTTTTTTTTTCCTAGTTTCTCTTTCCCTCTTTCCCATGCTGGACAGTGAGATTAAATTGGATCATTCTTCTGCCTCCCCCCCCCCCCCTTCTCTTTCTGGGTCTCTCTCTGCTAGTCCTGAGCAATTTTGTTAGAATTTTTAAAAGGGTGGAAGATTATGTAATATGTGTATTGGTTTAAAACCATCCCAGTCACAAATTACTGTGATTAAATTCTTCCAAATTCTACATTCATTTCCAACTTGTCTGAAAAATTTACTTCTAATGACCTAGACTGAAGAACATTGTGCATAAGACCAATCTGTGAATACTGCTTCGACCCTGGAAGTCAATATGCCTCTCCTTTCTAAAATATATATAAGTCTCTAAAATATGAATATAGCCTTGTGAAGTATGGACGGAAGTACTTGATCAGTTTTTTGGCTTTAAAAATAGGGTTTTTTTGGGTCCAATTTCCACTTTCCCGTTGCGATACTAACAGATAAGAGGACTGCAAATAGAAGGAAGTTCGTAGGATTTAGGGTTCTGAAAGGAGGTTTCTTGTGTGAAAAACAGCTTTTCTTGACAAGCTGCTTGTCAAGGTTTTCAGCAGCCTCTCTTCTCATTTATTTATTTGGTTTGAGGGAGTTAGGAAGGTGTTTGGTGTATTTTGTGCTGGCAGCTCACACGTCAAAAACACAAGACTAAAATTATCCTCCACATATGAATATACAGTAGTTTCTTCTTCCTTTCCCCCTCCCCCTAGAGCACCAGTGCTAAGCCCTAGAAAAAGGACTGACCCCTGGGAAAACTGCCCTGAGGTGAACCCCTGTGCTTCTGCTCTGGATTTCCTGTGCTCCTGCTGGCTATTCCTTAGGAGATTGCCCATGGGGGTTCCCTGCCTCACCAGCCCCCTCCCCAGTGGTTTCTCACCTCTGCTGTCAGCCATTGGAACTTCTCTTTCCTGGTTCCATTGCTTTCTAGCATTGAAAGAGTTTGGGCAAAAATTGTTTTGCGTCTGGCAGTGCTAAACTGGAAGTAGTTAGGAGCTCCTGGTTGATGGGAACTAGGATGAAGACCTATAGAGAAAGTGTGGAAATAGAGAAAGAAAACTCCAGTTGGCTGTCACTTAAAGCCTAATGGTCTATTGGTGATTGGTTGTCCTTATTATTGGTGGCTTTAAAAAAAAATATATTTGAGAGAGTGTACATGAGCTGGGGGAGGGGCAACGAGAGACAGACTCTCAAGCAGACTTCCTGCTGAGGGGTAGAGCCTGGTATAGAGCTCTGTCTCATGATCCTGAGGTCATGACCTGAGCCAAAACCAAGAGTCAGACACTTCACCAACTGAGCCACCCAGGCACCCCTAGCATTTTCATTTCTTAACCTTGAGGCATTTACACACTTAGATGTTGGTTTGTTTAGTAGACTGACCACTGCATTAAAGCGATGTCAGTCTAATGGCCTCTTTATTTAACTTAACACTTTCAGGGCATTGTCTGGGAGTTCTAGCAGAGAACCATTAGAGCATAAAGTGTTAGAGATGACACTTAAGCAGGATCTTTAAGAGGAGTAGAATTTTGACAGGAAGTTATCAGGCACGCACACCTATTTGTGCTGGTCAGTTAAGTTACCTACCAGGTAACAGAATTCTTAATTTACTTGAAAAGCACCTATACACACAGGCCTTAAAGGAATCACGGTATTGCTGAAAATTTTAGGCACTGTGGCCTTTTCCCAAAACCTAAAGCAAGTGAAGTCAAAATTGACGCCCCCCCCCCCGCCGTCTTTGCATTTTTGGAAGTGAACAGACATGAGCAAAATGAGACAATTGACATGTCAGGGAGAAATTTTTTCTCAAAAAATAAGTTCAACATTGTACATTCAGTGTACTGTGAATGTATATGCATACCAGTGGTTTCATTTATAGCAATACAACTGAAAATGTGCAAATGAAATCTGGGAAGTGCTAAATGGTGTCCTCTAGCATCTAGCAGAACTTTTCTGGTCTGAGAAACTTCCATTCAGGTAACTGTTCCATTTGGTCCAATTTATCTAACTATATTTTTAAAGAAAATGTAGGAAAAGAAGCTAAAATGATGGGAAAACAAAATGAAAAGCTTCTGAGAAAACATGTTTGTATTTTTTTGTGATTTATTTTTAGATTATTTTTTCCCCATCAGATCTTAGGCTCACTCTGTCCCATCTGGCCCCTGGCACCAGCCACTGAGGGTAGGACAGAAGGTGAGTGCTGTCCTGTGGTCGGGTTTCTGGATTTCATCAGAGATTGAGGAACAAGGGGATTCACCTGAAATCTCCTTGCAGACTCCTCTGCAAAGTGCTCTGCTTCTGCTAACAAGAATGCAGTCCCTTAAAAGCCACAGGGTTACTGTCCAGCTATGACGTTAGGTGGCCCCTGGGTTGACTTGATCACACTTTCCCCTGAAAATCAGAAACCTTTCTGTGAATCTATCCACAAGTTGACATCCTCAGATCCTCCTCATACCTTTGTCCCGGTCTGACTTGTATTGAATAGATTGTTCATATGTTGGCATGTTTCTGTTTAAGAAAGTAAACAGGAATTTGGGTCTTTGTAGGCAAAATGTTCTAATATAGACTATTTTTTTAAAAGATTTTATTTATTCATGAGAGAGAGAGAGAGAGAGAGAGAGAAAGGCAGAGACACAGGCAGAGGGAGAAGCAGGCTCCTTGCAGGGAGCCCGACGTGGGACTTGATCCTGGGACTAGAGGATCATGACCCGAGCCGTAGGCAGACGCCCAACCTCTGAGCCACCCAGGCGTCCCTAATCTATATTACTTCTTATCTGTTAAGTTAGACAAGTGTTTCCAAACTGATCTCTGTGGAACATTGCTGATTGGTGAGGGCGTTGTAGTTGTTCTGTAGAAAATCTTGCCCTGGTCAGTTGAGTTTGGCAAAACACTACCTGCTGTATCTGCCCTTGGTTGCTTTCCTGTGAACACTGGCATATTAAAGACCAAGAAATGTATCCTTAGAACAAAGTTTTTAACTTGTCTGCAAAAACTTTTTCTGCTTAGAATGACTTCCCCACCCCCTCAGTACCTCTTAACATCTGAGGGACACGGGTATTCCACAGAACAGTCTAGACGATGCAAAACCCGGCCTTCCCCTGCTTCTTGTAGGAGTTTCTCTTTCTGTGGCTCATGAGCTTTTTGCTGATGGTAGTAGTTTGATCTTGAGTCATGAGGGGACTGGGATTTCTTGCTGTAGAAAAGCTCACACATTTTGCAGAAGGGTTTCCAAAGATCTGTGCTTAAAACAAGCAACTGTTGCAATTGGAGCATTTTCAGAGTGGTCTTCTTTGCCCCAGGGGAGTAATGACAGCCAACCTGAAGCAGTAAGTTTTCATATTGTGTAAAGTCTGCTCTCTGAATATTTTTATTCATACATCACTCAGCATACACAGAACCATCTAGCTCCATCCCACGTCTACGTGAGTCACTTTTTTTAAGTACTTCTTTTTTAAAAAGTGTCTCATGCACATAGATAATTAGAGAAGAAAAAAATGAGTAAAAATAAATCATGTTGTTTAATTTTAAAAACTCAAATGGAGCTTAAGAACTGAATACATATGTTTCTCACTTTCTTGGATTACCAAGAATTACCACCTTTGTTCTGGTCCTATTCCAAGCTTGGGAGTTAGCTTTTTTTTTTTTTTTTTACCATAAAAATGAATGATAGGAAAACAGCATGTCAAAATAGAGGCGATACTGTATTAAAATCTCTTGAACAACTCAATATAAATAAAGCATGTAAAAGTGTGTTACAACCATATGCTTCAGGTTAACGGCCCCTTGTATTTCTCTTTCCAGGGTAATTATGTTGTCTGGATGGACAATAACTTTTCAGTTTATATGCTCCTCTTTCAAGATTGTTGCCCAGGAAATGGAATGTTTAAAGTTATTCATTATTGTTGAGTGGATTTACTGATTGTGTGATATTTGTTAGAATTGTAACTTGTTACCAATTATTTCATCATTAAATTTAATACACGAAATGTGTAATTTTATAGCTGTCCATTACTGCATTAATTTAATCAGCAAGAGTGGCACTCATCTATGCACACATTTTATATGATAAAATGCTAAATGTAGTTTAGCACTGTTCTGAGTGCTGAGAGAGGAGGTGCATTTTGTGAATTTGGAGAATGTCTGTATTTGGGAAGACCCAGCCCGCTAACTGAAGCACAGTGATTCACGGCTGCATGCTTATGCCACTTTAACTGTGAACTCTATCTAGCTTCGGGCATACGGTGCCTAGGAAGGGGACGTGTTACAAATGAGGACAAGTGTGTGTGATGAATTAATGTGACAGGAAAGAGCTTAAGATCTATTTAAGAAAGGTTAAAATTCAAAAACACAAAAGACAATTGACCCTCAATGTCCAAGTACGGGCTTGCTTTATCTATTGAGAGAGAACATCTTTGACAGACCAGTAACTGCTGTAGTTGATATTTTGTGTTGTATGTGCTGAACATTAATGAATGATGATGGGCAGCCCAGGTGGTTCAGTGGTTGGTTTAGCGCCGCCTTCAGCCCAGGGTGTGATCCTGGAGACCCAGGATCGAGTCCCACGTTGGGCTCCCTGCATGGAGCCTGCTTCTCCCTCTGCCTGTGTCTCTGCCTCTCTCTCTCTCTCTCTCTGTCTCTCTGTCTCTCATGAATAAATAAATCTTTTTTTTTAAATGAATGAAGAAGAGTCTGCAGAGAAATGAAACCTGTTGGGAGTCCGTAGTATTCGGAAGTTTTAGAGTAAATCTAGATTTTGCTAGAATCTTACATTTTATTTGTATTAGGAAATGTTGGTCTTGTTTATTTGGTTCTAGAGAGAGAACTGCTCCTCCTTCATTGACTCTTGGTCACTTTGGTCTCCAGTCATTGGATATTGGACCATGCCTCCTTGGAATAGGGTAGATGCCGACATGGCATATCCTAAGAACTATCATATGCAAAGCGGAGGCCATCTTATCTTTGGACTTAAAATTCATAAATACCACATTTATTTTAATAGCACAAACTTGAGGAAGGGTTGATAACCTGTATGTGAAAGCACTGAACAAAGTTTCAAGTACTTTATAGGGACATTGGGTTAAAATTGCCATTATTGTGATCACCATCCTCAGCGTCAGTCTTGGGTTGGTTCATCATTCCTAGTTGTCTCTGAATTGTGTTATTTGGAAGTCATTAATTTAGAGAAATGCTCTGTTCCATGCCATGAGTGATTTATTTATTTTCTGTTTTATTGAGCTATAATTGACATACAGCATTGTTTAAGGTATACATGTAATGATTCACATATGTTGTGAAAGGTCTAATGCAGTAAGTTCAGTTAACATGTATCATCTCCTATAGATACAAAAAAGGAAAACTTTTTCCTTGTGATGAGAATCCTCTGGATTAAGTTAGCAATTTTTGGATATACCATACAGCAATGTTAACTATAGTCATCAGTTGGGACATTACATCTCCAGTATCTACTTCTCTTGTAACTAGGAATTTGTACCTTCTGAACACCATCCTATTTCCCTCTTTCTTCTGCCTCTGGTAACCACAAATCTGAACTCTTTTTAAAATAGGTTTATTTATTTTTAAATTTCACATAATGTGAGAGCATAAAGTATTTGATTTATTTCACCTAGCATAATGCCTTCAAGGTCCATCCATGTTGTTGTAAATGGCAGGATTTCCTTTTTTTATAGTTGAATAATCATTATATATGTGTGTACACAAACCCACAACTTCTTTATCTTGTCATCCATCAATATACGCTTAGGTTGTTTTCATGTCTTGGCTCTTGTAAATAATGCTGCTATGAATGTAGGAGTGCAGATACCTCTTCAACATAATGTTTTTGTTTCTTCCTGATGTATTCCCAGAAGTAGAATTGCTGGATGAAATGCTAGTTCTATTTTTAATTTTTTGAGACCTCTCCTTACTGTTTTCCATGGTGGCTGCATAGCTTACATTCTCACCAACAAGGTGTACAAGGGTTCTCTTTTTTCTACATTCTTGCTGGCATATTATCTCCTCTCTTTTTTGAGAATAGACACTCTAACAGGTATGATATGATATCTCAAGGTGGTTTTGATTTTCTTTTTCCTGATTCATGATGATCATGTTTCCAGGTACCTGTTGGCCATCATCAGTATGTCATTCTTCAGAAAAAACGTCTATTCAGAATCTGTGCTCATTTTTTTAAAGATTTTTATTTATTCACGAGAGACACAGAGAGAGGCAGAGGGAGAAGCAGGCTCCATGCAGGGAACCCCATACGGGACTCGATCCCGGAACTCGGATCATGCCTTGAGCCAAAGGCAGAAGTGTTCAACCGCTAAGCCACCCAGGCATCCCTCTGTGCTCATTTTTTTTTAATTTATTTTTTTAAAAGATTTTATTTATTCATGAGAGAGAGAGAGGCAGAGACACAGGCAGAGGGAGAAGCAGGCTCCATGCAGGGAGCCCAATGTGGGACTTGATCCCTGGTCTCCAGGATCACACCCTGGGCTGAAGGCCGTGCTAAACTGCTGAGCCACCTGGGCTGCCCTCTGCTCATTTTTTGTTTTGTTTTGGTTTTGCTGTTGACTTGCATGAATTTTTGATGTATTTTAGATGTTTACTCTGTATCAGATATATGGTTTCCAAATATTTCCTCCCATTCAGTAAGTTCCTTTTCATTTATGCTTTCCGAAAGCTTTTTAGTGGATGTAGTTACATTTATTTATTTATTTATTTATTTATTTATTTATTTATTTATTTATTTATTTTATTGCTTATGCTTTGGCTGTCCTATCTTTTAAAAAAAATTGTTCCTGGGATCCCTGGGTGGCGCAGTGGTTTGGCGCTTGCCTTTGGCCCAGGGCGCGATCCTGGAGACCCGGGATCGAATCCCACATCAGGCTCCCGGTGCATGGAGCCTGCTTCTCCCTCTGCCTATGTCTCTGCCTCTCTCTCTCTCTCTCTCTCTGTGACTATCATAAATAAATAAAAATTAAAAAAAAATTAAAAAAAATTGTTCCTAAGACCCATGTCAAGAAGCTTTTTTTCCTATGTTTTCTTCTGGGAGTCTTACGGTTTTAGTTCTTATATTTAAGTAATCCATTTCAAGTTGATTTGTGTGAGTGATATAATGTGGACTAGTTTCATTGTTGTACATGTGAATATCCAATATCCCTGGTACCATTTATGGAAGAGACTGTCTTTTCTCCATTGAGTATTCCTGGCTCCCTTGTCAAATATTAGTTGACCATATGTGCATTGGTTTATTTTGGAGCTCTCAGTTCTGTTCCGTTGATCAGTGTGTCTGGTTGTATCCCATACCATACCCTTTTGATTATATAACTTTATAATATAACCTGAAATCAGAGGAATGATGCCTCTTGCTTCGTTCTTTTTCAGTATTGCTTTGGCTTTTTAGCATCTTGCGTCGTTCCATATAAATTTTGAGATTGTTTTCTACTGTGAAAAATGCCATTGGAATCCTGGTAAGGATTGCATTGAATCTATTGATGGCCTTGGGTAATATGAACATCTTAATATTCCCCAGTCCATACACATGGGATACCAATGATTTGTGTCATCTTGGATTTCTTTCATTAGTATCTCACAGCTTTCAGTGTAGAGATCTTTTACCTTCTTGGTTAAATTTATTCCTAAGTATTTTTTTTTTGATGCTGTTATAAGTGAGAATGCTTTATTTCTTTTTCAGATAATTTATTGGGGGAACTGCCCTTTTACTGTGTGTTCATTTATTGTTTATAAGAAATAAAATCTCTTTGCATCCCCAAATCTGCATTGTGATGACAAGGTCTCATTCTTTTGTCTCCTTTTAGTCTATTGCATGCTTTTCCCCCTTAAACTAGTAACCACATTTAAGAAAAGTACTTAAATAATGTTGCTTGAATTGTTGATCATAACTGTGATTGAACCTCAAGCATTAGATACTGGCTATACATTTACTCAACTATGAGCTTTACAATCACCAAAATTGGTCATGTCTAGTGTCAAGTGTTAGAGCTGGTTAACAGTGCCCATCAGCATCACATAACCATCTAAGGAAGTGGAGGGGAGTTGGGGAATGGTATACTGGAGCGTGACAGGGAGAGTAGGATTTCTTAGAATGGTGTTGTGGACAAATCTTTCTGGAGGGAGTCAGATTCTGGGGAGAGGGAAACAATAATGAGCCATAAACTCTGAGCTTGTTTGACTAGGAAATACACAGTACTCCTTCAAAAATAGTCGAGGGGAAAAAAAAGAATCGGGAGAATAAATTCTGCAAGTGGTACACTACATTGAAGTCCTAAAAAGGATGACCGGTGCATAAGTTCGAAACAAATACTACTCAGACCATATGGTGGTCTTTTTCCTTGAACTTTTGAGGACCTAACAGCTAGTCCCCTCTTTCCTGTTCTAGCTTTCAGTTGGTCACTTCTTCACTCAACCTGTATACACACAACCATGGGATGGCTTTGCTGATGTTTCAGAGGTAGCTGATCGGGTCAAGATCACGATACTGGTTTATCTTCTTGGCTCTATTATTTAATCAGAGCTGATGTATTGGGTCTGGCTCCCAATGTCTTGGCATCTGAGGTTTTCCAGTGGACCAGTTAATCACTTTCACCTGCCTCTTAGTTTACCACCTGTTGTTGTAATTGCCCTGTTCTGTGTTCCTGGTGCTTGGCAAAGCAGTAGGGCCTAGAGATATACTGGTATTTTGTAGCTACATGGTTTTAGGATTTGGTGGTAGGCTTTAATTTATTTTTTGAAATGTGGAAATACATTGACGTTACAAATGTGAGAATAACATCAAAGTGTGAGAAAAGCTCTCACATTTAGATATTACTCTCACACTCTAGAGAACAAAATAGGCTTTATTGGTAGGTTGTGTCTGCACTTGCTGTATGTGGAATATATCTTATCCCTCCAAAGTTATGATATAAACAGATAACACCAAAGTTTGGTTAAAGCAAACAGTTAACTATTAACATCTGCCAGGAACAAAACATTGTAAGGAAGGAAATGAACTTGTTACTGTAGGCGCGGGGAAGGGGGCTGGGAGGCGGATTGGGTACTTTTTGGGGATTGATGAGACATTCTTAGGCTGAAGCAATGGGAGGCACTGTCGTAAATTCTGACTGAACTAAGGAAGTAGTGACTTAGATCAAGGTGCTCTCAATGTGGTTCATTCCAGATTAAAAAGGAATGAAGATACTAATTTTGTTTATGTCTTTAAAAGTTGGGTATTAAGTTTGAAGAAATGACTTTAGGCTCATTTCACAAATGGATGCGTATCTCCTCGCCAATTTACTTTCTCATCTGATTACCAGTTTTGGTGTCCATATTTCTGTTCATATGAAGGGTTCCCATCTTTATAAGGAAGCTAATGGCTGATGGAATATTTTACTTTCATGTGTAGCCTCCAAAGCCAAGGAGGGAATTAAATAATTATACAGATACCTAAGAATGAAAACACATCCACCCTGATAGAACCAGGTAGTTAAAACCAAAAGAAGAATCATTTTTATGTGCTTTTTCTTATAGACCAAATAATTGTTTAAATTTTCAACTTTATTACCCTAGGAAAAAAATAACCCTACATAGTGAGTTTTCCTGAAATCTTGCAGGACAGCGCTACATTGGCAGGGGCCATGTTTCTTGAGGCAATCATCAGTGAGGGATAGGGTTTGGTGGAGTAAGATACTGATGAAGGAAAAATGCCTGCTTTCCAGAAGGCCCGTAGAACTCTGAAAAGTCTCAAGGTGTGACCACACCCGTCAGACACTTATGTTTTGTTTGTTGGGTCAAGGACAATCAGAACAGGTCTGAATTAGTTTGAAAATTGTGTGTGTGTGGTAATCCGAAATGAGATGTACAGTGACGTTTTTATAAATCAAACTTGGGCCATGGCATAGTTTTGTATTATTTCTACCCAAGGGTTTAAAATAGGTATTTTTGCTGAATTCCTTATTGGTTAATTATAAAAGCCAGTATTTACTGAGCACCTGCTCTGTTCTGGCACTCTTCTAAGTGCTTTACATGTATTCTTTTGGTCTTATAGAGTGTTTGAGGTACTACTTACTATCCTCTGGTCTTGTAGAGGAGAAACTGAGGCACAGGAAGTTATTCACACAGGATGCTGGGAATAAAACCCTGGTGCTAGGCTGCAGAATCCATGCTCTTTCCTAACAAGAGACTAGCTATTCTTATGGGGAAAGGAAATCTGTTTTGTTTTTAAGACAAACTGATCAAGAAACTGTACATAGGGTGTACTGATGATTAATAGTGTTCAACATACTTACAGCCCAACAGACCATGCTGCATTTTCAGACTGACTCAGTCAAGCCAATTCTCAGACTTTGGAAGGTATTTAAGGGCAGGATGTAAAACTTCAATGAGGTATCAATGGTTAAGTAAGGGTGGTTAAATCATTTAAATGAGGGTGCCAAGTAGGAGTTCTGTTGCTGAAGGAAAGAGCCCCATTGCTGCTTACTTAGCCACCTGGGGTTCCAGCAATCCATGACCAACCTGCCTGAGCCTGCAAGAAATCAGACCTGTTACAAAAGAAACCAGACAATGGGTTCAAAAAAACCACCCTAGCTTTTCCTCTCTGTTGCATTTTGGTAAGATGTTTTGGAGAATATGCCTTCCTGTGAGGGAACTGAGGTCTATTTTCCTGGAGTCAGAGAATTATTTTCATTGAATGTAATGATGCAGTAGGAAGAAGGGTGGGTGTAGAAAAGATGGAGGGGGCGGGGGTGGCATCAAGGCAAATGTTCCCAGATTCCTGGAACTAAAAGGGAACCTTAAATATGATGCCAGAGCACCCAGTCCATTTCAACAAAAGCCTGGTTTATTTCAGGTTGGAGAAGAGCAGAGACTGTAAGTTTACAGAGGGAATGTGGCTGTAGATGAAGTCATGGCCCAAGTACCTCCCTGGGAGCTGAGGAGCTGTTTGTGTGTCGGGGCTCTCCTTGGCCACTCTGACTTTGAGTCCACCCCTTGCCTGGCTGGCAGGGCCTCCCTGTCTGCTGGCCCTCTCTTCCTCTCATCACTCAGCATGCTTCAGCTTTTTGGTTTCTCGATCTTCACATAGGCTGCTCAGAGTCTTTTTGTTCTGTCATTCTTGTTTGAGTTTGTTTTTCACAATAAGATTGTAATAAAAACCGGCCGAGAGAGTACATTTAACTTATCTTGCTGTTACTACAATGATTACCTTAAGTCTTGTGAGAATTATGCAATGCAAGTGTGTGGCTATCTATTGTGAAAAGATTCAGGATGATGTTCAAACTGCTACCTCTTTATACTCTGAGAGTTCATAGTCACTGTGCAGAGCCTTACATATTCTCTGGTTGATTTTAGGTAATGGATCCGTTCATCACTTGGCGAGTACTTCCTTTAAAAAGAGAACTTTTGGGACTCCTGGGTGGCTCAGTGGTTGAGCGTCTGCCTTTGGCTCAGGGCGTGATCCTGGGATCCAGGAGCGAGTCCTGCATTGGGCTCTTTGCCGGGAGCCTGCTTCTTCTGCCCCAACCCTCACTTCTCTCTCTTTCTCTCTCTTGAATAAATAAATAAATAAAATCTAAAAATAAATAATAAAAATAGAACTTTTGTTTGGAGATGAGAAACAAAGCTATGGTTTCTTCTGTACATCTTCTAGTATTGACTGACTTGTGAAGAGTTTACCTTTGGAAGCATACTTAGTTACTATTAAACTGTTCTGTTTCCATAGTTGGAGGAATCTAATAAAAAGCAGGTTATTTTTATTAACTGCCAGATTTCACAACAGTGGAGTGTTCCGTTTTGATACAGAAAGATATATAACAGGATTTATTCAGCAAGTTCTTTATATTTATAAAAGTGTCGACAGTGAAAACAGTATACATTTATATGGGTCAGTCATATAAATGTACCAAACAAATGGTGGTACCAAGCTTCTGGGCTGTGTCTCCCCGGCTACCAGTACAGTTTGACCTTATTTATAGAACAGTAGGTAAAGTCGGTGTGTGTTCTTTCACTTGTTTGCGTTTCTGACAGCAGTACTGTTACAACAGAATGTACCCAAAAGCCAAAGGAAATTCTATTTATGTTTATAATTGCTAAAGAACAAGCCCTTAATTATTGCACTTCATTTTTTTAGAATTATAATTATAGCACATTGAAATTTACATTTTCATTATTCATCTTTGACATTATTTATTGCAGTCTCATGAGATTATTAAGGATAACATTGGAAAGAAGGAAAAAGGTCGGAACTAGGATATCCGATGCCTATAAAATAGGAACAAGAATGATTATAGTTCATTGTGGGGGGAGGGGAATTTTAAACAGTGATAACTATCTAACCTGAGATACTTGGCTGAATCGTCTTTGTTTGCCATGATAGAGGTCATGGTTTACTGATCATGGAAACATGGGTTAAGATCTAAAATAATAATATTAATTTTTCTGTTGACATATATGCTAGCATGTAATGTGGTTATACTTTGGGAAAATTAAGATGAATTGAATTTATTTCTCCAGAATGGCATGGTTTCTGTAAACCAGTCTGAATTATGCATTTCAATGTATTTTTACTTCTATTTTATATTGAGAATAGATAGATTAATGGCAAATTGCTTCTTTTTTTAAGGACTTGAATGCAAATCTGATTTCTCTCTTAAGAAGAGGAGAGAGGGCAGAAAGGAGAAAGAAAGGGAGGTGATGAGGAATGCCCAGAGGGACAGAAGGCTACAAATGTTCCAGATCCCCAAGGAATCTGGGTCTCTGCGTCCAAACCCAGTGCCAGTTGAGTGCTATTTTCCTAATGGCATTTTCTTGATTTGCCAATGATGAAACTTTACAAAAGAAAAGTGACTGGCCTAGAAACTTTTGGTGGCAGAGCTGAGGAGTCAGTTCTCCGGTTTTTTTCACTCCTTCTCCTTGACTCCCTTGCCAGGACTGGGACCTCTGCTCGATGTGTTTCCACTGTACCAAATCAGTGTTCAGATTTTATTTTTTCTAAGGATATTATTTTCATGAGAGGCTCAGAGAGAAGGCAGAGACATAGGCAGAGGGAGAAGCAGGCTCCCTGCAGGGAACGTGGTAGGACTCAATTCCAGCACCCCGGGATCAAGCCCTGAGCCGAAGGCAGACGCTCAACCATTGAGCCACCTAGGCGTCCCCAGTGTTCAGATTTTAGACTGTTAGCTTTCATATTTTATGAATTGATACATGAAAAGTGCTTTGGATACCAACACTAAATAGTAGAGCACATTTGCCATTAGTAATATTATTTTACTAATATATTCTTATATATACTATATAGTATATTATTCAAAGTGTATATTACTTTGAATAGAAGTAATTTGATTCTAGTTTCTCCAGCTTTCCAGTGAGTGGCTACTGTGCCCGTAATCTCCCTCCAGCCTTGCTCAGTAAGCTCTCAGCCCCACTGCACCCAACATATTCACAGCTTCCAAAGATACTGGCCCTGTGTTGTCTGCAAAGTGCTGCTTAAGACTGTACAAGTCTCTTGGACAAAGAGTCTAGTCTCCTTTTTTTCCACAGATGAATCAAAAACTTTCAAGACATGTATTTATTTTTAATGGGTAAATATGCAAATAGCAGAAATATTTTGCTGAGACATGAGCAAGATTGGCTCATTGGGAGAGTTACTGAAATTGGCCCCGGTAAAAGCAAGGATAGGAGTGTTCGTCATTGTCATATTAACACCTGATGTTCAAAAATGGTATGACCTTGCTGACCGAGCATAGCATATTAATTCTTCACTCAAACACAGTAGTGAACTAGCTCTTTAGTGATGTGTGTTTTTACCTCATTGGATACTACAGAAGGGGTAAATGGTGGGCACATCCTAGGAACTAAATACATATACTCAGGTTATTGTTATCTATGGCATATTGGGGAAACGTGTATTTTTGAGGTCAGGATATGTGGGTTTCAGCTACTACTGATGAACTGAGCCTCAGTGATACCATAATTATATTGTGAAGATGACCAGCTTTCTCTGCTTTGTTTCTTCTTGAAGCCCTGACTTGTTTTTGTTTGTTTGCTTGTTTAAGCATTTCCTGACATTTCATTATGAACTGGTTGAAACGCACAAAGTAGTTGAAAGAGATTTATAAGGAAAACCTATAGAAATCTATAGCCTAGATTGGATTTCAATAGTTTGCATGGCTTGACAACTATCACATACTGAGTACTTAGGTCCAAGTTCTGTGCTAAACGTTTCACCTGTAGTGTCTTCATTTAATCCTCTCAGTGACATTACAGGTGAATAGACTTATCTCTGTTTTATAGATGAGGAAATAACGGCCAAAAGAGAAGAAATGATTATTCCTAGTACTTTCCTCTATTAAGCGGCAAAAGCAATTTGAACCCAAGTCTGGTAACTATAAATTCTAAGTGTCTAGCCACCACCCTGTTGCCAAAACCTCTTATGCTGCTAAGGACAAAGCTTTTACTTGATTCTTGCATTTTTACAGAATCGAAATTTTCAAAGCCCACCATAATTTACTGTCTTTTCAGATTTTCAGGGGCCTTACTTTATCTCCCTGGGCTCTTTTTCCACCTGTGAGATGAGAGGATCACAGAGGGTTTTGAAGCCCCTTCCAGCTCTAAGATCACGTGTTAAGATCAACGACCATTACCAGTAATCAGATGTGTCTATAGGTCATCCCTTCCAAAACAAATCGAGCTACTTCCTTTTTATGGATGGAAAGCCCAGTACAATGTTGTTATAACCAATATCATTAGATCTCTTCACATCAGTGAAAAAATATTAGTCACTCAGGGTTCAAGAGAAGATTTCTACAGATGACGTCCTCTCTTCTCCTCTCCATCATCTTTCTGCTTCTTTTGCTCCCTTCGTGTTGTTCTCCTTCCTTCTTGATGAGGGAGATAGGATCAGGATGTAACTGTCCAGAGCATTTTGGAGTTGATAAGCCGTCATCTTTAATTTCCTATTGTTTGCAGATACTCTTAAGAGACAATACTTCTGAAACTTTGTTAGCTGACTGTGGGTTGATCATCTGCTTAGTTGGACTCTGCTTATCACTTGGACTGTTTGTCCAAGAGGGGAGGGGAAATAATCTGTCTCCTCTTCACTCTTCTCTCAGTCCTGCTTCTTTTGGATGCAGGCAGACCTCAGGATGAGGAGTTTAGAGCAGGGAAGCAGGTAGATGGAGGCCTTTCCTTCTGGAACCCTTCATGAAGACAGGTGAGCAAAGTGCCCGCAGTGTCTGATCCTTCAATTCATTTGACATTCGTTTAACCCACATTTCAAATTTTACCACATAAGACCTCAATTTTTAAATTTGTTACCATGAAATTTTACCTATTTATCCATTTACATACCTGTAATTTGGTGGTATTAGGTACACCCAAAGTGTTGTGTGAGACGCTACAGTCTAGTTGCCGAACTTTTTCACCTACCCAGATAGAAACCTTGTGCCCAGTGGCTGTCACTCCCCGTAAACCCCTTCCCCTCCACTACCTAAGCCCCTGGCAACCACCAGTTGCACTATTTTCTATGTGCTTTGGACGTTTCACATAAATGGAATTACACAGTATGTGGCTATTTCCATTTAACCTATCTTTTCAAGAAAACATTGACCTTTTAAGTCATCAGGTATTTTATTTATTTTTTGCCCTCAAATCACAAATGGTACCTGACTTTTTCTTAGCTTCTTCAAATACCTTCTGTAACGGACAGTGAAGGAAAATCTCTAGAAGTGAAGATTATCTAGAAATAGGAGATCAAATAAAGAGTAGACATATTTCCATAATGACTTGTAAAACTGCCAAATACAGATTTTGATTTTCTGCCCAGCTGGAAAGTCATTTACTGTTAACGAGACATGTGAATTCTTAAATTATTCATTTTAAAAAAAAATTATTTTCAGCTATTTTAATTCGTGATACTAAATTATTCTAAAGGGTTGGGGGCATTCACAAAGGGAATGGGACTTAGGCAGAGACATAGTCCAGGCCAGTGTTTCTTCTTTGGTGGCATGTAAGTTATTGTGTAGGACTACCTGGGTTGGTCTCATTCCTGGGGTCATGGTGTGCTCATGCCAATTGGACTCTGCTTATCACTTGATTTCCTTTCTCTCTGAATACACGCTCGATGATGTTGGATACTGCCCTGAGAGAATAGGTCCCTTGTGATCTTTTACGACCCTGGGAGGAAATTCAGAAGTAGTTTCCCTCTCTCCTTCCCTGACAGATATCACAACATTCATATGTGTTCCTGGCAGTTGAGAAGGAGAGAAAGAACATTTCAACCCTTCCGTAAAGCTGGAAAGGCCAAGGGAGTATATGTGACAAAATCGATTGCACACCCCAGGATTTCTCTCTCCCTGTATCCCTCAGTTATCTAACATAATCAACAGCTTCATAGGTCTGTGCTCATGGTATCTGTAATTATATTCATTTGTACAGGTGCCCAGGGAATTCCAGTGATGAGCCCTGTGAGTGGTTAACTACAAACAGGAACCTGCTGGAATTATAGCATCATTTGGGGTCTTGCACATTTCATGTGATGAATCTTAAGTTTAGGTAGTATTTGGGTTTATTTTTTTCTTTTTTTTTCAATTGAGAAAATAAAGGTAGGTCAGTCATTCTCAGGTCAGTTTATCGTTTTTTTTCTTAGTGCTTTTTAAGTATACCGCTGGAGGTGGGTGTGTGTGTGGGAACTCATAGCAATTGGGATATAGGGGAAATAGAGGAATCAATCCAACTTAAGCAGAAATGACAAGTAAGCTGACTCCTGAAATTGTTTCAGTGTGAAACCAAAAACATTTTCCCTCTGTTCCCCTTCCCTTTTTTCTTCCAGATTTAGAATCCTATGGGTAAGCCTTTTCTACTGATTGCATAATTAGGTAGATTAATTAGCACCTGTCCGATAGCTGGTGCATACAGTGTAGACTTGTAGTCTCTGCCAGACCACTTAAAAAGAAACCGGTGGGGGGGGGGGGGTCTGATGTCTGGCCCTTAGACATTTTCATAAATTAAAAATATGGAGAACCAGCCCTAGTCCTGTCTTCTTATGGAGAGCCGGAGGGATGAGTGGAGTTGTGCTGGGTGACCTGTCTGAATGGCCCATGTTAACGATGACAAATGAACTTAAAGCCAACTGTTGAAAAATACTGGAAGCCTGAGTTCTGTAGCTGAAATGTTCTGTCAAATTAAAGAAAATCAGCTTAAACGCCAGCAGTGTGAATCTTGTAGAAAGCAACTGGGAGGAAATTCCTGGATCATCAGATATTCAGCATATTTGACATTGCCATTAATTAGGTTTGTGAATCATGAGATAAGAAAATCTTGGGTAGTGGGGAAATGACTACCCATTCCTTTGGATAAATATTTGCTAAATATTGCAAGTCAGTGAAATAACAAGTTGTTTAAACAAAGGGCTTAAAGGGTGTGAAGGTCACACGTGGACCATTTGTAGTGGCCCTGTTCCCTGACCTCACACAAATTCCATCTCTTGAATCCCACCAATTTAAGTGCTGTGTTTAATTTGTTTAATAATCTGCATGGGGAAAGACTTAATATTCCTCACTTGTCATCCTCGGAAATAAATTGGTAATAATGTTGTTATTAAAGTTACTCCATCATGAGAAAGAAACCAAGTCCTTTTCTTCTCAGAGAAAGGCTGCTAGGCATTGTTCAACACACACTCAAGGTCAGAGGGCACAGTCAGAAGTACACATGGCAGCAGTTTGAAGATTGTGACACACTGCCTTTCAGAGAAGGTCCCCTGCTGGATCTTTCCTGGGTAGGTGTCTAATATCGTAATATATTTATAATTGGATTTTAATTGCAATCTGATTTTCACGTCTGTGTTTCAGTTTGCTGCTACAGAAGGACAGTGCTCCAAATGAAATTACACAATACCTCTCCCAGGGCAATTTATTCTCCGCCAAAAATATATCGGAAGAATAAAATGAACGCAGTGTTGTTTGCCTTCGTTTATTGACTTAACAACCTAAGCGCCTTTATTCTTGGGTGTTTTATCTTGCTTTGTGGTTCAGCCCAGCAGCAGCGTGGCATGGTGTTGGGAGCATGGCTGTGCGGTTCCGGTAGTGACTCTGCCCTTTCCTTGTCTTAAGTCCCTGCACGAGTTACTTGGCCTCCTGAAGTTTCCATTTGCTCATCTGTAAGATGGGAATACAGTCTTTACCAGGTGTGTGTGCTGGCCAGGGGGGTGTTGAGTAAATCAGATAAGGCATGTGAAGAGGATCTGGCATCTAGAATAGAAGGTGACTTTTCTTAACAAGTAGTAACTTGTTAATAACAACTGGATAATTTCTCATTTAATATTCTTCACTGTCCCCATGTGTTAATCATGAAAAAATTCTCCTGAGAGCCTTTGTTGATTCAGTGGATATGGAGAATCAGGGTCTGATTGTTGACCAGAGGAGTGGCTAATGATAGCCAAAGATAATTTTTTAGGGCCTCAGAAGAGAAACTCTCTGAAGGAAAGTGACCAGAAATCCTCCCAACTCTATTTAGCTGCAAAACTATAATTTAAGGTAATTTGAGACTTCAGAAGGATCATAATATTAATACTTGGGTCAACTGATAGTGTAGTATGGCTTCTCAACGTGAAATTTAGCTTTTCTGGCTCCTCTACCACAGTTCCTGTGGCTCTAATAGTGCTCACAGTAAACATGACAGTTTTTCACTACCTTCTAGCTAGTTGACTTCTAAAAATTTACTAATGGCACTGGTTTTATTCAAATAAAGAGCATTTGATAGCACAGTTTCGGTGGAAAATAGAAATTTTAAGTTCAACCTTGTAGGCAGTTTTGATTCAGTTGGGAAGAGAAATGGGGAAGGAGTGAAAACAAGCAAAATTGTAACAAACACATTTGCCAAACAAAGGAAATTAGAAGCTTTGCCAATTTAAAAAAAAATGCGTTCACAGAAAGATCACTGAAATAGTATACTAAAGATACTTTGATCTAACCTAATTTTTAGAATATTTGGGATCAATAATACTGTCTCACATTCCTGATATCCTAACCAACAGAATGATTCGATATCATTAAAATAAGCATGAATTCAAACGAAACTAGTAGACCTTCTGTGCCCTGTTGTTTGAACACCATTCAGAATAGTAGAGCGTACATATTTTGTGATCTGATAGTACCAATAAAACAACTGTTCTGCAAGTAAACAATAGCAGAGGTCCCCTATTGTGTAAATTGATAAAGCCTGTCTTCCTGCAATATCAAGAATACACCAAGCTCCATTAGTTTACATAAATATACATACGGTGTCAAATGTCACATTTTATAGTATTCCTCATCCCCTTTTGTCCTCAAAAGGTGTGCTTTTTTTGCAATAATGGGATAATTGGCTTTTGATATGAATACTAATGGTAACAGATGTAAAATAGGACATTTAGTGTGGGAAAAGGCAGTGTTATATTTTATAGCTAATTTATTTTCATGCCACCAGTGTTGCAATAGTAGGAAGCGTTGATAATGATTTTTTTTTAATTTTTGAAATATTTTGATCCTTTCTCTCCCACCAACACAAGCAGATACCATTTTTCAAGGATGGGCAGGGATGGAAAGATAATAATGCTAATGCTTGCTATGGATTAGATGCTGGAAAGACCTAAAGATTAGAAAGGAATAAAAAGGGATGACAGTCTTAGAGTCACATGAGGTCAGAATGAAGATGAGCAATCCTCTAATGAAGTGTGATCTCCTTACTGCATAGGAAGACTTGAGAAATTCAGGGTTACTCAGTTATGAGGCTCATTAGCAGCAGGTCCTGGGTTAGGATCGAGGTTTTCCTGTAGTCAGGCTAGATTTGAAAAGTTAGGAGCATTAGGGGGAAATGGTGCTGAGGAAAAACAAAAGTTTAAAAACTGGTCCAATACAGACAAGGCCTTGCTTTCAACTTGCGTCAGCTGAAGGGTTATTCTTGAGATGGTCCAACCAAAAAGCCATGTTCAGGTTCGGCCTTGTGCTGTTGCTCCTTCTGAGCTGCCTTGTGAGAAGCCAGACCTGTGAGGCCGGTCCACGCTCTGCTCTTAATGGGACAGAGGGTGCTGGATGGGCATTGAGCACCAGCAGGAGCCTCTGGCTGCCTCCAGCTGTATCCGTTTTGTTCCTGCCTGGAGGTAGACTGCAGTCGGGACCCGAATACACGGGAAACAAAACCTACCAGCATGAATTATTATAAGCTGCACCCGCTAGAATATAGAAACAGCATTTTCCTAGTGATTGCATTATCCCTGAGCCCAGATAAGAGAATGGCTTAAAGGAAAAGAAGCCGATACCTTAATGGTGTTGGGGAGGGGGGCGGGTGTGCCAGGCTGCATCATGGGCCAGGAGGCGGGAGGCTGGCCTTGGGGAGCAGTGAGGGAGCTGTGCTTTGAAGGGAGTCAGCAGAGGCCGCCTGCTGCTGGGCTCCTGGAGGTGAGGAGCCTCCAGAGGCCTCCTACGGTTTTTGCCTGTACTCAGGGGAGTCTGAAGCCTGATAAGCATTTTAGTTAGTACAATGAGAGACTTGGAGGACTTTGAAGCAGTCATGAGTACGTTGTTCCGGGTTGCTCCTCAGCATCCTACTTGGAGCCTTCCAGTGCCCGGAAAGGTTGGGAGGAGGGGGAGACAGGCTTCCCTCTTCCGTGGTAGGGGTGGATGTGGATGGAGGGAAGACATGTGAGGTCCTCAGCAAGCCGGGAGATCTCCCTTAGGTCCAGGCTGGAGCTGTGCTTCTCAAACCTGCCTGTGTATTACAACCTCCAGGAAGGAGAGGAAGGGGCACTTAGCATCCCAAAGCCTAGGGGCCCCCTGGGTGGCTCAGTAGTTTAAGTGTCTGATTCTGGATTTTTGCTCAGGTCATGATCTCAAGGTTATGAGATGGAGCACTGCATGGGGCTCCACGCTTAGCAGGGAGTCTGCTTGAGGGTTCTTTTTCCACCTCTCTCTGCCCCCCTGCTCCCCCACCCCCCAGCCCAGCTTCGCTTCCCCCTTCCTGTGCTTGCTCTTGCACATGCATATTTTCTCTTTCTCTCTCTCTCTCTCTCAAAAAAAAAAAAAAAAAAAAAAAACACCCAACCCCTAAACTGCACCCCAGACCAACCCCATCAGACTCTGGTAGGACTAGGGAAGTTCAACCTATTTTGTTTTTGTTTTTGTTTTTGTTTTTGACTACCAGGGTGCTTTTAGTATGGATCTAAGTTTAAGAATCACGGTAACTCGGGCAGCCTGGGTGGCTCAGAGGTTTAGCATCGCCTTTGGCCCAGGGCATGATCCTGGAGACCTGAGATCGAGTCCCATGTCGGGCTCCCTGCATGGAGCTTGCTTCTTCCTCTGCATGTGTCTCTGACCTCCCCTCCCCCCTCTCTCTGTGTCTCTCATAAATAAATAATAAAATCTTTTAAAAAAAGAATCAGGGTGATTGGGAGGGGGGCGCTGGACGGGATGAGCACTGAATGTTATACTATACATTGGCAAATTGAACTCCAATAAAAATATATATATATATATACAGGGAAAAAAAGAATCAGGGTGGGTTGAACATTCCCAATCTGTAAATAGTTCTGAGGAGGGAGTTTTGGGGAGATTCATTGTCTGGGTCTACAGGAAACTCCTTAAAGGCTCTGCATATGCCCCCCACATTGGATTAGACACCCTGATTTAGCCCAGGGGAAGGAAGAGGAGGAAGAGACAGACGAGAGGACACCTGCTTTTGTATTATTTGGGATGATGCATTAGCTGCTTTGTTTTGACATAACTGGGCTGTGAGTCAGTGAAAGCTTTGTCTCTACCCGAAGCTCTGTGTACACACGCGCGCACACACATCCCAACAGTTAAGTCAGCCTCTGGTGTATTAAGAAAAATCCTCACTATCTGTGCAGGGAGCACCATCCCCCGTGAGAATAGGGCAGGGCCGAGACAGAGGAGTGGAGCCCCAGGAAAGAAGCCTCATCATGAGTCGATTAAAACCCCAGCCTCCTGACCTCCAATCATAAGTTCCTGGCCCTGGGAAATAGCTCTCTAATGGGCTTTAGGCGATAAAGCAACAAGGTTGAAATTGAGGTTACATTAAAGCCTAATTTTCTTATGAGGAAAAATGTGCAAATGAATATGAAAGTGATGTACCTTTGTAATACAGCTTCTTGCCGGCGCCCAAACACCCGTAGCCTTTGTCTCCGTTTTCTCAGTACAGCATGTGCCTGCAGCTGCCCGAATAGATTTTACCCAATCATGCAGTCTCCCTTAAGTGGGCTGTGAGCAGAGGACAGTGGCTCGGCTCCATTTGGGGTGAATCAGGACTAACAAAGCCTGGTATGGGGATGGACGTCTGCCTGCAGCCTTACCCCTCACAGGCAGCCCTCTGGGTATCAGAGGTGCCACACACCTGGCTTGAAGAAACAGCCCTTACTAGTTGTATAAGCTCAGGCAAAACTCATATTTCCTTCACCTCAGTTTTTCAATTAGGGGAAAAAAAGGGGTATGTTCATGAGATCCTATCTGGGAAAGGGCTTGAAGAATTCTGGAACCATATATTAAATGTATGTTAGGGCTTTATTAGTCCCAGTTCTGCCAGACGAGCTCCGTAACCTCAGGCAAATCCCTTTGGTGCCCTAAGCTTGGTTTCTTCCTTTTTCAGATCAGTCTGGAGCGGACACCTTAAATATACCCCAGTTCTGTAATTCCCATGTTGGCACATACCTCCTTTCCTTAGTATGCACTTGGCCAAAAGCACCTCTTTGCAAGTGCTTCTCTTAGCTCCCAACCCCTCTTCCCCACTCTGTTACCCATTGTGAGATCTTAGAATAGGGAGGGAAGGAATAACGGGGAACAGACCACCAGAACTTCTCGGCTCGACAGCAGAGCTTGGTTTGAGAGAGGAGTGGTGTGAGTGCCAAGAACTGCTGAGGTGCCATCCGGAAACCCTGTTTACTCCCTTGCAAGCACCGAGAAAGGTGATCAAGAAACTCCAAGTGAATATTTTTCTTCTTACGTGCAGTTCTTATTTCCCTGGTGTTTCTAGGCAGTATTAGCCTTTATGCTTAAGCAACCCATCTTATATTGTCCGGGATTTCATACACACTAGGTGACATTACGCTCTCACCACTTTTAATGCTGCAGTAATTTTCATCGCATGCAGTACGTATATGGAGCCTTATTATAACTTCTGCTTGGGCCCTTTTTTTTTAATAAGGAGTCATTTTTTCTTTTGGCAGCTACATTGCTAAGGGCTTTGAGGATTTCCTTAATGCCGTCACTCTATGGGTGTGTGTTCTGAATAGTCCATTTTTGCTTCTGTGCAGATTTTTTCTGTTGTTATCTGCTCACGAAGAATATGGCTCTTAGGAAGTTGGGGAAGGCAGGCAGCCCTAGTGATGCTCAGAGTGTTGGGAGGGCATTTCTTCTTGCCCTTGGCATACAGATCTGAGATTCTGGTATAGACTGAAGCTGAAATGAATTACTAAATACTACAAAGACCAAGAGATGCAAGTGGCACGGGGCTTTAAGGGGGCAGCATAATCATTGCTGACTTCAGGCTTGCTGGTTTGCAGAAATCATTCTGGTAGCAAAAAGCTCTGACTTTGAGAAATTGTTAGAGATTGAGCAAGAGAGGTAGTGGGCTCTCAGAGTCATTGGGTGGTATTTAGTAATTCCCTTCTGAAAGGATGCGTGGGTTACTCAGGAGAAACATGCATCCCTGCACTACCCACACCTGCAGTGTTCGGCTTCTTACTAGCTGTGTAGAATAACCTTGGGCTAGAGAACAACCTCTCTGCCTCTGTTTCCATGTCTGTAAAATGGGCATCCTAGAACCTAGTTTATTTTACCAGGTGGTGCTAAAGGATTAGAGATAATGCTTGTTCCAATAAAGGTCAATAACAGGTCCCCTGTAAACTTATTTTTATTAAATTTTCCCTGGCAGATACTGGAATATAAAGCTTTGATTCTTGTTAAAAAAAATTTTTTTTTGGCTTTAAGTGGAGCATTTTTTTTTTTTTAATGCTCTGCATAGGACAATGGTCTTTAGTCTTCCTTATTAGATTGACTTAGTTGGTCTGGAGTGGGGCCTGAGGACTAATATTTTAACTTTTTTGAGGTGTAATTTAAGACAGTTAAGTACACATAACATTGGTGTATGGTTTAATTTTTTACGTAGGAATATATTCCTATAATCACCACCCCTGTCAACATGTAGGATATTTGGCATCTGGGTGTGTGGGTGTGTTTTCTCCAGGTGTTTCAAATGGGTAGCCAGGGCTGATAACCACAGCCCTATCAGGTGGGCACCCACCCAGGATCTGACACTGGCTTTTCCTCCTTCCTTCAAATGTACAGGGTGTTTACATAGCCCTGTGCCATGTTCTCTCCTACCATCAGCTCTTGTTCCTAAATCTCTTGTCCCTGCCCAGTGGCATGCCCCCCAGCATGTGTACTTACCTCTTGTTGCCTTGGCACTGCAGAGGGAGTGGGTTAGGTGTCCATCTTGGTGCTAGGAACTTCTCCAGTACCAAGACCACATTTCTCTGGCTTCTCATATTCCCAGGGTGAGCACATTGAGCATGCATAGAATAAATGAGTCCTTTCTGGGGCATGTCTACCACCTATTGCCTTTTGCTTCATTCATAAGAATGAATTATGAGAGGAATACAGGAAACGGGTGTGCTTAAGTCTTTTTTTTTTTTTTTTTTTTTTTGCTTGTGGCCATTGTGGCCAACCTGTGGAGCAGTCTCGGGGCAAGCTGATTGCACATTATCTTCAAGGACGTCTCTAGGAAGTTGTCCTTTCTCCAAGCAGGCCCGTGACTGTCCCTGCACCCTATCTCCTATCTGTTCTCCCTTGTGGTTATCCTTCCTCATCTGTGGATGGGATCTTCCCAGACCTCAACAGGCAGTTTGTGCCGACATTGCTTCTTTACAGTGTCTTCCAAGGATGCCAAGCCCCATAGGACTCCTTTTTAAAATTTTTCTCTTTATTTTTCTCTTGTGCTTAAAGTCCTTAGAATCACTCATGACAAGCTTTGTCAGTACCACCCTCAGTTCACGTGAGAGATGAATTGAGCCTTAATACCTGCTCTGTCTGCGTTGGAAAGAAGTGGAGAAAAAAATGTTTTGAAAATATTTTGAAAGTTTTAAATGTTGATTTTGTTTCCTTACTGACTTGTTTTTATGAAGGAAAAAAAAAATCACCAAGAGAAAATCAATGCTTCTGTTTATGGCAGGAGGAGAGTGTAATGGAAAGAAAATACTCTCCCACCATCCGGACACTGGGTGAGCTTCTCTGGGATCTCTAGCTGAGGCTTCCCCCCCCCCCCACCCCCACCCCCGCACAGGAGAGTCTTCTCTGTCTGGGCCCTATGTCTAAATCTTCCTCATCTGTGAAATGGAGATCTACACCCCTTTCATTTTAAGACCTCTGTAAATACAAATAAGCTTGAGAAAATAAGCTGAAACTGTTTTTTTTTTTTTTAAGATTTTATTTACTCACAAGAGACAGAGAGAGGCAGAGACACAGGCAGAGGGAGAAGTGGGCTCCCTGTGGGGAGCCTGATGTAGGACTCGATCCCAGAACCCTGGGATCATGACATGAGCCCAAGGCAGACGCTCAACCACTGAGCCACCCAGGTGACCCTGAAACTGGGTTCTCAAAAACCCTCCTCCAAATCATGTTTGGATGTTTTTCTCCGTAACCAGAGATGCAGAAGAACTCGCTTTGTGCTGCAGCTTCCTTCTCACTGTGGAAAATCACTCCAGGCCATCTCCTGGTGCTTTCATTCATGAGGTCCTTTTCCAAACTCGACCTTAGGAGAGCCCCATAACTGGTCCGTGAAACCAAGACAGGTGCTAAGACTCTGGAGAGGCATCACCTTCTTTAAGAAACCTTGAAACCCTGACCTTGCCCCCCATCACCCTCACCCGTTTTTATTCCTAATGCTCTTTGTCAGCACACTCCTGGTGTTGGATTATCTACCACTGTGGATCTTTCTCCCCTGATCTGTGGGCTCTGTGAGAGCAGAAACTGTCTTCTACCACCGGTCTGTAACCAGTGCTCAGCACAGTACCTTGCTGTCAAATTCACTATGTCCTTTATGGAATTAAACAATGAATAAAAGAATCAGTAAGATTACCAGGTAATGGAGTGGAAGAGGGACTAGACTACTGTGTCCTGAGTCCACTCAATTTGAGGGCATTGAACCTAATTCTTTTATGATCTTCTGTTGTGAACTTTTGAAATCTTAATTTTTTATGTTAATCTCTGTGATGGTATAATATCAGTAACTAAGAATACATATATTCTTATTTTGAGGGGTTATAGGATGCCTCAAAATAGAAAATAAGAATTTTGGAAGCCACCAGTACAGTAGATGAACTGAAATTACTGACTCGATTTCTTTTGTCAGGGAATGACTTTGAAAGATTCAGGCAGTTTCAAAACCCAGGTTCCCGATATCGGAGACAAAATATTTCAAACATGTTTGACAGTCAAAACAATTCTATAGGGTTTAAGAGATGAAATAATAGTATTTCTATTTCAAAGTAAAGTTTGTTAATTCTATGAATGAGGAAAACCTGGGTAACTGGTAGCAAAGTCTTTTCAGCAGGAAGGCATTTACCTTGGGAGGTAGTTAGGCATATTGTACTAATATTAATGTACAACAAATTCAGCAACTCCTAGGAAAAGAAAGGATGTGAATTAAAGCAAACAAAAATTTTTTCCTCTATTAATACCTACATGTTAAAGAGAAGGAAAATCTGTGAATATGAACTTAACCAAATCATGGTAGATAAACAGTTATGAGAATAGAATCACTGAACGGTTTTATTTTTGGATTTACTTACTGCCATTAACAGAATCTTTGTGCCTGCAACCCAGTGGAGTTTTATTTTGTTTTAATCGGATTTGTTGACTGAGGCAGTTATGTTGTTAAAAAGAAAATGTAACTTTTAACATCCAGCTGCTTTTCTGAGAATTACCCATCTATGAAAAAAAAAAGTGGCACCATTAACATTTATGAGAAACAGATTTAACATTATCATAAATTATACAGTAAACTATCTTGGCCTTGGATTGAAAGGTGTGTGTTTGTCTTTGAAGCTGATGTATTTTGACAGCACACCAGGAGGCAGCTCACTCTGAATAATGGGCAAGATGAGAGCCTCAGAGGAAAGAAATCACTCCCTTAAGTGAGCGTAAACCAGATAGGGGGTAAATGAACTTCCCCACCTGGACACATCGCAATTTTAGAAGCATTGATCACACAAGAAGTTAGTGCTAGCAGGGACCTAGAAGCCATTTAGTTATATCTTTTCTATTTACAATGCAGAATCTGGGGCTCAGGAAAAAAATAAATTCTCTTAGCTTTATCCAGTGTTTCAGCAGAAAAGCCAGGAATGGAGCTCACTGAGCATCACTGGATCCAGCTCTCAGGGACTGGGGAAACCATAGCCGCTTGCTCAGCTTCTGCCTCAGCCTCCATAAAATGAGCACATTGTTTGAGCTTTACATCCTCTCCAATTTGAAAATCTCATGTTTCAGTGATACTGGTAATTATCTGGGTGATTTGACTATTTTACTACCTTGTCCTATCAGTTCACCTTCAAGGAGTAACTGCTTGGTATGAGATGAGATGTCCGGGGATAGCTGATTGGGCTGTGAGGTCATTAGGAGAAGGAAAGTGAGGGTCCTCCACCTGCCCCTCTACTCTAATTTTAGGGTACCAGTAGGTCCAATTTCAGGCCAGTGGTGCACATGATCAACCTGTGTCCTGTTTAGTCTATACCTAAATTCTGAAATTGTACCCCCCCCCAGTTGACCAGTAGACCAGTTCGCCAGTAGGAGACCATCCCTCAGCTGCTTCCATTAATTTACATCTCCTTTCTAATGCCATATCTGCATCACACTTGAAAGATTACCACCAGTTTATATGTAGGCATCTTGCCTTCTCAGTTCCCCTTTCCCATCATTGCTAAAATGGCTCATCCTCCATCCATCATGATGGCTTTTTGAGAAAGTATTGAAGGACCCACAGTGGATTCTTGTGAGTCGCCTCTACATTGCCTGCACTATAAAAGGCTATTTCTCTAGCGTTGGGTCTTTGAGCCCACCAGGGTACCTTGTATCCCAGACATGTGGCTCGCTATTTCCCACCCTACCCAAGTAACTTCCCTCTGCTACTGAGAACTTCCCTCGGCTTCCCTTAGAATTGAGCTTATGATGCCTACCATCAAGGAAGCCCACCTGTTCATTGGCTACATCCTAGATTTCTGGCCCTTGGGTGCTCCTTGTAGAACAATGACTAGATTGTTCAGTTTTGTACCCCAGTTGTCCAGGTCTTCCTGGCTTCAGGAAAGTTGGGGCCCTGAAATGGTTTCTTCTTTCCTAACGCTCTTGGGGGTCAACTTAAGTGTCCCAAACCAAGTGGTACCTTAACACAGGCACTTCCCTTCCTGATGTGTTTCTATGGGGAGGCTGACTGAGACTGGCATTCTACGAGGGGAAAAGGAGTCCAATGCCATCTCTCTCTAATAAAGAGAAACCTCACCTCACTCTGAAGCCACAAAAATGTACTCTTGGCTTTGTTGGAGAGAGTCTGTTTTGGAAATTCCATGGTCAGAACCAGCAGGACTGTGGTGGGGGGCCGTGTGGAGCAGCATGTCCAGGATCAAGTGTCCTGTCTCTCAAGTCAGCCAAGCTCCCTTTAAAATTTTAAAACCAGTGGTTTGCTGAGAGATCTTGTGTGGGTTTTCATTTTAAATGGTGCCCTTGAGGGTGGCTTGTATTTGCATTTCGTTGAATATCCGTTACAAAGCCTTCATAGTGGAGCACCTCCCAGTAAAAGGGACAAAATTAAAAGACTTGAAAGCCAGCTCCTTCGTGCTTTCTGGAGATATGAAAGAGAGCAGTGTCTTCATTGGGCCAGACCCAAGATTCCAAACCTGTGGGTGCTGGATCCCCACGGACCTCTGACTCTTCTGTTGGGGTGTGGAATCCACATACCTCCCACCATCAAATATCGCCTGGCCGTTTTACACGTAATGTCTTCTATACTGCTCTTTTGCAAATAAATTTAGATGACTTTGGGACTTAGAAACAAATATTTGTTTTAAAACACTGCTAAATAATTTTTTATTAATGGGCTCAAATTGTAAGTTGAGTAATGTGGGAGTTGACATATTTTTTTGTTACAAAGGAGTTCTCACACCCTCCAGGCAAAGAGCCAGTGCACAAAGACCCTGGGGCTTGTCTATGGCCATGTGTGTGGACAAATATTGGCCAGGACTCTCTATCAGAAGGGGTGAGGAAGCTTTGGGGGATTTTCATGACAAGGGCAAGGTGTAGGGATAGCTGTCCTCACCGAAAAGCCAGTTATGTAAGTAGCTTCTGACCCGAAGCTTGTGAAATCATTTTGCAGGTGTAGCATTTGTCTATAGGATTTTTTGCTGGTGGAAACACAGGTAAGTTCTGTCAGGCAACAGAAGTAAATGTCAATGCCCAATTTCATTTAGTCCACAGCAACAGACACTTCGGTAAATAGACCTAGTTCTTCTCAAATTTCTTACTGCACTCCTAACAGTGGATTTTTTTTTCTGCTAAAAATCATATTAATTTCCTCCCTTTCATGGAATGGATGCTGAAGGAACAAGTGGTCTAACCTTTATTTTTATAAATTTTTTTAAAGCTGAAACTCACCTAAGTATTAAATGCTTTGAAGCATGTGCCACCCGTGTTGTTAAAGCTGAAATTTAAGCCCTTTGTTACTTTCTCCAGAGTTCCTTTGGGTTTCAGGGAGAGGGAAGTAGCTACATGGGATAGAGCAATGACATCAGTCTCCAGGGTTGCTGGTTGTTTGTTTGTTTGTGTGTTTTAAGTCTCTCCAGTCGTCTCTGTGGTGAGCCAAATTTTGAGTCTCACAGTTAAGTTTAAACCCAAAGCTGTGTTGGCTGAAATAAGAACTTTTTGGAGTGACATTTCTGTTTTAAGAGCTTCTGTTGAGACTTTATTGCTGGCATAGGAATTCAGCTTCATGGGGCAGGAAACAGTTTTCAGGCCCTAGTGAGTAATGTTCCCCTATTTTGAATGGAAAAACATTGAAAATCTTGATTTTTTTTTTTTTTTTGGCCCTCAAAGAACAGCTCTTCGTGGCTGCCATGGTGAACTCTGTCTCCAGTTTGGCTTTGGCAATGTCAGCCAATTTACCAGGAAAACGGGGACTTTGATTTTACGGTGCTTGACATCTTAAAAGTTGTCGAAGTGCCTCACCAACTAGTAAATAGACAAGACCAAATATGCCTCCTCGTGTGCAGGATCTTAAGGATAGTCCACCTCCAGCTGGAGTTGTATTTATGTGTGCTTATGTGTGTATATATTTTTAATATTACAAATTATATATTATAAAATATACAATGCATAAATTTTTAAAAGTTTCAGGAGCTCTCTAGCTAGACGTTTTAAGACCCTGCCTGTATGATGTGGACTTGGGTTTAACTGGAGATCCTGTAGGCACCTGGTTTAGAAAGAGCTGACTTGGTTATTTCAGCACCCCCTCTCCTTTTTTTTTTTTCCCCTCAAGAGGATCAGTGACTTAGGTCCACTTGAATAACTTTCTCATTTGCTGTAGTATCTTCCTGTTAAGCCAAAGAATGTTCTCTGGGAAGGTAAAGAGCCTCCCATAGGATTTTTATGCCCCATCCATCTGCATTAGCCCACTACTGTCTTTCGGCTCCAAGCCCACATCCCGAGCCCAGAGCTGGGCCTCCAGGTGTCTGTTGGCCTCCACCCACCATGCCAGCTTTACTTCCTGCCTCCCCAGAGGCAGCCAGGCCTGAGTTCGAGTCATCTGTATAAATCACATTACACTTAAAAGCAAATGCAGAGGGATCCCTGGGTGGCTCAGCGGTTTGGTGCGTGCCTTCAGCTCAGGGCATGGTCCTGGAGTCCCGAGATCAAGTCCCACATTGGGCTCTCTGCATGGAGCCTGCTTCTCCCTCCGCCTGTGTCTCTGACTCACTCTTTCTCTTTCTGTGTCTCTCATGAATAAATAAATAAAAAATCTTAAAAAAAAAAAAAAGCAAATGCAGAATTTCTGTACCAACTGGTAAGAGCAGAACACACATCTCCTAAGATGAGATGAAGGTCTATATTTAATTATAAAATCTTACCAAGTCCAGGTGGCAGGAACCAGATGTACCCAGCTCAGTGGGACTCTCCCTAGTGCACTCAAAAGGGATGTGCAGCAAAGGGGGCCTTTTCAGACCTAAGAAGCTCATGCTTGTTGCTCACCTGCTCATTCTTCCTTTGGCTCACATCACCATTCTAAACCTCCAGGACCCCTTTCAGTCTTCAATTTAAATAGATTATTTATAAGCCCGCCTCAGTCCCACACCCTCATCCTGGAGGAGACAGTCAGTGCCGCTCTTTCTGTGAATGACATTTGTTTCCTGCCTTCCCTGGGTGCACCCTCACCTCTGATTTGAGAGCCACATCTGTCTGGGAACTGTGTTCACAAATCCATGTCCCTGCAGATAGTTGGAAGAAACCAATAATTTCCACCATCTTCTCAGCACAGAGCCAGGCTTACAGTAAGTATCAGATGTTAGTCACATTGTTACTCGCCTGCCCCTTTGCTTTACAGACACTGAAACAATGCTATAGCCTATCTGACCCTTTCTTTCTGGCCTCCTCGATTCCCTTGGCCTCCAAAGGCCCTTTCTCCTGTCCTTGCCTCCAGATTCTGCTCTCTTACCTGTTTTTGTGTAAATGCCACTCCCTCCAAGAAACCTTTTTGGACTATTCCCTACTTCCCTTTTCTGCTTGAAATGCACTTGCTCCCTGGCTCGCTAGCTCTCCTGGGCTTTATGCTGCTTTTTTCTTGCTTCTGGTGAGGCTCCTCAGACTCCCTTTGTGTTTGAGTCCACTGTGGATGAATACTTTCATAAGATACAATGAAAAAGAAAAAAGCAACTTAAAAATACAAGCCCTCATTTTTTTTAAAATTGAAGTTGAGACCTAAAATAATAATGTCAAGTATACCTGAGAGGTTTTAAAGGCTTACTCTTAGTTCCTGAACTTCTCTTGCTCCACACCAGTAATGACCAGTTGAGGATCATCTTGGTCCACGAAGTGTGCTCTGAAAAGCACAGGGTTATGTCACCCCGTTTGGCACAGTTGCTTGGGTACATGTTGATGCCAGTGACCTCAATCTTATATACCTGGCAGGAGACTTACACAGAGAGGGTTCTTGATAAATTAGTTGAGCTGAATGAATGAATAAATGGATGCACAACAAATATTAGTTGAATTGAGTGAATGAATACATGATTGAATGTGCAGAGCATATTTAAAACTCATAATCCCTAGGAAGAATTTTCTTAATGAATGGCATGCCAAAGGGATTATAATTTTTTATCTTTGGCTTTTATAAAATTTACTCATTTGCATTGCATATTAAGACTCATTCTTTTTCCTTAGTTTTTAAAATTTTCCATCTCCAATAGCTAAATCAAGATAAGGTTTATGCCTTCCCCAGAATATGGGCATCCTTGATCATATCCTGAGAAGTTAAGACAGATGCGACTCCATAGAGACCGCATACTTATGCTTCAGTGAGAATCAGAATTTCTGAATTTAATAATTGCTAATTAGAGAGCAGAAGGAGGAGAGTATATATACTTCTAGGTATATGAACTTGACAAGAGAAGTTAGGACTCAAGAACCATATATGAAATACCAGAGGTAAAAGTTTATTTTGTAGTACTGCTTCCAATCACCAAATCAACATTGAAAAGATGAAAAGCAAATCTCCTTACCAACGTTTTCTTCCTTCTTGAGGAATGCACTCTGGTAGTTCTCAGAGACATTAAAAGGAACCAGTGAACAAGCTAGCAGGATGCTTTCCAGTAATCTCTGCTTCTGTCTGAACAGAGACAAACCCAACTTGACCTCCTCCATAACCACTTAAAGGAGGTTTTGAGATTTGAGGATAAGCTGTATACATCCTTCTCTAGATATAACATCTCATTGTTGTTTCTTACCTTAAAATATATATATATGTATATATATATATATATATATATATATATATATATATATATATATATAAAGACCTGCAAACCATTCAGCTTTCTTCATTTTATTCCTGCACTACCTCTGGTCTTAGACTTTTCAAGGCCATAGAAATCTCTCCTTTACTCAGGGCCCACACTGTGTGATCATTCAGTCCACAGACATGTATGGAGGTCTCCTATGTATAAGGCAGAGAAGCAAACAGCTACACACAGGTAGTTGACGTTCTGTTGCATAAGTGATTCCAGGAGTGATGCTATCTATAGATAGGAAATACAGAGTATAGGACGTATGGTGTTTGTACAGTGGATCCTGACCCAGTGGGAGAAGGGATTGATCAGGGAAGTAGCATTTAAGTTCAGACATGAAAAGGCATGAAAGATGGGTAGAAATTAACCAAGAAATGTATTGGGGGAACAGTATTCTAGGACTTAGATGATTCTTTTCTCTGACCATCAGCCCTGGCAACACATTGGGTTATAAAATAGGATATTGTGTTTCTCACTCATAAGACCATTTCTTATTTTTTCCAATCATAGAATTGAATAAATATGTCACTGTGTGTATGTCTATATATAAAAAGTACTCACCATGTGACAAGTACCATAACTGCAGCTGCCCTCTCCGCTAGATACTATGGTCATCTTCATTTACAGACAGAGAAACTGAGGCAACCAGAAGGTTAAATGCCAAACTTCACATAGCCAATAAGTGATTGAGTCAGGATGTGAACATTGGGAAGTCTTTCAGCGCGCATGCTTTTAACACTTGCACCATTCCGCATGTGCCACAGGCAAAATGCGTCTTCTGTTTCTTTTTTGAGATTTGTGATTTCTAATACAGTACTAAGTTAATCACCCCCCCATAAGTGCTTACCATTTAATCAGGTTAGATTTAGTTACCCCTTTGCCAAAGGGTCTTTTATATAATTTGAAAAGGAGATGGGCTGGAGGAGGGCTTGCTTATTGAACCACGTATTAACAGGAGTGGTGAGGTATTAAGAGATTGAGGCCACCTGGTTTCAAATCTCTCTTTTGCTACTTGGCCTAATACGGGACGAACCCTGTGGCATTTTTATGAGGACTGCCTTGCCTTCATTCCTCAAATATTTATTGGGTAACTCTAAAATGCTCCTCACTGTTCTGAGCATAGAGGATTCAGCAGTGAATGAACAAACAAAACTCAGTCCTTGCAGAGCTTACATCCTGGTTACATGATAATGTGTGTAACATGCTTAGCACAGGGCTGTGGTATCGGTTAATTCTATTATATGGTGCTGCTGTTTAGTGCTTTTTATGGGCAGTATTGGGCACATTCCTAATCTGATGAGGCACGTCGAATGAGATGGTAAGAACAGGATTTGTAGATGCTGATGGCAAACTGGATCGTAGGACAAGGTGATTATGGAGGTCTGCTAATGATCACTGTTGACTTAATCATATAGCCATTGGCCTCAGTTTTTGAGATAAGCAAAGTGTTCTTTTGGGGTATTAGACTAGTGTTTTTGATACTGTGCATTGTGGCTGTACTGTTTTGATGGTAACAAAGGTGTTACCTTTGTTAGTAACAAAGAATATATGTAAATGGTTGGATAGTGAACATTATAGGATTTATGGGCAATGTGGTCTTTGTTACAGCTACTCAGCTCTGCTGCCCCTGCAGGAAGAACGCAGCCACGATGATATGTCAAGGAATAGGCATAGCTGTGTTCCAGTGCAGCGTTATTTATAAAAGCAGGCATTCAGCCCATAGGTCATAGTTAGCCAACCTCTGTTCTGGAAGACAGTAGAAATTCTGTTACTAAGAACACAGCACACAGCACTAGCATTTTAAGAGACAAGAAAATGTGAACTGATGCAGCAAAATGGCATTGACTCACTTCACACCTTAGGCACTTTGAAGTTTGCACTGGATTTTTCTTGATGATTTAAATTTCCCATTTTGTATGACCTTTCCTGATTGGTTCAAGACCAGTGCAGAGAAGTTTCAAGAACTTGGAAAGGGCATCTTTCCTTGAATAGAATCAGAGTTAAATTGTCCCATGGGATTTATGTTGGGTGCAAGGAAGACTTTTCAGCAGTGAGGGCTTAGCACTATCGAAATAGATTACTGAGGAGGGTTCTTGCTGAAAAAGCACCTTCCATCTTCTAGGCATTTTAAATTCTACATAGGACTCACTCTGGCGGCTAATCAGTCATTGAGGTGCTCAGTTCCTGAACCGGACAGAAGGCTGAGGGTGGATGAACTTAATGGACTGTATGCTCTCCCTGGGTTTGGGTGATCAGCTTTACAATATTAGCCAACTGGAATGAAGCCTCACCAAATTACAGTAAAGGGAGAAGAAGCCACTCTGAAATAGAGAAAAAGAAGCATTTCCAATGTCTTTCAAGAATGAAATTTGATTCAAGAGGCCAAAAAGAAAAAAAAAGAAACCAGTTTGAGTCATGTGACCAGGACTCAAAAACACCTATCCTAGATAAAAGTAAAGCTAATTAACATATCAATAGTTTGTAGATCTTAGGTGCTTCCAAAGTGCTTGAGGGTGTTTGACAACTTTTTCTTCCCTTAAGCTCTTTTGCTTTCTCTTTGAAGAATTATTTTAAACAAAGAGAACCCCTGTTCGGATCTATTTTAATCTCAAGGATGTCTGATTTAATATAATTTTTTCACGTTCCTATCAACTTGCCAAGGTGAGGAATAATTTACTTTGCTCGAGCAAAAGAACAAAGAACTTTGGGGGAATTGGAGAAGAGTGGACTTCCTTAAAAAAAAAAAAAAGTACTGTATTTCAGTCCATTCGGACAAAACTGCCACTCATTTTTAAACCTCTACATTTTTAGATGGTCTTGTGTTGCGAGGCCTCTGTGAATTCATTCACATAGGCAGTCATGCAAAAATAGCTGTGTTCTCCATCCCTGGTCTCCAATGTATTTCGACGTGGTTGATGGGTATATTAGGAACAAGCAGAGCAGAGGTGATTCCAGCTCATTGGATACAGCAAATAATTACTTCTGTGATTCTGGAAACCATTAAGTACACGCCCACCCGAGAAATGAATGTTGCCAGGGCCAAGGTGGTCAGGTGCTGGCTGTTCAGTGACCATGCTCAGGAAGATGTGTGTAGGAGTGAAAGAACGGTTCTGGGAAGACTCAGTACTCTCTCCTAGGATTATTAAGTCTTAAATGAGTCTGAGGAAAGGACCCAGCATATAGCTAGTTTTCCAGAGAGGTTGCCTGACATTCTCACTCCCTCTCCACTTTCATTTGCTTTCAGAAAGACATACTGTAATTCAAATAAAAATATATTTGTTGTAAATCTGCAGAAGATGGAACGGCCACGGCCTCCTAGAGTTAATAACCAGATGGAGGAAAGAGATGCTGAGAAAAAGTGCAACGAGAGCCATGCTATAAAAGATGGCCGGTGGACAACACAGACCTTGCCAATATTGAGTTGTAAAATCGAATCCAGTATAGAAAATTCTTTTAAAGGGGTAGATGGAGTGCTCGCTTTCACAGCACATATAAAGGGGTAGATGGAGGAAAGTGAAATGGGTCTAGAATGGTTAAAGAAGGCTTCATAGGGGAGGTGTGATTTGACCAAGGCCTTGATGGGTGAGCCTGGATTTGGATGGATGGGGAGGAAGGGATCACAGGTTGTGAGAGTCTCCCCCCGCCCCCCCCCGGATATACTTAGTCCTAGTGGGAGTGAAGCTCTATATTTGTTATTAGGGTCTCCATGCCACTTAATGGAAATAACCCTTGAGTTTCCTGGCAACTAATTCTGCGTTTGAACTTGACCCAAGCTATTTCTACAGTAGGGATGTGTACTTTGGTTTACAGTGGTCTAACTTGAAGAATGGAAGTGTTCTCTTCATACTGTATAGGGAGCTAATTATTACCTAGTCTCTACCATGTGCTGGGAGACATGTTCAGTGCTTGAACATACCATTTTATTGAATTTCCACAATGGCCTTGGAGATAGTGCTTTTCCATTTTGAGAGAAGCTCAGAGCTCTGACGTGGCTTGGCCATGGTTATGCAAACAGTAAACAGTGAAGGTTGAATTTGAATCTAGGACTCTAGTTCAGAGTTATATGCTTCCCACTGGATTATGCTGCTTTCTGTGTAACTACACTTTCATGGGTGATTAGGTGTGAAGAGGTGGAGGGGAGAGAAGAGATCATTTCAGATGAGGTGCAGTGATCGAGGCTGTGACCTTGGCAGGAGAGAAGAATACTTGGGGTGGAGGGGAGTGAATAATAAATAATCTTGAATTATTAAAAATTGGCAGGATGACAGAGGATTCTGAAAAGCTTAAGACTTCATGAAATGTCCTGGAAACCACTGGAAAATTTTTTACTAGAGGAATGACATGATAAAATAACCACTTACTGAACACGTATTATGTGCCATGTTCTGTGTTGAAGCAAATTATACATTGTTTCTGCTCTCATGAAACTTTTAATCTGGGGGGAGAAGATTAGACCTTAAATAACCCTATAATGCTATATATAATTACCAACTGTGGAACATGCCTCAAAATGTGTAAGAGCTATGAGAGGGTAAATGGGAGGTCTTCAGGTGACACTTGAGTTGAGACCCAAAGGGATCAGAAAGGGTTAACTAAGTGAGAAAGAGGGCTCCATGCAGAGGAATAGTATATGCAAAGGCCCTGTGGCAGATGGAACTTGAGAGTTTGAAGAATTGAGGAGACATCCTTTGGTGGGGCAGAGTAGAATGAGGGAGGGAGAGTGGGGGGAGGATATGGATGGAGAAGCAGACAGAGCTAAATGTGTTCAGGATCTTACAGGTAATTGAAAGATGCCAGTATTAAAAAAAAAAAAAAAGAAAGATGCCAGTATTTATTCAGTAAGGTGGCAGCATGCTCCTTAGGTGGCAGTGGGTGATATGCAGGGAGACGAAGATAAATGTGAAAGCGGCTAGCAACCGGAATGCTGATACTTCATCTATTTCCAAAGAACAGGTAAAACTCAGAGGCGCCCTCCTCCTGTTGTGTTTGCAAGCTGTTGACACACCTGGAAAGGTGAAGAGTTTTCTGCAGACTTGTCAGAGTTTGTGTTCTATGGAAACTGACAGAGCCTACAGGCTGAGGGGCTAATTTTAATAGAAATAACCTACGTGGGTTTGTTAATTTTCTTCATTCCCTCGATGACCTGTCTGCATAGCGTGAAGGTGCTTTGATGTGACTAGGAGAACAGAAGGATATTTTGTGCATAGCCAACCGTGAGAGGAGTGCTGGTTTTGCAACAAGGAAGTGCATGATGATGACAGGTGAGTTATGTGGAAGGGGGAGATCCGAACAGGTGTGGCTTTTCCCACCTTCCCAAATGCAACCTTGTTTATCAGAGATTCATCTTTCTTCCAGCACAGAATTAACTTTTACGAACTTGGAGTGTTCAGAGTTCCAAGGAAATGAAACAACCTGGCAAATTATTGGGTAACTGGCACAGCACGAACATCAGAGGAGGGGAAGAAGCCCCGCCCTTTTGCTGTCACTGCCTGAGTTTGTTGTTGTTCCCCTGGGGTTCCATAAAAGTTGTGGTGCTTGTAGAGAGCCTTTTAGGTTCAAGGCCCAGGGCACATTCTGCCTGTGTAAATGGCCGGGGCTGGGGGTAGCCTCTCCCTTGCATGCAAATGATCTTGGTGTTGCCTTTGTGGAGTTCTTGGCTGCCTCTGGGATCTGTTCTGGGGGACGAGTTGCCAGGCCAGTGTGAATGCCATGGGAATTAGAATGGATCCCTGAGCCATCTGTACCCACTGCCTTTGGGTATTTGAACAGTGGCAGGCAGTCTCCATAGGGTGGACAGGGCCAGACACTGAGGGAGATATAGGTGCTGACAGCCGCCTTGGTGGTCCTTCTTGCAGTCCTGGTGTCTGTGTTGTAGAGGTGATCAGCTGGAAATGGAGAGGACTGTGCTTCTGGGTGTACCATCCTCCCTTTGAGGGCTTGGACAGAGCCCTCCACCTATGGTTTGTGTCCTACGAGTACAAGTCCTTGGAGTCTCAGCCCTCAGTGTACAGGGATTGAGGGAGGGGATGGGACAGAACAGGGCCTGGATAGCGCCAAGTTGGCATGCAGTTAACTCTGAGTTGTCAGGCTGCTGATTACCCATGCAATCATGGTTCTGCCCCCCTGCTGTGATGCTCACTGCTGGTCCCATACTGCCAGATTACCCAGCCCTGCCCCCAAGGGGAGGGCAGCTCACATCCTTCTGTGCCTGCCTGTGGTTAGCCAGCATGCTGCTTACTCCTGCTCCAGAGCGTGCTGTCACAAGTTAACCACCTAAAATCAGGGGGAGGACTTCAGAGAACAGACTGGATCGGAAATAGAGGAATGGGGTCTTACCCTGAAGCTTCGAAAAGTGACTGGTGGTCCCTCCTAGGAAAGCATCTGGTCCGTTCACCGGAAGTATCTCCTTGTGTAGAACCCTGCCATGGAGGGGAGCTAGTGGTCCAGCAAGGAGAGAGAGAGAGAGAGAGAGAGAGAGAGAGAGAGAGAGGGAGAGAGAGAGGGAGAGAGAGAGAGAACTGTTTGGCATTAACAGAAGGAAAAGTGGATGCGTCTTACGCAGTAGGAGGTGGCCCTGGGGAAAGAGCAGTTTGGAGGACTTGGGTGTGGGGAAGTAGGAGCAGAACCAAGCAGAGGTGGTGCACAGCCAAAGAATTTGGATTGGTCCTCTGGTGAGAAAACAAAACTGTGCTTTTGACAGTAGGGGCCGTATAAAAGGGAAATTGGATATGAAAGGATGTTTTAAGAAGAGCTTTGGATGTCAGGGGGATGGAGCAGAGGGAATACAGAGCAGAAACGAAAAGCCTGGGAGGCCAGAGGTCCTCAGCTATGGCCCTGACAGTTGGGGCAGCCGGGGCCAGAGCTCACAGTGGGAAGCAGAGCTTTTATTTTGTTATTTTAAAGGAAGGATGTTTACAGGCCGCTGAAGGAAGAGGAGAGATGCGATTTCACCGCCTGTGTGACATTTCATAGTCTGTCAGGGCAACACTGAGCATGTCAGGTTTGGTCGGGTTGAGGAGGGGGCTTCTCCTGTGGAAACCCCAGGCATCGAGTTGGGCACCCTCCTTCACAACTATTGACAAGGATGAGTGGTTCTTTCAAGCAGCCATTCTTCAATGAGGTCAGGACCTGGACCAGAGTCTAGAACCTTGTGACGAAGCCTGGGAAACATGTGTATGGGCAGACTGTGCCAGGACTGAGATCCAAGAGGACGATCTGGGGCTTGTTGTTTGTTATGGAGCATTCTCAGCTGAAGCTCCTCTCCCAGATGTGTGTCTGGGAGATGGTTTGAGAGTTGGGCCTGCTACCACTTGCCTGGTGGGCTAGGTTAGCTGTGAGAATGCGTAAACCCAGAGACACACATTGCCCTTCTGTCTCACTGCCATTTCAAATCTGTCACCCAAGACTTTGAGGGTTACCTCCAACATACCTAGTGAGCCTGTCCATCATCTCCAGTCTGGCCCAGACCCCAAGGACTTCCGTGACCCTCTGGCCAGCCTCTTGCTGTTGCTCTTACTCCCTACCTTTTCTTCCACTGAGACGAACAGCAGGGAGAATGTTCTTTTTGGAAATGCTGATCTGGTTCTATCACTTTCCTGCTTGGAAGGCTTGCTTTTAATCTGAAGATAAAATTTAAAACCATTAACAGGTCTGCAAAAGCTGTGTGGTTTTGTTAGTTTAAAGAAAGAATACATACTGGACACTAAGGAAAAGGGAAAGAGGACATTTCCAGTTAGTCCTGCGTTACCTTTTTATCGCTAAATTTTAGCCACATTGATCTATCCATTTCTTGAATGCGTCAAGCTCTTTCCCACCCCTGGGTCTTTGCACATGTTGTTCCCACTGCCGAGAAAATGGTCGTCTCGTTCTTTCTACTTTCTCCCTCCTCTCTTCCCCTGGCTAATTCGTAGTCATCTCTCCAGTCTCAGAGTAAATAGGATTCTTTCCTCAGTTGTCTCAGTCTCTCATGACTCTTACTTACCCTTCCATTCTCTCTGTTGCATTTTGCAATTGACTGTTCATTTGCATAGTTACTCAGTGTGTCTTTTCCATTAAGTATAAACATCCTGAGAGCAGGGGCCTACAGGTTTTTGTCATCTCAGATGCATCTAGTGCACTTTAAATACTGATTGAATAAAAGAATGATTGAAGGGATACATTACAGCATGTTACTGTGTTCCTGTTTGTGCTTCCATGTAGACAAATTGAAACTTTTATTCATTATCTACTTAATTTTTTCATACTGCCAGCATTTAATGTGTGGTGAGTAAGGTGCAAGCCCAGGATAAGGCATTTTTCCTGTCTTCAAGGAGACTGGTGGAAGTAACAGTCTTAAAATAAGCTGGTATCCCACACTGTAGAGATTTCTAGGGATGCTAGGAGACTTATAGATGAGGCTTGGGTTCACAGTCTTTGTCCTGATATTCCAGGTGGGTTATTAAGTATAATTTTCTGGAATTAAAGCTGGTACTGACTTGTACCAGAAAAGTGATCAACCACTGCCACATCTCTTCAGAAAGACATTAGCCTAAACTGTAAGGAGTGTAAGATAAGCTGTGATATAGTTAGTTGTAACATGAAGGCATGTACTGGTGACAGATTACATGGTGGCTGATAAGGAATATTGAAAACCAGAGCCTGGGAGAGCAGGAATGTGTCCTTGACCTCTCACCCTCTGGAGAGGTGGAGACTCTCCCTCCAAGTGAATGGTGCCCCACTCTCTGGGTATAGATAGCCCTGGAGTAGAGAAGGACAAGCCATTCTGCTTCCTTCACATGGAACCTCAGTTCTTTTTTTTTTTAAAGATTTTATTTATTTATTCATGAGAGACAGAGAGAGAGAGAGGGGGGGGGGGTAGAGGGAGAAATAGGTTCTACGCAGGGAGCCCGACGTGGGACTCAGTCCTGGGTCTCTAGGATCACACCCTGGGCCGAAGACGGCGCTAAACCACTGAGCCACCCGGGCTGCCCGAACCTTGGTTCTTTGAGCTTTTCAAAATGCTGTTACAAATTGGGAGACATTTAAAAACTAACCACTCATAACATATGATGGGGAGAAGAAAGAGCGTGGCTTCTGGCTCTTTTGAATTTTGCCTGTAACTTAACAGGCAAAATTCTGGTCTGATTGATGACTTTATTGGAGTTCGTAAATGCAATGTGATTCTTCTTTTTAAGTCATGTATGGCAAGAGATAATAGTACTGAATCCAAGTTTACTATTTCTAGAATTCTGTTCACTAACTCTAGAAAAATGACCTTGAGATAGTTAACCTGAGAGTGTCCTCCAAACAAGTTCCCTTCACCTAAGGGTAGAAGGCTTTGAACTTTATTTCCTGACTTGATGAGTATTTCATGATAAACCAGTTCTGGCCCATTAACTTCATTTCTCAAAACACAGGTTTTAAAAGACTGTTTCCTAAAGGAGTTGCCACTGAAAAGGGAATGAATCAGACTTGATGGAAATAAGAACGGTCAGAGCCGAACATGGTACACAATCTTGATGAAAAAAAAATTTTTTTTCCTTGTAGGAAAAAAATTTTTTTTCCAGGAGTGTGTTTTGGTTTTCAATAACATTATATAAATAACAGGCAACATATGTCTGATTAACAGCCCAATGTCCAATAACTATTAAGAATTCCTGTTAAGTACGAGCCTGCCCTCCTGTTCTCCTTGTATCTTTTCTAATTTATCTAGAAAATTAAACTAGCGAGGTAATGTTCCAAGAAAGCTGTCCCCTCCCTGCTGGGGATTTAGTGGAGGACATGATAGACTGTCCTTTTGGAGAAAACTGTAACTCACACTTACAGGGGCCTATGTGCAGACAGTCCCCAACTTCTGATGGTTCAACTTAGCATTTTCCACTACCGTGGTGTGAAAATGATACACATTCAGTAGAAACTCAATTTTGAGTTCTGTTCTTCATTTTCAGTACAGCCTTTAATAAATTACATGAGATACTCAACAGTTTGTTGTAGAACAGGCATTGTGTTAGATATTTGCCCCAACTGTAGGCTAAAGTAAGTGTCTTTATGTTCTGTCTCCCTTCCTGATATTTCCCAACATTTCTTTTCCCTTCCCTTATATTCCCTTTCACTATTATTCATATTCCCCAAATGAATGAGAACATACACTGTTTGTCCTTCTCCGATTGACTCCTAACTCGGGGAAACGAACTAGGGGTGGTGGAAGGGGAGGAGGGCGGGTGTTGGAGGGGAATGGGTGATGGGCACTGAGGTGGACACTTGATGGGATGAGCACTGGTTGTTTTTCTGTATGTTGGTAAATTGAACACCAATAAAAATTAATTAAAAAAAAAATAAAGTAAGTGTGGTGAGCACCTTTGGGACAGGCTAGGCTAAGCTATCATGTTCAGTAGGTTACGTGCCTTAAATGCATTTTTGACTTGAGATACTTTCAGCTTACTGTGAGTTTGTGGGGATATAAGCCATCATAAGTTGAGGAAGATCTGTATGGATACATGTATGTAAAATGAATATGCCCAAACCCAGAGCTGGCAGGTTATGAACTAGATCTACATCATGGCATTTCCTGTTGTGGGGCATGATCTCATTCAAGGAATGTTTGTAGCTCCCACTTCCATTTGAGTAAACAGGCAAAGATGAGTAGTCACTTGAGTAAATCACAGTTAGGTGTGTTCTTGAGAGTTTTGGAGAGATCCTTTCAGACCTTTTTAAAATCCACAATATATGAAAGATAAATTCTCCCCGCAGTTGTTTCAGCTAATTGTTCCTTCTAGGTAAAGAATGGCCCCATTTCTTGGTCTGATGATGACTTTTCATTTTCTGCCATAAACTAACCTAATTTGCAAATGAAAAATTTCACCAAAGCACAGGTTGCCTGCAAGGGAATTATAGCCCTGCACCTTTGGAAGTGTTCAGAAGAATACACGATTGCATTTTAAACAAAAGACTTATGATCTTAATTCACAATTAAAATAACAATTGCTCCTAAGTGGTACTTAGTATTTTAAAAAGTTTAGACATTCCAATAACAGTAATCAAGTGGAGTTATGTTCACTTAAAAGCAAAGCAAATGAGGAGTAATTGAGAAAACTTGCTTAGTATTTCCTGTTTGTAGGAGGGAGGTTTTCCTCAAGTCACGCCATATTCCTTCCTTGATACATTTCACTGATGTTTTTTTTAGATCGTTGGTGATTGGAAGCACAGGAGTACCAATGGTCTTCCAAGTCCAGCGTGTCCATGGGGCTAAGTGAAAGCAAATAGGATTTACACCAAAGGACTTGCGTTTGAGTGTTAATTTTTGTATTTACTGACTTTGTGACTACCTAGAAGGTTGTTTGCTTTTTGTGGATCATTTTTCTCAACTGTGAAGAACTAAATGTGGTGGCTTTGGGGTGCTTGGGTGGCTCAGTCAGTTAAGCATCTGCCTTCAGCTCAGGTATTAATCTCAGGATTCTGGGATCCGGCTCTCCCCTCAGGCGGGTGTCTGCTGCTGCTGCTTCCTCTCCCTCTGCCCCTAACCCCACTCATGCTTGCTCACACACTCTCTCAGATAAATGAATAAAATCTTTAAAAAATGTGGAGGCTTTTTGTGTGGATTCCAGGGCCACAACAGAACCAGACAAATGAAAGGTAATGGTGTATTATGCTTAATACTTATTAAAGCCCTTGTGGTTTAGGGCAAGTGAAATGATTAATAGCCCAGATAGATTTATTTAAAATGAAAAAAAAAATCCAAGTGAGTTATACAAAGAGAGCTTCTACTTTTGTTGGCTCTTTTCTACTTTAGAACTTTATTTTCTCTATTTATTCCAAAGGTATTTATGGAACTCTGATTTATTGACTGCCTGTGTGCTGGGCACTGAGGATAAAGTGTAAAGGAAGAGACAGAGGCTCTGCTGAAGGAGTTCACTGTCAGATCAGAGGGGAAGACAGTGTGTGGGAAGTCTTGGAGAAGCTGGGAGGGCTGGGTGGCCTTAGTGGAGGGGGAGTGGGTGGTCAGCTCTGAGGTCTGAGAAAGAGAGAACAAGCGGGCCTTACGATTTAGCCAAAAGTGTTTGGATTTTTTTTTTTTTTTTTTTAGATTTTATTTATTTGACAGAGAAAGAGAAAACAAGCAGGGGGAGGAGCAGAGGGAGAGGGGACAATCAGACATCACGCTCAGCACGGAGCCCAATGTGGGGGCTCAATCCCACATCCCTGAGATCATGACCGAGCCAAAATCGAGGCTCAGATGCCCAACCGACTGGGCCACTCAGGCGCCTCAAGGGTTTGGATTTTATTCCCAGTCTGTGGCATTTGCTTTTATTTACTTAGCATGCAGAAAGTCCTTTGCAATGGTATTGAGATGCAACTCCAGTGTGCCTGAGCAGCGTACAGCACAAGGCAGGAGCCTCTCTCATTCGTTTCCTGTCTGTCCCCACTTCCGAGTTTTGCCCATCTTTCTGGACCCTGACCCAGACCAGAGGATCCACCAGGCTTTTCTGTAACATTCTCCCTCCTGTATGCCTTTGACTTTGTGTTGCTTCTTACATTCCTCCTTGCTTTACATTCTTAGTGTTGGCCCCCTCTGGTAGAGGAGCAGCCTTGGGATGCTGGGGCCTTATGTTACTCACGTGTTCTCTTGCATCTATTGCCACGCACAGGTGCCTTCTACATGGGAGATGCCCAATAAATATTTATTGAGTTGAGATAACTCAAATCCGGATGTGAGGCTAGCAGGGAATGGTTTTCCAAAGCATTGCATGGGAGAGAGGCTGATCTGAGAGCACGATGGGAAACGTGTCATCAGCACTGGCAAAGTGGTTTCGTTCTTTTATTTGTTTTCACTTTCCAAGGAACTTAATGGGTCCACTATAGATTGTTTCATTTACTTAGATGGATTGGATTGAGAGGATTGTCAACCTGTACACTTTTAGAATTAAATTCCACTTCAAAGGAGGGCGTTTTACTCATTTAAAAAAATTCTACATAAAGCATGATTACAAAAATTCAAACAATTAAGAAAATAGTTAAAGTAAAAAAAAAAAAAAAAAGTAAAAGCCTCTCGTCCTCCCAGTAGCACTTTCCCTTAGAGGTAATTATTGCTAATTATTCCTTGTTTATTCAAGAATTTCTCATCTGATCCATTTCCCTTTGTCCATGTCTGTATCTATAGATCTGCTGCCTTTTATTAATGATTGCATAGTCTTCCCTAATGTGGTATTTCATCTACATTTCCCTTTTTGAGATCTGTTGAGATTGTTTCCAGTTTCTTGCTATTACAGTGATCTGTGTACATCATTACACCACCCAAATGGCACGTTTAGCTTAGTCCAAATATGAGCGCCTTCTCCATTTTTAATGTTTCTGACTACCTACTGTTTGTCTGGTACTTAGCTTCCATGGTTTTCTAGATGACACAAAACTAGATATTGCCTGTGCTGTCAAGGAGCTCATAGTCTGGTGGGGACAGCTGACTCTACATACCTAACTATTCACAGTAGTGGAAGCTAGACTTGAGAGATGTGTGAGGTATCATGGTTACCAAGTGAGAATCTGAGATGGGCTGGTAAGTGTCAGAAAAGGCTTGGTCAAAGAGTGGCTGGGCTTGAAGACCGGGCTAGTGGTCAAGAGAAGGGCCTCCCGGGACAGAGGAAAGCACCAGCCAGTTTGTAGGATGGAGCAGCCAGTACAGAGGATCTTGAGAGAGAGGGGGGAAAGAGGAGAAGATGGGTCCAGTGTTGGGCCAGGACCAAATCACAAAGGCCTTTGTGCTATACAAACGGATTGAAAGAAACCTCTGCATAGGAAAGAGTTGGAAATCACTTTCCTGAGTGGCTTTCTCACTCTGCTGCATTTAATGCAAGTATGCGAGACATGCTGCATATTCAAATCCATGGCATAATGAGCTGTTTTGAGAAAGAGTTCCTTGGTATTTCAAAGAAGCCCTGCTAATAAGCCATTTGGAAAGTAGAGTTGCGTGCAGTATACTGTGCTTTTCAGCAGGACAGCCCCTGGGTTCTGGTGACCTTGCAGCTGGGCTAACATCTTTCTTGCTCTCTCCCCACTCCCGCCTTCCTCTACCTCTGTGTGGAGACTGTGCAGAAGGGCCGAGCATCTTTTGTGGATTCTGCACATAAATGGATAGGATTGGTCCCCAAGGATGTCAGCCTGGCAACCTTTAGAGTGTGAAATCCATTTAAAAAGGGATCAGGAAAAGAAAATCAGAAAGAACGGGAGAAGACTGTTTAGATGGGGTGGTTTATACAGTTAGTGGGTTTAATTTTTATTTCCTGGAAAGGGTTTGAGAGAAAGACATGTAAGGTAAATTCTCCTGTGAAGTGCTTATAGAATTGCTCCTCCATCAGCAAGGAAACCGCAGACCAGGGCATAAGTACTGTGAATTTAAAGCAACCTTGGATTAAATTCCTCAGGTAAGCCTGCTAGTCATGTCTCCCCAGTGCATATTTATCCAGATGTCCTTTTGGGATGGGACAGGACCGATTGCTAATGACTCTGAACCGCCTTCCCCAGGCACTGGAGGCTGCGTTTTGCTGAGTGTGAAAGCTCTTTGTGTGAGCTCACAGGCTGCTGTGTGTAAGAAAGAGTCTGCTCTCCCCTTGTCCCTGTGAGCTTGCATATGTCAGTTTCTCCATCTCTGAAATGGGGATTAGAACCTCGCACCAGGCCTTTGTTGCAACAGATAATTTTGTTAAGAAAAATAAAGATTTATGGTTTTAAAATATGCATGTCTAAAATAGCTTCTGGTGCTATTTGGCTGTCTTTGCCTGAATTTCTCTATGCCTGTAAGTGAGATTCAGCATTTTCTTGTGGACTGTGAATTGTTGCTACTAAATGAGCTTGTCAGTCTCTGCTAAAGAACAAAATGTCCTTGGATTTACCCCACACTGCATTGCTTTGTGCACTTATACCGGAGTGCTAAATACGGAATGTGCCCAATTCTGATTTTTCCCCAGAAGGCTGCATCCATTAGGGACACTGGTATACACAGCCACTCCCCAGAGCCCTGTAGAAGCCTGGGGAGCCTTGGGACCTGGCTCTGCTGCTTCAGACTCCCCCCGACCCCCCAACTTGAGTGTGGGCCTGGGCGAGATGCTGCCCACTGGTCTTGCTTTCTCAGCTGTAAAATCTCAGCTCTGGGACTCGTCAAGAAGAGCCGATCTTTTGCTGTTACCTTCTCTCACTTGGCATTGCATTTTTGGAGTTTTTCTTTGCGGCTCGTGATTCATAATTCCAGACCTTCTGGTTATTATAAAATAGGCAGCAGGGACAATCTAGATGCCTTTGGGGTATAACTCCTCATTCTGAGGAATAGATCTTTTGGTATGAAAGGTGGAAGTTCCCCTGACTTTTGGATAATACTTTGTGTCCCAGAAACTACTGGGGGTTCAGGACCTCGCTGGGCTGCCTTCAGGAATGAGGAAGAGACAGAAAATAATAGACCCTGGGTCCCCGAGCCCCTAAAACTTCATTCAAGCAAGCACCCTTATTTGTTAACTGATTTGCTTGCAGGATTTTGCATATGATTTAAGAAAAGTGCTCTGCTGCCTAAAAAAAAAAAAAGTTTAAAACTTCTAGATCATGCACTCTGGGGTTTCATATCCTTGCACAGCCTTGACCCAGTCTTATCTCATTCTTCATGAAATTGGAAAAAGCATTTGTCACCGGGGCCTGGACTGAGTTGATATTTACAAAGTTGCCAGGATTCCATAGATGGGTAGCCATTGTGTTGTTTAGTTGTGTGCAAAGTCTTTTTATGAGCGGTTTTGTTTATGGCCTCCTTTAAAATTATTAGTATATGTCATTAAAAGCTCTTTTCAGAAAATAAGGCTTTAAAAGGTGTTCTCTTTTTTTAAAAAAAACAATTTATGAAAAGTGTTTTCATGGTAAACAAATTCCTATTACAAGTGTCTAATAATAGCTATTGCTTGGAAACTGCCTCTTAGGATGATCTCTGCATACCCAGGTCTTCCCTGCTCTTTAGATCCGTACAGCATTCTTCTACTGGGCACTCTGACAGATCCTTGGGTAAGCCAGTTCAGTTCCCTTCTCCAGACTCCTGGAAAAAAATCATCTGGCAATGAGGAGCTGACCATTGACTCCCCTGATCAGAGCTTCATGCCAAAAGGGCCGTCTGTCCATGCTCTGAATTCTCTGTTTCCTTCAGTAACCTTTATTCAATGCCTGTAGTGTTCAGGCATTGTGCTAGGCCCTCAAGAATCAAGGTTCATGGAGGAAAAAAAATAAGAGTGCCAAGGGGCACGTAGTGCCTTCTCCCTGGAATCCACTTCTCTGCTTGGAGAAATATGAGCTCATTATTCAATAACCAGCTCAAATAGTACCTCTTGTGAATTCTTCACTTAGGCAAAGGAGCACCTTTTTCTTGTCTGGCAGATTCTTTACCCATTTCTCCATTCCTCTACATCAGGATTATGGTAGCTAGTTGTCTATTGGTGAACTGTGCCCCCACAGGGCATCAGCAGCATCCTACTGGTCATTGTATCCCCAGCATCTGGTCTAGCTCCAGATACCTCCTCGTTGTTCAAAGAATATTTCCTTTTTCTTCCTGAATCTTTTCTATTTGTGCTGGAAACGATTTATTCCTCCTCTTATGACATTTATTTCTTTTAAACTAGCTGTTTATGTAGCAGTCTTCTCTTTCTCACTGGAGTGTGAGCTCCCAGAGCCTGGTCTCTCGTCTGATTCACCTCTGTCTTCCTCACAGACCCATAAACCTAAACTGTGCTTGGTATGTTTTATGGGCCTGGGCACATCTTGTTTCAGAGAGCTGGTGTGACTGCGGGGGAGGCTCCTTCTCTGCAAATGTGAGCTACATTCTTGATTTGTCCTATCTCCAGTGGATGGACATCATCTGAGGATGAAGCAGAGAAAAAGCTTGACCCTGTCCTGGTGACTCTTAGACTAGGTGCTGGCAGCTGGAATATCTGCTATATGATTCTGCTTGTTTATATCTTGTGGGCATATTTGATTAGAGTGGGTCAAAGGAAAATACCACTCTGAGGTCAATTTAGTGGTCTAGATCTTCCTATAACTGAAGGGTGAATATCTGACTCATAAATCTGTAGGTGTTTTGCGGGGGGGGGGCAAGAATTCTCAGTATCCTGAGATCTCCTTGGAATCTGTAGAAATCTCAGTATTTTTGTGCACTGACTTAAAACAGTAATCACCCTAGGAATGGATGTCTCTTGATTCTTTAACCTTAGGAGAAAAGGCTAGGTCTTTTTAATGAATATCATACGGTGACCTGCCAAGTTCATCAGCATGAGGCTTTCTGCTGTGCCCAAGCCCCACAGGTGAGAGGCATGGCCCTGGGCCATGGTGAACTGTGGTAAGGATCTCAGGCCACTATGTGCGTCATAGGACTTGGCAGTGGAACCAGGGAAGTGTGTTGTTCTCCTCCTGAAACAATCTCTGTCCTCTGTCGGCCCGTGAGTGTGATAGACATGGTTTCACTTTCATTTAGTGCCTCTCTGCTCAAACCCCATTTCATGGAGCTCTGCATTTCTGTCGACTGTGAGTGAAGGATAACCATACACAGACTGCTTGTAAACCTTGTGGAAAAGAGAAGGATAATGCCTTGCTCCTTCCTTGCCTTCTGAGTCTGTTAGCTCCAGAGATGGCTGTCAGGTTATTGGTCATGACGAGAATAGCTTTGCTATAGCCACTACCTCCCGGAGGTTGATAGGAAATGTGCTTTCCTCCAGAAAAGCCCCAAGTCCAAATGAGCACTCTGCCTTACTGTCGACCCACCGGTCATCACCACCATATCATGGATTTTGTTATGTGTGGATCACTCTCCCACATGGTTCTCTATGTCCCCACTGTCCAAGAGAAACTCTGGTCATAAGAACAACAAAAAAATCAACAGCTTGGCCATTGGTGGAGAGAGAGAATTGTGTTGTTTGCCTGCATCTCCAGGCTTAGGGGATAATGTCCAGATAATCTGTCATGTGGCTTCGTGCCTACATCATTTGTTTGACTGATGCCCTTGGCAAACCCATATGTGATGGACGCCTAGTGCAGTACCTGAAGCCATGTTTGAGGAAGCGCTCAGTCCAGACTGGGCTCCAGTGGCACCCTTTGTATTCATACTGAAAGGAACCTAGTCATGGGAAAGGAAGCTTTTCTGTCTAATTGGAATTTAAGAAGAACCAGAGAGTCAAAGAAAAAAGCAAGAGTAGTATATCCTTGGAAAGGTGTCTAAGAGAATTAGGCAGCAGTGTTCACAGCAAGCGAAGGAGGAGGCAGAGAGGGGTGGATCTGAAGGTGGAGAGTGCTTAAACAGCAAGGGGGTTGGGGGTAAATGTTCCAGTAGATCTGCACCTACTTCATTCACCTACACAGTCACTTAGTTTCGTCTGTAGTCTATCTGGAGAGAAGAGCTGTGGAGAAGCCCCCAAATCTCTAGTTTGAATTCCCTTAGCACATTGATTCCAAACCTCAGATGGTATCTGTTGACTGGAAGGAAAGGAGGTTTTGACTGTGGTTAGTACTCACCATTCTTTGCTCGGTGCCAGCACCACCCAGGACGATTCGTGACGTTTTACTTGCCACCTAAAATGTGCTTTGATTTCATTTTGCAATATATAAGCTCATCTGACTGTAGAGATTTAAGTAAATGGGGAATGTTACTTAAGTGGAATCTCATGAAAGACACACCCAGAGATCCCTTTCATTCATATTTTTTCATTTCTTTTGGCAGCAGCAATGCAGTATTTCTGTGTTTCATTATTGTGTAGTGTTATGGGGCATATTCTTTGTGGGTTTAGATTCCAGAGTAGCATAACTGATTTCTACTTGATAAAGCAAGTGTTTGCCAAGTAATTTTGCTGAAAAGCAGCCGCTTCAGAAGAAAGGGAAAAGCCTCCTGTAAAAAGAACAGAGCATATTATTAAGCTGCCCTGGAGTTCTTTGGGACCAAGAGATGTTGGCTACCAAGGGTCTGGAGACTAAAAGTTTACTTGATTTAAGTTTCAATTTGATTTCACTTTCTTTTTGGGACAGCTCTCAAACTTTGAGTTTCATGTTTGCTCATCACCAAGACATTTGATCCCTTCTTCCCTGTAGGACTGGCCACACCGAGCTAAACTGTATAGGTGACTGTGTATCATAACCATGGAAACTGTTGTTGATGACTTACTAAGCATTCTTTCCCCTGATCCCAAACACTACACTGTATTGGCCCAAGTTCCCTGGAGGGTTGGCTTTTCCCTTACAATATAGACCAAATTTAGCCTTATTTTCTCTCTTGGTCATTTCTATTGTTGGACAATGCTGTTGGCTTCTTGAACCATAAAAGCCAGTCTTGGGACCACCATTAAATGTTTAGAAGTCTTTTAAAAATGAGTTTCAAAGACCATTTTAATATGTGCCATTTTATTACAAATCACGAAAAACTGAATTTTCCTCGAGTCCTTTTTTTCTTTCTATTGAATATGGATCCATAGAAACAGTGCCTGCATTTCTAATGACAGATGGGTCTGGTGGCCCTCAGCAGTCCAGGGTACCACTAGACACTCAGCAAGGGTGTGTCGACTTGTCCTGGTGGTGGTTTCTTCATGTGAAGTTGCTGGTAGGTCAGCAGAGAACATCTTAGGAATGCTTCCAATAGTTAGTTTTAAGGCTGTCAGACTGAAGAAGCTGGCTGGGGGTAAGTGTCTCAGTCTGGGTACCCTCCCAGGGAGCTTTGTGGTGTCCTTTGTTGGAGTATCATATGCAGGCCTGCCCCTGGGCAGAGGAAGTCTTTGTGCAAGGAGCCCAGCGGCCTTGGGCCTCCTTCATTCAGCAAGCCCTTGAATCGGGCTCAGGCAGCGGCAGTTGTAGCGGTGCTAACGGACGCCCATTTTGATGGCAATTTGGCAGGGAGTCAAACTTTGGCCTCGAAGCAGAGGTGGTGCAATTAGACAGCTGAGATGCATTCTCTAAACGCACACTTTTAATTGATTTCAGCTTGTTCGGTTCACAAAGATAGAGCTCTGACACACAGCAGCCGCCTTAGAGAGGCTTATTTTTACTTTTCCTTTATTCAGCAGCGTAATTCAACAGCAACAGAAGCAACAATAATACAGAAGCTCTAAAGAGTGCGTATTTGGCATGGCTGGGATACAAAAAGTATTATTAAGAACTAATGAGTGAGATAGTTAGATGTTAACCGGAAAAGCATTAATGAGCAGAAGAGAATTCTGGCATAAACATCTGTTTCTGAAGCAGATGTTTGTTACCTTGTAAATCTGCTGCAGAAAAGCAGTAAATGGAACAGTGGACTGTTTTAGGTAATAGGAGGGACCGAAGGATACTGTGAGGTTTGCAGATGCTGTTTGTGGCTATTCTGAAACTCACAGATGACTGTGTTGAGGCAGTGAATTTGGGGGGGGGGCACGCACCATGGGGTGACAAAAGATATCAGACAGAGATGAATGATAGTAGTTGATGACAATGAGCAGGACGGATTCCTGCTTCACAGGGAGAGATTTTGGATTCTCAGTGAATAGCTTGACTCCTGTTCCATCTCGTCTAGGGCTCCATAGTCATTTCAGTACATATGGACTGTGGCTGTTGTCATCTTCTTGGGCTAGAGATTTAAGATCTGTTCTGGCCCTAACAAAAATTATCTAACCTTTGGCTGACTTACTGGTAGTTTAATTTATGTAAATGATGAAATGGCTGGTAATGAGTTAATGGTCACATATTCCAAGATTACACAATGAGTATGCTTCAGCAGCTTTCAATCCTTCATCCAAGAGTCACTAGTTGGCAAGATTTTCAGGGATCCCCAACGGAGGCTTGGGTATTTTTTCAGAGCCTTCAAATGATCTGTTGGCAACTGCCTCATTCACATCTACACAGGGATAACTTGATACGGGTTATGTTCACTTAGTATCATAGAACAAATATTGAGCTGAAAGGAAGCTTTAGGATTGCCTAGTTGCCCAAACCCCCCAGGGATCAGACTGAAAAAAATGGGAGGCCCTAAAAGTGATTCCACCAGCATCATTCAGCAGTTGGTGAGAGGGTTGGTTCCCAGAACCCAGGGTCATGTCTAGAGCTTGTTCCACTGTACCTCATTCTAGAACAAAACTCCTTCATCCTTCTCTCGCCTACTTAAGGTCAACCATGGAGGCAGTTTCTTTAGGGGGAAAAGTCTCTTGGGAGAAAACCCTGGCTTGTTCCATTTGATAGTTTGAAAGAAGTAGGGGCTAGAGCTGAAGTGAATTCTAATCCTCAGACCATATAGTTGGGGTTGCCTTTCTGAGGCCTCAGAATGGTCATAGGCATGGATGTTGTTGTTGTTGTTCTGTTAAATTTGAGAAAGCTGTGTTGACCAGCAGTGTGACAAGGCAATTTGCTCCCTCAGTGGCATTCTTGGAGCCCATTGTGGGCTGCAGAGGAACCCAGCAAACCAATCCCAATGTCAGGAACCCAGAGCCTGCAGTAGTGGTTTTGTTGCTGATGGATGGTTCTACTTTCTGCCATGAAAAAGGGTAGCTCTAAAGTTTTTCCGGAGAATTTCTTACTTAGGGGGATCTTACCCATTTGCGGCTGTCCTGGGACTCCCTTCCTGAGGCCCAGGGGCTTCTGCCTAAAGACTGTTTATTTGTAAGAACTCTACAAGGATGGCCTGCATCCCTTTTACCATGTTATCATCTTTATGAGAGAGATAGGCCTCAAATATGCATATGTGAGGATTCCTTTCTCCCCCCTGTGGGATGTGTGTGTGTGTATGTTGCTCATGCAAGGAAAAGCATGAACAAAGCCATAATGGCATGAAACGGGATGATTTCCCAAGTTAGCAAGGCCTGTATTTTTCCGTGGAATTCCCTCTCACACAGAATTAAAGAAGACCCTAGTGAAGAATAGTCACTAATACATGACTTTTTCCCAGAGCACAAGCATTTACTCCTCATTGTCAGGGGCTTTTTATCCTCCCAAGGAGGAACCAAAAAAGCCCCTGTTCACAGGATATTCTAAATTAATTCCTTTTGTTAGGCTTGAGGTGCTGATTCATTTCTCTTGAAAGAACCTTTGCATCTGTCATGTAGCTCCTGGCAAGTCAGAAGTGGATTTTGTGTTACTTCAAGGGGAAGTCTGTTTGACACCTCGGATGGTCTGGGGGACACATGACGCGAGCAGAGCTTGTGTTGAGCTGACATTGCGAGGGTGCTCATGGGGCTGCCATTTTGAACAGCGTCAGTTGTATTGGTGATTCATCGTCTCCCTGACAGCATTTCTTTCACCTGCATGACGGTGACACAGGAAAATGGGAGATGTGAGCAGTGTTGCTGCACCTTTGAGTTCCTCTCTTGAATGACTCTTCCCATCATTATTCAGTGCTGAGGGAAGAGGCCACGGATAGAATACCTTAAGAAAAAAAAAAGAAGAAAAGAAAAAAAATCTTTTCCTGTTCTTGAGCATGGGTGTGCTTCCTCTGGTGGTTTTGTTGTTCATTAGTTTACTAGCTCCCTTGCTCCCAGCACCTAGCCATTACCTCCCTTGATCCTCATATCAACCACTGAGGTATGTATTACTAATGAGTACTTGGAAGGGGAAATTCTAGAAGGTACCCAAGGTCACACTGCTAGTCAGTGATACATTACAACCCGAACCAAACTCCAGCCTCTGCCCAAGCCCATACTCTTTTCACACTCCACAGTTGTGTCCCTCAACCCCCACCACATGAGGCTTGACCTGTGGAAAGCTTTGTGAACATTCCGGAACAAATCATCTTGGCTCTTGCAACTGTGGCTTTGTTCATGCTTTTCTCTCATGAACAACACACGTGCTTACACAGAGGCACATACACAAACCCATAGAGCTTGCTTTGCTTAGATTCCTTGTACTGATCTTTCAATTCTTGGCTCATGCATGACCTCCTGCAAGCAAGCTTCTATGAGCTGCCCTCTTTACCCCTACTGTTCTTCTATGGCACTCTGCATAGCTCTGTTCCAGCACTTAGCATGTCCTGTTGTGTGTAGGGCCTGTCACCCTGGCCAACATGTGAGTGCCTGCAGGTCAAGGGCCTTGTCTCAGATCCTAGCCCGGAACTTGGTACATGTAGGCCTTGCTAACTCTCTGTATATCTGAAGTGAACCAAGTCAATAGTGGGAGGTTTCAAACCTATGTGGCATTGATAATACAGATAACCTGAACTTGAGGAAGTGGCATAGCCTGTATACTTGAGCAGGTCTAGAAATGGCGGCCTAACAGCAGACATCTGTGTCTTTCTACTTTCCAAGCAGTGTGAAAATCTCCACAAGCAAAAGGTTTGAAGAACTATAACATTTATGGCTCCCTAGCCATAAATTCACTGAAGAACACATAAAAAACGCCATTCCCACAGGGTTATGGCAAAGATTCAGTATTGCAAACATCTGCATGTGAGCAGTAAAGCTAACCTCTGGTGTGCAGTGCTCGACTGTTATCAACATATATTAACATTAGTGACAATCAGATGTGATTATCTGAGATGGCATTTTATCTGCCAAGTGCAGACTTATGGCTTCTAAAAACCCAATTTGCCCCCTTTCTCATATGTTGTTTTTATTTGACTCAAATCACATGCAGAAATTCGTGATTAGTGTGGCTCTGCTTTTATTTTGAATATGGGGTGTGTACAAATTTTCAGTATTTAAATTGATTTTTTAGCATCCTGGATCAAATAGGCTCTCAAAAGTTTGTTAAACAGCTCAGTAAATTTTAAAGCATTATTACCTTACATTTGAAGATACTACTGAGAGCCAGGACAAAAGAGATGGATGCTGATAGGGTTTTGGATGCAACAGGTTTGTAATTTACAAGGTAATTGGTTGGAGAATATACATTACAAACACATCTTAAGGTTTCAATCATTGTTATTTTTTTCCTCTTTATTATTTAAAGCAGGGTTTGGCAGAATTTTTCTGTTGAGACCTAGATAGTAAATATTTTAGGCTTTGAGAATCCTGTGTTCTCTGTAATAACTACCATCTCTGCCATTGTAAGGTGAGCATAGACAATGCATAAACAAATGAGGGTAGCTTTGGTCCAGCAACATTTACTGATTAAAAATAGGCAATGAGCTATAGTCTGCTAACCTCTGCTTCAAACAGTATTTTTTTCTAGAAGCTATTGGGTTAGGAAAAAAAACATTTTAGACCTTTGGCAAATGGACCTTTTATCTGGCTCCCTCCATTTGGCAATGTCTAATGTGGCCAAATTAGATTTTAAGTTTAAATATAAAACTTGAAATCAAAAATTTATTCTCCATGCTAGCACAATGATTCTTAATACTTATTTGATTTTAGTTCATCTAATGCATATAATGCATTTCTAGTAACAATGACTCACTATAGCAAATGTCTTCAGAGGAGAAGGGCTAAGAAACACTGGTTTGGTGGCAATGCTCTAAGTTCTTTTCTCTAAATTCCCTTTTAAAACGGTTTTGCATGAACCGGTAGCATTCAAATAAGTAGAATTTCAGATGGGAAGAAACATTTAGGTGTCAGAAAGCAAGAGCTTAGACGCAGAATTCCTTCTGAGACATAATCCCAGCATCACTGACGAAGTGCTTTCTCCATTTCACACCGAGCCACGGAACTCCCTGAATAGACGTAGGTAGGCAAGAGCTTGCAAATATCTCCTAGGTGATGGTCAGATTTCTGGATGGCAGAAAGGTTTCTGGTTTCACAGTTGGGAAAGGATTATAGAGGTAGGAGCAAGGGAAATATCTGAGAGTGTACCTTATAATACTTGTGTTTCTCTTGGTTTGAGGTTATTGTTTTATGCCTCTCCAAACAGTGCACGAGACCATCAAATGTGCGTGGCACTATTCCAGGTCACTTCGGGAGTTGGCAAAACTGTGTCCCAGGGTCACAACCTAGGCAAGTGGAGTCTATGTCAATAGTTCTTACTCCTTATTTGTTACTTCAAAGCAGCATTTCCACTTCGTAATTTGGAGTGGTTTTCAAGACATCCTCACAGGTGTAGCAACTGCTGACAGCTGAAAGTTAAGCCACTGGCCCTCCCCACCAGATCTTTGCTGCCTGTCTTTGCAAATGGGTGAGCAGAAGTTGGGGCCAAGAGAAACACTCTGTGATTGTGGGAGAGGCCTGTGATTTGTGTAGCCCTTTATGGAATTCTTCATATGGTCAGGGCCAGGCAGTTGACTTGTCATGTGATCAGTGTGGGGCTGCAGCAGAGGGATATTTGGAGTGGAAGATACCTTCTGCTAGTGGTTTTCCACGTGTAGCCCTCACATATGCAGCATCAGCTTTTTAGAGATGCGATTTCTCGGGCCCTATGGCCATCCTACTAAATGCAGAATCTTTGCACGGGGGCCTAGGAATCTGTTTTAACCCTGCCTCGAGTTGATTCTCCTGACTAGTAAAGTTCGAGAAGCACTGCTTGATTTACCAGCCAGTTAGCTCTAATACGTTTTTATGGTTGTGAAAACTGAGGGCAAGTGACTTGTCCAACATCAACCAGCCTCTTGGGGGTAGGGACCCGGTGGTCTGACTCCCAGCCCAGAGTCCCGTGGGACCAGTGTCTGTGCACTCTGTCATTCATGCTGTGGTGGGGAGGCCTGGTTGGAGGAAAAATGGAAGAGCCTGTGGCTGCCAGTTCTCCTCCTACCCTGGGCAGCCTGTCTCCATTGAAAAGCCTGGTGACCCTGCTGTTGAACTTCCTCTTTTCAATAAACAGCTCCCTAGAGCATCTTTGGCTGAGCTTAGCAACAGGGGAGGAGGGAGCGAGGAGGGGCGGGCGTAGAACAGGCTCCCCCGTTATCATCATGTCCGTGCAATCACTGGGAATTACGGTTGAGGATTAAGAGTCACTTGGGGATAATTCAGCCAGGCTGGAGAGAAATACACACGCACACACCCGCACAAACACACACACACACACACACACACACACACCCCGTAAACATATTGCTAAAACTCATGGCAGAAAACAAACAGCATAGGAAAACAAGTATGGGCAGAACTGAAAGGGCCTGAATTTTGAATAGGTGGTATAGGCTCCAGAATGATCTGTTTCCCAAACACTTTTGGTGAAGTTGTATACACAGTGACTAGAGCAGAGCAGCTGCTTCCCCAGCTCTGTGCATTGCTCTGTTTCAGAACTAGCATCCCTCTCCTCCGGGCATCTGTTCCTGAGAACACTTGAAGGTTCTGCCAAGAGAACTCAAACTGGCAATAGAATCCTTGAAATGTAGAAAATGAGAGACACACACACACACACACACACACACACACACTCTTCTAAAAAGATACAGCAAGTACCAAGGGGAAGTATTGCCTATTTCCCACTATCTAGATACCTCTGAAAAAGGTCAAATACACCATTCATCTCTTGGGATTATCCTTGGGCTTGACCAGGAGACCTCAGCAAATTAGTGTTTGGCTTTTCCCAGAGAGGCAGTAGAATCTGCTCGCACTTTCTGACTGGGTCTATATGACTAGTACCTAGAACGTCTTTTCTCTCCCTGTAAGGCGAATGTCCAGCCTGATGGGATTTCCCAAGCATGGTTAATGGAATCTAGAAGAATCCTGTGCTTTTCCAATCAACCTTGAAAGAGCTAAATAGACCAGAGCAATCTAAAGTAGCAAGGGGAAATAATTTGTTCCTGCTCACTGAGAGGCTTGACAGAAAATTCCAGTGAGGGGCATGGCCTGGACCTCATGGGGCCCACTTAAGATGAGAGCTCCCTTCAACCCTTGGGTGGGTTTCTTCAGGTTGCCTGCAGGGTAATTATCTCCAAGGTAGAGGCCTCTTACCTCTTTTGCCCAACTAAGTCCTGGGCCATCAACACGGATTAAACCAGGAAGGAAACAGCCCCACCCCAAGCTTTCCATGTGTGGGTGCTCTCAGTATCACTCTGAGCCAAATAGGAGTGATTCTTAAGTTATTCCTTATTTTTGTATTATTTCTCCAGTCATCTTTATGCTTTTGGACTCGACCACTGAGAGAGATCTGGGTACTCCCATCTTCTATTTGTGCATAATGAGACTGCATTTTATTTCCTGGGGAGAAGTGAGAGGGTGAGGGGAGTTGCAGGCCAAGGGGGCTTCCTCTCTCTTTCCAAATTCTCTGTTAGCGTGAGAGCACTACAGGATCCCTTTGCAGATGAACAAACGCTGCAACAGATGTGTCAGCAGCCACGTATTCTGGGATTATTTGGGTTTGTTTTAGATTGAGCTTTCCCTGCACCAAAGGATTTTGTGGAAATAATGTTGTGGTTTTTGGACACGGAGAGATTTTCAGCCTCAGATGTGAAGGGGCTAAGAGATTAACGACCCCATTCCAGAATGTCCTCAGCAAGTTAGTGTTGCAATGTCCGAGACCGTGCATGGCTTTGTCTTGGGGAATTACTGCTTCAAGGCCAAAAAAGCTAAAGGAACACCTCTCCTCTTTTCTTTGATACCTACTGGCACTAGGCATCATGTAATCTTGATCTTCTTGCTCAGGATTCTGTGTGGGGTCTTACTGACACAGTCACCATCAGTGAGGCTAATGTGACCCATTCAGATGTTCTCAGAGTTGGGGGGGGGCGGCGTGTTGGGCCTTGGGAAAGGGGCACCTGTCGCATCTTCTTGTTGTGGGAGGTACAGAGGAAGGACCCTGCAGTGAAGAGTCAGGCATCACCCTCAACTACCAGACGCTGCTTTCACAGCAATTCCCTACCTCTGTGACAGGAATGCTTTTGTGGTCTCAGATGCTGGCTCCACGTGGAAAGCTGAAAAGGAAGGGTTTTGTGGCACGTGGAGCACTAAAGATTTGGAGCACTGTAGGAGTCAGGATACCTTCCATCTAAACCTGGTTCTGAAGGGTACCTGGGTGGCTCAGTGGTTGAGCACCTGCCTTTGGCCCAGGGCATTATCCTGGAGTCCCAGGATCGAGTCCCACATCTGGGTCCCTACATGGGAGCCTCCCTCTGTGTCTCTCATGAATAAATAAAATCTTTAAAAAAAAAACAACAACAACAACCTGGTTCTGGGATTCTCTGTGTCATCTTAAAGAATTCCTTCAGCCTTTCTCCGCTTCCCTTTTCTCCATTAATGAGATTGGATTAGGGTGAGATGCTCTGTCAGCATCTGCTGATGACAACACCTTCTAATTGTTTGACTCCCTATTACACTGTTCAAGTGCAGGATTCATACTCTGCCCTCTCTTAGGATCCTCGAAGGTCCTCGCCAGAAGAAACCAAAGAAATAATTGATGGAAATTGACTTATAAATGGGATTTAACATTAGACAGAGATCTTGTCATTCTTGCCCTGCAAGAGCAACCCCATTGGCATATGCCCTTCAGCCTTGATGAGGAGCTAGAAAGACCTCAGTTACTAGGGAGAAGTACAGCACTTGACAAAATTCTTTGACCTATGATCCTCACAGCTAACCTGTGAAGTGTCTGTGTGTTATCCCGTGTTTTGGGAAATGTAGTAAGTGGTAAAGCTGAAACCCAAATACGGTTCTTCTGTCTCCCAGTTTTCATTTTATTTTAAAGATTTTATCTATTCATGAGAGAAAGAGGCAGAGGCACAGGCAGAGGGAGAAAAGCAGGCTCCATGCAGGGAGCCCAATTTTGGATTCAATCCCTGGACCCCGGGATCCCACCCTGAACCAAAGGCAGGTGCTCAACCGCTGAGACACCCCGGTGCCCCTATCTCCCAATTTTCTAGAATTCTAGTTATCCTAGATTATATCCAGTGCTAATTCTAACTAATTACAGATGATAAATCCTGGTTACTCTACTAATAGAGTAAGTTTTTAGCACCTGCTATGGACTCCCGCCTCCCTCCACCCCCTGCTCAGTTTTCTTTGGAAAGTAAAATATAACCGGGGAAAGATATATATGGTGAGAAATGATTAATAAGACTGGTTTATATTCAGTGTCTGCAAATATATATATTTTTTGGTCCCGAGCTTGTAAATAATTTTATAAATGAGTCACTCTCTTGCCTTTTTATAAGCTTTATCTAGTTCATTTCCCTCTTCCAAATATAAATCCCTAAAGGTTAAGAGTACTCTTATTTTTAAGGCAATAAGGAACAGACAAAGTTAGCCTTTTCAGGTATTTTCATGTAGTCAGGGAAGCTCGCCAAGGGAGTGAGGCTAAGATGGCCCAGTGCCCTTGGGCCTTTAGAAACTGTCTCATGGGGGTAGATGCTTTGATTCCCAGCAGTGCAGGAGGTAACAGATGTGAGGCTCTCCATGGTGCTTACCAGAAATATGTATGTACTGTGGGACAGAACAAGGTACTTTGAAGATTGGAGAATTTGTCGGCCGTGTGACTGTTCACTTTATTGCTTTCTTCCTGTGCAAAATGTCTCCAGACCCAGAGGGAGAGGCACCATCCAGACAGTGAGTCAAATGACAAGTTGACAAAATGGTTGTAATTCTAGAAGCTGCAGTCCCATCCCACTCTTTTTATGTAGGGGTGGGATGAAGCCAAAATCTGAAACAGCTCCCAGGAGAGCAAGAAGATATTGTTACTAATGGTTGGACTGACCTGAATTCTTCCCACATTTATTTATGCCAGTCGTTGGAATAAACATCTGAATCGCATTCACATTGACACCCTTATCTAGCAACCATGTTCTTATTAAGAGAGAGTCAGCCAAGCCTCGCAACATACTCTACCCACTGTGTGCAGGACAAGCAGTTGATGTCATGGTAGAAAGGCCTCAGAGTGACACCATAAATATCTCTGCTCCTTATCCAGAGATTTAATGACACCAGGAGCAAGATGGGACAGCAGAATTTGATGCCCCATTTGAGCCATGTACTTTTTATTAAGGGCAGATTTGTGCAGGTTTAGACATGGTATCTATTTGTGTTCATTCATTCCTCTTCTAAACAAATAGGTACTGAACACCTGCTACTATCCATTATTGTACTAGAAGCTATGGGGAGAGCACTGGCACATGGTCCTGCCTTCCTCTTTCTTACACTCTGGTAGGAAGTATAGATTTTTTTTTTTTTAAAGGACTTTGAAATGGAGCGGCAGGTCTGAGCTAGAGGTAACCTTAGGTGTTTTGGGAGCATGTGGGATGAATCCTCAGTCTTTTTTGGGGGGGATTGGGGTATGGAAGAAATGGGAATGGAGAATTAGGTTAGGTAAAGGTGATAGAGGTGCACCAGGTAAAGTTTGCACAGAGTTCAGAGGTAGAGAAGTGGAAGTTGCAGCCAAGTGAAGGAGTGCAAAGACCTGGGAGGTAAGAGGGGGAAATTGTGAAGAGCTGATGGCTTCCCGAGCTGCCTGTCATGTGAGAGAGCAAGCTAGCCCCCTCTTGCACAGCAGCCTGCTGTCTGTGACTCTACTCATTCTTATTTGGTGCTGGTCACGTGCTTGCCTCATGATAGACAGGATTTGTTTACTCCTTGCCTATAAGAAGTATTACTGCCTCCATTTAAAAATACAAAACCGGAGTCCTCAGGAGGTTAAATAATGTGCTCATAGTTGCACAGTAAATGAAGCAATAGAGCCAGGTTTCAAACCAGGCCTAATTGAAAACATGAGCACTTCACCACCGCCACCCAGGGGTGTGCAGGCCAGAGAGTGCAGTTTATGGAACCTGATAATCAGTTTTGTCTTCTCTGGGTATCTCCCTGCCTCAGCTCCCTGCCAGCTCTTTGAAGATGAGCAAGGTGGTTCAGGTAGCACTATGGTGCCTGTGACCGAGCAGGTATATTGTACTGTCTCAGCAAACACTTGCTAACTCAAGCACCACTCGACCACGTACTCCCTTTCCATCCTTGTAAGAGTTTAGAAGGAATTCAGTGCCCACCAACATTTGGACTTAGGTACTTCTTACACAATTCTTTGAAACTGGGTAGGTGACTTAGCAGAAGATGAACTCATGGACGTATGAGAGATTTAGCTATTATTAAGGGACCCTTGAAATCCTCACATGCTCCTTGGTTATGCATGTGGGATTATTACTGCTCAAGAGGAAGAGAGCATATCCTGCCTGCTAGCAGAGAAATAAAGTCAGGCTTATGGCATGGAGAAAGTTTTATAAACTGGATGAGCAATGTAGAACTGCATCAAAGATCTGCTAATGAAATCAGTCATTTAGATCTCTTTAAATGATATATTAACATGTTTCAATTTTATTGCTTTTTTTTTTAAGTGAGCACTTTTTAAATAACTTGAAGATAATGTCTCAATGAACTGGTGCCATCATTTCTTATGCTCAGATTATATAAAATCTTCAAGGATATGGTTTTAGAATAGTATGAATTAAAGTTAGTATTTTTTTTTACTGGTTAGAAGGAGGATAATAACAATTGCTTAATAAGGGGATATGGACAAATGGTGCCAGTAAGGCAGAATGGGAAGCATGTGGGCTTTTTAATTCAATCTCCTGTACCTACCTATGGAAATGGAGGTGAGTTAGTCTCCTGAATACTAGGTTTTCTTGTTAAGTGAGGACAAAATAGCTTGCCTTTTAGAGTTATTATAAGGTTTTGGAGTAGTACATAAAGAACAATCAGTTCATTACTCAACCCGTAGTAGAGATTAAAGCCCCTAATTCTATGAAGTAAGTGCAAACCCTTGCCTTCCTTCAGTTTATCCCTGTGTAGGATATGGCCTGATTGTAGCATGGCTTCAGACCATAAATAGAGCAGAAGAACTTGGGCACTGAACTCAGAAAGATGGGTGCTCAAATGGCTTTAATACTATCGCTTTGACTTGTGCAACTTTTTCTCTATGCATCATTTTTTTTGTCCTCTGTAAAATGTGGAACATGATAGTATCTACCTAGCAGGGTTATTGTTGGGATTGAATGAGAGGAGCTGTTGAAAGCCCTTAATATGGACTTGGTGCATAATAAATACTCAACAGATGCTAATTATCATCAGCTACCTATTATCCAGTGTTGCTTTACTAGGAAGTGGGTATCAGGCTCCCCCTAGAAAAGGGCTTGCTCTCTTCACTGAGGCTTGCTCTACAAATAAGCTTGCAGTTCAGTATTACTGAGGGTGTGAAAGCTACTCTGGGAGGGGAACAGAAGTGGGAGCCTTGCTCTACACCCCTCCCCCCCCATTCAGAGGCTGTAGGGCACTAAGAGAAGAGGCCAGATCTGCATGGGAGGTTATAGAAATGGAAGAATTATCCACCTAGGGCACTACCACAAATGGGGGTTAAAGAAGAGATTCCTCCATATGGAGTGGGATTGGAGACTTCAGAGAAGTGCTGGGCATTTATTTTTATTTCAGGGGCCTGAAATAATAGCACAGAATTAAGAAAGCACATTTGTGAAAAGGAGATCTCTTTGGAAGACCTGCATCCTTCTTAAATGCAGAGAGAAGTGTTGACAGAAAACACGTAGCTGGCAGTACACTTCCCAGAGCAGAGCAGGTATCCCTTTCTTATGCCAGTGCTGCCCAGGATAGAGGTGGCCATGACTTAGCACAGAATAGCTGGGGCATCGAGCAGTATGGGCAGTTTCTGCCTCCCACAGTCTGTAACCCTTCCCAGGTACAGGCAGCCTAGACTGAAGGAAATGATTCAGCCTTCCAAGAGGTAATCATTTACCTGGGATGTGGATGTAGAAAGATGATAGGTAGCAGTTGACCAAATATAGAATTCTTCAGTGTCTTCAAACGGGATCCTCTTCATGAGGAATGTGAATCAGCTATGTCATCCATAGAGGGCTATCCTTCTGAGATGAGTTCTTACTCTCCATTTGTTACTCCCTCTCACCTCCTCCCCACTTAAAAAAAATAGATCCCCCTTGATCACACCTGGTATCATCTACAATTAAAGATTACTTTAAATGCTGACAATGCCCCAAGCTGTTCTTCAAGACGATCTCATTCTACTTAGCAGTGCCCTGTGCCTGCTGATCCCACCGCAGTGTTTTCTCCGTTGAAGACATTGCCTCAACAAAAATCTGTTTTAGAGTTTTCCTTGCTTCTCCATGCTGAATTACAGTCACAGTCAATGGCCCACTTGTGTGTAGTTCAAGAAGCAATTAAGGGCTCTTTTCTTCGAACAAGCAAGGGAGGGGGTAGAGAGAAAAATGATCATTACCCTGATGAGTCCTCTGCACAACTGAACAGTTCACAGATCTTTGATAGCACGAGTTCCCCCACGCTGAAACCCATCTCTGTAACTGCCTTCTGCAGCCTCTCTTGCTGTCAGATACTCAAGGGTGGGTCAAGAACTCATATGTCATACAGTTGGAGCAGCCCAGCCTGACTTAGGATTCTGATGAAATACAGTTGTACCAGCTTCACAGTAATCCACAGCAGGATGATGGTGTCATTGGAAACTTAAAAAGTGGCAACTTCAGAGACCCCCCAAGTAACCTTGCAGCCTCTATTGTAAGCCTTTTGTTTTATCCCAGGGAATTTATTATAATCAGAATATGGTTGTCTTAACTTTCTGTGCTTGTCTATGTGAATTGTGTCTATCTTTAGCTTGTGTGTTCGTAGAGGGCAGAGATCTTTATCTATTTTCTATCATACCATGTCTAACATAGAGCTGAATATAGATATTTTTGTTAAGGTGATCAGTGGATCCCCTCCTTGATGTTTCTTAACAAATATCTGCTATGTGTGGAATAGTATGCCAGGCCCTGGGAAAAGACAAGCCATCACGTGTCAGTGGTTTTTGAAGAACAGGCACCACTCAGCTAGTAGCATTATCATCACTTGGTAATGTGTTTGAAATGTATGTCTCTTGGCCCTCCTCTCAGAAACTCTAGAGGTCACACCCAGCAACTGGTGCTTGCATAAGCCTTCAGGCACATTCTGACATGTGTTCATGTTTGAGAAACACTGATCTAATAAACCCCTTCTGGTCCTCTGGCACCTATGAAGACTGTTCAATGAAGAGGAGACCTTGGGTCCTAGCAAGACTACAGAAGTGGGGACTGAGCTGCTTTGAGGTGAGGATAGGCTTTAACACAACCTCCCAGCTGCCTCCACAGGGTAACAATATGGCAATTTCCTGCCTTCAAGGAGCCAAAGAGTTCACACAATCTCATGATGTGATAGAGCCATTCTTGCCTTGAAGAGCATATCTCCCTCTTCTGTTAAGATAGAAGGGCACTGACTCTTGATCAAAATCTAAGCAGCTATGGTATGAAGAGAAGTTTAGATATGGAAGACTTGGGTCAAGGCACAGGTCTGTTGCAGTAGCTTTGGGACTCTGGGAAAATCCATTAACCTCGCTAAACTTAGATGGACCTGAGTTTCCCCATCTCAAAAACTGAGTTAATTATATTTGCCCTATCTATTTCATAGGACGTTCTGCTCAGTGGAGATAGGGGTCAAGATAGGATTTTGCCCAAACTCACTTCTCCACTCAGATTTCTGGATGAAGGTGCCCTACCAACAAGACTATCTCAATAGGGACATAGTATAGTTACTCTATTAATCCGATGCATTTATATTTGTGTGTGTACAAGTGCACATGCACTAGATTGCTTCTCTGATAAGGGAAGATAAAACATAAGGCCAAGCCATGTCAACCTAAATGAGACCTTCCATCTCCACCTGTGGCCAGACTCTATGTCCAGGCATGAGCAGCTGGGTCCCCAAGCATGACAAAGGTCAGAGTGTGATGACCACAGGAACCCGAATTGAGCCTGCCCTCTACAAATGCCAGAACAAGAGAGGGTTGGGAATCTAGAAGCCTGCATGAGAGGAAAGTAATTCTGTCAGCTGTGATCATGATCCAGAGATGGTCGGGCTACAGTGTATTGAGCATGCTCCCTCCTGTGGGAGGAGCTAGCAAGGAGTGGAAGGTAGAGATGCAGGTCTGAACTAATCCCTACAAGACTCCCCTCAAACATGAGCATGCTCAAACTCTACTTTCTAGGGTAGGAATTCTTCCTTAAAGTACAAACACTGGGAGAAAACAGAAGTTCTCTTCTTCCTCATTAGCTAAACAATCATTCTGAAAATGTTAGCAATTCATATGTGTGAGATACTGTATTTATTAATTCTTTTCTCCAGTTCCCCTGTGCCATGACACCCAGTGGACCCTGAGGACCGTCATTAGCAGGTTTGGCCCTTCGCTGCTTAGTGGGCAGTGATGGAGATTGGTGGCAGGAGTAGGTAGAAAGCTAGCTCAGCTTGATTGGACTCTTGCTGCTGAGGGAATTCAATGGATTGGGCAGAAAGGAAGATAGAGTGGAAAGACTGGAGGTCAAGAGGAGATTTAAGTCATAGGAAAAGACTCCATCAGTACAAGATGGGAGGGAGCCTATGAATGAATGCTTCAAACAGTGGCTGGTATTTGTGACTTATGTTGTAGACTCAGGTCTGTTGAATGGGTAGATTTGCTAATTCTAAGATGTGGAGATAGGACACATTTTGGCCTAACCCTGTAGCACATCAGAAACCCTAATGCCACCACTACTATGTGGGACCTGATTGTGTGTCTTCATGCTACCCTGTCCCTCCTCTTCCTCCCCAGCCTGCAAACTGTAGCCACCCAACGCTATGTATGTGCCCGGTCCCCACAACCACCCTTTTTAAAAAAACTCTAGTGCTCTGCCACCTGCCAGGGCTGGAGCTTCCTCCACCCCAACATACCAGAGCGAGATCCTGAGAGCCCTTTCCCATGGTGGTTAAACTCTCTGTTCTCTCATTGCATATTACATTTTTATAATTTCTCCAGTGCTAACACTCACCCATTAATAAACATAACCTTTGACTGGAGACGCTCATCACTCTGTTCCATCTATTGACAGAATTATAGGTATTCTGAGCAGGGCAGCAGCATCAGGTTGTACAGATATTGCGTCTAGACAACTTGAAAGGGTGCCTTCTACATGGTGATCTATGCATGTAATATGTGAACACACCTGACAGCCCTGAGTTCCATGGATACGATATTATTTGGTCACACTTATTTGCTTATTGTAACTTAGACTGACAAATTCAACTTTGCTCAGCTCCATGGCTCCTTGCAACAATTGGCTTTTAGGGTGAAAGTGAGAAAAGAATAAGTTCAGACATAGTGCATAGTTTAAGTCAACAACTAAGTCTGGGTGGAGTTCATAATGACAACCATTACTCTCCCATCCCACCTCACACCACTAATACTTGCTTATTGAGCACCTGCTATATGCTGGTCACATACATGGTTGAAGGACATTCCAAGACTTTCTCTAACTGCAATTTGGCAGGACCGTTGCTTTTTTCTAAATTCAAAGTGACATGTTACACAAAGATGAAATCTAAGCAGCTCCCTTAAAGGTGGCCTTGAGGAGTAGACTTAGGCCTGCTGAGGACATTAAGATCTAATAGAGAAAGCCCCCCCCCCCAATTTCTAAGGTTCCCACACTTGCTCAGCTCACAGTACCTTTGTGCATCAGTAAATTTTTCACCCCCTAGGCCAAGAAAAATACCTAACATTTATTAATAGTTCCAAAAACTCAGTATTTGTAGTCTGTGCTCCCTAACAGAGGTCACTGTGTGACCCTGGAAATTTAAAAATACCTGTGGCTTTCTAAGAGTTTGCCACAGCCCACAGTTTGGGAACCAAGACTTTAAGCACACCTGAGACAAAGGAGGTGGAGCTTAAACACTTGAGTCTACCAGAAGTCTGCCACTGTCATGACATTTTCCCCTGGAGTAGTCCAGTAAAATAATGAAAAAAACTTTTATCCAGTCCATTGGGAAGGAAGACAGTTTTGGGGAAAGAAGGTGATTTTGATAAGTTTTAGGGAACTGGTAGACATTGTCTGTTTCCTTACAAGCATTTCAGTATCAGGATCAATTTCGGGCCGGGAGACAGAGTTTCTGGCTAAGAATCCCTTTGTGCCTCCTTGCAGATGTGTTGCCTACAATTCAGTTTAGAAGCAATATTCTCTATTCTGGAACAACAGAATCATTGCCAAGTCTGTTTCTGAGTCTGTATCACTCAGTAGACCTTTGGCTACTTTAGGTTAGGGTCCAATATACAGTAAGTGTTTAATGTATGACCTTGAATCATATAACTCCTTTATGGCTTCTGTATATTTTTATTCCTCAAGTGGTTTCCCTAATGAACATCACTACTATCATTCTTTGGTCTTGTTTTTCTAGGGTTGAAGATAAAAGGTAGCATGAATACATCAAGCCTTGCAGTTAAGGCTGCATTTAAAGGCACAGGCTTATTCTTTCAAGAGCTCCCAAAGAGAAGTGGCATCAAGTGTACTGGCATGGCTGTGAAGGTCCTGATGTTCCTCATGATAAATAGCAAGCACACCATTCCTAAAATGTCCCTAGGCTCTGTTCTGTAATTACCATTGTTCTAGAGTAGGAAGTCTTTTAAGACTTAATGGCATCCTACATTTTATAGTTAAGTTCAATTCTGAGTAGAAAGGCAAAGTTTTGGTTTAGGAAACCAAGAAACAGTATCTTGTGTTCATTGAAATGGACTGCTTGATATTTTGGAAAATGAGTGCATTGTATACCATTGAAATTTAGCAATGAACTTAGCAACAGTTGTCATTTGTGGTGGGAAAACACAGTTGGGAAATTGAGGAACTCTAGCAAACCCCTCTTCTTTTAAAGTAGGTCTACCATGGAATGTCTGTCCCTAATCTAAAGATGGGTGAAGCATAATTATATTGACGTAGGAGGTAGCTTGAGGAGGCAATACAGGACAGCTTCTATTTAATATTTACTGTAAGTCTGTACCTGATGAGATGAGAACTTCAGCTTTGGGATTTTTTTTTTTTTCCTGATTCTCTCCACAAGTCCATTTCTCTTTATCCCCTAGGCCAACATCATCAAAAATCCTTTGGGCTGAGGCAAGTCACAGCCCTGCAATATAAGCAGTGGTGCTATTGCTAGGCAGTTCATGCCATCTGAGAAATTGGAACCACTGAGCAATGAGTGATAGTGCTGAGAGGAAGTCGGCCCGGACAACCTTTAATAACCATTCCAACCCTGAGAGAGTCCATGCTTTTGAGATGTGAGCTGTTAATAATCCCACAGGGTCGTTGAGTGTCTTGGTTTTAAATAAAACAGGAGCAGTAAGGCAGCTTGTTGTGACAAATAGTACACCTGCTCACTGCCCTCTACCTTGCCTCACAATCAAACAAAAGCCCTTTAGCATATGAATCTTACCAAGCTGCTCAGAGGAGCCATTTATAGCACAGACGCAAGAGAGAAAAGAGCATTTCCAAGCCTTTGCCAGTTGTAGTTCAGAGCAGATATGGACTCTCTACTCTAGGTCTACTTCTTTTTTGCAATGAGTTGAGAAAAGATGCATATGGTGATAGTAAGGAGTGGATAGGAAGCCATACCTTTATAAGAGTCTTTTCCTTATTTGCTATAAACCACCTTGGGTCTGTCCAGACCGAAATACCTGGAACTCCCTTTTCCTTGAACTCTGAAATGAAAACACTGACTTTGAACACTTACCACTGTCCCAACACTTCTATGATCTGTGTCCTGTTCTGAATGCTTTCCTTGTAGTAAAAATTCATTTAATCCTCAAAAACAGTATTAGAACTGAGAAAGGGGCAGCCCAGGTGGCTCAGCGGTTTAGCGCCACCTTCAGCCCAGGGCCTGATCCTGGAGACCAGGGATCAAGTCCCACGTCGGGCTCTCTGCACAGAGCCTGCTTCTCCCTTTGCCTGTGTCTGTGCCTCTCTCTCTGTGTGTGTGTCTCTCATGAATAAATAAATTAAATCTTTAAAAAAAAAAAAAAAACCTGAGGAAATTACCGTCATTGTGATCCCTCAGTCCTCATTAGGGTCATATGATAGCCTGAGATGTCTATCTTGATCATTAGTTCACAAAAATGCTATTCCCAGGGGGCGGGGGAGCTAGGCTTTATAAGGTAGAAATTGTTTATAAAAAGATAAAATATAGCTTACATGACTTCCTAAAGATTTTATTTTAGAAAGAGGAAGAGGGAGGAGCAGAGGGGGAGAGGGACAAACTGACTCTGTGCTGATTGGAGCCAGACTCGGGGGCTCAATTTCACAACCCCAAGATAATGACCTGAGCAGAAATCAAGAGTGGGACATCAGCTGACTGAGCCACCCAGGCACCCCACAGTGACTTTTTTAAATAAAAATGTGCAGAGAACAGACCCCACCTTACACAAAACATCATTTAGGTACCTGTAAGGTTGAGTTTTTTTGTTAAATGGTAGACCTTTTAAGATAGATTTATTTGAAGGTCATAGATGTATATAGTTCTTGGGACAGATAATCTCTCCATTCAGCACTTAGTTATAATCTTTCTACTCTGATTCTTAGAGTAGTTTGAAATATGGAAATGTGAGTGATTTTTGCTTTTTTCACTCTGGGTATTATTCGATCATGACATAAAAATAGAAAGTACTGTATTTCTTGTAGGTTTATGCCAATGTACACAGTGGGGACTGAGAAAAGGGGGCAGGATGCAGGTAATACTATCTTTTCAAGAAAGAAAAAATTGAAAGTGTTTTGGCTTTCTTTCAGTAACCTATCATTTGTAACTTCTTCCCCTCATTTACAATCATGTCCATTTATAAACAGTAATTTGCTCTTACAAACATGTACTGTAGTTAGAGTTCTTTTGGGAGCAATTGGTGCTCTTTCTCTGTGACATCATGAGCATTTAAAAAACTATAATTATAAATATCCTCTCGAGTAACAAAAAATAGTAAAAAGAAAGACTTGGGGAATCTGTCTAGAGACTAATTGTTTCTTATTGCTTTGTCTCTGTATCTCCTGCTCTCACCCTAATCTTGGTAAATGGAGACACCTCCAAGATTCTTCAAAACTCAGTGTAAATGTTGCCTACTACAAATCTCTGAAAATATTCCTACTGTTTTGAGAACAGTATTTAGTATCAGTATGCTATTAATGTTGACCTTCCAATTCTGAAATCCAAAGAGTAAGCTTGGATTCCTTTGTCTAACACGGTGAATTGTGGGTTGTAGGCTTTTTTTTTTTTTCCTTCCCAAGTCCAAAGATATATCAACAGAATCAAGGTTTGTATCTCTCTGAGTGGTTTGAATTAGAAACTACTGGTCCTGGTGATACTGATTAGTGGTAGAAGACATAAGCATTAAGTATTTGGAGGAAAAGGATCAATATATCAAAGACCTACTCCAGTTTCATAACACTTGCAGTTACAGAGTGGCATTTCAACAGAGGAGACCATTAGATTACTAATGGGGTATTTAGAGAGGAAGGAGCAAAAGTAGAGTGTAATCTGAATATATAAACCGCTTATGTTCTTAAAGTCCAATTTGTACCTAGTTTTTTTTTGTAACTCGGAATGTATTTCCCCATAGGAACTATATTTTGCATGCTTTTGGACTCCCCGGCTAGCTTATAGAAATCTATGTCAAACATAATGTAGTTTTCTTCCAAAAGAGCACAGAATTAGTTATCATGTGGCCCTGGGTTTGAGTCCGAACTGTAGGATGTACTAGTTGTTTGGCCCTAGGCAGGTCACTAAAGCTTTCAGAGCTTCGGTTTATTCATACACAGAATTGACATGCTGAGACCCAGTGTTTGATATGGAGTAGATGTTCAATGAATGTTTGCTGACTGAATGAACAAAGGAATAAGCACATATTTTATTTCTGTGGGCAAAGTCCATACAAAGGATCAGAGACTTCTACAAATTCTGCTGCCTCATGGTGGCAATTTCAGGCCAGAATCTACAGAAACAAGGCTTCTCAAGGAGCCTTTCATGACAATTTATATGGTGGGGTTTTCTGTGAAGCACCTAGTAGCTGAATGTCTAGCTCCAGTAGCTTTAGAGGCAAGACCAAGGCTTCACATGCACCTCTGCAGGCTCCTGTCCAACTAGAAGGCACATTGATGGGATATGGTGGCCATCTGTATGTTTGACTCAACACAAGTCACATGTTAGCAAATAAAGAACTTTGTGCATACATCTCCCTCTGGGAAATGTGACAAAGGGTATTAAAAAGATATCTTTGTTAGAAAATATATTACCTGTATTTTGAGTGGCCCAAAGGAGGTAGGTGAATACATTTAAAATAATGAGATGGGGAAAAAATAGAAATGCATAATGTTATTCCCAGAAAGGAGCAGAAAGACACAGGGTATTACAGACTTTGAGGCAATTGTGCTCTGATTTGAGGAATGGACTCTGGATTTATCTTAATATGACCCCTGCTTTTCTAATTACAGTCAGTCCCCAAAACAGAGGGGAGGAGCAGTTGTGAATTTATCTTCTATTTCAGTGAGCACACCTCTGGAAAAAAAAAATTCTTAAAATTTCAAGAGGAAGAACTTTCTTTTTCTTTTTTTCATTTATTTATTTGTTTGTTTGTTTATTTATTTATTTATATTTTTTCTTAAGGAATTGCTATATTTTGAGCTCCAAGGGCTGACAGCTGTTCTAGTTTTGCTTGGGGACTTTTTCACAATGTGGATTAATCAATGTTATGAACTGGGTCCGTGGGGTTTTGGGAATGTAATTGGTTTCAGATGACACTTTGCTAGTCAATCTGTGAAACAGCCGAATGTTGACACAGCTGAACAATTCCAGCTGTTTCCACTCGCCCCTTCCTCTTTCCCTGGACGCTACATCCTTTGCCTTTATTTTGTCTGCCCTCTCTCATTGTGACTTTGCTAAACTAATTTGTTATCCTTTCTGAAATTCTGTCTTGCTTTTCTCTCCTTCGGGATATCCTGGCTCCCCGTTTATTATATTCACCACCCAGTTTGATTTTGCAAAACTTTTTTCTTGGCTTGTATAGTTCTTAAGGAAATCATAGTTTTACCATGTAAGTTCCCTTTTTTTTTTTAATGTGGTGATCACCGTGGCTGTTTGTTGAAGGGTACACAGCAACAAATTTAGGTTTTACACAAGTGCTTAGATTCCCTGAATCTGTGGTTTCACAACTGCTTGATTAACCTTTTTATTTTTTTAATTACCAGAGGCATTCCATTGAATAAACAATACAAGCCATTAACTTCATTCAATGTGTAGCTGTATTTGTTACTGTATGTCCTTCTGAAACAGTGAAAAAGAGATTCAGGTGTCAGTATTGCTGCTAGAAAGACATATGATTAGAAGGAAGGAATAAAAAAAAGACCAACCCTGACTTATGTACGGTATATTAAGTGTTTATATACTGTCAGGGGAATGGTTTGCAAATGGCTTTCAGTGGTTTTTCATTACTGGACTAATTTCTCTTTGTTTTTTCAAGATTACTTGTTTCTACATCTTACCCAGAGACGAATGGCTTAACTGCTTCTGTGTGCAATAAAAATTTGCTATTTTGTTGGAGGATGGGTTGCAGATCTAGAGCTAAATGAGCTAAAACCAAAGGATAGGACACCCAGATAGATACATTGGTCAATGTGATCATTCCCAGTAGCTGAGACTCTTGATACAAGCAAAGTAATCCCGTTGTGCCCAAAATGGTCTGTATTGACTAAGTGGTTGGCTCATATTCACAGTACAATTATGCAGCCACCTACTCTGCCTTGCTTGTGTAGATTTAGATGCACAGCACAATGATACATTCTGAAGTCAGAGGCAAGCCTAAGATGTCAAAGAATGTGGAACAATTGAGCAATTATCATGAGAATTTGGCAAATAAAAGCAATTGACATAGTGAATTTTTTCACATGTTTCCTCTCGCTACAGTTGTTAATGAATATGGTATCAGAGGAAACACTCTCAGGGGTGGAGACTATCTTACAGACAGGAAACAATAGGTAGATAGATGATGTCCTTTCTCTGGATGGAGAGCCATAAATAGTACAGGCACTTAGGCATTGCTGAGGAATGATCCAGGTTAACTCTTACCTAATTGTATGTGTAGTGAAACTTCCAGATCTTTTTAGCAGAGAAATACTAAAGTATTATGGCCCAAGTGTGCTGAAAAGAGGCAGAAGAGATCTGTATCAACAAAGCAAATGAAAAAAAATAAAAGAAAGTGCACTTGGGGATAAGCTGCCAGAATTTTAGGTGCTAACCCAGGAAATGGGTTTCTAAGTCATTCCAAACAATTCTTGGAAGACTGACCAAAAGCTGGTTATGGCCAAAAAGACAGAACAAGTGCTGAATGTCATCATGGAGGTCTCTAGAATCAAAAGCATGTCTGTGGCTGTGCATAATGTAATTTATAGCTGGACCAGTACACCTTAAGAACGCTGAGCAAACCAAGGGAAGTTCTAAGAGGGATAATTAAAGTAACTAAGGGACTTGAGGCAAATAAATATACTTTATTTAAGAAGTGGCGAATGAATGGGGAGATTTCTAAGATTAGAGTGTGAACCCAGGCTCTCCAAACATGGCAGCAGTACATACTCTGAGGGTAAAACCAGAGTGTATTGGATTAAGAACACCAGTGTTCACATCCTTGTTCTACCATTCATTTGCCTGACCATAGGCATTTCTAATCATTCTGATTGATTTTTCTTATCTGAAAAAGGAAGAAGTCACAATCTTGAAATAGTTTTACGATTATCAAATAAGATGTATATGTGGAACGCTTGCCATAATTCTTGAAATTCATTGAGGCTGCCATCACCCCCCTGGTCATCAATCACATCATTGGTGTTTTATTTTTAATAAAAAATAAATTTATTATTTGGTTAAATAAAGTTGGTTAGAAGTCTATCTAAATGCTATTGTACAGGTTAAAAATTAGAGTTTACAAGTTTGAGATTAATGTACACGTGTCAATAATGGTTAACTAGGGAGAGCTGGAAGTATGGTGGCTAAATCTTTGGCCTTTTGATACTGAAATAGAGTGTGGACTCATTCCCTTCTACAACTGTACCTTAATGTGAATGCCAGAAATGACCATGCCTCAGTGGAGTAAAGGTCTGTCCTAGCCACCATTTTTTCCTGGTCTTATTACCTCCCCCCCCCCCTTTTTTTTCCGTGGCATGTAGATCTAGGAGAAGGAAGTTTGGACTTCTTGTCTTGAGAAACCATGCTTTTACCTACTTGGATCTAAACAAAACAACAACATAAAACAGAAAGGGTTTTCTATATTCTTGAGAAGTATGCCACCTTTTCTCACTATCCTATAGGTCCTAGGCTGTTTAGATCTTTATCATTTGCTCCAAAACAAAACCCCAAACCGTTTCTTCTGGTGAAACCCTAATTTTGTAGTAAATACTTAACATTCTCAAGTTTTTGTCCTGAAATGTTTTTAGGGCTAAATAACTCCTGTCTCTTTCTGTTTCCATAGTGCCTGTCTACCACTTTGGAATCATTAACCTCTTTTAAAAACTGATAGATGGCTTGGAATGTAGATGAGAGCCAGTGAAGTCCTGCAAAATGAGTGCTTACAATAAAAAAAAAAACAATATTAGACTTAGTAAATTTCTCAGACAAGTAAGCACAAGAGAAAGGCCCAAATCCTACTCCAGAAGTGGAGCATTGATTCAATCCACTGCTTTCTACTAGGATACTTCAACCAAGTTGCAACCAACCTTGAAGGGAATACCAGCCATGGTAGAAAAATTCTTTGCTTCCTGGGTAGAACAGAGAAGCCATTGGAGAATATGAAATATAATCAGACTAAACTCTGAGCAGAATCTTGCATGAAGGAAATGGATTATGCAGGCATACCATTCTTGCTCTGAGATCCTTTGTCACCCAATTTTATAGTCAGACTTGTACCAGCATGAGGTATATGTTAGATTTCTTGAATGGAAGAGCAGGAAGCCTCTAAGATCAAAAAAGACTGTCAGAGGTGGCACTGTCCAGATATCCAGCTCTTACCAGCTTCCACAAGGGCAACCTTATCGACCTCTAAATCCTTTCATTCATTCAGAAGATGGTTTTTGAGTATTTTCTTTATGTCAGTCCCCTTTGTTGCCCTCATGGAACTTGTAGAGGACCAAGACCTTGATCAACCAGTCACTAGAACACTGGGAAATGGCAGCTGCATTGAGTGTTGCAGAGGAGAGGAGGGTGATGCCCTGAGCAATAGTGAGGAGCATTGACTTGGGTCAGGGCAGACTCTCTTGGGGAAATTGCAGTGAAACCCAGATCATTAAAAGTGAAACCTGGCTAGGCAGAGGGGAGCTGAAGATGTAAAGTTTATATGGTGCCTACCAGCAAGGAGCTCCCAGTCTAAAGCAGTTGTGGTTCATTAGGGTACCTGCTACCTTTGTTTCAGGTTTTCCTAGGGATATTTTGTTAGCCCCTAGAAGGGAGATGAAAAACAGTATGGGGGGAGGAGTTATCTCCAAGGGCAGTGACATCTGAATGGAGCTTTGAATGATAGCACTACAGATAGTTTGTGAAACATCCTGGAGCCTTAAATACAACTTTAACAAAATTGCTTTGGACTCTGATTCTCCAAGCTTGATCTACTCCCGAACACTGAGTGATTCTTTTTTAGTATCTACGGGGGCAGATAGGGAAGAGTGAGTGAGTAACTAGCTCAGGGCAAGCAGTGAAGCAGTTTAAGGATGAGGGGCCATGGGATGAGGTGGAGAACTTGTGGAGTGCTAATTGCTCCCACGTCAGATTGCATCTTAAATTCTAGAATTGTACTTCAGTGTTAGGAAAGGGATGAGCAGATTGTGCAATGGTTTTTCTTGCTGCCTGATGACTAGGGGAAGCCTTAGTGCAGGTAAGGGTGGTCACTCAGCCATCTGCATGGTCTCTCCACCACTATCCATGATGAATCCTGAAGAATCTTTTTCCCACTGTGCACCACTGACATCAGAGGAATCTGGGGAGGCTGTTAAAATGACACTCCCTTGGATGCCACCTTAGACTTGCAGAGTCATTATGAAGAGAGAAGTGTCTGCATTTTTAACAAGCTCCCTACGCACACTCTCACATAGTCTCAAATTTGTGAACCCTAAAATTTGCACTGGGATTTTAGGCTATGTGTGAATACTGGGTTATAGCCCAAATATGATGGCACGTAGCTCACTAATATAAAGCCAATAAGATTGGGCCATGCAAACATGCCCTCTGTATTGCAAAAATAAAAGGAGTTGTTCAAAAGGTTGGTGCTAAGAAAGTCCAGACTGAAATTACCTAGACAGCCTTCTTAGGTAGAAACAGTGGCTCAGGGGGAATCAAAGTTGTTCTCAAGGATGTGATGTGAGTCCGCACCTGTCCCTTCAGAATGCGATTGCATAACTGCACACAGGCACTCCCTCCCTCCAGCCAGAAGGCTCATTACGTAATGCTGCCAATAGGCCCCTATCACTTTGTCTTCTGATTCCGTTCATAAAATGTGCTGTGTCGACCTTTGCCATCACAGTTGCCCTCGAGGTCGACTCCAGAATGCTGGCTGAGAGATTTGAGACATCACCAACACTACAAGTACTAACACTTTGTATGGAAGCAAGAGGGAGGTGCAGCAAGGTAAAGAGATGGGCCCAAGGTGTCAGAGAAATGGAGTTCAGGTCCAGGTCCAGAACTGGGCCATGTTTTTCCATTTACAAGAGAGCTAGGCCAAACCTGCTCTCCTTTTATTTTGTAACACTGGTTCATTTTTCAGTTTTCACAGGAATCCTGATCTGAAATGACCTGGGATTTTTAAGGTGAAAAGCTGCCAATTAGTGTTCTTACTATTCTATAACCACAGTAGTTAATATTTACTGAGCACATACCATGAGGGAGGCAGTGTGTTCAACTTTATATACGTTAGCCATCTGATCCTCTAAGCAGACCTATGGAAGTAACTATCCCTATTTTAAAGATAAGGAGACTTGGGCTTGAGAAATTTCCAAGAACCCTTCCAAGGAGATACAACTGGCAAGTAGAAGACCAAGGATACCAGCCAGGCCAGCCTGACTCCAGGATATCATTTTATATCTTATTACACTGTTGATCATGTTGATAAACCACAAAAATTCCTTCTGTACAGATACAAGTTCAGGTAAACCTTATCTGAATTCCTCTTTACATTTTGCATTTAGATGATAAAAGATATTAAGCATTTACTTGACACTAGGTTCTAGATTAAATAACTTGTTGCTTCATTAAGTTTTATTAATAGAGTATAAATACTCCAGTGTGTTCTCCCTCTATGCCTCCTCTTGCCCCCCCCCCCCCCCCCCGCTGCCATGTTTTTTATAAGCTTGTTTTTTTTGGTAAAAGAACCTAAGATGAAGAGAATCTGTGTTTTCTGCGGAGCCAGATTTTTTCAGTTAGGAACAACAGCAACTCCACAAAGACATTGAATATTAGTTAGTCTCTAAAGGGAAGCTGCGTTGGTGGTGGTGCCATTCTTTGGTGTGCCTTGATTTATGGACTTCTCGAGGCCAGCTGGTGCGTCCTGCAGGTCAGCAAGCACACTGTTCAATACATCTGACTTGATTCCTCACTCTTCACACCTTACATTACTATCCTCTTGTGCTCTGGGTCTCAGTCTCACATAATCTACTCAAGCTCTGTAAATTCTTTTTCAGATGATTCTAGTAAGTTAGAAAAAGTATGGAAAAAGAGCTGACATGAAGTGGAATGTCTTACTCTACCACATATTTCCTCCTAGGTTTTTTTTTGTGTGTGTGTGTGTGGGAGCATCTCCCTAAACCTCGAAAGTCAGCGTGTAAATACCCTCACTCAGAGATGGAAACCGTATTTCCCTGCAGACACAGAGCTCCTGTCTGTCCCCATGCATTTGGGAAGGAGTGTAATCACTGTCATCACTCCAGATAGGAATGCCATGTGGACACTGAATGCATAAATTATTATACACATGAAATGCAAATCCTGCCCAGGGACTCCTTGAGGCTGCTCATCTGAGAAGCAGTAGTTACAAACATGCTGAGCCTTTATCCAAGCTGTTCCCTCTGCTCGAAACACCCTCCCCAGCTCTGCTCTGCTGGGCTCACTGCTCCTGATTTTCGACATTCCACTTGAGCGCCCTCCTCTGAGACCTCTACCCTGATTCCATCCTAGCTGGATGGGGGATTCCATCCTCAGCCCCCAACTGCTCTTCTGACCTCGGGCAGCTTCCATACTGGACTTGGTTATCAATTTTTATTTGGCCAGATGTGGTTTTCAGGGTTCCCAGAAGCCTCTCCAGAGAAACACCAGTCCAGAGGAATGCCCCTTTCCAGCCAAGGGAGCAGAGATAGATCCCTTGCTGCTGCTTCTCATTAGCATCTGCATCACTTGCTTGGGGTGTGGGGACTGGGATCACCAGCATGACTGGCCAGGAGCCACTATGTGGCACTCCTGGAGTTCATCACCTAAATGGGGAAGGGGCATACTCTAAGTGGGGCCAAAGGGGCTGCTTGCTCTACCTGGGAAGTTGCAAATGAAATGCAAATCAACTAGCAGTGCAGCTTTGCAGTTAAGGGGAAGGTAGCTGAAAGCAGGGGGCTCTGAGAAGAACCCGAGCTGTATCTTAAGTACAAGGCTAAGAAAGAGACAAGGAATGGGAAGCACGGCCCAGTGCCGCCTCCTCAGTTCCACACAGAACAGTCAAAGCCCTGAGTGTGGGCACATGCCTTTGTCCCTGCTGAAGATGTGCCATTGGCCTTGTCCACAGTCACATATTCAGAGCAGGGAAGACCTTGTGAAGAGGAGGCAGTGTCCCCTCTGATGCACTTACTCTATGCAAGAGCCTGATACAGTGATTCATAATAGCCTATCTTTTTGCAGGCCTCCTCTGCCCAGCAACTAAAGCAGTGGCTTAAATTTCCTTTTAATACTTGCAATTAGAGAAAGGCTATGTAAAGCTGAATTATTTTCACTATATCCAGGGATGGATAAATCACAAAGGGCTTCAGGGCTGGTACGTAAGAAAACTTAAAATCTGGGAATTACGCTGTAGAATGAGGGATGAGGCCAGAAGCTTGTCCGCCTTGTGCCAGCAGCACCCCCACTAACACCATCCATGCCTCACATCTGCACAGGACACCTGTGTGCCTGCCGTCTATACCAGCATTACCCTAATAACACTTCCTTCCCTGTCCTTTAAGGCCAAACTCCAGGGGGAGGAAAGATAGCTCCTCCTTCTTAAAGACTTGGGGGATATTCGCTTTTAGATTCAGGCAGGGTATTTTAAATTATCTTCGATGTTGAATTCTAGCCTTTTACTTGTTTTAAAAAGTGCTAGAGGGGGCGCCTGTGTGGCTCAGTCAGTTGGGTGTCTAACTCTTGGTTTTGGCTCAGGTGGTGATCTCAGGGTCGTGGAATCGAGCCCCAAGTTGTGCTAGACAATCAATGGGGAGTCTGCTTCAGATTCTCTGTCTCCCTCTATTCTTCTCCCAGTTTGGGTACTTACTCTCTTTTTCTCTCAAATGAATAAATAAAGTCTTAAAAAATAAAAAATTTTAAGAGGTGCTGAGGATGTGACTACTGACTTCCAAACTACTTTGGTCATGGGCTCTTTGGGTGGGGAAAGCCTAAAATTCTGGTGATGGAGTCCCCAGTTTGAGCAGCCAGTGGTGGTCTATGGCCAAGAAAGGGGTTGTCAACTCTGGTTGGAATCTCCTCACTTCATTCCCTACTATGGGCCTCTCAGAGTCTGCCACACTCCCTCCTGCCCTGGCATGTCCAGGGAAGGCCCTTGTCAAGTGCCTGCTCTTAGGGTGTGTTGTCATGGCAACCACCTGGGACCAGGCCAGGGAGAAGCAGGCTGCTACAATGCATCAGCTCTAGCTGAGCAGAATGTGGAGGGGAAGGTGAGCCAAGAGGGTGCGTGAAACGGGAGTCTGGACACCAGAGGACCAGGGAGCATCGTTGTCAGGTGCTCACTTTTATATCATGGGATGCCAGGTGTTGCTGGGGGGAGCCTAAGAAAAGGTGAAAACTGCAAGAAGGTAGTTTCCAATCCATTCCCTTAACAAGCATTAACTGAGTAACTTTCTGGAAACACATCCTGCAGTAGAAGATGAGTATTAGTCAGATAATATGGTCATACCTCTGCCTCTAGAACTAATAATCAGATGGCACTAATCAGAATGACATATATTGTTTTTTTTTTTCAAATACGGAACTGTGGTGTTTTGATTCCATCTTTTATATTTTATGAATTACATCATTATTGAAAGTAAACCCCCCCGCTTTTTTTTTCCGTGACTAGACCTGTTGGTTGCCAAAACTGGATCTTAGAACCTACTGATTTTTCTCCTCAATACCATTTGGCTTGTCCCAGCTTTTTGCTTAATTCCTATTTAGGGACAGGAGAGGTAAAGAAAATTGAGAAGCCCATAAATAGCAGGAAATTCTGAGCTCTAATTTCCCCATGGGAGGAAAGATTCTGTTGAGGTAAATTACAATAACGTATCTCAAAGCAGATTTTGAATGGAGTAATGGAAGATTTCCACAAACCTCTGTCCTTCCAGAAGAGAGAGTAATTGCTCATACAATGTCTTGTAATAAATAGGTGCATTGAGAAAACTTTTTGATAGGCAGGGAACTTAAGATGAACTATCCTTCACGTGACAATTAGATATGACTTACTGTTGGTAAACATCACTGTAAGGTATGCAGTGAACATCTAACTGGACTCGTTTGCCAACAGTTCAGATGCCCTGCATGTTAGGTGTTGTTTAGTGGGCAGGGATTGTGGTGGTTCTGACTCAATGAAAGCAACTGGGAATTCTTCCCCCAACCTCCCCCCCCCCCTTGCTGCCAAGATGTAGACATCCCCTGAGATTCAGTTACTGGCTTTGTTTTTCCTCTGCTCTTTCTTTAGGACACTGTTATGTCCTCATAGCCATAACCTTCATCTGCCCATCAGAAAAGCAAGGATGTAACTAACAGACATTAGGAAGGAAGATGCAGGAATAACTATGTATTACTGGGGTGTGGTGGACATAGTAATTAAGAAATCAAAATTGGGACGCCTGAGTGGCTCAGCGGTTGGGCTGAGGTCAATGATATGACCAAAAGCAGCACCTTTGGCTCAGGCCATGATCCTGGGTTCTGGGATCGACCCACATCGGGCTCCTGTGAAGAGCCTGCTCCTCCCTCTGCCTATGTCCCTGTGTCTCTCTCGCTCTCTCTGTGTCTCTCATGAATAAATAAATAAATCTTTAAAAAAAAATCAACGATGAGGGGCACCTGGGTGGCTTAGTTGTAGGTGTCTGACTTTTGATTTCGGCTCAGATCATCGTCTCAGGATTGTGAAACTGAACCCCAAATCAGTCTCCCCGCTCAGTGTGGAGCTTGCTTGAGATTCTCTCTCCCTCTGTACCTCCCCTTGCATACACACTTTGCTCTCTAAAAAGAAAGAAAGAAGACCTCTGTTTCTTAAATTTCAACGTGAATCACCTCTATGGGAATGCTTTAATCACTACACATTCACTTGCTTTTCCAAACGACTGTCTCATCTTCCTCCAAACTGGAGTGTGCCCTGTACCAACAGGTTACTTATTGAGCATTTCTTTTGTGCTAGACATTGTGCTTCAGGAGCTTAGAACAAAGACCCATTAGATGCAGTTTGTCTTTGCCTAGTTGACACTACAGTGGACCACCCTGACTAATCATAATACAGTGTATATTATCTGGTTAAAGTATGAGTGCTGAGTCCTGGAAGTAGAGACAAAGTGCCTCAGGATTCCTTGTGTCACTATTGGCATCATTCTGCTGGTCACCCCAGTGTAAAATCTAGTTTATCATTTATTTCTTCCTCTGGTCCCCAGCTCACTCTGTGCTCTTCAGTGAGTCTGAAACCTTCCTGAAGTTCCTCATGTTACTCTCTCACCTGTTTCTGCCACTGTTTACATCCCTGGCTTTCCGACCACTTCCCTATGTACTGTCTTCCTTGCTTCCTAAGTTGATTTCTTTGAACTGCCTCTTCCTGGTCCATCCTGGACCCCTGTAGCACAGTAGTGTTTCTTAAAACATTTCCTTCCTCCCCAGCTGGCATCTCATGTATAGTCACTCATTTCAGCAATTGCTGAAGGGGTGCTTAGAATCACTAGATGCTCCCCATGCCTTTGGGGATGAACTCCCATCCCCAGCCTGATTTCCAGTCTGGCTGCACTCTTCTTTCTGACCTATATCTCCCTCCACTGTAAGCATGACGTTCCAGCCAGCACTTTTTTCTCATGGACTCATGCCATGCCTTGAATGTTCCTGTCTGGTTTGTTCTTATTCTTCTTCCTTCTAGGCCATCCAGATGCCCTATCAAGGTCTAGGTGAAATCCATCATCCTTGAAGCCCCCCCTGACTCCTCTAGCCATAAAAGAATAGCACTTTATCCAGTCAGTAGCAAACCATATTCCTGCAAGGATGGCCCATATAACCCCTAGTCCCCTTAATCCGTTATCGAATCTCTTCTTGAACTTTGTTAAGAACTAACCAGCCATCATTGAGCTTCCCTAGTCATAGTGGGTATGTTTTTTCATAAAAATGGATCCCTGAATGAAGAGAGAAATTGGGGGAACACTTGAGTTCCAAGTACCTGTTAGAACAGTGGGTGACTCAAGTTAGTGATGGGTCCAGTAGGAGGCCTCGGACAAAGACAGATATTTGTTGTGTGCTTTCTCATCCCCAGAATTCCCTGTTGTAAGAAAAGTAGAAGGGGCAAAGAAACTGAGGTTTCTACAGATGTCTGTGCCTCCGAGGTGGCCATTGTACACTATAAGTGGGGTGCCTTAAAGATGAGCATAATTGTTGTTACTTTCATTATTATATGCCAGTGTTTTGAGTAGACTCCAAATATCATGTGTTTCCAATTTAAAAATGCTTCATGTCATCTAAAGAAATGCTGAAGGCAGTTACCCTCCCCACCCGCCCCCAGCCGAAAACACTAAACATGATCATTCTGAGAAATGCTGGTGGAAAGATCAAGATGGAGGTGTGTGCAGGGGCTAGAAGTCACATGTTCATGAATTTCTGCTGTTGGGGGCTTGGCAGTCACATAATATTCTTGGGTTTTTCTTTTATACTTGAATATTAGAAAGGCAGGCCTAATGAAGTGCATAAAGCTGAATTAGAAGTGGGTTAAAATACCTTCATTTTATGGAAAGTATCCAGTGTAGAGTACCTTGCTTGTGCTTCCTTACTCTGTCTTCATCTGGCTGTCGAGTCTAAGGAGACGTGGCAGCCTGAGATCCCCTTGGGTGCTCAGGAAGATCGGTGGAGGCAGACGCCTTTGATGTGCTCACCTACCAAAAATGTCACATCGTCACTGCTTCTGTTGTTTCACATTGAATGTGAATTATTCACTAAAAGGTTAATTTCAAGTCTTGTCAAGTGTAGATCATTAAAGGCCTTGCCTTTTCATGGCACACCAAAAAAACGTCAGGGGGCATGAAGGAAGGCAGATACAAAGGTTGAACAGGCCGGATGCTGTCAGAAGCCCTTTGGACAACCACGTTCGGAGTATTTTTATCTCGAGTCAGCAGAAGTAGTGATTGGTGACTTTTTTGCAATCGGAAACTGAATGGGTGTCTGCCTCTTTTAATGGTAAAACAGGCCCAGTCTACTCTAGGACTGACTTTAGTAATTGTTTTTTCGTTCTTTGCCTTTATTCTAGGGCAGAGAAGGCCCATATTTTTTTTTTTAAATGTTTTTTATGTTTCTATTTGTTTTGATTTCTAGGACCGTGTTTAGATGACAAAAACACCAGATTGAAAGACAGTCCATCTGGTATCTTTGGCTTTCATAAAAGCCAGTTTGAATCACATCATAGTTGATCCAATGGCAGGAAAACACATATTTACTCAAAATATGGTTAATTTGATGTCTCTGAAGAGTCCTGGATATTGTCGCCTTGGACAGGTTAAGCTTTAATTTCTCCCCTTTTTAATTTCTTCGATGTGAGAAGCCTCATGAGCAGTGGAAGGAACTTGGGATTCAGAGAGACCCAGGTAGGAGTTCCAGGTTTTCCACTTTAGAGCTTTTGTCCTCGGGCAAGATGCTCAACCTCTGTGAACCCTAGTTTCTTCTATTGATGTCAGGATGTTAATACCTACCCTAGGATTGAGGGGAGGGCTAACTCAGCAAATCTACTCCTACCTGGTTTGGGAGCCAGCAAAGCAATAGTACACAGCCTCAAACTGGTGTCTGCCATTGATGTTGTTTCTTATTTTTTTAGTTTTGTTTTTCCTTGTTTTCGTTCAATATTTTCCTTTTCCTTTGCTTTAAAAAATAATGGAAGAAGGATATGGCTCTTCTTACGCATTCGCATTGAACACAGAAAATTGAATATTTAAGAGTTGTTGATTGCTTGTAAATAGCATGATTTTCTAAGACAAGTATTAAAGTGTGCTTTCCCATAACAGTACAGTTATGTTAAACAACTTGGAGTTATGGCCTCAGATAAAGGAATGTTACCTGTCAGGAGACATTTTACTCTACTGGATGAAGGGAGGAGAGTGCCACGATGTTAATTATTTAAAGCTACTTTTCCTGAAAACATCTTTCAGACCCTTGTGATTCTGTTTGTTGCCTACAGACATTGCCGATGCTATTGTACACTTCCATTGAGATGGTTCTAAAAATATATAAAAGGAAATTTTTGATCAGTGATAAAAGTTCAGGATGATCAGCCTTCTCTGCCTCTGCACTTTCGTTCAATATTGCTTTCAGACACCAGCTGGAGTATTTATTTGAAGCAGCCTTTTTCTCTCCCAAGTTATTTTGCACAGTGGACCTAAGAATGGCCCAGCAGATGACCTGAACGTCCAAAACACCTGCACGGGCTTTGCCAGGGAGGTGGCATGAGAGGTAAGTAGGCACAGATGTTTTCTTTGGGAACTGAAGTGATTTTCTGCCAAACAGTTTAAGGTACTCTGTAAACATTAGCCACAAAATAAATATTAATCCCCAACGTGGCCCTGCTCACTCAGGGAAGCCATGCTAACATTAGGAACATCTGTAATGAAGGGGGAGGAGAAATCTGAAGGACAACCAACCCCTACAACATAGTGAAACCTACAGTATTAAGCTCCAATGTAGAAAGAATGAATTCAGACTTCAAATCAAACAAGAGAAACCAAGAAAGAGAAGAGGAGGCCTAGCCTGGGCAAGGGGGCAGTGTTTGTCATCCTGTGCCAGAGCTCAGATGAGGATTTGATATGTGACATAGTTAAAGGGAGAGCCAGCCATGACTTCAGTGGCACAGCATGGCGAATTTGGCCTTTTTTCATAAACCGTGTGTGGTTTGATGGTGTCATTTACCCCTCGTGTTCATATGCCTCAAGCTCCTCAAAAATGCAGTATTGAAATAATACAGTTAATAACAGGAGATATGCAAATACTCACTGAAGGGACTTTGTTGGGCTGCTGAGTCTTACTTGGAGCAGAAATCAGAGGGCCACGTGTTGTGCCTTGGTGGAATGAGAAGAAATGCAGCTGGAGTCCTGATGCTGTGTGCCCCCCACCTCATTGTCCACATTACCCTGATTTCCTTCTCAAAGGGGAGACTCCAGATACTGATGGATGGAGACATTTTAGAAATAGAGGACGGCTGAGGGGAGAAATGATGAGGTACTCTTCTGTATATACGGGAGAACACTTGGCTGGAAAATGAAAGTTCAAGTGTCTTGAGTGGCCATGGGAGACACCACAGCCAATGGTTATTTCTGCTTCCTGCCTTATTGCTTCTTGTGACAGTTCCTGTTGTCTTCAGGAGAAACTGCATACATGTAAACAGACAGCCACGTGTGATGATGCTGGCTGAGTCCATCTTTAAACCTTTCCATCTGCCCATCACCATGCCTTTCGCTTTATTTTTTGCCTTTCTTGCGCAACTCACATGGGTTTGCTTAAAAACAGACTAGCGATTTCCAGGTCCCATCTACCACCCAGCAGCTTTGTGTTAAAATGTAATAAGGTTCATTTTACTTTGAAAGTGTTCCTCTTAAAGAAAAAAAAAAAAAAAGCTTGGCAGGAAACAAAGAAAATAAAAGTCAGCTGTCTCCCACTCCCCCTTTTCCTTAGGTGTTGAATTTTCTGAAGGAAACCCTCCCCTGAGGATGCAATAGGTGCATGATGCTCCAGGAGTGTTAAAGGAACAAATGAAGTCCAAGCCTGCCTCACTATTGTATAGATTCCGACAAGTGCCTTCCAGGAGAAGCATTTGTCTGAATACACGCCCAACTCTTACTTGCTTGTTTTCTGGCTACAAAAATAACCATCAGCTGTGTTGTCTCCCTGGAACCCCTAAAAAAGGGAGAAGCAAGAATTTTGTTTTTGAGAGGCGTTCTCAAAGACTCTGCTGCCCAAGCTTTGTTATCCAAGTCAGCCTGCCCCGTCTCAGTGCCTCCCTGGACACCAGCTTCAGGACCAGCAGTGACGGGGGAATAAGGGTCACCCTGGCGTCTGTCCATTTGTTACTGCCCAGAGCCTGCGTGGTGGCTGCCGTGGAGCTGTGTCCCTAGCAGTGAACCCTGTCCTTGAGCTCTCTCTGTTGCCAGGAGGTCACCTGTGCAAGGCCTAATTACGTCTGGATGGAGAGGGAGCCAAGGAAGCCTTTTGTTCTTTTTTGTCAGTGTGAGTCAGTCGACCACCATTGAGTCTCGGGGGAAGAGGGGCAAAAGCCAGATTTTTGTTTTTTTTTTTTTTTTTAAAAAAACTGTTTTCACAGCTGACAGCTGTATGCAAACAGTAATAGTACATCACGATGAGCATTTTAAAATATGAGGAGTCAAGATTATTGGCTTTGGGTGAAAACCAAGTGATGTGGGACCAAGTGATGGAGTAGGTCCAATCACATCCGTCTCCCTCTTACAGCACGGACATTGGTCATTACAGGGACAAGAGCAGAAGCGATGTAGTTGGTTACATCTTTAATCATATGAAGTGATGAGCAAGAGTTTGAGATTTATTTTTCTTTAGGACACTGTATTTATGACACATTGCCATTTATCCCCCAAACGCACATATAGTGACTTAGGAAAAGATGTCCCCTTTGTAATCCTGTAACAGATACACAGCTAGGTAAGTAGGATGCAGACTGGACACTTGTGCAGGACGCAACTTAAGCAGCTATCTGTGGCATGCTGCCTGAAGTTTCATCTGAGCCTCTGTTTTCCCTGTGGGCTCTTTGTATGTATCTTTTGTGCTTTGGTCTTCCTTACGAACTGTATAAAGACAGGAGCGCATGGAAATATACTGTGACCTAGAAGAGAAATAATCAGGGAACCAACCCGGTCAGAAAACATACACTCAGAATATCTGGAATGGTTCCTACAGAATTGGCGATGATGTGTAGAAATGGGCTGTCTTTGATCTAGTGAAGCAAATCCATTTTCAGAAACTACAATCTGATAAATGTCACTTACCCTCCATTTCTCTCCTGGACTGATGTTTTCCTTCCTTACAGAAAACACACAGCCATAGTTTATTATAATAGCCTTGGATCATACTAGAACCACTTCTGGAAAGCACCGTTAGTGGCACCACTATCGTTAGCTGTATTTTGAAGGATGAAAAGCATTACGCATGTGGCTTTGCCGTCCCGACTTCTAGAATCCTAGCTCTTCAGTGGGCCTCTTGCAAGGAATCTGAAAGAAGAGGGGAAAAAAATAGTGTAATTTGACCCTCGTGTTTTCTCCAAAGCCGTGGTGAGGCTTAAAAGACCGTCCCCTCCACCACTGTGCTTGGTGGAGGAATGGTCCCATTTAATGAAAACACGGATGGTCTCTGTGTGCATAAACTACACCCACATGGCACTACTGTTTAGCACCTCTAACTCTTGCCACTGTGGGATGAGGAACAGATCCTCACCACCCATCTTGTGTCTTTTCTGTTTCTGACTGCAGATGATAGCATTTCTGTTTAGTTGAGAAAGCAGCAGATGCTGCATGCATAAGACTTCCAGGATGTACCATAAAGGAAACAGGTTATTGCATCCACATAAGGCTGTGGGAGAAGACATTTCTTCCATCACTGCTGAAAGGTGGGACGGGTGAGTGGGTGCCTGCTGTATATTCTTTCGTAATTAGTGCTCCTGGTTTGGGCTGCTCCCTTTAAGCACAGCGTCACTCATATCCTCTGAGCCTCTTGGGGACTGGCTACTGCAGCTACAAGGAATGTCTCAAAGCCAAGACAGAGACTTCAGACTCTCTTTGAATGTGGAAGTGTTGGCCAGGAAAAGCAAATGCCAGGCCTCCCAAGCCTCGCCTGCTCTCTTCAGGATGAGGACAGTACATGCAAGCATCACTAGGTGGCATAGCTGCCCTGGTGTATTATTCTTGTGGAGCCAAGCTTGTAACTGCTATGGGATGCTTTGATGATATACCTGATAGGATTCCTATCCAGAGGCACCGATACAATTCATTCTGATCAAGTTGAAGATTCCATTAGCAGTGGATCATTGGATTGACTCCAGGAGAAAAAAGAAGGCATGTGTGGAGGATCTGTCACCACAAACACCTGCGCAGCACAATTCATCTTGCCCAGGCTGCGGCTGAGACAGAGCTGCTGAGCAGAGCTCAGGCTTTCAAGTTCATGAATCAATATGCCCCACCCGCACCAGCCCCTACCTCCGCCCCCCAAATACACACACACACACACACACACACACACACACACACACACACACACACAACTCCTCCTCAACTTGGGAGGAATCAGGAAGGTTTTGAGAAAAGAGAATACATAAATATGTATATGTGTGTATATATTTGATAATGAGTACTGTGACAATGAAAGACTCTAATCAGAATAACAAACTCATTTGATGTGTCCCACAACTCATTTCCCTGAACCACACTTTCTATCATCGCTATAGCTAGAGTCAGATCTGGCCCCTGCCTGTTAAGTTTTACTGGAACAGAACCAGCCTTGTCCATTTCTTCGTTGATTGTCAATGGCTGCTTTCACACAGCAGCAGAGCTGAGTAATGAGACAGATACTGCATGGCTCATAAAGCCTAAAATACTTACTCTCTGGCCCTTTACCGGAAAAACTTGCCAACTCCTGCCCTCTAGAATACAATTTGGGGAACCTTTATCCCTAACATCAATATTTCTAAAAAATTTCTAAGTCTATATTGAGACACTTACCATGAATAATAGAATTTTTATAATAACGATAGTAAATACCTTTCTCATTGACCATAAAGCATTTTGGCAATAACATAGGAAGACACTGTGACATTTATATATGCTGTCTGTCTTCAGGGAGCTCACAAGCTAGTATGAGATGCATATTCATGAAAAAGAGCGCACAAGCCCCTGCAGAGTGGAAAGCATGCAGGAGTATGGGAGGGAGAAACATGGAATTTAGAGCCAACGGAGTTAGGGTTTAGTCTTGGCTGTGATGCAGTCTGCTGTGATAACCGTAAAACCTATCTTTTGCTGAGCACCTACTATGTGCCAGACCCCATCCCAATTGCTTTACATGATGAATTTCTTCTAGGCACAGTGAGGTAGGTACGATTACTATCCCGATTTATTGGTGAGGGAAGGAAGTCTCAGGTTAACTACTTGTCAAAATAAAGCACACATTTAGGAAGTGATAAACATAGAGGAAAACAGGTATCTGCTGGCAGGTAACCACCGTGTTAATAATGACCCCTCCGTAGGGATATCCCTTAACCTCTGCATTTCCCCATAGGTGGCAGGATGCCACAGCACACCCTGCTCCCAGATATAGTGCAGAATGTCCTGTTCTCAAAGCTGTGACACTCATGTTCATTGATGGAGCAACCATCCAGTGAGCAGCAAGACCTGTAGGTGGTGGGAAGGTTACTTGGGTTGGACTCATCACACAGAGGCCTGCCTCTGAGCTGGGTTTAGGAGAGGTGGGAAGCAAGGAGGAACACAACCCTTTCAGGATAGATAGAAAATGTGATAGGGCCACATCCTTGATTTTGAAGGAATCAGGAAGGTTTGTAGGAAAAATACATTAAAAAAACGTAATTTGAGCCTTTTAATTTCACAGTACTTACTCCTTGGCATATTAAAAGCTCTGAGCAGTCCTGCAATTAAGCACTTTTTACTACAGTTTTCCTGCTCCTGGGGTGTGCTTTTCATAGCATATCAATGATGATTTTCCTACCAGTATTCTTTACTTTACCAGTTAGAAATGCTGGATTTTTAAATTTCCACTCACAACCATCAAACCTGTACTCTTAAAAAGATTTTATTCATTAGAGAGAGAGAGAGAGAGAGAGAGTGAGAACACGAGCAGGTGAAGCTGCAGAGAAAGAGGGAGAAGCAGACTCCCCCCTGAGCAAGGAGCCCGACACAGGACTCGATCCCAGGACCCTGAGATCATGACCTGAGCCGCAGGCAGATGCTTAACCAACTGAGCCACCCAGGCACCCCTCAAATCTGTATTTTTTTTTAATGGTAGGCTGTTTGCATTTAAGCAAGCTTTACTTTGGTTTGAGGATGCAGGCTGGTATGCTGACCCATTCTCGTGCAGTTCCGTGTGTGTCCACTGAAGGAGTTGAGCCCCTCATCGAAACTGAGCCGTGTGTGCTGAATCCACGTGGGAGGATGTTGGAGAAGGGTGTATCGCAGTGCTCATCTCTGTGTTGAGCTCCAGCATAAGTGGGAGTTCTTAGAAGCCGTGTGGTTTAATACATCTGTCTCCTTGGCGGCTGTGCCAGCTTTTCATGACAGTGCTTTTCATCATCTGAAACATGTAATTGCTTTTGACGACAACAAGAGAATTATGGCGAGACAACTCTCTACAGTTTCCGAAAACACTGAGCTGCCAGTGCTTTTCAGGCCCAGTCAAGTTCAGCCAACGTGGTGTTGGGACAAGGGAGTTTGCAGACCCAGAGGGGCACCCGGCAGGGGCACGATCTGGAGTGACTACCTCCATGGGTGTGTTCTTCAGGGTAAGGGCTGTCGATGGAGTTTCCCTCACCACCCAAAGGCACGAGGGGAAGTTGAAGTGATCCTGTGTATTCGGCGGGATGGCCTCTGGCTGCATTTGGGGCCAGAAGTGGGTCTTGCCTCCCAATAAGCTCTGGGGTATGGTGTGTGCTCCAAGAGCCAAGTCTGAAGTGGAAAGACTGTAAGCAGGAAGCCCAAACCCCACCCTCCACCAGCAGCCCCCATTTCAGCTCCCCTTAGGCTTCCCACACACACAGGAATTGTTTGAGGGGACCCTACGGGCCTTCCTGGGATTGACGTCAAAGTCTTCTTGTGTCCTGAGCTTCAGAAACGTCTGCAACTACACGAGCCAGAGGATCCTCTCCATCAAGCAGAATAATGAGAAACAGGCCAGCTGCTGGGCCATGATGCTCTGTGGGTGAGGCCCATCACCAGCAGATTTGGGGTGTGGGGCCAGGCGAACCCACCCCCCAGGGGAAGAGTCATGGGTATATTTTCACAGAGGACAGAGAGCCTGTAGCAAGGACAGGTCTGGGTCTTCTCACTTCCTGGTCTCGGTGAGCTGCTAGCCTCTCTGGAGGCTCATGGGAAAGAGGAATGCAGGATGCGGTGCTCAGCTATCGTTTCCTGGGGGAAAGTGGGCACTCAGGTAAGTGCAAGCAGTTAGCTTAGGAACAAATTACCAAAGGCTTATGGATGAGAAGTTGCAGAGTAGACCTGTATATAATTTAACCAGCGATGCTGGCATCCTCTCATTTCAGGTGTTGCGGTCGTCATTTGGCTTTAATATAAAGAGAAGAAGCCACGAAAGATGCTGATTTAAAGTGCATGTCTGTCAGATGAATCTCTGAGCAGCTTAGAGCCCACGGGACACACCCTTTATTAAGAGGCCAGTAGTCCCTTGTAGGCCTGTGCTCTTTTCCAAAGCCCTATCTAAAGCCCTGGTTACATAAACACATGAATCACGTCTGCCTTCTGGGGAGTTTTAAAGTTACTCATTTTATCACTGTGGGAGCAAGTATCTTGGTTTGGATGGTCTGTCCTGGAAAATAGGTCTGCAAGAAAGGCTTGCCGAGTCAGTGACTATCCTCTTTTTTTAACTGGGGAAACCAAGGCAAAAAAAAGTTGCGACTAGAGGGACCCATGTTTCCTCTGCTTTTCTTTCCAAGTCGATTCAGGATACAAACGGTTACGGGCAGCAAAGAAGTGAGGTGTTCTATATACTGTCAGACATGGAAAAAAAGGAAAAATGTCAAATGGGCAGTTTTTATTTTTATTTTTGTGCAAGGAACAATGCAGCCAAAAAGAGGCCTCTGATTTTTCATTGAATTTTTTTCTTGACCACTCTCAACACACTCATTCTGATTTATTTCTCAAGAACAAGGCGAGAGACACTCCAAGCAGAAGTTCCAATTGCCCTTTTGAGAAGGCAGAGATGCGTTGGAGGCTGCTATTACCAGGCCCTCTAGAGGCACTTCTGTGGTCTTAATGCATTTTCTTCCTTCCTACTTGTGAAAACCTAAAGCCTGTTGTTTTCCTCTTTAGGAAAAATGTGGGTAATGGCATAAGAAAAGTGGTCTTCCGTTTGCAGTCCTTCAAAAGCCAGGGGACACGGGTTGGTCCCCTGATAAAACCTCCCTTATTTCCTAGTCCTGTGCAGAGGAGGATTCTGCGGGGGGACCCAGGCCATATATCAGCTGATGGCAAGAGAGGTGATTCAGATCCTGGGCATGAGGACAGATAGAATGCACTGACTCATGACATCAAAGACCCTCTGTGCTGCCCGGACAAGGTCATGTGGTGCCACTTCTCAGCAGGCTAAAGAACCCCCACCCCTTCTAGAATAAAAAGAGAAAATCTTTGTAGGTTCACACCACAGTTGGCTACAGTATGGCTAGCTGCCCCATTCAAAGTAAGAAGTTAATTAAGGACTGTGTGTGTTCTGGGCAGAGTTGTCTAAAATGAGCACGTCAGGCTGTCCCAATAGATTCACTGAAACTGAGACGACCATTTTGAGCAAAAGATGCTCTCAAAGAAAGGCCTTGAGCTTGAAAATACACTTCCACCTTCACAAGATGTGCCTTCTGGCAGGAGGCTGGCTCTGAGTACCAAAGAGGGTCTTTGGGGGTTTTTTGGGGTTTTTTTGGCTTTGGGTTTTTGTTTTGTTTTGTTTTGTTTTATGGCTGTTGTGTGTGTGTGGTTTTTTTGTTTGTTTTCTTTTGTTTTAATCAGATCAGCCTCAAAGTCAGAAAAACTTGGTAGAGTTCTTACCAGATGAGACTATTCCTTTCCTCTCTGTTGAAGACCTTTTGGAGTTTATGCTGAGAGCCATACTGGCTCTGTTTCTCCTGTACTGGTCCTACTACATAACACCCCACCCAGTCCAGCTGGAGTTTGTTGATTTTTTAAAATATTGAGCAATAGCTGGCAAAGGAGTCTTGCTGCTTGCTGTGAGGGTCTGGGGAGAAACCACCTCCCACCCCTGGTTGGATCTGAATATGTCTGTGATGATCTCTCTGGCTTACCGCTGGCTCGTTCAGGTGGAACTCTAAGCTGCCCCAAGTATGGCGACAAGCAGGGTGGCTGTGACACCCATTCTGTGTGCCCAAGTCCACCTTCCCCTTCATAAGAGGCTTATCACTAATTGAAACCTACTGACTTTATCCCACTGCCTCTCCTGAGGGATTGTGTCCCCTAGGACAACTGTCAGAATAAAGAAAGAGCTGGTAATGTTTTGCCAAAATGGAATGGAGGAACGATGAGCTTGCATAAGGGTCATTGCTATTTTGTACAGCCCTCTGGCCACAGAGGACACCTCTTCTTTCTCATGCTAATAAAAGGGAGTTTTAAGACACGCCTTCACATTCTCCTCCCTCCATCTGTCCTCCCCTCCTGCACACCCAGCTTCCGACGGAATTTCCAGTGCCTGACTTGTTCTCCTCAATTCTTCTTCATCCTTTCCCTGTTCCTTGAATTCCCAGACTCTGTGGTCTCTTCTCTCCTCTACCACCGACCCTCTAGCCCTCTGTTTATCGGGTGTGAGGTTGGCTGGGTGGGGTTGTGCACGTCTGGGGGAGAGTGCCAGGAGACAGAGACAGTGGTTTGTGCCTGTTGTTCTCTGCATGCCATGACATCCTTTCCCCTGAGCATTTGCTTCTCATTAAAAGGAAGAAAATGAGCTTTATGAATTTGTTTTATAGCTAATGCCATCAGACATTCCATTTGTGTCAAGGATTTTAGGTCTAGAAAGACAGAAAATGGAGGGTTGAGACAATAGTCCTTTGTCCAATCTTTGTTTGCCAAATGGTTTGCTGTGGTGCCCAACGTGGTCCCTTTGTTCCCTCAACCCTAGGGACTCCTCCTCCCCCCGTGTTTGTTGCTAGATGGTCTGGGTACCTTGAGAGCCCAGCAGAAAATATTCGCCCCAGCTTGGACTGCTCAAAGTCCTCACTTGCCCAATCTGCCCACAATGCTTCTCTTAACTTCTTGAGAGTCCCTGTTCCTTTTGCTCCAGCCTTTCACTCATGAACATGCTTATGTCTCACCCCGGGGGTCTATTTATAATCCAGATTCCAAATCAGTAGGTCTGGAAAGGATCCAGTGTTCTATATTTCTGACCAGATCCTAGGATTTTTGGACTGCGCTTTCCAAGGACCACATTGGGCCTGATTCTGGGGTCATGCTAAAGTGAAAGGTGATTAATCTGATGAGCACATCCGTATTAATGAACTAAAGAAAAAGCCACGGAAGGGCCTTCCCCTTTCTCCAAGTGTCCTGTGTGCGGAAGCTTCCTGGAGCGAACTCCTTTATGCATTCTACAAGCATTTCTCAAACTCCTGTAGAGGGCCAAGTAACATTCCAGGCCCTAGGGCAGTGCCTCTCAAACTTGAATGTGCAGTGCAGGTTACCTGGGGATCTTGTTCAAATGCAGATTTCTGATTCAGTAGGTCAGAGGTGGGACCTGAGAGTCTTCCTTTTTAACAAGGTCCCTGTCGATGCCAACACTGCTGGTCTGTGGAGCACATTGTAGCAGGGAAGAATCTAGACTGAAGCCGCCCCGTGGAAGTCAGGTGTGAGCCAGATACAATAACCTCATCTACATCTTAATTTTTTCATGGCCACTCAGAAAAGTAAAAAGAGGTGAAATTAATTTTGAAGAAGTATTATTTAACCGAACATGTGCTAAATGTCACTTCAACATGTACTGAATATAAAAATTATGGAAGTATACGCATTGCTTTCAATACCAGGTGTGTATTTTGCACTTAAAGCCCATTTCAGTTTGGACTAGCCACAGTCTGAGGGCTCAAAGGCCACATGTGGCTGATGGCTACTGTTTTAGATAGCGCAGGTCCACATGATGCTCTCATCTCTGGGTGGCTCAGCAAAGTGACTCTGAGAAGAGCAGAAGGTGCCACCACGGGGCCTGGGACTTCCATAGCAGAGCCACATGGTCTTCTCTTGTGAGAAGTGGCATCAAGGACGTCAATCTTGGACTAGCTCGCTTCCCCCCCCCACCCACCCCTCAGTCTTTTGGGGAAAAAATGAAATCAAAATCTCTCCAGTCAAGTGGTTTCTTTCTACCAGAGGAAACGAACTGCTTTTGGGTGGGTCAGATTTCCTTTCCATCCCAAATGTGGTCCTCCTGCTTCATTGCAATGGAATCTCCTTCATCCCCACTCATGAGCTAGGGAGGAGGGTGCAAGAGAGCCAGCTCCACTTCAGCAGCGGCTCTCACCAGGTTTGTTTTTGACGTCAAACCCTTTGAGCACAGCTTTGCTCTAGGAACCAAATTCTGCCTTTGCATTACTGCAGATTCTCTTGTCACTCTAGCCTGCTCTCAAAACCGGGAGCTGAGAGCAGGGTGCGTGGTGCTTATGAGTCACTACCTCCACCTGTCCTACCAGCTGATCAGATGAAAGGGGCCAGGTTGGAGGGTTTGGGAGACATTTAAAAAATAAACTCCTTTGGCTTTCTTGACTTCTGCCCTCTGCTGTATTCCTCATGCCCTGCGCTCTTCATAGTGTTTCAGAGGCACCTTATCCTGGAGCAAATTGGGACGTGGCAAATGTGGCTGCCTGAAAGATAATGTGTGACAGGCATTGCCCAGAATGCTGTGCGTTTCCATGGAGCTTGGGGTTCGTCTAGGCCCTGGGCCTGATGTCCAAGGATTAAATGGCTCTATTAGAGGAAAATAACTCTGAAGTAGGGTTTTAAGGGCTCGTGCAGTGATAGTGGTTAACATTTGTATAGCACTTCTTAGTTCATGTAGCTTTTTGACCTTCTCTCATTTCATTTTTACAAAGTTCTTGAAAGGTAAATATTTTCTGAAGAGGAAAAAGGACAAAGCTGGGGTCCTCATCTTTGAGGTGAAGTGGTAGGAGGCTGGATCTCTCAAGTTCCATTTGACTCTGATATTCTGTTATCTGGGGTCAATTTGTGCATTTGAATGGTTAGACCCTGTGGTTGAGTGTTCACTCTGGGGTCAGGCTGCCTAGATTGGATGTTGTGCAGAATTTTTCACCTAAGTCTCAGTTTCTCCGTTGCTAAAATGGGAATGATAATTGCACCTGCCACACAGCATTAGGTGAGATAATCAACATAAAGGACTGGGTAAGTCAGTGGACTGTGTAAGGTATAGACAATCCCTGCCCCCCTAGGCCTAGTCTCCACATCTGACTACAAACCTTTCCTGTTAACCAGGAGAAGGATCTAGGTACCCTTGTTCTTGCTCACTCCTCTGCCACCTTTGCAAGCCATGCACTTTGATACCCTGATTCTACTCTGCATTGTCTCAAAATGGGAGAGTCCGGGTGTCTTTGCTAATATTTCCATTTCCACAAGAAAAAATGGCTCATGAGGAAATTTAAAACCATAAGTCAGAATTCCTCTAGGTAGGCCAAATGAGGTGAGTAAAGGGCTTGGCCAGCAGTTCCTAAAGGAGTGGGCTTGGGAGGGATGGAGTGAAGCACAGGTAGGAACACTTACATGGAGAAGCTGCTGGTCCCCACACTGCCACCATCTGCTATTGAGATATCACTGTGTCTGCTCAGCCAGCTAAGTACAAATTAATCTCTCGTGGGTGACCAATTACGCACAGTCTTTTGTGAGAAAACAAGTTAAAAGAAATGCGTTAGGGATCCCTGGGTGGCGCAGCGGTTTGGCGCCTGCCTTTGGCCCAGGGCGCGATCCTGGAGACCCGGGATCGAATCCCACGTCGGGCTCCCGGTGCATGGAGCCTGCTTCTCCCTCTGCCTGTGTCTCTGCCTCTCTCTCTCTCTCTGTGACTATCATAAATAAATAAAAATTTAAAAAAAAAAAAAAAAAAGAAATGCGTTAGGTTAAAAAAGGGCTAGCCAAAAAGAAAAAAAAAAAAAAAAAAAAAAAAAAAAGGGCTAGCCGCTCTTAGAGTGGGAAGAGGGAGAGGCTTGCAGTCAGAAGGCATTTAATTTCCAGCTGTAGTCCAGCTAATCTTATCAGAAGGTGTCGGAAAGTGACTATCTCTAATCGTGTGTGTATGAACACATATTCATGAGCAGGCTAGCCAGGCACCCTGTACACCTGGGTCAGTTCCAGATTATAATTGCAGTCCTTGGGTATTTTTTTTTCTCTTTTGTTTTTGTTTTGTTTTAGAAAGGAAAAGAAGGGAGGGGCAGAGGGAGAGAGAGATGAAGAATCTTAAGCAGGCTCTACACCCAGCATGGAGCCTGGCATGGGGCTCGATCTCTCAACCCTGAGATGATCACCTGAGCCAAAACCAAGAGGCAGAGGCTTAACTGACTGAGCCACCCACGTGCCCCTTGAGTAATTATTAGTAGCATCCATTTTCATTCTTGGATGGGTATTGGTTTGGACAGTAAAGTATATGGTTGCCTTAATTATAACCACAAAGTATGTCTGTATATATAATAAAAACACGTGATTTATAGTGCTGGAAGAGTCTAACAGACTATTGTTCAGATATGCCTTTTTTTTGTTTTCTCTAGAAATATCAGAATTGTATCCTAGAAGGAAGTTGGGCTTTGGAAAAGGGTCAACCCAGACCCTATTAGAGAGAAAGGTTGGATATGGTAGTTAGGAGAGTAGAGTCCAAACCTGACCCTCTGGGTTCCAGCTCTAGCTCTGCCACTTACCAGCTATGACTCCTTGGGCAAGTTACTTAACCTCTCTGTGTTTGTTCTATGACCTCTAAGAAGGACACAGAAGTACCTACCGTATAGGGTGAAATGAGTAGTAAGTGAAGCTAATAGTTAATGCACATGAAACAATGACTGACATTGAGTAAGCCCTCTGTAAATATTTATTATTACTTTAGTCCTAGCTTTACTGTTTTTCGGCTGCTTGGCCATGGGGGATGGAGCTCTCTGAGCCCCGATTCCCTATAAACTAAACATACTGCTTTGTACCTCCTGGAAATGTAAGAAATGTCTAATGGGGTCATGCACGTGAATAATTTTGTGCAGCACCAGGTAGTCAATGGATTTTCAACAGATGTTAATTTCTCCTCCCTCCCCCCCCTTTTCCTTAATAAGATGGGAAAGGTCTCTGATAGCTCATAGAGCTCATCTCTCCTCTTGTTTGTTTATTGTATAGGAAATTTGAAGTTGTCTTCTGTGATGTCCCTAGCATGAGGCTGTGAAGCCCACCAGTGAGATAAGTAAATTTCCCCCGGCTTGCCTCTTTCGTCTGAGTGATGCACGGAGGCTGTGAGCCTGGGATAACTGTAGTGATGATAGCAAAGAGAGTAGTTGAAAGATGTCTGTGTTTTTATAGGCTTCTAGAATACCCTTCACTACATACTCTGGTGAGGTGTGGCTTGTTTTTCTTTTAATATTCCTTCTCCCATCACTCCCCCAAGGTCTGAGTTATTTTGATTTCTAATAATATTTCTGTTGAAGTGATAGCAAATTGAAATGAGCTGAAGACTGCAAAGAAAAATCTGTATGGGAGCTGGTATTACAAAGGAAGGTATATTCATATATACTATATTTGGTTTTGGTTTCTGTGGGCTAAAGAGTACCTAATCAAGAGGGTTTTTTTTTTTTTAAGATTTTACTTATTTATTCATGAGAGACATGGGGTGGGGGGGCGGGTGGCAGAGACACAGGCAGGGGGAGAAGTAGGCTCCATGCAGGGAGTCCGACCAGGGACTTGATCCTAGGTCTCCAGGATCAGGCCCTGGGCTGAAGGCGGCACTAAACCACTGAGCCACCCGGGCTGCCCAGAGTTTTATCAATAAGGACAATCTTTGAAAAAATAGGTAGTCAGTGGTTAATGCTATAAACTATGGATCTTCCAAACCAGCTTGATTTATTCAGACATTATTCAGATAGGTGAGTTTCTGTCTGTCATTCAGCCATCCTTCCATTTATATTTTCAGTGAACATTTATTGAGTACTTAATACATGCCAGCCAGTGTGCCATGTTCAGGGTATGCAGCAGTGGAAAACCAAGAAACAAAAAGCTTGTCTTCAGAGTAGAAGATCTACATAGTGTTTCTACAATATGCTTTTTATCATTCAAACACATTCCAAGGCCCATCAAATGTCCTAAAACACATAAGTAAAAGACACCAGTATTACTAGTCTAGAAATAAACAAGCAAAAGCCTTTCATCAGTGTTTTGCAGGAAGATAAAGTGGGTAGCTTGGGCTGAGGTCATGCAAGCTGACTAGACCAGAGAAGTGAAGCAGCCATTTCACATTAAAGCTTTCAAATAGTTCTTGCTGCAATTACTGGTCTCGTCTGAGGGCTGAACCTATATCCCCTTTGCTTTTCCACCTCATTTGCCCTAGACAAATGTAGATGGGTATATTAGAGTGTCCCACATGCCTTCCACCTGTTTAAGATAAAACCTACTTATAGCTAATAAGAAATGGTATATACGTATAAAAGCTTGTGACCATAGCCATTAAAACCGTGTTCTTGTGATACAGGTGATAGAAGTCATGAAGTTGAAAGTGGCTTGGAAAAATGTGACTGAAAAACGATGATCAAAAAATGACGCAAATCCTTTACCAAATATCGTTAGTCACCAAAGTTTTCTAAGGTGGTTGGCAGACAGAGTGCCTCAGAAATACCTGGGCACCTTGCTAAAGAGGCATATGCTCAGTGAAGATTTTTAGAGGAAAGGTCTGGGGATCTGCATTTGTTTTAACAGCTTTGGGTAGGTTTTCATGCACATAGAGCTTTGAGACCCATCAGGTTAATCCATTTTACCAAGAAAGAATGTAAGCATCAAACTCAGAAAACTGTCTGAGAAATGGGCAAAGCAGTAAAGCAGTACAAAAGAAAAAAAAACTAATAAAGCAGCATTTGAGGAAATACAGAGGAATCTTGGAATATTTGGAATTTCCAGAACTGAACCTATATTTATAAAGGATTGTTGAACCAAATGCCTTTCAGTTTCTTTAGAAGTCCAAAATGACTTTTCTAATGTTTGAGGTTAACGGGAACCCAAATATATTTGCCAGAAGCAGATATTCCTCCTCAGATTTTATCTCCCCCTCCCATGCATTTTTAGGGAAATACAATCCATGTGTTCTTGAGAGCTTGCCCTAAATTGATCAAAATATCATTTTTGTAACGATTATTTGGTAGCCCTGTAGTATTTCAAAGTCCTTTGTTCCCCCTCAGAAACCGGAAGTTGCCTTTGGCCAAAGACAAACTACCCCAAACAGACAGAAGTTTGCATTGGCTCCGAAACACAAGCCCCACAAGTATCCTGTGAGTCTCCCACAGGCTCTGGGCACTCTGCTTAGAACTGGAACCTAACCTTCAAATAGCTTTCTTGCTTCAAAAAAGAAGGCCTTTAGTAATGGCAGCATGACATTCTGGAAGAGCAGTGGGCTTGGAGGAAGCTCATACTTTAGTCTTGGGTTTTCCACCAATTAGCTGTGTGGCTTTGGGCACATACTCTAACATCTCCAGTTCTCTTTTTTCATGTTTAAATGAGAGTATTAAATTACAGACGGTACTTGACTTTGGATGGTTGGATTTGATTTTTCGACTTTAGGATGGTGCGAAAGCAATGCACTCAGTAGAAACCAGGCTTGAAATTCTGAATTTTAAATCTTTTTCCAGACCAGCAGTAGGCCATAGAACGCGCTCTCATGATGCTGAATGGTAGCAAGTGAGCCTCAGCTTCTAGGAAGCCATGTGACCACGAGAGTCAACAAGTGATACACTTAAAACTGCTCTGTACCAGGGATCCCTGGGTGGCTCAACGGTTTGGCACCTGCCTTTGGCCCAGGGCACGATCCTGGAGTCCTGGGATCGAGTCCCACATTGGGCTCCCGACGAGGAGCCTGCTTCTCCCTCTGCCTGTGTCTCTGCCTTTCTCTCTCTCTCTCTCTCTCTCTCAAATAAATAAATAAATAAATAAATAAATAAATAAATAAATCTTAAAAAAAAAAACTGTTCTGTACCCCTACAATCATTCGGCTTTTCACTTTCAGTACACAATTCAGTAAGTTACATGAGATATTCAACACTTTTTATGAAACAGGCTTTGTATTAGACAATTTTGCCCAACTATGGTCTAATGTGAGCGTTCTGAGCATATTTAAGGCAGGCTATCCAAAGCTCTCATGTTCAGTAGGTTAGGTGTATTCAGTGCATTTTTGACTTAAGATATTGTCAACTTATGCACTATTGGGACATAACCCATCGGAAGACACAGAAGATCTGTACGTGTCTCAAGTATCATAACAATTATTGAAATTGCTCCTTCGATTCTTCCACAACTAGGGTGTATTTTGGTTGGCCTCTCTGTTTATTGCCTTTGCAAACAATGCATTGCTGTGTCTCTCTGGCTTCTTGCCAGGAAAGACGAGCCAATTTGATGGTGTTGCTTCTGGATGTCAAAACATTCTCGTCTGCCCATGCCACAGAAGAAGTTTGTCGAAAGTGTGACTGATGACATAATGACTGATTGGCTGATAACAGCGGCTGACAGTGATTGATTGAGTGTAAAATTATCTGCTCTCATTACTTCTGAAATTGAATTCAGATTGGTTCTATTGGAGGGTTTCCATGGAGACCATAACCCGCTGTAGCAGGTGTTTGTGGATGCAGTGGCTTATTGTGATCAATACCTGTTTCCTGTGCCGGTCTGAAGAAATTATTAGTGATTGTAGTGGAAAGAGGCAGCCCTACATCAGGGAGGAAAAGCTCATGTTTTGTCTAACTGCAACATAAAATGTAGGCCTTCTCGGGGTTCTGCTTCGGCCAACTAGTCCATCACACCTTCACTAATTTGCCATTCTCATTTTATTGGGAACTTGGAGGCTTTGCATTCACAGAAGAAAAGTATTCTAGGATTTTTTTTTCTGCTTTGAAGAAGATCAGAACAGTAGATAAATGTTCATACTTGGTTTAAAAAATGTGATAGATTACAGTAACAACAAACATTTAATCAAGTCTGAAGCACACACATGTTAATGCAGAGACAAGGATGGTCCCTCAGGCTTTTTCTGGGTTGTTTCCATGAATGAAGAAGTCATTAAACAATTTCGTAGGCTTGCTTATTGATCTCCTTCAATGGCGTGCTATGTCTGCTCTTCAGGGAAGCTTTTCCTGACTGCCCCCATCAGAGTTAATTACTCCTTCCTCTGTGCTCCAGGGGCATTCTCCATCTCCTGTACTATCTCCTGTTATAGCCTTCATCTCAGATGACCTTGCCTTTAAATTGCTTGCATCTCTCTTGCCCTCTAGATTATGACCTCCTTGAGGACAGGCTCACTTTCTTTTTTCTCTCACTATCATCCTCAGCATCGAGTGGAGTTCCTGAGACATCACAGAGGTTCAATAAATGCTAGTTGAATTGAATTAACTGGTTTGCATTGTGAAGTCATCTCTTCTGAGACTGGTGTTTAATGGGATTCCCACAAAGTGAGGCAGTGGAGCATGTGCCTTGTGGTTCAGTTGCTTTGTTTCCTGCCCCATAGCTATGTGTGTGCCCGTGAGGGTTGTTAGGGAATATTGTGATACGGGAGGTTCATATTATAGAGGAAGTCTGTATAGTTTCTAGAGCAGCAGTCACCTGACCCTGCTGAGGTGATGGTGATTCAGTTTTATGCTGAGCTGCGTTCATTCATTGGTTCAGTTGGACTCTGCTGCAGCTGACCCTTTTCTTCCCAAATTTGGCTCATTAAGTTGGAAGCACTTCTGGATGAATCCACCATTAGTAGCAACTAACATTTAGGGGGCACTTATTACCATGTGCCTGGTACTATGCTAAGTACTTTATGTATTTTTCAATTCTTTTGCATTGCTACCATTATCCCATTTTGAAGATAAGGGAACTGCATGCAGCACAGAGTGGGTAAGGAATTTCTCTAAGATCACACAGGAAGTGGTAGAGCCTATTCTCTAGCTCCAAACCCTACTCCTAAACCATTTATCACGTTGCATCTTGGCAAAATGTGTGTCAGAATTTGTTTCTTAACCACCTGCATGGAAGGATGCAGGATCACATAGAGAAATTCTGTTAAAAATCACAATCAAAGCCACCTTGCGTGTTTATTAAAAATACAGATATCCCCATACCTACTAACTCAGATTCTTATGATGAGACTGGTGGATCCGCACCAAGATGACTTATTCTGTTCTGCACTTCAGGCTCTTTGATGTTGGTTAATTTTCCTGTTTTGTGAGAGGGGTAAGGGATCTCAATATCACAACTCTGTGAATCTCTGCTCTAAGGTAGACCCACTCCTTGAGACTTCCAAATGAAAGTCAAGGCTTTAGGACTTTTGTTTCTTTGTATTGCCTAACTTTATACATAAGTGGCGCTGGGAACGTGAAAACATTTTTAAAGGAAATTGTTGGGCCTTTATTTTGAAAGAGAATGAGTGTTTAGTGGAACAGTCCAGAGAAGTCATCAAGTGCAACCAAGGGTGTGAGCCGCAAAGAGACTGTTTAGGGGGCATCCTCCATAGGATCCTCCTGACTACAGGCACTTTGTTGGTGGCTTATCCATGAACTTGATGGCCTTATCCTTGTGCTTCCTGAAGTATACATCCTGTTTTGTATTTTCCTCTCTGTAGTAAATGCAAACCAGTGGAGATTTGAAGCAACCTCATGTCAGCAAGGTAAATCTCTACTTCGTCTGGAGGATTGTTTCTTCTTGCTTTGTCTTTGCCGATGCTCTCCCATGGCCCATCTTTATTATATCTTCCTCCCTGTCTTTTTAACAGAATCTGCCTGCACTGATCCCTGCTCATTCTTGCAGGAATTTGTCAGGTGCAGCCTCCAGGGAGAGGCTCCCCACCTGAAAGTTTTAAGAGGCTTATGCCTCTGGGGTTAAATCTGTCCTTGCTCTTACCTTGCTGACTCTTGTTCCTTATCTTCCTCTGACTTGTTTCCTGAACTCCTGAGGGGTAGAGGGAGTGGGGGCAGAGACTGTTGAAAGTCTACTAGTTCTTACCCCTCTTCCTCACCCCAGTGACAACCACACCATCTCCATATACCAGGGCTGCCATTACCTCTTAGAATTTCTTTCGTTCCCCACACCCTGGATTGATTGAGCTATAATTGATGTATAGCATGGTAGAAGTTGACGGTATACAATGTAATGATTTGATAATGTGTATATTACAAAATGATTCCCACAGTAAATTGAGTGGACATCCATCACCTTGTATAATTAGAGCATGTATTTCTTTTTCATGTTGTTGGTTTATTTTCTGCCTTCCACAATTAGAATATTTATGGAACCAATGAATGCTTATGAAGGTTAATGGATTTTCTCCATGTCCCCTCCCCCCAACTTTGCCTCTGTCTCTCCAGTCTCTTAGAAGGGCTTCTGTTCTTGTATGTAGCCACCGTCCACAGAAAGAGTTGCAATCCTCGTCTTCATGCTGACCGTGGTATTACAATTTGTTATGTAGCGTAAAAAAATGTTTGTTATATAAAAAAAAAAAATGCCTTTTCTTACATGGTATTTATTAGTGATTCAGATACCTGTCATTCATTTTACCTACTGTGGCCTTTCAAGGTGAGCAGGAGACCTCTGTTTTGTTCTAGAAGCCAATCATAGTTGAAAAGCCTCCAGGTGGCTTTGCCCCGGGGGTCCAGTGACCTCCCTGCAGTCCCAGAACGGTTCTTGTGACCCCAGCTGTGTGGTTCAGGCAGGATTCTTAGGACTCTTACGTGAAATGGAACAGAAAATTGCTTGATGTATTTTGCCACGTGAAGTACCTTTAACAGCCGCTTGGTTCTTTATACTCTTTCGAATAAGAACTCTACTAACATTGTGTGGGTAAGTAAAAGATTCTTTTTATTTTTATCCTGTTAAAAAAAAAAAAAAGGAAGAAAAAAAATCCAGGCATTGTCAAAATATTTGCTTAATCTTGCAGAATCGGGAAGTTGTGTAGCTGCTTGCTCTGACAGACCAGAACAATGGTCATTAAATGAGAAGCAGATGTAACGAAGTCCGCGGTAAAAGCCTTCTATTCCGGGCTGTAAGGGGGAAAAAATTAGTTGTTAGCAGAACACAGTAAACGTTATGGAATAAATCAGAACAAAACCATTCCCAATTACTGTACAAAGATAATTAAAGTCTACAACGCTAATTAAGGTCTGTTTATATCTATTTCTGTTTGTGTACAAACATATGCACACAGCTAAATATTTTCTATTGTTTTTTTATGCGATGCTAACTTCAGAGTCGAGTCTCTCTGAATTTAACTTTTGTTTTTATATCACCAGGAAGTACAATCTCCAGAAATTGAAACTCCAGCTTTTCCTCCTTGATTTTACTTTGTTTTTCTTGGCTAACTTCAAAAAAATTTTCAAGTATGTAACGCTCCTTCCTTGAGTGGACTTTTTTGGTCTACTATGTTTTCAGTGGGATCAACCAGATTTTCCCCTGCCATTGTACAAAGGAAAAAGAGGTTTTCTTTGAACTTGACCAATATGCCAAATTATATTCACACATTAGTGCTACATAGTATTACATAATGTCCTTTGGATATGAATCTCAAGAAAATTGAAACTTGAAGAAAGAGAAATTGATAAATAATCCTCCCTCCTGGCAGTTCCACAGGGTTTTCTTCACAGGCTATAAATATCACATAAATATTCTCTAACTGTAAGCTATAATTTTTTGGATGGATGTCAATGGTTTTTAAGAGGAAACAACAATGAGCTATAATTATCATTCGAAAGTGATTAGCTAAACAAGTGGAAAGGCAGTATCTTTCAGCTAAGGTCCAGGAATAGCCTCTGCATATACTGTACTTGGCTCAACTTTGTGAATTAGGAAGGAACTTCATTCTAACTTGCTATTGATCTTCTTTTGAAAATGACTTTAGGGCACCACACAGAATCAGCAATTTCATTTTTTTTTTAAAGTACATGGTTCTCCTTTGACTTCTTTCTCTTTCTTTCCTTCTTTTCTCCAAACCCACCTATGCTGATTGTTCTCTTAGTCTCTATCCACCATAGATTTAATACGGCTGCAATTTTACTACAGTTCTTCCTTCTAGGATTAAACTAAAACAAAAATCTGTATATGATTCAGAACTCCAGGAGTCTTTAAACAGCATTGGTGAGACTTCATTCCAGACTGGCATTGTCCAAAAGAACTGTAATGCAAGTGGCATATGTAATTTTAAGTCTTATTTTTTTAAATGATTTTATTTATTCAAGAGAGACACACAGAGAGAGGCAGAGATATTATTGAAGGGAGAAGCAGGTTCCCCACAGGGAGCATTGATGGCGGGACTCAATCCCTGGGATCATGCCTTGAGCCGAAAGGCAGAGGTCAACTACTGAGCCACCCAGGTGTCCGTGTAATTTTAAATGTCCTAATAGCTATATTTTTAAAAGTAAAAAGAAACTGTTAAAGTTAATTTGGATAAAACATTTTGGATATGTTAGGTTAAAAATACATTAATTTTCAGATGTTACCAATATAAAGTAATTGTTAATAAGATATTTCACATTCTTTTTTTTTCATACTAGGTGTATATTTTACATTTGCGGCACACTTCAACTTGGATAGCCACATTTTACCCGCTCAATAACTACATGGGTTGGTGGTGACCCAACTGGACAACACAGCTGTAAATAACAGTGGGAGAGGACCTGGTATGACATTAACCAAGCCTAGGGGCTTGAGTGTCTTATTTATATGGAGCTACTTAACTAGGTCAGTTTGGAGATGAAGGAAGAAATCACCCTGTTTCTCACTTGGGTGGTGATGGATTTGGAGAAAGGAAGTGTTAGGGGGTCATGGAAATGTGAAGGGTGTGATTGATACAGAATGACTTGATTTTAGAGCAGAAAGCTACAAATGTGGAGCTGAGTTTTACTTGCATGAGAACTGTTTCCTTGGGCTTGACATTGTTATAAGCCAGCTAGGACCTAACTAGACGGATCATGAGAAAGAATTAGTTCTCTCTGAACAATTTCAGAATAGAAAGATCATTTGAATTGAAGGAAGGCTCAGCACTCCTCTCTGCTGCTTGCCTAAGGCAGCTCCTGCTGCCCTGAAGACTCACATTGTCTCTTCTGTCTTATATTATACCCGTAGACTGGAGCCTAAACTCATTCCCAGCTTAGTGATAAACACACAGATTCTTTGAGGTGTAGCCAAAGAGAGAGTGGACTTTTAAAATCTGATAGCCCTCCATTTGAACAGCTCCATGATTTGAAGCAAATTGCAGATCTGAATCTGTTTCCAGCTGTAAAACAGGAAAGATAATGCCTACCTTACAGAGTTGTTTGAGAAATAAATACCATGAAGTGTAGAAAGCGCTTGGCACAGTGCCTGACACATAGTAGGCAGTCAATAAAAGATAGCTATCGTCATAATATAAACATAAGTATGCAGTGTTTATATACACATAAATAACCTACCGTATTTAAATACCATCTCACGCTGCTGTCATGTTCCTATGTAGAAAGAGCTCTTTGTATTGCTCTCAAGTCCACGACTGAAAACAATGTTCTCTAGCTTATGATCTGCCTGAAGATAATTTTTGGTGGAGCTGTGGTAGGAATCTTCAGTTATCTAGGCTGTTAGAAAACTCCTAAGTATGTGTCAAAGTAAGCTCTTGCCTCTTAGTTTTTTTCACAATGACTTTAAGTGTGAACGCAAAGTGTTTCCAACATCCATACGTGGTCCAGCCTGAGTATATTACTGCGTGATGCATATCCTTATGGTTGTCATCCGAAAAGATGGAGCATGCTTTGGTCTACTCTGTTGACCAAATACAGATAAAATTCTTGGTTTTTACACTTTAGGGGCTTTTCGTGTTCTTGGAAACCAATTTTTTATTATTTCTGTTCTCTCATTAACTTTCAAGGTTGAGAGTTCAGCAAAAACCTCACACTGACTCATTTTTAGGGCCAGAAAGGCACTATGTGCAGGATTCTCTTTCATTTGTGGTGAAGAAGGTGGTGGGGATCTTTGTTCTTTTGTTCAAAACTCTTTGCTTTAGATTATGTTTGGGCCACATTTTATAGCTTATTTTATGATCCATCAAAGTGGTAACCATAATTGGTTAAATGTGAGGTGAGCCACTTCGAAGGATTTTCTTTGTTATTCTGCATAGTTTCAAGTGGTCTGTATGTAATTTTGCTAACCAGCCAATTAACTGAAGAGTTCTTTAAGAGCATGCGCACTGAATTTGATGTACATGTTTTGTGTAAAATGTATCCCTTTCGCAGTATACTTCTCCTGCAACACAAGACACTCTTTGAAAGGCAGACCTTTTCAGGAGATCAGTGATAAAGTGACCATTCTTGGCAGGACCAGTCAGAGGAACAAATATCCTCCAATTCTTCAGAAGGGAAGTCAGTAATACTGAGAACAAAATTAAGAACATCTTTATCTGTTATATAGAAACGTCTACATTTAATATTTTGTTTTTTTTTTTAATTTATTTATGATAGGCACACAGTGAGAGAGAGAGAGAGGCAGAGACACAGGCAGAGGGAGAAGCAGGCTCCATGCACCGGGAGCCCGATGTGGGACTCGATCCCGGGTCTCCAGGATCGCGCCCTGGGCCAAAGGCAGGCGCCAAACCGCTGCGCCACCCAGGGATCCCTACATTTAATATTTTGCATCAAAAGTTTCTCTAACCATTTTTGTGATTTTTGCCCTTGTGCCCTTGCCCCCCGTATCATGATGGAACAAGCGGTAACAGACTGTTATCCTTTCACTCCTTTTCTCCTTGCTAATACAAATGTGTATTTGCCTGGATTTATAGTTATAGGGGAGTTATATTGTTGGGAGGCTACTTTATAAATAAATTCAGTTTTGTGCAGAAACTATATAGTAAACAGTTACTAAAGCAAATTAACTATTGATCTTGAAGTAAGTGTTAGGATGATAATTTAAACAACCTTAGGTGGTATTTTGTTAAAATGAAATATACATTGTGTGTATACATATGTATACACACACAAAATTTAACTGTTTTGAGTTTTAGATACATTTTTCTAATATCTTTCAAAACTGTTTTTCTGAAAGGAAATTGAAGAAATGACATAAAATATAGTTTTAGACACAACATGTTTACTGAGGTGTGTGTGTGTGTGTGTGTGTGTGTGTGTGTATATCAAGCCAAGGAATATATATCAGTCAAGGAATCATTTTTAAATGCTACATTTTTTAAGTCCTTGAATGGAATTCAAAGGCATGGATGGCTTTTTGTCCATAATCATTATCTTGATATGAGCTCCAAACTTTCCTGACAGTCTGATTCTACCTCTCTGAATAACTCATTGTCCCATATAATACAACAACCATTTTGTCTTTCCTCAAACTTATTTCTGCACCACTGCATCATTGATTATTCCCCTCTTTTATATCTTATTCCCCCAAATGAGTCATGCCCACTGAAAAAGTAGCAAGACTAATGCAAAGAACCTAATTTTCTTCTGAACCATTTGAGACTAAGTTTCCAACCTCTTGCCCTACCTATCACCCTGGAATACTTAGTATATAATCCCTGCATACAAGGATACTTTCCTTGCATATCCATGATATAACCATCAAAAATCAGGAAATAGTCACTGATATATGACACTTAATATATCACTCATATATGACCCTTGTCAGTTTTTGACCCTGTTCAAGTTTTACTAGTTTCCCCAATCTTTATATGCATATCTGTGTATGTGTGTATATGTGTATACATATATACATGTATATTTAATTTTTTAAATGAATATTTTTATAAATAAATTTTAATGAATGTAAATATATATTTATATTCCCATATATGCATATATATAATGTCCTTTTATAGTAAATATTTCTGTTTAGAATTACATATTATGTTTAGTTGTCATGTGCCTTTGGTTTTCTTTCATATGGAGCAATTTCGCAGTCTTCCCTTAACATAGTTGAAGATTATAGGCCAGTTATTTCATAGAATGACTCTCAGTATGGGTTTTAGGATTAGGTTCCATTTATGCAGTATTAGACTATTTGGTGTGGGAATTCCTCACAGTCCAGTTGCCTTCTGCTTGCCCCCTTGCTGAGCCAAGTTCACGCACACCCAGGGTTCCACTTACCTATCTTTAGGTGATTTGCAAATTCATATCTCAAGTTCAGGTCTCTCCAGGGAGTTCTAGGATCACACAACCAATGGTCTCCCTTGCTTCTGCTCTTAGATAGTGAATACTGATCAGTCACCTTGTTCTGTTGATATAACATCTTACACATCCTAATCTGTCCATCTCTGTCCCTCAGTGCTACCCTGATCCTTGCCTTGGACTCTCCCAGCCCCTTAACTGGTCTGTAATATACTCTCTCATCTCCTCTGGTATATTCTGTTATTTCAGCTACAGTGATCTTTTCAAACTAGACATTTGGTTGTCATTTCCCCCTTGATACTTAAAACCCTCCAGTGGTATTCCCGTATGCTTTGGACAAACATAATGTTAACATGGCCACTTGGGGTCCTGTATGGACTGGGCGCTGACTCCCTTTTCAGCCTGATCTCATGCCAGACCTTCCCATTTTGGGCCATACTGGCCATCTTTCTGTCTTTCCAATTGTGTGTACTGTGCTTCCTCCAACCACAGAACCCCTGCTCCCCTCAGTTCATCAACTTCCCAGCCTCCTAGTATTTTTAAATAGCTATTGAGATGTGATTCATATACCACTTAAAGTGTGCATTTCTGTGCTTTTTGATATATTTAGAGCTGTGCAACCATCACCGCTATCTAATTTCAGAGTAATTTTCACCATTGCAAAAAGAAATCCCCTACTCATTAGTCACCACTCCTCATTCACACCTATTAGCAGTTACTTTTCATCCCACCCACCCCTACCTGCACAGCCCTAGGCAGCCACAATCTACTTTCTGTATAGATTTTTCTGTTCTGGACATTTTAATAAATGAAGTAGACAATATGTAGCATTTTTTGACTGCTTTCATTTAGCATAATGTTTCATTTGGCATAAAGTTCACACGTGCTGTAGCATGAATCAGTACTTCATTTTTTCTTATGACCAAATAATATTTCACTCTGTGAATATATCATATTTATTCACTCATAAGTTGATGTTCATTTGGGCCAACTTTCAAATCTTGAATCAAGTATTCTGTCCTCAGAGAATTTTCCTTATCAGCATAGCCAGTGTAGATCCTGCTAGATGGGGTTTTGTGGTTCTGTGGTTCTGTTTGTGGGTTTGTTTTTGTCTGTCTGTCTGTCTTTCTCTCTCTGGTAGCATTTCTCAGAGCTCCAATTTGTGTCTGCATATTTCTTGGTCTAAATAAATGCTGGTCATTTCCACTATTACTGTAAAATAGAGAAGGTGAGGACCATATCTGTTTTGACTTACATGGTATGCCAACAGCTAACATGGGGACATGCACACAGTAGGAACTGATTAGATATTTGTTAAATGAATAAATCCTAATTCTGTTCATTGAAACAAGATTGTTTCTGGCACTCTGGATATTTGAACCATTTGTATGAATTTCCTTGGCATAACTTCTATTATGCCTTAGATCAGAAGGGACCTCCATAAACCATTCATTTCTTCCTCTTGCTTCCAGCACGCCTTTACTCAATTGTATTTCTTAATAGAATTCAGCATTTATTGTACATATTTATTTGAGTTAAGTTGCAAAAATACAGAATGACTGTAAGAGGCAAAAACAGAGAAGCTTGGGGAAGTGAATGTGTTGTAAGTCAGTAGCAGAGCTGGAAAGGTCTGGGTGACTGTCAGCTGTGAAGAGTAACGGGATTCCAGGGACAAGCTTCTGTAAGCATCTGGGGAAAAACTTTTTTTGGCGAGTTTCCTTTTTGTCCATAAAGTACAGGAAATAGTTCATGCTAAACATTTTTTGCTTCAACAAGTGGTTAGCTGGAATGACTAGGTTCTCTTCCTGAATCACTTACCTTGGGTTAGGCATGGTGCTATGAATTTTAGATGTGGAGGTTCATTTAATCCTGCCAGCCACCTCATGCTCTAGGCATTACTGTCACCATTTTACAGATGAGTAAACTGAGGATTTGATTTTTTTTTTTAATTTTTATTTATTTATGATAGTCACACAGTGAGAGAGAGAGGCAGAGACACAGGCAGAGGGAGAAGCAGGCTCCACGCACCAGGAGCCCGACGTGGGATTTGATCCCGGGTCTCCAGGATCACGCCCTGGGCCAAAGGCAGGCGCTAAACCGCTGCGCCACCCAGGGATCCCTAAACTGAGGATTTGAGAGGAAAAAGTAACTTGGCCTTTATCCCATAGTTTTTCTATTTCTAAATCTTAGGTTAACTCCTAAAGTTTTAGATATTGCCTGTTCATTTTAGCAAATGTGGTGGGTTCTCTTTTTAACTGGAAGATTTAAAGTAGAGAATTAAACTAGAAAATCACAAGCTACTGATGATTGTGTCTCAATTAAAAAAAATCTGTTAGAAATCTATCCTCTGGAGTTGGATAGATCTGGATTCTATACCTACCTCTACTGTTCACTAGTTGAGGGCATTACTTACTGTCTCTGGACCCCAGTTTTTAAATTTTATAAGTGGAGATAATTATATCAGTCTCAGTGGTTAGTGAGGGTTTTTAAATGACAAATCTCCAAGCCAATGCCTGGCACAAAATATGTGCTTTAAAAGAAGAGTCCTCCTCTCCTTTTCCTTTCTTCCTCTTCTATGATATGCAAATGAATGGCTTCGGTATGAAGTCTTGAGCAGGCTCACCCCAGCTAACACTTTTTTTTAGGCCCAGATGTGGAAGAAATTAGGTACTAAACAGTTAACCCGGTTGTTGGGAGAAGAAACTTCCCTTCTCACCTGAGATAGTCTTCTCTTCTTCATCGAGTGAATGTCCATTCAACAAGTACTATTTAGGCACAGAAATGAATATGATACTAATGGTCCTTTGCCCACATTGGGCTCAAGTTCCAATGGAAGAGAGACGAACAAACAGGCTTTTACAATTCAACCAAATACAGCTCACTTACTACGACAACGGATGGCTTTGAAGCAGCATGGGGAAATTTGACAACATTTTTTGCCAGCTAGGAGGCTTTCTAAGCTTACTTCTGATACAGTTAAGACTCAAAGGCCTCTGGGAGCCTGTGAAAGTCATCCCCCCTTACTGCAGTGTAATTACAAGGGAGAGAAAATGCAGCGTGTTTAATGAGGCCGAGTCTCCCATTAGGTGCTAAAGGACAGCATTGTTCACGTGTCCCACCTAACAACTCGTGCAGGAGCAAAAGGTCCTCAGCCACAGGTACTTCTGTGTCTAGTTTTTAAGCGTTTAAAACAGAAATAGGCTGAGGACAAATTTGGAGGCCGACTTGAAAAGTTTAATTCTATTGATAACACATTTCTAATTGCTTTATTGCGAAATAGAACTTGGGAGGCCAGCAAGTGGTTTATTTCACCATTTATGAGGCAAGCATATTAAATATGACAGGGACCAACTGGACTCGTGGATGGTATTTCACACAGTAGTGTTAAATATTGGGGGCAGGGCAGATCGGGAGACGAAGTATACTTGATTTTTTTTTTTTCTGGAGTCACTTTGTTCTTAAATGCCCAAATACCCGATATTTAAACACATTTTCATGTTTCCTTTGAATAAAAAGCAAACAGAATGGCTACCATTGTAATTCTGCTGCTTCTAGCAATTCGCCAACAGAATACATCCCGAAATAGATATACAATGCAGCATATGCTTTGGTGAATCTAATAATCTCGTGAACTCCTTCGCTACTGGGTTAGTAATCTACATAGCTTTAACGGTGAACTTTATAAAATTTGGAGCCTCATGAATCAGAAGGGGAAAAACAAAAGTGGACAGTTTTAACAATGATGGATGAGTTGCTAAGGAGTAAAATTAAATGGTTGATAATAATTGTGGTAGCTCACAAAGACTGATGTTATTTACAAAAGCTCCATTTTGCATGTAATCAGATGTCTATTCCCATGAGCCGGGTCATAATTCATATTCCACTTTAATGTTCGTGGAAAATGTGCTTCTCTCTGTGTATGTATTATTTTTAGGATGTTATGTTTCCTTGGTGCATACACAATGAGCCTGAAATCCTTTAGGAATGTGTTTAATTTGAAAGTTTTATCCTCTGGGTCTGGTTAATTCAAATACACAGCTAGGAACATTACGGTGGGGTCTGAAAGAATGTAGGCATGGCAAATTATGTGCACAAAGGCAACCCCAGCCAGTGTTGCCAGTGCTCATTTGGTGAAAGGATGCAGGGAGAATTTTCTTCCCCAAACTTTTTCTCCGTCTATTCATTTAATATTTCTGAACTAATTCCTTATCTTAATCAGCTTGATTTATGCTGGACCATATTTCTTCACTTTTAAACTCAGAACCATCTCTGGTGAATCTTCTGAATCAAAATATGAAGCCCAGAGACCTTTTATAAATTTATGTCTTCTACCCAATAGCTCCAAGGTGTCCTGCTGTCTCTCTTCAAGTCTCTCCCGGCCTTGGTCACAAAGATGGTCTGAGCTGCATTTTAATTTCTAGAAGTTGGGAAAAGTCCTAAGAGTATGACTTAAGGATCACAGCTCTCAAAAATAAGATTTGTCCCACCATCTCAGAGATGATATTTCTGAATCACTTCATTGTGTCATGGAAGAACAGTGGGGGCCTGGGAATTTGGCCCAGAAGCCTTCCAAGGGGATGAGTGGCTCTCTGGGAGCTGCAAGGTCTCTCAGGAGAGAATTTTCACAGGGCTCTGTGATATTCAGTCTTACATATGGACAGAGACACCCGTCTTATGATTTGAGAGGTCTGAGGAGAAATTGTCTTGTCCCAGTGTGTAGTGTTCTGCCGAGAGAGTGGTCAGAACATTCCAGAGCATCTCAGGACTGATAAGGATTCTATACATGGTGGGGCTTAGGAGTGGCACAGACTCAGGTGTGAGTCCTGGCTACTCAACTCATTCCATGTGTGATCTGGGCCTGGACTGAAAATTTGGACATCTTCAACACCAAAAAATTGTGATGCAAAAATATGTAATTCAACCATGTTATGCAAAAACATAGTTAAACCAGAAAGTGAGTATAAGGAGATCCAAGACATTGTTACTTTCCCCTCCCAAGAGAAATGCAATTTGATTTTTTTTTGACTTTCAAATTACCCCCCAAATCTGCTCTTGCTCTGCTGGTATCCTCAGCCTAAGTTTTGTGTAAAAACCCAGCTCGTGGGATTGCCACCTCCCTCTCAGGGGGTAAGCATTTTTCTTTCCTAAAAAAGATCCGAGCACATACGCAAGAGCTGGGGTAGGGTGTGGGAGGGTCAGAGGGAGGGAGAATCTTAAATAGTCTCCATACCCAGTGCAGAGCCAGACCCAGGGATCAATCTCAAAACCCCAAGATCATGACCTGAACCAAAATCAAGAATGGAATGCTTAAGCCACTGAGCCACCCAGATGCTTTTGGGGTTATGCATATTAAATACACAGAAATGTGTCATGAGCCTTGTATGGTGCCTTGCATGTAATCAACTCTCAGTGTAGGTTACTTTTTAAAAAAAATCATTTCTCATCTCCCTTTACCTTCCATAGACTCTTTAGAGACCAGTTTAAAGGTCCCCCGGGGCAATGCAACTGGGCTTGATCCAAATAGGTAGGAGAGTACCATGGTTATATATCAGTGTGTACTTTCATCTTTTTTCTCTAGCCACAGGGAGTTAACTATTGATGAAGACTACACATGGAATGAGATTTCCCATCCCATGTAAAATCGTGAATGGGAAAGAGTCAAGTTTGTGACTGTGACCAGTTAAGTTGCATCTTCCATAGATTGTTCATTTGTTTTAGTGTCTTCCCACTCAAGGGAATTTACTTAGACAAAAATTGGCAGAGCTCTTCAGTGGAATAATGTAGGGATACCGGTAGCAAATCTGCCATCTCTAAAGTTCAGAGCTGATCCTGTGGTCCTGACTCTTCATAGCCCTATAAACATGGAGCATCTAGTTCTGTCATTTATTAAGTATTGGTTACCGGGAATCCCTGGGTGGCTCAGTGGTTTAGCGCCTGCCTCTGGCCCAGGACGTGATCCTGGAGTCCCGGGATTGAGTCCCGTGTCAGGCTCCCTGCATGGAGCCTGTTTCTCCCTCTGCCTGTGTCTCTGCCTCTCTCTGTGTCTCTCATGAATAAATAAATAAAATCTTAAAAAAAGAAAAATTGGTTACCACCAGAAGGACTGCTGCCTCCCTACATCTCTTCCCTGAGGAGCCAAAGATAATTTGCAAACTCAGGCTCCTGTTCAAGACCCCATCTTCTACTGCCCTTATCTAGACAGCTAAACCACAAACAAGGCTTAGAATGGAATTAACCAGTTAATCTTCAATTAATCGTGTCACTGAAATCTGAATGGTCCTTGCTGTGATGCATTTGAGGGGTTGTAGTTTTACCCGGCTTTAAAATAAGAAAACACAAAATTACAGGGAGGTGTCTTACTTAACCAGGCAGGACTCTGAATGTGACCCTATCTCCCAATTCTTCGTGCTGAGCCCTATCAGTTTTATTGTGGCTTTTTGTTCAGTTCATTTTGAAGGCCTCTTGAAATGGAATGCATTAAGTGTATTGTGTTTATGCCTTGCTGAGTCTGTAGCAGATGTCACATTAACACAGTGTGTCTGTGTGGGCACCATTGACAATACTGGCACGAAAACAAAGATGGCACTCTGAAATCTGATCTCTGTTCTTAAAAGTATGGGGAAAATGCTGTTGCCCTTCAGACCAAGCTCAGTGGCCACACATCTGATCCAGACTTCTCTTCCTGCAACATCTTATCCTGGAACACAATTGCCATGCACGTTTCTACTCATACACATTTGTTCACACAAATTAACATCTTTTAATTAATGGTTCCTAAGATTTTGAATGCTTCTGTGTCAGGCATTTTACATGTACTAGCTCACACAGTGCTTCTGACCACGTTATAGACTGAGTGCCTTTGCCATCATGATTTTAAGATAGGGAAACCAGGGCAGCAAACATTGGTACGTTGTCCCAAATCATAGATCCTGCAAGCAACTGACCTGGTATTTGAATACATGCACTCTGACTGCAGGGCTTGGACTTCACCCACTCCTTGTAAATGCCACTCTGTGGTTCATTGCCTAAGCAAGCACTACCCCCCTTCTAAGGCACTTCCTCAGCACAGCACATAGTTCATGGACCAAGAACACTCACTCTGAGCAGGGTACCACGTGAAGCATACCAGGGGACCCGCACACACCATTCACCTCTGGTATCTGCCCACACGACTGCCTTGTACAAGTTAGTTGTGATGTGGTGTTTCTGTGAGCACTCTGCTGGAGGTTAAACATCCACAGGGAGGATGTTCCCACTTTCTCCTTTGCCTGGGGATATCATGTTTTCTTGGTGTAATTATTAAACGTGCTTCCGTTCACTCTCAGATGTGCCCTGCTTTGGATAGCATCATTGCTCTGGCCACAGAAGTACATCCATGGTGTTTAAGGAAGGAGAAGGGTCAGGCGACTGCATACAAGGCACTCTTTATGGAGAAGGCTGTACTTTAGCTATTTCTTGCAAGGCGGTGTTCTGTTGTGTTGTGCCTAAGAGAATAGATCTAGAGGCAGGCTGCCTGTTTTCAATTCCGTTTGACCTCCATGTCCTCACCTGGGAGATGGGTAGAGTTATGCTCTTACCTCAGGGTTATTGTGAAGAGTGAAAGCTAATAACCATAAAGCATTTGAACACTGCCTAGCCTAGAGCAAGTGCTTGCTAAATGCATACTGTCATTATTTAGGTAGAAGGAAGGATGTTCCAAGTTTAGGCAGTGACATCTAGAGTGCATTTAGGGAACTCTCACAGCCATTCACAAAACTGCCTTCTGCCTCTCCAGTAGAGTCCAAACAATAAAAACCACTTTGCCAGCCTCTCTTGCAGCCGTGTGACCCAGTTGCAGCCAATGAGTCAAGAGAGAGGGGCCCTTGTGGAGAAGCTCTGCGTGCAGGCCCCTCTTACTTCCTGCATTGGAATGTTGGGTGGACTGGATGCCTCAAGGTGCCTCTGTCATCTCTCCTTGAGGGGAAGACCAAAAGAATTCCTGGCTGTAGCCTGGAGTCTTGACCTTGTATGACCTCTAATGCACAGTATGAAGTCTGCTGCCTCCAGACTTTGTGTTGTATGAAGATAAATGCTTATTTGTTTAAGCCACTGTCAGTTGGGTTTCTGGTACTTGTAACTAAATTCATCATAACTGATAGGGAATGGGAACCTAATTTGGCACGAGGATCAGTTGGCATTTGGGAAATAGAGAAGGTAGCTGGGGGTAGAAGGGGGGGGGGAGTGTCCTCAGAAAATGATAGCAAGCCCTTAAAGATTTCTTAGCTTGGGAATACTATGACTTGAGTTATGCTTTAGGAAGATAATTCTGTCTTCAAGGTCTATGATGGATTAGAACAGAGTCTCCAAAATCTAATTGTGCACCAAGATCCCCTGAGAAACTTTTCAAAATACAGATCTGAGGGGCCTTTTGTCAATATTCTAAATCAGAATCTTGGAGGGTGAAGGTGTAGGGGACATCTGCATTGGGGGAGGGAAATCTAGGTGGTCGTAACAGCAGCCAGGCATCTTTATTTTCAATAAGCCATAGGAAAGGAGCCTCATTCATATTGTAGAGATGGGAAGGTTGAGCCTGAACAGGATTAAGTCAGTGTCCAGAGTTAATCTGTGAAGAGGCAGCTATTGTGAATTAGATTCCTGGCTCATCTTTGTGCAGTGTGTGCCTTCCCTTGTAGGATGCTCCCTTCTGAAATGAAGAGCTCTCTTATTTTGGGCTTCACGTGGGAAGGTCTGAAGGTGAATGGTGGGAGAGAGGGTGGCATATAAGTAACAGATGTGAGGAGCTGTGTGGAGGTGATTCTTGGAAGCTGACTTAACATAGGAGCCAAAAGTGGAGGAAACAGACGCACAGAAGGCATTTCACACTTGTAGAACTCTGGCAGTGGTAGCCCCCTGACAGTGGATCTGGAAGGAAGATGCAGCATTCGGAGCTGGTTTACTGACATTTTACGAGGGGACATGCCTTAGTGATGTCCAGCAGACACTTGAGGATGTAAAACCGGTGCTCCCACGAGAAGGTGGCAGATCCCTTGATGGTAGTGCCATTGGGAGGGGTAGTGAGGGACACAGGGAGAAGAGAGCGGGTCAGGGGTGCCCCATGTGAGTACACTCACAGCCAGAACAGGAACCAGAAGGGGATGTTTGAGATGTGGAGAAGGAGCCAGGAGCGTGCTTTCTGTGGGGGTACAAGGTGGGTTATAGGCTCAGGGTGATGGACAGACCATCGGAGAGGGCAGTGAGGCCAGGATCAGGAACCTCATCAAGAGGGTTAGTCGACATTAGTGGAGTGGAAAAGAGGCAAAGTAGGGTGTATGAAGTTAAGGAGAGTATTCCAGGAGACTTAAAGCTGCAGAATGATTTTCCCTGTTGAGAGCAATGCTCAAAAAGGTGGGGGCGGGGGGCCGTTTCCTCCCTAACCACTCCTGCCCCGAACGACCACTATGTTTTCTGAGCATCAGTAGTGGTTCCCATCTGAACCACCGTTGAACCACCGTCTTGAACGCTAAATACTATGTCTCCCGTTGGCTTGTGATTGTCTGAGGTGTGAGTCTTCCCTCTTCAGGTCTGAGAGCTAGCTAGTTAGTGGCCAGCGGTGTTTACTATATACTCGATACCTGCTTGACAAACAGTGCAGGGAATTACTGCACAAGGTGGAGGAGGAGCCCAGGGGACACTGTTTCCTCTCTCTAAAGAAAGGGCATGATGAAGGACAGACATGGGGAATATTCTTGTTACTTTAAAATGTGGGAAGCACAGCCTGAGAACAAATGGGGTTATCATGACAATGTTAGAAATTTGGGGCGAGTGATGCCGGCAATATCAATTTCAGAGGAGCTGTGTGGAGCGGTGTGTAATGTATTCCGCTGGGCATGTTCTGTGGAGCTGTGAAGCCAGTGCAATTCTTGTGCCTCGCAGCAACTGGGTCCTTTTGTATTAGAGAGCTTTGGAGATGTTAAGAGCATTTGGGGATCTTAGCAGAACTAAAAAAGATCTTTCCTTTCAGAGGGTGTATTAGATAAGATGGAAGAAAACTCAGGGGGGAACAGAGCTGGATAGGCTGTGCTTGCTTTAAGCTCTTCAGCCTGAGCACATAGGTCTAGATTTAGTCGTGGGTCATCTCAGGTAGCCTCTTGTTGCAAAGGGCACAGGCTAAGTGGCTCAGATACGTCCACGTTAATGTGTGTATTGGCACATACAGACATATATGTACGTGAGTATGTTTTCGCGAGCTTATATGTGTATGATGAGTACATATATATGAGTACATCCTATATGCACAGGCTCATATGTGTTACAAATGTATCTTTGAGGTCACCATGTATTCATGTATACATCTGTACTTGTCCCTGGGTCCCTATACGTATATGTGGTATGCACCGGTATATACATGCATGCAGAGATAGATAGCTAGCTAGCTAGCTAGCTAGCTAGCTATAGAGATATAGAGATAGATATAGAGATATAGAGATATAGAGATAGATATACACGCACACACACAAGTGTATATAAGTGCTATAGAATACTCATTTACTCCACCTTACGCATATCTTCTCATCATTTGGAGACCTGTGACATCTTGCACTTACAAAGTACTTTAGATACTTGTCCAGATTGTTTTGGCATCCTTTTCTCCCTCTTTTGATTTCCCAAAGCAGTCCTGGAATGTTAATGGGGCGAGAAAGAAGGAAGAAATGCCCTGAGGCTTGTGGCCTCTGAGCTGTTGGAGTATAAGGAGCAAGTTGCAGCTAGCACCAGACGGGAGAGGCCCCAGGAACTTGTGACCTGAAGCCCACTGCGCTTTGCGGAGGACTCAGAAGGCGAGGCCCCTCGGAGTTAAAGAGACTGGACTATAGGCACTTAGAACGATATGCAGTTTTATGACTTTTGTGCTAGGCATAGTGAAATATCATGAAACAGACCAATAAAGTATTCCATAGGAGAGTTCTTTGGGGGAATCCATTGTAATAAATAGAAAAGGCAGTTGAACAGCCTGACCTGCTTTCTATATCAACAATGCTCCTAAGTGCTTGAGAAGAGCCTATTTAGGCTGAGTATGCCTGCTTCAGGACTTGTTACGATACTCACTTGCTTTGTCAACCCTTTCACCCATCGGATAAAAGTCGACTTCTCCCCTACCCCCGTCGAAATGATCAACATGGAGAATTAGTGAAACTGGAATCCATAAGGTTTAACTGTAACAGCAATTAGGAAGGAATGCACATGTGCTTGTCTCTGGGAAGGTTAGGAATGGAAATAAATGCAAAAATATGCTTTTCTGGCAAGTCATCATTTTTAATACGAAGACGGAAAGCACAAGACAGCTTTGTTTTGCCTTTTTTTCGAGGGTTGTGGTTGATTTTCTTTTCTTGCTTCCTGGTTTTTGCTAGAAAGAAACTTGTTTATTTCCCACCCACTCCACACCCCCTCTCCCAAGCTAAAATATCTGTCCAAGATCAGCCTTTTAAGTGCACAGTCTTAGAGACGAGAGAAGAAAAAGAACTGTGATTTAAAATATATATGTACATCTTTTTTTTAAGCTTGCAAACTGGGATTTCTAGACTCAATTTGTGTTCTTGAGACATTGGAGTCAAGTTTATATATAGTTTTTGATGTAGGACCTAATTAGGCTCTCAGCATATCTTAATACTTTCTGCTACATCTGCATTAAAGATAACGTTGCATACATTTGCATTTCATTTACATAAAAAAGTTAGCCATGCTGTATGTAACAATCACTTTAACCAAGTACCGTTGACAGCAAATATTTTGAATAAGCATGTGAAAATCCATGGCTACACAAAGCCTGTCCTGGTTTCTATTGCATTTCTCTCATTTGGAACTTGTGTGTGTCTAACACATTCCAGTGGAGCCCTGGAGGCTAAGTAAGCCAGCAAATAAGGACATAGGAATCAAAGAGGGTCTGATGTATGTGATATACTTGTGCCGGGAAAGAAAGGCTCAATTGACACTCTGATGCTTTTATAATTTATTAACAATGTCGATCAGTAGTAATAATGCCACGATTTTTGTGATATGTTTTAAAAGAGAGGGGATAACCTTCAAATAAAAGTATTCATTCATTTCTTTATTCATTCATGTGTATTTGGATAAGTCTATATGGGGCAATCTTATTTCTAGGTCTCTCATTTAATGAATCTCAGGTTTATCTGGGCCAATTTACTGTAAAAGTGAGCTTTTGCCAGGGGACTGCCCCACTATTTTTTTTTTTTTTCAGAATGACGAAAGCTGCTTGCCTTGTGTCCTGTGTCCACCAGACACGTGTGCTGTGTTCTGACCTGCCCAGCCATTCATTCAACTCCCAAGTTTGTCACACCAAACTCTTCTTTCCCGCTTAAGGAGGAAACTCTGGGCTGACTCTCTGGGGTGTGGTTTTTGGACATCAGATGATGACAGGCATAGCTTGGGATGTGTGGGCTCCTCTATAGTCATGGAATCTGAAGCTTGTTTTTAAAAAAAACACACTCTTTCCAGGAAATATTCTTTAAAAATGGTTCTAACCAAACCCATCTGGGAATTGTTACATACTTTTATCTCTTCTTGGAGGATCGCAATGTCGAAAGTAAAAATCTTGCTTAATTTTCTCTCAGTTGGTATTTCCCAAACTTTTGGGACCATGGAAACCTTTGTTGGCACACCATTTATTTACCCTGGGAGATGAGTTCGTACTGTCGTTTTGGAATCACTGTTCTATTTTAAGGACAACAAGGATAGCGACAATAATAGTAGTTGCTAGCTTTTGCTAAGAGCTTCTCGAGTGCCTCGTACTAGGGTAAGTGCCGTACTTACATTATCTCAGCTGATTCCCTCAAGAACCCTAGAAGGTTAAAGTGCCTTATTAGTGCTATCTGAGAGATGAGAAGACTGAGACCAGGGAAGTCAAATAACTTACTCTACGTTGTGCCATTAAGAGAAAAAGGTGAGACTTGAACCCAGGGCTGTTCTCTTATTTGCTAGGCTTTTTGTGAGCTCTCACAAAACCTGGTACTCTTCTTTTCCAGGAGGCCACTACTTGTCCCTTCAGTTATTTCCTCACATGTCCTGACTCAAGTCCCCCCTTCCCCATGTCAGCCATTTTGCCCCTGGTTTATCCATATCCCACATAAACTTTGCTCGATTTACTGAACATACAGCCCCAGGTGGATGCTCAGGTCCGAGGAGTCAGGCAAAGCCATCGCCTCCCTTATCCTGGACTCTACTTCATGTAATGCACCTAAGACTTTAGTGGCTCTTTTTACAAGGATATAATTCTTTTGTATCATTTGGAGTATGTTCCCAAAATTGTTCAGTGAATTTTCCCATACATGTCGCTGTTTTTTAACAACTGAGATTTGTGATCTAAGGCAAGTTGTCACCCTCTTTGAAAAGGCTCCAGTTTTCTGGTGAGTAAAACGGAAAGAATAATGGTCCCGACCTCCGAAACTTGTGGGTGCAACAGATGAACAGGTGCAGTCCTCAGTACATTGTCTTACACGTAGTAACTATTCAATAAGTATTAACTTGAGTATAATTGTGGTGGTGGTTGTTAGAAAATTAGAAATTTGTTGAGGAATTTTTTGGTGTAATTTTAATGTAATTAAATTCTCTTTACTTTAAAATTTTTGAATTAATACCTCTATTTGTAAAAGCAGCTTTGTCAGTATATTTGAAATGATTCCCACAATGCTGATTTAGGCATTTCACATTTTTACATGCATTTTAGCTGGTTTTCAAAGTGTAAGACTCTAAGGGGGTGGGGGGAAGGGAGCCCTAATCCTTAGTTGGCAGGAAAGTCCCCTCCCCAAATCCTTGGATTAAAATAGAATCTGCCACCAGGGCTTTCCTTGTCTCCTGTGATTGAGATCTGTCTGAGGCAAGGAGGCATCTAGTACCTGTGCATAGCTAGTACATTCTTTAGAGGTAGAATTTGCGACTTTAATATTTATCGAAAGGCACACTAATTCTCTTGATGATGGTAATTAATGAAGTGCTTATATCTTATTTTGTGGTAGTTTAACAAGCTTCGGGCTAGCAGGGAGATCTGGTGCTTGCTGTAAATGCTAAGAATCAAAGATGCTGGAGGAAAATGCAGAAAATGGAGCAGAAAAATTAAGGTCTTAGTAGATAAAATGTCTCAGATTAAAACAATCTTAAACCTTGTTTAAGGAAGCAGCATTTAGAAATCAGTGAGAACCTTCTGGGGAGAAAAGTCATATGTTTGCCATTCGTTTTTCTCCAACCATGCTGTTAATTTTGACCACCCATTTGTCTTTCTACCCGTTAGGTCTGGTCTGTGTTAGCAGTGTGCAGTGAAAAATTGAGAGGAAAACATACTTTGCTTCTTAAGGCTTAGATAGTTGCAGCCAAAACAGTTTGTTGTATTGTGTTTTGAATAATTGCTCCAAATCTACACTTAATTTTGCCATAGACAGTTAGCCCTATAACCCTAGTTAACCTGTGTTTTCTCTTGCTCTTTCATCCTTTAGAAATGAGGTCCACAGAATACAAATTCAGAAAGGCATAAATTCCAACTCCTCAGAAGACAGGAATAGAAGTCAAAGTGACCTCAATAAATCAAAAGCAAGTTGAAGTTCAATAGGGACAAATGTAAGGTAGGATACTTAGGTCCAATAAATGGACTCACAAATTTAAAATTGAGCCCATTGTGGCAGAAAAATGTCTTGGTCAGCAATGCGTGGAGGGCCTTTGTAGCCTTGTTTTAGGACCTACTGTGTGCTGGCTGTTCTGCATAAGTCAACTTCTTCACAGATAGACTGTTGTAATCTCCCTCCACAAGCTCTCTAAGCTCCACATAATTTGTTCTCTCGTTTTATACATGTGGAAGCTGAGGTTGAGGGAGGTTAAATAATTTGCCCACGTATTCACAGTTAGTAAATGCTCTATCTGGTTTTGGACTGTGTTTTTTCTACTTGACCAAGAACACTTCATTACAGAGCTGTTATTTAAAAAGCCAACCCAGTTCTTGGCTGTATTAACTTGGATTTCACTAGAGAGCCAGATAATAACCTTTCCAGTATACTATACATTAATTAAAAATTTAAAAGAAAAATGAACAGGAGAAACTGGAGCAGGTCCAAAAATACCCCACCCAGCAACAAAGGCGGGGAAAGAAATTTAAAACTGGCCTTGTAGGAAAAGACTCAAGGTGTTAGGGATTGCTTAGCTGGGAAGAATGCAGCTGTGGGGTAAGTGGCATGCTAATTGCCTATAAACATCGAAAAGGCAGTAATAAAGATTTATTTGCATTTTACATAAATATTGCAGTTTACAAAGCACTTCCAGATCAGTCATTTTATTGGTCTCTCACAACAGTCTTCGAGAGCCGGAGTTGGCAGACTTTTTCTATAAAGGGTCAGAGGGTTAAATATGTTTGGCTTTGCAGACCGTGTGGTCTCAGTCGCAACCACTCAACTCTCCTGTCACCCCACGGAAAAGCAGCCCAGATGCTTCCTATGTAAGTGGGTGTGGCTGTGATCCAATAAAACTTTATTTGCCATAAGAAGTGGCAGGCCGGATTTGGCTGTTGGGCTATAGTAATTGACTACACATTATTGTTCCTGTAGTATAGGCAAGGAAATTGAGGCTCAGAGAAGTAAAGTAACTTGTCTGATGCAACTCCATGAATAACCAATAGCTCTGGAGCTAGAATCCAGGTTCCCTGGTTCAGAGTTTGGTGCTTAATGCACTCAATAGAATACGTGTCCCCAGAAAGATTTCAGAGAAGGTCATCAGCCCAAGGTACCATTTGCCTGTGATGGTTATTGAAATTTGGAGCCAATTAATCAGGAAGCCAAATGCCTACCTGGTGTGATGAAATGTTACTTGCCAAGCACTTGAGAAGGGGTATCTCATCAAAAAACATTTCCCACCATGCCTCAAATTTCCATTATTAAAGCAATTACTTAAGGATCTTCCTAAGACATGTGAATTTCCAGTGGATTACAACATTCCTGTACCTGGGAGAGAAATTAGTTTAGATGGGCTAATGGATTAATTTATCTAGTTGTCATATTGATGCTGGTTTTTAGCTAGTAAACAGTGGGATTGTGAAGGAATATGGCATGAAAATAAGTTAGCATTTATAGGGTTTGGGGTAGGGAATAAGACTGTAAGCAAAGATTTCTATGCTAGTGTGGGTGTTTTGTATGAGCAAATGGGGAAAATATTGCTGCAGTTGGCTGGACCAGGTGATCCTCTAGCTGTTTCTGTTTCTTTGATAGAGATGTAAATTGAGGTAAGCTATGGAGAAAACAGAGGGCACATTCTCTGGAAGTCAATGCATCATTCCTGGCCAGGCTGGATGGCCTGAACTATGGCTGAAGAATGTTTCCTCTTGTTTGCTGAAAGAATCCTTAAGTGGGCACTTGTAGCAAGCTTGGCTAATCTCTACCCCACTCAGGGGTAAACCCTCATAAATCAGAATAGCTCAAGTGACCTTAGTAGATGCCAGGTACGGAGCAATGGATGGAGTAATTCAGTCTACTTATAAGTATCAAGGAGCATAATATTTTTTAAACATTTTTGTGTATGGATATGTGTGTAGGAAAACTTTTCCAGATAACACTTTCAGTAAGAGTTTTTTCCCCAATATCTGCTTTGAGAAAACAGAATAACACTTATTTCCTCTTTAGAATACATTTTTTTTTCAAACCATTCTTCTAACATACTTTAAATAGATGAGATTTATGGATTTAAAAATAAACAATGCAAAACCTTTTATCATTTTTTAGGTCTTGACGTCATTAATTTTAAGACATTATTTTCAGAACTTACCAAATATCTATTCTTCTCTTAGGTTTCAGGAACTTTAATACCCATACAATAGAGAAACAGATTGAGTAATGAGATCCTAGATGCTTATTATAGAGGAAGAAATAGAGGAAGAGAATGTGAGAGATACAAATTGTAGGAAAGGAAGGAAAGAAATACAAAGTGGAGATGGGAAGGAAAGGTAAACCAGATGTGTGCATAATGGAATGAAGAAGCAGGAAGGAACACTGGATTTAGAATCATGGAATCAGCAGATTTGAGTTCAGTTCCCAGCTCTGCCCCTTGCCTGCTGACCTTTGACTTGTCATTTGACCTTCATCACATTCCTATTTTATATCATGTGGAATAACCATGTAAGCTCTAAGGGATGTTTAAGTGACATGATATGAATGAAGTCACTTGGCTTAAGAGAGTGTTTGGACTCTACGTGTCTTGTAATTACAGCAAAACAGAACAAAGGGACCAAGCTCATGATGGTAAGATAATGGGAAAGAATCATCTCAGGAAATAAATTCACTTGGGTGTTCCCAACCAACAATCTTCATTTCCAAGTTCTGAAAAGTCATGGAACAGTTATTGTCTACTGTGCATTACACAGCACCCCTTTGCCATAGAGTCTTATCACCAGGTCACAAACTTTGACCAGAATCTTACAAGACAAAGGCAGGAATAGGATCTAGAATGTGTACCATCTAATAGATGGATATCTTAAGGGCTGATATTGGTATTTCATGGACCTTGGGAGGAGCTCAAGATGACTCTACTTGAAACAGAACCTGTTTGTGACAGTGTTAGATTCCAGTTCGCCTTGAACAATTCTACATAGAAAAGTATCCCCAATTTTCTCAAGGATAGGTTGTTTTCTCCCCAAAGCCAGGGATTTTCATAAGCTAGATTTAAATTTAATTCTTCTCTCCCAATGTCTTTTCTTTTTAACTCACCATCTGACAGGGAATAGTTAGTATATAACCCAAAGCATATGTGGTAAGTTTGTTCCTCTCTGCCTAAATATGAGTTTAATAAAAAAAAATAACAGTTAAACATATGTTAAAAATGAAGCAGTACAGTTGGGGGCAAAGACTAAAAGGCGACACAACTGTTTATTAGTTGTGTTTTTCATTTTCATGTTCAGAGATTTTTAAAACCTGATTTTTTTTCCCCCAAGCTGCAGCCAGATCTGCACAGTTATGTATCCTATTTTGGTCTTTATTTCCTACAGATAAACACTAGACAGTGTTGAAGTGCATGTCCAAAGCAGTGAACATCAGTTACCAAATTAATGAGTTAGGACTCTTTTATGTGTCAATTGTCCAGGTTAATAATTTCAGGGCTTGTACTGTTTTACCGCAAGAGAGAGCTTTGGGATTATGCATAGAAATCAGCGTAAGGGATTGTTAAGTGATCTTGGCTTCCTGGATTGCTGTTCAAGATTTGTGAGATCTAACCAGAGTGAGGACAAATCAGATGGTTCCTTTTCTCATTGTCATTGACAGCTTTATTGAGACAGTCTATCCGACTTAAAATCAGTGATTAGTCTTGACCTTGTAGGCTAAAGTTAATTTGCCAGTTTTTCTTTCCTGTGTCACAAGGATGAATCCAGGTAGAGACATCTTTTATCTTGGTGTAATTGCCTCTACCAAACTGTGGTTCTTAAAGAATAGAACTGTGACCAGAGTCCTGGCTGTTTGTTTTATTATCATGAAACCAGGGCTGCGAGCCCTGACTTTTCATTGCAAGATGAATTCTCCCTATAATAAATCTTTTACTCTATGTGCATGGTATCAGTGATTCTCTACACCCATCCTTCTACCTAACTGGGCTGCTTTATAGGAAAAGAGAGGTGACATCAGGACAGAGACTAGGATGGAGAACACCAAGCCAAGGTTCTTCTTCCAATAGTGTTGGCATAGAAAAGCTTTTTGGACTCAAAGTGATGAATCAGTAATGGTGTCTAATGAACTTTGGATTCATACTGTAATTTGCTACTGACAGAAGTTTTGTGAAGTGGTAGGCAAGGTGTCTATTTCGAACTCCACTTTAAAGAGAAGGAAACTGAGGCCCTCATGGTGAAAAAGTTGTTTGAGATGGAGAGTCATAGGACCTGGTTCCTTCTACACCCTAGTCTTTCTCATTGTGTTGAGTGGGTAACTTCCCATTCCTAATGTTGCCCCTGGTCAGAGTTGACAGAGAGGAGGAACGATAGTAGGTGTGTCCCCCGTAATTCTTCTGTGTCATTTATTTCAAGTCTTTTTCATTGTTTGGGTGTGGCTGTATGCATGCACCTTTCTAAATACCAGAGTGTACACAAGTTGTGAATTTTTTGCCTAATGCAATCGATAAAGCATTCAAAGGTGATAAATAGCATGGACAAAAGAAAATTCCATCTGTGTGCTAATTTTTTCATAGGATTTCTTCCATTCTTGCAAATGATAAACATAAATTACTTGATTGTAGCAGTAAGTCACAGTGGGAGACTTAGTTTTCCTTTTCTTTCTGGGAGTCAGGTGTATTCGAGCCATCAGGGAACCACCCCCAGTGTTAGACATCACCCTTGTACTCAGAGCTGGTCCACGCTCATGCCTGTTGATGTGCTCTGAGCACCTGCTTGGTGAGAGAACCACCCAACACATGGCCTATGGCTGCAGGTAGAGCATGGCCAGATCTCTTGAGAGGACTAAATCAAATATTTTCTTTAGTCTCCTTAAACCCAGTAACATGAATATCATTTCCTCGGATCTCAGAAGTGAAAAAATGTAGCCTTGAGATGTAGTAGACTGTAAATTTCAGTTTTTGGTCATTTACCAGCGCCCCCCCCCCAAAAAAAGAATTTTGAAATTTGTTTTAGCCCTTTGCACATGCTTTCCTAAAATTTGACATTTAAAATTTTTCATCGTAAGTTTAAGTAGTTGCAAAGGATATAAATTCCTGGCAAATTATATTGACATTTTAAAATAAAACTGTTTGATCACTTTTGAAAATGCATGCAGTGAAATCTGAATGCTATTTTGAGTGAATATCCACCATCACTCTTTTTTTTAAATACATGAACAAGCTGTTCTTTAACACTCAAAAATTGTGTATCTTTTTTTCTTTGAACTGTATTTTTATTATATTTCCCCTGTGTAAATTTTATACTAATGTTATATAATTTAATGCTTAAAAGTCTTTTTATTGATTTTGCTGTCATAATCCTTTGCAATAAAAATATGTGTAAAAATAAATTTAAATTTTAAATCCAATGATCATAAAACCCTAATAAAAAGTCTTCTAGGTTGATCTATCATTACAGTGATTTTTTTAGTACGGAGTTGATCAAAACAACATAACTGAAACATTTTAATTAATAATTATTAAATGTAACAAGCAAAAATTTATTGGAAATGTGCTTCTTAATGAGATGAATGGGGCTTTATTTCCAGTTAGTTCAATCCGTGGATGAATGTTATTTATTGCTAAGGGTTCAACGCCAATTCCATCTCTGGTTTTAGTTTCTGTTATATAGATGGTGAATATAATACATATAAATATAAATTCCCTCCATATTATGTGATGGGAACAGATGGAGTCCTGTTAGAGCAGTACCATTTCTGTCTCTAAACTTCTGAATTATAAGCCAAAACAAACAACCACCCGCAGCAATATTTAGTGAGCTCTTGGTAAATCAATTTAGATCCTCCTTTGATTTTGTGAAAAGCAAACAATTGGTTACAGACTCCAAAAGCATTTGTAACCATTCATTAAAGTCATCTCCTTTCTTAATGTATGCTAAACAGTATATCACATTTGCTTTGTCAAGATTTCAAATGACTAAAAATTATATGTATTCTTTCACTTGGTGACATGCTGCTTGACCTGATCTATTTAGAAAGTGTTGGTAATTAGGAATATTGGAAATTTCAATATACCTTTGCCTGCCAAACAACATTTTTTATGCAATAATGGTAAAAATGCTTTTATCACATCCTTGAGATGCATATTCATCAAACCTTGGACCTGCAGATTTAGCTCGTTCAGTGCATAGGTAATATACCCTAATCGTGCTCATTGTTTAATCAACCAGCCAAGTCAGATTTACTTTGTTGTCAGAAAAAAAGTCTGACTTCATTTTCCAATGAACGTATTTTCATTGTTAGTATGCATCCCTGTGACAACCGTATCACTTCTGTATTGGAATTTTAACATAGAATTTTAACTAAAATGTAGCTCTACAGGGACAGGGTTTTTAAAAATATATATTTGGGGGGTAATTGCACAGTAATTATCTGTGGAGGGGAGGGGTGGGAGAGGGAAAGAAGGAGGAAAATTGAGAAGCCACAAGCCTGGGTGTGATAAGGCTGCACAATCTTCTCCAGTTCTTACTGACCCTCTTTGTTCTACAGGGGTCTGTCCTAATAGTCTAGGGGTAGAGGAGAGGTGGTGAACTGCAATCATCATCATCCTCACCACCCCACTCCACCTATCTGAATCTCAAAAGAGGTCAAAATACACTACTTCTGACTCTTTACAAAGGACCCAAAGACCTACTCACCTTGATTACAGGAGGCTGACTTTTCACCCACATATCAAGTTGGCCCTTTCTGAGCCATGCCAGTGCTGTTCATAGCTCCAGGCAGTGGGACACAGAGACTCTGCAAGGAGTAAAAGATCTTTTCTGCTGCGAAGTAGGAGAGAAGCATGATTGTAGGAGGCAGAGGAGTAAACCAGAAGGCACCCTTGAACACAGATGCGTTCTCAGACAAGCTTAAGAAAGAACCTTAGGCAAATGGAAATTTGCAAGTTTATTCCCTTGAAGTTACCTGTGTCTATGTATTTCTTAGAAGGATTTTTGTGATTCTTTGGGTATATACATTCCCTAGTTTGAAGACCACTCTAGTAGAGAGATAATCTTTAACACCACCACCACCACCCCCACACACAAGAACTATAATTCAAGTTTAAATTTTTTTTTAAATTTTTATTTATTTATGATAGTCACAGAGAGAGAGAGAGAGAGAGAGGCAGAGACACAGGCAGAGGAAGAAGCAGGCTCCATGCACCGGGAGCCTAACGTGGGATTCGATCCCGGGTCTCCAGGATCGCGCCCTGGGCCAAAGGCAGGCGCCGAACCGCTGCGCCACCCAGGGATCCCCAAGAACTTTAATTCAGAAGCCACTATCACTTGGGAGGGGAGGGACAGGACACACATGTAAAGAGCACCCATAAGGCATTCTTCAGGCAGAAAATATTTCCCTTTGATTTGAATCAATGGCCTTCCCTAAGACAGTGAAAACCATGTGTTAGGCAGAACCTGGAGAAAGGCTACTCCTGGAATTGGTGTGTTCCAGAAAACTGGCAAGAGAAAGGGAAAACAGCAGTTACTGAACAGGTATTATTGGGGGAGGAGGTTGTATACCTTAACCCATTTATTTTTCACTTGCGCTGGAGAGTTTGAATTACCTTTCCCAGGGCATGTGGTCCGTAAGTGGTCATGCCTAGCTCCAGGGTCCTTCTGGGAAAAAGAGTTTGTTAGCTACTTTCTGCCTCCTCTTGAATCTACCTGAGTCCCAAAGAGTCAGGTGCTTAGAGTATCATCTCAAAAGAAGAGCTACTTTAATTTTTTTCTTAGTTGCAAAAGAAATACATGCTCATTGTAGAAATCACAAAATATACAGAAAAGCATGAAGCAGTAAGCAAAAATCCTCTCTGAGACTACCATGCAGATAACTATGAACTTCTTAGAGTGTATATATTCATGGGGAAGGACACATGTACACAAGCATACATTTCACAGCAGAGACAGAAAGTGTGTGTGCTTTAGGCCACCCCCACCTGGGTTTAAATTTACACTTAGGCATTTACCAGGCTCTGTATCTGTGGAAAGGCAATAATATATACTTCAGGGGGGAATTGTGTTGCATGAGATAATGGAAGTATGCTTAGCTAAATGCTTTGCACACAGTAAGCCAGATGGATGGGTGGATGGACGGATGATAGATCCTAGACTTTTTTTTTTTTGTAAACATTTCCTGAACATTTATCCATCTCATTAGTTATGTATTGCTGTAAGCATGACTTTTAATCACACACATTGTATGAATATAACACAATTGACTTAACTAATTATCTTATTGTTGGGCTCCCACATTATTCCCAACAATTTGCTGTTCTAAACAGTGTTGCCTCAAACATCTTGCTGCATGGGACTCATGCAATAAACTGCTAAGAGTGTAAGTGGTGCATTGGAATACACAGATTTAAGACATTTCCAGCACGTTGCCTAATTTAACTTCAGAAAACTCTACTCATTTATATTCCATTTCTACATAGATGTGAGAGTGCCTGTTTGCATAAACCCTCGCCAACATAGGTATTACCTTCCTTTTTCATCTTTGCTAATTGGATAAGTTTTAAAAAGTGTACACGTTTTAGTTTGCATTTCTTTGATTATAAGTGAGGTTTGACGTTCTCTGTTATTTGGACGGGCGGGGTGGGGGGGGGGCTGCTCAAGAAACAATCTAATAGTGAGAATGTGTGCAGGTGTTTGTTCTTAGGATGCTTAGCGTTATTTCCTCCCAGCCTGTATCCACCTCTTTTCTGGAGGAGGCATAAAATTAAAGTTCAACTTTCCTGGGACAGGTGTGTATGCCTAAGAGGCTTAATCAATAACTGACAGAAGAAGTGGGGGCTCAGAGTGCCCTCCCAGGTCTCTGTGGATTCTTCCTCTTTCAATCTGGCTGCTGCTTCTCTGACAGGTGTACTTCTTAGCTCCGGGGACCTGGACCAGACAGCCCTCAGCTCTTCACTCTGCCCAGTGGTGCCTTGGGACCCGGGATGTTGCAGAAATACACATGGTCTGGAGAATGCAAAAGGTCACAGGCTTATTTTTAGATGGGAAAAATGAGACTCCATTTTAAGCATAAAGAATCCTATAATAGGATGTGTCCTCTTGCTGTGTCATTTATATTCTAGTATTTCTCTCTGTCTCTGTCTCTGTCTCTGTCTGTCTCTCTTTCACTCCCTTTCTCCCTGCCTCTCTCTGGCAAATTATACTTTTCCATGACAAGACGTACTGTCAATAAAGAAAGCAAATGTATAACAAGGAATTTAAATGATAGAAGAAAATGTCCTAAACCCAGAACACCTTGTTTGCAAATTGACAGGGTGAGAAGGATGTTTCTCACTTTGCAAGGAGTTGAAACCCTCTCTTGTCTGAGCTCCCTTCGCTCTGGGATCTGAAGGCTGTGACAGAGCTCCCTGTTGCTTTTGTTCTAACCCATTGGGATTTGGAAGGTGTATTTTCCCCCCTTAAAAAATTTGTTTTGTGACCCTGAGAAGAGATTTCTCATCGAAAGAGAAACACTGGGGGAGAGTCTGTGTGTGAGAGAGACAGATGGGAAAGGATCTTCTTCGAAAGGTGGTCTGGGATAAGCATAATTTCTTCCTAAGAGCTGGCTCTGTTTCCACCACCACCACTAACACCACCTCCCATGCTTGACCTTGTTTGGCCTTTTTGTCAAAAGGACAGGAAATAAACTTTCAGACTTGCCTGATGAAATAGATGTACACAGGCCTTGCAGATACCGCCCCCCGCCACCCCCGCCAAACCCACACGGTCTGTGTGACCACGCCAAGCAGGGGGAGGCACCAAAGATGCAATCTAGTTTGTCTTTGAGTTTCAAAAGTTTGCATCTCCCAGCTGGAACCCTCAAGTGGGCTGCATTCATATATATTCAATACGAGCATAAACGGGATCCTAATTAATGAGTTTGTTAATTCTGCTTGCCAGCTGGGAACAAAAAACATTGTTCCAGTCTCCAGCCATTGTGTGTGTGTGTGAATTTGGAATCTCCAGATTTCAAATCACTAGATCAGCAGATCAGATAGTCTCTTCCATCCCTCAAGATTTTTTAAAAACATAGACATTCTTTCTTATAATGTCTAATAATCAAAAACAACCCATTTCTTTTAGGCTACATACTAGATAGCTTATAATGGATGAACAGAGTGATAGATGTTAGATAGTTATGTCCTTGTATTTTCAAGTGATTTACAGAAAACCAGTTTTGTGACATTGGTAAGCACGAGGTATTTATATTCCCTGGCTGGGTGCATCCAATAACTCCTTTTCAAATTGGAGCATCAGCTCCAAGGATGAAAGGATCACTTCTCGGAGTTTAAACCCTAAAGCAGCATCATTCATGAGAATGATTTGCTTGCGGAGATTAGCTCCCTGACTAGATGATGCTTTGGATAAAGTCAGAAGTGGGCTGACTAGTTCCTAAATTACAGGTAGGCTATGTTCAGAAACACCAAGGTATTTTTTCAATATGATACAAGCCCTTTAATCTCTCTGCCTGGCATTGTTTTAGCACTGAGCACGGCTCCTCAAAGCCCAAGATTAAATTAGGAGAAATCCCCCTGCTGCTTCTATTGAATTGAGTTAATATAATGAGTTTATTGTTAAATTAAACAAAATGAAACTTGCCATGTGGAAGAAATACGACAGAGATCGCAGTGGGATGTTGTTTTTTTTCCCTTCCTACCTTGCTTCTGTGCCACTGAGAGGTGGCTCGTTGGCTCAGATGCTGCAACTCCAACACACTCGCTCAACTTGCCCTGGGAGGTGGGAGCTGGGACTTCAGGTTGGTTCATGCAGGAAGCATAAAGGAACTTACTAAACCTTTGTGGGGTGGTAAGATGGTATGATGCCCAGCCTTCCTGCAGCAGCACCTTCGGAGACATGGTGCTCATGCAACATGAACATGGCTTCTGCTTCCCTCCCATTGCTTCTGTTAAGACACAAGGTTGAGACCAGCCAGCCCACCTCAACAGGCAGCAGAGAGAGAAGCTTATTAGGGAACAGCCATCTTCCCAGCTGCCCCTTCTGTCCATCAGTTGCCTCTTCTGGCTCCTTTCTCTCTGATATCTGCTGTCTCCACGGCATAACCGGCATCCTTTCCTCTTGCTTCCTCAATCTGACTCTTGCCCATATCTCCACATGGTTGGGTCCTTTACGTTCTTCTGTTCTTGGTTTAAATGTCACCTCAGAGAGCTCTCTTTTCCCTTCACCACATAGAAGTAGGCCCTCAGTCACTCTCTGTCGTATTTCTAGATTTTATTTTTGTCACATTGTATATCCCCATTTATTTCCTCTCTGTTACCTTATGTGTTTATAGCTGCTCACCTCTCCCTCCCACAGTAAGTAAACTCCGTCAAGGCAGGTGCCATATGGGCTTCTCCCATTGTATTCCACAATGTCTAGAACAGAGCAAGCACTCGGTAGACATTGGATGAAAAGGTGTCTCCTCAGTGTCCCACATGACCCAGAGTAGGCTTCTTGACCTCTCTGAACTTACGACGAGGAGATAATAAATGCCCATCTTCCTGTGGCACATGAGAATTAAATCCATTACAAGCAACCTAGCCCAGAACAATGAAACATGGTAGTTTCCTTCTTTGGTCTCTCAGACTTCAGCTTCAGATGCTTGCTCTTGCTTCTTGGGGCCCATACCTGAGCCACCCAGCAAGCATACTGTTACGTGGTCAATGTTCCCAAGCGGGAAGCTGAGCTCTAAGTTATTAATGACTTTTCTATAGCATGCTCTTCCTATTCCACAAAGATTTGTAATTCATTTTTCAAAAGCATCGTTTCCTCAAAAAAAACCATGGATCAGTAAGTATCATCTGTGTCCCAGGTGTGACTGATACAGTGAGGAACCAGCAACTCAGTGAAACAGCAGGCTTGAACCAGAACGTTGTGAGGACCCTCCAGAAACCATTCGGTCAGGGCTTTGTCTTTTATTAAGGAAATGGAGTATCCTCAGCAACCTCCTTGATAATTTATCAACCTTCTCATTTGAGACAGAGGTTGTTTGTTGTTTGCTTTTTTTTTTTTAAGTTTATTTTTCGGGGCACCTGGGTGGCTCAGTGGTTGAGTGTCTGCCTTTGGCTCAGGTCATGATCCCAGGGTCCTGGGATCAAGTCCCGCATTAGGCTCCCCATTGAGAGCCTGCTTTTCCCTCTGCCTAAGTTTCTGCCTCTCTCTCTCTCTCTCTGTGTGTGTCTCTTACGAGTAAATAAAATCTTTTAAAAACAGTAAAGTTTTTTTTTCATGAAAAGATCCTCTTGAGCTGGGCAGAATCTTAGAAGCTATTTGCTGCATCCTCCTGTTACAGATGTGGAAACTGAGGCCTGTAGCAGTTAAAATGCTTGCCCAGGGCCGCCTCACTTATTAGCAATAAACAGGTCCACCCAGGCTCCTACTTCCCTGGCTGAACCCTTCCCTCTGGGCCAGCCTCCCTCCCATGATGCCCACCTGAATTTTTCTCACTGTCACCTAATTTCCCTAAATCCTCTTTTCAAAAGATGCCCTATTTCTTCTGAAGTCCACTCTTCCCACTGATCTTGCCTCACTAGGTCTGTTTCCTACCTGGTTAGCAGCATTCTTACCTGTTTTCACCCCTCCCTGGACGGCAGTGGCCAGCCATCTCTTCTCCCTGTGCTCCCAAACATTCTCTCTGAGCAGGATCCTCCTTGCCTCTAAACCTATGGCCATGGGCATCCCTTGACTTCAGAGTTCTCTGACCAGCATAATTATTATTTCTAGTTATGAAAGGGCCACTTTGCATCTAATGTCACTTCTTTCCTGATGCCTCTCATCTTTTACATTGGTTGCTGCCCAGTAGGACAATCTATTCCCCAACCTTAAACTGTCTGTATTTAGCATCCTAAAATGTCCAGTGACTCTTAGGTGAATCTCAGTTTTGCATTAAGCTGATTAAAGTAAGATTGAGTATAATGAACATTTTAAAATTTCTTGCCATCATCATCAAGAAGTACTAAACATCAAATGTATTTTCCAAAGAGATCTTTTTTAGCTAATAATAAAAAAAAACCCTAAATGCTAAGTATATCCTATAATTTTACATCTGTTAAGTGATTTGAACTGTGAAATGTTCACACTAAAGAACAGTTTGCCTTTCCAGCTGTTGATCTGCTCCGAACACTGAGCATTACTGTACAGGAAGTCTTCCTTGCAGGCTCGAAGTAGTTCTGTATGGATGCCTTTGAGTGGGGAGTGAGGAGCAGATTAATTTTTTGTCTGCAGTTCAGCTGTTTTCATTTTTCTTTTAACATATAAAGTCTGCTTAGAACTTGCCCCTAAAATTGGATGCACTAAATAAGCCAGTTTTTATGGCCCTCTATTCGGAAAGGGTTAAAGCCAGCAGAAAAACAAGAATCTGGCAGCAAATCCCTTCTTTCCCATCTTGTCCACATGCAAAGTCAAAGACAGTCTGGGTCCTTTTGAAGGCTAAGCCCCCAGAGTCCACATGTACAGGAAACCTTAGTAAGACTTGCAGTAGGGTCCAGAGGTGGTTTAAGCTTGAACACCTGGGTGACAGGGGACGTGTACACAGCTATCTAATGAAGGGCATGTCAAAAATACAACATACCTGTTGCCTCTGATTATGTGAAAGGCTCTCCATGTGAAATGGGGATATGTTATTTTATTGGGCCTCTAAAGGGTAGTTAACATCCATGAGTATGAGCTACCATGTTATAGACTTCAGCTCTGCGCAGGGGAGAAATCCTTTGAGGGTCTAGGCTATCTGTGGGGGAATGGCCCCAGTGGTAGGAATCTCCCTGTCATTATTCTTTTGAGAACCTCCCTGGGCACTTGTGCTCTGGGAAGCATCCCAAAGCAGTGTTGGAGGGCCGCATAAGCAATGAGCTGAACCTTTCCATCAAACAGTAAGGAATTTTAACTATCCAACCTGTTCCTCAATTTTCATTGTTTTCTATACCAACAGTCCTTGTAGATTTAATTTCAAAAGGAACTATACCTAAAATAATAATAATTGACTTGAAAAGCACCACACTTCATGCTTTTTCAGCTCCCTTCTAGCTTTGGGGTGCTATTGCTATAGCAGAATCCAGGATGGTTGGTCATCAGGTTCTAGCCCCAAGCAGCACCCTGGATTCATGGTCCTCAACTTTTCCTAGAAGTTTACCTCCCTGTTGACTGGAGGGTTAATAATTCTGCTACATTGACCGTTTTTTCTCTGAGCCTCCTTTCATAGCTCCTTGTCTGGTTTTGACTCTGTCAAATGAACATGATCACATCTGTCTCCTGGGAAGGGGGGTGTCCAAGGTGTTGAGACCCACAGGAGGGTTTGCACATGGATGAATGGTTGGGGCCCGGCCAGACTCAGAGAGATGTGTGGGATCTATTGAGAATATTACAGTGATCAGCCTTCAAAATCCACTGTCAGCAATACCCACAGTGAAGGTAGTGTTGGCTAAGAGGAATTGATAGAGCAAAGGAAACCCGCATGGAATTCTGAACTTTCCTCTAAGGCTTTGAAGGCCATGCCAGGGCCACACCAGTTTCGAGTCTCTTGAATGGGTTCAGTTCTGCTCAAGGGCAGTAAGTCACCATGTTCAGTGTGGCTGGTGGGGGCACAGGCACATCCTATTAGCTTCTGTTCATGTGGCTCACTCTCTTCATGAACAATGTGTTGAAGACATGAACAAGAGTGTTTTGTCTTCTCTATTAAACATAATAATTGGTTTCCATGGGATTATGGCTCTTTTACCTTATCACTGCCAATTCTTACAGCTCCAGAGAGAAGGATGACTTGCCCAATCACGGCAGCAAAGTTAAAAGAAACATTAAGGTCCAAGCAGGAGAAAATGTGAGTTTGCAGTGATAAAATGCCTTTGAGAATCCTTTATTCTAGGGATGGGATATCACTAAATGTCAGTAAATGTTTTTAAAAGCTGTAACTATTGTAGGGAAGATATACGCAAGTACTTTATACGAAGTTAAACATGAGTAATGGAGTATAACATCAGACTATCTAATTTTTCTAGATCCTTTGAGAAGGAATCATTCTGTGGGGGGTGCTGGGGACATATTTCTGAAGATGCTTTACAGTATTATTTAGTAACAATATTATATCATAGGAAGTCGATGATACAGAAAATTTCATACTTGCTTTAAAATACTAATAGGGGATGGCATTTACTATGAGAATAAGGAAAACTGGAAGGAGAAACAGACTTGAGAGCCAGAAAACTTGTGTTTGGCAGAAAATGGCTGTGTGTTCTTTGGAAAATTGCTTTTCCTCTCCGAGCCTCAGTATTTATATTGGTTCCATGAGGGGGTTAGACCATGTGATCCCATGCCTTTTCACTTCTGAAGATCTGTCATTCTCTTCCTGAATTGATCACATGTTCCCAGTTCATCTGCGAAGCAGTATAAACAAACCAATTTTGTTGCCCTCCCTTCCAATTTCCCAGTCAGAACACCCCACATTGAAATGTTTGAGGCTGGATGATTCAAGCACCCAGTGTATTTTACTTGCAGATTTACCTGGCCAACCTGTAGGTAACACAAACCAGTATCCTCTCTCCCTTCAGAAAAATCTTTTTGAGCTACTCTGGATTATTATAGGCTCCTAAAATGTAATTATGGATCATGTAGGGATTACTTTGGGATCTTTTGAAATTACTCCATATGTACTGGATAGCTAATGAAGTATCACAGTGTATGTTTTATTTCCTTTGCGTTTTCCCAGTAGTCAGCTGGTGTGGATGCTGTGATAGATGATATGAGTGTTACTGGAACATAAACGCTTGAACTTCAAGTTTTTATTCAGAAAGAGTTATCACACAACAAAACCCACAGTTCTTAGCGTGTTCGGCTCAATGAGTTTTGGCAGTTGTACACGCTCATGTAACCAGCACTTGAAACAAGATACAGAACACTTCCATTCCTCTAGAAACCCCCTTGAAGCACTTCTTTTAGTACCTTCATTTCTCATTTTTGTCGTTTTTCTTTAATTACCAGCTAGTCTGTGAATGAGAATCAGAGGAAAAGTGGGTAAGTTCACAGAAAGGGAACTTTTCTGAAACTGAGTGGCCAGATGTGCACTCTTTCATCCATGTACCTGCTCTGTGTGTAAACATAGCCATGAACAAATAAAGCTGTGTGCCATAGTAGTCAGTGTTGGTGAACACTTACAGAGAAGCCTTCCCTGCCGTGTGGGGAGCACCAGGCTATCCTGACAAGGTGTCCACAGGGATCTGCACAGGAATCCCCAGGAGGCATTTTCTAGGGGTTGAGGTGAGCCATCAGATGTGTGCTCGGATACTTGGGGACAAGAGTCATGTGCTACAGGCTTTTCAGTGAGTGGGCAGGAGGAAACCCCATGACATGGAAGGAAGAAGGAGAGATTGTCAGTCGGGAAGATGTTGGGGGAAGGAGGAGGAACAGATAGAGGGAGAACCCTCTTCCAAGGTCACCTTTCCAGGAGCACAGAGCCAGGAGGTAGAAGGGGGCGCTGGTGAGATCCTCAGGGCCAGAAGGCCACCACTGGTGAGACTGAGCAACAGCTCCGGAAGATTTGCCACCACACCTGAGGCAGCCCCTCATTTATCTGCGCCTCTGTGCCGGGACTGCTAACAACCAGCTCAAATTGGCTGATTTTTCCACATTTGTCAGGGAGCCAGCTGCACTGGCTCAGCTGCGCATCTGCAGAAAGGGAAGCAGAGAACCAGAAAAAAAAAGGCTTTTAAGTCATTATTCTTATTCATTTCCCTATTCTCTGCCCCTCCCCCTCGCAGTCTCCACTGCCATGCCTCTTTCTTCTTCTTCTTTCTTTTTTTAAAAAATCTTTTTATAACCATCTTTTCCTTTATGTGGCGAGAGCCCTTGGCATCCTTCCAGTGACCTGTCTATAGAGAGATACTCCTCCCTTATAATTAAGCCTTTGTTACCCCACTTCCTGATTTTCCTCTCTTTCTTTCCCTTTTTAAAGCTTCTGGCCCCTGACACCCCAGTGCCCCGATGGAATAACCACACTTGTTAAAACGAAGGGTCTTCAAAAGGGTGATAAAGTTGGCTTCCTCAAGGATGCCCGTGAGTTCATTCAGGCCTGTGGTGACAATGGACCGGGGCATGGAAGGACCCAGAATAAGACGTGTGTTGAGATGTCTTCATTCTAATCACAGCCTCACCTGCTGAGCTCCCTCTGACCACCCTTCTGAGAGCCCTGGGAGAATGGGGTCTTCGTGTGTGCATCTCTGGCTCGCCCTGTGTTTCAGGGGTTTGTGCTTTCAGGAGTGTTTGACAGTATGGAATCCCATCCTTCTGCCTGGGAAACCTGTATGATTATAGCCTAGGAATGGTGGAATGTGGAAACTGTGATCCGGATGTGAAGATTAAGATTAAGGAGTGGCGAGCAAAGATGTCCTCACATAGACTGAAGTGTTGCAGTCACTGAAGTCATCAGAATATAAAGAAGAAATTACGAGAGACCTTAGTTCTTCCCTGTCACGACTGATGTTCCGTTCATGCAGGCTAGATAACCACTCTTAGTGACGTCTCTTTCTCTCATGTGGCTTTTAGAGATCAAACTGTTTGTCCAGTCCAAACTTGCCCAAAATGTTGGATTTTTTTCCTCCTCATATTGACTACCTCATTAACCCAAAGTGTTACCAGGTGATTCTGGTAGGCTCAAAAAAGATGAGGGTAACACTCAAGTGTTGTCCCCAGTTTTAGAGATTTGGGGACTTTTAGATATTGTATTTCATTTCCTTTTGAAAATTTTATATCTAGAGGAATATTACAGGCCAAAGTGTTTTTATCATTTTTGCTGTTGTCGTTAAATGGAGATCCAGCCTCAAAGTTGTCATTGTAACCAGCCTACGGGTAGTGCTGTTCATCGGTTCCTGGTTAAGAATACCAAAGGCTCTTCATAGTGGTTTACAAGATTGAAGTTAGGTCCCATGGAAAACACTTGAACTAGGTTGAATGAAAATTAAATGGGTTATTGATTTAATGGCTTGCCTAAAATACTGAAGCTAGATTTCAGGTTTATAACTTGTTTTATAAGTTATTTAGCTAGTCTGTGAAAGAGGATCATTAATACCTTCCTCACGATAATGTGTAGATTAATGAGATCCTGGATATGAAGTGCCTGGTAGGACATTTGGCATATGGTACATGCTAGAGGTATGCATAGATCAGCCATTTTCATAGACCTGCAGTGTGATTTTTCAACTAAGAAAAGTTATTGTTATGCAAGAGCTGAGCTTAACTAAGAGTATTGTAGGGAACTAAATACTTGATTGTATGCCAAGGATAGGTAAGTGTTGCCAGAGAGCTTGACCAGAATCTCATGCCTTCCATTTTATACTAGTTCAGTAACTAGAGGAGATAGTGGGTGGGACACCTCCCATTTAAGGACCAATTTCTGCCACAGCAACTGAAAGTTTTTGGTTTTAGTCCAAGAAAGCTTTTTCTTGTCAGGACAGTGGAACAATATTTAAGTATTAGTTAATACCCAGGGGCATCTGGGTGGTTCCATCAGCTGAGCTTCCGACTCTTGATTTCGACTCAGGTCATGGTCTCAGGGTTGTGAGGTCTGCCCACATCAGGCTCCTCCCCCTGCCCCTCCAAGCTCACTCTCACTCTCTCTCCATCTCTCAAAATAAATAAATAAATCTTTAAAAAAAAAAAAAAAGAGTATTAGTTAGGCACCCAAGCAGCCCAGAGTAGTCTGTAGACTTTTCTAGCAGCACAGATTGAGTTTTGACTTGCTTAGTACCTACCGTATTTTTTTCTGTGAAACACTACATTCTGATATCCAGACACACATCATCCCTCTACATTTCCACAGCCTGTGTGAGTGGTTGTTTGACCAATCCTATGGTGTCATAGACTCTAATTGTGGGACAAGATATGACAACGTATGGGTGGGTGCTGGTGAGATAAACTTATACCTTCTCAATCCCTATGGTTGCAACGGGGGAGCAAAACCATTCCACAGTAGCTCCCCTTCTAGATCTAAACCTAGTCTTTCACTCTCCCTTGGTAAACAGAAGAAGAGCCCTACTTACAGGGACTCTTACAGGGCAGACAGATCTGGTCCTGACTATTCTGTGTTCCTGTTCTTACATATGAGTCATATATATGTTGAAAGTGTGTTGTGTCCATCAGGACCCACTTGACCTGAGTTGGAATGGCAGATTTATAATGCAGAGGTTGGATAGATCTTTTACCTATGTCAGAAATTCTCGTCGTAGAACCCAGCCCTCCAAGGATTCCAGTGGATACTAGAGTTTGAGGATTACTGGTTTAAGCATTAAATGGCATTCCTGTCTATACTGCAGGTGTTGGGGCAAGGGATGCTTGTGGAAAATGGGGTGAGGAGAGTCCCATGGACAAGATAGGGGCTCAATAAACGTTTATGGCTTTCTTTTTTGGGAAGATTTACTTCTGAAAGTAGAGCTGCCAGATGAAACAGACATGTCCCATTTAAATAAAAAAGTAATTTTTTATTATCGGTATGTCTCATTTGATGTCCTGTGTTTTTATTTGCTGGACCTGGCAACTCTGTGTGACAGTAAAATTAGGTTGTGTAGAAACTTGGCAGACACCACCTTACACAAGGGATCAAGGTTAACATCACCAGTGATCAGCTGTGTTAATATTATGTGCCGCCTGATAAGATGTGGTAAGAAGGGCACTTCACCTCTGAGCTACATTTTTTTTCAAAATTAATAACCTCAGTCTGATCATTAGGGAACATCAGACAAACCCAAACTGAGAGACTCTTCAAGTGCCAAGGTCATGCAAAATAAGGAGAGACTGAGAAACTGTCCCTGATTGAAAAAAAGAATTAGGATACACGAATAATTGAAAGCAATGCGAGAGCCTTGATGAGACCTTGGAAAGAAAAAGCCACATTTGTGGAAAAACTGGCAAAATTGGAATCAAGTCTGAAGCTTAGTTAATGGTAATGTACTAACATTAATTCCTTAGTTTTAATAACTACTGTGGTTATATGTGATGCTAATAATAGGTCAAGCTGGCTAAAGGGTATATAGGAACTCCGTACTATCTTTGCAATTCTTTTATAGGTCTAAAACTCCTGTAAAATGTATGTTTTCAAATAAGCAGGTTGGGTCCACCTTAGCAGCTTTGCGAGTGCCACCTACCTTCGTTTTCTTATGGGAAAAGATATTTTACTTAATTGCTGAATTGTGTGAGAACATGCAGATAAATTATGAACACATGCAACATAGCTCTTCCAACATGATAGGGGCCAGAAATGTTGCAGTGAATTTAAAATCTGCTGTGGTCAAAGAGAGTCTTTTCCATGCGCATGTATTGTGTTGTACCTGGAGATGATGGGAATCCATATTTGCTGTTATGGCTAATTCGCCCCAGAGCTGATTGAGACAGATTTTTAAGAAGGAAGAGAGGTCAGCAGTGGGGTAGCCTTGTACAAGGATGGCTGATCAGAATGGCTTCATCGTGTCAGGAAAATTCTGTTGTGTTTCCCCTGTTTATATTATCTGCAGAGTTTGGTCTATGTGAGCCCACGAACTTAGAGGATGCAACAGCAGCTTCTCAGCCAAAAAGATTTTTCCACAGCACCAGTTTGCAGATGGTTGACCAATTTGTTCTGGAATTAGTGGTTTCAGATAAAAATCTTTTAGCAGGGCTTCTCCTTTTAGGCATTTAGAATCAGGCTGTGAGTTTAGATCATTCCCAGCCCACCCCCTACTATATCTCCTCTCTTGCCTTGCCGTGGGGATGCCTCTTAAATTGTGAAGATTCCAAACCTTAGGGACTGTGGTGGCTTCTTCCTGGGGACTGAAGCTCTCTCCACAGCAAAAGGTCTGAGGATTGCAGTTAGCTTCCCTGTGGAGGCTTAGGTTAACTTCAGCTCAGCTCAGCTCTTAGCCAGAAATGAGTGTGGCTAAATCCCAGTCAGAAGGATCTCTGTCTCATTCAAGTTTCTTTTGTCTTCACTCTCCTTTCTGTCATTCCGTGGGCCTCCTAGGCTCCATTTCTCCCAGCAGGAATCCATTTTCCTTCCTGGTATGAACTCTTGGGTTTACTAAGAAAATAATATTTAAAAGCAAACATCAGAATACTTAAATATTTTTTATACTCCTTTTTTTCACTGAACATGGCATCGTATCTGCTTCTCCTTGAGTCCAAAGACTTGATTTTATTTACTTCTCACAATTTTCTTCCAGTTTTTAGATTATAATTTATTAATATTTATATCAGATGTTTAATATTTAGTAATAATTTCAGTTATTTTTATTGTTAAGTTCTTTCTAATGTTTTACTGGTTTAAATGACAGTGGGTATTTATATTTTTAAAAATTTTACTATTAACTTTTTTCATCTTTTGAGTCATTTTCATTAGGAAAAACTCATAGTATTACTGGAATGCAAAAACTCTTAAAACTTCTGGACTTTTGATATGCATTGCTTGTCAGTTTAATTTTTACATGTCTAAAATGACCAGAAATGTCCTTTCTTATCCTAACACATGCCTACAATCTCATGGAAAGCCCACATTGAAACACCCCTCACCCAATCCATAGTTTTGAAATAAATTCTATCTACTTCTCTATTCTGTCTGTGGTCTTTCTTGCATCCAGCCAGCCAGCCAGCCAGCCAGCCAACAGTTTCTATTTTATTGGTGTTATTAGTTTTGTTCTTTGGTCTTTGGCTAGAAGTCAACTTGTACAGGAAGTTCTACTCTCTTCCCACTTTCTTTTGGGAAGAATGAGGTGGTTATTATCTCCTGGGTTTAACTGATGTCTTCTTAGCAGGCACTAGGATTTCCATTCATTTACAAAATTTATATTTTTACAGTGAACATCTAGTAGTTACTGAATAAATGAAAATAAATAAGGTTGTTTTTCACTCACTTGAAAAGATTTCCTTATTCAGTAGACATAACATGGACAAGGATCACCTGAACTTTGGTGACACAGAGAAATTTTACATAGTCATCTGAAACTCACTTTAGCTAAGTAGATCTTAGGCTTGTAATTTAATTTCTACTGGCATCGTATTTTGAGATTTGTTTTAACTCCGTTATGACGTCTAGTGTTTACTACTTTCAGGTGTTGAGAGTAAAGGCATGTTAGAATAATGGTCCATGTGTTTTTGCTTTGGGGGGAGCGTGGGAAACCTCATGTTGTTGGTGGATATTCAAAGTATGGGTGGGTGTATGTTCACATGCAGGTTTGTAAGGAAATAACTTCGTATACATATTCAAAGGTATTTGTTACCTATTCAGAGAACCCAAAATCTTCCAGAATTCACTGTTTCGCCAGTTTACACTCTTGATGATTTTTTTCAGGATAAATGTGTTGGCTATTTTAGTCAGCCATTTCTTATACAGGAACAATGAGGAATTTGAAGGAATTCGAACCACTTCTTAACAGTGCATCAACTCACCATAATATTTTACTTTTTATTTTCACAATTAACTACAAAAAGTACAGGAGTAGAAATTCACTCACTTTCTACCTTTTAATAACTGAATTACTGCCCAATCGTAGTATGAGACAAGTATATCTTAAAATAGCGGCTAATAAAAAAAAAAGAGAAAATCACACACAAGCTGTACTAACTCCAAAGTATCCTAACACTTTTATACTATTAATTGTCAAATTAAAATTTCGTTTATTATTTCATTAAGCCCTCTGAGTACATAAACTCTGCATTAGGGCATAATTGGAGCTTTTTAAAATAAAAGTTATATTTGATCCAACAAGATAAAGTCTGTTGCTATTGATTTGTCTGGGAAACAAAAAGCTCAGATCTCAGCATGAGCCAAATGAAACTTCTGGTTCCATGAGTTCAAATTAGTGTTATTAATCATATGACCTCCGGGTGTTTGAGTTGAGCTTAAAAGCAGTAACACTTTACCAAATAATTATTCGGTGAATTTTTAGCCCAAGTAACTCTAGGTTTAGTGGCTGGGCTAGAACCGGGTAGACTTGGATCCCAATCCTGGCTCTGCCATTAATGAGCTGAATGACCCTGGGAAGGGTGCAGGGTGCCTTCCCTCTTAGGCTTAGTTTCCCCATCTTACAGCAGGCTTAAAGCAGCAGTTCTACTCCTGTGTGTATACCCAAGAGAAACAAAAACATTTCTACACAAAAAACTTATGCATGAATGTTTGTAGCAGCATCATTCATAATAGCCAGATACCAATCCATTGACTGATAAATGGATAAACAAAGTGTGGCATGTATGTACAATGGAATATTATTCAACCATAAAAGAATGAAGTCCTCATGCTTGCTGCCACTTGGATTTATGTCAAATGAAGGAAGAAGCCATACCCAGAAGTTCATATATTACGTGATTTCTTTCATATGAATCTAGAACAGGCCAACCCCTAGTCAAAGAAAGCAGATATGTGACAAGGAGGTAGGACAATGGACATGATTTCTTCACTTAGAGAAGGGATATTTTTCGGGGATGATGAAAATGTTTTGAGACTAGAGAGAGAGTGGTTGCCCAACATTGTGAATCTGGTAAATGCCACTGAGCTGTATATTTTAAAATGCTTAATTGTACAGTATGGGGGTTGTACCTTGATAAAAAATAGTACAATGAGAATACCTCACCCTGAAGGTTTTTAGCATTGAATTTGGATGACGTGCGCATAGTAGGCATTCAAACAATACCCTTTCATTTCTTTATTCTGCCTTTATCACTCGTCTCTTTCCAGATGATTCCTTCATCTCTTGAATGTTAAAAGAGTGAGATAATAGCATTTTTGAATAGAGAAGTGAGTGGAAGTGTCACGGGAGGGGTGCAGATCCCAATTTCTGTGCATCTGGAATACATCAATCTAGGACAGCCCTTAAGGTGTTAATGTCTGTTAAACCACGTTGTGTACCTTGCTTAGAGTGTTTCAGGGGTCCTTAACCATCCGAGAGGGATGGGAGGGAACAGAGACAGCTGCAGTGTCTGGAGCACTTCATCTAGGGCAGGCATTTGCCAAAGAAGCAGCGAGTCGTAATTCTAATAGTTTAGCAACAGAGGATTTGCCATGGTCGGTAGGCTGTTTGTCAGTGAGGCAAGTGTTCTGCCTTTGGCTATGACTTTTATATATTCTTTCCAACAGAGGCAGAACAACAAAAGTCCCCAAACAGTACATTCACTGGTTGAAAAATAGGCGTTTCCTGAGCTGAGTGAAAGTAATTGCCTTCTGACCTATGAGGTTATCAGTTCATTTCCAGAAGCATCAAATGTGCCTCCCCTGATATTAGCATGCTGTGACTGATGGCCAGTGTATTTGCTCCTGATTTCCCACTCCCAGGGGAATTAATATTTCCACTTGATTCTAGAAATAGGTAATCTGTCATTGGCCCCTCGTATTGTTTCTCTCCAAGGCCCCCTTTCAACCTCCCCAAACAGGCTTGGGAGTTCTGCTTGCCACCAGTTTCTGACTCTTAGCACTCAGTTGTCCCCGGAAGGATGGTTTGCTGACTGCATGGGTCCTTAGAGCTGTACCGCATTGTGCTGATGCTCAGTGTAATGGCAGGTATGGAAGCGGAGCCAGAGTGGGTGGGCGCACCTCAACAGGACAGAAGACCGCAGGTAAAGATGCCATGGAGAGAAGGCTGCGATCCCAGGTGGTCTGAGTAGAGTCCAGGTAATCAGTCAGTGTTTGCCCTTGAGCACCTACTACATTGTATTGTTTGGAGAGCACTTGGTGCACTTGAAGAGGATGTGAGTTCAAGGCCAGGAGTGCTAGTTACTAACTGAATGGCCTCCGAAGTAACCAATGACTCTGGACCTCAGTTAACTGATCCGTAAGCAGGAGGTAAAAGTCTCCTCAGGGACAGTTTGAGAATTAAGTGAAAGCAGCCTGGTACCTCTCAGAAAGCAAGTGTTCCATAAGCAGACACTCGACATAACTGAATCTCTGCTTCAGAATGTGGGAGACCTTCACTGCCCTCAAGGATTCTTAGGGCAATAGGCCAGAAGTCCTGAATTGTTGCACAAGTCACGCAAGTGCTAAAGGAGGTAGGTCTGATTCTTATGTTTTTGATTTTCATGAGAGAAGGGCTCCAGCCAAAAAAGAGAATTGGAGTAACAAAGGTTTTAATACTCACCAGGTTTTTTGTTGTTGTTGTTTGTTTTTTTTTTTTTTTATCCTCCATCCTCACAATGACCCAGGATTTTACAGTATAGAATCTGTGGCTCAGGGTAGGTACTTTTCCCACCTTAGGTCTGGTCACCCTTAAAGCCCGTGGTTTTCTTACCACTCAGTACTGTTTTGGAAGGAAGCCTTTGTAGAAGGAGTAGAATTTGAGTTGGACCTTGAAGAATGATCAGACTTGGATAGATCGTGAGTCTCTCTTGAGTAACCATAATTGGATGGACCATCCTCCAGGCAAGGAGGAGCAGTTGGGACAGAGGCAAAGAAGAGGAGAGTTACATTGGCCAACATAAGGAAACACAGTCCGAGTGGAATGGGAGGAAATAATGAGCCCTCACAACCCAAGTCTTCAGTCTTTAAATCTGTTCTGAGCATTTTCCCCAGCTGACCACAGCATGTTGCCAGCATCATCCTGTCCCTTTTCGTGTGATTACAGTCTTTCCATGGAGAGGCTACGTTAGCATCCACTAAAGGAACATTGGGCATTTCTGAACATTAGAAGTAGCCGAATTCTAAGTGCTTTAATCAGGCAGTCTGAGGATTGTGCTCAATGAGAGTCTGAATGATTTGAGGCACTTCTGTGTCCCCCTATGCTGAGAACAGATGTTTCAAGGGAAACTAGAAATCGAACTGTGCTTATGTAACCCTTCTGGCTCCAGCAGACCTGCCTGTACCCGGCTTTGAGAATGTTGTCCTGCATTTTGAGGCCAATATACATCAGTAACGATGACCATGGCGTGTGATCTGCTTGATGATCCAAGCACTTTGAGAGCCTTTCAAAGACTCCAAGTTTGTGTGTTGCTGGGCAGAGCGAGCTCGAACAGAAGTCTTCACTGGGCCCCTAAGAGCTGTGGATTGCCCCTAGTGAGCCTGTCTCTTAAAGACCTAGTGAGCCCATGTTTTAATTTAAAGCTTTAAGTAAATTCTTGATTTTGAAGAGCCCCTTGATTTGAGTAAAACATAGCAAGGTAAGCTCCTTGCTTAGTCTCAGCAGTAAGATTAATTTTTCACATATGAGAATAATATCTTTACCCATTTCCAAACAGAATTATGGCTTTTGAAAATACAGGTACTAAAGTTCAAGAAGGATTTAGTTTTTCTCAATTTGATCAAATATTCTGATTTCTCTGAGTGCCAAACATTTTAATTTAGTTCTTCTTTCTCTTAGGCAAGCTTTTCTAATTTTGAAAATGAGAAGACACTTAATTTACGTTTTCTCCTTCACTGGAAGAGTCTACCAATCATGCTATTTAAATTCTAAATCCTTTCTTTAAGGAACTTCAGAGTCAAGAGGAAATTAAAAGATTTTAATCCATTTTCTGATTTTGCCCATCATAAAAGAAAGAGATGCCTATATTAGACAAGAGAGATATAAAGCCTTAGGAAAATTTACACACATTTTATTTCCAAACCTCAGGAAACCTGATTCTGGGGGTTTCCTCCCATTTCTCACCTATAATCTATAACAATGTAACTCCTGTTCCATAAATCCTGCTCAAACCACTGTAGCCCATCATGATCCCTCTGTTCCTCTAAATCTGAATTTACATAAATGTCTCCCCGACCTGTCATTTCCCAAACCAAATAGCATAGGTTGTCTAAACTAGCACTTCTCAAGCTATCTGTAGTGAAGGGCTAGTTCCTCCGCCTTCTAGTTTATTGCAGACAGATGCTTTTGTTTAAAAAAGAACACAAAAATGAATTGGAAAAAAATGAAATAATACAAAAAGACATACAAAATACAAAACCACATTCATTATGAAATTTTACAGACAAGACTTCATTTTGGAGGGGATGCACCCCATTTTCAAAGTGCTTTAAGTTTCTAAATAGTACTCTCAATTTCTATACTTGTCTCAAACCAGTAACAAGTTTGCATATCATCTCTAGCCAGGGGACTGTACTTTGAGTAGCATTCAATATTATGTGCAGTGCCTCATTTTTGCAAGTGTTACTTTGCAAACATAAAATAGAGAAATATGAAACTATTCCACTTAAAATAGCATCAAAGGATAATACTTAGAATAAATTTAAACAAGATAATATATGTCCCGTATACTGGGAATTATAAAAAATGGTTTTGAAATAAGATATCCTATATTCATGGATCAGAAGATAGAATATTATTAAGATAGCAATACTCCCTAAATCTATAGATTCAGTGCAATCCATCAAATTCCAACTAATTTTTTTTTTCACAGAAATGGACACATTGATCCTAAAATTCACATGGAACTGTAAGGGACATAGCCAGAACATTCTTGGGAAAAAAAGAACAAATTTGGAAGACTAAGACTTCCAATTTTAAAACTTGTTATATGGGCATCTGGCTCACTCAGTTGGTTAAGCATCCTGATCTTGGTTTCAGCTCAGATCATGATCTCAGGGTTGTAAGATCAAGCCCCGAGTGGGGCTCCATGCTCAGTAAGGAGTCTGCTTAAGATTCTCTCTCCGTCTCCCTCTGCCCCTCCCTTCATTTATTCATGCTCTGTTTCTCTCTTTCTAAAATAATGAGAGACATACAGAGAGAGAGGCAGAGACATAGGCAGAGGGAGAAACAGGCTCCCTGTGGGGAGCCTGATGCAGAACTCGATCCCAGGATCATGACCTGAGCCAAAGGCACACACAGGTACCCCAGCATAAAATCTTTTTTTTTTAAATTAAAATTAAAATTTTTTTTTAAAGCCTGTACAAATCTGAGGTAATCAAAACAGGGTGATCCTGGCATATAAACCAATGAAATAGAGTTGAGGGTCCAGAAATAAATTTTACATGCGTGGTCAATTGATTTGCAGCAAGGTGCCAAAGAGAATTTGGTGAAGAGACGATAGTCTGAACAAGTGTTTCTGGGGTAACTGGACAGCCACATGCAAGGGAATGGAGTTGGACCTTTACCTTATGCTACATATAAAAAAATTAGTTGAAAATGGATCAACACTTAGATGTAATAAATAAAACTATAAAACTCTTAGAAAGGAGGATAGGCATAAATCTTATGACGTAGGATCAGGCAATGGTTTCTTAAATATGACACCAAAAGGACAAGCAACAGAAGGTAAAAATTGGTAACACTTGATGAAAAAGGACCCAAAGTTTAAGATAATTTTTGCAAATTATATGTCTCCTTAGGACCTGGTATCCAAAATATATAAGAACTCCTACTGCTCAACAACAAAAGACAACCAAATAAATCAAATGGGCAAAGGATACAAAGAGACATTCCTCCGAAGAAGATACACAAATGAGCACTGTGAAAAGATGCTCAATATCCACTAGGGAAGAAAACCACTTCACACTTACTAGGTTAATGCTCTGCTGCTGTCGGCAACAAATGGAAAATAACAACTGTTAAAGAGGATATGGAGTAATTGGAACCCTTACACATTGCTGGGAGAATGGGAAGTGGTCTAACCTCTGTGGGAGGGTTTGGCCATACCCTGAAAGTTAAACACAGAGTTCCCATTTGACCCAGTAGTTCCACTCCTAGGTATGTATGTAAGAGAATTGAAAATGTGTTCACACAAAAACTTGAATGTGAATATTCACAGCAGTATCATTCATAATAGCAAAGAAATAGAAACAAACCCAATGTCCATCAACTAATGATGGATAAACAAATGGTGAAATATCCATACAATGAAATACTACCCAGCTAGTAATTCCTAGGAAAAGGAATGAGGTACTTCTGCATGCTACTTCAAAACATTATGCTCAAAGAAAGAAACTGTACATGAGATGTCACATAACCTAGGATTCCACTTATATGAAATGTCCAGAAAGTAAATAAGTGGTTACCACAGATTGGGACAATCTGCTAACAGATATGGGGCTTCTTGTTGGGGTCATGGAAATGTTCTGGAATGAGTCTCGATGATTTCACAAAACTTCTGAATGGTGCTTTTTAAAATATGAATTTTTATTCATGGAAAAATATTTTTTAAAGATTTATTTATTAACTCATGAGAGACACAGAGAGAAAGAGAGGCAGAGACACAGGCAGAGGGAGAAGCAGGCTCCATGCAGTGAGCCCGATGCAGGACTTGATCCTGGATCCTGGGATCGCGCCCTGAGCCAAAGGCAGGCACTCAACCACTGAGCCACCCAGGCATCCTGGAAAAATAGTTTTAAATGAGCATGAATGAACATTAACTTACTTTTATTTATTTTTTATTTTTTTATTTTTTTACTTAATTATGATAGTCACACACAGAGAGAGAGAGGCAGAGACACAGGCAGAGGGAGAAGCAGGCTCCATGCACCGGGAGCCTGACGTGGGATTCGATCCCGGGTCTCCAGGATCGCGCCCTGGGCCAAAGGCAGGCGCCAAACCGCTGCGCCACCCAGGGATCCCTTAACTTACTTTTAATACAAAATTTTATTGTTAAGCTGTTTTGTTAACCTGACAACTGACATCTGTTTTATAAAAAGGCTACAGGATATTGTTCTTGCTTGTATAATCTTAAAACAGCAAGTTGCATTTCCTATTGTCCCCTCTCAACCCATACCTCCAACTAAATATATAATAATGGCGATGGGCAAAAATCTTTAGTCTTCATGATACTGGAAAAGTAATTTTACAATTTATTTATGGTTTTGTAGGGTTTTTTTCTTCCCTCTAACAAATTTTGAAAGTAACTTGGTGGAGCCTCAGTAACCAGATTATTTATTGTCCAAATAGGACATTTTTGAACATGGCACTAACCATATGGGATGCTGGCACAACCAGCATAAACCAGACTGTCTTGGGCCAGCCAGGACATATGGCCACCTAAGCAGAGGTGACATTAAATTCCAAGCACAGACTTATGGCTGGATACTCAACAGAAAATACTTGGGGTGGGTGTGAGAACTGCTTCCAAATAATAGCTGTGCTGCAGGTGGTGGTGGTTAGCTGTGAGGCGTCTTCCCTCTGAAGCAGAAAGGACTGGCTCCAGTGGGCGCCGCTGTCATCCCAGCTCACTGGGGCCAGGATTTCAGTGGAGGAGGGGGAGGGTGGGGATCTGCCTTGTAGATAGATGCCTGTTTGGGGTCTCTTCCTGAGATTATCACCTCCTCTCCTGTTTTGCATCTAAATAAAGACTTCAGATCTGCCGGGGCTGCTGTGCTAACATTATCAGCAGGTGTATGTGAGTGAGAACAGCCATGGGGTCAGGTCAAATGGCAAGTTTGAACTCTGGCTGTGGATGTTGGCAGTCCTGGGCCATTCAGACACAAGCAGAATGGGCAGGTATCAAAGAATCCATCTTTAAGCTCTGTTCTGATCTGCATTGGCCTGAAGACATTTGGGGATATTTAATTTGATTCCTCGTTGTTTCAAAGGAGAAAGCTGAAGCTCAGAAATGGTTCGGGTTTCTCTATCAAACACCACCTCTTCTGGGGTAGGAATTGTTTCCTATCTATTCAGCTTCCATTTTCTGGGGATGGGAATTTGGAGGGGGGGTGGGGGGGGCTCTTGAAAGAGGTTTGTGGAAGTGCTGGGTGAGAATTCAGAGGCTCCAAGGCATTCTTCCTGCAGGGGTGTTGCTGTGCCATCTGCTGGCTGGGAGGTGGGGGGTGTGTATGGAGGGAGCACGGGGGTGCTGCGTGCTGAGTGTTCTGCTGCCCATCCTGCCAGCACCTGCCCTGCCCTGGCCCAGCCCACTGACCCCCAGCTACAACTCAGCAATCTCACTAGGGAAATGGTGACCTGCTGTCTGCCTCCCTGGGCTAGCTTGTGGATTAATTGCTTCATGTTCAGAAGTATTTTAAAGGAGTGGTTACCTGAGCCCTTCTAACATATGTCATCCCTCAGGCCTGGGCCCTGCTTTAGGTGGGGAGAAGAAGTGGGGTGGGTTTTGTGGGATCCAAGGCCCGCAGCCCCAGAAAACCTCCCAGATGGCCGATCCTCCTCACTGAGGATGTGGGTACACGAGTGCGTTTATCTGTGGTGTTGGCCGCCGTAAAGTAACAGGGGACACATCCCAGACACATGAGAATCAGGGAGGCGAGCTACGGATGTCACCATTTTCTGTGCCTCATTTTGCACCGGATCAGTTCTTTTATGCCCATTCACTCTTGTAACCCTCGGAGTCCTCAGATATGTGCGTGGACGAGCATGAGCGAGCTCCCAGATGGGGTGGGGGTTTCAGCAGAGGCAGCCCAGATTCCACACAAAAGCAAACCCCGTGCCCAGGGTACGATCCCACATGTGTATTTCAAAGCCTTTCATAATGAGCTGTGGGGGTCAGCTTTTCTTACTGTCTTTGGAGTTTGGCAAACCAGCAAAGGACTCCCTCCAGAAGGTCTGTAAGAACCTGTTTGACAAAAATCCAGGAAGATGTCCTGCTGGTGGCAGGACTTACAAAGCCTGGGAAGGCACTTGGCAGGCCGTGGCGACTTAGGAACAGGAATCCAGTGTTTGGTTTGCCCGATTTCTGTCTTCAGACCTCACTGGTGAACTCTGCCTGTCTTTGCACTCTGTGGCATGATAGATTGGAATTTGCTTTATCACTGCAGTAGCTTCCAAGGGGCCTCCCCAGGGCATCTGCACTGTCCTGCCTTGTCCCCTTCTTCCCTCTGCTTTCCCGCCAGAGTGACCTCCTCACACCCCTCTTCTGACTAAGCCTGGGAGTCCTCCCACCTGCCCTCATTCCCCTTCAGGCTCTCTGCAGCCTGGCTCTGGCCCACCTTTCTGGCCTTCTGTCTCCAGGCTCCTTCTTGCTTACCAAGTCCAGCCAGACGTGCAAGCCTTTCCCATCCTCTTAATGCCTAGGATAGCCACCCACTTTTCACTGGCTGAGTCCTGGCGAATCTCAAACTAGCTCCAAGCTTCTCCTCCTCCAAGAAACTGTCAGATGCCTTGACCCCCTGACCCCCAGACTAGGAGTGGAGATTGTCCTATGGTAAGACCTTGCCCTGGCATTTAAGTTACATAGTGCTGCCCCTAATCTATAGGCTCCACGGGGGCCTTGTTTGGGATTTCTCTCTACCCATCACCTGAACAGAGCCTGGAACAGAGAAGAGAGACTCAGTACGTGTGGCACAAATGAAGGCTTTCAGAGGGCTGAGCCCCAGAATATCTTTCTCTGTATTTTGACTCTTATGGGGACTGAGAACTTGAGAGTCACCAAAGTAAAGCACAGAGTGAATAACATCCTTGCTATCCAAGAGGGTAATAGATTTTCCTTAGTAAGGCATAGAGCTCTAGGCCAGAATCACCTGGTGACTGTAAAGGGAAGAGGTATGTGAGGCAGAGATTTCCCCCAATTTATAGACCAGGAACTTGAGAGGTACAGCACCCTGATTATAAGGAGCTGGCCAGGCTGGCAAAGGGAGATGCTTGGGGGTTCAGGTACAGGGACAGTCTCTGTACTTCCTACCACACCTCCCTTAATAGCCTGGAAGGAGGTGAAATAACCCAAGCTCATTATAGGATTCAGGAGGTGACTAATGGCGAATCCATGCTTCCTTACAGGGGCCAGCTCCATGGGGGCCAGGGTGGAAGCTGGAGCACTGGTCCTCCCACGTCGTGCAGACTTCCTTCCAAAGGGTCTTCATCTGGGTAACTTTCCCCTAGGACTCAAGGAGCAGCTATCAGGGATAGCTAAATGAAATCCATTTTAAAAGAAGTTTGAAATGCAATGTCTTGCAACACTCGTACGGAATGCTAAAAATAAGTCCCCATGTAAGATGACCCCTATCAGCTAATTGTCGATAGGGATCCCATGCAGAAGAGTCTCACATCTCCAATGTGGAGTTACAGAAGGGAGAGGTTGCGGGAAGCTGGATTGAGCTGCTGGCGGTTCCCAGGCCCTCGGAGCCAAGGTGACTTTTCTCTTTGTTCTTCGCGAGGCCCAACCCTGGCAGCATCACCTCCTCCCTGGGCCTGGCTACAAGGGTCTTGAGGGCAACTTCTGTTGTAAGCAGAATAATGTTAACAGCTGGGACGTGCCAGTCTGTCAGAGGTCACTGCTGTTACAAGTTTCAGAGTGAACATTTTTAGTAGAAGGTGAGACAGGAGAACTGCAGGCTACGCTTTGAGGCTGCAGACTTGAAAAATCAGAGCATTTTCAGAGCAGCGGGCTAAGGCTGCCCAGCCACCCTGTTCGTACCTCATAGGCCCTGGAAGTTCAGACAGAGCCTGCTCTAAGGGAAATTGGACAGGTGGTAGGGAAAAGTCAGTGGACCCTGAAAAACGGGAGACAGAAGCTTTAATCTTGCTCTTCTACCAATGAGCTGGGTCACCTTAGACAAGTAACGTAACCTCTCTGGCCTGCACCACCTGTAGACTGGGGTTCTCATAGATCTTGTTTTGCCGTTCAGTGAACCTATGAATCCAGAATCTTCTGGAATCTTCCATATTCCTTTGCATGACTCTCTCGACCTCTTCTTTGATGTCCCCACCCACTGAGACATAGAGGGCTTTAATTTGTGTCCTCCCATGCCCAGCTGCCCAGAGTGCCTCCCTTTTCATCCTAATCCCAGATTTCCCGTGAGTCATGGGATGATTTAGCAAAGCTGCCTGTTTTTGATGCTTCTTCATCAATTAAAACAAGTCCTCATCTATTATCTGAAGAGAGACAGAGGTAATGGAGTGCATGCTGGTCAGCTGTGTCGGGACATCCTCAGATCAGAAAATAATACCGGAACAACAATAGCAGCAGCTACGAGGAGGATTCATTCAGTGCCCGGCTCTGTGCCGAGGGGATTAACGTGGCTTACTGCATGTAAATCTCCCACCAAAACACTACAAGGTAAATAATAATATTCTTCTCATGATGAGGAAACTGAGTTTAGAGAGGTTAAATGATTTCCCTGGAGTCCCACACCCAGTAAGCGTTGGAGCAGTGTTTAAATCCAGACTCAACACTGTGAAGCACAGTGTTTCCCCTGAAGACTACCTAGAGGAATGCTGGACTTTGATTTTAAAGCAGCAAGACCGAACACACACATACATACACACGCATGCGCACACACACACACACACACACACACACACAGCTAGACTCCAACCCACAGGAGAATTTATGCACACGAGTGAGCTCCAGACTTCAACACCATCGCCTTATAAGTTCGGTTTATGTGCTGCTTCCAGCAACATCACGCATGTGAGGTGAGGGCTCCTCGTTTCCCCTTCACGCACTACACACACGTACAGTACTTTTATCTCATGTCTCTAGTCTACATTTGACTCTGTTATTATCTTTGTTTTATCTTCCCATGGCATTCCATGTGCTCAGATAGCTTTTCACCGGTCTGGGCTCCAAGTGGTCTTTGGCCCTTTCCAAGATGCAAATCCAATATGCCCTTAAAGAAAAGATTTGTGACCATTCAGCCATTCCAACTGGCTCTCGGTTTCCCCACCATTTCAGGGGCTCACTAAATGTTTTAGCCATGGAACCTTTTGATTTCTGCTGGAATTTCTTAGAGTAGCCCAACTTGGAAGGCAGATAAAAGTAGAGCTTCTGTGTTTGAAGCATAAACTGAGGCGTGACCCTCTTCCACTCTTCTCCTCCTTGGCCTAAAGGGTACTACCAAGGAAGCTTTGAGTTCCAGGGGACCCGGTTTGAAAACCACTGCCCCGGCCCAGGCTGCCCGGTGACAGGAGGAGCAGTGTCAGGAGCCATGTGCCCTCTTGCTGGTCCAGGGGCAGCAAGGCCTGTCTGTGAACTGAAGGAATATATTGGTGTCTCCTTAATGTTCTCACTGGCTTCAGGGAAGGCGAACCTGACTCCTAGGTGGACACCTCCTTGGAGTCTTTAATCCACCATTCATATTTGTAGAAGAGCTTTAAGAGGTTTGCAGAAATGCTTTAAGGAAGGAAGAAGAGGGAGCTTGGTGGCTATAAATAGAAAGGCTAGTTCTGAGGTCAAGAATGATAAAAGAGGAGAGAAAAAATTTAAGGGCTGCAATGGAATGAGGAAAGAATCATAAAGATATTAAGAAAAAGCGTACAAAGTGGGGATTTCCAGCAGAAAGCAAAAAGCACAGTGTGTCTGAATCCCAGACTGAATGCTGGACGTCTGATGTGTCCAGCCTCCCACTGCAGTTAGGGGCACGCGGACCCGGGAGGGATCCCCGCTCCGTGCCAGGTCCTGGGGCTGCCAGCAAGGATCCCTCTCTTAACGAGCTCACTGTCTAGTAGGGGACTTACTCAAAAACTCGAAATCCAAAAGGAGATCCGGAATAGCAGTAAGGGAGATACGAATGGAGGTGAAGGGAGGTCAGAGGAGGGGTCCTCTGTGAAAATACCCAAGCCCCAGTGAGCTTCCTCTCATGCGTGGTATTCCTTTCAATGCTGAAGTATGAACTTTGGGTGAAATTTTGGCTCTTCAAATTATATCTTACCAAACTTATTTTGACTCCTTCATCCTAACTTCATTGTCCACCCCTTCCCCCGCCCAAAGAAAGAAATGGCTTGTTTCTACCCTCAGAAGAGGTGTAAAGTCATAATCCTGTTTCTTCCAACATGAGTCAGTTGGACCCTTGCTCTCAGTGGTGATTGCAGGTGGCTCAGGAATTATTCTGTCCTCCTGACTGAATTTCACTGGAGCAGAGCAAGGCCCTTCCACTTCTTGCCTAATTGCTCTCAAGTCGCTTTCACTTAAAAGCATTATCTAGTACCTCAAACCAACATGGAGGGCAAAAAAAATCTCTGACCATCAAGGGGAAATTAAAGAATACCTCAGTTTGTTTGGAGGACCCCAGCCAATCACTGGTGCGCTGGGAGAAGCCATCGTTACCAGACGAATGTCATAAAGCTCAGGGGGGAGCGTGGAGGGCTGTTGGATCTAATCCTGTGATTTACTCATTTTCGCAGCAGCCCAATTCTGGGGAAGGCATTCCAAACTGAGTTCCGATTTCTTTTGTGAACTGGAACTTTACCAGTGGAACTTGAAACTGTGAACTTTACCAGTGGAACTTGAAACAATGTCTAACCTAGGCCAGCGGCTGGCGGCACCTTCGCTCTTGGCTTTGGACGTGAGGCAAGGCTGTGTCACACTGTCTACTCCCAGGGCCTAGGACAGCGCCTGGCACACAGTAGGGACCCACCAGATGCTACCTGTGAAAACTGGACTGTTTATGACAAAGGCAGGGCAATGGGAGGGCACAGGCTGTGTTCATGAGGAAGAGAGATACCTAACACTTAGCAAGCATTTACTGAGGGCCGGTAGTACCATGCTCAGTACTTTGTTTTCTTCTCCTTTGACCTTCTGCAGATCTCCAGGAGCTGTTTCCCAGGCGGGAAACAGATAAACAATGCCTTAGTTTGTGAGGGCCACCATAAAAGGTGCCACAGACTGGATCACTTACCACATACTTATTTCTCACAGTTCTAGAGGCTGAGAAGTCCAAGAGATCAAGGTGCCAGCAGGATGGGTTTTATCCTGAGGCCTCTTCTTTTGCCTGGTAGATGGTGACCATCTTGCTTTGTGCTCCCATGACTTCTTTGTGCATGCTCTTGGAGGATGGAGAGATCTGGTGTCTCTTCTCAACAGGACAGCATCCTCAGGATCAGGGCCTCCATCCCCCTGGGACTACATTTCATTTTACTTCTCTAGAAGCTCCCTGTGTAAACACAGCCATGCTAGGGGTTAAAGCCCCAGTATACAAGTTTTGGGGTAGGGAGGCACAAACATTCAGTTCATAACATGTAACCGGCTCAAGTATGCACAGCTAGGAAATGTTGGAACAGGAATCTGAACCCCCTTACCGAGAAGCCTCTTCTTTTCCACTTCAAGGCATCATTTCCATGACATGTGGAGTTTCAGTCTAGTGTTGTTGGAGATGAGAATGAGGAGGGAGTCTTGACTTGGAGGAACCCTAAAAATGGAATCTTGTGCCACCTCATCTATACTCTGCCCACCACCCATACTGAAAACCATGCAGTTCCCTGAGCCTTCTGCTCAGTGACTCACTGAATATGATGCTTTGCTCTGCCTTACAGAAGGGGTCCTCAAACTCAACTGGCCGTTAGAGCCACCTAGCCGACTTTAGAGAAACCAAGAGTCCGATCCATGCTGAAGGGCTCCTACGAGCCTCAAACACACCATGAGAGTGACAGATTATACGCTAGGGGTTCAATGAACAAAATAAGATAGGTTGACTTCATACTTATATAAATTACCTAGTGTGAATAGATCAAAAGTCTGAGATAAATGGGATATTTATCTGAATTTCAAGCACCTTTCCAAACAGGACTTATAAAATGCAAAAGGAAAATGAGTGAATTTACAGTGGAGAAGAAGCCTGCCAGTCACCACCTTAATCGAGTGACCAAAGCAGACATCATCAGTATTGGGACAAATAGAAACCATGTGCCATTTCACAGGTGACAATAAGAAGGCACCGGGCACTGCTGTGGCAGCCCTATCAAAGATGCATAACCTGAATCTCATCATGATGAAATCAGATGAACCAAAACTGAGCAACATCTCCACAGAGTTACTGGCTTATCCTCTTCAAAAGTGTCAAAGTCATGAAAGCTAGGGGTAAGCTAAGAAAGCTTTCCAGAATCAAGGCAGCTAAAGACACATGACAACTAAAAGTGATTTGTAATTTTGAACTAGAGCCTCTTACTATTAAAAAAACAACACGATCTAACATTTGGCAAAACTTGAACAATCATAAGGTATCAATATTGATTTCCTGATTTTAATGGTTGCATGGTAATTATGTGGAAGAAGCTTCTTGTTTGGGAGAAAACCCCCTCTGCAAAGGGAGTGATGGGACACCTAGTTAAATGACTTCCAAATGGTTCGGTTTAAAAAAAAATGTTATTTATACTGTAACTTTTCTGTAAGTTTGAAATTCTTAAAATACACACAAAATATGTCGTGTCCAGTTTGTGCATCAAACCAATTAAAACAGAATCTTCAAGGAGGAGACCAAGGGTTCAGTCAGTAGCTGTGGAAATTCCCAGGTGATTCCACTGTGAGCCTGGGCTGAGATTCTCAAAATATGATCCCCAAACCGGTGGAGTTAGAATCAGTGGGATACTTGTTAGAAGGACAGGTTCTCTGGCCCTACTCTAGAACTCTTGAATCAGAAAATCTGAGGATAGGGCCCAGCAATCTGTATTTTAACAAGCCTTCCAACCGGTTTTGGTTCATGCTTCAGAACCATTCATCTAGAAATTTCCTCATGTTTCTCTCCACTTTTGCTCCCAGTTATCCTTCCAGAGTCCATTCAGACCCCCTTCAGACCCATCTCTGCAGCTACCTCCCTATCTTAGTGTAGTCTCAGGGTTTTGAAATGACCTACTTACACATTGGGTCACCCCCACCAGAGCTGGTCCAAGTGTTTTCAGCCAGTACGCAGCACAGAGTGGGCACGGATGCATACCTGTCTAATTAATGCTTATCAGATGAATGGAGGGACATTCAGTGGTGTCCCCTATGCCACATTTACTTCCATTTGCATGCCCTTTAGAGGCACGCAGTGATGCGTCTCAAGTCGTTCTGTGATGGGAATAGGATAAGGGGCTCTATGGAAGCAGAGAAGATGACAAACATTTGAAACCACATTCAGAAGTACCCCCACCCTTAGGGGAGTTGGTTCTGAAACCTTTTACTAAAAGGTGCCTGCGAACTGCTGGGCTCTCTAATTAAACCAGATGGACTGGATGATAGCTGATTAGATTCCTGACTTACCGATCCTCCTTCTATTTACTCACATAAATACGTTGATGAGCCAGAAACCATCTCATTCAGGGAAAGCACCTCGCTGAATATTTTTAGAAAATTAAACTTTTATGGATGACCCAGTCTGTGAGCAGCTAAAATGCCAAAGCCTGTTTCCTATAGCACTCAGATGGTTGAGCTTTCAGCAGGGGAACCATGAACGAGTTTGTTTCCACAAACGTATGCCAAAACAACAGCAACAACAAATTACAGACCCATCAGTCATCTTGGATGAAGAGAGCAGCATGTCACAGAAACCGACACAACCAGGGACTTGGGCGTTTCTTTGCTGGAACTGCTGCTGCCTCTCCTAGCTCTGTTTGGTAGCATCACATTTGTTGATGCTGACTCCCGATCCACTTGGCTATCTTGATTGGTAGCATTTGGGGGTGCGGTTGACGAAGTGAATACTAAAAAGGACACACACTACTTTGAAACATACATTTATAAACACATGTAAATACAGCTACATCTCCATGCATAAATACATATGCATTTGTGTATCAATAATTATTTGTCACACTCTTTGAAAAAATCTACTCCAGAGAGAGTTACTCAAGTAGCAAGGATCTTAAGCAACCGTGGGATTGAGAGAGTCTTTACTTCAGGTCCTGCCACTGATTTGAATCCATATCCATGCCCTGTAGAAGATATGGAGGTGGCCCAGATCGAACCCAAGGAAGATCATTTTGTGAACTGCATTGCTTTAGGATATTTCCAAGACAGTTCTGCTGAGACAACAGAAGAATGAGTAGAACATTCTAAAGGTATGCCACGAGATGCATGGCCTTGCAGAAATATCACTGCACTTGAGAGAGGACAAATCTCAGTCCCAAGTGCTGACATTGGCTCTGACCCATGAAAATTGGTGCTGGTCTTCCTTAGCTGAACTGTATAATCAGAATTCTGTTCAATCACATTCAAAGAGTATTTTTGACTGTCTGATGGATTGCTAGCGGGTGTTTACTTCCATGACTGATGCAACATATTTAGAACATATCAGGTTTACCAAAAATATAGAAGCATCCCCTCTTGAAGTAAAAACCAAGATCAGATTGTTCTCTAAAGGCATGGCAGGTCTCTGGAAGGTCAGATGGATATAATCCCAGTGTGTAACTTTCTGCTCATTTATTTATTAATCTAGTATTCAATACATTCCTACCATGTGCCAGATGTTATTCTAGGAGTAAATAGTGGTTAATAAGACAGACATAATATCTTCTTTCATGGAACTTAAATTTTGTGTTCACCATTAAGTTTGGTGAAAATAGAAGTGAATGGGATAGGTAGAACTTGCAGAGTAGCTGGGAATAAGACTCATCTTCCAGAAAGCCATCTCCACCGAATATTGTTATAGAATGAATTGTGTACCCTCAAAAATCCATCATCCTCAGTACTTCCAAGTGACACCTTATCCGGAGATAGGCTCTGTAAAGAGATAATGAAGTTTAAAATGAGGTGATTAGAATAGGCCCTAATCCAACATGACTAGTGTCCTTATAAGAAGAAAACCAGCAGGTCTCTTTGCAAATAGCTTCATCAGTGTGAAAGAGGCTTCCACCCTCTTCAGAGAACACATTCCCCTTGATGTCATGTTTATTGATTTATTTTGTTTTTCAACAAAGCAAAATGGCTTCAGGTTGGGCTGGTTCTTTCTTCTGTCCAGATATGTTGAGTTCTTCCATTGTAAGACTCTCTTTGTCCTTTGTAGTTAGAGACTTGGATATTTCCTTGATATTGGGATTTAGAGCTGAGGCCCAAGGGTCAGAAATCATCCCTAATTCTGCATTTTGATTGTGTCCAACCACCAATGGCCCTGAGGACATCAGGACACATACTAGGCAAGAGAAGCAATAGAATTGAGAAGAGGGTGATGCTTTTCAGTGTTGTCCTATTACTGGTATGCTCAGTGATAGTGTGTTGACAGTTAAGCTGTGGAGGAAGACTGGGGCTTGAGCTCAGAGACTTGAAGTCAAACATTAAAAACACTTATGTATGATATGGTACAGTCCTGGTGCTCAGAAGGCATAGAAATGGCCATGATAGCTGAGGTCCCTGCATTGGTCCTGCCAGCCCAGAAAGCTGTCTTCATGGAGGGCTCTAAAATGTTGTGGAAGGGGCTGATGACCTTAGCACTAGGTGGAAGTCCATTGTCCCTCACCACATAATGCCACAGCTCCTATTCCTTCTGTGTTTTGAACCTCTGTCCCACTGGTCCCCAGAAAGACCTGCCCAAAGGTAGGTGGAGTTACTCCAGCCTCTGAAAGGGATGCATGCTGGTAGGAGCAAAGGGGCCTGTCACCACTTACTCCCGTGCAACATTGGCTCATCACCTGTCAATCTCTCCTCGGGTGGAAGACACTCACTGACAGGGACCATCCTGTAGTTGTCTCAGTATTCTCAGAACCTATTCTATGCTTACTTTATAGCTGGCACTTAGTTAATGCTGGCTACAGGGAGAAAAGGAAGAAAAGAAACATTATTTTTGGTCTGAGCAACACCCCTATGTGGCATAATGTGGCATAGTTCAGTGTAATTTATGTAACTTATGGATTCCAAGAATCTCAAATAGGATCTCTCTCTACCCCCGGCCCCCTTGAAACTGCTTCACCCAGAATGTGACTCTGGTGTGCTTCTGAAGCCAGTCCTCCCGGCTGCCACTTGTAGGCCACCAACATCTGGGGTGGCCCTTGCAGCTAGGGCTGCAGTGCCTGGAGACAGAGACCAGTGCTCTACCCCAGTTTCCCCTGGTCCTTTGGGAGTTTGTCTGGCAGAGTGCTCAGGCCACTGTATTCTCCACCAGCAGGACACTCACTGCACCCCAGCTCCTGCTGGGTGCACGTGCTTTCACTTGCCAGGAGGCAGCTGCCTTCCTTACACTTCATGGGCCCCAGAAGTCTGTACTAGTTCCCTTTTTCTCCTTTCAGACATAGGTATGAGGTCACAGTGTATGGGACTGAGTAAAAACGTAGTAAAAGTAAAAACTCTCTCCCCTCTGACCCTGACCCTCATCCTTAATACTCTGGCTATCTACGCCCAATCCCTTGGGTTGGGGGCTTTCCCTGGAAGCTCCACAGAGCCTCCTGCAATCAGAAAGCCTCCTCACCCCACCCTCCACCAGCCAAACCTGAATCCCAGGGTGAGTTCCAGTTAGGCTTCCTACGCTGGCTAGCCCAAGGGTATCCTCCTTGGCTAGAGGCCACACCTCATCTTACCCAGATAGGCATATTAAGGTTTTAGTTACCAAAAATAATCCATATGGCTCCAGAAAGGCTTCAGCAGAGCATGAAAGCTCTACGGGGGTGGGAGTCAGATGGACTTCTGTTTCAAACCAGACTGTACCACTTACTAGCTGTGTGACTGTAGACAAGTTACTAAGACTTCATGGGCTACGTTAAATGGGATAATTCCTATTTCACGAGACTCTAAGAAGTTTACAGGAGTGGAGATACGAAATGACGGAAGGGCATTTCTGGCAAATAGTAGGTACTGAATCTACCTTGCTTTTCCTGTCTTCCTCTTCCCTTAAGTTAAGAGTAAGGAATAGCTCGATATAAATCTTTGACTTTAAACCACCCACTGGTGAACCTCCCCTTGAATATCCTAGCAGGAGAGCCCCATCAAGGGATCCCTGTCCCTGCAGTTGGAATGCATAAGTATCTGAGCTGCTTCATACTAACCAGGGCTGAAATCCACAACTGCCCACCGAGCCTCCCAGGATGTGCTTGCGGAGCTAACTGGGCCATTCCTGCTGAGTTCTGTAGCATTCGGTAGAAGTCTTTCATTACGATGCTCAGAAAGGGCTTCAGACGAAGCTGAGGGAGGTACCAGAGGCAAAGTGAGCTGAGCAGGGAGCAGAGGAATGGAAGGGAAACCTCACACATAAGTACAACCTCTTTGCCAAGAGGGCCACAAACCAGAGGAGGCCAACTTCCTTTCCAGCACCTCCCAGAAGTGGTTCGTTGCTCTAGGTCTAAGGGAAATTAACGTCAACCTCTTTAGGTCTCTTCCAAGCTTGGCAGTTTTCAACCATTTGCTCCCACTGCCTCCCTTCTCCATTCCTCATCCCTGCTATTCCTGTGAGAGATCTTTGCATTGTGGACGGTGCCTTGTGACCCATGTCCCCTGCCTGCAGTCCTGATGAACAGAGGCCCTCCTGTACCATCAGCACTTGCAAAGGACAAGCACACTCTAGTCTCTGACTGCCATGCCATAGGGCTGAACAGCATAAACTTCAGAATAAGAGCCAATCTCCCCTGTTGGCTGTTCAACATGGGGGCAAGTCATTTACCCTCTGAAAGCTTCCATTTCTAATAAGTGAAAATAGAGCTCATTATAGCCTCCTCAGAAGTAGAGATGGTACAGGTAGGCATCTTATTGTCTGACACATGGTACGGTCGCTGTTTATAGGTGTCCTTGGCAGTGGGAGGCATGGCAGGTGTGAGATGCATTTACTCATACCAGGAATACTCTCCCCACCTTTTAAAACCGTACCTATGCTTCGTGCCTGTGAATGGCATCATCTCCATATTGTCTTCACCATCTCCTGCAACCATCTAATTTCCTTTAGATGCTTGGCACACCTACATTCTTCCGTTTCTTGGCCTCTTGTTCCCAGGTCTTCTGAGCAAGTCTTATATTTCCCCAGGGTGACTATAGGCTCTTTCAGACCCAAATCACCCTTTCTAGTGAGTGTTTCAGTAATGGCTCATGGGAGCTGTGAATGTCAGTGAAAACCCACATTTGAGCAGGTGGACGTATTAAGGTTGCCAACATTCATGTCATGGTGTCCGAGACAGTGTACTCGTGTGTTGAGGATAGCTCAGAAACAGCTAAGATAAAGTGGGAGAGGAAGAAACCATATAGCCTGAAATAGAACTCCCAGTGCCATGTCCAGGGGCGATACTCAGAAAAGGCCAGCTTTGATTTGCACCTTCCCTCTGGAGGCAAGGTGCCAGGTGATTATAGCTTAAGGTAGGTTTGGGAATTTCCATGCTGCTGGAGACATCATATGAAAACCTTCCTAGTATTTGGGTCTGACAGCAAATGCTGAGACAGAAAAAATATTTCCATCCATCTGCACTAATCTCTTGTTTCCCTAGCAGTTAGAAAGAGAGAGAGGGGACGAAAAAATAAATTAAAGGCTGCATCAGAAAAAAAAAAAAAAAAGCTACAGAGCCAGGCTTATGCTCAGTCTGCTGCCAGGTCATTTTCTCGTCGGTACAGGAAATGCCAAACTTCTGCGGCTATTGGGCGGAGGTGCTGGGAATATAATCATTTGAACTGTGATAATTGAAGGCATTAAAGAAGAAAGCCCAACTGAAAAACTTCCAGAAAAGCACAGGCACTCAGAATTCAAAGCAGGCCCCTCACACCCCCCAGCCTGTGGCCACACGCGGAAGAAAGCTGCACTCGGTGAGGGTTGGGTCTCCTTCCATGTCCCGAGAGAATCCACCCATCTGCAGCGGGTGCTCCATGCCAAGCAAAATCCAAACTTCAGCACCTTTCCACATATTTATGTGCAGACCTTCCGTGTTTGGATGTGTAAATCTGCCCACGTGGTGCCTGTATCAGGTACTGTGTTTAGGTTGGGACCCCAGGGAACACAAACCCGATGAGGGCTTTGCACTTTCCTTCAGTTTTACAATCTACGTCTTGTTACGCTGCCTGTCGGCTTAGCATGTGCTCGCAGTTGGCTGGAGCTGGCGGTTCTCAGTGCTCCTGGAGACAGGCCAGGCTGACAACATACATCCGTGGATTAAACCATTAAAGCCATAATGGCTTCTTCCCCTTCCTCCCTCCTCCTTTCTTTGGCCCATTCCTAGCCAGAGACATCTCTCCAAAGGAAGGGACCTCTGCCTGTATGTATCCTAGGCCAGATCTGACGTAGCAGATCTGACACTTCATGTCACCCCAAGTGTGGTTGCTTCGTACAATCGGTCTTATAGATCATTGGGTGATAAACATTTTCTTGGTAGCTTAGATTTTTTTTTTCCTTGTGGATCTTGGCTTCCAGGACCAGGTGGTAGGACTGGGAAGGTTGAGAATGGTCCAGTGCCTTCACAAGGCCATCAGAGAACTCACCTGTGAACAGGGTTCTGTTGAGCACAATGTGCTGTGCGCTTCATACTCTGCCAGGCATTGTAGCAGAGGTAGAAGTAATATTTGATCCCTGACTTCAGGAGGCTCACAGTTGGATTAAGAAGCCATACACAAACTGGAATTAAAATTTAAAAAACTTAAAAAAAAAAAAAGAAACTAATACAACACTGTATGTTAACTGACTGGAATTAAAATAAAAACTTAATTAAAAAAAAAAAAAAAGCCAGGGACACCAAAATCAACATGACACAACTTGAGGCAGAGAAGGGAAGAAAGAGTAACAAAGGGGGGGAAAGGGGACAGGGGTATAGGGCTAAGAACGCTGAGAAAGTGCTTTCTGAAGGAGGTGACATTTGCACTTGACCTTGATGACAAGGTGAATGAAGCTTCTATAACCTAGCAGTTAAGAGTAAAGACTGAAGAGAGAAGGCTTGGTCTTAAATCCCATCTCGGCTTCTCCCTAGCTGTGTGATCTTGAGCAGGTTCCTTAATCTCTTTGTTCCTCAGTTTCTCTACTTGTAAAAGGATAATAATAGTGTTTGTCTCACCAGGGTGCCCTGAGGATTCTCTAAAATAAAATAAGACCTAAAATGGGGTGATGGTGGTGGTGGTGTAAAGCTCATGGGAGAGCAAAGAGCAAAATTGGCCGGATGTGCACTTTAACATGGTGAAAATGATTTTGAGGGGAATCTAGTGGGTCAGTGATTCATCTTTCCTGGCCATTTGAATCTGCAGTCTCTACCCCTTTTATTAGATCAGGGGGGCGGACATCTAATCAGCCATCCGAATGGGCCAAAGCATCAGTTGGACAACTTTTGGAGTGGGTGTTTTATTTTTAATCAGATGGGTAAATGTGTGACCTAAATTGGTACATAAAGTGCCATGACAACTCCAGCACCTACTTCCTAAGAGGATCAGTCAATGTTGTGGCTGATAGGCTTTAGGAAAACAGGGGAAACAACGTGTGTATTTGCTTCTGGCAGCTCTTTTAGTCAGAGGGATTTCATAAGAGCAACATGTTTGTTAAATGCATCAGCCATAAACTGATGATTTTATGATAAAGTAAAAAAAAATTAAAAATAAAACTTTCTTTAACTTGTCTCTATGGAGTCATGTAATTTTGGAGTGGGGAGGAATCGCCCAACTAATCTAGTCTTTGTAGCAGTGAGAGAAATATGGAGCCAGGTGGCTCCGTAAACTGGGAAGAAGTGTCTAGAATCTCAGATCCTAGTTTCAGAAAATTTCTTCCTCATTCCACAGAAAGTCTTATTTCCCTTTACTTTGGGGACTTAGGAAAATTGTTACGATCCTCATTGGCTGCGGGAAAGTAGAGAGGGCAGCCTGTCATATGGCAAGCCCCACAACCCCCATTTCTAAGCCAGTGGGTAATGATGAGGTCTTAAGTGCTGGATGGGAGAGGAATTAAGAAAGATGTTCACAGGTGTGTCTCTATCATTAACATATATGGCAAAATGAAACCCTCCTCGGGGGATCATGGAGGTAGAAGGCATCTTCAGGATCACTTAGTATTTCTAAAAGTACGTTCTCCGTTTCTCAAGCTGTTCAAAGGTGTTGCATACACAGTCCACTAAATTCAGAAATGATGACTCGAGCAACAATAATAGATCTGTTTGCCACAGGAATTTCAGAATCCGTAGTATGTTTCCATTAGCATTGTGGCTTTCAAGAAAGGGATGTAAGCATGAGCCCAATTTTGTGGTGTTTTGTTGTTGTTGTTGTTGCTGTTGTGTTTGTTTGTTTTTAATTTTTAAAAACAAATTGGCCCAAAGTGAAGAACCCTTTTTGTTATGGCTTCTGGCGATCTCACTCAGCATTTGTGTTCTCTGGAGCTTCAGGACATTGCGATTTTGTCTAATACCTAAGTTTACAGATGAGGTTATTGGAACTAAGTCACTACCAAGTTCATGGTTGAAGTAGGACCCAAGCCCAGGTCTCCTGAGCCTCTCCTTGACAGTTGCAGAACTCAAGGTAGGCAGACCAAACTGCCCACTTTACCTGCAGTTATCCGAATGTTTCAGGAAAACAGTTTTAAAAAAATACTTCCCTTGGGCACCTGAGTGGCTGAGTGGTTGAGCATCTGCCTTTGGCTCAAATTGTGATCCCGAGGTCCTGGGATCAAGTCCGGCTCTGCCTCTCTCTGTGTGTCTCTCATGAATGAATAAGTGAAATCTTAAAAATAAAAAAACAAAAACAAAAACAAAAACAAAAAAAACCTCATCTTAACTTCTTTGGATCTGTATTTCTCTTTGTCCCTCTGTCATACAGAGCAGGAAGTCATAGAATATATAATACAATCCTCTGTCCAATAGAAAGAAAAGGAACACTTAATTTCTATTCCTTTTTCACAAAAGTGCCCAATAGGATTGGCTCTGCGATGGAGGCTGGTAATCCTGGTTTTCGTAGTTTCCAAAATCCTTTCATAATTAACCTGGGAATGTGTCCATACCGATCTATTAGCAGGCACAGTTTTAATGGGTGTGCCCATTTGCAAACTTCAGCAGTATCTGAAGGGTTTTGATATTTGGTTTGTTGGCAGAGAATTGGGCCCCTGTGGCTCAGAATGCTAAGGGTCCTTGCTTCCTCGTGTTGCCAGCCACCCAAGAATGTGCCTGAGACAAGTTGCTGTGCAAATCTGCTGAGCAGACAGCTAGGATGGTGTTGTATTGTAACCAACAATCAGGAGGGCTCTTCATACACAGTACATTTTCCGAGTGATACATTTTGTAGACATTAGCAGAGTTTGATTTTTCCTAATGAAGGCAATGGCCATCATTATTGCTTAGCTATAAGTTACCATGCTAGTCATTTTACATATGTTTTATCTCATTTCTCACGACAACCATTCCTAAGTCCTACTTACCTGCCCTTGAATAAGACATTTTAATCCCTTTGTGCTTCGGTTTCCTTGGGGGAGCTTGGGAAGGTTGAGTACAATGAGGTATGATTAAATGAGTATCTACCTCATGTTTGCATATACTAGGCACTTTATTGTCCTTTACTGGGGCAAAATTTATATTATGTATGATATTATAACATCCCACTTTCCTCTTTCTATACCTCTAGCTAAGACAATTAGACCATAGTAATATTTTAAATAATCCAAAGTTTTGGTAAAGAGGCTGTAGACCATGCTAGGCTGCTAAATCCAGAATGACTCTTCTTACTAGGATGAAACAGAATTTGATTTGCCAAACATGCAAAGGCTCAGGTAATATGAGTGTGATGTTTAATCCAGTAAGAACATCCTTTGTATTAAATCACTGCCATCACCACTTTAAGAAAATTAATATTTATATCAAACATCTTCTGTAATGAGATACGAACCTTTGACCATCAGAAATCTAGCTCAGATTTTTAGATTTGCATGCTCTTGCAGTCAGGTTTCTGAATGATTTATTTATCCAATTGGAGAAATAAAGTAGATGCACTCTTTCAAAGGAGACATTGAATCAAAGCAGATCACTAATTATTCCCTTCTTAAGGTATTCTGGTTGAGGAAAATAAAAGAAGACTCTGAAGTCAAACATACTGCACAGATAATTTTGAATATTAGTTATGTTTCTAAAGCTCCTTTTAAGACAGACCATGAAAGGTAGGTGACATAATGTGATTATATTTTGAGACCAAGTATTTATATTTGAGAAGAAAATAAATCCTTTTACTAGAATAAATGGTTAACTCTTTCAGAGTAGTCTCTACTTTCTGTTGACGCTTCTCCTTTTTCTGTCAACCTCCTCTTTTTCCCCATCGAATGAACTCTTACCATCTGCAACTAAGATAAAGTGTCACCTTCTCCAGGAAGCCTTCCCTGGTCTCCCTTTCTCCATTTTAATGTTGAGCCCTTTGCCTGCCTAGATCTCAGTCATGAGCACCTTATTCTGGAATAATGAGTATGTGAGTCTGTCTGGTCCACTGAACTGCAGCCCCCCGCAGGGCCTCAACAAAATGTCCTTTCTGTCTTTGCCAAAATAACTGGCACAAAGTAGGTATTCAGTAAGTGTCTGTTTATAAGAACTAGAGGGGCATGAGGGTGGCTCAGTCAGTTAAGTGTCCAACTCTTGGTTTCAGCTCAGGTCATGATCTCAGGGTCCTGGAATTGAGCCCTGTGTTATCAGGCTCCTTGCTCAGTGGAGAGTCTGCTTCTCCCTCTCCTTCTGCCCCTGCCCCTGCTCATGCTCTCTCACGTTTGTGCTCTCTCTTGCTTTCTCTCTCTCTCTCTCTCAAATAACTGTATCTTAAAAAATAATAATAATAACTACAACACATCCCAGACAGTGGCCTGACCATTGTATTGCTGGGAAAAAAGAGCCAAGGTGTTAAATAGTGTCATGGAACTCATGGAACCATAGCTAAAAAGGCTTCTGGATTTACATTCTTCCATGCTGGAAGAAAGATGACAGGCACAGTGCAGTCCTCACCTGCCTTCCCTGGCAAAGTTCCCAAATGTGGGTGTTGAGAGGATGTTAGTCTTCTCTCCAACAGGATTGTAGGCTGTGTTCACATTTTTAAGTGCTCCTCTAACCCCCATGGTATCTATTTCAGTAATAGGCACGTTGTAATAATACCTTACTTGAATCCAGTCATACTATGTAGTCAGTCATTTATCACCTTACATGTCTGTCTCCCCTGCTATCCTACCTCATTTTTTAATCACTGCTGTTTAGTACAGTACCAGGCACTTGGCAAGGATGCTAACAGTCTGTAAATGAATGAATGAATGAATGAATGAATGAATGGTAAATGAAGTCATTCGCATCGCATCATACCTTATAGACTTCATGATACTTTCTCTTCAGATCTCACTTGATTTAATCTGCACCGCAACACTATAGGGCTCATATGACTAGGGTTATTGTCCCATTTCATAGATGAAGGAATTGGCCATCAGCAAGATTAGACAACTTGCTCATGACTTCATATCTGATAAAAGAACCAGGGCTTATGCCCATGACTTCCAGTGCTTGAGCCACAGACTCATGCTCCTAACCCAGAGCTTCCTATACAATTTCTAATAGGTAGGGTATGTGTTTGATGGTTGAAAAAAATGATAAGACCTGCTAAGATACTTTTCCCAGGATAGAAGGTGTAATCATAATAACAGCAGTTACTATTTATTGAGTCCTTAAGATGGGTACCCAGTAGATGCCAAGCACTTGACACAGCCATCCTAACTAACACACCCCAAGATACCTACTGGTATTACTATCGATTCTCACAGGAGGAGACAAAAATACAGAATGCTTACATATCATCTGCATGGTCACAGAACTGGTCCATAGTAGAGGCAAGATTGGAAGCCAGACAGTTTGAGTTCAGAACCCTGACTCTTAACCCTCTGCATACATCTTCCCCTGAAAGGCCTCAGTTTTCTTCTAAATTGTCATTGTTTTCCTAAAGGGCCAACACTTTGGGAATAATTTTGACCTTGGAAAGATTATCCAACTTACCAGGGCCTCTGATTCCTCCTTTGTAAAATGAAGAAATTAATATCTACCTTTTGGAATTGCTGTGAGAATAAAATGGTAATACATGAAGAATGTGCTTTGTAAGCTGTAAAGCATTATACAAATGAAAGGTATTGCTTAGTGAAAAATAAAAGGCAACAAGCTATTGTAATAATAATTTGATTGAACAAGTGTTTATCGAGTTCATACTGTGGGCAAGGCATGATCAAAATAAGAGAAATACTTCTATTCATCACTGAACATAATGCTATCAAATTTCCAGCAAGAGAATCTACTTTCCCTGCTTCTTTTTGTTAGAAACCTGCTGGTGAAAATATCTAACAAGAAAGAAAACAAAACCAGGGAAAGCAACCTTGTTTAAAATTGTGCCAGTGATTAAATGTGCTTTATAATTTTGTTTTCAATAATGCACCATCCTACTTAAAAGTTTGCCTATCCTTCTTGTAATTTCAAACATCATCTGGCCCCTTTGGAGAGTATATGTATGTAAACTGTTCTGTTCTCAGTGGAACAAACAAAATGGATAAATTAGGAACAGTGCCTCAAGGAAGAACTAGAGAGGCATTGGGACTGTCAGGATTGAAAGTCAGTATTCTTGGTTGGATCTGATTCCTCCTTCAGATCCATCCTGGCCTCGTGGCCTTGAGTAAGACAGGTACGCTGGCTGAGCCTCCATTGCTTTCCTAGGAAAATACGGCATCTGAAACTTTTTAAGAATGGTTTATGAAATCTTTCTCACTGTAAAATGTGGGTTCTTGTTTTATGTTGAATTCACAAAAATAATTAGCACCTTTTTAAAAATATTTACATGATAGTAGTAGGGATTTTAAAGGCATAAAGTCAATGTCTGGTTAAAGTTATATATGATAAGAGTTCAACAGTTCAACAGAGAACATTGAGCATCTACCATATAACCAATATATGCTTTACGCATTGTTCAATAATGTTGATATTTCCTAATCTGAAATCCCAGCACTCTGAAATAACACATACATATAAAGATTTTCTTTAAAGAATGTAAAACCCACATAAACATGGCAAGTTAATGCGAGAAAAAATTGAAGAGAAATGTCCAGTTTTTTTCAATAATTACCAACCGAACTAAAATCGACCAGTTACTAAATGGTTGCAGGGAGAAACGAAACTGGTCCTTGCCTTCGAGGAGCTCACCATTCCACTCAGAATATGATAAGAGCTGAATAAGACTCATAAAGTACTTGAGGATCCCAATATAAAATAGTTAGTTCTGCTGGGGGAGTCATAGAAGAAGTTCCAGAAGAGGTGACATTTCTCCTGAAACCTAGAGGTCAAATAGGAGCTCCCCTTGAATTTTTTGGCAGCAGTCTGCTTGTTCACTTCTATTAAACCTATATAAGTCAGTAAGTATGGATAGCAGATCCAGCAGGGACCAAATCAGGACCCTTCTCACGAAACATATTTCAACAGAGTAGAAGCTTTCATCATTCATGAATGAGGAGGATGAGAGTCCAACCCTTAGGTGTAAATAGAAAGTCTCCCCTTTGAGTATGTTCAGATACTCTGAGTCAAGATATTTATCTTCTACTCTCTTATAGAGCTTGAATCTATCCTGAGAGTTCCCATAGTCTTAAAAGATTCTTCTCATGCCTTTTGCAAAACCAGTTTTTGTGGCACATAATAGCTGGTATGAAATGGAAGCTTTATCAGTCTGTTTTACTTATAAACTAAGTTCACAAAAAGATATAAGGAGCTGCTGAGTGGGAAATTTAATGCTGATGATTTGTAGGAGCATGTCAGTACTGTTTCTCATATCCCAACGCAGGATCTGTGGCAACTACGGCATGGCACTAGGCGACAAGAAGGTTAAAAAGCACCCCTTCAGGGCACCTGGATGGTGCAGTCATTTGAGCGTTGACCTCTTGCTTTCAGCTCAGATCATGATCTCAAGGTTGTGAGATTGAGGCCTACATTAGGCTCTGCGCTCATTGTGGAGTCTGCTTGAGATTCTCTCTTCCTCTCTCTCTGCCCCTCCTGCTTGTGCTTGCTCACTCTCTCAATCAGTCAATCAATCAAATAAATAAATACATCTCTAAAAAAATAAAAAATAAAATATAAAGCACCCCCTCAACCTGTCCCTTATATCCTGCAGTGGAGTGTCCAGCTCCAGAGTTCAGATGAGGCTGCAGCAATTAGAACAGAAGTGGAGGGGTCTCTGTGTTGCTGCTTTGTGTCCCCACACTTCACAGCTGCTCTGTGATCAAGTCCAGAGTGGCGTGGCTTTCTCTTGTGTGTAGTAATACTGGATGCCAAATGGACTGGTGAGGGAACACTATTTGGGCAGTTTATTTTTACATGCTGAGCTCTTTCCCCTTTAGCTCTATATTGAGAGGTTTTATCTCTGTGAGGCAGTCCTGATCAACAGCCTAATTGGAGAAGCCAAGCAAGACTTGGACTGGCAACTTGCAGCGTTTTCATCATAGATGGTACGAGACAATTTGGCTGGCCTGGGAATCATGTGGGGTTCAGCTGCCTCACCACAGTAGGCTAGGAGCATCTCAACGAGAGACCATGACCTACGTATGTGTACAAAGTGATTGGCACATGCTAGGTGCTTTGGAGATGTTTGTAAGAAAATAAATGACTGGACAGCACCATCATCCTGTATTCCATCGTGCCTCTTCTGCTTAGAAAGACTGTTCATGTTTCTTCTCATTCACTGCTCAGAATACACTTCAACTCAACCTTGCCTGTTCTCTACTTGCCTATTAAAATTCTCATATCTCACCTTCTCTAGAACAACTCTCTGACAACCACAGGCTTTATTGATCTCTTCCTGCCTGAATTATGGTATCATTCCCTTCAGCATCCATCTGTTGGAACTAGGGGAAAATACAACCAAGTTCTAGTTTCTAATTGTTTATATTGAGTTTGAGTCTCATGACTTCTTTTTTTATTGAAGTAGAGTTGAACAATATTACATTAGTTTCCGGTGTACAGCATTGCGATTTGACAATTATATACATTGTGAAACGTCACTATAGTGAACATAGTTAGCATCTGTCACTACACAGAGTTGTTACAATACTACTGACTATATTCCCAGGGCTATGCTTTACATCCCCATGACTTTTTATTTTATTATTGGAAGTCTGTACTCTTAATGCCCTTCACCTATCCCCCAACCACCTCCCTCTTAGCCACTAGCAGTTTACTCTCCGTATTTGAATCTCTCTCTGGTTTTGTTTGTTCATTTCTTTTGGTTTTAGATTCTGTATATAAGTGAAATCATATGGTATTTATCTTTCTCAGTCTGACTTACTTCACTTAGCATAATACCCCGTAGGTCCAGCCATGTCATCCTGAATAGCAGGATATCTTTTCTTTTTGTGTCTAAGTAATATTCCTCTGTGTGTGTCTGTGTGTGTGTGTGTGTGTGTGTGCACGTTGCATATCTTCTTTATCCTTTCATCTTCCAATGGACACTTAGCTTGCTTCCATAATTTGGCTATTGCAAATAATGCTGCAATAAACATAGGAGTGCATACATCTTTTCAAAGTAGTGTTTTTGTTTTCTTCAGATAACTACCCAGTAGTGGAATATCTGGATTATATGGTATTTCTATTTTTAATTTTGGGGGGAATCTCCATTCTGTTGTCCATACTAGCTATACCAACTTGCATTCCCACCAACAGTGCACAAAGGTTTCCTTTTCTACACATCCTCACTAACACTTGTTATTTCTTATATTTTTAATACTAGCCTTTCTGACTGATATGTTATCTCATTGTGGTTTTAATTTGCATTTCCCTATGCTTAAAATGTTGAGCATCTTTGCATGTGTTTCTTGGGCCTCTGTATGTCTTCTTTGGAAAAAAAATGTCTATTCAGGTTCTCTGCCCATTTTTAATTGGATTATTTATTGTGTTATTGTTTTTTTTTAAATTTTTTATTTATTTATGATAGTCACAGAGAGAGAGAGAGAGGCAGAGACACAGGCGGAGGGAGAAGCAGGCTCCATGCACCGGGAGCCTGATGTGGGACTCGATCCCGGGTCTCCAGGATCGCGCCCTGGGCCAAAGGCAGGCGCCAAACCGCTGCGCCACCCAGGGATCCCTATTGTGTTATTGTTGAGTTGTATGAGTTCTTTATATATTTTGGATATTAACCCCAGTATGGTATGGCAGTAGCACAAAAATAGACACATAGATCAATGGAACAGGGTAGAGACCATAGAAATAAACCCACTCTTATGTAGTCAATTAATCTACAACAAAGGAGACAGAATATTACAATGGCAAAAAGATAGTCTTTTCAATAAATGGCCTTGGGAAAACCAGACAGCTATGTGCAAAAGAATGAAACTGAGCCACTTTCTTACAGCATACACAAAAATACACTCAAAATGAATTAAAGACCTAAATGTAAGACCTAAGACCATAAACATTCTTAAAAAAAAACACACACACACAACAAAAAAACCTGGGAAGTAATGTCTTAGACATCAGCCTTAGCAATATTTTTCTGAATCTGTCTCCTCAGGCAAGGGAAACAAAAGCAAAAATAAACTACTGGGACTACATCAAACTAAAAAGCTTTTCCACAGCAAAGGAAACCATCAACAAAATGAAAAGGCAACCACTGAGTGAAAGAAAGTATTTGCAAATGATATATCCAACAAGGGGTTAAAAGCATGGTTTCTTGAAAGCAGGGAGTAAGTAGGACCATACCTTTGTACTCCACATGGGGGAATGGTTGTAGGGGATGAAAAGAATCTGGAACTAGAATTGGATCCAAGTGTGTGACCTGGTTCTGTCCCTTGATATTTGGATGATCTTAGCCAAGCCACTTAACTGCTCTAAGCCTCGATTTTCCCATCTTTAAAGTAGGAATAAATAGAGCTTGTCACAGTGGGGTCATAAGGATTAAATGAGGTTGCTTGTGCTAAAATGTCTGGCATAAATTGTTTTGTTACTTATCCCTGACAGAGGCTAGCGCTAGCTGGGAACTTCATCTATTTTTAGTGACTATTAGTTTAGCGACTGAGGAAATGAACCATGGAGAGTATTTTGCCTTCCAGAAGTGACTCCTATAACTCATTTGTAAATGTTGGCATTTTGGAGTGGAAAGAAAAAAATGAATTTTGTTTCTTTTAAATGGATGATGCCTTGCATTTGCATCACAAGCAGAAGGAGAGACATGTTTTCATTCAGTTTTATTTTTCTTCTTTAACACCAGTGACTTGTATTTCTTGGGTCATATTTGCCTGGGAGTAAAAAATAGGGTAGCCAGATAGTTTTGTTCCCATCCATTCTGGACAGAACTGGAATCCCTCCCCTTCCCTCAAATCTTTGAACTCTCAGGGCATATTTCAGGTGACCTGGGCATTTTGCCTGCCTTCACAGTTCCCTGTGGCTCCCATGGTGACATCTTCTGAAGCTGCTGATGCTGAAAACAGCAGCGTGGACCTAATATCCACTACCAGAGATGCCCATGGGGGGGCGGGGTGGGGGTATTGCTGCTGCTGCCTGCTGACTCACGATGCCCACGGATGGCTGCCCCAGAGGCCCTGAGACTCTGTGCCCTGGCATTCAAAGCGCCATCACCACTGCACTTCCTGCCAGTCCCCTTGCTTGGGTACCAGCTCCCACTAAGGCTGCCGGCAGCAAAGCAGACAGGATACCCTTGTTTTCACTAGGTGCCGCTCTTGGTTTGGGGGAAGTTGCTCTTTTTTTATTCCAGTTGTACTCAACCATGCAATTGTGGCTGTTCTCCCATGAGGCACAGGACAGCTAGGGCAAAGAATGTGCTGCTCCACTCAGAATCAACCCTCCTTCTGATTCTGGCCCATTCTCCAAAGGTGCATTTTGATTCACTCTCTCTTTGGAAAATACATCTCCTTCCTGGAGCCTCCTTGACTCCTCCTGCATATAACCCTCACTAAGTGTCACTTCCCCTCTACACCTGCCTGAATCTGGGGTGAGCCCTACTTGAACTCAGAGTGGGAGACCCTGTTACACCCCTGATTCTTCATGTCCAACGGCGCGGAGAACCCCCGACCACCACTTCCTGGGTGGAAAGGGGCAGGAAGCAAACCCAGTTCATCTCACGGATTGGAAACTGGGTTGACAAGCAGGTTTGTGTCTAGCTCTTTTGGCCAATGGGGTGACTTAGGTGGCCTTGGCTTCCCCACGAACTGAGGTGACCTCCCAGTTTCAGGGCTCACCACGTGCACTGTCATGGATGAGCACATGTACCAGTGTGAATTGTCTTCATTTGCCCCTCACCTGAACCACTCATTTTCCTTTCTCCCAAATACAGTTTTGACTGTATCCCTTTATATCTGCTAACACATCTTGATGGAACATCTTTTTGTGTATGTGGCCAGGGAGTGGGGGAGGGATATGGATTAAAGGGAAAGAATTTGAAGAAAGAGCCCCTTTTCTCCCTGAACAGTGAGGAGCCTTATTTCTTCTAAGTAGCTCTGTTTTTGGCAGTCGTCGCCTGGAGAGCCTCATTCTTTCCCTTACCTTCTCATCTGCAGCAGCCACGATATAACAACGTTTCCCCTGACAGGAGCTCAGGCAAGCCACTGTCTCCTGGAGGCAAGCCAGCCCCATGTGCTGGCCAGTTGGCACTACTTGCCTGCGTGCAGGAAGCCAACGTTCTTCTCTGTCCCCAGAGATGTCAATCCTGCGGTGCCAGCTCCCTCCAACAGGAACCGTGGAATCATGGAATACTTACTTCCCTTGAAAAAGAGAGATGAGAATTCCTATTCCTCCCCACCCCACCCCACCCCCGCCCCATGACATATAGTTTTATATGATGATGAGCTTGGATTTTTCAAGAGAGAGTTTAGGGGAGAGAAATGCTATTTTTTGGTTGTCTCTCCATCCCAGCCCAAATTGCTGGATTTGCTGCATTTATTCAGCAGTAATCTTTCTCCCCTCTGCCCAAAAGCTGACCTGCTGTTGGCGTTTTTCATTCTAAAACCAGAGTGGGCTGTTGGCTTTTGTTGGTGTCCCATCCTCTACATCGTGCTCATCTCGAGCATCTGTTAGATCTCTGAGCTGTGGACCCTCTGGAAGGTCTGACATGTCTGCATTTTGCTAAACCCAGGTCACTGTTGCTGGGGGGGAGGGGGGTGTTCTGCCCACGCTGGGCATGGAGCATCCTCGGCTGTGAGGTCTGGCGTGTGGTTTTAAGTGTTACTCCTGTGGCTGACATATTTCTAGCCTTATGCAGAGAGACCCATTGGAAAGGGTTTCCTGCCCTCTGGAAATAACGGGATTCAAGAAACCTAGGTCGTGCTGTTTACCATGCACAGCGCTGGGATTTTTGCCACCAACAGCTGTGTCCATTAAAGCAGGTTGTGCTGAGTCCCTCGTGTGGCAGTCACTGAGGCTGGCTGGATCTAGAGCAGGGGGCCTCGTTCTAGTTGCACATGAGAATCTCTGGGGGGTGGGGGTGCCTTTTAAAGAATACTGATGCCCAAGCCCCATTTCAGACCAGTTAAATCAGACTCCTGGGGAATGGGAGCAGGATGGGCTGGGCTTCAGGAAGTTTTAAAGCTCCCCAGGTGCTTCTTATGTTCAGCCTGTGTTGCAGTTCTTTGGTTTATAGGATTTCCCTGACAGCTAGATGACCTTGTGTGAGTGTATGTGTGTGCACGTGTGTGTGGTTTTCCTTTCACCCTGATGGTCGGCCAACCGACCGTGGCAAACGCCTCTGTTTTATGGTTTGTTTAGCGAGCAGCAGTGATATATTTATCCTCGTGTTACAGAGGCACTTGCTGGATCCCCGAGATAGCTGGCCTTGGTTAAAGATGTCATACATGGAGAATAGGGACTGCAGCCGGGCAGAGGCTCTCTCCAGTCTTCCCCTCTTTAGCCTTGTCTTCTAAAACACTGGCGGAACCTTCACACTGAAATCAGAATCATGTCAGAACCCTGATCAAGAAATAACATCCCCTTTTAAGTATGACCTTGATTAGAACAGAGAACAAGAACTCCTCGGAAAAGTGACTACAAGAGCCAGAACGAGATGGAATAGATCAGAAATGATGCTCTTAAGCTAATTTAAAATGCGAAAAACATAAGAAACGTGAAAAACTAAATTTCAGCCCTGGCAGTCAGTCCACTTTCAAAGTATCCTACAGAACCTGCCAGTCCGGGGTTTTCTCCTGCAATACTGTAGCGAAGTCACCTTATTTCTTAACCTCTAGCAACTCTCAAAATCAGAAGATGCTGCTGTGCATAGCTCTGTGCCTTGGATTTGGGCATGAGGCCAGCAAACAGGGATACGCGTACCCTGTCTCTGGTTTTCTCGATTTGGGTGGAACAGTCTCAAGTGTGTGCTAAGAACAGAAAGTTGTTATTCATCTATGCTACAAGAAAGTCTAATCAATTTGACCTTCAGTGAGCTGCTACTTAAACCCTAACAAGGCTCTGTAGGCTTGATGGTATTATTAGCCTTCTTTACAACATAATGTGTAAGGGCAGCGGGGGCTGGTCTTGGAGTTGTGAGTTTTTGTGTCTTTTCTTCTCTCCTTATGCTCAGTTTCCTTTGTCCTCCTCCTGCCTGCCCCCCAGTGTATGTCTGTTATCACTTTTGCACATAAATGTAAAGATGAAAGACAGCGTTTTGAAGGAGGGTAAGGAGACCCGGCCTAAAGAGAGAACATGCTTGTGTGTATGTGCACATAAGGTGTACACGGTATTCTTAACAGTTCAGCGCTAAGCATCATCCGTAACGGGAAAATTCTTTTAACAGATAATCTTAGGAACTGATTGCAGGTCACTGCTCACATGAATGTATGCCTGAGGCCACATCACTAATGTGAAGCAAAGTACGAGACATGAGAAACCTAAACACATACCTTTTTATTTATGGGCAAATAATTGCAGAACATCTTACTTAACATACATAATGAGCCTTGTGAATAGAAATGTAAACAGAAGCCTGGTTCTCAAATTTGAAAATAAGCAGTAGAAGAAAGAGCGTTGACTTTGGATTTGGTCTGAACAGCTCTGCTGTTCACAAGCTGGGTGGCCTTAGGCTTGTGACATGAACTCACTACGACGCCGTTTCCACATCCACTTGTAAGGTGTGAAAAAAACCTACCTTGCGCTGAGTGCCTGGCTATTACGAGGGGCTCCATAAAGAGTTGTTTTTACTATTAGCTCTGGCTTTTCCTGGTATTTTTAGTTTTCAGCCAGATCCATCAAACAAAATCAGTGCTACTGGCAAATTAAGAAGGGTCTTCCCAAGATATTATAGATTGTTTTCTTTTTTTTTAAATAATAAATTTATTTTTTATTGGTGTTCAATTTGCCAACATACAGAATAACACCCAGTGCTCATCCCATCAAGTGCCCCCCTCAGTGCCCGTCACCCATTCATCCCCCCCCCCCCAGATTAAGTTTTCATTCAGCCATTTAGGAAAGGAGGGTTTGCTTGAAAGCCTTAGCAGATTTTATACATAGGACATAGCCTGCTCACTGGACTGGTGAATGATGCAAAAATCAATGATTAACTTTGTAGAAACTCTGCTTTGGTAATAACTGCAATGCTAGTCCCCAGTATTGGGGTCTCCCATCTTTAATTTTTTTTTCAAGGGCAAGCATTTAAAGCCCTTCCTTACTTCCGGGATCTTAGAAGAGAAAAAGGTAAATCAGTGATGAGAGGGGCATCTTGGGATTACAAATGTTAATGTGCTGAATGACTTATAATTGCACTTTAAAAAGTGAGATAAAAAATCCTCATCTTAAGATCTGAACATTTTCTTGGGCTCCAAAGTAAGTACTCACCAAGGAACTAAAATAAAGCAGAGAAATCACTGGAGATCTTCCAAGAGTACCTGTGGATGAGAACATAATAGAAACTGGCTACTGTGTCCAGGTAGGAACATCAGCCTGGGAAGTATCACATCATGAGGGTCCACTGTTGACTACAGGTACCTGGTAATCTTCCCTCCAAGTGTCTTTGAGCCCCTTACCCCATTTTATAAAACTGATATTCAAACCAGTTACGTGTAGCTTGGGGGTGGCGTGGAGGATCCCAATTGCTAAATGGAATCATAAGGTGCTAACTCATTAAAGAATTTGCAGAGATCAAAGTATAGCACGATTGTACCACTTAAAAGCTTTAGCAGTCCAACTCCATTCACTTTTAAGGACAAAAATTCTTGAAGTCCAGGGAGGTGAAGCCACTTCCCTGAGATCCCACCCCTGGTGAGTTCTATACTCCGACATTTTAGGGCCTTTTAGACCTACCTCACTGGAATTAACCAGAAGTTGCGCTGAAACTGGCAGGTCTTTTCTATCACAGTGGTGGTGCATATAGTTGATCACCAGACTGCAGAGATTAGGAAGCATTTGGTCTCTGCAAGATCAGGGTCACACGGTTGGCTTGTTCCTTTTTACATGGTGAGTATAGCTCGTTTTCCTATGTCCTATCATTTCTGTCTTATAGAGCTGTCACAGAGGAAGAAAAGTCAGGGCAGTTCCCCTCAGTCAACAATCTGTGCCCTTCTGATTTTTTGTTTTTTAATTATTTATTCAGATAGTGTTTATGTACAATAAAATAAACAGCTTTAAGTGTACAGTTTGATGAATTTTGGTAATTGTGTACAATCCTATAACCACCACCAATCAATATATAGAACAGTTTCCTCATCCTAAAAAGTTCCCTCGGGCCCATTTGCTCTCAATTCTCTCCCGCTGGCCTCTGGCAACCACAGACCTGCTTTCCATCACTAGAGTTTTGCTTTTTTTTTTTTCTAGAATTTCATACAAATGAAATCATGTAATCCATGGTCTTTTGTGTTCAGCTTTTTTTCTCTTAATGTTTTAGAGACTCATCCATGTCGTTGTGTGTATTAATACTTCTTCTTGCCAGAGTCGTATGGAGTCGTTTTCCACGGTGTACAGGATATAGGCCAATTTGTTCATCCGTTCACCAACTGATGGCCATTGGCTGATTTCCAGTTGGGGGCCATCGGGAATCATCTTAGCTAATCGGCATCTCCTTGATTTATCCGAGCCACTCAATATCTTGACCCGGTCTCTAATGTTTTTGGTCTTAGATTGTCATCACCAGTGTGGTGAAGCCTTTTCCAAAAGTGCTGACAGGGTGGAGGTGTCCTCATCCTCCCATCTGTGACTCTGGAAGTGATCCCCTCATCTGCAAGCAGCAACCCAGGGCCGGAAGCTGACATGATGGCCTCTTTAGTGTGCGAGAATGTAATTTACCATCAATGACAGGCCTGCAGGGACACGGCAGAGAGCAACAAAACGCAGTATCCAATATTTATAGTAAATAGAGTGGAGTGGCTTTTTATCCTGCCGTGTGGAGAAGCGCACACAGTCTGTTTCCCACCCATGCTCGGTGCTGGGGGAGGCCGGAGAGGGAAGCCCGGTGGTGGACACTGCCCCACGCCAGTGCAGCTGACTTGGAACAACCCGGGGTGAGTTAGCGCTTAGATCTAGCAGGAGAGACTCTCCTGAAAAATGTGCTGTCCCCTGTTATAATTCACCGTAATGAGCGGGGAACAAAAGGTGGTGAAGGAGAGTGGTGACGGATGGCCGACACGCCGCCCCGTGCTGCAGCTGGCCCGGCTCCCGCTGGCGAAAGGCGTAATATATTATTGCTCCAGGTCGCATAGTGGTAAATGAACACTTAGGGCCGCCGTGGCAGCCGGATTGATGATTGCAGCTACCTGGGGACCAGCCCGGCCCCCGTGTACAAGCGAGCACGTGCGCCCCTGCCGTGCTCCCGGCCGAGGGCTGCCTCAAAGGCAATTTGTACAAACGGAGATCTCTGATGACTGCGAAGCCCCTCGCCTCCAGCTCCCCCACCCACTGGGGCATTTGGGCGACGCCGGCCCTGGATCGTGGGGCCTCTCAGACTAGAGAGAGTTGGGGCCACCCTGTTAATAGACTGTCTTGTTGGTCCATTGGGATCGTAGGCTAACTGTCACATACCATCAAATGGTTGAACTGAGTGGATCCATGGGTGGGATGCCCAGCCATCCCTGAGAGGGTGCCAGGGGCAAGGTGGGAGGTCAGACTGGGTGTCAGGATCTGGAATGCCCACCAGCAGGTCTGACAGAGCGACAAGAGGGAATCTCCTTGATTTATCCGAGCCACTAGCCATGTAACAGGCCTAGCAAGTTGAAATGGACCTAGGGGCAGCGGCCTGAGTGAATCAGATTGGCCAAGACACTCCCAGGCAACTAGACTTCTACATGTTTCTGAAAGCATGCTCTTCGTTTAAGAAGTGTAGGATGGGCCAGTTCCTTTCCTTTTAATCCACAGATAGGGGCTGGGATTGAAACATAAGTCTCCAGTTTTTCCAGGAGCCAAGGGAGAAGGAGCCATCCACATCTCCTCATTGGAAGTTTTAGGCCGAGTTCTAATAATGTTCTAAATACCCTCCATTATTATTTTTATTTTTTCCCAATATTTTACTTAAAAATGTGTAAATGAGTTTTTCTCTCATCTTGTTTGCGTAAATTGATCTAAATATGTATCATCGAGGGTAAAGGGTGGTTTGCATTCGTGGTGCATTTAACTCTCATTTTGGTTGGTAGAAGATTTATCCCGTGTAATATAAGTGTGGAGGTATTTTAATTCTTTGCACATGATCTCTAAGCTAGACTATCCACAATGGCAACTAAAGTGGCCACCACCTTCTTGGGGACTGTGTTTGAACATGGCATGCAGCCTTTCCCTGTAGGAGCCTGGTGGCATGGTATGATTAATAAACTTTATTAATTATGGGAAATAGGAATGATAGAGTGAAGTTAGACCAGTATTTCTCAAATTTCTCATCACTGCTACCTTTTAAGGAAACTTTTGAGGTATTATTTTTTCTAGTTGTCATCCCCATGAAATTTTAGTATCACAGATGTATCATGTATTTACTTATGTGTTTGTGTACATCTGCACTTTTTATATAGAAAGATATTTTTTTTGGCTCCCAAGAATCAGTTTTCACCCCCTTGGGGGTGATATCAACTCTGCTGAAAATGTATGAGTTAGAAAAACCTGGGTTCATATTCTCCTTGTGCCAGTTCTCAGCATCACTTTCTTCCTCACTAGAGAGAAAAATAATTCATATCCACTTAATGGGATTCTGGGGCACCTAAGAGGCAATTAAGAGATGTTTGTTATCATCACTGTAATTGTTATTTTTACTCATCTATGTTTTCACATAGAGTATCTTGATTGGTTCTAATTATGAACCTCTGAGGTTTGTGGGTTGATGTCACATTATTACAGATACCATCCCCACTTTACGGATAAGATCACAGATGGTCATAGTGGTTCAGTGATTTGCTCAAGGTCATGCAAATAGTAACATTGGTTGAACTGAGACTTGAACTCGGATTCAAGTTGGAGTTCAGAACTCTCTCGTTTGGCGCTCCCTTGGCTTCATTTTGCTGCCTGTGGAGGTACTGGGTTTAACTGTGTTATGAAGATCCACGTTGGAATGTGGGGAATTAAAGAAATCACCCATGAAAATAGGCCGTAAGGACCAATCATACATTTTCTGTCCCCAATGTGTAGAGGCAGGATTATCAAGGCTTGGAACCAAATGGTCACACCCAGTTTCAGGAAATCTGTGATAAGCTTTTCCTGTGTTGCCTGGTAACTCTTTGGTTTAATGAAGCAGAATTTCCCCAAGCTTGGAAGAACTTGGCTTTCAAGCTGGATGAGGGTGAGTCCTTGCTCACCAAGATAAAGCCCTTATGAAATGAACAATAATAATCACTCAGAGAGGAAATACTCTTGAGCAACTACCATGTTCAGGCTCAGTGCTGACTATCTGGAAGCAGTCAGAGAGTGCCTGTGCTGGGCATAGTGTTCCTCTGAGCTCAATGCAAGGCTACGCAGCAGAAGGGGGCAGTTCAGGGCTTTAATTTAAGCTAGGCCATTTGACAGCTGGTGCCTCAGCTTCCTTATCTGTAATCTAACATAAAAGCACTCCATACGCTGTCTGGCACATGATAAGTAAATGCTTGCAATTGTTATTATTATAACATAAGACATACACCCCTCCCGTTACAAAGTATAAGATCTAATGCTACTCCTGTCTAGTCCTTATACTTACCTCAACACTGCGTTTTAATCTTTATTGAAGTAGTTTTAACTTGAATGATTCCAGAGACAGAGCCCTTGGCATCTGGAGATTCCTACCATCTTTCCCTGCCCCATCAAGGCGCCTGTCTTATACATTTCATCATTATCAACTACCCATTGTTCCAGCTCGCTAAGAGATATTCAATTCTTGGCATGTGAAAAAAAAAAAAAGGGGGCATGTTGAGAACAAGGACTTGTTTTTTGAGCACTGTGTGGTCAAGGGCAGTGCCTGTTGCTAAGGCAGAGCCATCCATATTGGTCACTCCGCACAGTTGGTCTCAGCGGTAACAGAACTGCTGCGATCTGCATTCGAGGTGCTAGATGGTAGTGATGGTGACGGGAGAACGCTGAGGCAGACGTTCTCACTTCTGTGGCTACAGAGGCTGAAGGCTTGACAGGTGCATAAGGAATGCCCTCTGCTTCTTCATCCAGGCTGTTTCTGGAAACATACCCCTGTGCTGCTAATAACACCAGATCCCTCCAACAGAGCCACTCCATGGGTTGCCTAGCACCAGGCTAAGCCAAGAACTGGATGAGAGTAACTTCGTGTGTTCCAGCTAAGAGAGGGCTGTTGTGAGCAGCCAAAGGAAAAACTGTAAGGATCCAGGCAAGTGATGTTGCTCCCAGAGATGGGTCTATCCTTTCCCCAAAGGGCTTCCTGCAGGGCCATAGATACATGGGGACATCAGCTAGGCTTGAATCTGGCGTTGCTTTCTTTCTGCTGGAACTTTGCATGGTTGTTCTGATGATGACTTGCTCATATGTAGACTTCCACATGGCTAGTTTTACCGTGGTGAACCCTCAGGCTGGCGAACTACAGGGCAGGCCATGTGGGGAAGCCCTTGGAGGTGACCCAGAAACTTGAGCTGTGACAAATGCACCCAGATAGGTTTACCCAACTCAAAGAGAGTTGGGTTCAAACTCCCTTTGCCATCACTGTCTTTCTTTCACAGCAAACAAGAGTATTTCCAAAAAGGGCAAAGCTGAGGATCTTCTGGGAAGACTACACCGCTTGCCCCCAGTCTCAAAGGGTCGCATTTTGCTGATCATTTGTGCAAAATCTGGCTGGTGAAGTCCACTCTCTCCAAAGCAGTGAAGGATGAAGCTACCAGTTTGAGTCTGATGTTTTATTTATCTGTCCTGGTAGCTTTATGTATGGTGTGTTTTCTCTGTTTGGGCCTCAAGGCTGGTTAAGCAAAAGGCAGGAAACATAAATAAGTAATAGACAGAGAGGGCTGTCCATTTATAGACTTTCAAAGATGACCTGGTTTTCTGTTCCAATGTAAGCATTAGTGTTGCATTAGAGTAATATGCATTCGAGATGTTTTTGCCGGTGCATTGGTGGTGATAATCAGGAGAGACATATTCATGTTCTATTTTTATAATAAAAATTAAGAAACCTCAGGCTGCTCCAGGGGCCCTTGTTGGCAGCGTGAGACCATGAGCTTGAGCAGTCCATTTTCCTCGGGTTGTGTGGGATCATCGTGTTCCTTTCTGCTCGTCTCCAGTTTCTGGTTATTATTAAACAACCCTTTGTGAAGGATTAACTCTGGCTTTCCTCCCAGCTAGGAGATGTCTACACAAAGCCAGAATATCCAGCCAATTGCAGGCAAACGGGTTATTTGGTGTAGTACAGGAACAAATAACTGGTTGGCAAGCCAATTCTTCACTTTTTGATGGCTTCCCTTGGCATGGAAACAGCCTTCTGTAGTACATGGTGTAAATGCTTATGAGCATCCCTTTAGCCATTCATTCAGAAAATATTTCCTGAGGGCTCACTGTGGGATTCATTATTTCTGAAATAGGGATAATAATAGTACCTACTGCATAGAATTATGTGGATTAAATGAGTTAATATGTGTAAAGGGTTTAAAACAGTACCTGGCACACAGTTGAGGATTAGTCAATATGAGTTTGGCTGTGGAGGTTTGAGTGTTATTTTATAGGCAAGGAAGAGGCAGTGAAGCCAATGATATAGACAGATGTGTCCTTCTAAGAGGTGGTTTTGGTGGCAAAATAGAGGGCAGATCTTAATGGAGCAGAGCCTAGAGACAGGGAGAGAGGCACATGTATCTAGTCCAGCCTCTTCTGGCTTTCATTTACCTTTCTTGGGATCACCTAGACCAGTGCTTCTCAAAGTGAGGTCCCTAAACTGGTAACATCACAGAGGACCTTGTTAGAAATGCGGATTCTAGGGCCCTGTCCCAGAGCGACTGAATCAGACTACCGAGTTTTGGTCCAGCAATCTGTTGCTTTAACAAGCTCCCCAGGTAATTCTGTCCTTGCTGAAGTTTAAGAACATTGATCTAGTCTCTGGAGGGAAAGTGGGAAGGAGAGCCCTATTTAGAAACTCCCCCCCGCCACACATTAAGACACCACAGAGTCAGCATGGGGCAGGCGCACAAGCTTTGGGGAGGGTCTCCACGCACAAGGCATGCCAGGTGGCAGTCTCCTTGTTAGCTGGTCATACAGAAGCAGAAGCCTTGTTAACACAAATCAAGGCCACCTGTTGAGCACAGCAAACCCCAAACCTCAACTCTCTGCCTGGCTCACTGCCAAGCAAGCACTGTGACCCACCCCTGTAGATACATATGGCGCAGAGCTGAAGTGGTGCTATGCTAAGTAGGTGTTCTGTTACCAGAAAGACTGTCAGCTGCAAGACTCCAGTGTGCCTCTCATCACATTGAGAAATGGGGGAGCGCAGGTGCTCTAGGCCCTTGCGAAGCACATGCTGCATCCGGTCCCTGGGAGTCCATGCGCACACACCCAAAGACATTGCATGGTCAACAGAAAGGACCACACCGAATGTTTCTGACTGCTCCTGTATGAGAAGCTTGTGTCTGGGTGAGTTTTTATTACTGACATGCAGCCACCTGTGGGATGAAATACCACAGCTGTAGATAATTCTAGAACATCCATTGTGATCGTAAAAATTCATTCATCTTTTTTTCATTAGTACAAGTTCACACATCCTGGCACGATGGGAAATAAACCAAGAATAAGACATCCTCCCTCCTCACCCCCACGCTGTCTTAGGGAGTATGCCATCCAGGAGGAGATAGAAGTTCTCCACACAAGTGCCAGCAATTCAGAATAATGTGATTTGTCAATAGGAAGGTATGAATGGTGTGTGATAGTAGAAATCAGGGAAATCTTTTTATTTATTTATTTTTTATTGGTGTTCAATTTGCCAACATATAGAATAACACCCAGTGCTCATCCCATCAAGTGCCCCCCTCAGTGCCTGTCACCCAGTCACCCCCACCCCCTGCCCACCTCCCTTTCTACCACCCTTGTTCGTTTTGCAGAGTTAGGAGTCTCTCATTTTCTGTCTCCCTTTCTGATATTTCCCACTCATTTTTTTCTCCTTTCCCCTTTATTCCCTTTCACTATTATTTATATTCCCCAAATGAATGAGACCATATAATGTTTGTCCTTTTCCGATTGACTTATTTCACTCAGCATCATACCCTCCAGTTCCATCCACATCGAAGCAAATGGTGGGTATTTGTCGTTTCTAATGGCTGAGTAATATTCCATTGTATACATAGACCACATCTTCTTTATCCATTCCTTAGAGTGAGCTGGGGAAGCTGCATGTGAGAGGAGGTAGCATTTGATCTGGGCACAATTTCAAGAGATAGAGAGCAGGGATCTCAAGTAAAGGGAACTGCGAGAGCATGGGGTGTGGGAAACACACATACACAAGGGAGGAGCAAGGGCTCCAGTTTGCCCAGGACATATGCTGCAAGTAGTGTACTAGAGGAAGATGGGACTTCCAATACCAAACCCCAGGCTAGGACGTGGACCTGACTGCATAGGTGAGGGAGCCTGTGGAGGATTTAGGTTAGGAGGTTGGTGTGAGCATCATGGCACTAGAAGGCAATAGGGCTGAGAGTGAAATTGGGATGGGAAGGATTTGAGGTGACTTTCTCACTGATCTAGTTATAGGAAGCAGCTGACTCTAGATTGGACCTGAGTATTCTGCATTCACAAGTTCATGGCTGTGGGAAGCCAGCTGGATGCTCCTGGAAGAAGGAGGAGTGAGCTTTTAAATTAAAGGTTACCTATGTAGAAAGCCATCAAAACTCTCCAGGGATTGGGAGGAAGAAAGAAGAGCCACTGAGTGATGTCAGCTGCTTTTCTGGTCCATCCTTTTTGGTCACCTGTCAGGGAAAACATTCTTCCCTTTATAGATGAACACCAGAGGTCCTCAAGATCTCATGCCAGCCAAGCCCAGAGCATCTCAACAATGCCACGGAGCCTTGGCAAGGGGCTGAGTCACGGGCTTGGTTCTGACTCAGAGGAGTCGGAACCACCTACTGAGTCATTTGCAGGAGCCGTGGTTTCCTGGGAGGCTTCCCAACCAGCTACCCACCCTGCCAAATGGCTGGTAGCATGCAAGATCTGAAGGGAGCCGCACATTCACTGTGCCATGGCTTCAGGCAAACGCAAGTTGCGCATCTCAAACTGTTGCATGGAAATTATTTCCTTGCTCTGCATAGAGAAACTTGGCACTTGGTGGTAACAGATAAACAGATGAAACTTCTTTTTACTCCCTGTTAGTTATTTGATCTCAAGGAGGTCTCCGTTCCCCCGGCTATGAATGAATAACTACTCATACACAGTTGTGATTTCTGAAAGAATTGTTGGTTCCTAATGGTTTCTCTTTAGGAAGGTCCAGAATGTTCTAAATTTTGCAAGAATTTTGCATGCTAGTTGCCTGAGGGTTCTGGTGGAAGTGGAATTTAGTTCATGTTTGTGTACGGCACCGCCATTTCTCATACCTTTATTTACTGCCACTCAAGCAGCTTTGCCTTCTCAGGTCTCTCCACAGTTAGTAATCTAAGAAATTTCAATTACTGTGAAATCTCCCCACTCAGAGGGATACTATAGTTTGTTTTAAAGAGTGATTCAAAGATATTGGTATTGCTGTATTCTTCCAAATAGAAGTTGCCGCACTACCCAGGGCCACTGGATCTTTGTTTTTATGAAAGTATCTCTTGATTCAACATTCTTCTAGAGATCGCTTTTAGAATTCAGGGTTAGAACAGGTCCCATTGGTAAATTCCAGTCCCTAACTTCCAGCATGTAAGCATGAATTTCTAGCACATAGGAAGAGGGAGTGCCGTGCTAATACAGTGGTTAACATGGCTCCCTAATATTGAGCTCATGCTGATCTAATGAATATTTAGCTGGAGATCTCAGCCCACTGTTTGAGGTCGACGCTCTTATCATTATAAGGCGGAAAAGCTTGGAAAGAAGGTTGAGATTTTTGCCAGACCACGTCCCTTCTTTTCCTGCCCTTACATACTTGGTTATGAGGAACTCACAGTGCCCTGTGACTTGTAAGGAATTCTCTTGTAGATTCCCTCTCTCTCTCTCTCTCTCTCTCTCTCTCTCTGTGTGTGTGTGTGTGTATTTGGTTCTGTGCAAGATACTTCTGGAGCATTAAATCTTGGCATCAGCCACACAACTTTTGATTACCAATGCCTGTTTCCTGGAGGCAAAATAAGGCCACTTGATGAAAAGAAAGGAGAATCGAATGTCGGAGACTTATAAAGCTCCAGGAGCCTGGGAGATTGGCAGAGCTATCCCTCTGGAAGCTGTAGCCAGATGTCTCCTCTCTAGCTGTACCTACAGCTCTGAACTGGGGTTCTGGTTCCCCAGGAAGCCAGGGGAGTGAGTTAGGAAAAGAGATTGGATAGGGACAGGATGTCTAAGGGGTGTCCAGTGAAGGCTGGTGGGCTGCCCCTTCCTTTCTAGAGAGGGGTCTGTATGCCTCGGGTCTGGGGGCAGCCCGTCTCCCAAGGCCTCACACCTCCAGGGCCTCTCTGGCCCACGTGAACATTTCTGCTGCCGTGGTCAGGCACACCTTTCACATTCTCAAGCTGGATTTCCTTACAGATGGGGAATTTCACCTCAGATCTTGATCAGTCACCCTTACATATGGCTTTCCCCCCCTACCCTTTAAAATCTATGGGTCCCTCTCACAATACTGTCGAGGGAGAGCACCAGTGTCCTTTTATCACCAAAGAACAGAATACTTTCTGCTTCTCGGGGGCCACTTGGCCATCTGCTTGCAGCCTTAAGGAAAATCTAAAGGCCCTCACGGAGGCAAATGTGAGGCCATTTGATTTTAGTTCTTAATGTGGTGCCTTATCAGTGTCTGCCCCTGGGCTAAGCCTTGGGGCTCAGAGACGAATGAATCCTTGTCCTCACGGATCTGTCTCTAGGATAGCAGGAGAGCAGGGGTGTATTATGGTTGCACCTGCTAAGCGTGACCAGAGAAGTGGGTCCCATCTTCACGTGGCAGAGATAGTGGGGAGTCTACCTTAGGCACTTAAGGAAGGAATTTAGAAGTCTTATTCTCTCAGTGAATTGGAGATAATTAACTACAAAGCTGACTCCAAAGTAGGGAAGGAACATCTCAGGTCCGGAGTGTTCACAGCATTAGCTAGGGGAGGAGAGTCCTGGCCCCTGGCATCTTTAGGTAATTACTGTTACAGTCCTGGGGCTTTCTTAGAGCACTTATCACATTGTGCCCTCTGACATTGGGTCACTTACGTATTTATCTTCTCTCCTAGTCTTGGAAAGGAAGGGGCCTCATCCTGAAGGACCAGGCCATATCTTGATCTCAGAGATCCCTCACAGCCCCACATAGAAGGTACTTAAGGAATTGACTCTCTGTCTCTTCATTTGTGTAGACCTTGGGAACAGAGGTGAGAGAATATGCTTCTCCCTCCTCCTGTTCCAACATGACTAAATGGGGCACACCTCCAGGGGTTTACAGTATTTATTCACTGCAAAATAATGGGGAGCGGGAGGAGACTGATATATCAGGTCTTGTGCACAGATTGAATTGAACTTTTTAGGCTGTAAACGCTATCCAGAATTCAAATATTCAGTGATTTCTCGAAGCTGTGTTGTCCAATATGGCAGCCACTGGCTACATGTGATGACACTTACAGTTCAATTAAATGAAATTAAGAAATTCAGTTCCTCTCTCACACCAGCCACATTTCAAGTGCTCAGTAGCCACAAGTGATAATTAGCTATGGTATTGGTCAGCACAGAGCATTTCCATTATTGTAGAATGTTTACATGGACAGTACATGGGGGTGCAGCATTTCTCCCAAGCAGCATGTCTTGATCCAAAGTGTACACCATGAACCCTATCCATCTGAATTACTTGATGGCAGGTAGAGAAATGAGTTTATCAAAATGCCCATTCCCAGGTTCCTTTCTAGGTCTCCTGAATCAGGATTTCTGGGAAGGAAGAGGTTGGGAAAACTGGGAATCTTTTATCATATATCCCCAGATGGCTAGTAGGCAAACTCACATTTCAGTCTCAGCACTCCAAGGGAAGCCAGAAGTTGAATAGCAAAAGTGGAAAACCTCTTGGTACAGCAATTCTGAGCATCTGAGATGTCTTATAGCACTTTCCATTCCAGTGTAAGATTTCCCAACCCACCATTTCCAAGAGTGTGCGACTGGAGCTCCCAGATTGCAGCTAAGGGCACAGTCTCAGTAAAGTCCTGGCTGTGCTTCCACCGAGCAGTAAATAATGAAGAAAGAGGCTGTCCTAGCATTATCTCCCTTTCTCCTCTTGCAGAAACAGGAGGATGGAAATAACCTCGCTGCTCCCCTTGAGCATGTTTGAATCACAAGCACCTTCCTCTAAAATAAATTTATTTCCTGCTGCCTTCATCCCAACAAAGACCAGCCAGTGATGAATACCAGACTTCATAGCTTATTTGTCAAAGCAGCACACCTGTGAGGATTCCTGTGGAAGATAAATTTTGGTTTGGGGGAGGGGGACTTGGAAGAGGAGGGACCTGGCCAGGAATAAATCTTAACATGTTGCACCAGACGGTGAATGAGCGTTTGCCTCACAAGGCTCGCCCTCCTGACAAGGTATGATAAATTACCCTCTATGTTGACACCTTCATTGGGTTATTTATGGCTCATTAATTGAACCGAAAAGGGGCCTTGTAGACACAGCAGGGGCACCTTACAATGCTTCTCCAGTGGACCCAGCTCAAAGAGAAGAACAAAGGAGAGCAGAGGGGGAGGGGGACACACAAATGTGTCTGCTCCTTGGCTTGAGACCCTCTTCACCAAAGATTTCAAGATGTGTTTCAAGAAGGAAGGAAGGAAGGAAGGAGAGAGAGAAAGAAGAAAAAGAAAGAAGAGAGAGAGAGAGAGAGAAAGAGAGAGAAAGAAAAAAGAAAGAAAGAAGAAAGAAAGAAAGAAAGAAAGAAAGAAAGAAAGAAAGAAAGAAAGAAAGAAAGAAAGAAAGAAAAATAAATAAATCTTGGGAAGCATAGATGAACTTCTCTGTCCGGATGATGAGCTACTTACCCACTGCCTGTGCTGTTGTCTGGTCCCTTCTAGAGAAACCTGTGTCTAGAGCTCCGTGTATGATCACCACTGATGCTTTAGACTTGCCCAGAAAGTCAGTACTACACAGTGGAGACCACCAGAGGACCCAGACATGGCCCTGGGTCATTCAGGAACTTGCTGTGAGACATTGGGGTGGGGGGCACTTGATCTCTTTGAGCTTCAAATTCTTCCCTTGTGAAGTGCACATACCAGACTGGATGGTCTCAGAGTCTTTTTTTATTCTAAACAGCTTAAGAAAACAAAGAACAGTTTTCTCTTTGCCCATTGTATTGCCCACCTTCATGTCTGGTTATTAATGATTAGCTTATTCATTTGGCAAGTAGTATTTCCAGAGATCCTGCCATGTATCAGGTTCCCAGAGCAGGTGCTGTAGGCATATTGGGTATGTATGGTCTTGTTTTCAAGAGTTGGTTAGTACTTAAGAAGGGATTTAATCCTTAAATTACATACTCAGAAGATAGCCCCTTATAATAAACTCTCCTTTATTTGACAGTAACATGCAGTATTTCTAGCTATTGTGTGTGAACGGCTGTTTCTCCAGGGTGCCACTGTGGTCCATGACTAAGTTGAAAAGGCTCTCTCTTAAAATGCCAGGTGTTTTCCCTGCTGCTGTTGCTTTCTAGAAGGTTTCATCCTTTGGAAAGAACTTCTGGATGAAAGAAATGGCGGCATGGTTTCACTCATGTATCTATCCATTCATGCATTTAGTCATTTTTCTCATTCCACCAAATTTTACTGAGCACATACTCTTCATCTTTATGTCAAGATCTGTGTTCACAAGGTGACACAAAACTCAAGAATTCCAGTAAGTTAACCTCTGGTGGGAAGCAAAATGCCCTCTGGAATCAGAGTCATTCCCTTGGAATCTATGTATGGGAGAATATGAGAGGAAGCAAAACTGTGCTGGGGGTTTAGGGAAGGCTTCCAGGATAGTTAAGTTGGGTTTTGAAGGAAAATCAGGAGTTTTCTGGGCAAACCAGTTGTAGAAGATTATTACATAGAACAAAGAGCATGTGTAAAAAACACAAATGTGTATCAGCTGTTTCAGAAATTACAAATAGTTTAGTCTGATTGGAGTAGAGCATTAATTTAGAAGATGGGAGGCAGAGTGTGCAAGATGGGGCTGGAGCAAGACGAGATCTTGAAGAAGCTAATGTGAAATGTTGAGGAGACTGGGCTTTGTCCTGAAGGCCATGAGAAAGATTTGATGAGATTTATTCAGAGGAAAGGTAGAGTAGGCAATGTTTTAGGGAGACCTTCTGGTGCCAGGGTGGAGCAAGGTTTCTTGTGTAGGAGATTGGGGGAGGAAAAACCTGCTAGATTACTATTGTAATAGTCCAAGCAAGAGAAAATAAATGGGCCCAAAGCAAGGATATGGCTGTGAAGAAGATGGAGAGAATACAGGACTGGCAGCTGGAAGGCCTTGATTCTCATCCAGGCTCTGGCAATATCTACCATAAATTATTTATTTTCTCTAGTATGTGTGGCCTGCTCTGCAAAGTTGAGGACATGTGACTGGGTGTTCTCTAATCTGACTCTGACATTCTAGAAGGATTGGGTTTCTTATCTGTAGTTAGAAGCGGGGAGAGGGAGGAAGATATCGGGTCAGTGTTTAAAATTGAGAGATGTTTTATTTAATGATGGCTAGCATGCCATCAGCTACACCCTGCTAAGGATATGGATGGGCCATGGTAGGTGAATGACAGATGCCCGACAGCTGGCAGTCGGGCATCCCAATAATTCTTTTTCTGGTATTGAAAAAAAGAACATGCTCATTGTGAAGAGTCCAAACTCTTCTTTTCTTTAAAAAAAATTAGAGAATAAAATTTACCTGGGGGCACCTGGGTGGCTCAGTTGGTTAAGCGTCTGTCTTTAGCTCAGGTCATGATCCCAATCTCCTGGGATCAAGCCCTGTGTCAGGCTCCCTGGTTGCAGAGAACCTGCTTCTCCCTCTCCTTTTCACTCCTGCTTTTTCTCACCATCCTTGTCTCTCTCTCTCAAATAAATGAGTAAATTTTTAAAAATAAATAAATAAAATTTACCTGAAATCTCAAGATCCAGGTAATAAGTTAATATGACTATAAGGATCCTTCCAGTCATCTTCTCTGTGTGCAGTAAATAATCTGGATATATTGACATGCATGGGCTACATCACATAAACTGTTTAATTCAGGCAATAAGATCTTGTGGATATCTTTTGTGATATATTTCTGCATCACCATTTTTATGATACACAGTATTTCATTCATCAGTAAGTCATAATGTATTCAACTGATATGTCAGTATTAATGGACATGCAGGTTGTTTCCAATTTTTCTTTTATAAACAAGACTAAGAAATACCATTGTATGTATATATTTGTGCATTTGTCAATTTATTCCCCTCAAATGAAGCTACAAGGGCAAAGTTTATGTACATTTTTAAGTTTTGCTACATATTACCCAACATGCCCTCTGGAAAGATTTACCATCATACCTAAAATGTAATTTAATGTTTTCTTTCATTGAAAAGCCAGAGTACCAGGGATTGGAGTTGGGGCAGGATTGAGGTGAGGGAAACTCCTGAAACTCTCTTCACCAAGCACTGCTGAGTCCACAGACCCAGTGGGGATGTGAGACTTTGCCAAGGGCTCATGGAAAGCTATAGAGAGTCAGGGTGCCAGCTTATGCCAGGTCAAATAGAGTCCCTTCCATACTCTTCTCCAGGATGGCTAACCCTAGATCTAGGATGTATGGCTTCAGAATAGCAATGTGTCACTAGATGCACAAGCTGCACGAAATGCAAATGCAGAAGAGCTTTTGTGACAATTGGTGTGAACCTGTCTGAAATATTACCTTCTCCAGGCCCTACTGCAGTGTTTTCTGGTCTCCAATATGGTGACCATCTGTCTTTGGTGTTCAAGAGTGGTTCCAGGACAACATACCTCATCCTGCTGCCTCATGCAGGTCAGGCCATGCTGGCCAGATATGGCTTCAGCAGTTTTGCTCATCCCCTGGTACCATCTGATGATTCCTCAACCGTTTTGTCTCCATACATGACGAGAACATACAGACACAGCGTTGTTAGTCCTGTGGGACCCAGGGGGTCTATGGCAAATGGAGCAGTGCTTTGTGACCCCTGACAATGTGTGTCACCCGACATCTCTCTGCTGGCCTTGCTGGTCCGGCCATCTCCTTTAGTTTTGAATGTGGGAGCATTTAAAATGCTCCTTTGGAAGTCAGTTCTACGTAGAGAGGATAGATGGTCTGAAGGTGACAAACTCTGAGCGGGGAAATGTTCCAGTGGAGAGGAGCTGACAACTGGCCAGAACTGCTATTGTGGGAACATCCTACAACTATGGTTGCAGCTAGGATCCAGCTGCCAAGATGTGATGCGGAAGAGCTTTCTCGATTGTTAAATGACCATCAACTCCTCGAAAAAGGTAACACATCTTATCAATTACCAGTCCTCAAATCTCTAAGATCAATAGAGCTTACAAAATTTTTTCACCATGTTAATGCTGGGTACTTCCATACACCACCCTGTGTATGAGTGTTTCCTTAATTTATTGTGCATCTGTGCCATACTCATCAGTGAGGAATCTGAAAACAGATCCAGTGATCTGTCCGAGAGCTAGCAAGAGATGGAGTTGCGTTTGTAACCAGATTTTCTTGCTTCCATTTCCTTTCTTCTCCCAGACCTGTTTTGTTGGCTCTGGGCTTGTCCACTGAGCAGCCACATGAATGGCCAGCAGAGTGGGTCAGCAGGCAAAGAGGCCTCTCTGCCTGGAGACTGGAAGGTGGGCTAGGAAAGACCCTCTGCCTTAACAATTTGTCCTTACCATAAAACATTCATTCCTTTGTATCTTAGAAGTTTTCAGTAAATGAGAGATGCCACCATATTAGAATTAAAACATAATTTGGGTAGAAGTGTGATTGTAGACACGTAAGAAATATACTCACTTATAAGTGTGTGAAAAAAATCTACAGTATGCGGTAACTTTAGTTTTCTTCTTTATTCCCATCTGTATTTTTATATTCTTATGCCACGAGCATGTATTAGTGGTAGTGGCACAATAAGATAGTTTTTAAAAGTTAAGAGACTATTCATTTCAGTTGTGTGCTTCATTTTCAGTGAGTAAAAAAGGATGGAGTAAATGGAGCTTAATGCCTCTGTTCCATTCTCCTGGCACCCATGTTGATCACACCTTAAGCCTCAGAGAAGTCATCATCTAACACTCTCAGAAGATGAGTTGTCAACAAGGGCGCCTGGGTGGCTTAATCAGTTAAGCAGCCAACTCTCGGTTTGGCTCAGGTCATAATATCAGGGTTGTGAGATCGAGCTCCACGATGGCCTCTGTGCTCAGCATGGAGTCTGCTTAAGATTCTCTCTCTGTCTTTCCCCCCACTCGCTCACTCTCTCTCAATGAGTAAATTTAAAAACTTAAAAAAAAAAGTTGTCAACAAGCTAAGAGCCAGAGTTTTCTTCTGGAGTGGGATAGTGCACAGCGGGTATAGGGTGAGAGAAAGGAGAAAAAATACCAAGGTGAGTGTCACCTGGTGGGCCGACTCTGGCTGTCTTCACCTCTACTTGTGCCTGCATCCTGAAACACAGCACCCTGTGCCCTCACAAAGTAATGGCCAATCATCTGCTCTGTTCAGAGCGGAATCAGATATGGACTAAGGGGCAAGACAAGCCTTATTAGTCCCTGCTCACTCCAGCTTCCAAGGCAACTTAGTAGAACCGTGTCTAGCACACGGCATGCTGTTGGGTGAGTTAGATGGGAGGGTTCCTTCTAGCCATTCTGGGTGCGGTTGCTGCTGCTGTGATTTGTGGTGGGAACACAGTAGGCACAGAAGGTATAGGGCAACCAGCTAAACAAAGTTTTGTTGCTATGGAGTGTTCGAAAGGCGTCAGTGCTTTCTCCAGTGCTTAGTGTTTAGATGTAAATTAATAGATGGATCAACACAGCAACATGGTAAGTAAAGTAAATACATTCTAGAATTGGGGACTCTCAAAAGAGTTGGAAGAGATCCTAGAAATTGCTGGAAACCCATGGAAGTTAGTGGCTTGACTCAGGTCACCCCAAAGGTCAGAGACAAGACCAGATTTCAGGCCTCCAGCACCTAATCCAGGGCTTTTCCCACAAGCTCTGTTCTCCTTCATTCACTAATATATCCCATGCACATTTATTTGGGGACCTACTGTGTACTGGGTGCTGAGCTGGGAAGGGGATCTACAGAAGAATAAAATGAGGGCCCTTTCCTCTCAGTGCTCATAATCTGATTGGGAGGAAGACATTAGCTGGTTACTTAATAAAATGAGTAAGGGGCACCTGGGTGGCACCGTCCACCTGGCATGTCTGACTCTTGGTTTTGGCTCAGGTCATGATATCAGCGTCAAGAGATCGAGTCCTGCATCCCACTCCATGCCCAGCACAGAGTCTGCTTAGGTTTCTCTCGCCCTCTCCCACCTACCTCAGACTAATAAATAAATCTTTAAAAATAAATTAATTAAATAAAGTGCAGTCAGGTGCCTTCCTGAAAGGAAGAAACACGACTCATGCAATCTGGAAGGCCATCTGTTTTTACAGAATCAGCACAGGGTAGAACCCTGCTTGGGAGTGTGATGCTGCCTCTACGCAGACCCCAGAGGTAGGCATCTGGGCTCTGAGATGGTGAGAGAAGTTAACACAAATGAAGATGAAAGAGCAAAGAGGAAAGATACAGCGGGCAGTTTTCCCCATAATCTGGGCAGTGTGTTCATTTCAGGAGCTCATAACTTGTTTCATCCAAACTGTTGAAGCTGGATAACACACCTTGTGTCTTCCAGGGAATGCCCACCACAGGGTTTCCTTTGTTATGTGACCATGCTAGCTGCTCTCCCACCTGTGTCCATAGTCTGCATCGAAGGGTCTTTCCTTTATCACGTTAGATCCAGTTTTGACCATGATAGCAGCCATCGTGGTTCTAAAGGATTCAGAACTGTGCTATAGACAGAGACTCTGGGTGTTTCCAGGAGGCCTCCTCATGGCACCCCTTTCCCTTCTCCCCAAAGGATTCTGTGACTGGTAGAAAATGTCACAGACAGCCTCACCACCCATTGCCCTTATAGTCTGCTAAGACACTGAACACAATTAAGAATAAAGACGTACCCATCCGTGTACCTTGTCTGGATCTTAATTTGAGCAAACTAGGTGTAAGAAGACATTTTGGGGAGTAATCAGGGAAACTTGATTAATAGCAGTAGTATTTAATGATAATGTATTGTGATTATGGTTTTAAAACTTATGTCTTAGAGATACAAACTGATATATATGTATCTATCTTTAAAATATACTCTTATTTTTTAACAGTTGGGGAGGCAGGTTTGGATAAAACAAGATTGCCCATAGATTGATAATTATTGAAGCTGGGTCATAGGTCCATGGGGATGTGTTATATGCTTCTCTTCAGTTTTGTGTATATTCAGTAATTTCCATATTAAAAACATTTAAATAATGAATGACTTATGTCAAGCAACTACCATGTGTCAGGTTCAGGGCTGGATGTTTTATATGCGGGGTCTTATTATGTTCTAACAGTATCCTACTTATGTGGTGGGTTGGTTTCTCAGATGCAGAAGCTCTGGCATAAAGCTGAAGTGGATTCCAAGTCACACAGTGAGAGCTGGGAATTGAACCCTGATCTTTTTAACTTTTGATTGAAGTATAACACATACAGAAATGTGCACAAATCACATTTGTACAACCCAGTGAATTTTTGTGTGACCACTTCAAATAACCTAGACCCACATCAAAAATGGAATAGTACCAGCATCCCTGAAGCCACCTCATGCCCTTCCTTGTCACAGTCCCTTCTCAGAGGTAACTACTATCTTACCTTCTAGCACCCTAGATGAGCTTTGCATATATTTTGAACTTTGTATAAATTGAATAAAATAAATAAATAAATTGAATCATATTCTTTTAAGTATGGGTTTTTCCCCCTAACATTATGTGTGTAGAATTCTTCCATGTTTTCATTGCTATACATTTCATGATAGGGATATGCCACAATGAATCTATCCTGTCATTGATGGAATTGGGAGTAGTTCCACTTTGGGGTTATTATGGGTAGTGGATTCGTGAACATTCTGACACACGTTGTTGGGTAGACAGAAGTACGGATTTCTGTTGCATGTATTTCTAGGAGTGGAACGACAGGGGCACAGGATGGGCACGTGTGAACCCAAAGCTCCACTTTTATTGTGGTTTTTTTTTTTCCTGTTCTGTCACCCATTTCTCTCTAACAGATTAAGAAATCAACTACGTGAATTCCACTAGACTAGGAAGTAACATAGGGCCCTGGAAGGTTGTGAGGTAGAACCAAGATTGGGGTTTGAGCCTAGAATATTCTGGTTCAATGTTGATGTATCCCAAGTCCAAACCCAGGCTTCATTGCTTTATGCAATCTTTCTTGAAATAAGTTTAGTGCAAGGAAAACACTGCTCTGAAGTGTCCTGCATCTGTGATTTAATATCATAGCATATCATTCCAAGACAACATAAATCATATTACATAACATCAGTAAAGGAAAACATTTCATAAAGTGTGAATTTTAATAAAATCTATCTTAGCCTTTGGCATATTTGAAGGTTTGTCAATATTATAACAGTGGTCCCGTAACAATCTCCTTTTGAGAGACAAAGAGTAGCTATGGGAATAGCCCATGATTAACTGGGAACCCAAGGAAATGGGTTTCTCAACCCTTGGTTAGGTGGTCATCCTCATCCTTCATACCTGTAGCCCCCAACCTGTTCTTCCTGAGAGTCCAGTTTGGGTGCTGGTGAAGCCTGGTGGCCTTCGGCTCAAGAGGGACCTAAAGTAGGTGGCCTACTCATGACAGCTTCAGATGACAGGGATTGTCCAACAATGCAAAGGTAATATGGCAGAAAAAAGTGTGGGCTTCAGACACGAATGGGAATGGGTTCAAATTCTATGTCTACTTATTATTTGACCTTGAAGATAGGACTTAATTTTGAACCTCTGCTTCCTTATCTGTAAGCATAAGGATGATGAAATCAGTTTTGGAGAAAAATTAGAAAAAGGTTACCCAGAAGGGTGAGAGAGGTAGATGATAAAATAAGATAGAGACACAGAGAGGGAGGCACCACATACAGCACTAGATACACTGTACCCCTCCAGGAAATGTCAGTTGCCTTTCTTTGCCATTTATCAGATGTGCTCCAGGTTATTATCATAGTTCTCTCCCCAAATTGCACCACTCCAAGGTCTCCAGAAGCCTTAAAAAAAAAAAAAAGATGTATTTGTTTATTTTAGAAGTGGGGATGGGTGAGAGGGAGAGAGAAAATCTCAAGCAGACTCCCCACTGAGTGCAGAGCCCAATCCTACAACTCTGAGATCATGACCTGAGCTGAAATCAAGAGTCAGAAGCCAACCAACTGAGCCACCCAGGCGCTGCCCCTCCAGAAACCTTTTTATTCTGCTTCCAACTCTTCTGAATGTAGTGGTTGATGGGGCGCGGTAGTGCTTCTGAGGCTGGGGTGGTGCCAGTAAAGGAACTGGCCTTGTGTGTCTGCTCTTCTTTTTCACAAAAACCGAGCCTCTTCCCCCTTGCAGTATGAGTGTGCACAGAAGGCTGTGGCATCCTTCCCAACTTGTCTGTAACTTCTCTAAGATTTTACTTCTTCCATGGTTGAACCCTAAGGTTTAAGATTACTATTTGTTTTTGTGTATTGATTGGTTGGTAGTCCCACCTCCATCCAAGAGATTTTATAATAAAAACATAGGTACAGAAAGAGCAAAATAATCCACCTAATGCAAAAAAGCAGGTTTCGAGCAAATGAGAGGGAAAGAAGACTTTAATGAAAATGCCTGCCTGAGGAAATCTGAACAAAGGAGCACAGAATGAGGCTGCAGCCTCCTAGCAGCTGGGGAGGACAGGGGAATCACTGGAGGGTGGAATTCTCCTTATCTTCCAGTAGGAGGCAGTTCAGGTCAGGACCACCAAATGTCTGCTTGCTCTTGACCACGAAAAGCAATTTGTTGCAAGAGTCTTCATATAAGATTATTTAAAAAGGCAAAGAAACAGTCCCAGAGTACCTTTACTGTTGGATGGAGAGACACCCCGCCTGTGGTTGTTGTTTATCTCAGCCTCCTCTCGATTTGAGAGCCTGGGCGCCCTCTCCCTCAGGATGGAGTTGCATTATGGAAAATCACTTGGAGGCGATGGATGTGCCTTCCAGGCCTGCCTCTGACAGGTGTTGGTTGTGTGACTTTGGACCACATGTTCACCCTTCCTGGTCCCTGGGTTTGTCCTCTGTTAAATGAGGAGCCCCTTGCAGATCTAAGAGCCAACAATGCTCTTATTCTGTGTGTGCCAAGCAAGCATGAAGCCCCTGGAGGGCTGAGAACCCATCATATCACCTGAGGTTCTTCTCTGCATATCTGCTGATACCAGTGAAAATAAGCAGCAAGAACAACCTGAGAAAACAGCTTGGGATGCAGAAGAAGGGACTAGGAGGACACCGTTGCCTAGAAACAGCCTGGGCACCAGGTTTTATGCCCCACATGTGTTACACGAGCCAATGCCTCTTCAGAGCACCTCTGCTCCTATGTATGGAATCTGCCATCCCCTCTCCTCTGGGGTGACTTTCTGTGACTTCCATTCTCCTGGTGCCCACACTACAGCTGAGCAAACAGCCTCCTGACTTCTGTGCCCCTTAGCCCCAAAGCATGGGTTCTCAGAGTGTCCTCGCCTGATATGCGACGAGTTGGTAATTCCTCCCTTTGCCCTGGGCCAGCAGCTATGGAGATGAGCCTGCTAGAATTGAGTGCTTGCACCCTTTGCCAAAGCGCACACATCTCTTTCCGCCCCCTCCCTGTCACCAGGGCACCCCAGACATGCCCAGAAACAGGACAAACCTGCACAACTGCATCCTGTCCTGCCAGAAGAAGAAATTTTTTTTTAAAAGATGTTCCTGGTGTCTCCAAGGCTCCTGGTTTTTTTCTATTAATTGGAGATGAAAAGATAAAAGTCCCTTACCTATCCGCCTGCCTTGCACGGCCACAGCTAATCGTGTCATTAATGGATAATTCCAAGGTAGCCGTTGTTGGTAAACACGCACCTCCAACGTGCCTAGTTTCTACCTGGCAATTCCAATCATAATTACCATGAAATTATATAACTGCAAATTACCCTGCCATGCGAGTGGTGTAAATAAGTACATTCCTGCTCCGTGATAATAAATTTGAATGACATGGCTAGTTAATTAGTAGTCACTGGAAATTTACTGATGGGCTACCCAACCAATAACTTTCTCCTGAAGAGGGAGGAAGAAGGTTGGAGTTTATTCAGCTTGGTTTTATCAAAGCCTGAGTGAAGGCACTGATAGCACCTGTTCTGTCTCTTCTCTTGGTACCTGCCGTTTGAATCTGGAAAGTGAGGGGAGGACCCCCTAGAATGAGAACAGAACTTGAAGACCAAAGGTGATGAATCCCAGCTTAGCTATTGGCTGATTGTGTGACCGACCAGGAGACAGCACCTAATCCCTCTGAGTCTCAATTTCCTCTGTAAAATGAGAGTGATGCCAGCGACGATGATGATGAGTACTTCCTTCCTAGGGTTGTCAGGAGGATTAGATGGCTTGTGCGTAGGCAAGGGGCGGCTCATCCTAGCCCTCTCTGGGGTTAGCTGCTATCATTGACCAAGGACGGGAGGAAAGCCCGGCTTCACAGGCCGTCCACCCCCTGTACTCGGACGGCTGGGTCTGGTTCAGTTGGTTGTGAAACACTGTCAGAGCAGAGACACTGTCACGCTTTGTCAGTTGAGGGTGGCCGATTGAACTCAGCTCTGAACCTCTGCTGTTTTCTAAAGGGAGATTATAATTCCATTTCCATCAGGAAATAAGGGGTGATGCTTCAGATGCGTGAGAGGAAAGGATTACACCCAAAGAAATTTAACTCCCGAGAGATTATGTTCTCAGCCCTTGCCTTTAGCTGGGAAAGAGTCAGCCGAGAGTCAACAGTCTAGTAACAGCTCCAGTTGTGCAACAGGAGGGCCCTGACCTGGCAGCCAGAGCTGCCCCACAGCCAACTTTTCTGACTTTCTCCCAGGTAGCTCTCCTCCTGGGTGCCCCGCTCAGGCAGGAAAACGCCAGAAGGGAGAAAGGGGGGCAGCACTGAGCAGTTTCCGAGGAGCCTCCACACTAGGCTCCGAGGACTTTCAAATACAATTAGACTGAGAAAGGCCACTTTCCTTAGGACAGAAAACTAATGCCACTACTCAGCTTGCTTTTTTGATGCACGTCGGGGCTGCATCTTGACAAATAGAAAGCTACTCTTGGGGATGATAGATTTATATTTCAGAGGACTGTTAAACGTGTAACCATAGTAACAAACAAAGCTATTACATAAAATGGCTTCACCATGTGAAAGCAATAATTATATTAACCAGATGGGAGGAAAAAGGAGAAGGAAGTCTGATCAACGTGGAAGGTACCAGTAAATTGGATTGAAAATGCGTAACATTTTCCTAAATTGCACCTATTTGGGGGAGGGGGCAGGAGCCCAAAGATGAGGAGCAGAGACAAAGTTGGGACCAGCCCCCACCAGGTGGCAGTATGCAGAAGTTGTTGAAGCCACTCTTCGGCCTTTCAGCTCCTCCGGAAGCCTCCTTAATATTAACTTCTTGGAAGCTTGATTGAGAGCACCACCCGCCTGCCCATCTCCAGTTCAGTGGGGAATTTCCCTGTCAACACTAACAATGTGGAAATGGCCCAAATTAGACTTTATTAAAGAGGATGTTGGTTGAGAAATTTTCTAGTGGCGAGAAGCAGTGTGTGCTAAGCGAAAGATGAGCTGAGTGATCCAGTTCAGAACTCCCCATGTGCTTAACTCCTGAGCTGCTCCCCAGATTGTTCCCTCTAGACACTCGGTGGTTCTCAAACCTTTGAATGCCTTCCAATCATCCAGGAGGCTTTAAAAAACAGCTGACATGCGGGTACCACCCTCACTCTTTCTGACTTAATTGTATGTGGTATGGGCTGGGCATTGGGATGAGTTTTTTTTAATCCTCCAGGTGATTTAAATGATGTTTTTGGGGTGGGGGGTGATTGGAGAGGTTAGAAGCCATTTATTAAAATGGAACTGAGGAGAATTATTCAGAGGTGACATCTTTGAAGACAAAAAGAGCTGGGGAACTGACTTTCTCATCAACTGCTTTCTCTTTTAGGCTAGTTCTCTGTTTAATACTTCTAACCAGAAGATACCAGCTGACCAGGAGATAGGGCCATCCTGATGTGGCAGGCTGTCTGCGCATTTGTCTTAGAATGTCAAGGACCCTTCCTTTGTTTCTCTTCATCTATGAATCTCAGTAATGATGCCTCCTGTCGCATCCCCGGCCGGTCAGATCTGTTCCTTTACAAGGCCAGGAGGATTGCACAATACAGACGCATCTGAGGGAATCTGAATATCTAGCTAGATCTTGTGTAATTTGACCCAATCAGAGAACCTTGCAGGGACAGCCCTGGGAAAAATGTAAAGTAGGCAAAACTGCCTTTCCTTCCCTCACCCCTCCCTCCCCTGCCACCCCAATCCCCAGGGCCCTGCCCAGTGGATTTTAAACCTCTCTCTCCTTTTGCTCAGTTTTACATGTAAAGTGTTGGTGAAGGAAATAATGGATTAGTCAGATTCCATAACCCCTTCATGTAGGGAGCCCCCATCATGTAACAGACAAAACACCAAGAGCCTTATCGCCTTCACTTACCCCGGAGCATTTGTGGAAACTATTATTATGTTCATTCTCAGTTTATAGAAGAGGAAACAGGCTTGAGGAGGGTAAATGTCTTGGGTTTGGCCTCATAGCTAGTGAGTGCCAGAATAGGATTTGAACCTACGTCCATGAGAACTGGACCTCTTACTCCTACCGTACACTGCTTACTTCTCAGCTTCTTGGGCTGAAGCTTCCTGCCTTCACTAATATAGGAGCCACGAGCCAAGTGTTGCTATTTAAATGTAAATCTCATTAACTAAAATCATATCAGATTAAAAATGCAGTTTCTCATTCACACTAACCACATTTCAAGTAGTTAGTAGGTAGATATGGCAGTCACTCTTGCATTGGGCAGTGCAGAAAACGGGGTATTTACATCATCGTAGAAAAGTGCTGAGGTGCTTAGAAATCATCCGTCAAGTCTTTTCAATTTATGAATGAGGAACTAAGGGTCAAGTAAGAAAAGTGATTTGCTCAAACCCATACCATCTTCCACCTGGTGATAAAGGAGGGGCTGTAACCAGGACTTCCTTACGCTGACTTCTTGCAACCTTTACACTAGACTATACCTCCCACTCAAAACCATTCTTGAATGTTGAACAAAGGAAGACTGAGACACAGATCGGGGAGGCTGTGTCTCATCTGGGCTGAGCAGCTAAGATAGCCATAGGGAGGAGACTTTAAATGCTCCTACTGAGGGACGCCTGGGTGGCTCAGCAGTTGGGCGGCAGCCTTTGGCTCAGGCGGTGATTCCAGGATCCAGGATCGAGTCCCGCATCAGGCTCCTGTGAAGAGCCTGCTTCTCCCTCTGCCTACGTCTCTGTCTCTCTCTATGTGTCTCTCATGAGTAAATAAATCTTAAAAAAATAATAAATGTTTCTACTTATAGCTCCAGGAGGCCTTCTCTAAGCCGCTAGGATTGTTGCTGCTTAGGGTGGGTGGCAAGGGTCTGCAGAGAAGCTCATGCTCCACCAGTGGAATCAGTGCAGCCCCGGCACTTCCCCCAAGGCCGACAGATGGTAGGTGTGTGCCTTCCTTCAGGTGATATCTGGGCTGTGGTCACACTACTTACTGGTAAAGAAGTGTCAGTGCTTGTGATCTGGAATGCAGCTTAAGAAACATGGATTAGTCCTTCTTCAGGACCATACCAAGGAGAGAAGGCTATAGAAATGGAAGAAGACTTCTTTATCTCTGCCCTGTGGGACTCCAAATCCAGAGGAATACTAGGGGCCAGATACACGGTGGCCTGGAGAGAGCTTTGTCTTCAGAGTTAGATGGATCTGTGTTCAGGTTCTGGCAGGGCCGCTTTCTAGCTGGACAACCTTGGCTATGACCCTCCCCTCCTCCATTGTAAAGTTCTGATTGTCATAGCCATCTAGTAGGTTCCCTGGTCAGAACTGAAATGGGACGTGGGTATAGTTGGCCTGGTATCTGGCTCAGAGCAGATTCCAAAGAAACCTTAGTTCCCTTCCTTCTTGTCATTCCTACTTCTCCCTGGATGTCCCATCTGCCCCCAGAGCCCTCTGACTTTCCGGGGGTCACTCAGAAGGTGGATAATCACTTGAGGACATCTCATATGTTGAGTCTTCACTGCATTTATTTTTGGAGCAGTGGAATTCCCAGGCTTGGGTTCCCATGGATTTCCCTTATTTTCCATTCGCAAATCATGTTCACAGATTGCTTCCTGGACAAGTTGAGATGTCCAGTGGAAAATTCAGGAAATTTGTGTTTTTAGAGCATGGGGCAAAATACATATTTTCTGAAAAAAAGAAAGAAGCCAGCCAGACTCGGAAATAATCATTCACATCACAAGTATTTACTGAGTGCTTAACTGTGCTCTGAGTACTGTGGTACACACTGGGGATACAAGAGTGGACAGGATAGGCAGAATTAACATTGTGAAAGGCATTTCCATAAACCACAAGTTGAAAGCACGCATTTGCGTTTCTTGTTGTAGATCCAGCTCTGATGGTAGATGTTTGTGAGGACGAGTGATTGCTTATCCTCACAAAGCATGGCTGTGGAGTTACAGATTTCTTCTCTTGGGAGCTGCAGTCCCCCACCCCCACCCCCACCACCGCCTTCTCAATGGGTAGATACTTGGAAAAGCCCCTTCCCCCGAAGCCTCCAGCCCTTTCTCCCGCAATCCCTCATTGCAGTTTACATTTGATGCTTCTTGAGTCCAAAACAATTTAATTCAACAAATTATCACAAATCACTCCCTGGCCATGTAAAGTCTGGCAAATGAGCACAGCTGCCTGCAGAAGGAGATGTTTGTTCTGCGAGTGAGTCCCTCTCTTATTTTTATGGTCCTTTCCTAGTCGATTGAGTACATATCATCTCTTGGGCATCCTCTCTCTGCCAGATGTGGTTTTAGACATCAGGGTCACAAACAAAAATAAGACATGGTCCCCTTCCTACAAGATGTACAGCATGGGAGGGAGATAGACATGAAACAGAAAGACCTGGCCCAGTAGACTAGGTTCCACAGGAAAGAGTAACATGGGAAAAAGGAGCAGTCAGGTGTTTGGGTTTGAAGAACTCTGATATGGAGGGACAGACAAGGAAAGAGGATTCTCAAAAGTGAGAATAGCATGTAGAAGGACATATACATCATCTGTTCAGGTTCTCCCTAATAGACTCTAACTCCATAATTGTTACTTTGACCCTAAACAGTAAATCCAGAGTGTTTAAGTGGATTCTATGCCCAACCAAATATTTGCTCATACCCATTCTTTACCCATGTGTGCTACTAACAAATGCCATCAAAGCACAGCAGAGTCTTTGTTCTAGCATTTGCTTTAAAATAGGGCTGCCTTTCTGTCTTCCACTTGACTCACAGTGAAACAGAAAGACCTAGAATGAGGTAAGTCATTTGGTGCCCAGAGATAAAGGACAGAGTAGCCTATCAGGTGGCAGTCAGTGGGGGTGGAAGGGACGCCATGCTGACAGTTTCTGAGAAATGCACAAACTGTAAGGGGGCTTGGTAACCCAAATGGAATGCCAAGTTGTTAGCCAATTTCCTCCACGCTTTCCAAGGAGAGATGGGTGTAGGAGTCTGGGGTGGAAGAGCTGATCACACTCTTGTTCTCCTGGTTCTGGAAATTGGAGGTGTGGCCAGGAGCTCTCTGTAACTTTCTAAGTAGTGGTCATGGAGGCTATAGAAGTGATGGTGGACCTTCCCGTCAACACCAGGAGTCCCTCCTTTAGTCTAAATACTGGGTGGCTGGGCTCTCAGCTCACCGCCATATCCCAGCTTGCAACTACTTAGAAACCAAGAAAAGGAGGCAGATCTTCCAAAGCATGGTTGTCCTTATGCCTTATTGTCATGGAGCCTAATTGAGGCAAATGTTGATAAGAAGAAATCCTGCGACATGCTGTGATGGGCAAACAGTATTACCTTTTCAAAGTATTATTCTTCAAGTGTAACTTCTAAAACTAAATTGTGATGATGGTTATACTGTGCTGAGAATTTACTAAAAATCACTAAATTGTATACTTAAAATGTGTGGATTTCATGGTATGTAAATCTTAATAAAGCTACTTTAAAAAAAATTTTTTAATCCAACCCACTAAAGGATCCTCAGAGCATTTCTCTAGAGCCTAGAACATTTAACAGGCATTGCCTTAAGCAAAATAATACAGCCAGTGGACTGTCTTCAGGGATCCCAGTATGCTTGTTCACTCCCTTTCCAACCTCTGTGACCTTCCCAACATCAATGTCCTATACCCTCCTCTTCTCTCTCAGCCCCTCCTGGTCCCCAGAAGAATTGCTTCCTATTTTACTTATTCACTAATGAATGAATCCATTGCCCTGAATTGATTCTTTAATATATTTGCACTTTCAACTTGTCTCTCATTGTAGAATGATTATTTTTAAATCCCGCTCAGGGGATTTAAAACCTTAAAGGAGGGGATAGAAGAGAACTGAAGGAAGAGATGCTTTCCCCTAAGAACCTGGAAATCACAACAGGAAGGGAGCCATCTGTTTTGTCTACAGATAAAATCAACTCACCAAGTATGATGAAAGATTGCGTTGGTCTGATGTTCTCAGAACCTGGCCATGTAAATGGCCTTGGGAACAGAGGGTATGTTGGGAGCCTGGCCCAGCCATTCCACCTATTCATCAGTGAATCAGACACAGCCAGGTGCCTCCAGAGCCTGCTGTGGTCATAAAGACAGCTGGAGACTTACAGAGACAATTTATGTCCATGGAGAAGAGCATGGACTCCTAATATTGACATGACTGGCAGGTTGGGGATAAATTTAGTTAGTTATTATAGGGTCGCTCTTTTCAACTTTGAAAAAACCTCTTGCATACACCAAGAAGAAAGCATTGTGTTTCCATGGAGAGAGAAGAGGATGTGGAACTAGCCGGTCTAGGCTTGTCCCTTCTCTGTTGCTGTCCGGCTGCATGAATTTAGATGAGCCACCTAAGCAGCCCTCTGAGCCTCCGTTCTCTCATCTCTAAAATGGGACTGTTACCCACCAGCTGCACAGGGTTGCTTGGAGGTAGGTGCTGTTCACCTGGTTACAGATATTGCAGGGAGTAATTCAGATGGACTAAAGGAAGGGGTTTTTATAAGCTAAAGTGCTCTACAAAGGAGAGTAGTAGTATTCACTTGAACTTCCCAACAAATTTCAGAAGAAAGATAATGCAGATGGTTATTATCCGTCTACTCTCTGGCGTAGAAAGGCACTGAGATCTAAGTGACTTGCCTGCCCTGGATTAATATTTGCATCTTCTGATAGAAACATGGGTCTTTGTGGAAGGCAACATTTTCAAATTCAGGGTTAGTTTCCACTGTGGTTCATGGAATCTAGACAGGGAACGTCGACGCTGACATTTCGGAACCCTTCCAATTAGTCTCAAGAGTTCAAATATCTCTCTGTTCGATACAACCCAGAGTGTAATCGTTTGTTGGTAATAACCTAGGCCTTGTTTGGCTTCATAGATCTGACTCTGAACCCGGACATCCCATGGACAAAAACACCACTTGCTTTTTATTGGCATGTTGGGTGGAATGGCTCCACACAGCTAGGAAACAATTTTATTTTTCCCCTTTGCAACTCAATTATAAGGCTGAAGGGCACGTATAGATTTTTCTGCAGGAAGCAAAGGGCTTTCAGGCTTACTTTATTGGCAGATTTCTGCATCACCTCCATGGTGAAGGGTTAGGTGCTTTTAAGAGGCAGAAATGCCCAGACTGAAGGGGGAAAAAAAAAAGGGAAAAAATAATAATACATTCCAGATGGCCTTGTAAAAAGGAGGGAGGTGTTCTAAATCTTGGCCTTTCGCTCCTGTCCCACCGGAGGCCGCTCTCTTCCCAGAGACTCTGTGAATCAAACAAGAAACAAGACAAGTGTGGTGTTAAGAACCCAGAATTAGAAGCCAGCTGCCCAGGCTGGGGCTCCGTCCCCAACTCTGACACGTGCTGGAATTTATGGATATTCTGTGACTCAGTTTCTATAGGTTTTCTCACCGGACATCTTTCTCCATTTATTGGCACATACAGGGATTAAATATTGCAGGAAGGCTCCATCTGAGAGATGGAAAGGGAAGATTAAACTTTGATGCTGGATTGACTGCTTTGACGTTTCCTATTGGCCCACCTCGGTGCTAAGGAGCCAGACTCTGAAGCATCACCACCACTTGGGCCTTGGCAAGGCACTCTTCTTGTTTTCCTGTTCAAATCACAGAAATTCCCCGATGGCTCAGAATAGCTCATCTGGGCGTCTGTGCCTGACTGAGGCTGGCAGATGTGTCCGGCACGGCATCTGGAAAAGAACCCAAAGCAGGTAGGATATTGGGAGCCCGTGTCCTTGCAGTCTGAATATTTGCAATCATTGTTCTAATCCAGTAGAGCTGTCAATGACTCACATGGCTTCCTGGGACACGTTTCAACTTGCCCTGAGATGAGTGGTGTGAGCAGACCCGTCCACCCTCCCAGCCGCCCTGAGGTAACGATGTCAGGGAGGTTCACGCAGTGAGGGCACCCCACACTGTGCAGCTCGCCAGGCTCTACTGATGACAGACTCCTTGAGTCTGAGGGGACATCCTTTCTCTCCAGCGCTGGGTGGCTTGTCTACGGTAACCTTAGAATTCTTGGTAAAAAAGAAAATGAAAATAAAGGAAAATAACTCCCATCTTCAGGATACCAAGCAGCAAGCAGGGCATAATCGCCCCAGTGCTATGGCATCTGGCACAATATTCGGTTGGCAAAGCCACGCTGTCTTGTATGTGTAATAAGCTCAATACTCAGCCTGCATTACTGGGACCCTGGTGAGGAGAGGGTCGGGCGGGGAGACAAAATGGGAGAGAGAGACTGCTATAGGAATGAATATTGAATCCAAAGTATTATTGTTAGAATCTCTGGAGAAAATGGCTCCCGGACATACAGGATTTTCAATACAGTTTAAAAAAGGAATGGCTCTTCTGGTTTTTCCATTTATTGTAGCTTCCCAAAGCTTATTTTTAGTAGCACTAATAGTGCCGCCTACCCCTGTACTCATTTTCTACAGATTTTAAATTTTTGTATTATCCTGTCCCTCCAGAGGTGCCTTCTATTTCTAAAACATTAGTACCATGGAGGGGGGAAAATAGGGCATTTCTGAGAGAAAGGAGCCTTGGATATTTGCATTCCGATTCGATTAGTATTTTTGCTTCTCCGGGTTCATTCTGAATCAAGGGAAAACGCATTTAAATGGAAATAGATTGATGCCAAGGATCTCTGGCCACTAAAGGCCCCCCCCCGCCCCCGACATACAAACACAACATGGTGAGCTCGGGCACCAGTGTCCCCTCGGAGCTCGGCTAACAAAGGGCCTGGCACAGGAGCCTCACCCAGATGGACCAGCTATAAACTACACCATGGAAGGCACCCCCGGCCCGGAGTAAGCTACGGGCAGGACAGAAACCACCTGAGCATGTGTTTCTGGGTGGAGGTGGGAGTTCTGAGCAATCAGATCCCCTGCACAGGCTCAGAGGCCAGAACTTGGCGTCTACGAATGAAGGAGTCAAGAAACTGCCATCATAGGAGGACCCTCGGTGTTGATTGTGCACCTGCAAGGAAAAATCTGATGGCAGAGTCCACTGCCGAAGAATTACAGTTCCTGGGTTCTCACTGGGGCTCCAGACCTCACCGACTTTGCACCGACCTCCTCACAAACTGGGCCACGTTGGCAAGTCGCACGCGGGAACTAGATGGAGTGTAGCACAGGCTATCTTTACCTGTGGGCTCCTGCAGTGGCTGAGGATTCCTGAACGAAAGCTAAATGTGGGCATCCACGTGCCCATCACCGCTTTTGTAAAGTGATGGCTCTGTAACAACACGGTTATCCGGGTCCTAACAGGGACATTGCAAGTCAAGTTCTGAGAAAATAATGCTATGTTAGGTTTCCACCTATGGTCTCTTGTAGCTCCAAGAATTCACAGTCAGCTTAAAGTGTTAGATCTGGAAGGGACTTAAGAGATGTTTTATCTAACTCATTGTTACCTAGTTGCGGTCCTTGAACCCAGAGAGGGCACGTCACTGGCTGAATGTCACTGAGCAGGTGTCTTATACAGGTTCACAGATGATGTCTCTGGACTCTTCTATTGTTCTTTCCAGTGACCCTTGAAAAGGACAGAAGGTTACTGTGACGTAATGTACATTTAGGGAGTCAGAGATGCCACTAACCACTCCTGTGACTGCCTCTTAGATCTTTTTGCCTGACTCTTCCCTGCTGGGCAGCCCCGAGCAAATTGCTTTCTCTCTCTGTGCCTTGTTTACCACACGTATATAACGCAGATGCCGCTCACAGTACTGGTGATGATGACCATACCTCCCTCGCAAAGTGATCAAGGGGTCTAGAATGAGCTGTAGAGTCAGGGAATCGGATTCAAGTCCTGATGCTCCTTCATTTAGTGCTTGGAGCACTTGGATCACTTACTCTCTCTGAGCCTCAGTTTCCTTAATTTTAAAAAGAGATAAGAATTCCTAACTCATAAAGTTGTTCCAAGGATTAAATGATAAAATATCTATATAAACCTCTTAGCCCAAGTGCTCAATAAATGGCCACTGCTCCTACTGTAATTACCAACAATGAGTTAGAAAAATATAGGTAAACGTCCTAAAAAAAAAAAATCCTAAAGTGTGATAAAAGTATCAGCTATTATTAACTAAAGGGGCCATAGTATCCATCCCAAGCTGTTGTTAAGATTCCTACATTACTGGCAGCCGGATCGGCTCGGAGCTGGGTACTTGATTTGCTTGCTAAATCAGCTTAAATCACTTGTTTGCCTCTGATACAGTCTGGCTCTTTCTGACATGGCCAAAGAGACCACAGAGGGCATTAAGCTGCAGCAGAGGCACTACAAACAAGATTTCAGAGAGGGAGAGATTTCCCATAATTGCTGGGACCACCTCCCCGCCAGCTTGATTTCCTGTGCTGATGAGTGTGTTGAAAAGATTGATGTGGGCATGACCTTCAGACCCTGTTTGGAAATTATACATACACGTGGTGCTTTAATGGTACGAGTGGCAGTTGGGGGGGTGGTGTTAATTACATTTGAATAGAGAGCTGGTGATAACTCACTAGCTCAGCCCCTGGTAGTTAATTTTGTTACATCCAGGGGAAAATTCTGTTGGGGTCTATGAGTAGCTGTGGTGCAATTAGGCGGCAAGAAGGTTTTTGTTGGTACAGTTGCTATTGATTAGTATTTACTTTAAAAAGAGTAAAAACTATTCCCTCGTGCTGGAGCTGCCTAATCTGTCAGGGCTGAGGCGGCACGGTTTGGAGATGCATAGCAGGCTTTCTCATAGATCCTGAAACCCCCCGAAAGAGAGTCCAGTATAAAAATCTCCCCAACTGGTTTTAATGATGCTCGAATAAAAGGCATATACCACAGCCAAGATCTCATTAAAAAAAGGGAAGTCTTTTTGTAGATTTGCTTATTTATTTATGAAACGCCTCTGAAATATTTATAAATGCTTCCCTGATATTTGTCTGAAAATACATTTTAGGGCTTCTTTGGTGGAAGGCAGGGGGAGGGGGAGCATGGAGGAGAGAGGATGCGAGTGGAAGAAAAAGAGGTGAGTTGGGCACAGTTTCTTTCTGCTGCAGTGAGGTGGCTGTGCTGGGGTATACACGTGTGTCACTAGGGGGTGCCCCGAGAACCAGGCAGGCTCTAACCTGCTCAGCACAGGTGACCCAACTTGCTTGGATCCCTTAAACAGAAGCAGTGGCAATCACAAGTGCTCTGTTTAATTTTCCTGACAGAACCAGGGCAGATACAGACGCTCTCGAGGCCTTTATCACTTCCTTCACTTTTAGAGCTATTTATTAATTGAAATAATAGTTATGCTACCCCTTGCCTCAGACCTACTTTCATCTGTTTAGCAACTGCTTTCTACGAAACACAAAAGAGCTCAGCAATGACACTGGTGTCTTAATTAACCATTGAATACCTTATAGAGCAGCTGTCATAACTCTTGTCACTTGAAAGAAAGCACAGTGGTCCCTGTTTTTTAAAAAAACAACAGATACACAGAAAAAAAAAAAAAGTTGATCTAATGAGCTGTCTTTGATGTGTCTTAAGAATTTTACTTTTTATCCTCGTGCTTTGCACTCACTTAACAATGTAAAGTAGGGAATCTCAGGCCAAGCTGGAGGAGATCAATGAATTTACTTTTCTTCTCACCTTTCAGAGAACTTGGTTGCACAGTGGCTCAGAGAAGTGGTCCAAGATCAGAGATGATGACACAGCTAAGGCTGCTTGTCAGTTAAAAGAAGAGGAGGGGTTGATGTAAGCTTATGTACCCAAAATATTTCTAAACCTTTCCAGCCTGTGGGGCTGAATAAGTCTCGTTAATATTATAAGACCAGAACCTCAAGCCCTTACCTGTTAATGCCAGTGATAGAGCCCCTTACAAAGCCCATTCCAAACTCAACGTTCCTTTGAGATCCCAACGTGGCATTTTATGTGTGTTTAGGTGTTAGTCTGGGCTTTTACTGATCACTGGATTCTGCTTGCTTTTAGGAGTTCTACTAGTGCCATCAGTGTTGGAGCCAAACCACACCACCCTTATTATTTTTTTTAAAATTTTTTTATTGGAGTTCAATTTGCCAATATATAGTATAACACCCAGTGCTCATCCCACCAAGTGCCCCCCTCAGTGCCCGTCACCCAGTCACCCCAACCTCCCACCCACCTCCCTTTCCAGACCCCAACTCCCCGCCCACCTCCCTACCCCTTGTTTGTTTCCCAGAGTTAGGTGTCTCTCATGTCTTGTCACCCTCGCTGATATTTTCACTCGTTTTCTCTCCTTTCCCTTTATTCCCTTTCACTAATTTTTATATTCCCCAAATGAATGAGACCATATAATGTTTGTCCTTTATGGACTCTGTCTCTTCACATGGTTGATTGCTGGCTCTCGCCACCAACACTCTCAAATCCTTCATTATCAGGACAGAAGAGTACCCTATGAGGAAGTGAGGAGAAATGTTTTCTGTCTCTGGGCTCATTTAGGAATGTTTCATCTGAGTAAAACAGTTTGAACCCGAATGTATTCTAGAATAGGATGAGGGAGTTTTTTTTATTTGTTGTGTACAGCCCCATCTCCCCAAGGTATATATGAGCCCTGACAGCTTACGGCTGGATGGGTTCAACCTCCAGCCAGCATAGTGAAGGAGAACAGCCAACACATCTGAACATCTTCCCTTCTGACTCTCAGACTTGTGGCTGCATCTCACTGGCGCTGCCAGATTCTCCCATGGTGATCCTTGTTTTTCAGCCTAAGGCAGCTCCTCAGCACCCCCGTGCAAATAAATATTTAGGGAAAAGATTACTCTGACTCCACCCACCATGTATCTGAAGCTCCACTCTGCCCCAGTAAGGACCTCCAAATCATAAACGTGAACCTAGTTAAAGAGGAGGCCTTTAATCACATGAACATAAATCTTGAGGAGGGTGAATGTGCAGATGGCATAATGATTAGCTCGTCTCAAATAAATTTCTACAGTTATATGGTATTAGAAACATGACAAAGAACACGGATGCCTTGTAACTAGTGTGCAGACCCCCTCAAGCACAAAACACATGCCGTCACCAACACTGAGCTTACGGTCCAGAATTAGCAGGCACTCGATAGAAATAATAGGGAAATGATAGCAGCCCAAGGATTGTTAGTACTGACCTTTAAGTTTTCAAAGCAAACAAGATACTTTATATATCACTATATAAGAATGCAAAAGGTACCCCTGCGGGATTATCACATCGATGGGACAGTAAAGCATTTTATAACAGGGGTTTACCATGGAAATCTTAACACCTTAGGAGACAATCTACTCATTGCTGCCTCATTTAAGTCACTGTTAAGTGAACTCTTAGACCAGCCTCCTGTTTTGCATAATTCTAAATCCAGGGTCCCTGGGAAGGCAGTCACCCCTGTAATAACTATTGTGTTTCTATGTATTTATTTCTGTGTGCACTCATCTGTGAACATGCGTTGGGAGAGCGTGGTACCTTCTCAATGGTGAGTCTCTGAATTGCACAGCACGTGGGGGGAAGAGTGGATATAGTAGTTTTGCCACTTGAACTTCAAAAATGAAGCAGAGCTTTGAGTCATTGCCAGATGACGTGGCTGAGGCCTAGCAAAACTGAGGAGGCCTGATACAAAGTCTGTGTATGAGACTCTGAGGCTGCTGACTCCCCCTGGGGCAGAATGATTCCAGAAGATGTTTATATGAAGCTTCTTGCCAAACGAGCAAATAGGGCCCATAAATATGTCCAGCAGTGGACAGAGTGGACCCTGTGGGTCTGTGCCAAGTGCGCCCTGGGGAAGACAGTGTCACTTGACGTACTCAAAATTTGCAGTGAGTAGAGGCCGGAGCTGGGTTTGCTTGCTTCATGTGTAAAGAGCATCCTCTCCCTCAGTGCAGAGTCTCCATGGTCTTCTCCTGGCACCTTCCAAAACCGCTCATACAAATATTGGGCCCCTGATTGGAGCCTGATGAATACCTGTTGACTTGATTCCCCCGAGCGGGCAAGCTTAGCCAGCAAGGTCAGGATAGCCTCCCCATCCCCAGGAGGGTGTCTGAATTCATCCCCTGCATAAAATGCTTCATATTAGCCTGTTTTCTCTCCAAAGTACCCGGTTTTTTTTTTCCTTTCAGCTTTATTTATTGCGTCTGAGAGAAATCCTCAATTAGGAGAACACAAACTCGAACATTTACATATCTTCCTTTTAGCAAAGAGTATGTCCCTCAATTCAGAGCATTCTGCAGGCAGCTCTAGAAGAGAAGAAACCCAGAGCTGATGGCATGCGTCTCATCCCGACTCTGAACTCTGGTGACCTTACTCCTCTATGGTGGGGGGTTTGTAACCTAGAAACCAGCCAACACTGCAAAGCAGGGTTTTTTCCTCTCAGGGAGCCGTTGTGAAGTGTGTCGCATATACCCTCTGCCCTACCCTACCTCTCCTCACTGCCGTCCTGAGCAAGGTTTTTTTTTGTTTTGTTTTGTTTTGTTTTTTAAATTTTTATTTATTTATGATAGTCACAGAGAGAGAGAGAGAGGCAGAGACACAGGCAGAGGGAGAAGCAGGCTCCATGCACCGGGAGCCCGACGTGGGATTCGATCCCGGGTCTCCAGGATCGCGCCCTGGGCCAAAGGCAGGTGCCAAACCGCTGCGCCACCCAGGGATCCCCGTGAGCAAGGTTTTTATCATCTTTTAGCTTTGCACATATGCCTATAAAACAAGATAGAATAGAGTCTAAACAGGAGCAGTGGTGAGTCCTGGTGCCTCCCCGGACCTGGGTTCTAGATGCCAAACAGCAAATATACAAGCAGAGCTCTTAGGTGATGAGCTCTTCTCACATGTAAAGGGAGAGGAAGGCCCTTCTTTCATCTCAAATGAACCCATAGGAAGCTGATCCACAGCCCACAAATTCCTATGAATGAGAAAGATCACCTGGTAAACTTTGCACTACTCTATGGTTTTTGAGGTAAGTAAACATTTGATATTGAGATAAGTAGATGTTTATCTGTTCGAATTCCCAGAAGCGTCACTGCAGAATTTATCTGGTGGCCATGTGACATTACGAGGACATCTTTTAATAAGTGACATATTAAAGGCTAAAAAGCGAAATAGAAATACAGCTAGAACTTCGTTAGAGCAAGCCTTGTTATTCTTCAGATGTGTCTATGATGTTGTCCCATTCCTAATACTCTGATACAGTTGGAGAGAAGAAGAATCTGATTTGATATGGGCTTGATAGTCTTCTGGTTCCCAGACAGTGAGCCAAGGCACCCTAGACATTGCAGGGAACCCAAGAGTGCCAGGAAATATTTTAAATAGTTGGGTAAAGTGTATCAGTTCTTGACATGTGTCAGACATCGTGTGAACTACTAGTTCAAGTCAATTCACAGTTTCATTACTGGAATGCACGACATTCTTTTCAGTGATGTCACACCTTTGCGAAGCTAGGTTTTTGGCAGTTGGTATGATATAAAGCACTGCCACGTGGTGCAATGTGGAACAGGAAATGAGGGCGGGGCTTTCCCATCTAATGCCAAGGTTTCAGAAGTTGTGAAGTCAGTAATTGTGATTACTGAACAATGAAGTGAAAATCTTATTTTTATTTTTCTTTATACATGGAAGTCTTTTTAAAAAAGACTAAATTGGTAAAACATGTTAGGTTATTTGGGCCTAATTAATTAATAAACAGAACCGTAAGATAATTTCTTTTGGCCTAAGAATGCTAAATAAAAAAATTACTGATACATTAATCATGAAACAAGAATGTTTGGGAACTTCTGGGTTAGACAGTGGAGAAGATACATAATCAATGTTTGCTATCGAATAAATGCCAAGAAGTATTTCTTGTGTGCTTATTATATATAGGCATAATTTCAAAACTATAGAGACATACACGTAAGATCTCCCCGCCCAAAGTTGGGGGAAGGCAGTAATAATATGAAGGATGTAGCATGTGCCAGGGCCCGATACTTTACGTGTAATCTTATTATACCTGTGTAAAAACCTACGAGGAAGGTCATATGGTTCTCATTTTATAGAATATAAGACGGTTTCAGAAATAAGACATTTGCCCCAAACCACACATTGGTAGTAAGCGAACAGGCTAGTTAGTATCTGACCCAGCTCTCTTTGGTTCCGAAGCATATTCAGCCTTGTGCTATCAGTCAGCATCTGGGACTGTTGTAACAGCAATATCGAAATAGCAGTCCATGTGTTTAAGTATAAATCAGGAAGATGCCATTTTAGGACTCCCGTGACAATCCAAGTAACTGAGGGCTCTTGGGCTACTTACTATGTTTATATTTTCCTGTATTGATCAGTTTGTGAGCATACTTAATTCTGTATGTGAGTGAATATTTTAATTTTCTTTTTTTTCCCCCTAATTATGTGGCTGAACCATTTCACTTTGTAGCCTTCCATTTGGCAGACAATAAAAATGACCCTTTTAATCTTGGTCTTTGTAACTTATACCCGACAAAAGTTAAAAAGCACCAAATGATGCCAGTTGTGCTGTGATTGTCACGTTGTGTGATGTGCAAGCTTAACCCATAGCAATTAAAGCAGCTCAGAGAAGGAATTTTCCATTTAGACTAAGGGGGAAAGGCTATCTGGCTCTTTCCAGGAAACAACTAAAATAATTCTGCAGAAAATCTGCTTTCCTGATCTTTGCATAAGGAAAGACAGGCTGTTGGGTGGAAGCTAGCATGACTCTGGGCTTCCCTCACTGTGCTGTATTGGCTGGATTAAGGAGTCCTCAATAGCATCTCAAAAAAGAGTTTGACTTTGTGGTCTGACATTTGTATAATGGATATTCTGTACACACATTCCCCAGATTTTGTTGATTCAGAGATTACTCAAACTCCATCCTGATAAAGCTGTATTTAATCTGGGTTTACTTAGTCGTTTGTTTAGTTTAAAGGGTGGAGAGTTGTTTTGGAAAGTGGGCTGCTACTTGCGCTGAAAAGGCTTTTTGCTGACGTCCCTACCTGGTGAAATGGCAAGAGGTGGTTTCAGTAGATGGTCAAGCATGTCAGATATCTATCAACCTAACCTTAAGAGAACACCATGAAAGAAGTGTGGCTGAAAACTGCTGGGTTCTGCTTGCCTCAGGAAACTCCCTGTCTGGGTTACTTACCTTTCATTACTAACATTTTACCCAGTCATTATACTGGATTTCCCCCTTTCCCCTCAGAAAATTAGTAATCATGTCATTTCCAATCCATATTTGTGCATTCGATCAGTTAAGAGCTGTGAAGGTACCATGTCCATATTGGGACATAGACTTTAGTGTATCACATGATAATCTGCTTTTGATCTGTCCAGGTGGTCTGTGCTCTGTGTTGAGGACTTTTGGAAATGATGTATGCCTATTTACTTACTTCTCTGAGGTTTTGTCTGGGAGATCCTAAAGCAGGATAGAAGAAGATGAGGTTGGAAAATGGCGTGTGTAAAACATGTTTGCATTTTGGCTGCCCAAGGCTCAGCCGTAGTTTCAGAGGCAACGCTGACAACCCCTGGTGGCGTGGGGATGAAACGCTGCTGCTTGTTTCCTCCCCTAAGTAGGATGTGGACGGCTCCTGACCCCAACGCTGGCTTACACATGGCATGAAGGTCAGTTGCTGCCCATGGAACTCCTCGCTAGATGTTTTCTGCAAGTTCCAGGAAATATCTACCATGCTCTCATCCATCAGTAAGCCCTAGATCATAACTTGTTCCCCACCGCATCCCCCCATGCCCTCCTATCAGATCCCTGAAAACTGTGTACTACACAGAACTTCTTCACAGAAACTTGGAATAGCTGTTCCTCGGAGCGCCTCGCCATCCAACCCCATGTGATGTTTCCCAAAAAGCATTGCCTCATTTTTTGAAGAGTTCTCCCCCATTTGCCCTCCTGCCTCCATTTTAACCCTAGAGGACCTATACAGAGATTTATCAGTTCTGATTATTTCTCTTCCTTGAGCCTAGAACGAAACCCATCCCTGTAGTAAACAGAAGGCCTCCAAAGCCTCAAGGTCATCCCGGCTCTGCCCCATACATGCTCTAGAGTTACCAGAACCGGGTTCAAATATTAGTTCTGTCACTTACTGATCTGCAGCTTGACCAGCCTGAGTCTCTCCTTCTTTGACCTATAGAAAAGATAATTCTATTTCATTGTGCTATTATGACTAATGTTAGATGCGTCATTGCAGGTCAAATGCCTAGCATCCAGTAGACACTCAAGAATTACCACTTCCTTTTCTAAACTTACAGTTTCTTGACAACTACTTAGGATCCATCCCAACATTGGCTCCTGTGGGACGAGGATAGAAGGAGGCAGGAGTGTTAGGAAGCAGGAAATCTTTTCTCTGACTCAGAGAAAAGGCGGCAGTCTTGCCTATTCTTTTTACAGAGTCTTCCTTTCTTTATTGTGGGCACAGTTTTGCTCTCCCCGTTGCATGACTCTGTGTCTAAGAGGTAGCATAAGAAGACTGAAGTGAAATGAATTAAGATGCAGGACTACAGCTGTCAAGTCTTAGGGGATCTGGTAAGCATTACGTGTGCAAGCATTATCTGATCTATGGGCAGACGTCGTAAAATGTCCAGGTTCGTCTCTTTCATTTAAGTTGCTTTTTTTTTCAGTGAAAGGGCAGTTTCGTAAGAACTTCCACAGAAATAAAATCCACAGCTCACTTGGAAAACAAGGGGCTCATTTGGGGGCTCAAAATAATCTCTTCAGCCACCGCAGATCTAGCCAGTGGACGTGGAACACGAAAACACAGTGTGGCAGTTAATCACACCGAGGGAAACTTATCCTCACCCCATGAAAATAGGCTCCCAGACATGTTGCAAAGATCATTAGCTCATGCTCTCCTCTGCCTATTCATCTAGCATTCACACCCCCTCCACTATAGGAACAAGATTTGAGGCACACTGATTAATGTAATCTCTACCGAGGTGGAGACTATTGTAGACATCCTGATTACTCATTAATCCCACAGGCAGAGATCTGGAGATGTCATTTTTGAGATAATGAGTGCAAAGCCCTGATACGTAGTCAAGTTAGGGCAGAACTGGGGGTGAGCGGGGGGTGGAGGGAGGGCTTGTAGGACAGTGAGTAGAGCTGCCTTATCAGCCTTATTGGCTGATGGATAGAGGAAGCAAATGGCTATCCTTATGGGCCTCCTCTGGGCCTCTCTCTCCTTTTTATGACTATAGCTCACCTCTGCAGGCCTCACCCCTAAGTGACTGGTGTTGTCCTCGTTCCCACTGCTGCCACCAAACAACACACACACATGTGCACGCAGCAACCCCTTCCCAAAATTGCCTTTCCCATGAGGTCCCCTGTTTCTTCATCTCTTCTCAACCTGAGGAAGATACTATATCCTGACCTCATTCTTCGTGACCAGCCAGCCTGCGAGAAGGGGAATTCATGTTACTGAGCTCTGTCCAGTTGGCAAACCTCACACAGTGTGCTCTTCCTGTTTCTCTGTCCACTCCTCATGGGTAGATACTCTTATTCCTCTTTTGTAAATGACACAGCCGAACGTCTAGAGGTGACATGACTTGCCCAAGTTCACAGTCCTAGGAAAGCATGGCTCTTGGATTCCAACTTGGGTCTGTATAACCCCAGGGGTAAATTCTCTCAGCGATGCAACCAAAATAAGACTTGCTAAATTCTCTAGAGTCTTGCTGATTAAGTAGACTTAAGGGCCTTCCTCTTGTAATAATTTAATGTGCAAAGGGTACTCCTGGACTTAAAATATCATAAGGATTTTTTTAGTGGTGGAGTTTTAGGCATAAAGTAGATTGGGAAGAGGAATATTTGGGGGTTGGAATTTTCGGTCACTTCCTCATATCACACTGTGAAAAAGAATAAATAGCCTAAAACCAGGTCTGTAGCTAAGGCGCTGTATGCGTATCAGGAGAAGTATTTTTGTCTGGCAATGGATTTTTTTTTGATGGCCTAATGGTGGAAATGGGAAATTTAGAAATGCAGTGTGTATCCAAGGGGGTAAAATCAATCCTTATTCACACATGGAGCATTTTGCAAGTATGTTAGCTTTCCATTGATTGGCATTGGTGATTTCCAGGGTGCGTTAGCTTTGAGATCTGAGAACAAACGTTTGGGCAGATATGAAAATGGGAGGCAGATATGAAAATGGCCTTGCTGGATCACCCTCTCGTGGGAATAAATGCCAGTGTCTCTAAGTGCTTACAGTGTGAGTGAGTCTTTTCTACATGCAAGCCTAATGAACAGAGACAGACCTCCCTAATCCGGTGATAAGGAATTCCAGAGACTGCTCAGAACTATAACACAAGTCCTGATTGATGGTTTTAAGAGACTAAAAAAGATCACCCTTTACTGACAGAATTAAATGTGTACTCTTGGGACTCCTGGGTGGCTCAGTGGTTGAGCGTCTGCCTTTGGCTCAGGGCGTGATCCTGGGGTCCCGGGATCAAGTCCCACATCAGGCTCCCTGCGTGGAGCCTGCCTCTGCCTCTCTCTCTCTCTCTCTCTCTCTCTCTCTCTCTCTCATGAATAAATAAATAAATAAAATCTAAAACCAAAAAAATGTGTACTCTGAGAAGGTTGCCAGTTAAAAAGTTCGATATGATCAATGTTTACCTTTTCCTAATTAAAAAAGGTACCACCTACACATGTTTAAGGAAGAAGTTTAAGCTCTTATCCTCACCAAATGAAGGAATCGAGCAGCTGAATCTTAAGGAAAGAGACCAAGTGGAAAGAGCTGGAAAGCTGAGGTGGGAGTACTAGCTTACAAGAGCCATATATTAATTGTTCTCAGGAAAATTGCTGAGGGAGGAGAGGGCAGTACTTGAACACGTGTGCTGTATGGGCAAGCGTCTGGACCACGCACAAGGTGCTTGTAATGATTTATTTCCAGCCACTGACTTTGCTGTGAATGACAGAGTTTATTTTATTTTATTTTTTAAAGAAGAAGCCTCAGCCTAAGGAAACACTGTGCTTCCACGAGATGCCAAGCTATTGAAAGAGCTGTTCCGGGAGGAGGGTGGGGGCAGGGCAAGTATATTTTCTAAGATTTTCCGATACTAAAACCCATTTACGACTGTTGAGGAAAATCTCTCTGACGGAGGATTTAGCTCTCACTAATCCTTAAGTGACTTGTTTTGACAGAGCCTTTATAGGAGATTTTCTCAGTAACTTTGGTGTGCTCTAAAGGAGCAATTACTGATTTGTCCTCCAGCACCTTCTTCTTTAATTCTTTTATTTTCACCCATTTAATGTATGCCAGTTAATGAACTTCATGTAGGATCCAAAATAGCAAGAGAATCCGAGCAGGACTGTTTACTGTAGAAAGTCAGGAACGTTTGGATTTTCTTGGATCTTCCATTCTCTTTCTTGCCTCCGGGTATCAAGGACCTGGATTTCATTTCGTGTGTCATGTGGCCTTCTCAGCAGATTCTTTGACTCAAGCTTGTGGAAATCGAGCCCTACTTCTTATTTACACTGCACTTTCTCTGCATAAAGACATTTTCTCCTGCTTGAGGAACGAGCATGGGGACCCCGGGTTTTTAAGCCTCCCGGTGTTTGCTTTTGCTCACATAGGCGTTATCTTTCTAGGTGACTAAAGGAGCTGGAGCACACTGCTCGCCTCCCCGTTCAAGGGACCGCTCGATGCTGGTGCCATGACAACGGGGCCCTCACATCTGGCGCTTCGATCTCCCACCCTGCCTGCTGCTACGAAGGGATTTTTCAATTCCACCTCACATGCCCTCTCCCAAAGTGTCATTAAACCACACCAAAAAAAAAAAGGGGGGGGGGGCAGCTTGGATGGCTCAGCAGTTTAGCGCCTCCTTCAACCTGGGATGTGATCCTGGAGACCTGGGATGGAGTCCCACGTCAGGCTCCCTGCATGGAGCCTGCTTCTCCCTCTGCCTCTCTCTCTCTCTCTGTCCCTAATAAATAAATAAAATCTTTAAAAAAAAAAAAAAATCTCACACCAGCAGAGGCCTCAGTGGGTTCTTCCAGCCCACAGGTTCTCAGAGTATAGGCCCCAGCCAGACCAGTGGCATGGGTACCGCCTGAGAACTCCTTAGAAATGCAGATTCGAGGGGCCCAGCAACCTGGGCGATTCTGAGGCAAGCTAAGGGTTGAAAAGCTACTATATTCTCGTCCCTTGCCTGTCTTGCTTACAGGAAGGACTGCAAAGGAACTACCCTCCCAAAGAACTGCTGCCTAGCCCCTCAGAAACCCCCAGATTCGTGACTCCACGAATGCTCAATTTTGGTCTGTGACTTTGAAAGCTTCCTCGGCACAGTGAGGTTTCTGGTCCTAATTTATGACTGGTTTCACTCTTTTTTTTTTTTTCTCTTAATGTCATTAAGCCATGCCAGTGACAGGATGGCTGCTAGGGTGTGGCAGGAGAGAGTTATGAGTTTTCACGAAAGTGTACAAAACTCTAGGCAAGCATTAACATATTGAGTTTTAAATCATTCTTGAGACTTTTTTGAAAGCCGCCTGCTTTAATCCTCTTGTCAGGGAGCTGCCAAGGTTAAAAAAAATGATCGCCGAAGCAGCTTTGCCAGCTTTGCAAAGTCAAGCCATGAGAAGTCTTCACTGGAAGAACTGTCCCTTGTGCCCATTTGGCCAACGGAGATGGTTTTTAAGAAAGAAAGAAGCCATGACATTGGTTTTGAGGAGAGGAGCATTCTGGGAGGCCTCTTGGGGGCGGGCATGGGGTCACCCTGTAGGCACTTAAGTGTTCACGTTGCTGCTTGACGGGGTGACGGCAGCCCAGTCTCTGTGGACTGGAGGAGAGGACCTGGACTGGGGACCTGGGAAGGCAGGATTCGGGTCCTGGTTCTCTCTTCACAAGTAGCGTGACCTTGGGCATTAGTGTTTCTGACATTTGATTTCTTCATTTATAATATAGAGGAGGTTATACCAGGTGACCTCTAAGGGTCCTTTCAACTTTACAATTTATGATTCTGGGATTCCTTCTCCCATCTGACTCCCTGCACCATCCTTCCCCTTGTGTACAGAAACAGCCGAATTTATTGATCTCTCAGAGGCTCCGTCACCCACTTCTCCTTCCTCCACGTCCCCTCGCCCCTTAAGAGCCTCTCCCTTATAGGGCTTGAAACAATAAAAACACATACAGGGGACTCTTGTCTTTTCAGCTGCTTAGAGTTCACCTGCTAATTGGCTTCTTTCATTTCTTATGGAGGGTGAGGCGGGCCCTGGAAGATGACAGAGTCTGCGTCAGGCAGGGCAGGGGTTTCGTTACCCAGAAATCCTTCGGCGGGTCTTGAAATGAAAACGTGTAATAATACTTTCTTTCCTCAGAAAATCAGGACTCCCAGCCCTAATCCCATTCCCACTTGCCCTGTCCTCTGAAGAAACCAAGCTGCTAAAAACACAGCAGAGGTGAGACAAAGGACATGGTTGCTAATTGCTGTTGAGCATTCTGGGAGAGGGGGTTGAGGGAATGTCCTATCATCTTCTCGCATTTGCCTCCAGTTCTGGGAATTCTCTCCCATCTTTGGTTCGAGCTGTGTCCTTGGGTAACCTGGCCAGGCAGGCCCTTTGCTGTTGAAGTGCATAAAGGCAGACATCAGATGATTCTCTTCAGCCCATTTCACTCAACTGGAGTTTAAAGGTTAGACGACCCTCTGCTAGCTCGGGCCATGCTTGGAGAATTCATCTGGGCCCAAAGTCTCCCAGAAGCCTAGGATGGTGGGAGAGAGGGTCAGCAAGCACGCATCTCACGTCACCACTGAATGTCTCAGGAAAGCACCTTGTAGACTCCACTACATCTCCACTAAGATGTTCCAGGTAAACATGAGTACAGTGGTCACATAACCGCTTCTTGCAGGCCGAGAGCATGCCAACTTTCCTCCTCCTCTTTATACCTTGTAACCTCTGAAACTGGAACCCACTAGAAGATTCCCTTTACCCCGTGACAGGGAACGAGTTCATGTCATAAAAGGATTCTGAGTATATTTCTTTTTTTTTTTTTGAGTATATTTCCTTCTCAGGAAAGTTTCCAATTCAGTGAGGAGTGAACCACAAAGTCAGGAATGGTAGCTTTGTCTTCCTTTCTGCTCTTCCCTGACACGGAGGAGCCTATCTGTGATATGCAGAGAGTCAGCTCAGAAGTCTTCATTTTTATCTTGGGTCATAGGCACTGGCAGTGCCAGCAGCGCCAACTGGAGAAGAGCAGAAAGGCAGTGACTTGGGGAGGATTAGGGAGGAGGAAACCTTTTAAGACACAGGCGTTCAGGTGGGTGGCGTCCAAGCACCATCACCGAACTCTGTTTCCCTTCACTGGCTCCATCCCTATATAATTACTCTCCTCTTTGAAAAAGCTAAGTATCTGTTATGAGTGTTAATATTCCAGGTTTGGCATCTTTGAGAATCGTATCATTTAAAAGGAGCAATTGGGGGACACCTGGGTGGCCCAGTGGTTAAGCATCTGCCTTTGGCTCAGGTCGTGATCCTGGGGTCCTGGGATCGAGTCTTGCTTTGGGCTCCCAGCAGGGAGCCTGCTTCTCCCTCTGCCTGTGTCTCTGCTTCTCTCTCTGATTGTGTCTTGTGAATAAATAAATAAAATCTTAAAACAAAAACCACAATGATATACCATTTGAAAAAAATAAAAGGAGCACTGGGTTAGGAATCTCAAGACCTGGTTTCCTATTCCAATTTTGCTGTCAGCTAGCCTTGTGATGCTGGGCAGACATTTCCTGCCTTTCAGCCTCGGGTTCCTCACCCTACTAAGGAGGACTTTGGTCAAAAGCAGAGATGGCAAACCATGGTCCATGCACTGAAGAGGGCCCTTCACTGACGCCTACACCCTTTCCTAGAAATTCCAGATGAGGTCTCAGAATCCTTCTCCACACAGTGCCTTCAAGCAGCCATGACCCCTTCAGAGTTCAGAGTTGACCATTTGTATAAAAATTCTCTGCCAATCTTTCTTAGATGGAAGCATGGAAATTGGCACGTGTCATCAGGGCATGTAGGAGTGGTACTTAACCCAGCCTCGAAGTCTGGGGAGCAAGGAAGGCTTCTAGGAGGAGGTGACTCCAAAGTTAAATCTTGGAAAATGAGAGATCAGGGGATGGGAGAAAGGGTTGCCTGGGTACAGAGAACAGAAGGAACAAAGGCAAGAATGGAGAACAACACAGAGTCTGCTGCATTTTTATTTTGATGGCATGTAAGGTGTCAAATGTGGGACAGCAGGAGATGAGGCTGGGAAGACCGGCCAAGACCAGATCAAGGAGGGTCTTGGAGACCAGGCTTTGGAGGTGTGGTTTCGCTTGACCTGTCTCTTGTCCTTCATGCCCCCGCCTTGTCCCCTCGTGCTGGCTGGTGGTTTCTGAGCCTGTACCTCTCTGCTTCTGTCTTTTGTTGCTCATTTGACCTTGCAGTTGTCCCTGGCTCTGACTCTCTCTGCAGCTAATACTGTTCCTCTCATGACCTCTGTCCATGTGACCTGGCCAAGTGCTGACCCTTGACCAGAGACCCATCCTAGATGCTCGTCTGTTCTTCCACATTCTGAGCAGCTCCCCATCCAATTTCTCTACTTTCTGTGTGTATCTTATTCTTCGCTGACCCCTTACCCTCTCCCACTGCACACACGCACACACATACACAGGCGCACGCACACACCAGATCTGAAGCTTACATCAAGGGCACTTGCGAAATATTACATAATGACACCTTCCTTCAGATAGAGTTTGGGCCAGTTAGAAAAGGAAAAATGGGCTCATTTGCAGGATCATATCAGCTCACACATGGAAGAGGGTCTTTTGAGGCTCTAATGGGCAGGCAGCTGATTCTGACAGCAGAATTCTCGGTCCTTGATCTTCCCAAGACATCTCCCCCCTGTTTTGAACATTAGCTGTGGTGTGGGTCCTTCCCACGGAGAACTGTGAATCCTATTCAGCCGCCTCCTTGTGATTTGGACATGAACAGGGAGCTTTCTCTGTCTACTTAATTCCCTTTGAAAGCTTTCTCGTCCCACTATTGGGCACTTCAGAGAGAGCACTGCATTAATATCTTCTGCTCTGGTTTCAACTTGGTATGGTTTTGTGATCTTAAAATAGATGGAATTACCACGGCAAGCATTGTTCTGCCTTGAACTTAAAGTCTCAAGAGCAAGTACTTCTGAAAAAGTTAATCCTTTTCTTATTTGCAAGGATTCTGGACTGCAGTTTACAAAGAAATATGCTAAATTATTTATAATCCAGGATTATTACAATACCAAAGATTTCCTTGCATAACATCCCAGCTCCACTAAAATGGCACAAACAGAACAGCTCTTGGCCACACCTTATCTCAGTTGCTCTCTGCAGGCCCCACAAAGGGTCCCTGAGGCTGATGCCCTGGCCACAGGAACCCACATTCTCCGAAGCATCACCCTCCTTGGCTCATGTGCTCACGATTGTGCTGCTGGGACCTCTGGTGTGGACAGGCAGAGTATTTCTTAATAGCGGGCATGTTATTTCCTAAAATTTGTACCCTGCATTCTTCTGAGAGGAGTTGGGATGGTCAATAGTTAAAAGGTGGTATTAATGAGACATTTTAGAAACCTGCAGTTTTCTCAGCCCATTGCTACAATTAGCTTTGAGAAAACTCATTGTGCTCCCATTTTGCACAAATGTCAGGGGGTTAGAAGAAATGATCATGAAAGCACCTTCAGTTCTAACATCAGGTAACTTTAAACGAGGACTGGAATAATGCAGGGATGCTTACGTGGATGGTGAAGATCATTGGAAAAGAAGACGGTGACATCTGAGTTATTGTGGAAAGATAGAGCCTGAGAATCCTAATCCCTTCCACGAGTAGTGAAACTTCCGGAGTATATGTAGCTATGTATAATACATTTTCCTCTTTTTCCAAAATTAGGAAATTACTTGATGCTATTTTATAATCTCTTGCTCTGAGAAAGAGCAAGAGATTATAAAATGTGTTTTCCTGGTTTGGCTCCACTGCTCTTTGACATTTTAGCTTTGGAGATTCTGTATCTTTGCCTGCAAGGGAGGCCAGATCTAAATCCCAGTGGGACATGGGACCTCTCAAGCACCCTCCCTGCATGGCGCTGCTCCCATTTCAGCTCACCACGAGGCTTCAGACCCTCGTCTATGCCACAGTCATTCTCCCCAACTCTCTTGCCTTTGACTGTGTAGAACCGTGCATTTTGTTCTCTGCCAAATACGGATGTGTCTCAGCACTCACTAGCCAGTCTGCCTTGTTAGGCAGGGAAGCCTGTTCACTGGGGCGCTGGGAGGAAAAAGAACTAACAACTGTCAAATGCTAAGGTGCTTGCCGGTCTGTGGGTATTGCAGAAAGATTGATTTCTCACTCGCTTTCTTCTTAGCACCCTTTCCTACCTCTGCCAAAGGAGGCTGGACTAAACAGTCAGTCGTTCAGCAAACATTTAGTGACATCCCTCTCTACCCAGAACTGTGCAAGGTGCTAGATGCACAGGGCTGGGGCACCTAGTTCCTGCCATCGAGGAGTCCAGAGTGAAGTGGGAAATAGCCAGCTCCTTCCAGGATGATGGTGGGGCAAGCATAGGATGCTCACGGGACCATGGGAGGCAGACTTCACTCCAAGTACAGGGCTGGGGGTATAACAAGGGTCAGGAAAGGTGCCTAGGAAGTGGTCCTCTTATTCCTAAGCACATCTTCCATGTGACCGTCTTCTGGGTTCCAGTGACTGTCTGTACATTGACAACACACTTGTCTTTCTTTCCATGATGAAGGTTCATTCTCTGCTGCCACCCTGCTGTTCCTCTGCACAGAAGGGATGTGCAGTCTGATATCTCTGCCCCAGGCCCTTGTTGCCATCTCAGGAAGGACTGGCCAAGTGACAGGCTCCTGTCACACAGGGCAGGGACAGCTTTGCTCTCTGCTGCTCTCTCGAATCGACAAACACCTGCCTGACATCTTAAAGGGAAAGAAAATCTTGAGGTGAGCCAGAAAGGCACCTAGAGTTAACAGAGCAAGAGGACAGGTGAAACAAGAAAACAGCAAAACCAGAGAACACTTGCTCAGAGGAAGTGTTGTGAATCAAGCCAGGGAAACCAATGTGTGGCTGGGTGTCTATGAGGCCAGGAGAGCCTGGTTGATGAGGTGAGGGTCTCAGAGCAAGACGGGGATGGAGAGAAGCCATCCTGGACCACCTCTAAGTATAACCTTTCTTGGCGGAGTAGAGCTAATTTTTAGGATTTCTTCATGTTGAGTTCTCACTAGCTGCCTTTTTCGATGCTTGTGATTAGACTCCATGAAGTATTAGACTGTGTGGAGGAAGCTCTGAGGAGTCTGGCTGTTCTTAGGTGAAACAGAATGTCACTGCTGAAGCCTGAGCTTCACCTCCTGCTCATCACCACAGCCAGGCACAGGCGAGGCAGTGGTGTGGCACTTGTGTGGGGACAGCTTGAAGCCTGCCTTAGTACTTCGGAACGACCAGCCTTTCAAGCTACCACTGTCTTGTGCCGAAGAGAGTGGGCTATTTTTAAAAGCTCCTTCTGTACCCTCTGCCCACCCAAATACCAAATAACCACGAGCGTGCAACCCCAAAGAAAGAAATAGATGCCCCTGAAGTCACATCAAACATGCCTATAAAGATACTTTTTTTCTACCTATTTGATACTCCTGCTTCTTTGCCTTTTCCTTCTCTTTCTGCTCCTCTGCTCTTGTCTATAATATGTAGAACACTTTGGTTTGCCGAGCTTGGGTTTAATCCTGGCAAGGGTCTTCAATAATGCTGAGACTTCTGAAATTCCTATAAAACCCCAGTTTGGCTGCCTTTTATCATGAACCAGGCATGCACCCTAGTGACAGCATGATAGTCAGAGTAGGAACAAGAGAATGTCTTCACAACTGACCAAATAACTAGATCCCTTCAGGCCACGAAGGGTTGCAAATCTGATATGCTTAACATCTCTGTGAAAAGATCATAGAGGCACCTGAAACCTTTTTACTAATTCCAGCTCACTCTCGTGCTCCCTTGCTCTCTCATTTTTTCTCTCTCAGCTCTGGCACAGGAAAGTATCTTGCTGACAAAGAAGACAGCTTTCTTCTGACCTGTCTTGATTTTTATTTGCAACAACCTGATGAAGAGCAAATCACTTCCAGAAGCAATACAAACTATTGAGGAATGCAATTTTGTGCTCCAGGGGCGGAAGAGAGATAGTCACAGATGATGCCATTCTAGGTTTAAGTGTGGTGACCACAAGTCTCATCTGGTCTTCACAAATGGTAGGGGTTTTAGAGTTTTTAGCTGTCTTCCAAGTCTGTGCCACAAACACTTAGCAAGTGTGCCAGACCATTCCAGAAGGGACCCAGTTGTCTAGGAAGAAGTCATAGCCGTAAAACACATTCATTGCAAAACCTAGATGATGGCGTACTAATTTTAGTAATGGCTTAAGTTGTTCTTGAAGAGTTTTAAGCCTTTCATCGCCCTTACATTGTTTATGCAAGGAAATTTGTTATTTTCATTACTGTAGACCCACCTCAGGTGGAGATCAAAGTGGTCTATATTGACTAAGCAAATGGGTTGAAATATTTTGCAGGAGGCATTGAAATCCATCGTTATAACTGGGTGGCCCTTGGCAGGCTGACTCTATAAGGAGTTTAACATAAGCAAGTGTAAGGAAAGGTTCCACAGGAACCACCCAGGCATGGAATTTGGGCCTTTCATGTGGGATATTCCTTCACTTGGTTGTAGGCAAAAACGTTGCAGTGAAAAGCCTTTGAGACCTACTTATGCCTCAATCCTCATGAGGCTGTGGGATGAGACGGAGTAATTGATACAGAAGAGTCCCAGCCTCACTCATCTGTGTCTGGTCATGCAACTAGATCCCATTAGAACCTTCTAGTTATTTTTTCTTATCTCCATTCTCAGGGACCCTCTCCATCTTCTGGGTTTTTTTTAATGTCTATATTATGGATGTTTAAATGGTCCACCTCCTGTCAAATCGTGCTGTCTGATTTGGTTGGGGAAATGCTGTCTCCAAATGTAACAAGGTCTTGTCTGCCTTTCCCTTTAAGGACCTTCTGCATACCAGATGGGATTCTTTTAAAGATGCCCTCTATTTGGTGAAGTTCTAACAGTGAGGAGGGTTGAGATCTAAACAGGACAAAGAGTGAGGCCATTGTTCGCCTGGAAAAATCAGAGTGTCCAGGAAATGAGGTGACAGAGAAACTAGCTGAGTTTTGGAAATAGGAGGCGAGGCTGGGTGAGATGGTGTGGGGATCACGGACCGTGGGAGCCTCCGCCAGTAAACCAGGCACTGTGCTCCATGCTTCACATCTACTTTCTCATGTGACAATCATAACAACCCCGTCAAGTAGGTGGTGTTATCCCTGTTTTACAGATGAGGAAGTTGAGACTCAAAGAGCATAATAATTGCCTGAGTCATCTACTAGCCAAGTGACGATGCTGCAGTTTGAGCCAGGACAGTTTCTACTTGCATTGCATTGCACTGCTTTCCAGCAAGAGCACCAACTCTATTTTATCTCTTTTTTCAGGTAGACAGGCAGGCAGGCAGATTCTGAGGCAAAGCTAATGTTGAAAATGGACAGTCATAGCCCTCTTGTCTAGACCAGACTATTACTGTATAACATGCTACCCCAAAACTTTGGAGCTTAGAGATAAAGCTATTTTATTCTATCTCACATTAGTTATGGGTTAGGAATCCAGGGAAAGCTAACCTGGCAATTCTGCTATATCACGTGATATCAACTGTAGTCATTTGTTGGTATTCAGCTGTAGCCAGGCTAGTCTCAAGGGGCTACAATGACTTTACTTGTGTGTCTGGTAGCTTGGCAGGGGCAGCTGGAAGTTGGGGGCTCAGCACCCCCACCCCGTACCGCCTTAATGTGTTCTTGAGTCATCTCTACCTGACCCGACCACACAGTAGCTAGAGTCAGTTCAGGGCTCCAAGAGAAGATGGTGGAAGCCACCAGTCTTCTTAAAGGATGAGCCCCAAACACATATTGCTTCATTTCTGCTGTACTGTATTGATGAAAGCTTCACAGGCCAACCGAGATTCAAGAAGAGAAGAAATCAACCTCACTTTTTACTGGAGGGACTGCCAGGGAATTTACAGCCATCTTTCTTCTACCACAGTCATATAGGCTCTTTGCATGCAATCAAGTGCAAAGACTGCTTTTAAGCACCGAGCTATGAAGAAAGCCACATTCGTTTTGGTGGCCTATTAACCTTCAGTGGCTCCCACCTTTGTCTCAACCTCCCCTAAGTCCCTAAAACCTATGTTCAAGAAAGATGAGATAGCTAAGACTCACATGCCCTTTGGGGAGGGGGGCATTTTCATTGTGAGCTGTATTTCTAATTAGAGAATGGAAGGATTTTTCTCTTGTTAAAGGAACGTGTTGCTTCTCAAAGTTCTAGGGAGATAAAGAAGGCAAGAGAGAATGGGTTTGGGCAAATGGTCCTTGACAGAGTCAGTACTAACTCCAGACTATTCCAGCAACTGCTCATTCTACCCCAAGACTGATTGCTTGGGTCCACTCCTTCCAGTAAGCTCTGCACACACTCCCTCTCTTTCTATATTCCTCTCTTCTTTTCTTCTATGACTCTTCTACTCTCTCTCTCTCCATACACATATTTGGGTTTATATTTAGATTTGTTTATTTTCTTCGTTCACCCTACCAGGATGACCACAAGTAGTCAAATATATAAAATCATCACACATTTTTTTTTCCTACTTAGGTGACATAAGGATCTAACCATTCCAGGAAAAGGGCAGATGACATTTTTCAGGGTTGCAGTCCCAACGAGGCATTTGTGAAAAGGGGGAAAAAAAAAAGTTCTACAAAGGCTGTGAGAATTATATTCATGGGTCTGGGTTAACACTGGTCTTTTTAGGTTGTTCCAAAAGCTAGCCTCTCATGTCTGTGTCATTTTCTTCTTCTTCTCTCTCTCTCTCTTTGGGATACTTTTTTCTGTTCTATTTTGAGCACCACAGCATAGCTCTTTTATTCCATTTGTCAGCTGCAGACGCACATCCAGTTGAAAAGCACCCCCAGCCTCCACTGCCACAATGCCTCTGATCTTGTGGCCACTGGAGCCTCTGACCACATGAGTCTGTTGATTTGTGGCTTCTCTCTTGTTTTAGCTCTTGGTGTTACCAGTGGGAGAAAAGCTCAAGTGAGGGAAGAATGCTGAAAGAGTAAACCAGTTATAACAAAGCACTGTGGCCAGGCCGGTGGGTTATCATAATCCCCATATTTTGAATCCATGGCAGCTGTATCATTGCATCCCTCAATTGCGTCATGGAATGGGCTTCCCAAGCACCAAATGCCCTTTCATATGCCCTTGCGTCTGGCATCTTTTTCCTCCTTTACTTAGGTTCTACTATGTTCTTTTATTTTTTTGCAACAGCAGAATAATCTACGTATTATTTTCTGGTTATAAAAGTAACACAAATTCATTGGAGAATCTTCAAAAAATAGAGAAAAATAAAAAGATACTGATTATTATGTCATTCATTGGTAACCATATTCATTCATTCATTTCATTCATTCAACAATAATTCTTATGGACCTACCAGGAACACATAAATGCAGAAGGAATCAAAAGGACAAGATGCTTAGACTCACAGACTTTAGTTTAATGGGGAAACCAACACTAAAATAATAAAAAACATGATTTTTAGCAGCTGCATAGCATTCCATCATTTGCATATATGTGGGGTTCGATTAGCCCTGTCTTTTTATATAATTTATTAAACCAAGCTTGAATTTGTTACACTAATCATTGTTAGATATTTTGATTATTTTCAAGGCTTTGTTATTATAGAGCTTCACTTCACATTATGGTATGTAAACCTATGAAATTCTCAGTGAACGCTTTTAAGACTCTGAATATATGTTATCAATTTGTTTTCTAGAAGCGTACCCATTTTTGCCATTTACCCAGTTTCACCCTACCACCTCATAATGCTGGTCTTGCCATACTCTTGCCAGCAGGAGATATTAACTAGTCAAGCTAAATTTCACTATATTCAGTCTTTCAAAGTGAAGCAGTGTGTTGTTTTCTGCTTATAAAAGCAATAAATGTTCATTGTGAAAGCAAAACAAAAATAACAAACCAAATAAATCCAGGCTGGACATATCAGAACAAAGGAGAAAAATCAGTGCAATCCACTCCTCACAGATTATCGCAGATTACATTTAGGTGTGTATCCTTTTTTTTCTGAGGTTAGGTGCCATTTTCAGAGCAATTCCTTTTATACTTGCCTTGGGGAAGACCTATAGGACCAGCTAACCTGGATGCCATGCTTGGCCTCTGCTATTACCTGGCCAAATTCTCCAATTCTGACTTTCCCTCCCCCTAGGCTTTAGTATCTTCGTCTGCGAAATGAGGGTTGGCCTAACAGATTCTTATTACTGTGTTCCTTTGAGGCCAGGGTTTCTCAACCAGCACCTCAAACTTGACCTTTGGGGCAGGACAATTCTTTGTTGGGGGGTTAATGTATGCATCGGAGGGTAACTTAGCAGCATCCCTGGACTTTGCCTATTGGATGCCAGTAGCCACTATCACCCCCGGATGTATCAATCAAACATGTCACTAGACATTGCCAAACGTACCCTGGGGGCAAAATCACCCGCGTTGAAAAGCACTGTTTTGAGAAAAAAAAAAATTCTATAATTCCGCATCTAGTGAATTTTAATGGCTACTGCAAAGCAAAACTTTGGGTGATAGCCAGCATGCTTTGTGTGAGGAGGCAGAAGAGGTGGTAGCTATAAGAACAGCAGGGCTAATTGAAGAGGAAGCACCACCTGGGTACTGGCCTGGATAGCATGCTGGGGACAGTTCTGGAACCCGTACACATGAGGACAATGCTCTGAGCCATATTTACGTCTCAGGTGCCCATTCATGGTCAGTGGGTAGGAAAACAAATTTCTTTTGTAATAGTTATATTGTACGCCAGCAAGGTGATGAATTATTGAATGGGTTCTTTTTTATATAAACATATTTATCATCTTTCCTTTTCATCAGTCCTGTGGTGAACAAGGGAAGGCAGAAGCAGGGAAACATTTTGCAAAGAGCTTCAAATGTTACCTCCCTTTGGTGAATGGCCCCCCTGGTTTGAGGGGTTATTTCCTTCTCCAATGGTTCCTCTGCCTCAAGGACACTTTTTCATGTCACCATTGTTCAGCCTAAGAGCGACCCTGTTTTCTAACCCTTTCTCTTTCACTCACTCCCTTTTTTTTTTATTTTGGTGGTGAAAGGAAGCCTGGGGGGTTATTTAAAAATGTGATGATGGTGGCAAAGTGGCCATTTTGTGTTTTGCGATGTGCTTTGAGCCTGAGCTCCAATGGCCAGCCAGTAGTGTAAGCAGGGTCTTAGGTTTTTTAGCAATGGTGTTGAAAACGATTGAATGTTAAAATGGTTGTTTCTTCCAATGGGTGAGATAAGGGACTTCAAGAGAGTGGAATATGTCGAGAGCACCCTCCTGGAGCTATGATGGGCCAGTGGTGGGGCTCCTCAGCGTGTGTCTGCCTGGGCCCCTGTCCTGGTAAGACCTCTCTCCAGCAGTGACAGTTGCGATGGGTGTGGTGTGCTCAGGAGGGGTGCTGTGCAGGAGGCCAGGGGAGCTCAGGGGAAATTCGACAAGCAAGTGCATCCATAAAAGCAGAGGCCAGGCTGACAGTAATAAAGATAGATCAAGGGTCCAAAGGTCAAAGGTCATGATGAAGAGTCAGTAAGACTCACTGTAGGAAAGGGGAGTGCTGGTCATTGTTTCCACCTCTCTCCTATTTAATGTTTGTTCCTTTAGGCCATTGCTTTTCAAAAGATACTTTGAGAAGCCCTTAGGAAGTGGAGTGTTAAAAGGGACCATAAGAGAAGGGGGGAAACTGAGTGGGGAACAATTAGAGAGGAAGACAAATCTTGAGAGACTCCTAACCCTGGGAAACAAAGGGTTGCAGAAGGGGAGGTGGTTGGAGGGATGGAGTAACTGGGTGCTGGACATTAAGGAGGGCACATCATGAGATGAACACTGGATGTTATACTATATGTTAACAGATTGAATTTAAATTTAAAATAAATAAATATTAAAAATGGAGATGGACAACAGTGGCTGAAGTGTTCAATGAGCAGGTGAACAGCAAAATTTTTATATTTTTACCTGCCTCAGTTTTCATCTAAGGAAAGGAATCCTGTAATTAAGGGGGGGGAGGGGGAGTTAACCGCATTGGCAATGTTTTTTGTATTTCTGATTTTGTCAAAGCAGGAATATATGAAATTTAATCTTTTGTTTCATCATTTTAATTCCTGTAGACATCAGACCATATTTTATTTTTATTATTTTATTTTATATTTTATTTTATTTATACCTTATCGCCTTTTACAGAGGTTTTGAGCTGGCCTACAACATAGTTATAAACTAAAAAATGGTAAAGATAGGGGACACCTAGGTGTCTCAGTGGTTGAGCGTCTGTCTTGGCTCAGGGCGTACGTAATCCCAGGGTCCTGGGATCAAGTCATGTCAGGCTCCCCGTGGGGAGCCTGCTTCGGTCTCTGCCTGTGTCTCTGCCTCTCTCTCTGTGTCTCTTGTAAATAAATAAATGGAATCTTTTTAAAAATGGTAAAAATAGGTTGAATCAAATGAAGTTGTTGAAATTCAGTAGGTTTTAATCTATAAAAAAGGCAACATCTCTAGCCTCATAGAGATGGTCGTTTGAATTAGGACCAAGGAAAAGTTAGAATGAAGAGAAGAATGTCAAAAAAAGAAAAAAAGAAGAGAAGAATGTCTAACCAGTTCCAGGGAGAGGGTTGGGTGGGAGAAGAGAAATATATAGGCCCATGGACCTGCAGGGTTGCTAGTAATTGAGCCTTAAATATTCCTGGAAACTGAAGAGTAAAATGAGATGTAATTGGTCAGAAGAAAGCATTTTGATCTCAGAGGGAGGCAAATCCGCTTCTTATACTTTTATCTAAAAGAAATTCTGTGTGCAGGCCCTCTTAGGGGACCCATGGGTGACAGTGTAGGTTCTTTCCTCAAGCACACTAAGAGGAAATGCAGTCACAGATTTCATAAATCTCCTTCTTATAGCGGCCCACATGACAATACCACAATCATGATGATGTATATTTGTTTTTAAAGGAAATAGAATTCTAAAATGGCACAGAGAGGTGGAAGGTTTATGTCTGCGTCTTATTTCACAAGTGGTGAAAAAGGAAATTATTTGTTTCTGCCAAATAACATTCCAAAGCATTTCCCCTTAGTCTGTGAGGCATTTCCAGGGCCTGACCTTAAACCCCAGTTCTATCAGCCTGTCAGAGAGAGATTTTACTGATCTCTTCTTATGTCTGGTGTCCACTGACATCGCTTCACATTGTCTTAAAGTGAGTCCTCGCTACTCATTTCCGTGATCTAAATAATTGATCAGAGACTCTGAATGCCCTTTTTGGGAAAATGCTATATAAATAGTGCTTTTTAAAAGATGATCAGGTTGTAGCTAATTAGTTGTTTGATGTGTTATCTTATTGACTTTTGAGAGTTGTTTGCTTTTGCTTCTCCAAATAACACCAACGGCTGATATTTCGGAACATTCGCTGTCATCAGGCTCCATTCTAAGGGCTTTTTACAGACATCATCTCACATACTCTTACCTGGTGGTCCTGTGAAGTAAGTCCTTTACTTATTCTTATGTTACCAATAAACAAACCAAGGCTCAGAAAAGCTATAAAGAAAACAAATAACTTGCCCGAGACTACCTGGCTGACAACTAGCAAAGCCAGGATTCAGAGTCAGTGCCGTGGGCCCTGTGAATTTTGTTCTTGATCATGGTATACTCCAAAGCACAGGCGGTTATTCTCTGCTGCTAGTTAGTGGAGATGAAGCATGTGCTTCTAACACATGGGAACAGTCCAGCTTTGCCACACAGGAACATGGGTTGTAGAGGGACTGACTAGATAGCCAAGAGGGCCAAGGGCACCTGGATCTCAAAAAGCATGACTCCAAGAGCTAGAGGATCATTGGAGGTCTTTGAGTCCTGTTCTAAAACCTGCTCAAGCTAACAGGTGAGTGGCAGAGTTGGGCTTGAAAGAGCAGATAGATACACAGTGGAGGTCTGGAGTTCTGGAATTCAAGGAGCTCAAATTAAGAAAACAAAGACTAAAGATGTTAGGACAAGGTCCCAGTTCTGAATATGTGGGGAAAGGCCTGCATAATGAGAATTTTCTTTTACCTAATCCGCTATAGTTACTTGGGACCTTACCTCTGGATACAAGTTATTTCATCTGGAAAAATAAGCATGGTAGGTCACCATAGTAATGTTGCTTCTGATAGCTGCTGTTTCTGGGGGGGCCCAGGTTTTCAGAGAGAGGTCTGAGCAATGACAGGAAGTTGGGATTGAGCCATAGAGCTAAACAAAGTACTTGTAGAGGAATAGAGCTTTCTTCTAAGCAAAGCCTTTCAGGGACCAGGACTGGCCACAGAGAATGACCCAGACTTGGCCACTGTAGGACAAGTAGGTGGACCCACAAGGGAGCAAGGCTATTTCGATACATTTTAGTTTCTCAGCTCCAGTTTTCCTTCCTTCTGAGTTATACCAGCCACCAACAAAGCAATGCCAAATCTGCAGCTCTGGTTGCATCTCAAGAGGGTGAGTGCCAGTGAGGAGAAAGTCACTCCATCCTCCTTAACATTGGAAAATTTTATTAACTTAATTTAGGCTCCACACTTGGTTCTTCAGCAGCCCAAACTTATTTCAATGGAATCCATTTTTAAGGTTTGTGTACTACAGTGAACCATTAGAAGTAGGGCATTTTACACATTTAGTTTGCCTTGAATAGAAATGAACCCAAATCAGGTCTCATTAGAGCACTGCTGGTGTATGATTTAGGCAATTTTACCATTATCTGCAAGGAGAAGAAATCATGGGTACATTCAGATGTAATTCTGTAGCATCAAAGTGAAATCTCCCTTTTCTTGCCTTGACTTCTGGATTTTAGTTGTTTAGTCATGTTGGTTAGTTGTGCTTCTCAAGTAGTGAGCATGAGTGAGTGTGATCTCAAATTGTTCATTAAATTTTAGGCCTTGGAATGGATTCATGAGTTTTAGGGTGCATTTTTGTGTTTTGTTAAAAATACTTGGTTACTTCTTGAAGAAAAGACAGCAGCTTTTTGGTAGTAGTCAAAAATTGTTTACCGAATTCTACTCTGGACCAAGGCCAAAGAGATAGAAGACAAAGGCTGCCCTAAAACAAAGTCCTCATGGGCTAAAGTTTCAAAAGAAAAATCCAACCAGCAGTTATTTTGTAAAGTCTTCAGCTGGCATGAGTAACTGCTTTGTAGCATTCACCACTGTGATGGTAACAGTGATAGTAACTATGAGGAGACAACATCTACCATGATTATTTTTTTAAAAGATTTATTTATTTATTTATTTATTTATTTATGATAGACACACACGGGGGGGGGGGGGGGGCCGAGAGGCAGAGAGGCAGAGACACAGGAGGAGGGAGAAGCAGGCTCCATGCTTGGAGCCCGATGCAGGACTCGATCCTGGGACCAGGATCGCGCCCTGGGCCAAAGGCAGGAGCTAAACTGCCGAGCCACCCAGGGATCCCCCATGATTATTTTTAAATAGCAGCTTTATTGATATATAATTCATATATCATAAAATTCATTCTTTTAAAGTTCACAATTAAATGGTATGCATCCAGGGTGTGGAGTTATCACCACCATCTAATTTCAGAGTATTCCCATCATTCCAAACAGAAACCCTGTTTCCAGTAGCAGTAACTCCCCTCACTTCCCTCCCTTAAGCTCCTAGGCAATGACTAATCTACTTTCTGAGTCTATGGACTTGCCTTTTCTGGATGTTTCACATAAATGGAACCATACAATATGTGCTCCTTTGTAACTGAATTCTTTCACTTAGCCTGTTTTTGAGGTTCATTCATTTTGTTATATGTATGACTACTTCATTCCTTTTTTATTGCCCAATAATATTCTATTATATAGATATGCCATCTTTTGTTTAGCTAATCATCTGTTGATGGACATTTGGATTGTTTCAGTTTTTTACTATTATAAATAATGTTACTATGGATATTCACGTACAAGCTTTTGCATGGACATGTTTTTTCAGTTCTCTTGGGTAGATACCTACAAATGGAATTGCTGCATTATACAGTAACTTTATGTTTAACATTTTCAGAAACTGCCAGATTATTTTCTGAAGTGGCCATACCATGTTACAATCTTGCCAGCAGTGTATAAGGGTTTCAACTTCTTCATATTCTCTCTGGCACTTGTTATTATCTCTCATTTTGATTTTAGTCAATCCTAGTGGATATGACATGGTAATTTATTATGGTTTGATTTGCATCATCACTAATGATATCGAGTATCTTTATATGCGTATTGGCCTTTTATATATCTTCTTTGGAGACATGTCTATTTAAATCCTTTACCCATTTTTAAATTGAGTTGTCTTCATATTATGGAGTTATAAGAGTTCTTTATATATGCTGGATACAAATCCCTTATCTGATATTTGACTTGTCAAAATTTCTCCCCTTCTGTGGGTTGTCTTTTCCTTTCTCAGTTATGCTCCTTAAAGCAAAAATATTTTTAATTTTGTAGAATTTCAATTTATCTATATTTTTGTTTGTCACTTTTGCTTTTGGTGTCTAAGAAACCAATGTCTTATCCAAAGTCACAAAGATTTACTCTTATGTTTTCTTCTAAGGCTTTTATAAGTTTTAACCTTCACAATTAGGTCTGTGATTCATTTTGGGTTAATTTTTGTATGCAGTGCAAGGTGAGGGTCCAGCTTAATTCTTTTCCATGTAGACTCACAGTTGTCACAGAACCATTTCAAAATTCTTCTTTGTCCATTGAGTTGGCTTGTAATCCTTGCCTAAACCTTGATTGTTTTTTAAATTACCAACTAAATCAACTAGATCCTAAGATATCTTAGAATCATGTAAAAGAGTCCCAGTCCCTAGCCCCAGAGAACTTGCTATCTCTTAGGGAGAAATGCTTGCCAAAAACAGGTGCAGTAACATCATTCATTCATTTATTCATTCATTCATGCAACATTATTTAATAGTATCCTTAAAAAATATCAGGCACAATGGTAGGCCCTGGGGAGACTGGGATGTGTAAGGATAAATAAGTACCACACTGAAGCAGGTAAAGGAGACAGCATTGGGTTTTTAATAAGACTGCATTAGGTCTCAAGGAGTTTTAGCATTTATATTTGTGCTTGTACATGCTCATTCTTCTCCATGTAGTTGTCTTGGAGAACAACTTCTCACCCTGGATTCAATGGCATTTCTTCTAAAAGAGCTTCGCCATAATCCTAAATTGTATATACCTCTGTAATAACTCTTAGCATATTGAATTGTAACTGGGTGTCTATCTCACTTACCCTTGAGGAAAGAACTGTATTTTCATGACATCACATACCTAATAATTTTGTGACATAGAAGATGTCCCATACATGTATATTAAATTAATATTTGAATCAAGAGTGCTAGATGGAGTTAGTTGCTCTTTGAAAACTTCCTGGAAGTGGTAATATGCAAATCTTCCAAATGATTTCAGGAAGGAACATCAACAGACATCTCAATAGTACATTGTGTTTCAGGTTGACTGAAGTCATGTGACTCTCTCATGTTGCCTTGATCTGATAACAAAAGTTTTAAAAGTGGGTGAGGGGATGGTGCCTGTGGGCACCACTGAGGTGATGTATATGACTTCTAAAGAAACCGTTGTCTTTGGCTTGGGAAGAAAGACCTTAAAATCGAAATCAAGGTCAGCGTGACCCACTTGTCTCTGGTAAGCTAAACAATTTGTCAGAAGGATAATTCTACTCACTCTAACTGTGTGGTGGTCTTTTCACCCTCCCACTTCCTGTCAGAACCCACAAATAGTAGATCCCAGAAAACACCAACCTCAGGAAAAACACTTCTGTGGGGAGGACCAATCTCAAGAAACTAGTTTTCTGTGCTCTTGCTGTCACACTCACAATTAGTTAGCCTAAAGTTCCCTGAGAGAACCGTTATGCTGTTGTGGATTGATTTGCTTGAAATAATAGAAATATGTAGGCCTTCAGAAGAGTGTGGTGTATGACAATATAAAACTCTTGGCTCTCACAGGTCTGGCTTTTCTCTTTCCCTGAGGATAACTTTCATTAAATATACTGAACAACTTGGTCTTCAAAAGAGTTTTTAGAGAACCTGATCCTTAAGTGAAACAAGCAAAAGGTTGAAAATAATTACCATGAAAAATAATATTTCAAAGGGCTCATTGGGTGGTCTCTTGGAGCATACTGCCAGGCAGAAGAAGCCAAAACGTTTAACCTCACCCAGGCATTCTGGTTTACAGTGAATCTACTGAAGTCCTGGCTTCATTTGTGCATGGAGGAATTGGGTTCTTTCATCCACCTTAGGCCTTTACTAAGGAATTTATTCTCTGGATGAGAATATTTTTCTTAAGGGTAATGTCCACTAGTAGCCTTACTATTGAACATATTGATGGGACAACAGTTCTATCTAAAGGTTTGGGATAAATCTATTTTCCCCAAGTCCCTCTCCATACATCAGAAGGCAGCCCTAATATTTCTTGGAGAATTAAGCTAAGTCTTGCTACCAGTTGTAGACATATTTAGTTTTTATTAATCCTGGATCCTGTGGTTTAGACAGGACCTAGACTTAGGAGACAGTACCTGGGTTCCTGTCAGGACTCTGGTACTCACATACAAGTCATATCTCCTCTCTGAGCCTCCTGTTTTGTTGTTACTGTTATTACTATCATTGTTGTCATGAAAACTAGAATTTGTTGTGGGTTTCCTGAAATTCGTATGCCCTGATAAATATTTATCTGGGTTATCTTAAGAGTCTTCTGAGATGTAGATATTATTATTACTTTCCTCTTATCAATGATAAAAATTAAGCATAGAGAGATTAAGTAGCTTGCCCCAAATCACCTTTGGTAAGTGGAAAAGACCATGATTTGAACCCTGGCAGGCTGACCCTAAAGGCCACGTTGTCAACCTTGATGCTGCTGCATGAAGGGAAAGTAGTGTTAAAATTAAGTGAATGTCCTTTTCCAATACTAAATTTCTGTAATTCTACAAGCCATTCCATTCAGTACTGCTACTGTTTCATACCAGTGATTTATAAAGAATTTCATGGACTGGAACAGAAGTTGGCAAACAATCACCTATGAGGCCAAATCAGGCCCCTGCCTATTTATATCAATAAAGTTTTATTGGAATAGAGCCACATTCACTTCTTTACATATTGTCTATGGCTGCATTTTTACTACAATGGCAAAGTTGAGTACTGCAAAAGACAGTCTAGGTGCAAAGCCAAAACTACTTACTTTCCTGACTCTTTGTGAAAGAAATTTGCCAACATCTAAGCGAGACTATAAGACTGTAGTGCTGGGAAGTTTATTCTGTTTACTACTGTGTTTCCAGCATCTAGAACAATGTTTAGTACATAGTAGGTGCTTGATACATAGTTTTGGGGAAAAAAAAGATAAAAAGAGGTTTGTAACTTCATCAACTATGCCATGGTAGACACAGCTGCAGTCTGTAAATAAGCAGAATTTTAGAATAAGCTATCACCCCCACACACACAAAACCCATAAAATGTGATGTTCAAATACAAAAGTTTTTGAGCAGTCAATTCACAGAATGAGATCTTTATCAATTTTCTTGAGCCTTTACCAAAGGTGGGGTAGGATACTAACTATAAAATAAATAATTGGTTTAGGTTTTTCTCCACCCATCCTCCTTTAGGACCTGATGCCTTCACTTGGTAAAATTAATATTGACATTGAAAACTAGCGTATTTGTTTTAGGTGGAGTCCCTATAAAGCTAATAGACAAATATGCCTAGAAAGATAGGGAGACTGCTTTGCCTTCTGCCTTTGCCCCTTCTTTCATGAATTATTATGCAAAGATCAATTCCCTAGTATTTTACACCTGGCAGCTACCTACAAAATTTGCCTTTTGCTCCAAAATGTATGATTTGGGGATGTTTAAAACAGCATCTGAGCATCTCTAGTTGTATCCCAATTTAATAGAGCTAATACAGATAATTGGATGTGAGAGTTGCTCAGTAGAAGCTACTTTATATTCCAGAACCAACTTGGAAACATAATAGCTATGGTGGGGTTTTTTTTTTTTCAGAGTTCTTATAGTCATTTATCTTAGCAGTGCATTAATTAATTTTCTTTCATTATCTGGTACTTAGTCATAAAATGTTGTCATTCTCATTATGTCATTCTGCAAACTGCTGTTTACATATTGTTAGTACTACTGAAATGTGTGAGCTCACTGCTAGTCATTTGAGTGTATTTGGAAATTAATCTGGTAGAAATAACATTTATATTTAATACTAAGTTCTCCGAAAAACAATTATCAAATGATTTCACTCATATATGGAATATAAGAAATACTGAAAGAGACTATAAGGGAAAGGAGGGAAACTGAGTGGGGAAAAATTAGAAGGAAGACAAACCATGAGAGACTCCTAACTCTGGGAAACAAACAAAGGGTTGCAGAAGGAGAGGAGAGTAAGGGGATGAGGTGACTAGGTGATGGGCACTTGATGGGATGAGCACTGGGTGTTATGCTATATGTTGGCAAATTGAATTTAAATAAAATATTAAAAAAAATACAAAGTTCTCCTGGCCCTAAAAGTACATGCATACTTCTGGAATAGCTGAGTGGCATGACAATTTTATTCATTAATTCATTTCTTTCTGCCTATAACCCACTTTGTACTGAATACTTGGTTAAATGATTAGGATGTTGGAAAACACACACACACACACACACACACACACACACACACACAGCCTTTACCCATAAAAGACCACCATCTGGTGCAAAGGATGTTAGGGTGACAGTATATGGAATGAACAATTTGATCATGAGATAAACATTTTGGTCATGGATGGGGAAGAGGAACCAGCTGAGGTGGGGAGAGGGGAAAGATTAGAGAAGAATCTTTAAGAACTTGACACATGAAACCTGGAAACCAAGAAGGAGGAAAACTGGAGAAAGATGTGAGGCCATAAATAAAGGATTGGGAAAAATAGAAAAGAAGAGTAGGGATTACCCTGGTGAGAAAGATATAAAAAGGTATTCAGAGAGGACAAGAGCAGGTGAAAGACATATAGCATTGAACAATATGTGTGCTTGTGAAACAGCAAATAGAAGAACGTAGGAGAAGAATGTAGGAGATGAGCAAAGGTTAAGGACCTGTGTGCCACACTAAGGAGTTGAATTTGATAGTCTAGGTGCAGCGGAGCCACAGAACAATGATCAGATGTTCCGCAGCAGGAGGAAACTAATTGGAATGACAATTCAACAAGCAGTGATGCTAGCATTTGGGGCAGCAAGAGTTCCTCTGCCTGTGAATAAACCACATCTTCAGTTACTAGATATTGAGGTGATTCTATGCTGGGGCTCAGACATGGAGCTCCTCCTATACTAGTGTTGTCTTTGTCACACTCCTAGTAGGGAGATTTCCTTGGAGCACTGCCAGTGGGTTACTCTCCAAAGCATAAGTTCATCCATAAAGTTTTTTAATAAACTGTTTACTTTGGAATAATTTTAGATTTACAGAGAGTTGCAAAGATGATACAGAGTTCCCATATGCACTTCACCCAGTTTCCCCTAACATTAATCTCTTACATAACTGTGATTCATTTGCCAAACTTCAGAAATTAACATTGGCACATTACTATTAAGTAAAGTTCAGACTTGATTTGGATTTCATCAGTTTTTACATTAATGTCCCTTTTCCATTCCAGGATCCAATCCAGGATATCACATTGCATTTACACGCCTATTTTTCTGCATTGCATCCTTAAAGTTGTTAATTACACATGATTGTGGTTTATAGAAACTGACTACATAAGAGGCTTTGAACCTGGTAAGACTGGAAAGGAGAGAGCCATTTATGTAAAAGGGGAAGGCTTTCCTTTTTTAGTGGAAAAACCAGCCAGCCTGTGGGATATAGATATAATGTTCCCCTCATCAACTCTCCAAGGCTGAATGGTTTTAACAAGGTAGAAAAGAATTGGATGAGTCAAAATCTGACGTGGCGATATTTATTTGATGAGTGGCATGATGGGTAATCTGGCTGGCCATGACCTCTTGAAACAAATGGTGCTCATAAAATACTTCAAACCTCATATAGATAGAGTCCTCTGGTCCTAAAAGCAATGCTTTGTTTGCTAGGGCAGTGGTTCAGTGAAGGTCATTATATAGTACACCTTGGGCTTATAAGCTGAACTCCAAATTTAACAGGAAAGTTACCAAATACTTAAGTGACCTTGAAGAGTTTGGCCTCCAAATATGTGCTTTGGTGTGGTTTGAGGGGGGAAAAACAACTTTGACCTGCCACAGGAGTGTAATTTGGGAAAATGTACAAAACTCCAGTTGCCTGGATCTCCAGCCCATCTCTCTTCCTAGACCTGAGCAGTCGTGCTCAGAAGTCCATCATAATCACCGTTCCCCATGCTTGTTGTTCTGATGTGCTGTTTCCAAAAGTTCTCACTTTGGAGGAAAGAGAATCTGGCTGAACCTTCCCAGATTGAATTTTCTGGCAGACCAGTCAGCTCTGGTGTGTCTTCATGACAGGACTGGTGGAGTAAACAAAAGAACTAAAACGTTGTCTAAAAAAATATTTCCTTGCAGAAGATGGCATTGATTATCTTGGAAAAGAATAAAATGTTAGGACTTGCCCCCCACAAGAACCAGAGGCAGGCGTGTTCTAATGTCATAGGATAGTTAATCAACTCTACAATAACTCATCTGTGACAAGTGATGGTAAGGGTTGAGCTAGCCTAAACTGTCTGTAACCATCGAGAACCAGAATGTTCACTGGTGGAAAACTTGGGTCCATTGGCCAGGTCTTAGGCTTTTCTGATATCACGCAGGTTTCTGTGCAAGAGTGAGCATCACACATACACACACACACACACACACACACACACAAACACACACACACAGAGTCATAAGCCGACTGCACCATGGGATAGCAAAGTGCTTCCTTAGCCTGAGTCAGCAACACAGACGTTTGCTGGCTAACAACCACTCTGCCCTGTTATTGCTGCCATTTGTCATGTATTACTACCTTCTCAGGTCCAGGTTGTTTTTATCCATCAAGGGCGAGCATAGAACTGGCCTTTTCATGCATTCTGGGAGCTACCTGTATGAAAAAGACATCAGTGCTTCTGCTAAAATCCCGCCAAATCTCTGCCTATGGCTCTTAGGTGTACTTCTCGCCCTCTCATTATCTAAGTAAGTATCTAGTCTCTCCTCATTTAGGACAATTAATTTGAGCACAGGATTTACATTTAATTCACCTTTATATATCCTGAGAGTGCTTAGGATGCTGCTTGGCCCATAACAGTAATTCAATAAATATCTCAGTAAATAGCACCTGGTTACTCAGCCTACCCCTAGCCTTGCTCATCACCTTATCAGTGAAATTACAAATAATAAGAAGTCCTGGCCAGATGTCCAATTGAATGCTTATGGCACTGTTACAGAGACCATTTCATATAGATCTTTTCTTTGGCCTAATCAACCATGATAAGCTTTTCACCCCAAGTAAGGAAAGACAAGCAGGCAACTGAAGAAGATAGACAGCCTCACAGTCCCTTCTTCTTGACACTGCTACAAATTCAGAGTTGCACACTGTATCCTAGCCAAGTGGCTTCCTCTCTCTGGGATGTAGTGTGGGGAGTGTGCAAGGAGGAAAGGCAGCACAAAAAAAGCTGGAGGGGACCAGAGGATGATAACGCAGGTGTCATGGGCCAGCATTCTCCTTGGGACCAGCATCACTTATTCAAATTATTGCCCATTTTATGATTTTCCAGGGAGGAAAGAGAGCAATAAGTTGCCTGATTGCCCTCTAATGGTTCTCTCTCTGCCCCCCAAAAGGCTGGAGAATGTCCCACATAAGAGCTTTGGAAAGCCCTAACCTGAGACCAACTGAGGCAACTTGAAATTCTTAAATATTTACAGCACTTATTATGTGACTGGCCATGTACTGGACACTGTTTGCCTCTGTTTGCCACCAGTCCTGCCCACTCACAGTCCAAGAGGCCCCACCAACAAGAGATTGCCAGTCCTGTGTCCAACCAAAGTATTGAATGACCCAGGAGTATTAAATTGAAACCTGTTCTTCACTACAGAGACTGCTATTTCATCTCTGTGTAGACGCTGGTGCCCCTTGACCATCTGCATTGTGGACCACCTGGGGTGACAGCTACTGCCCCAACCTCTATTACAAAATATGCCCCATCTGGGATTTTCATGAAAAAGAAAACCCCATCTTTAAAATCATAAAATCAATCTATGGCCTCTGTATCTCTGGAGAATTTCCCACCTCTTAAGTCTGTCCCATTCAGATGCCTGTCAACTCTTAGACAAAGGTCAGTGGAAGATGGTTACCATGATTGCATTGGGGACCTGTGATTTTAGGATCATTCCACCCAAAATGTAGAGAGCTGATGTGGGTTTCTTTTTTCCTTGGATGTGGCACATTTTCTGAAGGACACCACCATCAAAAGACTGTAAAATAATGGGGGTGCATAATAAAGTGATTCGGTGTGAGGTTGACAGTAATGAAACTTGAATGTCCATCACATTTGGCATGCGTTCTAGACAGCTTCATTATTTGAAGTGTGCTGTCTATGCCTTAGTGGAAATAATCCCCACCTGTTTTTTGGCAAGCCATGGAGGTAGCAACTCTTTACTTGCAGATAGATAGCAGGGCATGAAGCACTCTCTGACATTTTCTCAAGTCTCCCCTCCCTGGGTGTTTTTCCCTGGAAAATGCTTTAATAACCGATTGATAAGGTCCCAAATGAAATGTACACATGAAGTAAGGGAGAACTTCTAATAAAATGACATTACAATCTTTCTTTTCCCCAATACCCTTATGCCACCTCTGACTAAATGGATTTGAAACCCAAGTATCATTCACTGGGGTTGAAAGGAAGCCTAAAGGTGACCTCATCCAGCCCCTCATCAGCTATTTAAATCCCCCTCACAATAGCCACTCAAGCAGGATTGGTTGCTGGCTGGGAGTCTCTGAGGCCTCTGATGACTTAGAGCTCACTAACCCGACAGGACAGTCAGGTTTGGAAGTTAATCTTAAACTAACAAGATAGCTTTCAATGCCTGAATCCTCTTCAATAAGAATGGCTACTTTTTTTTTTTTTTTCAAATGCTCACTGTGTGTGTTAAGAGCTTCAGTCCTTGACGTGCACCAGCTCATATACTATTCAAAACCACCTCAAAGGGAGATATTATTATTCTTATTTTATAGTTAAAGACACTGAGGTTGAGTTGGCCAAAGTGCTTATTCAGTTTATTCACAGAACCCCTAGTGACAGGAACCACATAGCTGTTCTTGAAGCAGCTCTGACTCTCAGAAACTGCTTCTTTTTAAGGTGAAACGTGTTTCCCTATAAAGCAAGCAGTAGGCATTTATTGAGAACCTGCCGAATTTCAGGCACGATGCTAGGCATTTCACATTCAAAGAAATAATGGGTTTTATTTATGCCTATACCCGTATTTTACCTCATTTTAAGAAATATTTGGGGCAAATTAAAAGGAAACGTCTGATATACAATGGTGGAATATAAATAGGACTAGAGAACCGTGATCAGAGAAAGCATAAGTAAAACAGAGGGCTACCATGACTAAATGAAAAATACACTACACACATCAAATGGAATAAGATCAATTTGTTTATATTTGACCTGGGCTTCCCTGAAGCCAGAATGAAAGGGGAGACACTGTCAATTCACAAGTCTTATTAACAAAATGATGGTCAAAATGGGGCAGCTATTTTCCTGAAATTAAATGATGAAAAGAAATCTCTCTCAGAGGACTCCATACTGGGCGCATTTAGCAGTCAACTTAGCTGTAGCCTTAGCAGAATTTCTACAGGAGATGCATAAAAATACTTAGCGCAGTTATTCTTGGAGCAGAACATTAAAATAAACTTGGCGAACAGGGCAATATAGGTCAAATAGGTAGCCTATGGCCTTCCATCTTTATCCTCCCCAAAGCGTAAAACATTGATCCTGGCACAAAGGATCTTCATTACAGATCTCAGATATTGAAATGTATAGACATGCCTGAGTCCCAGACTATGAATGTGGAGAACAGAAAGTTTTCAGAGAACTAACTCATCACCGTGGGCTGAGTTTCTAGGGGCCATTTCTAGGAAGGAATGACCTTTGAGCCAAGCTGCATTGAACAAGCATCTGAAGGAGGATGAAAGATGAGTCAGGCTAAACGTGACTGATCTGATTTATTCCTTTCACTTACGCTGTGTTGTGCCTCAATTTCATGTGTCTGCAGAGGACACTCACCCTTGGCACCGACTAGAAAGTGAAACTGCAGGGCATTCATGGGCTCTGGCCAAGGAGCCATCAGCAATCCCATTACCAATGCTTACAGTGAGTCTCATAAGACAGATTTGGCTCCAAGCAGCGACCACGGCTCGGTTTTCATAAAGTAATTTCACTTGTTTGTCCCAGTTAATATTAATAAGCCCAGGGCTACATGCGTCTACTTATCAGAGCACAAAGATAATAGAATAATGGAATGTTCAAGCTGAAACGGACCTTGGAGATCTTCTAGTCCAACTTCCTCATTTGATAGATGAGGAAATGGAGATGGGATGAAGCGAAGGGCCAGGTTGCAGATAGTCAGATTCACAGACTGGCTGAGCTGGAACCCAGCTCCAATAGCCAGCCCGCTGTGTGGTCCATCAGAGCTGTCTGGCATCCTCCTACCTCATCCCTGAGAACTGGAGCGTGCTAGAAAGAACCTTAGATTGGGCACTGGGAGAACCAGGGCTTAAGCGTACCTTCATTCATTTTTATCTCGAGTTTCTCTAGACTCTTACTTTCTCCTCATGACATCAACTTCATTGTAAAAAATGGATGCCCAACACTATTCCCCAAAGGAGGAGGCGAGATAAAGTAAAGTCTCTGCGACACTGGCAATGCCACAGTCCCTTCAGTTTAGCCCAAACTTGGCACAAACCCAGTACTGGTGATACTGGGTGCTTTGTGACTTTGAACATGCTTTCTAATCTCATGGAACCTAAGCTTCACTGGACTCTTGTCATTATGATGTGAATCAATGCATATAAACCATATAGGACAAGGCCTGGCACTGACATGCTCAAACAGGCTCATTCTCTTGATTGTGCTCCTGCCTTCCTCCTTTCTGGTAGATCGTATGTAAGTCCACGTGTATCTCCAGGGGATGTGAATCATCCAGAACTCCATGTAGTCAGAATGTAGAGTGATATAATGTTCCTAAGTTACTTACCTCTTTCTGCTAAATAAGTCAGCCTGCAGAGTCTCATTTCCATTTCTCTTCAACTAGCCCAACATCCATTTTCACCTACATGGAACCTTCTACTGGCCCAGCAACAAATAAATCACATTTCAAGTGGTCCCAGGACAATTCAGCTTTAAAGAAAAAGAAAGGATGGCAACATGAAGGACGTTTGCTGTGTTGGGCTGTCACCAGGTCCCCATCGGAATCATGAAAAATTATGGCCAATAAAATAACATTTTTCAAAATGTGACACTACTCTTAAATTTATCTTGGGCAGTAAATGGATTTTGAAGAGAATATTTGAGGGCAGTTCATTTTTCAAGTGCTCAATAACACATCATAAATGAATCGCATTATTAATTTATAATAGAATAATTGTTTTGTTCAGCCATTTTCACAAGCTCTGGCATTAATTTTCTCTTTCTTTTTAATCATCTCAAAATATTAGCACACACACCACCCCAGCATGCCACCCAGTCCTCTCCAATTCCTCCTACGAAGACAGAAATGATTCAGACTGGTTAGCTACAGAGTCGTCCGACCATCCTTTTGTGACAATGAGAAAGAATGAGAACAAAAGCCACTAGCACTGATTGAGATTGTCTGCCAAATAGTATGCTAAACAGTGTAACTGTTATTTTCTTGAGTCTCCCCACAGGTGCCATTATTGTGCCCATTTTACATTTGAGGAAACTGAGGCAGAGAATCTTTTTCTCAAGCAACAAAATAAACACCATTTCCATTTATGAGGTTTCATGAATACAGGTTTCACAAACCAGGTTTGCTTAAACCAGGGTGCATTGGAGTGCTATCGCTTTTATGTAACAGAGCATGTAATATCATCTTTAACTGTACCCAAGTCAAAGTAGTGAAAGGCAGGAGAAAGTTAAGTAAAGTACCTAGCAAGTTAAGACCAACAGAACAAAGTCTTGGGGAAGGGATTTCTTTTTTTAATGAATGATCCAGTTGGGTTGCTTGTAGATGTTGTAATGTTAGTCTAACTCTGACATGTACCAGTGTTCCGGCTGTTTTACTCCTGGAGCCTCAGGACACCCAGGTACCAGCCCCAGCTCTATCACTAACCATTCCTGCCATTTCAGATAGGTCACTACATCTTTCTGAATCTTAGTTTCCCCCATTGTGAAAGATTTGCCCTCCCATTTTGACATTCCCAGAGGTTGTATTGACCACAAGGTAGATCCAAGCAACTGTTTACATACTGACCGTGAAGATGATGAGGGAAAAACAGGCCATCTTTAATGCCCGGCATTCGACATACAAAGATTCAGCCTTATATTTCAACCTGTCTGAAGGGAAAGCTATATAATTGGACTTCAGAGAGGAAAAAGCCCATATGAAAGCTTAATAATAACAATAACCCAAAAAAAGACAGTCTTAAAGCATCACGACGCTAAAAGCTCATTAAGATCTCTGTCCCAGCTATTACACTCCTAATTGAACAGTTACACAAATAGACGTACAATACAATCGTGACTCTAATTAAGGCTCCGACCTCAGAATCTCGTAGAAGCTTGTACAGTTCCTGCTCCCCCCCTTTAAATAGCTGTTCCGGGCAAGCTTTGGGAAGAGAAACTGTCCTATTATGGCTTCACTGAAATAACATGAAAACTCATACAAGTGCCTCTTTCTGTTTCTTTTCCTAGCCCATAGCACAGCCCCCACTCCCCATTTCTTCCCTTTTACTACTGCGAATGTATTCTTTGGTGGGAGAGGACACAGTTTGCCAACTCCAAGTGTATGTGTCTTCCCTATCACTGTCCACCTTTTTCTGCAGTGCCCTCCATCAGTATCTTGATCCATAGGGCTATGGGTCTAAGACGTGCCAGATACTCTAAGCAAGGCTCTCTCCCTATTGGATAATTGGCTTTCTTCCCCATATATTAATTTTACTTTCTCTTGCCCACTTTTTTCCCCCCATCTATACATCCCAGCTAAGAATCTTAACAGATAGAAAGTTTTGAGTTTTCTTTACTTTTCCCTCTTCCTTCTTTTCCTGACCTTTGCAGAGAAGAGGGATGCCAAGACCCACAGGAGGTAACCTTGGGAGAGGGGTAAAAATCAAGGTCTGCTTTTGAATAATGAAGAGTCCACAGGCTTAGAATAATTCTAAAGGGAGTTAAAGATTTGTATATAGAAGACATTCCTAAAGTCCCCCAGTTCCTGTCCCCCTGAGCTGATCGCCTTCGATGTTAGTGGAGGTTGGCATATTCATCAACTGGAGCTATGACAAAATCTGGAGTGAAAATAATTTGAACTTAAAGTTGACCAACTCCATGAATTAATTTCTTTCTGTCCTAAAACTAAGGACCTATTTCAAGGGCAGCTTAGTATACCTATTGAGGAGAGCCCAGTGACCTAGAATTCCTTTGGATCCTTTCGTCTTCTGATATCTGAGTGGTGTGGCCTTCTGCAGGGCCACTGAAATGAAAGGGAGTCTAAGACACCAGGATACTTTGTGTCAAGTTACATAAAGAGAGAGGCAGTTTAGGGAGACCCTTCATTTCATGGAATTTAAAAAGAAATATTTCTAACACTTAATAAATAAGAAGTAGCTGCCTTTTGCTTAACTATGAATGCAGTGTAAAAAGAGTCCTCATCTCAATGCTGCACATACTGGTCATGTCACATTGTGACAAGCCACCAACTACCCCCAGGGTGACTCTGAGAGCCCAGTGAGCAAACATTGATGAAGGTGGTTTTAAACAGAAAGGTGGGGATCCCTGGGTGGCGCAGCGGTTTGGCGCCTGCCTTTGGCCCAGGGCGCGATCCTGGAGACCCGGGATCGAATCCCACATCGGGCTCCCGATGCATGGAGCCTGCTTCTCCCTCTGCCTATGTCTCTGCCTCTCTCTCTCTCTCTCTCTGTGACTATCATAAATAAATAAAAAATAAAAAATAAAAAATAAATAAACAGAAAGGTGCCTTAACTAGTATAAGTGGTTGAGTCTACAGACAGACCCATTCCTCTAGTGGGAATCGATTTATAAAAATTAAGAGGTTAGCACATTTTTCTGAGACATGTGATTGACCTTAAGCCACCTCTGCTATGGATGGTTGACCTCTTTATCAACTGCAATATGCATGTGATTCCCTCATGCATTTTTATTCCAAAAAGGATATAGCATTGTCAGGGGAGTCTTTGAGGATCTAGTTTTATTGTTGACATCCTCAGGAACAGCCCAAAAGTCTTTCCCAGGGGCTCAAGCTGGAACATGATTGTGAAGGATGTCCCTCCCTAAGGGCCATGTACACATCATTATTGAAAGACTTTTCCTGCCCCATAATTGGTTGATACATCTGTTGCTCCCAGCTGGGACATTAGGGGCTCAAGTACAGAAAAATCTCCCATTCCAGGCCCAGCACAGTTTTTAGTACCCAGTGGATGGTCACTAAATACTTGAAAAGAGAAAGGCAGTGGGAGGTAAGAAAAGGGGAGTTCTACATTGAATTCTAGATACTCAGTACTTCCCCTAGCACACAGTCAGTGCCCAATAAATTATACATTTAGTCAATAGTTTTGCTATGCAGCAAACAGTTTAGAATTTTGTACTCAGGTAACATACTTATTTAGTGTGTCACAATTTAGGGAATTTAGGAGTTAAGGCTGAGGACTTTGGTTTCACTTCTGAGATTTCAGTAATATCTCCATACCTTACTGGCCATGGCTACAGGTTGCTGTTTCATGAATGGTTCGTGGGCTTTAGCCTTCCAGGGACAGAAGGCACAACTTAGATGGTGGTTGTCCTTAAGGCTCTAGCAAAGAGTTCAGCCATTTTTAAGGGACAGCATAGCTCATACCTGTCTATGCTGAACATTGGGTCAAATGGCCTCTATTTTCCTCTGAAGGCTTGACTGAGAGCCTTTGTTATTGGAAGCTTGAGGTTTGGCACAGTCTCAAAGGTGTCAAGTTTCTTGCAACTTTTGACCTTTGATGCTACACTTAGATTTTCCACTGCTGAGCAAATTATGCATCTGCTATTAGAGAAATGAGTCTGTGCTCTTGGATTGTGTTATACGGCAAACCAGAACCAGCGATCAACACATTTAGAATGGTTTGAGAACACAGATTTGGTTTCAGTCTCCATCTAAAAGGTTTGGATGGTTATCTGAACTTGACTCATCCGATCTCAATCTGGACCATTGAATTTGCAACACAAAGCTCAAAACCTCAATAGGAAGACTCCTGATATTTCTGGTCATGCCAGCTTCCCATCAGGCCAGCCACATTTCGGTGAAATGTCCTCAGGCATTTTGGCACGTCCGGTTCTGTTCTAGGTCCAGGTTGTGGTTTCTTTGAAAGTAGTAGGTGTAGGTGGTAGATACATGGAAACAGGCCCCCGAGCTCTGCAGAGTTCACGTATAGGATCTCCTGCAGGGCTAAGGAGAGAGGAAGGTTGAAGATTTAGTGTTCCCTTAACTCTGTGCCCTCTTGGAGGAGAGAGGACTGTAGCAGGACTAACTGGATTCTTCACAAACTCTGATTAAGTGTTCCACACCCCACCTTGTCTAGTGTCTTAAACTTGAATGTGGCCACAAAGTACCTGGGCATCTTGTTAAATTGAAAATTGAGATGCAAGAGGGCTGGGTGGAGTCTGAGACTCTGCACTTCTCACAGGCTCCAAGTGGTGTCATGCTGCTGGTTCCTAAACCACCAATATTCTGAGCAAATGCCCCATGTGCAAAGCATTGGACCAAAGGAACACAGAGGTGAATCGATGAGGAAGACAAGGCTGTTGCCCTTAGGGAACTGCTTTATGATGGGGAGACCGACAGGTAAACAGTACCCATTCCCCAAGGGCTCAGGGCAGAGACTGAGGTGAGGAGAGCCCAGTGGGAGCCCTGCCCTGGGCCTTGGAGGTGAGCAGGAAGTGAGCAGGCAGGAAGCCAGGGAAGAGTATTTAAGGCAGAAGCAAGGGTCTGGGTAAGAAGGGAGACCACATATAAGTTTGTGATCTTTCTGCAAGAGCAGACACCTCAAAATTGCCCTGTTCATTCCCAAGCCCTGGGAGGGGGAAGGAGGGCGGGGGAGTGGGGGGAGAAGCATATGAAAGCACAGAACATTCCTGTGGCAAGTAAGCAATTGCTCGCATCCAAGGGCACAGGCCGCCTTTCTGCTGCACAACGTAATTAGAGCGTTGGAGATGTGGGATCGGGAGAAGCACCAAGCTGCGGGGATTGTAAGCCAGCCGAAGCTGCGAAAAAGTCGGGCGTTCCCGTTCTCGGCACCATCAGCAGCCTTGTTGTTATTTCTCGTGGATTGACCAAACTGGGATTATGCTTTTTGCTATTTGGAGGGGGGGGGGGGGGGCTTTTTTTTTTCTTTCTTTTTAGTGAATCTGAAAACTCAGAGTGAAACTCAGGCAGGCTGCTGCATTTCTCCCAGGATTTTTCATCTCCTTCCAATTGTCCCCCTGCTTCCCTCCATCCCCACCATCCCTTGGGATTCCACCCAGAAATGAGACTGGTTTGCGTTCCCGTGCTACAGACCTGTTCTCCCTCTTGAGCTCCAAGCTGGCCTGTGAAAACTTTCTGATCCTGGCTGGCAAAGTCCAAGCATTGCAATCCAACAGTGGCCCAGGGGAAAAAACAACAACAACAACAAAAAAGCAAAAAAACTCCCAAACCTCAGCTGGTCTTTCTCTTTCACTGTGTATGTTCCCTCTTGACCCTGCTGCTCACCGGTAGGGAGGCCCAGAACATGTCTTGCCGTCATAGTAAAACAATAGGAACCACTTGCTTAGAAATTTACACAGCTCTCCTGGCAAGTAAGAGGGCGGATACTAGCATTCTTATTCCCATTTGACAGATGGGGAAACTGAGGCCCAGGGAGCCACAGCTCATAAGTGGTGGACCAAGGATGCGAATCTAGCATTCTGACTCAATGCAGGAACGTGAAGTATTCACCATGAATACATGGGCCCTGGGCCAGGCAGTCAGTTCTCACAGCAATCCGTGTTCCAAACAGGAAACTGAGGCCGGGGGAGGCTAAAGAACTTTCCCGAAGTCCGTGAATTACAGCCTTGGATGCAGACTCCCAGATGCCTGACCTCAGAGTCCTCGCTCTTCCCTTGATGGGGGGGTGGGGGAGCTTCCTTGATTCCGCCTTCGCCCACCCTCTCTGGGCTTTATTTTCTCATCTGTGAAACTGGGGACTCTGTGGTCCGTGAGACCTCTTCCCAGCTGTACGATGCGGTGATCCTGTCATTTCGCCTGAGAGACCGGAGTTCTTCACTGCCAGCTTCCATTCAGTGCTAATCATTTTGCTTAATTATGTTTAACTCTGAGTGTGTTTTACTGCAGCTGTCAACACACTTCAGTTCGTTTTGCTGCTGAAGTTGATAGCTAGATGATAGCACCTGTGTGCCATTTTGCAGAGCGCCGGTTGCAGCCAGGCAGGCCTTCAGGTTGGCGGCACGCTCCCGTGTTCTGTCTCGGTGCCAGCTTTAGTTCTTCTGTTTGCACTGGAGCGAAGCAGGCATACCTTCAACTACAAACACCCGGAAAGCTCAAGGTACACTACTGGCTGTAGTCCAGTGGGGTGTTCAAGGCGAAGAACGCAAAGACTCTCCCATGCGACACGTTTACTTCCATGTCGTGTGCATGAGCAAGAGGGGATGTCAGTCTCAGGCTTCTCCCTGATACCTCCACTTCCTGGGCCTCTTCCCCTGTGATTGAAATCTCTGCTCACTGTTTCCCTTCAAGCCTCATGAGGCGCCACGTTATCTAGAAAGCTCTCCCTGACCTGTTTCGTCTGCACTCATGCTTTGCCCACATGTCCCTGAACTTCCATCCATCATAGCCTTGCCCCACCATAATGAAAATGTCTCTCATTATTCTCCTGGCTGAGGGCACCAGCCATATGTCATTCATCCCTGGATGCTCTCCCCCTAAATGTTTATTGAATGAAGAATGGACAGATGAATGAAACCATTTTCTACGTGTTCACCCTTGCAGTGTTCTGTGTGCAGAATTGGAGCAAGAGTTTCCTTTGTCTTTCTGATACTCTGCCGTTAGGCCTCCTCCTTTCTCTTCTGACAGATTTACTCAAAGTTTACCCAGTTGCCTTTTATCTCCTCTGCGCCTTTTCCCAAGCTCATCTTGATCCCAAACAGCATCCTTTCTCCCTCTCTTTCCTTCTCATACACTCTTCTGAGGGGCCAGTTTCTGTCCTCCACCTCTGAAATGGCACCTGAAACTCTGCTCATTCTCCAATGTTCTCTGGCCACCACTCTCTCCGTTGCCCTATTTGAAATAAACATGCCATTTCCAGAACTAGTCTGTCTTCACACTTTCCAGAATATTCTTTTCTTTCCCTTTGATCCGTACATAATATAATAGTGTGTGTGTGTGTGTGTTTTGTTTGTTTTGTTCTGTTTTTCAAGTTGTAAAAGTATCATTTCATTTGCACCAGTGACTTCTAAAATCTGGCTTGTCCAGCTAATATTTTGATACTATCTGAGGATACTTCCAGTTCTACAACAGATTTAAAGTCAGTAATTCTATAAATCACAGATGGACCTCACCCCCAAGAGATTCCATTCAGGAGATCTACTATCAGAGCCTAAATCTTAACAGATGACTTGTTGGTCAAAGGGAGACCTACCCAAGGTGAATACTGGTGGGTGTTCTTACTAGGGAGAAAACTGGCAGGGAAATAAGACGTGGAGTGGTGGGAAGCATTTGGAGGACTTCCTCCTTGAGAGACAGAACCTATAATGCTACTTACTAGTGGCCTCAAGTATGCTAGGAAGGGAGTTTCACCCAAGCTTTTCTCATTATGTCCCATATTTTCTTCTCCACTGGATCTGTTTTCTGGGTTGATCGAGGATCTGCCGACCTATTAAGGGCCATGATTGGTGGGGAGGGATCAGCACAGCCATCTTTAACTTCAGTGGGTTTGAGGATCACTTGATATTGCTAAAAGTTTAGGTTTCCAAGACCATCATCAGGATTCCTGATTCATCATATACAGAATAAGCCCAGAAATCTGTGTTTTTAGTTCAAATTTAACACAAGCTTTTTTTTTAATAAGCAAACATTGCAAAAGAAAAAAAAACTACAAAATCTAAGACACCACATATTTGCCCTCTAAGATAGAGTCAAATCTGCCCAATGGGAGAAGCATGGGAGAGGATGCTCAAACATAGCTGTGCTTCTGTTTCTGCTCTTGTCCTCCTTTATGATCCTAACACTAAATCTGACCAGTTCCACCGAGTGGAATTCTCTGCTTAACTTTTAAGGGGAAGTTTGCGGGGGGAAGTTTGGTGAAGAGTGTCACAAACCCCTTGCAAAATCTGGTGAAAGCACAACAATCTTTTTTTTTTTTTTCTAGAAAGCACAATGATCTTACACCCATGGATGGATTCCTTTGACAAAGGAGAGAGGGAAGATAGGCAATCCTAGTCAGCAGTCTTGTAGTCTTCTCACATCTTAAGTGAGAAATCTTGCCTGTGACAAGAATTGCTCAGGCTCCTCAATATGGCTCCTTGTAGCTATAGAGAGTAGAAGCCCCTAGGGGATGAGTCAGAATTTATGCAGGCGCCTATACAATCTGTCATGTGGTTTCTATATTATCATAAAAGTTGATCCTAAGTTTTAGCTGCCCTGCTAGGCTGTGTCTTTCTCTCTAGTTTGCAACATGAAAGGCCAAGAGGCACTTCATTCCTTTGATACCCGGAGCTCCAGGAAACTTTAAAGAACAGATCTCTCCCACATCTTACCAAATAGCTTGTGTCTACCAATGAGTTATATGCAGGCCAATAAAGCAGACAGTGCCAGGAGCATCGTCAGTGTGGTCAGCCGCACAGAGGAACATGATCTTAAGCTCTGCCCCAGACCCTGAGCCTGAGTCAGCTACTTTTGGAGGACTAAACTATGCTTGAAACTACTACAAGCATCTTTTCCAGACCTTTTTGCCAGGGTCAGGTACAGAGCCTTAGAAAGAAAATCCTTATTGCTACGTTGGGTGATTCTCTGTGTTTTAGAGTCCTGCAGATACCAAAATCAGTTTCCTTCTGGTAAGAAATGAGACACGTATTTTGAACTATCAAACTCATTCCTGCTCATCCTCTGTATTCGGCAGGTTTAAACATCAGATTCTCTAGTACTGATATCACTGATGAATTGAAACATGTCCAATGCCTTTAGCTAGAGCACACTTGGAGGGAGTAATATCACATCCTAATGTTACAGTGTTTTTAGGATAATCATCATAAGTGTTGTTATTTATATATCTCTGTTGCTAGGAAGCTTAGCTGAAGTACCACAAGTTACTAATTTTGTTTCTGATAGCCACCCATCAAAGGCCACATTCAGCCATATGCTCATGCATGTGCTATGTGCCTGGGTTTATTTCTCTTGTGTGTTTTCGGATTATCCCACCTAAATAGCTGTGCGTAGCATTTCCCAGATTCCATTTTATCATCAACAGCAGAAAGTCTTTTCTCCCAGGAGGGTCTAATACAGAAAAGCAGCATTACCTCAGAGTATATACGGATAACCTCAGATTTGATGTTATCGCTAACTAATAACTATTATTATTTGTACTTATATTGTACATGATCATTTAAAATGGACTTCTCTATTTTTTTCTCACATTTGGTCTTTAATTAAGCTTCTACCAGAAGCTGTAGATAATCCTATCATTCCAACTTTCCAGATGCCAAAACTATGGACTCACAATACAGCAATGATGAAAGATGATATAAACTGTACATCCAATGTGGACAAGCATTGGGGGCACCTGGGCGGCTCAGTTGGTTAAGTGTCCAGCCATTGGTCTCAGCTCAGGTCTTGTTCTCAGGGCTGTGAGTTCAAGTCCCACAGTGGGCTCCATACTAGGTGTGGAGCCTACTTAAAAAATGTATCTATATGGACAATCGTTGAGATTTGAATGCGGGTCTGTCTGACTCCAAGTCCAGTTCGTTCCATGTTTAAATTTCCTGAAATTCTGTAAATTAAACAGTGGTGTTGTTGCTCATGGTAAGCCACAGTGATTGGACAATTCATAGAACCACGTGGCTAACGCCCTGTACTGTCATATTAAGACCTGGCCACATATACTGTGAGCTCGCTTCCATACCAAGCTGATGTCATGAGATGTTTTAATCACTACTTTCTTCTTCTTTGATGTCTTCTTGTTGGCAATGGTATAGCCATTTGTTACGCACCCAATTAAGTCAGCAGTCTTGTAGTCTTTTGTAGAATGTGGAAACTTCTCGTTTTATGTCTTGTGACTCTGCTTCATGGAGCCGACAAGAGATATGGTGGAAAAGGTTACAGTCACTCCATTTCTCTATTAGCATCTTCTCCTGAGAGCTTATCACTAATTTTGGTGTCAGAGCAATAGTCATTTTGAGGCTTCATGAAAGCCTACATACTCCCCAGAAATGCAGACAGCCCCCCTGACCTTTGCAGCTGGAGATAATGGCCAAGGCTGAGGCACAGTGACCTTTAGGCCAAGAGTGGGTGGCAGCACTTTTCTTTTCTGTGACATTATGCTTTTCCCTGTCTGTATTTTTAATTGGAAGCATGGACCATGTGAATCTGCCTGGTTCCCCCATACAGACGCCCTGAACTCTGAATCGAAAGATTGTGTCTGGCTGGCTCTTGTCATAAAGGAGCACTCTCACGGCTAGGCTGGGGGCCGTTACTAATTGCCACAGTTATAGACACAAAGGATATTACGGGTGACCTTTCAAGGCGGTGATGCTGTTAGCAGAACAGGGCCTTCGTACCACCTGGCCCAGCCCATGCTCTGCCTCATACTCATTTTACCCCCATGATCTCATGAGATGAATCTGGCACTCAGCTTTTTTTTTTTTTCCCAAACGGCATTTTGTATAGTTATTTTTATTTATTTGTATGGAGAACTCTTACTCTTCAAGGGGAACCACCGCCACTGAAGCCATTTCTTTAAGTTCCCTCACAGATTGGTTTCCTCCATGAAACTGTTTGCCACAGGTTCATCCGGCACCTTCGGTTAACCCCCTGCACTGTGGGCAGCTCCAGCCCACGCCAGTGATCTTGTCATTTATTCTCTTTAGCTCCCTATCATTTGAGAACTCTCTAATGTCCCCAGATTACCTTCCACGTGCTCATTTCATTCCCTCAGATAGATTTTTGTGTGCCTCCTTACCAAGCAGAAGCTGGCCACCAGAACCTCCTGAGCACCCCCTCTGTGTTGGGGCCTGTGGTGCTTTTCACAGAGTTTCATTTAATCCTCACAACACACCTGGGAGGGAGGCATTGCCCTCCTTGTTTTACACCCGAGAGACTGGAACTTACTTAACACCATGCACGTTATAAACTTGCTAAGCGTCACCTGAGACTAGTAAGTGGGGGAGCCATGCTGCTGTGCAGGTCTCATGTGCCAAGGCAGGATGCCAGCCACGGACACCGGTGGGGGACAGCTGGGGAGAGGACGCCCCCAAACACAGATCGCATTGCTTGTGTAGCGTGCTCTCCGCAGCACCGGGCACATGGTTGGTGTTCCTTAAGAACGCCCATGATGGTGTTCTTAAACTCTTCTGCTGAATTATACAGGGACAAGCTCCCAGCCCCCCTGACTGAGGCTTAAGCACTAGTGTATAGCCAGGGCAGGGGTCCCTCTGACAAAGCCTGATGGGAATTGTGAGGTGGGAAAACATGTCACAATGATGTTGCTCCCTCATTGGTTCACTCAGTACCTCACCAGAGCCCACGGGAAATATGGCAGGGTCTTGGCCCTCAAGAGTTGACACATTATCAAGAAACAATTCCTCCTCCTTCAGAACCATCCAGTGATCCAGAACAAGACTTCTCAGAACTTAGATCTGGTTGGCACCATGACATTTTGACTAAAAAGGAAGGAGAGAGGAAAACAGTAGTGAGGGGGAAAAACACACACACACACACACACACACACACACACACACAGAGCCATAAACCAAAGCCACTGAATGTCCTTAATAAGGGAAAACTTACAGAATGCCAAGATTTATTTCCTCCCCCTATTTGAAATTGCTTTTTATGTTCAGAAAATTCAGAGTAGGAGACAGTGGTTTTCTCTTACTTTGAGCTGTGTGCTTTGGATAGCCTGGGACCCAGACCACCCCAATCGTTGGTACCTCGAACTTTCCCCACCGTCCAGGTGCGTGGCTGCTCCAGGCTCAGGCCGCTGAGGCCTTTCACACACACATGTGAAGGGGCCCTGGTGTGTCAGGTACAGAACGTCATGCCTTCTTCCTGGGGGGGAAGGGGTGGTGTATAAGGGGGACGGCACTTCCCTGGTGGTAGGATTGGCACCTAAAATTGTCGAAGGGTGTGACAAGTCACCAACTTCTTCGAAGAACACTGTGCTTTTATACTCTATCAGTTTTTGAAATCTGGCTCCTGCTCGTAAATCGTTGCGTAACCACATCAAGGATTAGGTAGGAGGGTTTTTGTATTTATATGTATGTGGGCATTGTTGTTCCGAGGAGTCCAGCAGTGGACTAGTGGGGAAGCTCGGTCCACTGTGCAGAGCACTTAGGAGACCTGACAACAGCAATATGTTACCTCTTTTGTTTGTACTGCAACTTCACACCCACTCGCTCAGCAACAGACTGAATGAAATGTGCTCCGGTGCTTTGTGTGTGTGGGGGGGGGGAGAATGAAAATAATGGCCATTCAGGCAAAATAAAGCTTTCTAGTGCTTTTCAGGAAGCAGCCTTGTCTTCACTGTTGTCCTGGCGTTCACGTAATCGCCTGATCTTTGTCCTTCATTGAAACACACCCAAAGCAAAGAAGACATCTCACCCTGCACCCCAACAGGTGCATGCTCTTAAAGTCATCAACAGGGAAGGCATGGAGGGGTCTGGGAGAGCTGCTGGACCAGGTATCCAGAGGGTGTATGAGGAGAGGGCTTCCTGCTGGGAGCGAAGACAGTGGACAGGTGACGTAGGTGACAGGAAGGGGCTTGTTAGGAAATTAGCTTTGGAAATTAGGTTCTGGGGCCCCTGGGTGGCTCAGTGATTGAGCATCTGCTTTTGGCTCAGGTCATGACCCCAGGGTCCAGGATCGAGTCCCTCATTGAGCTCTCTGAAGGGAGCCTGCTTCTCCATCTGCCTATGTCTCTACCTCTGTGTGTCTCTCATGAATAAATAAATAAAATCTTTAAAAAAGAAAAACTAGGTTCTGACAAGATCTTGAGAAGGGGAAAACATGCTTTTCACTGTTAGCCCTGTCACTGGGCCCGCTGATCAGATATGTAACTACGGCCTAGGTGTGACACTAAAGTGTCTCTTATATATTATGTAATCCTCACAAAAACCTCTAAGGAAAACATTGTCATAACATTTTAGATATGAGGAACCTAGAGTCTAGAGCAATCAGGTCACCTCCCCAGAGACATTCACCTGGGAAGCGGTGGGGTCAGGATTCAGATCCCAATACCATCTGACCCCACACACCAACATTTTAAACACCACCCTAGGATCCTCAGAATCAAATTGTTCAGGCTTATAAATGAGAGGAAATGACACCTGCATGAAGATGGGAATTTCAGGGAGGGTTACTTTGAGAACCTTTTGTGGGTCGTCCCAAGTTCATTTGACAGCTCGTCTTTATGATAGGACTGTGGGGGGGGGGGCTGCATGTTATATCAATTAATCCACATGTGAGGGGCAGAATGAATGAGGTCATCAGCCTGGGTTCAGGGCAAAATATCCTCTAAACCAGCTCAGGAAATACAGACTGTTCCCTGTTCCACCCTGGGTGTTGCTAACTTGAGTGCTTAGCTCTACACCATGCTCATTAAAATCAGTGCTGGGCTGGAAAGGTCATCGAGGTCCTCCCAACAATAAGATTTTCTGTTCCCACGTCTCTCTAGTCACCAGCCCTCTGCATGGTGACTTCTAGTGAGCCTCTTATTTCTATTTGTCTCAATGACAGGAAACCCACTGGAGCCACAGAGGCTATTGGTACCCCACTTCACCTGCCCTAAAAATATTCCTGCCTTTGTGTGTACCATGCCTCCTGCCCTCTTCTGAGTCTGTCCCCATCCCACTGACTCTTCTAGGTTCAGTTGAAATCTGAAGATCCCACTTGACTCTTAGGAGTGCCATACTCAGAGACGTTGCAATGGTAGCTGGAAGGCAGTCATGTAGGAGTATGTACACAAGATTGGCAAGCACTCCAAATCAGGCTATTGTGGTTGTTGTTTTGAGAGCTAGTGTACCCAGCACATCACTGCTCATATCCAATGCCCTACCACCCATTTGACCTCAGCTATTTAATACCCCACACACCATTGTTTTGTCATGTGTCCATGCATGCCTCTCTACAGAGACTGTAGGGTCATCGAATTCTTTTTTTTTTTTTTAAGATTTTATTTATTCATGAGAGAAAGGTAGAGACACAGGCAGAGGGAGAAACAGGCTCCCTACAGGGAGCCTGATGCAAAACTCGATCCCTGGACCCCGGGATCACAACCTGAGCCAAAGGCAGACGCTCAACCACTGAGCCACCCAGGCGCACCAGGTCATCAAATCCTTTGTAGCTCTGCAGCACCATCATGGTACCTTATGAGTCCCAGGTAGTAAGCACTGTCTAGTATCTATCAGTGTTGTTTATTTCATTCCTTGGGTATACTTTTTTCTATCCAATTGGTTGAATGTAGATCTTTTAAATAGCCAATTGCCATTTGTTCTTGTAAACCATTCATTCATACCAAGGAGCATTTGCTGTGTGCTAGACTCGAGTTCAAAAGGCAGAATCTTTAGTGGTAAGTGCGATAGGAGGTCTCTGCCCCACAGGGAGCTCACATTTTAGTGAAGAGAGATTGAAAATAAACAAGCAGACAATTTAATAAATAAATTAGATGCTGTCTGGTAGCAATAAAAGGATAACCTAGGGGTACCTGGGTGGCTCAGTCAATTAAGCATCCCACTCTTGATTTTGGCTCAGGTCATGATCTCAGGGTCATGGGCTGGAGGCCCATATCAGGTTCCATAAGCAGCAGGCGGGGGTCAGGGGGTGGGGGTGGTCTGCCCAAGTTTCTCCCACTCCCTCTACCTCATCTCCAAATAAACAAATAAATCTTAAAAAAAAAATAAATAACCTAGAAGGTTGGAATAGAGAAACTGGGAATTGGGTGGTATGTAGTCTCAGATTGGGACATGTATTAGTTTCCTATTGCTGCTGTAAGAAATTATCACAAGTTTTTGGCTTAAAACAATACAAATTTTTTATCTTAACAGTTTTAGAGATCAAAAGTCTAAAATGAGTTGGGAGGACTGTGTTCCTTCTGGAGGCTCATTTCTTGCCTATTGCAGCTTTTGGAGTCTGTGTGCACTCCTTGGCTCTTGGCCCTACCTTTCTTTGCCTTCTGCTTGTGTCGTCACATCTCTGACTTTGTCTTTTTTGCGCCCTTCTTTTCCTTATAAAGACCCTCACCTGCCTGGATAATCTGGGATAATCTGCCCGTCTTAAAATCCTTAACTTAATCATATCTATAAAGTCCCCTTTGCTATGTAAGGTGGATAATCTAACAGATTCCAGGGATAGGCTGTAGACATTATTAGAGGACATCATTGTGCCTGCTGAGGGAAGCCTCCTTGAGGAGGTTACATTTGAGATGACACCCAAATAACAAAAACATATGAGGGAAAAGTATTCCAGAGAGAGAGAACAACAGCCTCCAAAGATCATGAGTCTGACCTGAGCCTGGAGTTTCTGAAGAAGGTTCCAGCTCACTGGAGTGAGCAACCAGAAGGAGGCCAGAGAGGTAGGCAGGCCCCAGGTACCTCAGCATCATGGGGGCAAGAATGGGAGCATGAATTTCATTCTGAGCGTGATGGAGAACTGTCAGAGGACTCAGGAGTTGTGTTGTTCACTGGGTTGATCCATATTTCAATGGAAATGACTTCTCTGGCAGTTGTCTAAAGCAATACTGGCCAGTAGAAATATAATGCAATCCACATTTGTCATTTTAAATGTTCTGGTAGCTACATTTTAAAAAGTAAAAAGAAACAGGGAAAGTTAATAAGACATTTAATTAGCCTCATATATCCGAAATATTATCGTTTCAACATGTAATCAATATAAATAACATAATAATGAGATATTTTACCTTATTTTTTTTTAAGTAGCATGTCTTCAACATCTGATGTGTGTTTTATGCTTAAAGCACATCTCAGTTGTTACTAGCCACATTTCAAACGCTCTATAGCCGCCTGTGATCTGTGGCCACCATTTTGGACACTACACATCCGGACATGGTCCTCAGAGTCCAGTGCAAAGTCTACTCAGGGAATGTTTGAAAAAGCAATCAACAGTGGGGTGTCACAGAGCACATGTCACTGCCATTAGCCATTCCCAACTTCAGAGGCTCTGAGTAGGCCACAGGAAGTGAAGAAAAGAATAGATACTAGAAAGGATTGTGTCCCCTGGTAGGGCCGGTGGGGCTAGGTCCATTCTGAGTGGACTCTTGCCTGGCTGGAACCTCCAAGGAACAGAAATCTCTATCCATTTGATTGGTCCTTAGGTGTGCCTCTTTGTCTACCCTTCATTACTTTAATCCCCTGAGGACATTTTAGCCAAAACCAGACTTTTCCCATTTCTTTATAGACAGAGCCATTTATTCAACTCATTATACCAATATTACTGAAAACAAGGGCAGAGGTCAAGAACAGAAAAAATTCAATGAAGCAATGAGAGAGTATCAGTTGCTAGGGCAAGCTATACCAGGCACTCCCATGCTCTCTTGTGCTCTCGCAGTGACCAACCAGTCCCTGATATTAACCATAAAAGTCTAGCCCAAAAAGCTTAGTACAAAAAGAACACTATGTATATCCATTTAGATTTTTTACAGTGATATTAAATTAAAAGGGTTTATGAAACAGAAAATAAAGATCTGAATTAAAAATGTAGGTCATGGTAGTTACATAAAGGCCAGCTTATGAGAAGCTTATTCAACACTGCACAAGACAGTAAAAATAACAGCAACATTTATTAGAATATCCTACTTAGAGCCAGTGATCTGTACAACACTGCTTTCAGGAAAAAGGATGGCACTGAGTTCCCTTCTGATGGTGGATTCAGTGGGCAAGTACCTCGACCCTGACATCCAGGCTCTGGGTACCAGCAGCACCATCAAAAGACGGTTTGGCCATTTTGACACATAGGGACAAAAGCTCTCATGTGCAAGGACAAAGGTGCCTTCAGTGAGTACTTTGGGACTTCAGTGCAGCAGTCAAATTACCAGTGGCTCTAATTAGTGCGCATGCAATCTGGAGCAATCTATATCTGCATTCCAAAAAGAGGTGGGATGTTTCCCTGTGATATCACATTAGCACAAGCCCTTCTTGGATGAGTTTTTCAAAATCCTAAGGACATGATGGTGTGGGGGAGAAGCCACCATGACAGGAGCCTGTTGCCTTGAAAATTGGCGGTGATCTTCACAATCAGTTGATCAACGAATATTTATGTAATGCCTATAAAGTACTATAATCCAGAGGGACTTAAGCAGCACGAGGTGCCTAGTTTCCAGGGGCTTAAGACCTAGTGGAAGAAAAGATAGCTGTGAGATAATAAATAAGAGTCCGTGGCACCAATGTGGTACCCAGGATCAGGTTCTGGCCTGAGAATCAGTAGGTCTGACTTCTACGATTAACTCAGCCCCTTTTGAGTGCTACTATCTTCAGACTAGTCAACACCTTGCAGGGGCAATGGCTACTAGATCACTCAAGACCCATTTCCTTGGGACAAGCCACCTTACCTCTTTGGACCTCGGATCTTCTAGAAATCAAGAGGGTTTGAATGGATTACAATGGTGGCAATAATAGTAATAGCTCCACAGAGTAAGGTCTAACTTTGTGCTCATAATTGTGCTCTGTAGTTTACGTAAATTAACTAGGGGATGGGTTCTGCTTTTTCTCAACTTAAAGATGAGAATACTGAGACTTAGCTTAAGGAACTTACCCCAAGCCAAAGAGCACTGACTAATGCAGAACTGAGATTCAATACCAAGCCTTTGAGTCTGTCATGTTTGGAATCTAAATGCCCTGCAGGCCACCACAGTCATCACATTCTGTAGTCCTGGGACCTGAAAGAATCATGGGAAGATTACTTGGGGGACTTACAAAGGGAAAACTGATGGAAGAAACCATGTTGTGGTAAAACATGGACCAGATATAAGCAGAGCTTCAGATGGAGACAGCCACCCCCTACCCCATTATCTGTGGATTGGAGAATTCAGACCCCCTTGCCCCAGAACACCATGATGCTGGAATTCTCTCTCTCTCTCTCTCGGATATACTCATCAACCAGTGCTGCTGTCTCAGTTTGCATGGAGGCAATACCGGTCCATTCAGCAGGACAGGCCCACAGCAGGTAGGGTCACCAGAAAAGGACTCCAGGGCTGCTACACAAAAACAAGTGTCACCTTTGCAACCTTTTCATTTCACACAAGCTCAGCCACAGGTGGAGGAGCTGTGAATTTCACTTTAGCCGTCATGTTTAGTGAGGACACATGTGCACGCACACACATATACACACACACAGATTGGCACCCACAAAGGCTTCACTTTGAGACAAGGGTGGGTTCGGTTTCCTTCTCTTACACAACTGATGCCGCCCAGGGACACTTTGGTTTAGATGGCTCATTAGCCACAAACTGTTTCGTTATGTGTTGCCCAGTTACGTTGGCTTCCTGCACATTCTCTTGAGCAGATAGTTTATCTCCTTATCTCAGAGAATTGTTTCCCCAAGTAGCCCCTGAGTCCGTAACTTTGATACCATCAAGGCAAGAAGGCATTAAACCACCCTTTTTGTAATTATTTCAGTCGTACCTTTTCATGTCTGCTTCATGAAAAGATGATGTGGTTAGATTCCAGCTGGGCCTTGCTGAGTGTATCATGTATGCCTGGGGTTACCCGCACGGTCACGTGGCTTACCTTCCTCTGCAGCGGGGTGATCTTATCTTCCTTGCTGCACCTCACCAGAGAGCATCCAGCTCCTTTCAGCTTCTGTGTGTGTGTGTGTCTGTGCACACTCATGTGCATTCAGGTGTACATGGAGGTCTGTTCATAGCAGCAGCTTGTAAAGTGACACTTCACCATCCATCTGTAACGAGGCCTTGGATCTCCTCTTAGAAAGGAACACCTTTGATGGCTGTCCACTTGGGAATTTGGAACAAAGTTTTCCTTAAGCAGACCTATTTCTATTTGATTTAAGCTGGTACTTCTGTTTTTCCCCTCTGTGTGCCAGGACCCGAGCTAGCTACTTTGGGTACAAAGGTGAATATGATTGAGCCACTGTCCTGGAGAGATTTTCAGTGTAGCCATAGAGAAAACATGATCCCAGATAGCTAGGATTTAACACAGGAAGGGCCAAGAAGTGCAATAAGTAGTTCTGAGGGAAAACTGGTAAGGGGGTCCGGTAGGAAAGGGCCAGGGGAGGCTGTGAAAAGAAGCAGGCATATAAAATCCATATTTAAAGTCAGGTGCAAGTTTTCTAGTTAAAGAGGGAAAAATATTCCCAGCAGAGGGAATAGCAAAAGAATGAAGATGTGGACATGTAGGCTATGTTTAGTATGGCTTGAGTAGAGCAGATATCTAAGGGTGAGGCTATAGAAAGGTGGGCTGACCCGGTGAGGGCAGGACTGTGCATTGTCCTGGGATGCTTAGCACTTGGGATAGCATCCTGGGATCTTGAGCGTTAAGCGTTTTTAGCACTTAGTGTCATGAGATCATTAGCCTTAAGATTTAAAACCCAATGAGTGCACCGGAAACCCCAGGAAAATCAGGAGGAGCCCTTCCAGGACCTTACCAAAATGAAGACCTTGGCCTTCCCCGCAGACGGGGCCATTCCTGTGAGTCTCTCCCTGGGTCTGACTCAGCCTGTGGCTTTCCTTTCACAGGTGATTTAACCTTCCCAGTACCTGGCTTGCCATGGCCAGAACATGACTCTTCGAAGTGTCCTTGACTCCTGCTGACACCTTGAAAGACACATGGGGAGAATTGCTTTTATATCTCAGGTGGCTCTTGGGAAGCCAATGGACGCTTACCATGACCCCCTCAGGGACAGTAGGAACAGTTGTCAGTTTGGGTGGTGGCAGTACAGTGTTGCCAGGCGGGAGGAAGTGCTCTGTGCCTGGGAGACTTAGAACTCGTGGTCTTGCACGAGCTCTGCCCCTCCCAGGCTGAGTGACCTTGCACACATGCTTTCTGTCTAGCTTCCAACAGACTCGTCTATAAAATGAAGAGCTGGACTCCATGGCTTCCTGCCTTGTCTGATTGTGCCTTATCTCTTTAATTTTTAAGAACTCAGGAGTGTTCTATGATGGAAGAGTCTGACCAGGATGTGTTTCATCTTAATAAGGGGCCTCTGGGAGTTTCAGGCCTTGGACAAGGGGAAAGAAAAATCACCCAGAGGCCCAGTGAGGATGCTGCTTCTTCCATCTGCTAGCAGTGAAACAGAGACGGAGGGAATCCGAACCCACCTTCCTGCCTGAGTAGTCCTTGGGTGCAGAGGTTTGGAGCATACACCTGGGAACGGGGCTCCCGGAGCAAAGCAGTAGCAGCAGGCAGAGTGACAGGGAGGTGGCTGCAGCATGCAGTTAAAGAACCCATGGCTCAGGGACGCCTGGGTGGCTCAGCAGCTGAGCGTCTGCCTTTGGCTCAGGACAAGTAATAGGACTTTGCATGGCTCTCAGAGGAACCAACTCAGATCAAGTGTTTAGCACTCTGCCTGACGTGTAGTAGGTACCCCATAAATGACAGCTTTAAAAAAAAATCTAGTATTATTAATGTCTAGAAAAGTCAGTTAGGGCCAGAACGTCAAGGCTCCTTTCTGCCAACGCAAGGAATTTGGACTTTGTCCTGCAGCCAGCAGGCAGCCGTTGACAGTACTCCAGCTGGGAATAGCATTAAAGAAATAGATGTTTGGGGAAATGTCCACCTGTCGTCAATTTGGGGTGCATCGGAAGGAAGAAAGAATGTTGGTGTGCAGGCTCCAGTGGTGTCCAGGCGAAATGGATGAGGGCCCAGAGAGGTAGCGGAGAGAATGGGGTGGAAAAACAGAATCAGGAAGATGGCTGAGGAGCATGGAATGGACGCTGGGCTGGGAGGCAGTGGACAAAATGAAGGAGGATACACCAAAGCCGGCATTGGCCCAAAGTGGGGTGTGCTGGCCTCTGTCCTGGGGGTCTGAGGTGATCTTTTTCCGGGGCCCTGAAACTGTTGCTTTTTTGGCACATTGATGGGTTTGCACATTTGTATCCTGCTCTGCCCACAGAGGGTTCCAGATGGTTTTGTACCTGACAGAGGGTGTGGTATCAGGAAAAATGAACTGAAACAATAATGACTGAAGGAAGGAGGAGAGAGAAAATAGAGTAGCAGAGTGAAGAATGAGGAAAAAAAATGACTGACAAAACGGGGATGGTGGTTGGGGGCATCAGTCCCACAGCATGGACTCTCCGCCTTAGAATTCAGATTCTGTTTTTTCCGATCCACCCCCTTTCTGAGGGAAGACTCCCTCCCAAAGGGACAGAAAAACCAGGTTCTTTGACCTCTTTTCTAACTTCCAGAATAACAGTGGGGTATTTCTCAATGGTATTTTTAATCTTCCTTTTCTTTGTAATGGAAGAAGCAAGGGCAGGTGCCTCCTTCTCCAGAAGCAGTACAAGTCCCAGGAAAGGATGAGAAAGAGGGAGGGAATGAGGGAGGGAAAGAGAGCAAGAGAGACCAAGGGGAAAGGGAGAGAACCCATCGCCTAGGCACTGCCAGGTGACCTGCTGGTAGATGGCGGTGGCAGCGGCTGCCACAGAACCATCCAGCTTGTGGCTTTGCTTCCTCTTTCTTTTTCCCCTGTAGCACAGAGTCACTCAGCCCCAGATTCCTCAGGGTTTCAGAACCGAGAGGTCTATGAGGGCATCTTGCGATGCCTGAGGTCCCTGAGAGCGTTCACAACTGCCGCAGAATGTGGCATCTCTGGGCCAGCATTCTGGCTGCAGACAGGGTCAGCTGCTGGGTGGCACAGGGAGCAAACAAGAAAAAAGTTGTTTCCTGCAGGTCTCTGCTGAAAATGCTAACGGAGAGTCACTCAACACTCGGTAAGTGCAGGGGACATTCTTGTTCTCAATGCCCAAATTTCTCTCTGGCTTCCGTAAGGTATTGTTATCGAGGAAGAAGGTGGTATTATCGCCACCTCCCTCCCCGTGTGGTGTGACAGCACAGAGATACTTATCTCTACACCTAAGTCAACATTGCTTTTTTTGGGGTAACAGCTTTCAAAAAACCATCGACTGGGCTCCAGCTGGTCAGGGCAGTTACCACAGAGCGAAAAGGCAGGATGCTTTGTCAGGCAGGCAGGCTGCAGGCCACCGATGCAGGCTTCGGGAGATAGTGAACGCATCGTCTCTTTGTCACAGACCAGAATCTATACCCACCCATTCCTGGGAGTGGAGAGAGAGGGGCTGGGTGAGAAGTGTGCTGGTTAACCCAGAGCTCCTTTCATGCTCTCCTCTGCCAGGCTGGCAATGAGTGGCCACGCGCAGGGTCCCTTTAGGGAGAAGAAAACAGCTTAGCAAACATCTAGCTGTCATGATCTTCTTCCTAATGGGAACCCTGAGGCTGAACGAACTTGCCCAAGGTCAAACCCCACTGCAGCTTAAAGCTACAACAGGATTCAAGGTGTCATGGCTCTGAGGTGTTCAGGGACTTCTTGGTTAAATGCAAAAGAGCCTGGCTTTGCAGCCAAATGGCCCTGGACCAAAACCAGCCTAAGGACCTGGGAGATTCTGTTTTTACCCAACCCTGTGCCAGGCCCTCAGTGCCCCAAGGGCTGCTACAGAGCCCCCTGAGACGGATGTTGAGGACTTCTAGATGAGAGAGCAAGACACTTGGAGCCAATGAATTGCAGAGACAGGCACCTTTTCCTTCCCCCAATAAGTACACTCTCTTAGGCTTAAATGGACTGCCCCACAGTGGGACTGCCAAAAGAAACTAAGCCCCCCATATTATGGCAACAGTTGGCAACAGCAATCCCCAGTGAGTAGGGTTTACCTTGGAAACAGTTCTAATTGCTGCTGCAGACTGGGCCTTCCTCTACCTACAGGGAGCCATCTCAGGGCAGGCTCTACATGCTCAGCCCCCTTCCCACTGTCACAGGTCCCATCCCTTGGATGGCCCCCCGCAGGGAGGACTCTCCCGCCCGACCCTGTGCCAGCCTGCTAACCACAACAGACTCTTAGTTCACCTTCTTCCAGTCTAGGAATCTTCCTTCTTTATTTACTTTATAAATAAAGTAAATTTCATTTAATCAGTCAAGCAGCAAAAATGTCAGAGTACTTCTTGGATGCCAGCCTCCATATAAACCACTGCCAGCGATATAAAGATATATGTAGTCATCCCTGTATGGGATTTTTTCCTCCTGTACTTCTAGTACTTCTAAGAGCCCAGGACAGAGTCACTTCGTTTCATAGCACCAGGAGGGCATCCTTTTCCTTGTCTCCTATGGAGCTGTGCCCCCAACAGGTACCAATTTCATGGAATACCATGAATGGTGCTCTCTGGCATTGTGAAATCACTGTACAGACAAAGAGTCCTCTCTGCCACACGTGCTGTGTAGATGTTTGAGGATATAATGGTGGGTAAATGGGTAAATGTGCAATCACCAAAGTCAGGCAGATCAGATTCAAATTTGGGCTCTGGTATCTATCAACTATGTGGCTTTGGGTCATAAGATTTCTATGAGCTCCTGATGAGATAGTAATTGTATTAATTTTTAGGGTGGCTTGATAAATTAAATTAAAAATACAAGTAGATTTTTCATTGAGGCACATAAAGGGTCAATACATATTAGCAATTATTATTATCATTATCATTAATATAATTATTACTTAGTCTTACTGTCATTGTGTTCATTAAAGGTAGGTACACTATGCTGACAATGCCCAACAACATAAGCACTTAATAAATATGTGCTGGATGAATGTTTTCAAGGATGATCAGGTGGGGAACCAAATGCTCTCTTGCAAGAAAAAAGGAAGAAAAATTGTCTGGGGAAACTGAATTAGAACCAGAAGACACTGAGCTTTTTAATGTGGTTTTGGTTAAAACGTGTTCTCTGGGAACTGAAAGCAGAGAGGGAAATCTTGACCTGGCCACACTTTTGACACCTTCAAATATGAGGCTGTTGTATCTGGTGTGAGTGGGGTTATTTATAAACAGACTTCTTGCTGTTCCCCCCTCTACTTGGCCCCCATGCTTCTTTTCTAAAGAAAAACTCCAGAAGGACAGGCTTTAGGTCTGTAGTCTTCAGGCCAAATTTCATCCTGCACAGATAAGGTCTCCGTGACCAACACAGGGCAACTGGTCAGCCAGGCCCTGGGCCCTGCCACCTTTCTGCTTGGACAGCACACCCTGGTGGTGGGGCAGGTGTCAGGATGTTCCCTCTTTCCCAAGACAGACATCTGGGTGTTTAGAAACAGCTGAATAGCTTTCTCTTTTTTCTCGTGATGTTCCAGATGCTTGATGCTGTGCAGTTATAGCCAGGGTAAAATCTCACACCCAGACCCTGTCTTGGCCAGCCTATGTTCAATTGTTAAGGGCAAGATGAAGGTCTAGGACTCTACAGGTCAGGCCAGTCTTAAATTAATAGGTAGGGATCCAGGGTGAGTTGACGGGAAATGAAAATAGCCCCTTTGTGTTCTAGGGTTGTTGGTAGATTACTCAAACAGAGGGCTGTGGTCCCAGAGGAACAGTGTGCTAGGGAGATAGATTGCATCAGAGGAGATAGCAGGGTAGCAAACCCAGATCATCCCATAGCTTAGGAAGATCTACTCAGATCTTTGAGTAGAGAAGAAAATCTCTATTCAGGGAAGAGCCAGGAAGCCAAATCTTGAAAAATTTGGAGGGTTAGCTGTGTTCCACTTCACATTATATGGCCTAGGATTTTTTATCATAAGGTCCGTTCTGGAGCATTCATAGACATTTCTTCTGCCAACCCCTGTGCTAGGAAACAAGGTCAGAAAGATGAGGCATCCTTGTCCTTCAGGATGTACCTTCACAATGCCAAATGCCTGAATATAAAGTGAGCAGCTGGTTGCTTCCAAATGTTTCCAGATATCTCAGTTTTCGGCATCATGAGAGGAAACCATCAGATGCTGGTTTGTTTGATAGGACCCTCTGTGATTTTAAAGCATTACAATGAGGGCTATACCCCTAGTTAGCTCTTTAGAGGAGTAAATGGTGTTCTGTTCCTAACTCTGTGGTCAACTGGAAACCATGGGCAAAGGTACAGGCCAGCATGAGATACGACGTAGGGTGGGTGCACCTCTACACTCCAGACAGGCTCCCCACGGAAGCCAAGGAATGAGGTCACTGTTTTCTGCTTTGTTTTTCCCATGTTAAACTTGTAGTACCTGCTACCAAGCCTATGTTGATGTGTGGCTACCAAGCCTGTGTTGACGTGTACAAGGAGGGATGGGGCTGGCAGAGTGTAGTGCCCATTGATTGATATATGTGCATCCTCGCTGTTGTGTAACTAATATAGCCCCACCTGGAGAGGAGTGTGTTAGCCAAGCTTCATCCCACATCTGGAATCACCTCCATCAGACAGGTTCATTTTTTTCCCCCCTGGTTACTTCATTTTCATATTTCCATGCATTGACCAATAAATAGGACATACATGTTAGAAAAAGAACAAGGCATATATAGTTTTTGTGATACTAATTCAAGCTGGAAAAATAAGATTGCTGGGCTCTGGCCCAGGATCTGCTCTGAACCTGCCATGTCCCTTAATTGCCCATTCAGGGAGCCTGGGGAAGAGGCAAAGACAAGGTTCTAGAGGGTCTGAGAAGTCAAGGTAAGGACTTTGTACTTGATCATGAGCACAGGGAGCCATAGAAGGATTCATTCAGTAGGGAAGATCCTGGTCAGATTTACCTTTTAGAAGCATCATTGGCTGTGGTACATGCAAGGTTTTGAGGTGTTGACTAAGTGGACCACATGGAGGGCCTGGCTGAGGTGAGTGGGGCTGAGAGGGCAGAGGAGGGGAGTCACTGGAGAGTCTATAGGAAATAAACCCTTGAGAACTTAGTGATTGATGAACGTGAGCTATGATAGAGAGGATGGGAGACAGAAGGAGCCCCAGCTTTCCTGCTGGGGTTGGATGGAGTGTTTCCAGATAAATGGATTACCCAGGAGTCAGTACATTAGGCAAGAAGGCCATGAATTTTATTCTGAAAATGCTACATCTAAAGTGCCTACTGGACACGGGGGTGGAAATATTCAGGGAGCCAAAGGAGAGCGAGTCTAAAACTGGGAGGAGAGCTCTGGTTTAGAGATTGACACTGGGGGGTGGGGAGGTTCCTGATTGCCCAGGGGGAGTGTGGAGCTTGGGCCTACCAGCTTGCTGTTGAATGAAACCTGTGGGACTATCATCACGGGCAGGTGGACCTGGGGGGCCTGTGGCAAAGATGACAAAACAATGGTCAGGGAGGTTCAAGGACAGCCAGTGTAAGCTTTCAAGTCTTGTCATTGTGTCAGTGTGTGAAAAACCAAGAGCAAGACTAAAGTTTCTGTGTTTTGTCTCCTCTCTCAGTCTGCACATAAAGCAAAATGGGCCCGCACAAATTTTTAAGTGGTGTTTCAAGCCACCTGGTAGTGCTCTACACGAGTGTGCCTTTCCCATGGGTTGGCATTGATATGAGCATGATCTGCCTAAATAAACATCACACCATGTCAACTGTATCTTCAGCTGAATGCCATTTATTTAAAAAAAATTTTTTAAACCAATCTTGCCTATCAACAGTTATGACCAACATTCAACCATGAGAAATGTACCTATTGATGAACATTTTAAAGAGGTCGGTGTAATGGAATAAATAAGTGATTAAACAACACCGTGGGTATTGGACTGTGCCTTGAGTACCACAGAACTTGACAATCCTTTAGACAAAAATAGATAAGTAGCAGGGAAGCTGTTTGCTTTTTTTAAAAAAGCAAGTTTGCATTTCAATGCCAATTTTTGGAGGTAAAAAAAGGATAAGTGAATTTTTTCCTACCTTTGGAGGTGAATCAAATGATGCAGACCAGCCATCTTCTAGGTTGTATCTGAGGATAGTAAACTGAACCAGAGCATCATAGAGCTTAAACAGACAGTTCGAGTTTAAGTAAACTACTGAGGAATCTGTGGAAGGAAGTAAGAGTCAGAAGACCTGGGATCAGGTCCCCCCATCACCACCTCTCTCATTCTCAGGCTCTTCATCTTTGGAGGACAGGGGGATGGTAATCACAGATAGTCATCGATAGGTTATCATGACAATTGTGTATGGAAATTGTTTTGTTATGGGACATGTGTTGGGCACAGGTGGTTTTATTGGCATCTTATCTTGTGGGAAAGACTTCACTTTCTGGTATGTCTCAGGTCCCCAAGGGAGTCTTTCTGCAGAGTACATTTTTGAAACCTTCTTTGGCCTGCACAGTTTTTGCTTACCCTCTTCACTTTACGAATGTCAGAAAGATTATATGATTGACTGATAGAACACCAGCAACCCGGAGAGATATTGTACCACGGCCCAGGGCTATACTTTCCATTTTTATTAAAATTCTTATTAACTCATAGCCCAAGAGCTTTTAAGCCAAGCCTGATCTCCTTTAGGGGCCCTTGATTTGATCAGAAAAATTTGTGTGCAGTGTTCTGGTCCTGCTTTTGTGGAAAGGCAGCAAGACAGCAGCCAAATGTTTTTCTAAAGATAGTAGGGTCCTCTCTGCCTCCCAAACCATTTGCCTTACAACCCTGGCCATGGAGAGATGCACTTGAGGTCTACAATGACAAGCCCACTTCCTGAGTTTAAGGCCTTCCACTCCTTTGAAATTCTACATCTTTCTAGGAAAAATAATTATCAGTTCTTTGTAGCCCAGTGGTGATGAGTTGGTTGGCTCCTCTTCTGAATACAAACATAGTTCTTTTGGGGGAAATTATCCTGCAACGAGTCCTGAGGGAAAATATACCTTCATGAGGTGCAAGGGGAAAAGGGGAACACGAAGGGGACCTTGCCACCAGGGGCTGACTGATAGCATGGTGGAGTAGGCGCCGTCTGGGATGCTGTGCCACTCTTTGCTGTGAACAAAATGACGTTCTCTCAACAAATGCACGGTAGCTCTACATGCGTGATAGGATCGAGTCCATTGTCTGAGCTCTTGGGTAAGGCTGCATCTCTGTTCTTCCCCCATGGGCTTCATGGTGATTTTTATCCTTCAATTGGTGTTTGCTTAAGTGGCCTCCCTGAATTACTCACATTTATCCTTCCATTAATAGGTAGTCTTAAACTTAATGTCATCACCTTGGTAATCTGCTAAGCTAGAGAGCACCTGAAAATAGCAACTCTCTTAGCAGCTTGCTGAGTAGAAGCCATTTCTTTCCTGACATAAAATGTATCCAGAGCCTTTTTAATTTTCCCTCGTGTTCTTGTTGAGATACGGAACACACGGTATGGAGGCTGAGATGGGTGATGCCCAGTTCGAAACTAACCTCCTATTTCCAGCATTGCTGACTTAGATTTTATTGCCAAGAATTAATTGGTAATGTGGCTCTGAAAAGCCACTCATGAATGAAAACTTAAATCTGAGGCCTCATTTTGTAATCTGCCCAGTATTTTGTACCTTCTTTATGCCTGGAGGAGTAGATATCCAGGCAGAGCCACCTTCTTTGCAATTTCATAAAGTTTAAGGAACTGTTTTTATCCTCTTCTTTCTTTCCTTTATTTATTCTACAAAGGTTCATGGAGCTGTCATTCACTGTGTCCCTGGCACGGTGGTAAGCCTGCTAGAGATAACCAGTGAATATTAGAGAGGGGAACGATCCTCAAGAACAATTAACATGGTTATGGTGCTTGAGGGTTGATGAAGTAGCCCCATAATATCTAATCTTACAAAGCACAGGGCAGTAGGCAGAGGAGGGATTATAATCACTGCCACCTTATAAATGATGAAACTGTTACTCAGGATCATGGGAGCCGCAAATGCTGAAATTCAGACTCAAACCCAAATCTGCTAAACCCCAAGGCATGTTCTGTCAACCACCCTGCCTCCCTGGATCTTAGAATTCTCCCAGAGGATGAGACTTAAACATGTAGTCAGATAGATGACCATGTAATCACATGTCTGTGATTAAATATCAAATGCATGGTAAAGACAGTTGTTGCCAGATTCCAGAAATGGACAAAATCATGGTAGACAAAAAAATAATGGAGTAAAAGAGATAGGGCTTGATGGGCCAGTTAGCTAGAGAGAAAGAAGAGGCCTTTAACAAAACAGAAGCTGGTTTATCTTTCATGTAAAAGTCTGAGCCTATATGGCAGCTTGGCTACACGAAGCTGGCATGACCCCAGGCTTCTTCTGCAATTCCTGGGCTTTCCCTTCCCCTGCATGCCCAAGAGGGCTCACCATCTTTTCCATATTCCAGGAAATAGGCTGAAGAGATAGTGACCAAACATCCCATTTTTACCCAGAAGTAGGGGGTTTTCCAGGACATGAGACTCTCAATGCTAAGATCAGGAAAGTCCCTGGCAAACAAAAAGGGGAGGAGGGGGTATTGTCATGCCAGTTCTTCTAGGGCCCCACCTGAAAGTTGTATGCTTCCCTTGTAGTTACATCCCATTTGCTAGAACTTAGTCACATGGTCACACCTGGCTGCAAGAGAAGCTAGGAAAAATAATCTTTATTCTGGGTGGCCATGTGCCCCACTCAAGCCTTCCTGTGGAAGAAGGGGTAATAGCAATTGGGCCATAACTAGCTATCTCTGCCATAAGACAGAAATATTTTTGTTGGTAAAATAGTATTCACAAAAGTTAACAAGCATTTGTGTGACTGCTGGTGCTGTGACAGTAATTGTAGCTCTGCAAATACTGACCCAAAAAGTCAGACTGTGTGCTCTGCGCACAAGCTACTCTATAAGCTGCAAATTCACTCTTTTCCCAACCTGGGATGCATATCTGAGAGTTTTATACGAATGACCCTACCAGCTTATTTAAAAAGTATTAATCAGCCACAAATGCTTCTTGTGACATCCTCACAATTGAGTGCGACCCAGCAATGTGTCCAGACATGGAAATTCAGGTGCGTTCCAGGAGGTCATCGGAATGGTTTTGAGTTTAGGAGTCATGAAATGGCACAATGAAAAAGGACTTGAGAAAGATTCATCTGGAGAGGTGAGGTCTTTCACTACTGTATCCCAAAATACCTAATTGAGGGGAGGACACATGTATAGGTTTAGAGTTTAGATATTTAACATTTAGATATTTAAATATTATCAGAGACACGTAACTGTGGGCTTTGAGACCCAGCTGTAGAAGTTAGGAACTCGCCTCAACCCTGTCTTCTGGCAAAGATTATCCATTTAAGTTGCTAATTAGCACCCTAGAGTGGCTTTCAAAAAAAGGTCTGCTGTGTAATATCAACCATCAAGCTGATGTGTCATGGTGGAGTGGGGGTGGGGAACCAGTATATATAGGTGTGGGCAGAGTGGTGAGGGTAATTAATTCTGCACTGCCAGATGTGCCATCCTGCCTCGTTCTGGCTGTGCTGGAGTGAGTATCCCATACAGACCGCTCCTAAGTAGAGTTTCAAATTCACCTTATCAAATGCTCCAGCTTCAAGGAAAGGAAGACTGAATTGGGGTAAGAAAGGACCCAAGGAGTGAGAGAAGATATGGCAATGTTTGGAAACCAGTTGTCCAATAGAAGAGAGCCCAGGACACAACTTATTTAACATTTCCCAGTCTGGTAAAGACCCTTCATCACCTCCTCTATCATCCTAGTCTCGCGGGTATTCCCCATCTCCACACTGATGTTACAAGCGTGTGACCATGTGTCGACTTTGAATTATTGTTTCTCTTCTTGATGGCCTAAGATCATTATTATTATTTTTTTAGCAAAATAACTTTACTGTAGGGAATTAATAGATCTCTGTTCCTAAATTGAGGTGTGGTCCCTCATGCCCAAGTAAATCTCAAGTGTTTCGTGAATCAACTAGACTTTTGCCATGTGTTTCTCATCACACTCTAATGCCTCTTTTCTTGTGTACCCTGGAGCTTCCAACTTGAAGAGAATAAACATTCCAAAGGCATTAACATGCTTGTATGAATTAGTAACTTTGAGGAGGGAAAAGCTAAAATGAGATCCAGGCATACTTGCAACAGCTTTACTTGCCTGGAAGTATTTATTTGTCATTTTTGTAAAGGTTTTCAGTCAGCATCAGCCACTGTGATGGTTTCAGAAGCCTGGGAACAATTTTGATTGTGCAGTGATTCAGGGAGTTATTAAGGACAATAAATCTGCATTAGTTAAGAATTGAAGAGCTATAATGTAATATTATGCAGCCATTAAGTGTAACATTTTCAAAGAATATTTAATGGCATGGTAAAATGCTCATGATATAATGTTCAGTAGAAGAACGAAGATCTCATACTGCATAGACAGCATGTTTCTGACTTTGTGAATGTATGTATATATAGAAAAAAGACTAGAAGGAAGGGGCACCTGGGTGGCTCAGCGGTTCAGTGCCTTTGGGTCAGGGCATGATCCCAGGTCCAGGGATCAAGTCCCACATCAGGCTCCCTGCGAGGAACCTATTTCTCCCTCTGTCTGTGTCTCTGCCTCTCTCTCTGTCTCTCTCTCTCTCTCTCTCTGTATCTCTCATGAATAAATAAATCTAAAGAGAGAGAGAGAGACTAGAAGGAAATTCTCCAGAACATTAACTGTGTTGGCGAGATTATGGACAATTTGGTGTTGTCCTTAAAACCATGGAACTTTTCTGCATTTTTTAAACAAACAACTATTCCTTCTGTTTTAATGCAAATACCTACTGCATTTATAATTACAGAAAGCTATTTATTTTTAGGAGAATATAGACAAAAATGCCCTCTTCTGAATATGTGGTAATGTTGATGAAATAGGCAGTTTTCTGCAAAATGCCATGGGAAGTGCCCTAACTCATCACCCTTGAAAGAGCTCTGACACAGTCATGTGTGTGCTCAGCGGAATCACTTCAGATTAGGGTGTTTGCTCCTTTGTTGATGCATTTGCCCGGACACAGTGCGACACTGGCTAAGATCTGGGTCCCCACCTTAACACTGCACCACAGTCAGGAGACCTTAATGAGGCAATATATTAATTGTGGGAATAAAGTATGTGCTTATTGAATGAATTGAAAGATGGATCAGTCAGTGGGTGAACAGAAGCAAGAGCTGGTCACCAGTACTGACCTTTCCTGCCAGAGTTTTCTGGCGCCCTGTGAGAGATTTCTCCCATCTCCTTCCGGGGATCTCAAGTATCTGGGCGCTACCCTTTCAGTTGATTGCTTCATAAAATGACAAAGGCAAATGGAAGAACTGACAAGCTCTTTCCATGTGTTGTCCTGGCGAGATTGTACCGATTAGGGAATGGATGACTCTGGAAGGAGTCAGAGTTGGAGGCCTCCAGCTGTGCACAATTTCTCCCTAGTTAATGCAGGCTTCCTATGGGACAAAAAACTCAAGCTAGAGGCATGAACAGACCACTATTTGGGGGCAGAATTGTACCCTGTGGGATATAGAGAAGGCCCTCTGTCTCCCCAGTGTCCACCCCCACCTCAACCCCCATCACTGATGCAGGAACTGAGGACAGAGGTCTTCCACTCCAGTGAGAGAGTTTAACAGGTCAGCACTCCAGGGAACAGCAACCCACTGAATTCCAGTAGCCCTAAGGTAAAAATAAACGCCAAAGGAGACTAACACTTCCTGCTGTAAAACTCCCTGGGGCATATCCTGTCTCCAGATTGGCAATAATCCAGGTGAGCAAAGGTGAGGTGAGAACCAGGTTGGACCTGAGAAAAGACATCTCCCTAGTAGCTTCTTACTAAATGCTCTGACAGTCTCTCTCTCACTCTCTGGGACACACCACCTCCCCCTAGTGGGGCTTGCAATTCTCCTGAAAGTCCTGTGGGGAGGAGGACTTTAAGGTCTTTTTTGCAGGACTTCTGGAAATCCTTAAGTGATCTAAGTAAATGAGTAACTCTTTGGATATTGCAAGATGAAAGTAAATGAGCTGCCCTGAGACCATAATGAATGCAAATGAATTCTGCACCTTTACATAGGTTTGAGAGAGACTAGCAGAACTACTGGTGGCGAGACGTTGTCTGAACATGAGAGAGACTCAAAATCAATGGGAATCTGGAAGAAGAGAGGGAAGGAAAATGCAAAGTGGTAGTCCTTGGAGAAGCCATTAGCCAAGACTTGGCTTTTATTACTTTCTTCTTAAGAAATACCCTGGGTGGTTTCTCCCCAGTGATTCCCTGGAGCTTTTTCTTAGAGGTTCCTACATCCCCGGGGGGCTGTGCCAAGGTTGGAGCTGGGGGGAGAGGAATGGGGTGCATCCATTCCCCGCGCAGGGCAGGGTGTGCAGAGGCTGTGGCTGCCCCATGGTCAGTGGGCTCCAGTCAGTAGCTGCCTGAAGGTGCCCAGAACTGAATAGATCACTGGGGCGACTGAACCCAGACTTGACAGACACAGAAGAGTAAGTATCTCCTTTGCCTTCCCTTCCTTTGTCCTCCTCTCAGACTTCCATCCGGGAATCTCTTGATGCCCTCTGGGCCCTATCCGCAGCCTTCCTTTACCTGGAACTGATCACTAGATTGGCAGGACCACGTTCCTCACCTGCCTGCCTCTCTTCCCCTTCCTGCTCCAGGCTCAGGTTCCAAGGCAAGGCTGAGAGGGTGGGGGAAGTGAATCTTTTAGGAGCATCACTCCCCGCTCCTCGCATTTGCCACTGCCTCTCCAGCTTTGCTTCCTCCTCCTTCATACCTTCTTCAGGAAGCCTCTTCAGTCTGCCCCTCTTCCCCTGATGCTCCCAGCATTGCCTGGCCTTCACCCTAGCAATCCTTCATCACGAAATGCCTCATATAGTTAGTACTGGGTTGTTTCTGAAACATGCTGGAATCTTCCTTACTTCATCTGGTTCTCACTGAGCACCTAACACATACATCCACTAGCAGAGGTTTAGATCATGAACATGAAGGGGCTGTATCTGACTGCCTGTAAGACAATAGCTAGAATATACTTTTCCAGCTGTTATAATGGTCCTGAATCCTACCTGGAGGCAGCAATAATAAGGAGCAACTGCCCCCCAGGTCCTGGGGGGCAGACACCATGGATGAAACTGGCTCGTTCTCAGGGACCCACACAGGCAGCTCCTTCCTACACCCCATTCCTTCAAAGACCCCCCTCTCTCCCAGGAAGCAGATCCACATCCCCATAGCCCTGCACCAGGAAAAAGGATATTGGCCTCCTAGCTGGTTCCTGAACACGTGTTCCTCTGGAAACCTTGCCATGAAGGGTGGTTTGGGGATATCCTTAGGATTACACTTGAAGTACATTATGGTTAAAACATACTTTTTTAGACTGTCCTCTGGGAACATAACCACCCTTTATAATTTGCATTTCTGGGGGGAAAGCTTCCAAATAGCAAATGAACAAATGAGTTCGTTTTGGATTTTATATACGCCAGCCATTTTCTTACCAGCCCTAAACCCCTCAAATCTGCCATGCTCTCGAGGCTCCATTTCTACAAGCTCACTCATCTTTCAAAGTCATTTATGTCAAAGTATTATTTGGTTAAAAATGTCACACTCATAAGTAATATGTATTTTGGCAGAGGATTCTGATAGACTGATGCCTTAACTCTCAAAAAAAAAAAAAAAGAAAGAAAAGAAAAGATGTTTTTCATTCCAGGATTTCTTTCCATAGCTCTGGTGGAAAGGAGCTCACATAGATCTTAAGGCAAGTCCGTAATAGAAACATTTGGGACGAGGGGATTGGGGGCACCCTGAAATCACAGACTTTGGGTCTCGTACCCAATATACATAAACACAGCCTTGATATCGTTCTCCAATTAGGCTTATTGTTATACCCCTTCAAGGTGCTTGACATGTTACCTGCATTGTAGGCAGGGGAAGGGGGGGGTGTCAGTCTACCCAATGAGATGCGTCTAGTTCTGAAATGTAATTGACGGTTGTGGAGTCACTGAACTGAGAGTGCACACCTTTTCCTTACTGTGGTTGCGTGAGGGCTTGGAAACTAAAGCAAAAGACAATAAATATCTTAAGTTTGAAATCTGGTGGGAAGAAAAAAAAAAGAGTTATATCTTTAAAAAAAAAAAAAAAGCAGGTAGAATAATGTCCCCAGGCCAGGAAAGTACCAGTCATTTTCAGATAAATTATACCCTCCTCCTCCTCCATGGGAAAAAAAAATCATACTCAGACTTAACTGTCCCTTTGGCACTTTTGTCAAATGAGTTTTAGTAGCAGGAGCTGCTAAAAATATAAGCCAATTTCTTTCTTCATTTAAATCAAGTGCTTAAAAAAAGTGTAGCGCCTAGAACTGGTGCAGGGCTCAGCATAGCAGCAGCTGGTCTGCCTGAATCCCTGAATAGTCCTCAGTGACAGCCCGGCGCCCTCTCAGAGCTGAGGGAAGTCAGCAGTGAGGCTGGAAATTGCCCCTGGAGAGCGGGGGCTGATTTTAGCACCTGAGACCCAAGTTGAAAAGGTGTCCTTGGGTACATACTGACCAGGTTGGATGCAGGAGGTGCTCTCGAGAGTGTTTCTTTTTGTTTGTTTGGACATTCACTAATCTGTCCTTCCTTCCTTCCTTCCTTCCTTCCCTCCCTCCCTCCCTCCTTCCTTCCTCCCTTCTAGAAAAGCAAAAACAAGGAGATCTGGGTAGCTTGGTCAGTTAAGTATCTGGCTCTTGATTTCAGATCAGGTCATGGTCTCAGGACTGTGAGATGGAGACCTGAGTGGGGCTCCGCACTCAAGAGAGAGTCTGCTTGAGATTCTCTCTCTCTCCCTCTGCCCTTCCCTCTGTGCATTCTCTCACACATGCTCTCTCTATTCCTCTCTCTTTCAAATAAATCTTTTTTTAAAATGAAATTTAAAAATTTAAAAATCAAAAACAAACACATTTGAAAATACCAAGCATATGCCAATATCTGTATAGAAACATAGCCCTAAGTCTATGAATGAGACATAATCCCCACTCTCAGGTAGAGTGGGATTTGCTCCATCCTGTCCGATGTTTCATTGCCATGGGGGCTTTCTCTTTGTCGTGTTTGGGAAGCAGTCTGACCAACTGACCCTGCCTATAAGGTGAGAACTAGTAAAGGTTCGTGTTGCTTTCAGAGTTACCTGCCTTTTCATAGAAGACTCTTGAGAATTTAAAAGCCTTTGACGTCCAAAAGAGTATATTTATAATGGTAAAATGTCAGGAACTGTGATAGGGAGAAGGGGAGATATTTTGGGCAAGAGGCTCCTCATGTTATCTTATGTGGAAGCTGTTTGTTCTCAAGAATTGTGTAAGTTATATCTAAATTATGTATATCAAATACCATCTTAGATTCAAATTTTATGAGTGGAAAGGTCTTAGGAATTAGCTAATCTAACACCCGTATTTTTACAGATGAGGAAATTCTGGAAAAGTCAAGCTCCTGTTGTGCAGTGTGCTGCCCTTCCTCCCTGCCATGCTTTGTGCTAGAGGGAAAGCGGCAGCACACCACTTCGAGAATGGAGATGTAAGATGGGGAAGTGGGCCTACTCAGAGCTGACTGTGTATTATGCTAGGATTTCACCATAATGCCTTCAGTACTTAGCCTTGAGACTTATAAATGAGGCCACCTTGAATCAAACCCCCTGTGGAACTTCAGTGATTCAAACAAACCTCCTGAATGAGACTCTGAGATAGCTTTGCCATAGTTCAAATTCTGGTCTCTAATGAATAGTGAACATAGTTATTAATGTCACAGTGACTTCTACAGAATAGCTACGTTTTTACCACTGTATCAAACCTGACTTTTCTATACAATAATTGCATTAATGCCTTCTGTGTGTATGTATGGTGAAGACACAGAAGTACCTAACTGTGTGCTAGAAATAGTGATGGACTATAGCAAGTATCCCCACTATGCTTTCTTCCAGTTATACTTGATAACGGTGGCACAGAATTTGGAAGGCTGCCAGATATCCCCACTACCATGGCACAGGAAGGAAGTCAGCTGATTCCAAGCAGGATTAACTCTGTAACCCCTTCTTCTTTGTAACAATGCTCTAATCACCTGAGTTAATCTTGATGTATCAGCACTTGACAACTCTGGAAATTCTTGGATACATGATCCAACTTTAACCTGCTTGGACTCTCTTTATTTATGATGTTTTATATTCCACCACTGAAGTCACCTCAGTGATCTTTTTCGTAAGTGTCGGATTATTTTGTCCTTTGCCAGCTGCTGTCCTGTCCCTCAACAGAGTTGCAGTTTATTTGGGGTGGTCTTTTGGGTAAACAAATAGATCTTAACAGCAGATTGCACGGGTTTGAGATTGGGTTTGGTTTCTAAATAATGACTGCCTGCTCTTTTGTAGCATTTCTTATGTGTCAGGCACCGCTCTGAAACTTTACATAAATTACCTCACTTTCTCCTCATAACAACAATCCTACTAGCAAAGAATTATTATTAGCCCCATTTTACAGATGGAGAAACTGAGGCAAGAGGAGGCTATTTAATTTGTCCAAGGTCACACAACTATTAAATGGAAGAAGCTGAGATTTGAACCCAGCCAGTCTGGTTTAATCATTATAGTGTATGGTCACTAGCACACTATGTTTTGAAACATGGATTTTTACCATTAAATGTTAACACCCGTTGCTGGCACTTTAGGATTCCGTTTACAAGGGAAGATGTCTATGAAAAGAGCTGGTGGGCCTCTGTCAGCAAAACTATATTTAAAGCTCACATTGCTTCTCTTCATGTGAACTCCCAAATCACATCCAAGAACAAAGTTTGCCTTGACTTCACAGATTAGGCCTGTTTTCCACACAAAACTAGGGAGAAATGTTGACTCTATTAGCTTCCAAAAGCCTAGTTGAGTCCAGAATGTTTCTAAGTCCCAGACCTTTTCGTCTTCCATAAAGGCCCTCCTGATTACGCCAACACATCATGTGTTCTCCCTCTGGATCTCTTCCTTGGATTTCCCTTGAACCTAAATTAGGACAGCTGATCTGACCAGCACACATGTATGTAAGCAGTCAACAGACCTGCATATTGGAAATAACACTTCCTACTTACTGACTTAATGTTATCCTTCTCATAATTCCACATCAGTAAGCTCTGTCTTCATAACTTAAAGGCCATGAACCATGTCTTAAGCTTCATTATTTCTCACAAAGTGTTTATTAATATACTAGCCACTCCTAGCTACATTTAATAAATATTTAGGGATCTGATCTAAAGAAGCAGCAGTGTTTTAGGCAAAGCTATGCTTTTTGCCAAAGTCATTACATAGATTTTGTTTTCTTGTCAGTAATGTTTGTTTGTTTATTGTCTTTTCCTTTTCCTGAAATTCCTACTTACCTGTTACATTGAGTTAAACTTTATTTCTAGGGGAGGTAAAGTATGTATTACGTTTGTGTTCTGTCTCTATAAGGCTCTAGCAGTAAATTCTGAAAAATGAGAAGTGCAATACATACCTAACAGTCATTCATCCATTCATTCATTCGACCTATGTTTATTGAGTGTACCAAGTGCTTTGAATAACACAACAGACCCAATTGGAACTTATATTCATGAAGCCTACCCTGTGGGTAGGAGAGGGGATGGTAAGCAAAGGACAGTATATGCATAAATGTATAACTTCACATCTTGCTGAGTGTTAATGAAAAGTAACAATGGAGTGCTATGAGAAAAAAAAAAATGATAGAGGGGAGGGTACCTAATGCAGAATTTGGATTTCTAACAAGTTCCCAGGTGATGCTGATGGTTTGGGGAGCACACTCTGAGAACCATTGCCCTAGGTTATAACGGGTGGAGGACATTTCATGTGCCTTGTGGGTTAGCTCAGTATACATTTGAATCGTTTGGAAGCCTTAAAAAATACTAATGCCTGGCCCTGTCCCAAGAGATTCTGTTATGGTTGGATTGGGCTGGTGCCTGGTCATCAGCATTTTCAAAGGTACCTAATGCAAATGGAAGATAAAGAACACTGATGCTAGATGGCACCAGGAAGGGTGGGTGTTGTTTGCTGAGCACTGGCTAGTGTATATATCCCAGAGTAGTTTGCAACACAAATGCTGACTCACGTACCCACCAGTCAGCCTAGTGGTAAGGAACTCTGCCTCTTTCCAGTGCGGATCTCACAAATCCCCAGTTGCAATGTGATGCTGTAATTCTACCCACCTGTCATATGAAAGAACTGGATCTTGATGGGCTTGCTTGCTGTGAATTTGAGCTCCAGCATGGAGTGTTTCTAATAAACCCAAGTCATAGCCAGTTGGACTCTCTGTTCCTGAGCTGAGAAGCCCAGGGAAAGAGAGTGGTGGGGACTGGGCTGGCTAGCAGGCCAACGGTGGTGTAGCTAGAATCAGGGGACCCAGGTTTACTCCCAGTGAACTCTGATGGGGTAGAGATTTTGGCAAGTCATCCAACTCCTTGGCCTACAGCTTCCTACAGTAGCCTAAATGCCCTACAAAATGAGGGCATGGAACTAAGAGATCACCATACTTCTTTTAAATGGTCAAATTCTAGTTGTGGAAGTAAATATGAAACTGAACAGTTTCTTCCCTGATAAAATAAGAGTTGGACTCATTGCTTCTAAGACCACTGTCATCCCCAGGTGCTGTGATTCTACTAACAATGACAATAGCTAACATTCAAAGTGTGTGTGTGTCTGTGTGTGTGTGTCTGTGTGTGTGTCAGGCACTGTTCTGAGAGATGTGCATTATCTCATTGCATCCTTACAACAAAACAATGAGATAAATTCTGTTATCATCCCCATTTTATAGATTGAGGAAGCTGAAGAACAAAGAGGCTAAGTGACTGGCGCAGACTCACAGACATAGTGGGTGACAGAGCTGTATTCTGACCTAGCCATCTCTTCCATAGTGGGGGCCCCTAACCACCACACTGTTGTACCTCAGACCCTTTGTTTCACTGCTGTGACCCTCAGTTTCTCCAGCAATAAAACCAGGGTTTGGACTAAATTGGTCTCTAGGTCAATTTTAACTCCAAAATGCACTGCTTCTGTGAATATTTCCAATTGTTTGTTTGTTCATATTACCTTTGTTTATTCAGCAAACTTTGAATGAGCTCTTAATTGGGGACTTGGGAGTCAGATTGGTTGGATTCCAATCCTAAACTGACCATGTATTAGCTATATGACTTTTGTGAAGTTACCTAAACTCTCTGGCCTCACAAATCTCATTTACTTAAATGAGATTAATAATAGTGTCAATCGTGTGGGGTGTTCCAAGAGTAAAATGGCATATTGCCTCAAAGCACCTAGCATGCTGCCTGCCAAATAGTAAGCGCTCAAAAAATGTTTTGTTACCAGTATCATGAGGCCCCATACTAGTTGCTAGAGGTGCAAGGATGAGTAAGACACAGTCCTTGGTGTCACAGAGTGTATAGCCTAGGCAGGGAGGCAAGATGGATACAAATAATTAGAATATGATGTGAACCCTAGGAGAAGTGTGTCTGAAACCTTTGGGGAAATGCAGAGGAGGGAGTGATTATTTTGGGAACGGGGGGCCTTTTAACATGAGCCCCACTTTCTAGAGGACCAGAGGCTTTGAGAACCACCAGCACTAGGACATGGGCAGCTCATGGAGTGGATCCAGCATGAAACACAGAGTCCCGGCGCCTCTGATCCAAATAGCTAAAGAGACAGAGAGCACCACGCTGATCAGAGGAGCAAGGCAAGAGGCAGCCCGAAAGAGATGGGTAGGCAGCTTGGAGCAGGGAGACAGAAAGGGGCCACAGTGAGGGGGAGTTGGCTAGAAGTGGAGCACACACCACAAGCAATGATCAGAGAGCCTGCAAGCACTGAAGGCATCTTCAGTGGAAGATAAATCCCTTTAACACCCAACTGGCCCTGCATCTGGGTTTTCCTTTAGGGCTGATGTGAAGAACCAGTCTTGGCCAAGGCCCTTGGCCCAACAGGGGGGCCCAGTAATTACCCAGCAGAGGTGAGGTGTACTCTGGCAGTGGGGTAGCTGCAGTTCCAGGTGAGGCTCCTTTCCTAAGAGTCTGGGGTTGTCGACTAGCAGAGGAAGGGTGGCTTGGGGTGGGGTGTAGGGATTCCCTATCATACGTGGCACCTACCAGGGCACAACCTGGTAATCTGCATTTTAATAAGTTTCCCTGGTAGTTCTCACATCTGTGGTCTAGGACTGACTGTACCTTGAGAGACCCGTGGTAGAGGGGAGCTCAGTGATGAAACATGGAGGCCAGGCCGACTGACATATACATTGGGACCTCCCGATTTGCAGTTTTCACAACTTAGGGGAAGCCTGTGTCGTTTTCCTGCACGTTTCCTGTAAGACCCAGGCACCTGCCCCCCACTACCCCACTTTCTGTCTTCATTCTCAGTGTGAAAGCTACAGGCCAAAAGGATAACCTTGGAGCTTACAAATAATTTTTAGAAGTTTTACAGGAAAGAGAATGTACCTTTTTGACCTCAAGTCTTAAACCCCTTGACACAGTACAGGCCTGGTTCTCACCAGCCCTTTGCCACATGTGCAATGTTTGATCAAGGGTACGCTTTCTATAAGACCTCCAGCAAGCCAAGAGCAAGGCCTCTGTCTCTTCTCTCCTTTTCTCAACCCCTTGAAAGCGAGCTGCTGATATTGTCTATTCTTTTAAAACTTAAGGGAACTGCCATATAGCTTTGATCAGCAGTGTTTACCCATCTCTGGGAAGAAAAAAAAAAAAAGCCTACTTTCAAAACACATGCTAGGACCTGTACTAAGCAAGGAGAAACCCTATAAATTCCCTGAGCCACCCTCAGGTTGCTGGGAGGCAGCGAGGAGAGTCTTCACTTGGCAGCATCACTTGTCAGCTTGTCCCAAACTACTAGTTTCCCAATCACAAGGTGGCAGGCTGGCTTCAGACCACTGTGGCTCAGGGGAGGACCCGACTGTGAAATGCATACAGATGTGCACACACACACACACACACACACACACACGCACTTTTAGTTTAGGTTGTCAGGGAGGAGAGGGTTGTGTGACAGACTTCCTTACAGGTTACCCTGAGGCATTCACAGGGGTGGAGTCACCGGTCCCACAGCAGACCTGGCACCTCTAAGGTCCCTTCTCCTTGGAGCTTCCCTGCTGCCTCATTTGGGGTGCAGGGTCCTCACTCTGAGAGAGGCCCTGAGCTCCACCCACAAAAAGGCAACCTTTTCATGTGTGTGTCTGGGTTTGACCTCAGTTCCTGGATGACATTCTCAAAGCTCTGGGAAGTTCCTCGTTGGAATTTCAGTACCAAAGGTCCGAGGGAAGAAGGAGGGAGCCAGCAGTGCCTTCCTTTCACTCCATAGACAGGCCCCAGCCTCTGAAGGGCGCAGGCAGCAGCCTAGACCCTGTGGAAATTTCTCTAGGGAAATCTCACAAGCCTGTAAGAAACTTGACCTCATTTGCATTTTCTGATTGAATCACAGATAGGTTTTGGTTCTCTCCCTCCCCTCTACAAAGAAAGGCCCAGGAATGAAGAAAGGCTAAGTTACCCAGTATTTTCAGGAGAAATGTGTTATTATTGATTATAAACTTGGTTCTCTTCCCAATGGTATTTCTGGGCCTTGACTAATTCCATGGTGGATGTGTGTCTGTATCATGCTGTTTAAAAATCTTTCTTCCCTTCTTGTACATCATTGTTTAATGAAAAGTTCAACAGCATCAGAGCACACTCCTGAAGGATTTATTAGTTAACTGAATCTTCGCCCTCATTATGGTGGTGATAGAATTGCTTTCCAGGACCGCAGTTCCAGTAATAGCATAAATCAAAGACAAGCCAGTTGCTTGCTCTGCGCGGGACTCTTGTTTTTAATCTCTTTCCCCAAAGGGAGGGGAAATTTAGATGTAGAAAACCAGAGAGTGAGACCAAGTTATTTAGATGTCAGCACGCATCTGGACTGCTGGAATCTATTAGTGGGTGTTACAGAGTCTTTTAGAGAGGCCCACGATGGTGTGGAACTTGTTCTTCTGTGTGACTGTTGGGCCTCGTCGCGCTGGTTTTGCAAAAGTCCATAAGCGCAGTTCTGTCTGCCAGGCCCAAACTGTGCAGGGAAATACTGCTGGGATGAGGAGTTAACATTTGTGCTGGGCTTATATACACAGAAGGACTTGGAAACATGTATGGTGGTACCAGGAAAGATAAACTGAGAGCCAAGGAAAATCAATTTCCAGTCCCTTCTGATGAAAGAAAATAGGAAATCTTTCTTTTTTTTCCTGCAAAAGTAAGACACCACTCTTCAAAATATATCAGTTAACACCCAGCTGGGTGCTGAGTTCCTTTTTCTTCTTAGTTACTAGTTACCGCCTTTCTCTTCTGCATCTCGAAGAGAAAGGATGCTTGAGGACTCCAGAGACCCAAGGAAAAACATCCCATTAGTGGAGTGGACATCTTGCTTTTCCAAATGGGCCAGGTGGGATTCAGACATAGTTGCATGGCTAGTTAGACTTTGTAGTTTATTAGCTGTGTGACCTTGAGCAAGGCACTCTACCTCTCTGAGCTTCCCTCTCTCCGTCCAATGGGGCCCTCACTACCATCTCATAGGGTGGGTGTGGCAGTAAGGGAGATGATATATATATAAAAAATCCCAACATTTCCTCCTGCCTTCTTCTCTTAGATGGACAATTCCTGGAAAAGAAAACTTAAGGATGATTTTAATCTAAACGTATTAAAATCCTTGTACCTGTTCCTGACTTTTATTTCAGGTTCCCAAATATTCCTCTTTCTTTCTCATTTTGCCTTGTTCCAGGCACTGTTTTTAAGGACTCTGTTGAGGATTTAAACCCACCTGCGCTATTTCTCTCCTTTCGGGAATCTACTCCTTTCTCTCCTTCTCTCCTTTCTTAATCCTTTCTACTTGCCTGTGATGGGTATCGGGAAGGATGGGAAATGATTGTTAGGGTAGAGCATAGACTATGAGAGAATGGGATATAAGAAAAAAAGGGTGAGGAACTGTATGCTTTCATGCATGCAACAGACACTGATTAAGCTCCCACTGGGCCCGGGCTCAGTGCACAGGATCGGCACACTTCATGCTCCCATGGCCTGTCATGGGCAAACCTGGAAGACAAGAGGCAAGTACGATTCTCTCTGCCAGGTGCTTTGGCCCAAGCAACAAAGGACATTACGACACCTAAGCAGGGCTCGGGAAGGAGGGGGCATCTACCTGGGAACTGAAGGGGAAGACAAGAAGGAAAAGCATATGCAAAGGCCATGAACAGCATGCAGAGAGGCCCAAGAGAGGGAGAACCTGGTGTGTGTAAAGAAATAAAAGATCAGGAGGGAGGAACATGGTGTGTAAGGAGAGCTTGTAAAGATGAGGTGGGAGGGGTGAAGGGGGTGTCTTGGGCAGGAGTTCGGATGTCAAGAACTAGAGGAAACCAGTGGAAATAACAGGGGGCAATGGCAATCAGGCTGGTGATATAGGCACCCTGCTCTGGCTGTGGCATGGGGAGGGAGCCTCATCTTGGCCCTGTGCCTATCTTCACACAGTGGTAGTTTGGGCCATTACAATTGCCAAGTCCTCAGCTTTGAAAACAAGCCGCCTTGCTGAAGCAAAGTGCTTTCAGTGGTCCAGTGAATTGAGATCAAAAGAGCTCCCCTTGGCCAGGCGCTGTTTTAAGGACTCTGCTGAGGATTTAAACCGACTGGTTTTGAAATGTAAGACAAACCATAATCACTGGGCAATGCTCCCTTGTTTTGCCAGGGAGAGACATTTATAGGTATTAAACTAGATCCAGAAGGCCTCTAATACAGTTCCTTAAATGTAATAATAACACAGAATTATTAGGGGAAACTATTATTATTATTCCAAGTAATAACATAATTTTGTGCCCATGGAGGACATCCAAAGTGCTGAGAGAAATGAGCATTGGTTAATTAAGCCTCACCACTCCTCCCTGAGTTAGACGAAGTATCATTAGACTCATTTATAGAGAAGTAAACTGAAACGCTGTTGGGTTAGTTGACTTCCTTAAGGTCAAACCGTGGGAAGAGAAACTGGGGATTTTTACGTTTTATCAACCCCTTTTGCTTCATGCATCCGCTTCTGAATGTAGATTCAGATTTTCCCAGTGCCTAAGCAAAGAATTCACCTCAAAGGTTGGGACAGGCCTTTGGGGAGAAAAGAAGAAGCACTGAGAACCTGTCCTGGCAATGGTGCCCTCTGCTCCTCTGCCCTCTCATGGGCCCGGATGCGTACAGAGAAGATGATTCACTGCCATGCCCAAGGCAGCCCTTGGGGGAAGGACCAGAGCATCAGTCAGATATGGCAAACAAAGCCACATCGCATGGGAAGGCGGTGTAAGAATGGAGGTCATAGTTGTCGGGGGCTTCCTGTGCTGGCAGCAGGAATTCTTCAGCATCTGCTGGTGCAGCTGCTTGCTTCTCTTCCCACCCACTTCCTTCAGCTCTGTGCTCCTGCCTCCAAATTTCCAGGATCTGAGTTTGGGAAAGACACCTTATGGGATGATTTGGGGCACCTCAGCAAGCCATGTCCTCTCTTCCAGATCATGTATGTCTTCACCCCCTGGACCTTTCATATCAGGAACCACACAGGACCCTGGAGATAGAAAGCAGAAAAGCCTTGATTCCTACCCTCAGGAAATCAATGATTTATTTGGGGGAGAAGAAGATGCCATGCACTTACCACCCCTCACCCCCAAATCAACAACCTTCACAAATATATGATCTGTGCTCCAGGATGGAGAAGACACATGCAGGGCATCTTGGAGAAGGCAGACTGACTAATTCTACCTGGGGAGTTTGGAGAAGATTTTGGGGGAGGGAGTGGCATGTCAGCCAGCAGTAGAAATATGAGATTGTTGGGTCAAAACAAAGAGAAAGTCCTCTGTGCCAAAGTAACATCTCAAGCAAGGACATGAAGACATGTTGCTGTCTGAGATTTGGGGGCCATTTAACAACTTGTGTCTTCGTTGTGTAAACTTTTTCCCTTGGATGGGAAGAGCTAAATTAGTCCCTAATTATATAGTCTCTCCTAATTCTTATAGATTGGTCTATAAAATAAATGTATATAAAAGGCCTCCTTATCTGATAGATTATAAATTACTTAAGTTTAGGGACCTTGTATTCCCCCCCACTACACAAAACTGAACAGTACTATCTAACATCTAACTAAGACCTACAAAGGAAAAATCAAAGTTAGACACAACTTGAAAGACCCAACCTGAAGGGTCACTTGAAGCGCCATCTCAGAGTGATCTCAAATCTGATGCTTCCATTTCCTGAGCCTCAATTTTCTCGTATGTAAAATTATGATAACTCTGCTACTTCCCAGATTATTTCAGTGATAAAATAAGGCAACCAAGATAAAACTACTTGGTAAACTATATTATAGAAAATATTATCATTGTTAAGTCAAATCTAATAAATAATTGTAATAAAGATACAAGATTCTCAAGACACCTGGGTGGTGCAGTCTGTTAAGCCTTAACTCTTGATTTCAGCTCAGGTTACGATCTCAGGGTCATGAGATTGAGCCTTGTGTTGGGCTCCCCGCTCAGCTCGGAGTCTGCTTGAGAGTCTCTCTCCCTCTCCCTCTGCCCCTCCTGCTTGTGTTCTCTCTCTCTCTCTCTCTAAAATAAATAAATCTTTTTAAAGGAGATATAATATTCTAGAGTAATTTCTTTTCTTTCAATCCCCTCTGCTGTCACCAATTAGAATCTCTAACTTCAACTATAAGACAGAACTGTTGGGAAGACAGGCAAAGGATACAGTTGGGCTCATTTTTAAGACCAAGTTTCAGTCAACAGATTTCAGAGTCCACTCACCACTAGAGGTGGAGCTCCTGCCACATTATCTGCCTAAATTCTCACTGCTTTGAAGAGTGGGAGAGCTCAGAACACAGGTTTTAAGTCTTGGCCACCTCTGGATTCCATGGGGGCTTAAGGAAAGAAAGACTGGCAGCCTACCATGCACTGGGGGTGCTCAGTGAAGAGAAAGTGTTTTCAGAAGAAAGCAGCTGGCTGTCCAGGTAGATCTCCACAAAGGGGATGGCCCACATTATGTTTCATACTCTCCACTTTGTCTGTTCTTCTTAAGCACACAGGGTTTGACATTTCCCCATCTCCTTGCAGTTAGGTTGGGACCATGATACTGAATTCTGGCAAATGAAATATTAAGGTGGTACAAATCTAGGGCAAGGAATTTGAAAACTGATGTGCCTTTTCCATTTCCCTTTCCCTTCTGTGGGGACTTTGGAGATGATGTGTTCTGGGTGGCAGGAAAACAAGATGGAGAAGGACCATGGATCCACATCAGACTTGGGGGAAATCAAGAAATCTTTTTATGTTAATCTACTGGTATGTAGGGATTTCTCTTGTTACAACAGAGCCCAATCTTTTCTGGTCAGTCCAGTGGGATTGCCTTGGTATTATCACCATAGTTCAGACTCTTAGCAGTATCCTTTTTTAATGTAATAGCAGACCATGCCCCTGGATGATGTTCATCCATCCAGTGTGCACATTCCATCAGTCACACCACACTAGGGCTCTCTGGTGAGATCTCCTTCTCCCTGACTTTGTATAGTTTTACTCAGATCCACTTGGTGCTGAATTTACAGTTTAACTGTCAGATGACACTCTTATTTTTCTTATATCACTTGAGGGGTGAGGGAGTGTCTCATTATCAAGCCACACTTACATTTACTACATATCTATTAACTTTATTCCTAAGTCCTTCAAAATATGAGATAATAATGAATAGCACTAGCTAACATCTACTGAGCTCTTTTTGTGTGTCATTCACTGGAAGAGGTGCTTTATCCATATATTATTTCATTTTCACCATAAATTTATAGGGTAGGTACTATTGTTGCCTCCATTTTATAGCTGGGGAAACCAAAGCACAGAGGTTCATCAGTTTTCTCAGGGTCAAACAGAGGGAAGCAAGGATTCAGATGTAGGCAGTGTGACGCTAGAGGTCATGCTTGTCAACACACTGTGCTTCTCCAGTGTGCACAATTCATCAAGATTAAAGAATGCTATCACTGGATTCAACTTTGGGGTTTAGGGGTTTTTAGACAAGTGGGGAATAGCCATTTCAGCATTAAAATAATGAATATGCAAATGATTCAACTTTCATAAATAACCTGAGGTGGAAAATAGTTCGCTGCCCAAGAGGCAGTAAATGAAATTGACATAGTTTGGTCCTTGGCTGGCTTTGCACATTGCTCACCATGGATTGATGCTCAAATAGATATTTAAAAGGCTCAGATTGCAAATGCATTGGGCAGAACCAGGCCTACAGATATGTAAGTAGGCAGAAATGAGAATTGAGATGTAGGCACTAATAAGTGACATAAATTAACTGTCAGTTTTCTAGAGGATTAAGATTTCTTTTCAGACAATGTTATTATATTGTCAGTCCGAAGTATATTTGACTATCTTACTATGTTGGAGATGGAATGAAGGAGTTTAGACAAAATGATTAGAGATAGCAGATTAAACACACATAGTTAATTCTGTTTTCCCCTCAAAATCTACCAATATGACTCGTAAAGAGTGTTTTTAAGGGACAACCCAGAGGCTACATATGAGATTACATCAACAATATTTGGAAACTAGGAAGTCATTGGAAGAAAAATGACTGACTTACCAGATACGAAATCTGAATTCCAAGCCAGTATAGGAGAAAACCCAGAACATCACAGAACCAACCCATCAAGAATTAATGGCACCATGGGGCATCTGGATGGTGCAGTTGGTTAAGTGAATAACTATTGGTTTCTGCTTGGGTCATGATCTCAGGGTCATGGGATGAACCCCATGACCATAACTGGCTCCACACTCAGCACAAAGCCTGCTTGACATTTTCTCTCTCTCTCTCTGCCCCTCCACCCTCCACTAAAGAATAATGGTACCAGTTACCTCTGAAAGTGAGGTACAAGGTGGGCTAATAATAATAGTGAATAGAATCTATTTAAGTAGCAATTTATTCCCAAGTTCCCTCTGGGAAACTGTTCTACATCTTATCTGACTGGAATTATTCTTTGGATAATGTAAACCAATGGTCCCTCTGCTTGGTACACGATGTGCAAATGGTGGGGTTAAGGATATGCATTCATATATTTAATTGAAGACTCCCTGCTTTCTTCCTCCAACTTGGCTCCCACACAATGGCAGCCAGATGTATACCTCTTAGCAGGAGTTGGAATCTTTACTGCAATATTTGATCAGTCTGAGAGGAATAAAATACTAAAAAACTCATGTTGGAATTCCCCAAGGAAATTGCCTAATCAGTTATTCTAATAGTGAATGAACTCCTCTCATGCACTCAAAAATCTTACTCAGACTTCCCATGCCCCATTCTTTTTTTTTTTTTTTTTTTTTAGATTTTATTTATTTAATCATGAGAGAGGCAGAGGCACAGGCAGAGGGAGAAGCAGACTCCATGTAGGGAGCCCGATGCGGCACTCAACCCCAGATTTCCAGGAGCACGCCCTGGGCTGAAGGCGGCGCTAAACCGCTGAGCCCCCCAGGCTGCCCCCCATACCCCATTCTTAAACCAAGAATTCTCAGGCATCTGAGGAAAGCATCTAATATGAAAGAAAGAGATTTTTTTTTTTTAAGTAGCAAGTTAGAGGAAACAGAAACTGTGAAGGGAGAAAAAAAAATGGCAGAGAAGGAAACACCCCTGTTTTTAACAAACACAGAAAGATAAATGGAGATGTGACCTCCATGAAAGGATAGGATGCTCTTAAAAAAAAAAACCCACAAAAACAAAAATGAGCTATAACAAATAAAACTCTAAGCGTACAAATGAAAAATAAGAGAAAGGAGACTGCAGAGGGTGGAAAGGATAAAATAATTCAAGAGATGATTCAGGAAACTTGGCAAGTGAAAGACATGAGTCTCCCATTGACTCTATCAAATGCTTAGTATAGTGAATGAGATTAGATCCATACTAAGGCAGGATCATTATGAAATTGCACAACACCAAAGACAAGAAGATCCTTGATGTCCAAAGAGAAACAACAGGTTTCACATTAAAGACCATGAATGGGGTGGCTATTAAGCTTTGGAGCAGCAACAATAGAAACTAGAAGGTGATGGAGCAAGGTTTTCATAAGTCTGAGAGAAAATGACTGGCAGTGTAGAATTCTGTATCTAAACCAAACCAACAATTACACATGAGGTTAGAATAAAAACATTTGCAGATATGTGAGTCTCCAAAATATTACCTCACACACATCCTTTCTCAAGAGACTACCGAGGGAAGCTCCATCAAATGAGGACATAAACCAAGAAAGACACAAGCTCTAACAACAAGGAAGCCAACAAAATAGAGTGAAAAGAATCCCCAGGATCGTGAGAAAGAGAAATCACAGGATCACAGCTGTGCAACATCCCAGAGAAGAACAAGTCCACATTGGAGCTGGTCAGAAGGCTCCTGAAGAAATTGCTTTCAAGAAGGTGAAATTAGCAGAATAATTGAAGTGTTTCAGTATATTGAAACTTAACTAGGGGAGAATTTGAGGTTGAATAAGGGATCAGGAGAGATAGAAAATTAAGCAAGCAAAAACAGTTCATTATTAACTCCAGGAGAAACCTAATATTGTACAAAAAAGGAAGCATACTTATTGGCTACAACGTGATCTAGCAGTGAATTGCTTTTTTGTTGTCATTAAAACAGAAGCACAGAGTATCGATCCAACCAAATTGTGAGAGAACTTCATTGGCAGGATGGGGGACAGGAAATGTGCATGTGTGGTGAGGGTGGGAGATCTTGAAAGAAATCAAAAACCTCATCTTCCGTAGTGGAAGGTCAATAGATAAAGCCTAGAACTAAGAAGTCAAGAAGTAGTTACATAAACATGTTATTTAGAGATACGGACGTAAATATCGAAAGAAATCAGCTAAAGGAGTTGAAAGTGGTTGGGCATGGGAAATGGAGGGGACTGTCGGTTTTTCTACAAAACTTTCTAGAATTGTGTCTTTAAATAAGATTCAGGTATACTTTTTAGATATGAATTTATTTAAAGAATTGGAGTTAGCTGTGCCTATTTCCACCAACTGTTGCATTTCAGGCGGCTATGACCAATGACCATCAAACTGACCAATCCAAATCTGATGTCAGTGTGGCCATTCCAAGGAGGTATAAAATTAGTTACTTTGGAGCTGAGGGACTTGTTTTGTAGAAAAGAACTGCCCTACAAAGAAGGCAAGGACCTCAACTCAATTACAGCACAATCAGAACTGGAAACCAGGGCCTTTCCCACTTGGCCCAGTATTCTTTCCTTGACACCCTCAAGACTACACTTTCCTCCTTTTCCCATCTGCCAGTGTGCTCCTCATAGCGGAAGGGACACGTGATGGTAGTGGAGGAAGTCAGCCGTGACTCCAGGCCTAGCTCTCCTCCTGACCTGCTGCTCCTTAACCTCACTGAACAGGTTGGTTGTTTTTCCATCTGTGAAATGGGCATCATAATGCCCTTGTTGCCTACGCAGTAGCATTGTTGTGGGGATCAAAGAAGAGTATAGAGATGAAACTATTTTATGAAACCATAAAGCCTTTACAGATACCAGAAGGTGCTATTATTTTCATTAGCATTGCAACTCCCTGGGAGAGACGGCAGTGAAAACAATCTAGAAGTTCCCGTTAGTAATGCCGATGAGAGCTTTTGGGTAGTATTCAAATAATGGTATTTCAGAAGGCATGGCAAGAGATATTTGACCTATTCTCTTGTGGTCTGGCCTCAAATTTGTCCGACGCTGCTGCTGTCTACGTGTGGGTGGATGTATAGACCCCTTCACGCAGGGGCCGGCTTGTATTCAGAGCGTGTGCCACACTGGATGTTTTTTGGTCAGGGACACAGATCGGCCATCCACTGGACCATGGACTTTCCTCTGTCCCTGTAGTTGTTGATTTTGTTTCCTAACCCCCTTGCAATTTTTCCCTCTTGGGTTCTTACCAGGAAACCAAAAGCAGAAGAATTAGACTCCTTCTGACAGTTCTGACTTTCCTACTGAAAGGAAAAATTTCAAAGCAGCACGTCACTGCCTAAAGTGCTTATTAGAGATGCTGTGGAATTGGCTGGAGCACTCCAGAGGGAGGCTTTACAAACAATTCCCAGGCACTGATGCCTGCCCAGTCCACCCTCGGCATTCCTGAGGGAAGGGCAGCCTTGGAGAGAAGAGGACTCTGTGTCCAAAGGACAGTACTCCTGGACACCACAAATATAAACTTCTGCCTCTCGTGTGTGACATTTCGGTGTTGGACAATGAGTAGAAGAAACGATTCCATGTAAGAGACAATGGCATTCTTATTTGGCAGAATTGGAAACTGATACCAACTTAGGTGATTGCCTCAAGTCCCTGGTCAGAGGCAAAACCAGGACTGGAATCCAGGCCTCTTTCACATCCTGCTTAACAGTGTGGCAAACAGTTTGCCAGAGTGAGAGGGGTGCTGTGGGTTCTAGAATGTTCACTAATGCATAGGGAAGGCAGACCTACCATATAATCCTATATTAATAATACAATAATATAAGTCAGCTAACACAAATTGAGTGTTATGTGCTATGTGTTTTACATAAATATGCAGAATCTTAGAACAACAGCCCTATGAGTTGGGCGCTGTTGCTTTTCCATCCTACAAATAAGAGAGGGCAAGTAACTTTTCCAAGGTTGCATGCCCAGTAAGCGGAAGTACTGGGCTCAAACCCAGTTCTTTCAGACTCCTTACTCCTCCCTCTAGTTGCGCCGCCGTCTCCCCGAATTTCCTAAGCCCATACATGGGTGACTGCGTTTTAATTGTTTGTAGCAACAGCACTCCCTTGCACTCTGCCTCTCTCCCTCGCTCGCTCTCTGCCTCTCTTTCCTTTTCTGTGACGCTGAGTTCCCCAGCCTCCTTGGATTGTTGTTTGTGGTTTAAATGACACCGTTTTATTTGGGCTGTTGTCAGAGTGATTGGTACAGTGAAGTCACCCCTGGCAGGTATTCCCATGCCTGTCAGAGGAGAGTGGCGTCATGGTCATGGTGAGAGGGGACGGCTGCATATGGGGGGAGGGGGGAGCAGAGAGGACCTTGGGACAACTTGGGCTGCATACTGGGCAAGTGGCTGGTGGAAGCAGTGATTCATCACCCTGGATGTGCTCAGGACTGGATCCATGGGATTCTCATAATTTTCACACCCCGAACAAAACTGGTGCATTTAAAAACTGTGGCTGGGAAGTCATTTTCCTTCGATTTACTTGGGTGATGAGGAAATCATTTTTGAAACTGCACATATAAAGAGGCTATTAAAAAAGAACAATGAACAAATTTGGATTTTAGGTTTCTTCTGTTGAAAGGGAGAAACTTTTAATTTAAGAGCTGTGATCACAGGCTTATAAAGAGGAGTAAACTGAGCCAGGATCTCTGAATCTGCAATTCAAATATATAAACCCTGGCCAAAAGGCAAGGAGACTAGTTTTTGTGTGGCTCCTGCAATCAGTTGTTTAATCGCGGACATATGTAATTTCATAGTCACACCTCTCTCATTTGTGGAAATTCAAAAATATTTGTAATCCCCCTTAGCTACAGGTGATCTTAATCACCAGTGGAACTTAAGCAATCAGACTTACTAAATCACATTTTAAGGGACTGTGATTCATGGACTTGCTTGCTTCTGCACTGTGGAAATAGCACCCATTTGGCAGTCAGATGGCCCTGGGTTCAGGTTCTGGTTCTGACATTCCCTTGTGCAGCGTAGCTCTCTGCCTCAGTTTTCTTCTCTGTCAAACAGGAGAAGGGGGTCCTAATTTCCCTGTCAGTTTTCTTCTCTGTCAAACAGGAGTAGGGGGTCCTAATTTCCCTGTCAACTGTGCGTCCCCTTCATAAAGTCAGATCATCTTTCTGGGCCTCGGTTTCCTTAGCAGTAAAATAAAAGATCTGAGAGATCTTCTTCCTTCTTCCACATTCCATGACTCTCATTCAAGAGGAGGGAGATAATTATCAATTACTACCTATAACCCCTATGATGTAACTACTTTCTCCAGCACCTCCAAGAGACGGGAGTAGGGAGCGATGAATATAAGTTTCTGACCCGGGATCAGGATATAAGTTTCTGACCCGGGAACCTTTCCTAGGTTCTTTGGAGTATGAAGTGAAATAGTTGTAGTCAAAAAATTATGATATAATACCTAACACAGAGCAAGCCCTTCTTGAATGTTTGTTAATATGAATGCTGGTTCTGGATAGTATTTTGTCTATTCCTGAGATATATGGAAAAGGAAACAGTGAAGCAGAGAGAGAGAGAGAACAGAGAAAAAACAGAGTAGAGACAGAAAAGGAGAGGCTCGAATGCAGGTTTTCCCACCCAAATGCATAAAGACCAGTTCTCCACGTTATGGGTCAGAAACTTTTTTCTTTTCTTTTTTTTTTAAAGTTTTTTAGGGTTTTTTTTTTTTTTTATGATAGGCACACAGTGAGAGAGAGAGAGAGAGGCAGAGACACAGGCAGAGGGAGAAGCAGGCTCCATGCACCGGGAGCCTGACGTGGGATTCGATCCCGAGTCTCCAGGATCGCGCCCTGGGCCAAAGGCAGGCGCCAAACCACTGCACCACCCAGGGATCCCGGGTCAGAAACTTATACTCATCGCTCCCTACTCCCGTCTCTTGGAGGTGCTGGAGAAAGTAGTTACATCATAGGGGTTATAGGTAGTAATTGATAATTATCTCCCTCCTCTTGAATGAGAGTCATAGAATGTGGAAGAAGGAAGAAGATCTCTCAGATCTTTTATTTTACTACTAAGGAAACCGAGGCCCAGAAAGATGATCTGACTTTATGAAGGGGACGCACAGTTGACAGGGAAATTAGGATCCCCTACTCCCAACAGCCACTCTGGCATCCTTTGCGCTCTGAGATTCTCCTTTGGGGGTTTCGTATCTCTCCCACTCCTTTTCAAGTTCTTGTCTTAGGGAAAGAAACACTGACACCCATGTTGCCTGCGTGTTCTTCCTCTCTGGGCTCGAATTGTTGAACATTTCATAATAGGTTCCTTCTGTAGACAATGAACATGAAGAGATTGAACTAGAGAGTTCTTTTTAGGCCTCACCTTTCTTTCCACCTTTCCTCCACCCCGAGAATGAAGAATCTCGTTGGTTCTTCCCAGCCCTGGGCTGTGCGCAGAGGTCCTAAGGGGCTGCCGCTCAGCATATGCAGTTGGGAGGGAAGACTTCAGCCAACCAGAATTCTAATTTGAGGCATAAATTAACGCACACCTGAACAGGTGACATTATCCAAATGATAAATTGCTATAGGCACAGGCCATTGTGTTCATAAGGGTGATTTATGGCCCAGGTTTGGAAAGAACAGAGAAAAAATATTTAAATGTAGCCATTTAAAAACCCAGCTGTTGGGTTTAGGGCTGTCTTTAAAAAATTGAGGTGTCTTTCCTCTGTCAGAGTTGTCCATATTAATCAAAACCGAGTGGAATAACTTTGTAAATTTTTTTTTCAAAAAAACAGGAAACAATTGTTTCAAATCGGACATGTAAGGCTGTTTGTTCTTTTTTATCCCCCCAGAACATATTGCCCAGAATGAAACCTGCAGGAATCTGTACACATTTTCTTTATGTAGGCCTTCCCTTCATCCTCTTGTCTTTTGAGGCTGAGCAGAAAATGGAAACTTTAATTGATTTCCTGCCTTATTGAATCTGGGCAAAGATTTTTATCTCTGTAGACTCAGAAATATTTGAAAAAAACAAAGATGGTTTGTCAACAACAGGTGAATATCATTTCAAAAGTAGAGTGGAAGAAATCAGCTGGGCTCATCAACACACACACACACGCATACAATGCCTTGACAGGCATGGTTTTTCCTTCTGAACACGGAAGCCAGATACTTGAGCTGTCCCTCACTTGCTAAAACCCTCATGGAAGAAAAGAGAGATGGACCTTATGAAATATTTAGAAGAATTCCCACCGAGCAGAGTCACAAAGAACAAGTTAAATTAGCCCCTTCATGGGCCCAAGAGCCCTCTGTAAAGCTAGCAATGATGATAGGTCCTCAAAACTACCATTTGATCCCTACCATGAACTGATCTCTGCCCCCCCCCCCACCACCACCATTTGACCCTCAAAACAGTCTTTGATTTGGAAGATTGTTGTTGACATTTTCAGATGAGGAAACCGTGGTCAGAGGGATCATAGTTGACACATGATCAAGGGGCCTAACCTTCGGAGCGCTGTGAGGTCTCTCTGACTGCAGCACACGTGCTCGTCCAGATTGTCTCCACTTAAGGACTTAATGGCGGTGCCCCTTCTTAGGGGACTCCCAGCCCATCACACTCCTGCCAGGCATCCTGGAAGAGCTCTGTGTTTTGTTGCAAGACCATCCATCCCCCAGCAAAGTAGACCGTGATACCTCTCTCAGCCTTCATTTTCCACATCTCTAATATCAGTGATTTATTCCCTACCTAGCTGATGTGGTTTCTGTGTTAAATAAAATGGGAGAAAATCTATATGAAAACAGCTTCTTACACTGAGATACACCACCACCACCATCATCATCCTCTTACGCTGTAAGACAGTTCTATTACCCCACACCCGCATGCTTCTATTTTATTAGGAAACACTAAAAAGCCCATGAACGACTATGAAAGTCATCTGAAATGATGAGTTTTCTTTGCAAGGGTCTGCTCACAAATTCCACACTGTGGCGAGCTGCCTCTCCTGGGCTCTTGGGCGGCTGCGTCAGGGGCATTTGAGGCCAGAGAGCTTCATGTCTTTATAACATTATGCATTAAAGTCATCTGTAAAATGAAGAGACATTCCAAATAGCCCTTATGTTTTTCATTTTTTCATTTTGGCACGGGGACACGGAGCAATTTTCCAGAATGTTTTAAATAGGAAAAAAACGGTCATTCTCAAGACAGCCGTTCTGTATTCCTGAGCCTCTGGGTCATATTCACATTCTGAAATATCTGAACCACTAAAGTCTGTGTTCCTTTAAATGGGCTGTTTCTTTTATTAAAACAAATGAAGGCAACATTCATTCCTTATATAATATTCTTACCTCTGAGCCCTGTGGGCAGGGAGGGTTCAGAATCCTGGAATAAAGCAGTTGGAACACAGTGAGAGAAGGAGGAGTGAGAAGAGGCCACAATTAGAAGAATGCTTTCTGTAGTTCCTAACTGATCCTTTCCACCCAAGGCCTCCAGGTGTTCACGAATTTTGTCTAGCAGCTATGCGATTAAGTGCTTTTATAGGGTCTGTGCAGGCCAAGGCTATTCCTAAGGGTTGGCAGTAGCGTGCTCCCTTTTTTGTGGTCAGCTCTTGATGATAACTCTTTACACTGTAGGTATTGTGATCACAGCTTAAAAGCTCCTTCACGTCCAGTTTTCAGCAGTTCACTTTAATAAACATGCAGTCATCAACTACTGGTCACCACGGAGAGTACTGGCAATGCACCCTGAGTGTGGCCCCTGCCCTTGCAGAGGTCACAGAGTGACAGAGGTCGGGGCCACCGCGTCTGTAAGCAGCTACACGCAGCATCATCCGTGGCTGGACTTGAGACAGGAGAGATGTGCCGAGGGACCCTTATGCCAACAAGCAGGCCCTGTTCTTCTCAAGGAGGCGGACTGGACTGGCTTTGTAAAAGCAGCAGAGAGAACAGAAGCATAGGAACTGGGTTTTAGAGAATGAATAGGAGCTCAGCTTGGGGAGAGTGTGGGATGCTGCAGGGCACGGGGTGGGGGAGGTGGGTGGTAGGCTGCAGAGGTCACCCAGTAGGTTAGGCAGAGGAAGTGTTACTTACTAGTCAATAACAAGGAAACCTGCACCCAGAGAAAGTCACTCCCCATCTTGAGGTCGCAAAGAGTGAAGAGGAGGCTGCCCTACGTGACTGCTGCACCGAGCCTGGCATGCTCCCTCTCACAGCTCCGTCCCAGTGTTCAATACTGTTCTCTTCTGAACATCAAAAGAAATGAGAAACGATGTGAAATCTTCACCTCTTCCTTGTGGGTTTATAAGGTTGATACTTTCCACCAGAGCTGAGTCAGAGACGCTGTTACCAAAGAGAAATTTTGTTTTAAATTAGTCTTCCTGGCATCTCTTTCTCTGCTTCATAAGTAAATCCTAAGGCTTGTCATCTTGTTGTTGAAAAGAATTTACAGGGGGTTTGTGATGAGTAGAGCCAGAGAGGTGTTGGAAGTGGCTAAATTGAATGGGACAGCTCATCATTCTTCCTTTGTTTATTTAGTAAATATTTATGGAATGCCTGTTATCAGTGATGAGCTGATAAAGGTTTAACAACTGGCTCTCTAGAAAAAAAAAATGTTTAAAGGCTCTGATTTGTAGTGTTTACCGACTTCTATGTTGTAAATGTTCCCATGACAGACAGTCTCAGGAGACCCGTCAAAATGTCTCTGAAGGCAAGGTGGAGAGGAGACACAGCATTGGCACAGATGCCAGGGGAGGCATTGGATGTAGACTCGTGATGCCTGCCCTCCGTGAGAAATCAGGACCCCCATCGTGGGGCAGGTGAAATCCTAGCATTATTTCTGTTATTGGTTTAAAAAGAAAGCCAGAGATAGGGGCCCAGAGAGACAGGGACAGAGAGCTAGAGAGAAAGAGAGAAATAGAGAGAAAGAAGAGCCTGGGACATTCCAATACACACATCTTGATAAGAGCTATAAAATGCCTCAGCCATCTCTTCTGTGCCCCTCCCCACCTTATCTCCCTCTCTGCTATGGCAGGCTCCAGCACACAGGTGTTTAAAAGAACATCAGATTGCAGAGGAAAACAAGAGAAGGAAAAAGAAACGAGGCTACTTCTCCATGTTTTCACAGGAAAGCATAATGATAAACTTGGTATTTTTACGGTGGGATCTCATTGGCCTAAGACCTTGTTTTCCTTCATGACTCAGCATTCCCCTCCCCAATATTTTTGGACCAATGCAGAATATAAAAAAATACCTGTGAATCACCCGGATGGGGGGTGGGGGGTGGCGGTGATGATGCTCTGAATGGATACCTGTCAACCTCCGACTCTGACAAGGAACACCAGGTATCTTCAGCAGCCCACGCGCAGGCCCTGTTCGTGCCCTGGGCTCCTGACAGTGTAATTTCAGGCTGGCCATGCAGAAGGATCTGCTTGCAAGGTGTGATTAAGAGGACACTCCTTTGCTGAAAATATCACTATTAGAGAAGTATTCCTTTCCTTTTTTTCTTTTTAAGAGTTATTTATTTATTTGAGGGGGGAGGGACAGAGGGAGAGGGGGCGAGGATCTCAAGCAGAGTCCACACTGAGGGCAGAGCAGGAGGACATGGGGCTCAAGTCCATGACCCTGAGATCATGACCTGAGCCAAAACCAAGTCAGATGCTTAACCAACTGAGCCACCCAGGCGCCCCAAAGCATTCCTTTCATTGATGGCAGTCCCTCTTGCGAACTGATAGCCTCCAAATTTTGGTTTGCTATTTTCAAGCATTGGCACCTTAAGATAAAACAGTTTATCCAGAGAAGTTATAGAAGAATAGTTAGCTATGGACACCTGGGTGGCTCAGTGGTTGAGTGTCTGCCTTCGGCTCAGAGTGTGATCCCAGAGTCCTGGGATCAAGTCCCACATCGGGCTCCCTGCGAGGGGCCTGCTTCTCCCTCTGTCTCTCTCTCTCTCTCTCTCTCTCTCTCTCTCTCTCTGTGTGTCTCTCATGAATAAATAAATAAAATATTTTAAAAAGAAGAAGAATAGTTAGCTAAAAGTAGGTTTTATAGAGAGAAGGAGAGAGTCTGAGCAGGGCCTCAGAGATGGGAAAGGGGTGGAGGCCTGAGGTTTCAGGGGTCCTAGGGGAGGAAGGCAGATGAAGAACTTATTGGAGGGAAGGTCCCTGCCTTTTCCCTGAGAACATGCAGACTACATGTTAGCCCTCTCTGGATGACTCATCACAAACATGAATAACCAGACCACACCATGACACCCTGATGTCCTCAGGTCTTAAAAAAAAAAAAAAAGTTTTTTATTGAGCAATAACTAAGTGCCTTTGTTAGCTCATTACGTAATTACCTCATTTTCACAATAACCCTATAAGTTTGATAAGCCTATTCCCACTCTAAAGTGAGGATGTATCATTGTTTTATAGGAGGAAACTAGGGTCAGAGGTGGGAAGTAATTTACCCAAGACTGCACAGCAATTAGGTTGCAAGTTCTGGCCTTGAAACATGGGTCTGTCTGATTCCTAAATCTGTGCTCCCCACACCCTATTGTGTTGCCTCTTAGGATGGGTATGGTTTGCTGATACTTCACGTGGCTTCGGGCTATTTGATTGTGTATTACTTCCCTTTGCTTTCACTTCTTTTAGATCTTCCTACTTGGGAGGTCAGTAATCACATGTAGTGGCAGTCAGGGTGCCTTGCCTTCCGTCTACCCCTTCTAAAGAGCCAGTGTTTCCGTTTAAGGACCAGATAACAGCTTGTTGCTTCTTTTTAGAAAAAGGCCAAGGATTTAAGTAGAGTCCTAACAGCTTCTCCAAGTTTGAGTGCTTAATCTTTGACACTTGCCTGGAGCAGGTGTCATCTGATTTGTTTTTTTAATTCTTTGCTATTTTCTAAATAAATGAAATTATGAAGTATTACATTTTATTGGTAAAATATTCCATATATATTTTGATTTATTTTTTTAGGTACGCTGCAGGTGAAATGTGTGTGTGTGTGTGTGTGTGTGTGTGTGTGTGTGTCTATGGGAAGAAGAGAAGGAAGAGAGAGCTCATAAGCTTAGCAACTTGTTTAGGTTCATGCATTAAATAAAGTGGATTTCTTTTCCCCAGATATAATAATTGGCTTAATGACTATTGCCAGGTGAAAACTTTTGTAGTATGTGTCTCCTTAATGCTAGAATTCAAGCTCAGTTTTTTTTTTAAGATTTTATTTATTTATTCATGAGAGACACAGAGAGAGGCAGAGACATTGGCAGAGGGAGAAGCAGGCTCCCCTTGGTGAGCCTGATGTGGAACTTGATCCCAGGACCCTGGGATCATGACCTGAGCTGAAGGCAGACACTCAACACTGAGCCACCCCAGTGCCCCTCCAGCTCAGTTGATCAAACTAGTCATCTTCCTTATTGGGCTGGTCCTGTGGCACAGCTATAGAGCAGCAATGATCTTATAAATGTTTAGAGATCTGGCTAATTTTAAAGACTTCAGTACAGCATGTCAAAGTGTCACCCTAGCTCCTGGAAATTTTACTAAAGCCAATTTGCATGGGCAAGACCCCTCGCCTGTCTGGGGGCCTCCAAGACCTCATGCGGAGAGGGAGAACCTGACTTGATGGGCCTGTCTAGATGCACGTCCAGAGAACTGCTTCTTCCCATCAACCACGTGTTGGTCTTGATGAAAAACCAGAGCGTGCTGTTACTTTATAAATGACTCCGGCGTCCTTAGCAGTGCTAGTAAGGAGTTAACATATGCAGAGTGTGAGGAGCCTTACATAACTCATTCAGTCTCATCTCATGGGTGTTTTTCTGTAAACTCTGCCAGAACTAATTTCACGGTTTTAAAACAACTCATGGTACCAAAAGAATGCGTAATGAGCTGCCATGAGATATGATCGTTTCCCGTTTATAAGGAAAAGACCTGTAGCTCCTTGGGACTTATTAGGAATAATTTCTCAATTAAGCCAACAACCCAGGCCCTTGGAAGGGCAGGCACAGTGCAGCACAGATAGTTTTGGAAGGTCTTCCCTCTACTGGAGCTCCAGAGTGTTCCCTTCCTTTCACCTCATCCCCACCTTTGTCTGGCTTTCTCTTTCTTTTACTTTTCTTTTCTGTTTTTTTTTTTTTTAATTCTTGTGGTATCAAACATATAAGATTCACCACTTTAGCTGTTAGAAACCGTCTGATTTAGTGGTATTCAGCACCTTTACAAAGTTGTGTAACCATCACCACTATCTAGTTTCAGAACATATTCATCAGCTCCAAAAGAAACTCCTTCCCAGGAAACAGTCATTCCCTGTTCCCAGCCCCCAGCAACCACTAACCTGCTTTCAGTGACTATATATTTATCTATTTTGAGTATTTATGTAAATGGAATCATCTGTTAATATGGCCTTCTGGTTCTAGCTCCTTTCACTTAGCATCATGCTTCCAGGGTCCATCTACGATGTAGCCTGTGTCAGGCCTTCATTCCTTTTTTGTGGCTGAATGATATTCTGTTGCGTGGATATACCAGATTATGTTTATTCATTTGGGAGTTGAGAGACACTTGAGGTTGTGTTAGCCTTTTGCTGATTGTGAATAGGGGGTCTATGAAGGTTTATATACAGGTTTTTATTGAACACCTGTTTTCACTTCTTTGGGGCATATCGCTAGGAGTGAAATTGCTGGGTTATATGCTAATTCTATGTTTAAAAATACTATGGAACTACCAAAATGTTTCCAAAGTGGCTGCACTGTTTTACTTTCCCACCAGCACTGTATGACAGTTCCAATTTCTCCACATCTTTGCCAAGTACTTGCTGTTTTCCTTTTTCCTATTTAATTGCCATCTTAGTGGGTATGAAATGGTATGTGTCTGGCTTTCTTTTGGAGGGATTTGCTTCTGAAAACCATTTATGTCATTTCCAGGGGCAGAAAGCTCATACAGGCCAAATCACCGCTAGAGCTTAGCTCAGCCTTCCCCCTGCCCCACCTCTAGATTTAGAAATGGGTTCCTGCGTTTAGGAACACCCAAAAGGTCACCTCCAGGATTGCAGGGCACCTCAGAAACTATCCAGGACTCACCTAGCTTCCTGAGCTTGTGCATCTCTTGGAGTCTCTTCCAGTGTAGGTGGCTTGTGGGTCCCACCACAGCTAAACTCCTAGCCTCTCCCTGATGCAGAGTCATAGACAGGAGCACACAGAGTGATGGAGTAGCAGAGCCACCGCCAGACCCTGGCTTACTGCTACTCCAGGCTTGTTTCCACTCTGTCATGAACCACAGCTTCATTTCACACTTCCTGTTTTGAGGATGCAGAGGTTAGAAAAATATTGTGATGATGATGATGATGATGATATTTACATAAGCTCTAAACATTTTGAGACTCACAATAGTCCTACGATGTAGGCCAGACATCAGGTAGTACCGCCCCCATTTTAAAGCTGAAGAAAGCAAGGCACGGAGCCATTGAGGCGTTTGCCCAGAGCTTTTTCCACTATAATATATTGTTCCAAATAATGTTCCATGGTGGTATCATGCCATACAGCCTACGGGGCATCTTCACATCAAGTAGGCTGGAGGAGAGGGAAGGATGGGGGTCTGAGTGAAACGAATTAGCATATGTGTTCAGGTGGGGGGTCATTAGGAAGGTTTCTTCTGCTAGTCTGAGGATGACAAACCAGTTGTTTCTGCTGGCTCACTGCAGAGAGAAGGTAGGGAGGAAGCTGGTTGAAGTTGTGATCTTAACAGCTCAGTAACTGCTCCAGAACATTCCCTCACATGTGGACCATGTGAATAGATGTTCATGCACCACTGTGGTGTCATACTGTGCCCCGCATCAATAAAGTCAAAGGGTTGAGCCTTCTCTCAGGGAGCTTTAAGTCTAAACAGTTGTCAACTTTTTAACTCAAAAAATACTGTCCTTGGGTTTGGCCACCTTTTCTGGAGCAGATCATAAGAAGAAGAATGTGGAAGCAAATTTTGTGTCTCAAGCAACCTATCTAAGGGCTAAGGTATTATTGTTGCCACTGCCGTTGCTTTGTGGTGAGTACAGGAATAAAGTGGCAAGTTGCTGCCAGCCTGCAGATGGTGAATAGCTCACACTGAGCAGTGGGCTTGGGGCGCCATTTTGAATTCTCTCTATACTTGTCCCCACTATCAGCTACAGAATCCAGGTTGGCTCCTTAGAGGTAAGCATGCTCTGATTCCTGAGCTGGAAGATACCTAGTGGGTAGGGATTTTGGATACCTGCCAACAGCCCAAGATATGTAGGCCAAAATGGTGATAGGCTGTAAATTCTGATGCTTATGGCAGGGTCTTCTTGAGGCTTTTATGTGGTTGGCAAGCAGTGAAGAGAGTGTCACGTTTTAAAAGCTAAGGTTTTAGACAAACCCCTCTGAGAACAGTCCTTCATTTCTACCTCCCATTTCCCACATTTGCTTGGTTGAAGGACTTGAGGTGGAAAAGCAGACTCCACATGTAAGCTTCTCTTGAGCGATGAACTCAAAGATATGGCAGATGGGCCGAAGTGCCCATCTAAACAGAAAGCGGGGAGGGAAGCCAGGTGCTTTGTACTTGGGCTCTAATTAAATGACAGCTCTGCACTGTCCGAAGTTCTTTTATTCGACATCCAGTGGCCAATGGCTTAGAAGGTTCTGGTTGTCATTTTGAAAAAATATTGAATTTTTCTGTCAGATGCCCACAGATAGCTCTCAGAGATATCAGTGACTCAATTGCCTCTGATGTCATTGAATAGTTGGATATTAGAAAGGAGGCTTTGGCTCACTGATTATGTACCTAGAATTTATCCCTGGGGCTTTGTTACTGTTTTTCCCCAAAGGGCAGCATAAAAGCAGGTGCGATGGTCTTGAGGTGGCAGGGTTCAAATCTAAGAGTCATTCAAAAACACCAATGAGGGGGCGCCTGGGCGGCTCAGTGGTTGAGCCCCTGCCTTTGGCCCGGGGCGTGATCCTGGGGGCCTGGGATGGAGTCCCGCGTCGGGCTCCCTGCATGGAGCCTGCTTCTCCCTCTGCCTGTGTCTCTGCCTCTCTCTCTCTCTCTCTCTCTCTCTCATGAATAAATAAATAAAATATTTAAAACACACACACACATAAATGATGCGTATTCCACATTGTGAGCTACAAGTTGGGAAGTAGGAGCAAATATTTAAAAAGAAATTTAACCTGGGACTTGTGACTAGGAAGCAAAAAAAAAAAAAAAGGTTTCTCAAGAATGGTGTGAAAGAAGCAAAAAATTATTCAGCATTTCTCTGCTCTGTTCGTTAAAGTAATGGTGTTAGGTTTTGAAATTTTCTGTTTTAGTCAGACCTTTATTTCATTTATGGCAGTATTTGTAAATAATTATATTAACATGACATTTTAAGTAGACCTGTTTCCAAACACCATGTTATTCACTGTGGCTGTTTTCTGGGGAGCAAAGAAACAATGGAACACACCGCGCTCGGCAGCATCATAAGGCTACTGCCAGTGGGATCGAATAATCCCACCTTTCCCTGCCACCTCAGAGAGGCCGCTGGGACCCATGTCCTCAAAGAGCTGTTCTAGAATACACTGAGTCAGTCAAGAACCTCCCAGGCCTTGCTTCATGCAGCAGAGTCTCAGAAGTATTGAGGCAGGATGGAAAGGCTCCCCAGCTCAAATGTCACAGAGCATGATAACTGAGGAAGGCCACCCTAGGGGCCACCTCCTGGAACATGGTAGCCTAGCTTTAGAGTCTGGCCTGGCTTCAGTCCATCTCTGTGGCAGATCACCAGAAAGCTCTTTGAACTACCACAGATTCTCCCCCCCAGTGAAACATGGACACACTGAATATTTAATTAACTGTTCCCAGTCCTTGGGGCCTCCTGGCTTCCCTACTCTCTGCTTCTCACACAGGCAGGACTTGTGCAGTGAACTTTCGCGCTTGGCTAAGCACATTCTGATGTGGTTTAATGTAGTTCCTCAGTGTTCAGGATGACTCAGAAACGGCATCCAGCATCAAGAGACTGCAAATGTGAAAGGAAATCTGACAGTTGGGATAATAAAACCACCTTACCTTGATCTGCTTAGGGCTTTACAGTTCACAAAGCGTATGCAACCGTGACTTGCCTCATGTTACCACTTTAGCAATGGGAGTATGTTTGGGGTTACTTTTTGAATTATGAGGCATGAAAGGATTTGGTATGTCTCAAACGCTTCTGAGGCTCATTTGTTCTTAGATGCATTTTCTGAGTTTGTTTGTTAATAAGACTCAGTTGCCTTCACCATAATAATGGGACTATAAATAATAATCATAAAAATTAAAGGGAGAATATTACTAATATACAGCTCCAATTTAGTCATACAGCTAAAGTATCTTCGGGCCAAAAGGAACTTTTGAGATTACTTATTCCTTCTCACTTTAGAAATAGAGAAACAAATGCACAGATAAGCTAACTTGGAGCCTAAGTTCACACACCTAGATAATAAAAACAAAGTTTTGTTTTTGTTTTTTTGGCAGGGGGGTTGGAGTTTTAGGGAGGAAGCCAAAAGAAACAGAATTTATAGTATTTATGGGTTCTATTTAGAGGTCATGTGTCATTTAGTCCATGCGGGATATATTTGCTACCTCCTGGAAAAATTAATAACTGGTTACTCATAAAATCTTAAAAAAAAAAAAAAAGAAGAAGAAAGAAAGAATTTTGGGATGCCTGTGTGGCTCAGTGGTTGAGCATCTGCCTTAGGCTCAGTGCGTGATCTCACGGTGCCAGGATCAAGTCCCACATCACACTCCCTGCAGGGAGCCTGCTTCTCCCTCTGCCTGTGTCTCTGCCTCTCTCTCTCTGTGTCTCTCATGAATAAATAAATAAAATCCTTAAAAAAATAAATAAATAATAACTGTTTCCTCAAAAAAAATTTTTTTAGTGATTCCCATCCTTTTTATAGATCTGAATTGCCATTTGGTGGTGTTTCCCTTCAAACTGAGGAATTTCTTTCATCATTGCTTTTAGTGCAGATCTCCAGGTAATGAATCTCTCAGTTTTAGTTTATCTGAAAATGACTTTATTTTGCCTTTATCTCTAACTGTAGACTTCTGGATTGACAATGTTTTCCTTTCTGTGCTTTTTTTAAATTAATAATAGATTTATTTTTTATTGGTGTTCAATTTGCCACCATACAGAATAACACCCAGTGCTCATCCCGTCAAGTGCCCCCCTCAGTGCCTGTCACCCATTGACCCCCACCCACCCCCTCCTCCCCTTCCACCATCCCTAGTTCGTTTACCAGAGTTAGGAGTCTTCATGTTCTGTCTCCCTTTCTGATATTTCCTACCCATTTCTTTTCCACTTCATCATCTTCTGGCTTTTGCTGGTTTTTGAAGGCCGTTAGCTGTCTTTCACATTGTTGCTTCTCCTATAAGGAGTATGGTTTTTTTTCTGGCCACTTTCAGGATTTTTCTCTTTATCCTTTTAGAAAATTGAATATGGTCAGCCTAGGTATGATTTCATTTGTATTTATCCTGCCTGAGGTGTGCCGAGCTTCTTGGATCTGTAAATTAATGTCTTTCACCACACTTAGGAAGTTTCTCAGTCATTCCTCCAGATGTATTTTGTGCTCATCCTCTCTCCCTTGTCCTTCTGAGACTTCAGTTTCATGTATGTTAGACTGATGGTCTACAGTGCTCAGGTCTCAGAGGCTCTGTTCACTTTTATTCATCTTTTTTCTCTGTTTTTAAGATTGGATACTTTCTATTGATCCATCTTAAAGTCCACAGACTCTCTTCTGTCATCTCTAAGCTACTGTTAAGCTCATACAGTATATTTTTTTTCATTGTAGTCATTTTTTCTTTTTAACTCTAGGATTTCCAGCTGGTTCATTTTTATAGTTTCTGTTTCCCACTGAGATTCCATATGTGTTCACTTATTATGGATTGTTCTTTCAGTTCCTCTAATGAAATAATAGTACCTTCTTTAAAGTTCTTATCTGCTAAATCATCTTCTGAGTATTCTTGGAATTAATCTCTATTGACTGCTTTTCTTTTCCTGAGTATGGATTAAGTTTTACTTCACATATCTAGAAATTTGGTTGGATGATAGATAATATTAATAACTGTTGCTGATACTCTAGATTCTGTTATGTTCCTCTGAAGATAAGTTATTTTAATAGCCAGTTAACGTGGCTGGACTCAAACTCTAGCTCCATCTTCAGGGTGGTCAGCAGCAGCTAAAGTCTCTTCTGTTGTGTCATCTGTCAGCTGGAGCTTTGCATCTGGCCCCCAGAGATCTTCTTCATGTGTGTATAGTTAGCAGTCAGTCAAAAATAATGGGCAGATTTTATATACTGATTTGTGACTCATTCCCCCTTCTGTTCCCAGTCTTCTAGACTTTCTCCTCCAACTTGCTTATTCCTCTTCCAACCCTGACTTTATTCTCTGTCAGCTTAAGATATCCAGAGCCAAAAACTGACTGGAGAGTAGTCTTGGGCAAAATTTCATAAATCCACAAATTTCATCAAATGGAAGCCCTATCTTTGGAGGTAAAGACTGTATTCCAATTTTCTGTCTGCTTCTGATTATACTCCATTGTTTTTAAATCATTTTTTAAAACTGATTTTGTGTAGACATTTTCACTGTTATCTGCAGGAGGATTAGTGGACTATTACCAAAAGCTAATACTCTATATATTTACATTTAGGTTTTTCAAAACCTGTTGGTTCCATATCACAGCTCAGGGACATAAAACTAGTATTACAGATAAGGAAATAGACTTGGGGGGGGGGGTTAAGTGACTTGCCAAAATTCATCCAGCTTTGTACTAGCTGAACTAGCCATGGAACCTAGAGCCTATGACTTTGGCCCACAGTCAGTTCCACAGTTGGTATTATTCACATTTGATTCTAAACGAGCCAGATTTTTCCGGTGCCAAAGCTATTGCATTCTCTTCCTACTAAACAAACAAACAAACAAACAAACAAATGACAATCTTGGCTTTTTGAAGTTTTTTGGTCCAAAAGAAGGATCTGGGGCCTCCATGGGTCACCAAGATCTCCAAGAAGACTGAGCCATGCTAGTGTTGGAAGCAAAATACCTGTGGCAATCCTAGAGCCAAATGATACCTGCAAGCCCTGGCATGTGTGATTGTGAAATCAAAGCCAGTCCAGAAATTTCTTTTTGGGGAAGACATATACAACCATGTCAGGAGTGTTACGTGTTACCTATCCAGGAACTGAAAACTCAACCTGCATTGGCCCTTGTCGTTGGGGAGGGTGTTTTGCTCCCTTCTTCATGGGGACTTAGTGCAAAATATCTGCAGGTTGACATTCACGGGAAGGCAAGAATTGTTCTCAAGCTGAGGTCTGCAGAGATATTTCCAGGAAAATCTACAACTTCTCCACTCCTCAGGTTCTAGATACATGTTTTTCTACACCTCTGTCAGTCCTGGATCCTCATCAGGCCATGATGCTACCTCCAGTTTAAGTTGTCTTCCAGCTTCTTGAGGGAAATCTCATTCTCTACTAGCCCTCTCAATCAGCTCCCACCCAATTCCTCCCTTGACATCAACATTTGCATTTAGTCAAGGTTTCTCAAAGTGTGGTCTTAGAAAACTGCAGCAAGATCACAAGTGGTTCTGGGGATCAATGGCAAAGCACAAGAGTGTTTTATATAACTATGGCAACTATGGCAACTATAGTTAATAACCCTGTGTGTATACTTGAAAGTTGCTATGAGAATGGAGCTTTAACCTTCTCACCATAACAGCAACAACAAAATGGTAATTATGTGAGGGGAGGGATGTATTAACTAACCTTATTGCGCTAAGCCTTTATGATATGTATGCGTATCAAATCACCATTTTGTACCACTTAAACTTCCACAATGTTGTATGTCGATTACTACTCAATAAAGCTGGAGGGAGGGGCGCCTGGGTGGTGCAATTGATTGAGCGCCGTCTCTTAGTTTTAGCTCAGGTTGTAATCTCAGAGTCCTGAGATTGAGCCCCACATTGGGCTCCATGCTGAGCAGTCTGCTTGAGAATCTCTCTCCCTCTTCCCCTTCTGCTCACTCTCTCTTTCTCTCTCAAACAAATACATAAGTCTTTTTTAAAAAATAAAAAAGCTAGAAGGAAAGATCATGGGTGGGCACACATATTTAAAATGCAGGTTCTCAGGCACCACTCCAATGATAAGAAATTAAAATCAAACACTCTGGTGTTTGTGCCTGGGAATGCGCCATGTGGCAAGTGATCCAAGAGATTTCAGTGCTCACTGATCTGGGTGAAATGAGGAATGCTAAGAGCAATCTAAATTCTAAAGACTGACACGTAGGAGCCATGTGTCTTCTTACTTGAGGGCATTTCTTTCTTTCTTTCTTTCTTTCTTTCTTTCTTTCTTTCTTTCTTTCTTCTTTCTTTCTTTCTTTCTCTTTCTTTCTTTCTTTTCTTTTCTTTTCTTCTTTCTTCCTTTTTCTTTTCTTTCTCTTTCTTTCTTTCTCTCTTTCTTTCTTTCTATTTTTCATTTATTTTATTTTTTGGTCACAGGTTCTCAGATGGAAAAACATGATTCTTAGAAATTACTTCTATCTCCAGCCCTAATCAGCTCCTCATCTGGGCTGCTGTGATACTCAAGGAGACTACCATTATCCTTTCTTTGGCTGAGCCTGTCAGACTGTATACTCAGAAGAAGCTCCTTTTCCTATAGTTTCTCAGTTTATGTTACCCACATTTATGAAAGTCTGGGTTACCTACAAGGAACTATGTCTGAGGGGCCAGAAGCACATACCTCAAAGCTAATAAAGCTTAAACCTCCAAACTCCTCACTTGCACAGGTTTCTGCCGAGGTCCTGGGAGGGATCCTTGCAATGTGTTCTCATGGCTATATGTTTTTGTAATATTTAAAAAGTTACAGTTTTAATTTATTTTTCTTAAAGAAACTACCCCAACTTGGATAAGCTTCAACCACCATCCCGAATGTATATTTGCCCCTATAAAGAGTTTATAAGTAAGTGGTGAGAGAAGGAGACATACAACATGGATTACTAAAATGCAATATGGTAGGTGCATCATGGACCCTCTTCTGGGTATTCTGAGAACATACCTGTGAGAAGGAAGGTGATCAGGGAAGACTTCCTGGAGGAGATGGTGCCTGATGTTGGCCATGTAGTAGGGGAAGGAAGACTCTTCCAAAGAAATAGCTTGAGCAGAGTTACAGAGCTGAGATATATCATGGGGGAGAGGGGGTGAGATATTAAAACACTTTGTTATTTGAAGGCATTTACTTTGGGTGAGGGGGACCTCTGATAGCAGAATGATGAAGAGATTCCATTTCCAGTAAACTATATAGACCATGAGGTGACGTTTCCCAAAGCACACCCAAACCTCACATCCTGGAGCCCAGCTGGCCCCTCTACTTGACCTTTAGGAGACCTATTAGTTGGCTACATTAGTAATTGTTCTTCAAGGAAAAATAACCCTTTTACTCTTCACATCTCCCACAACCCTCCAACCCTTCTTTACTGTCAGCCTTGCAAATCAATATTTCATTTTGAAGAGCCTTGTTTGATGCCAGTTCTGCTTATTTGCTTCCCAGCCACTGTGGGTAATGCTTTGTAGGTCTGTCAGTATGTAAATTAAACCAAGCATAGATAGCTTTGTGTTGCTTAATGTTCAACTGATAAAAATTAATGTGGTGTGAAATGAGCATTTTATCTGACTGCAGATACAGTGACGGAGTTAATTAGACAGGCAGAGGGAAAATGTTATTAAGCAAGATGGGGGCTTTCTCCTAGAAGGGGGCCCCAACCCCCAGACAGAAGGTTCTGAAGGGCCGCGGGTGTGGCCAGGGTGCCTGGGCTCAGGCAGGCTTAGAGCAATAAGGCAGGGAGGGTGCTCTCGCTGAGCAGTCAGCCCCATGTTGCTGATGACTGAGTGGATCCTGCCTGGGGAGGAGGGGAGGGATGCACAAGCCAAGCCAGGCCGGCCACTTCCAGCTCACTGCAAAATACACGTATCAGCATTTGCTGAGGCGGCTTCTTCTCAGTGCAACATCACTGCCATTGGTAGAGAAAGTAGTTTCGTTCTTAAGCAAGGAAGAGCAAGATGACAGGCCCAGCAGCACTCCACACAACAGTCAACCCGGGGAGCTAGGAACCCCAGTCTTAGTCTCTAAGATGTCTTGAGCTTAAAGCATTCCCCCTGCCCAGCCATGATCTGCCTCCTCCACTCAACTGCACACTTCTTGGGGTCACAGATGTCTTTCTCATCATGCTGACCACAGTGTTGAGCACACAGGTGCTTCATAAATGTCAGTGGAATGAATGAATGCACGTGAAGCTCCCTCTGAGGTCTCTTCCTGCCCTCATTCTAGCCCCTTGACCTCATACGCTGCTGAGGGTCTTTCCCATCTCAGCTCAAATGTCACATCTTGGCCAGAGCTTCTCCTGCCTCCCTGATAAGAGCAGGCCCCAGACAGACTCTGGAGACACCTTATACTTTTCTTTCGCAGTACTTCCCAAATTTATGATGAACTGTTTGTGTACCTACCACCCTCACCAAATTGTGAACTCTGTGAGAATAGGGACCGAGCTGTTTTGCCACAGTTTCCCCAGCACCTGATAGGGTGCCCAGCATAACTAAATGTGGATGGATGGATGGATGGATGGATGGGTGGTCTTTCTGATGCCTGGTGGATTCCTATTCTTTCATCAATACCTTGTTTCAGAAAGGTCTCCTAGGCACCCCAGCAGAGTTTCTCCTTCCTCTGTTCCCATAGCACCTTGTGTATTATAGTGACAGGCTTGCCAAAGGGCAGCCCTAATTTTGGTTTATATGCTGTTCTAACCTCTTAGGATATAGCTCCTTGAGAGCAGTCATGGTGTCTCACTCAGCTTTATATCCTCAGTGCTTAGCACAGGCTCTGGTTTTTGTAAGTGCTCCATATGGGACTGCAGAATTAGTAAAAACTAAACAAACAATTATAGGTATCCCTGGGTTAAGCAGTATTTCAATTAAATGAACAAATTCTTTGCCACTAACAGGCTCTCCCACTCCATACCTCACAAAAGGACACCCAGAAAAGACAACAGGATGTATCTATCCACCTTTTCTGTTGACCACAGCTGAAGGGGAAGGGCTATGAGGAAATGCCATGTTTACTGGATCCTTCATGACTCCTGTTATCATCTGATGAAGGTATAACCTTTGCAGATGGTAAGAAAGGGACCTGTGCAGTGTTTAATCCCATGCCTGCTCCATCCATCTCTCAGCTCCCAAACTTTGTAGCAGCTGCTTGAGCAACAGCATGGCCTGCTGTTTTGATAGCTCCATGTGGTTACCCAGCACTACTACCCAGTTACCCTGCTAGGTCTCCTTTGATGAACCTGCCTCTACCTTTAGAGCATTGCATGACTTACTAGAGACTTGCTCTCCACTCATTTGCAAAGTGGCACACAGAGACTGCCATTGAGTTTTGAGAGAGGTAGACTAGAAGGCTTGAGTATCGTCAGAATATACTGGTGAGGTTCTGCTCACACCCCACCCAGTGGTTCCCAAGTCACCCTATCCTGAGAAAGGCCATGGTTCTCACTCTGATTATGCAGGACTCTCCACACCTCTGCTCATAAGGTTGCTAAATAATTGTCACATGCTGAGACTTCCAAGAGGGAGCTGCCCCTAAGTGAGGGCTGGATCCGGTCAGGTAAGCATCGGGTAGGAGGAGACATCCTGTTTGTTTGCCAAACCCAGGTGAGACAGGGCCCCAGAACTATTAGAGAAACAACCAAACTCAGGGCAGATAGTTTTACAGATGAATCTGCCCCTTTACCCCTTCCCCCTGGTCCTCTGCCATCAGAAAGCTGTTCAATATTCCTGTTTCAGGGTGGCCATCCTCTGGGTGCCCCTGATGGCAGAAGGATGCTCTTCCCCCACCCCACCACCCTTGAATAGATCCCTTCTCTGTCTGCCTGCCACTGGACTGGCCTCTAAATTGGTCCAACCCACTCCTGCTGTATAAGTTCCATCTCACCTAAAAGGATTGCCTCCATCATGTTTTTCTAGGAAGGCCCAAGACCTTTTATAGAGGTGGCCAGCGAGGTGGTTCCTTGTTGGTAAAAAGTAATACCAGTATTTACCTTTTTAAGGCATTTTCCTTTATGTTATCTGGTTTTATCTTCTGACCATTTAGCAAAAGGCACACTGATGGTATCACATTTGAGAAATGGGGCAATGCAGGGACAAAAAGGTTTAGTGATTTGTCCAAGGCAGGATGTGCCATCTGGAAGTCACTTGGATTCACCGAAGCTATGAACAGCCCAGCTCTCCACCTCAGTGATGTCCTTTAGTGTGAAAATGATATCTCCAGCTGATGAAAGCCTCAGAGGCCATGCCTTTTACCTTGGTCCACAGGATGCCTTGCAAAGGCAGATCATTAACAAGAGATTTTGGCGAGGTTAATTGACAAGGATTCATTCACTCCACTCAGGTAGTGCTTAAATAGTTACTGAGCACCTGCCATGCAAGGTGCTGGGGATAAGATGGGAAGCAAACACAGACGCAGTGCCTGTTCTGAGGAGCGAATAGTCTTGTGGGGGAGATGGAGTTCATCAAATTGTCACCAGATAAATGTAAAATAACAGAAGTGAATAAGTGTGATGAAGGCTATGTCCTCTGAGAATACATAGTAGGGGATTTGTCTCACATGAAACGGACCAAAGTTCCTCCGAGGAAGGAATAGTCAGAAACATAAATAGGACTGAGCCAGGCAAAGGGAATGTCACATGCAAAGGCCCTGTGGAGAGATGGAGAAATACGTGTTTGAGGAACTGGGTGAAGCTATAAGGACGAAGCCCAGAAACATGGGAAACGCAGCATGAGATGCAGCTGGAAAGTAGACGAGGGGTCTATGTAAGCTTTCTGCACAGTAACAGACGGAACATCTGATGTTTCTTTGTGCCACATGTGACATAATTTGCAAGTTAATTTGCTTAAAAGAATACACGGGATCATCCCGGCAGTTACAAATCTCTCTTTACCCCTTCATGCCTCACTTGCTAACAGTTAAAATTCAAGTCCCTTCTCCATTTACCTCTTCATTTATTTAAAATATTTATCACTGGAAAGGGGAGGCTGAAAGTTGCCCGTCTTTGTTTGCATCAGTGACCACAGAAGAAAAGCACACGGGTTTCAAGCCCACACGGGTCCCCCTGCTGGAGTCTCTGGTAAACCATTTGAGGGTATGGATCAAGCCTGTTAGAAAGATGCTTGCTGATGTTTATGTTTCAAGTGCATGAAACCAGACATTGAAACTGTTCATTAAAAATTCCTGTGCTCAAGCAGACAAAGAAAAATCATTTCAGAAGCTCGGTAATGAATGTACAAGCGGGTACAGGTTATCTCGTCAAACACAATAATCATGAGTAAATGTAAACGGATGCTGCTTGTATTTGATTTTTTTACTTCCACTGAAGCACGCTGACAGCTGCCTCTGGCCCTCCACCTCCCTGGGTGGGAGGACCTGGCCTTTTGCTCTGTGATCCCCTCTGGCCGGGGCTGAGGTGGGGGCAGCATGTAAATAGGAGAAGCACCCAGTCGGGGAGTAAGATGGAGAGAATGAGGTGAAATTAACACACACGCAGGCCCTTTCACAGGCCCCGTACACAATGACACAGCGAGGGTGCCAGGGAGGGTGTGAGAAGTATTGCTGTGCTCTTAGCACTGGAGCAGGCAAGTAGCTGCTCAAGTCCCACAGCTACTACCTGGCGGAGCCAGGATTTTAATCCGGTCTTCTGAACCCACATCGAGAGCTTTCTTCTCAATTCTGGCCTTCAGATTTTACTCCACTTTGTCCAGCTACAGACTAGAGTGTAGCAACAGCACACTCGATGCTGTGTTAGTCACCAAAAACACGAGGACGAATAAGGCAGTGCTTTCTGGGCAAAGACGTTCACAACTCAGTAGGGCAGGCAGACACATACAGTGAGGGAAGTAAAGCTTTATAATAATCGCACAGCACATTTGAAGAGTCAATGGGACCAGAACTTTCTGTCAAGCTGTTTGGTGTGGCCCACTGAGAATGTGCGGAATTACCCTCTTTCTGTTGAATAGGACTCTAAGGCTAATATGTATAGTAAAGTAGTTTAATTTCACCAACATTTTGGAAGCCAATATACTGTTCCTACATTTTATTGCAAAAAAAAAAAAACAAAAACAAAAACAAAAAAACAACCAGGAACAAAATAAAACCCCCATCTAGTTTCAATCTAGTTTCACCATCTTTTCCCAAAAGGATGGAGTTTCAACATCAAAAAAACTAAAAAGGACATTACCTTAGAGTAAGGAATAATTTTTTACAGTGAAAATATTTAACTTCATGAAAACCCATTATGTTATCCTTATTTTACCCAGCTGAACTCAGAGAATACCAAAACACAGACCTGCCCTCACTGTTTACTAACAGGCCTGGGGAAGTGACTGTTGGGTAGCAAAGAATGGCCACCCTTCATTTCACTGGAAATCATGGAGTTAAACCAGTTGTGCAACTGGTTCATTATCATGACTAAAGATTTACTTCTTTGCTAGTCCTTGAAGGATGATCAGTCACATGGACCCAAGATTCCTTAATTTCAGGCTGGATAGGAGACAGATTGTTGATCTGGAATGTTCTGAAGTCCTGCACTGAGAGTTTTCTCAGGCTCCCTCTGGAGGCGCTTCTAGTGCCTGAGTGGATGTGAACTAATATGGCCGGTGTGGAAGGACAGCCCCATTTTAGCACCTTTCCAAGCCATCCCATTTGGAAAAATTAAGAGGTTCTCTCAGAGGTAAGAGTCAAAGGCCAAGGACCTGGCTCAGACCACAATCAGGATGCAACATTTTAAGCCCTCTCCCAGCATATTTTGGTGACCCTCTGTATATTTCACTATTTTTGTTTGGAAAATCCTTAATAAAAGCCCCTTTGCACAGATGATCTGAGCAGGAAAATAACTGTCCGATGAGCCTCCTGGTACATTCTCTATAATACTCTTAATTTCTTTTATATATTAAAACAGATCAAGAAAAACATTCAAGTAAATCCTATCATCCAAGTGATATTAGATCTTAAATGTCCCCCTCATGTCTTCTGGAGTTTAATAGTTGCATAATACTCCATTGTCATTCTATGTTCACTTGTTATGCCATCCTCAATTACAGAACTCTAGGCTCCTTCTGAAATTTTGTGGTATGTGTGTGATTAGATTTGATCATTAGCGACAGTGCTATAGCTGTGTGGCTTTTTTGCTTTTGTCAGATTATTTCTTGGTATAAATTCCCAGGAGAAGGATTACTGGGTCAGAGTAAGCACATCTTTATTATTCTCGTTACACATTGCCTTATTTCTTTCGAGAGGAATTATGCTGATTTAACTTAGTGCCCACAGCATTTGAGTCTATCAGTCTTACTGCAGCCTGACCAGCATTAGGGTATTATTTAGTATGACTAAAATGCTACCTTTTCAAAGTTACTTTAATTTGCATTTTTTATTACTAGCAGGATGAATATTTCCCACATGTTTACGTATTTAGCATTATTCATTAAAGATGTTTCAAGGACACCTGTGGGGCAGGGAGTCTGGATGGGCTCTTAGCTGGAGGGGCAGGTGACAGCTGTGGATGAGTTTAGATGAATAAACCTTGAGGTGACTTCTGTGTTGTGAAGTGCCTGCATATCACATGACCACCTTCACAGTTGAGAAAGTGGATGGCTATAACTCTTATGGGCAGAAGAAACAGACCTCCCCACCCTCCCAAAGTAAACAGCCAAAGGGAGCACTCATTCATTTACCCTGTTGTCCTCATTGAAAGGTCTCAAGGAACTTCTGGAAGGCCATCAGTCCACAGTAAGACTTTAGAAGCAAATGAATAGTGGCCAAACCTATGACGAAGTATACTTCCTTCACTGTAATGGGCATTAACCCTCACCTGCTCCTCATCATCAAGTTGGGTCTACTGAAAACTCTTGTACAACAGGCATATTTTAAAGCTAAATAAACTCACTTCCTGAAAGAGTCTGAGCCCTGTTCCCTCTACTGGCCTCCCCACCCACAGCTGACCAGGCTAGAATGCGTGGGATTTGAAGATTGTGGAACTAAATGGGAAACACACGGTGCCAAACTCTCAATTCTCTGAAGATTTCAAAGTCTGTTTTCTTAACATTATGCTAATAGTGTCTTTCCTGCTCACCAACTCCCCACCCCCACCCCTATCTCCCCCTCCAGGGAGGCACTCAGCCCAGTGGTTATATAACTGTGACTTGACGCCACAGCCAAGGTACGGGAGCTCAGTTCACTGAACTGTGGCAAGGCTTACATTCTCCTCCCTGCACTTGCCAGGGAGGAGTACAGTTAGAGGATAAATAGATGACTTCAGGTTACAGCTCAGCTGTCCCTGACTCCGTGGTCTGGCTGGGCCACTTCGTGCTGCCCAAAAGTTGGTAAGCAGGTTAAGCGGAGTCCCGTCCTGGGGACCTGAAATAAATGGCTCTCAGGTACCACATTAAACCCCAGCATGAGGAATCTGGGCTGGTTAAGTTTTTTCCCCTTCAAGAGAGTGGCCTCAAAAGGCACCGCTGCCCATACAGCTCTTCGGGCTGCTTGGGTGTGCAAGTTCAAGGGGGGGAGATTCCTTAACACCTATTTTGAGAGCTGCAGCACCTGTGATGCCAAGTCTACTCTCATTTGGTAGAGTGTTGACCTATCAAGAGGAAGGGCTGCACTCAACTTCCCTACCTATTCCACCCCAGCACAGCCAGCCAAACTGAGCACCCTATAAGCTGGAACCCCCACATACCTCTGGTGTCCTTAAGAAGCAGAATAAGACAGGTATGTAAATTTGGCATGCTGAATCAGAAAGGCCCAATTCTTATAGGTTTTGAGACCTTTGAGAAGTTAGTTTAGCCATCGAAATCTCAGATTCCCCATCTGTAAAATGGGTATCATAACACAATCCGTCTGATAAAGCTGTTGCAAGGATGAAAGGAGGTATAGATCAGAAAGCTCTTGAAATATTGCATGACCTGTGGAAAGAGGCAAGTAAAGATCACTTTTAATCATAGCACTTTTTTTATTTTAACCTATCCCTTGCTAGACTGGATGACCCTAGAATGCAAGGACTGTATCTGCTCAGATTAAGCACAGTTCCCGACACAGTGGATCCTAAGTGGGTTGGGTGCATGCATGGCTGTGTGGATACAAGCTGTGTGAGGAGACTCAGACCCAGGGATCATGGATGCAGCAGGATGGGTTTGTTTCATTTCGGTTTTTTTTAGAATGCTTTTTTCGTTTTAAGTTATTTTGGGGTCAGTGTCATAATCCCCAGTCCTGCTCTTCTATCAAATGAATTGTTTCTTTTGAGCCCATTTAAATAAAAATAAGAATAAAGGATTTCTTGTTTTAAAATAGTTCCTCTGTGACTATTGACCTTGGGACTGTGAGTTCGAGCCCCACGTTGTGGGCATAGAGATTACTTAAAAATAAAATAGTTGCTCATGTGAAATATCAAGTAAAAATAAATTACTAATTGAACAGTGATGCTGGTTGGAAGCAATTACCTGAAGAGCCCGTGTCCTATTCTTTTTAAAGAAATATCTCTCTTGTATGTTCCCTGACAGGTAATGTAACTCACATGTCAGTGTTCACAGTCTACACTGTGCTCTTGAGACCAGCCCAGTGGGTCCCAGACCTATCTACACAGCAGAATTACAAATGGAGCTTTTTTTTTTTTTTTTTTTTTTTTTTAATACTCCTGTCTCACCCTACTCCTGGGGAGGCAATCTTAGGACTGACATAGACATGAGAATTTTCAAAAGTTCCCCAAATGGTTCTGGTAAGCATCCAGAGTTGAGATCCACTAGACTAAACTTTTCCACACCCAGCATGGAAATAAATCTCAATTTTTCTTTAAATTCATATTCATTATGGCTCAGCTGGAACTCCTCCTCCTACTATCTCCTCACCTAACAGACACATTTAACGTGTATCCTATGAAGTATGACTATTGTTGTTACTTCTTTTTTTTAATTAATTTATTTTTTTAATTGTTGTTACTTCTAAAAGCCCTTAGATGTCTAAAAATTTGCTGAAAAACCCCAAGTACTTTGGAAAACATGTATCCACATGTTTTCTTGATAAGGGAAAGCTGAAATCTGAGTGTCCCCACCCTCTCAACAGAGGCAAACTTCCTTAGTGCATTTAACCACACAGATAAGCCCCCCACCCTACCTCCCTTGGGTCTGGGTCTCACTTGACCATGCCACAGCAATAGGAAGAATATCAGTGTTCATCAGTTCAAGGCAAGTTGTGGAGAAAATGTAGAACCAGTTCACGGTTGTCAGAAACTCCATTGCTAGAACTGTTTTGAGAAAAAACTTGTACGGCTTCCTACCAAACCTCCACCAGTTTGGTCTTTGTAAAAGATTAGCCAATGGGTTTATATAATGAAAGGTTACAGGTGTGTTGCCCTGTTCATCTTTCTCTTTATCATCTGTCTACTTAGGCCAACCAGCATTCTCCTTACATAGTCCTCCCACTTACATCTCCCGTGGCTGCAGGTGCAAGGTGTAGTGAGCAGTCTGGATTGAAGACAACTTCCATGGCAGAGCCAGCCTAGTAAAACTCAGGCCTGTGGTTCACGGAGTCTTATTAGAAGGTGTCAGACAGGCTCAGGCATTTAAATGACCTGCAGGTGAGCCTTTGATCTGAGCTCCTTTCAGTTGTGCTGGAGGAAGGCAATCCCCAAACTGAGCATGGAAATAGGTGGAAGGTGTACCAAGCTGAGAGATACTGCTCTGACCACTGCAGAGAGACGTCTAAGCTGGGCTCAGGTCCGTGATCATGAAACAGGGTTTTCATCAGTTTTTGTGAAGGAGAAGAGTCATAGGAGTCCTTACTGTACATGGGAATCCAGATGGTTCATTTCTTTCACCGGCTGAAGTCCATCTGGGCTTGAACACTAGTCATTCATGCTCCCACCTAAATTTTCTCATCTATAAAATGGGGCTAGTTCATACCTCACACAGTGTTGAGAGGGGGAATTGATTAATTAACGTTTACAATCTGCTTTGAACTTGAAAAGGATTCCCTAGAAGTTGTTATTAAGCCTGTATCATTTTTACTTTGAGTTCTGGGGTGTGTCTAAGCCTGAAATTCAAAGGAAACTTCACAGTTTGTGGCACCCCCCAAAGGGGAGATAAAATGCAATAAGATTAATGCCAATTCCCTGGAAATAGCTACCCTTTAACCAGTACACAGTGTGTTCTCTCTGGTGCTCTAGAGGGATCCTGAAAACAAAAAGGAAAGAAGGGGGTAGCCATCTTCCAGGCGAAGGAGCAGGAAGCAGTTCTTCGAACTGAGAGGGGTAAGGTGGGGAGGCCTTTGTTCTTTGGTAAAGGGAACCATCAGTTCTCAGAAAATTTAGTTTTTGGCTGGCCCCTCCACCTTCCTTAAGTCCCTAAAGAAGCCAAACAGAGAGTCTATGGGCAGAAGGGATTGGACGTAAGGTATTGAAGCATACTCAACCTAATTTAGTTTGTAGCTGTCTTAATTTATCCTGTTGTCACTCAGCAGCAAACCTCCATATACAGACACTTGCCTGCAACCCAGTAATTGGGCTGTGTTATGAGGCAAGATTCAATGCCAAAGGAATGCATGGCAGGGAGCATGTTAATAGGGACTGGCTCTTGGGAGCCAGGGTCTTTAACCCTTCTGTTTGAACAGGGAGAGAAAGATGAGTCCTTGTGTGTAGGAAAAACAAAATAGTGATAACCTAATCCTATTAGAGAAACTTTGTAAACTGTAAAGATAGCAAGCCTGTGCCCAGCTCCTCAGTAAGCCAGATCAAAAATTATTAACCACATTGATTCCTTAGCACTGACCATTCCCACCAAATGTAGTCTGGGATAATTGTTTCTTACCGAAGAAACAACAACCTGTGATATGTATCAATACCAGGCCTACGTGGTTCCATTAGATTTTTCTTGCCAGAGGCTGTGGCTTGAGTTTTAAGTCAATTGAGTCTATACAACAGAAGCTCGTATTGACTATTGGATTAAACAGTAAGTCAATTTATTTTCCTGGATTCGATATTCAAGGATGCAAGAGAGCAAAGAGATCCTCCAGATGTGCTTTTGTGCAGCAGTTGTAACCCACTCACATTGTTGTGATGCTTTTTAAGCCATTTGAAATAGCATTTGCACACCCCTTGCTCAGCAGTTCAATACACACCTTGGCTATCAGTGTTTTACTCATTTGCTGCGCTGGTTAGGTGGCGAAGTTTGATTCTCACTTCTCCAAAGTGCCTATTAGAGGTGAGCCCCCGGACTCTGCTGCCCCAGAGACTCTCAGCACCTCACCTTTCAGAGTAAATGCCTGCTCTGCTGAGTAAGGATGTCTAAATGAAGGTGTAATCCACTTGGGAGCTGCAGCCCACAGCGACGAGGGGAGGGGATGCAACTTTAATTTCTTTCCCGTGAATGATCAAATATAGCATCTTAATATCGAGTGGGACTAGGTAGGGTTATGCCATCTTAGGGCTAGAAGTGATGCAGTGGGCACTCATTAAATATTTGAATCTAATCAAGCTTAACTTGGATGGAGAAGCTGAGCCCCAGAAGGGAAGGGTGATTTGTCCAGCATCACACAGCTGAGTAAGCAAAACAGTCTTTAACCAGGGTCTCCTTGGATATACTTAGGGCCAGTGAATTTTCCATGATACCATGAGGCTTCTCCTTATGAAGAGAAGGAGTACCTGTATTTATTAGCTCAGGAGGAAACAGACATAGGTTTGCTTTTAAGTTAATGTTTCAGGTTTGTTTTTCTGGTTTTTTTCAGTTATTCACTTAACTAATGGGACACTTTCTTAGGAGTGAACTATGTAGATGCTTATACTTTTGTTTCATTTTCACTACAGTCTCAAAGGGTCCCCAGTTTGTAGCATAGGAGAACTGCTTTTTTTTTTTTTTTAAGGTTTTTACATTTATTTTAGAGAGAGAGTATGATGGGGAGGGGCAGAAGAAGAGGAAGAAGAGAGAATCTCAAGCAGAATCCCCTGCTGAGCACAGAGCCCAACACAGGGCTCAGTCTCACTACCCTAAGATCATGACCTGAGAGGAAACCAAAAATCAGATGCTCAACCGACTAAGCCACCCAGGCGCCCCAAGAACTGCTTTTAATAACTAACATTAATTCTTTCGTTTGGTAAATATCTATTCAGCAGCACCTACTTTTAACCGGGCATGGTTCTGAGTACTAAGAACACATTAGCAAACATAAACAAATATCCATGACGTTGAGGTGTTTATTTTCCTGCAGGGAGAGGACAATTAGCAATAAATACAAGAAATAATTAAATTACATAGTGTGTTAGAAAGTGATAAATGCTAAAAAGGAAAAAGTAGAACAGGTAGGTGAGGCAGATCACAGGTTTTAATAGGGTGATTGGGATAAGACTGCATCCAGAGATAGTAATTGCACTGTTATTGATAAAGTGTCTAGACGCAGATTGGTGCAGATAAAGATTCAGGCTCTTTACAATAACTCCCCTCCCTCAATCAGATCTGGATCCCAGACTAAGGGACTCCACACCTCATCTCCGCTTTCTATATCCACGACTCGATCCTACCCCTTTGGGCTGGAGATCTGTGCTCTGCTGTCTCAGTTCAGCTTGCATAATTGAAAAGCAGAAGAAAAGGCACATGTATTTCAGTGAAGTCCATTTGTGAAGTCTTTGGTGGCTCCCTTCTTTCTTTCTTTTAGGCCGTGCCCCTAGTTCCCAGCCCTTTGCTCCCCACCAAGCAGCTTCTGGCATCTCCAAAGACCTGCATAACGTTGCCCTGTTCTTTTTTCCTTTGCCTGAAAACTTTTCTAGGCAATTGTAGCCATCTGGTAGACTAATGCTAAATGAAGGGAAGTGGCTAATATGCTGCACCACATCCCTCCTGGGTGACATTTGCATTTGAACTGTAATAACAATAGCAAACTCATATGTCTCTTTTGATGCAGGCCAGGTACCGTTCTCATCATTTGATAATACTAACTCATTTAACACAACAGCCATATGATACTGTACTTATCCTCATTTTACCGTTAATGAAACTGAGGCACAGAGTATCTTCCCCAGAGTCACATTGCTTTTAAGTGGTGGGGCTGGGATTCAAAGCCTCATAGTCTAGGCTTGCTCAGTGCCTGAACCCTGGAAAAGATAGAATTCAGCTCTCACATGGACTCCAGTTGATTGGTAGTGACTGCTTGAAGTACTATAGTAAAAAAGATTTGGGATTGTGTTTAGAATTGATGGGAAAGAATTCTATGATTGATTAGCACTGTCTGCCATGGGTTCAGGACAAGAGAATGGACAACTTCCTTGTCTTAAGAGAGTCAGGCTTGTGGCATGGCCAATGAGGGCGATATTTGGAGGCTGGTCCCTATTAAATCATATGTAAAGTCAACTGCCAATCTACCAGTAGAATCCGATTCTTATTTTCTTACTGTGATCTTCCCTCCCACCCCCACAAGTTTGAGAAGTGTAAATATGCACTCTGAAGTGTATCCATGGCAAATGGTAGAGGCTCGCTCCTGCAAGCTGGCCATGAGTCCCTTCACCTCAAACCGGTTGATGATCATAATATCCTGGGTGCTGTCTAAACTCAATTCTAACTGAGCTAGCAAAATACCTTCCCCTTCAAAAAGTTTCAGGTTCCCGTAAAATTACCGATAAGGCCTAAGCTACAGAATTTGAGGTTGAACTAGTTCACACAGAGGCGTGCTGACCTGTGCAGATCTGACACTACCGTGGGGGCGCTTAGGGATGAAGAAGATGGAGTCAGAGGGTTGGAGTCGAAGCCCAATGTAGGGGACTTTACCCCTGCCACATTGTCTTCCATAATGTCCCAGCCGTGATAGCAAGGGGGTGCTGTACAAGATAATTCTTCTATGTCAGTAATTTTAAACCTAAAGAGGTTTGATGTCCCAAAAGCATATTCATCTTTCCATGTTTATTAAATTAAGCCCTCCATGAATCTGCAACAACATACTGTTCATTAATAGGAAAAGAGACCATCTTTTCCCCCCAGGGAACATGTTGGCTCAGATCTGTTCCAAGGTAGGTATAAATGAAGTGTGTGTGTGTGTGTGTGTGTGTGTGTGTGTGTGTGTGTATACCTTAAGTAGAGATGGTAAGGTAGGACAAAGCAAAGAGGAAAAGAAGGAAACGAAGTCTTAGAGTAGATATATCCAAGAAGAGTTTTTATCAGAACAAAATCTAAGTATTCCTGGCAGAGTGCCTAGCGAGATATTAGTTTTTATAAGGAGAAAACTGAGCGTGTAATTGTAGTGTCTCCATAGGAAGGAAACTGCAGATCTGTTCAGGAGAACCCCCCACGCAAATTTGAAAACAGCTTACATATAGGAAAGTCAGTTTTTTCCTTCTAGCAACATTAACATAGTCAAACGACTGAAGAGAGAATTCTATTAACGAAGTCAGTCCCATCAAGTTAAAGCCTAGTAATACTGCCATTGGGGCTCGGTAGGGAATCTAGTCATTTGCAGCTTGGACCAGAATAACATGGAAATCCCATTCGTTTAGAGTCGTGTTACTACTGAGGCTGAAGGCAAATCCAGGAAGTCCAATACGAGTGTAGGGAGCTTAAAGGAGAAGTGTTGAAAGAAGAAAGAAGAGGGTAAAGATCTTCTAGTAGCCATGTGATTCACAGGTGAGAAACCCTATAGGTGTGGGGTGTCTGAGACCCTACTGATAGCTTGTTTCAAGACAACATGCTTTATTCAGACAATGTTACAGTAATACACTCAAAATATCAGTCACAAAGGAAGTTGAGGAAATGTGTTGAGTAATCATGAATTGATACTACAATTACCCTAAATTTTCAAGTTTCCAGTTAAAGCCAAAGGTTGTTTTGTAATAGAATCTGAGGAACATGGTAATAATGTGGGTTCAGCAAAGAGAAAGCTTTCGTCCTCAATTCTTATGTTCTGCTTCAGGAAAATAAGATGACCGTGGGAGGGGGCAGGCTAGAACATTTAGAAAGAGGCTGCAAATGAATTCTGCGCGTTCAGAAAGACTAGCGACAAATGTGTATTTCAGGACTTCAGTGTGAGGAAAGACAAAGACTAAGGCACTTCCGTGGCCTAGATGTGGGCACATCTGTTGAGTCTCTCAAGGGCTACTAAGACTGGTGGCTACTCAGGGCAGTTCGTGGGATAAGGAAATAAGAGAGGGGCTTTTTCTCTTTTCTCGGGGTAAACTCTCCCAGTAGATGCAGTAGTAGCAATTGCCATATGTGAAAGGCATGTGGAAAGGCAAGTCTGGTAGAGGATCTAAGGAGACTAGGGCCTCCATGAGCTTTCCATGATCTCTGATAAGAGCCTCTGAAGAGGAGGCAGTTTCCAGTGATGGTTCCTGGATTAGGGCAGAGTCTCAACTGAAGGACATCATGAAACGTGGCAGCATATTTGAAGATAAGTATGAAGACTGGCCTTGACATTGACATTGATAAACACTACACTGACTCATCTGATCCAGAGCCTCTGGTAAAAGCTCATCCTTCCAGAGCCTGAACAGGATTAGGTTCTCTGGGGCAGAGAGCAGGGAACTGCCCCATTAGGAGTCTCCAGAATCCAGGATGCCTGGGGTGGCTCAGTGGTTGAGCATCTGCCTTTGGCTCAGGTCATGATACAAAGTCCTGGGATCAAGTCCCACATCAGGCTTCCCACATCTCCCTCTGCCTATGTTTCTACCTCTCTCTGTGTGTCTCTCATGAATAAATAAATAATCTTAAAAAAAAAAAGAATCCCCAGAATCCACAACTATGGGGGTCAGTTAGATCTTTGAATCTGAGTCAGGCCCAAGCCACATAGAGTCTTCAAAGGGCCTTTCAGCTATGAGATCTTCATTGTCTTCACATTGCTGCTGAATGATCCTGATTTAAGCCTGCCCACAGAGCCACCCAAGATTTCATAAGAAATTTGAGTCTTAAATCTGAGAGAAAAGACGTATCTCAATGAATAGCTCTTTACTATAAGTCTTTATTACGTATTACATGAATACTAAACATGGGCCTTGTGGGGGGGAGGGGAACCTTGAGGAAGACCCTGTAGCGGGGTCAGGGTAGTGTCAGGTCTGCTTAGGCAGATAGCTCTCAATGTTTGGGTCAAGACTGACGTGGCCTTCCTTGAGTCTTCATGTGCTTATGAGTTCAGTGACCAGAAATTGGCTTTGTTGTCCTTTTATTTAACTACATTTGCTCCTCAAGACCAGTTTTGAAACGATTTTTCTTTCAATCAAAAATATTCAATGGAATATTTTTCTTCAAAATACAGAGCCAATGGATAGGAGAAGACTGCAGCCACGATGATCCCACCCCCCACCCTCTGCATTCTGTGACCTTGGGGTTCCGAAGGACACTGTTGAGAACCCCTAGCAGGATAGGCAAGCTGGCTACCTGAGTTCTGGAGTTTGTCTTGATGCTGCTGCCAACATATAGTTAGTTTGATTTTTCTGGGTCTCATTTCTCTGTCTCCAAAATGGAGAGTTCTCTTATTCCTTCCTGAAAAGGTTATTTTGTCCTCCTGGTTCCACCCCTCTTTTGTAACCAGGTACCCAGGGTGTTATTTAGTGATGTAGATTTCAGAGTAAAACCAGTATTGGTAGATACAATTATCGTAGCACTGTAAATATATGAAGTTGGTAACTCAGTTGTGGTTATGTAAGAGAATATCCCTATTCTTAGGAAACACATATGGAAGTATCTAGGGCCAAATGATCATGCTGTATATACCTCATCCTCAAACAGTTCAGAAAACAAATTATGTATATCCATCCAGAAAGAGAGAGAGGGAGAGAGAAAAGGAAATTTTACATCAGTCATTATGAAGCATAAAGCCAACACTGAGTGTATCAAGAATATTACCCGTCAGGTCAGAGTGTACCATAGATATTTAAAACAAAGAGTCCACCTGAAAGCCCAAAAGCCTGTGGCTCCACGTGCTGCAGCTTTCATAGACTTGTCAAGATGGATCAAGGTTTCATCCCTGACCCTGGAGCCTTCAGGTGCAAATGAGCTGTCAAGAGAGGTTTTCAGAGAGCAATAAAGAGCCTCTTCCTTAGAGGCCAGGAGAGCCTGGGTCTACCATTTTAGTCAAAGGAAGCTAAATGGAACTTGCAACCCAAAATATGTAATGATTCACCCCATGGTAATAAAGCAGCCCTGGAGAACTCCCTAGAGGGATTAATCTTAATCGGCAATTAAGATAAAGTCAGGGCACATGCTAATCCAGGGCTTAATCGGAGACATTTTAATGTGCTGCTGCTGTGTGGATATAAGACTGGGATTCCACTAATTGAGCCTGGAATGTGGGTGTGAGGAGGAGGAGGAACCACAGTGTGCAGATGGCCTGCACATCCAGCGGCTAAATGAAGCTTTGCAAGGGTGCTGGGCAGTCTTGGCTAGCACGGTTACCATGTGTGGCTCGCCCTGCTATTAAGGCTCACAGGTAAATGAGCAAAAAGGCAAAGCAGGTTCCTGACGACGTCTGGGACACTTAGTGCCCCACCAGCCTGTTGTGAAAGCCCTGGTTCATGAGATTATCAATGACATTCTTGCAAGGTGTGGGAACCAATATGAATATAAGCAAAGGCAAAATATAAAAATGAAAAGAATTTAAAAGTTTTCAAAGAAAGTTAAAGCCAATATTGTTGCTGCATTTTTCTCCCTGGAATTCCCTTTTCTGTGTATTTCTGATGTCCCAACAATAGTTTGTAAGTGTTGACTCCCGGGAACCATAACTTCCTACTCTCCAGCTGGTTTCATCTCTGGTTGTGTCATTCTTAAGTCCCACCTTGTCAACCATGGTTTGAAGATTTGATGCCGGCATTAGCTCTGAAACCTTCATGAGGAACCCAAGCATCCAGTTTCAGTGGGATACTTTAGAGACCTTTATTCCACGTTTTTATCCTCGTATCTACATGCTACTTCTGTTTTTCCAAGTTCAGATGGATCCTCATTACCCTGGGAAGTAGGTGGGTACCAGGCCCTTCTCCCAGATGAGACAAAGGTTTTGAATTATTTACTCACGTGTCCATGAGAAATGGATCTGGCCGTGAAACCTGGAATCTTATATATAATCAAGTGTGTGTATGTAGGAACTCCCACATGCCAACAGGTTCATGCGGGCCTAAGCCTTCTCTCAATGCGAGAAATAGTAAGGACAAGTTGAAGCTACAGAGGAAGGAAGCTCAACCTTCCATAGCTGTCTTTTAAATGAGTAGGTATCCTGGAGCAGCAACTATGTGACAGGCCAGCACAGGCATCTGGGAAGTATGCAAAGTGGTGTAAGGCAAAGCCACCTCCACGCAAGGGCTTGTGCCTCCTTGGGAAAAAAAAATACAATATACAGGTGAGGTGATAACCCAAGCTTCGAGATGGTATGAAAGGCATCAGATAGGAAGAGCTCTCTGATCTAAATGGAGAGCAAGATGACTTTGGGTGTTTGGGGAAGGGTTCCCTAAGGAGGTGTGTTTGAGTAATCCAGGGAGAGAGAAGTAAAGGAGGCATTCCAGTTGGGAAAATAACCCAAACTCAGAGGCTGCTAGATGGCACACAGGATTGAAGTGGGGAGGAGAGGATACCCCCAGATATCCTAGGAAAGAAGGCGGAAAGAAAAGGGTCAGAGTCAGTATTTGGGGGAACCCAGAAGTCCTGGCTTGAGAGTTAAGGCTGGTCCCTTTATACAGTGCAGATAGGGTTGCCAGGTTTAGCAAAAACTGACAGAAAAACAAAACCAATGACAACAAAAGGACGCCTAGTTAGATTTGAATTTCAGTTAACAAAATAATTTTTGACAGGTGGATGTCCCAAATATTGCATGGGACATACTTATACCAAAAAGGTATTCACTGTTTTTCTGAAATTCAAATGTAACTAGTTATCCTGTATTTTATCCATAGAACTCATGAAGGTTATGGAGTAGAAGAGTCCCATGAAGATAAATCTCTTCCAAAAAGAAGCCTAAGGATCAAATATTAAGAACTGTAAAACTTAATTCATCATATGCTTTTCTTTATGAGAAAGCTCAGTGAAAATCTCGTGCCCCATGTCAGGGGTTCCCTGTAGCTGGAAATGCATGAATTACCTGGTCATAAGACATGAGCTTAACAGGAGCTGTGAATTCAACAATGTCACCAGTGAAACAGTTGTCCCTAGGAAGACTGATTAGTGTATAGCTGAATTGGGCTTTGGAAACATCATTTCTTACAAACCCCTGACTCCTGGGCTTTCTATACCTGCCTGTATGTGCGGGACAGTTAAAAAACACAAAGGGAGATCAAACATAATAAGCATGACATAAAAAGCATAATAGGAAAATCATATTGGGCCACTACAATTTTCATTAAAATCTTTTTTCTCCAAGAAAATAAGTAATGTAGTTTTTGAACATTTGTCGTTTCTAGAATTTAAACGGGCAGCATTCAGAAACAAAGGCCTTTTAACGAAGGTGTAAATTGTGCCTTTTAAAATGACTTTTCTTCCCTACCCTGGTACCCACAGTAATGAACACTCCTACCCAATCAAAATATGAAAACAAAATTGGAGCTGTGTCAGCATCTTGGCTGCAAATAAAACTCAAAACAGGTTATAGCACATGCTAGGAATACAAAATAAGGTTAGAAATAATGCTTCAGCTGTGAGTTCTTCAGGCTGTGGAAATAATAGAGCATAATTTAGTAGAGGGGGAACTAGGGAGTCAGCATACACAGGAAAAATGAAAAAAGCAAGAAAAACACAAGGGGTGGGAAACAGGGTTGAAAGAAATTTGTGGAGGACAACTGGGTGACTGACTAATCATTAAAGAAGATAGGGCTGGCCTGGTCAGAGAAGGTCAAGAAACAGAGACCAAACTGGTTGAGTTTTGTGTAAACTGCTCCTATTGGGTTTTTGAGGTGGTTTTAAATGGACTCCCAACAAGACCAGAATGGAGGAATCCACTTTTCTTACCTAGTAACTAGAATATTCAAAGGGTGTTTATTTTATTAAGTCTGAGACCATCCCCTGAACCCTAAATAACCAAATTTGCAGAGCCACTCTGTAATTATCTTGGTTTAGAGATTCAGATGTCAGGTCGCACTGTTCAACCAAACGGATTTTTTTTTTCTTTTCTTTTTGCATCTCTGTCAAGATATTACTAGTCCAGATCTCTCGCCCCTGACCCCATCAGAGCACCTGACCCTGCTGAATAGAAACAAAAATAGTTAACAGGTCTTCTGCTTCACATTGTACTTGCAAGAGGCTTATCAAGACAGTTATCTTCAATTGCAGTTGGTACGTTCACTTCCGTTCTAACTCAGTGAAAAAGTATTTTTCATAATAAATATTGATCATGGAAGTTAATTTCCCTTTGTACTTTACTTCCTGATGCTAACAGTTAAGAGTCTGTGTACATGGAAAGGGGCGGCCTTCCTTTGCTCTCTTGTCACACTAGGAAAGATAATTCAAAAAGTGTGATCTCTACCATCCGCCGATCTTGAATCGGGTACCAGATGCCTGATTATGATGATGATGATGCCCGAAGCTTTGCAAGCTCATTCGCCACTCACATTTTAGAAACAACTGCACATGCAGTGCACAGTCAGTGAAGGTTTGTTTGGGATGAGAAACCAAAACATGCCAATTAAAACTCCCCTAAATGTACAACAAGCTCTACTCCCTATTCTCTCTTGAAATAATCATTTCAGGAGAAGACACATTTCTCACCTTTAGTGATTCATTGCCAAAGTCAACTCCTCCCTCCTTCCTGGTCAGTGCTTTCTCATTGCCTACATGTGATGAGTTCATTAGAAATGATAAAAATTCATCTTATCTGGCCAGTCTTCTACCTTTGTCAGTACACCTGTCCTTAATTTTATCACTTATTTATGATACTGGTGTGGGATAGAGTTTAAGCTTTGGCCTCTGGTTTGGTTTATTCCACATGTATGCTGTTCTATATTAATTTTTTTTATTTTAATGAGGCCTTTAGTGGTTAGCTGTAGTCGCAATTATTTTGTGCTTTCAAAAATAGTATGAGGGTAGAGAATAAAAAAAGGGGAGTTCATTTGAGGCCTAGCCAATGATTTGGAGGGAAATCAGTCTTATATTCAGTTTCCAGAACCCTGTGTGAGAAAAAGACATTCACTCAGCCCTCGGCTCACACCTGGGCAAATCTGCCATCCTTTCAGGTATTTACACACACTTTCTTTGTGATTGGTCATTTCCCAATTGGTTTCACAGCCATGTCATGATCCTGCAGTGCCCATATGCCAGTTCTCCCTCACCCCTGCAGTGTCCAGCAAGTTTCTGATGTGTTTCAAATTTGAAGCCACTTGATGAACTTATCTGGGTATTCAAAGTAGTGAGTTTGTTCAACCATCTGGCAACAGAAGAGTGAGTTGCAAAGGCTTGTTAAGTGAAGAGTGTGGAACATATGTGAGGGTCTGGTAATGGCTCTGAGGAAACAGAAAAAAACATGAATGGAATTGGCCCTTCTCAAGTAATTTCACATCCTGGAGGAGACCTTGAGAGGTGCATGGCCCAGATTCCTCCGCCCCATTGACCACCCTTTGCTGAATTTTTATTGCATGTCAGACACCTGTGTTGGGCATGGGAGATACATCAATGAATGAGATGTGGCCGTGACCTTATGGAACCAACAGTCGCATGAGAGGAAACATGTATGTGGACTTTCTACCATAGGACACTTGAGTAAGAATGGAGGTGACAGGGGCTCTAAGGTCAGAATAACTGACTGGTGTTCATGAAGATCTTCATGAGGGAGCTGGCAGTTAAGCTGGGTCTTATAGGATCCAAATGAGTTGCCAGGTACTAAAGGAAAGAGCATTCAAGGTAGAGGGAAGAGAATATGCAAAGGCACGAAGTGATAAATCTAGAATATCTGGTGTGGCTAGACTAGAGCAGAGCTAAATGAGAGCACAAGAGTGTGGGGTCCAGTAGCGTGTAGTGTACCCTCCCCAGGGACCTTGTCGCATTGTAATTGGAAAGAGGGATGCTTCAAAGCCAGTAGCTCTAGTTCTGACACGCAAGCCTTAGCACAAGGTACTTAGAAGCAGAGAGCCTCAATTTGCAAAATGGGTATTATTAGAATCCTTGTAGGGATCCCTGAGTGGTGCAGCGGTTTAGCGCCTGCCTTTGGCCCAGGGCGTGATCCTGGAGACCCGGGATCGAATCCCACATCGGTGCATGGAGCCTGCTTCTCCCTCTGCCTGTGTCTCTGCCTCTCTCTCTCTCACTGTGTGCCTATCATAAATAAATAAAAATTTTTTTAAAAAAATAGCATCCTTGTAGATGTGTTGGAATGATCAAATGAGATGACATAGCTCAAGTACCTGCCAGTATCCCCTAAATGTTCCAGTTATCATCATTTGCCTTTGTATGTGTCCTTATCATGGGTCATAAACCCAAAAGGCCAGTGGCCCAACAGGTAACACAAAGATGTCAAGAGAGCCAACTCTAAAGTGTCTACTGGAGTCTGTCGCTCAACCTCTATTGAGAAAGAACATATGTCCCATCTGAAACAGACCCATAAAGGAAGCCCTCCCTTCATGATCACATCTTCTAGTTTTCTAGGTGAAGCTGGAAATCCAGATTTCTAAGCAAAAGTTCCCAACATTTCTGTGTTGGCTACGAATTCAAATTTAAGACACAGTAAGGCAAAACAGCATATGTCTCTGGGCCATACACCACCTGTGGGCTGCCAGCTTCGGGCCTTTGATCTCTATCTTCTCTCTCCCACCACATTACAGGTTCTTATGGGGCAAGGGCTGTGGTTGCTAATGATTCGAATCAGGGCTGGCTCATGGCAGATGCTGCGTGGTTGGAGGGCACTGACTTTAGCCACATAGAGACATCGGCACCAGGAGCAAGGCAAAGCCAGCCAACAAGTGAGGTGTTCAAAAATGCAGGATTCAAAGAGTGACCCAGCGCCATAGCACAAGCCCAGGAATGAAAACTTTTAAAACTCAGCCCCAGCAAGAAGCTCCTGGGGGAGGAGCAGATCCTTGGGGGAAAAAAAAAAAATGTGCAGTCTGTGAAGGGCAAAGTTTGGCAGTCTATTAAACATCAAGTTACAATAGGCAAGTGCAGAGATCACAGAGGCTAGGATTCATGTACACACATCTATACAGGAGACTTTGATGCTTTCAAATGCCTGCTCGCCATCTGAAAATCAGGCAGCAGGCATCGCCTACATACCTCCCAGCAGGTCTACCTGTCTGGGTGTTTGGGCTTGACAGCGGGAAGCTCTTTGAAATGAGGCTGAGGCATTTCAAACACTTCTGCTTGAATATCCAGTTTGTATATTCTGCTGATGCCTTTTTAAAAATTTCTATTTTATTTTATTTTTTTCCCTAATTTTGGAACCGTTTACGAAGTCGGAAGTCTGCAAAAGAGCAAGTTACAAAGCTAAGATGCCTTTGACAATCTCAAGTCAATAATCAAATACAGACTCGCATGCTCACACGCAATCCCATGTAACGAGGAAGGAAAGAAGTTTTATTCACAGATCAGGACTATTTTCAACAACAGTCTAGTAGAAAGTGCCAAATGTTTGAACCATCTGACTCCTGCCCAGATAATTTCATAATGGTTTAGGGAGGGATGTTTATGGCTTTCTGTGAGTAATAAATAATTTAGAAGCCATTCATTAAAACCTTCTAAATTACAGACACTGCAGGCAAATTCCTTCTTTTAAGAAGAAAAGGATGACCTGAAAATTGGTCCCCTGTCTCTAGCCTTCTTCCCTTTGATTCTCTTTTGTCCTTATTTTCCTTACTAGCTAAGTGAGTAAAATAACCAACATTAGAGGGTTCACACCACCACGGTGCAGGTAAAACTGAAGCTGAGCCACACTGGCCTGGTGAAATTCAGGGTGGAAGTTAGATGACCTTAAATTTCATTCTCAGGTACACAGATTCCTCTTCATCCATCTCTCTGCTCGTTTTTGAAAGGAGGTGCCAGTGCCCTGGCTATAAGAAGGAGAACGTAAGGATTTGCATAAGGGAGGTTCTGTGACTCAGGTTTTCAAAGCTACCATATACGAGGCAAAAAACATTATCCTCGTCTGCATCGTGATGGAGGTGTGGTAGCTTGGCTATCTCTTCTGACACCACATTGCAAGGCCTTGATTGTGGGGTGTGGAGTCTTACACAAGACCTAACCAAACCACAGAGGATTAGTTCTAATTTCATTCAAAAGATTTAAGTCAGAGGTTGTCAGTACCTCAGGCAATACTGAGAAGCAGGTAGACATGGTGAGACTGTCCTGAGAGTGACAGGAAGACCGTGACTCTGAGTTGACTCAAGCACTCCCAGGCCAAACTCGGTGGGCACACACAGAGCTTATTTTTATTTGGTTTGGTGGTGGGTCCTGGGAGCAAGGAGTCCTAGATCAGCCCATAGATATGAAGGGTAAGAAACCAAACTGTTGACTTGAGCCAGAGTTCTCCCGTTTTGCAAGTAGCCTGTGTCAGCAAGGCAGAGAGAGGAATGAGAAATGTGTTGTGGGTTCTAGGATCTTCCCGATGTAAAGCCACCCCTCCCCCAACACGTAGACATATCTGATCCCCGTTGCATGGTCACTTCCCTTGAAATTTGGCACCAATGTTCCCACTCAAATAGAATCAGGGCAATACCAGACACTAGCTTTTGTGGTAACAACCTCTAGGCTGTCCTGCTATGGTTGAGGCAGGCCCCTGGGAGGGCGAGCTTCTGGTTCCAGGCACAGACGCCATCTCCAGCTACATAATGAACACATTTTTTAAGATGTCCTTTTTATGGCTCCTTAAATGACAAGGCATTTTAAGCGCAAAGTGATAAAGGGGCACGATCATAAAGTAACGTGGATGGAAAGGAAGGTATTTTATGTGAGCAGGAGTGTCAAAGCAGAGCTTTATCAATGAGTGGAAGGAATTTCCTGTAAGTAGAAAGATAAATGAATTAGTAACTCAGAGTAATTTTTTAAAAATACATATCCAGATGAAAGCTTGGATAAGTTTGATCCCTTTTAGCCAATGAAGTATGATCTCTAATTAGGTTTCCATGCAGACGGTGCAGGCTTGGAGTACATTTCTGAATCTAGTTGACCTTTTCAGCTGGAGAAGCCAAATGATTTCCATTCCATGCTCTTTAATTCTGGAGGAATTTCTAATTTGTTGCCAGAGATAAAAACTCACTCCAAACAGGAAAAAAAAAGTTTTAAATAGTTCAGAGTCCCATTTATAGAATATTAAAATTGTAGAGTTGGAGAACCCTCAGAGACCGTTTTATTCACTCCCCTTATTTTCCTGATAATAAAACTGAGGACCAGAGAAAATCTAAGACTGGCCCAAGGTCACTCGGGGACCGAGGACCCAGGACTAGAACCCACGTCTCCTGCTTCGCACCCGAGGCTCCCTGTGTGGCTGCTTTCTCATTTGCCTGCCAGGTTTTTTGGAGTTGTTGTCCATATGTTGCCAAACCGAAGGTCCCTCGCTGAACTCCGGTATCAGGCCTGCTTTGGGGAAACTTCCACAGGCCAACACCTACCCTCTTGCCTTTCTTAATTTCTTTTGGAAATTCTCTATTCTCTCACCTTATTAATGTTAAAACAAAACGGGTTCTTTTATTGCCACAGGCAGCAGGAAAGTGAACTTCTTGATGGAGGAAAGTGTCTTCCCTAGTGAGAGCAAGTAAATTAGTTCTGAGGTTCTCTCACTCACTGTAACTGTAATGAGAGAGACACCAGCCCTTCCTCATTAATGAGATGCCAATCACAGAGGGAGCAGCCTCAGAGAGCCTTTGGGGAGGGGGTGGCAGGGGGACGGCGGTGATTGGCACTGTAGCAAGAAGACAGGCAGCAGAAGAGAAGGCCTCCAGAGGTGGGGGACACACGTGGCTGATCTAGAATCAGAGGGCCAGGTCCAGTGGGAGCTTGTGGTCCTCCTGAATGGGCATGTCAGTGTGGTTTACGGGAAGCATCTTTGAAATGGAGCAGGAGAGTGGGGAGCTCTCGTCTGGCACATTTGCCTCACACATGCTTCCCGAGGCCAGGTTGTGATCATGCTAAGCGTGTCCCACATGGGGCCCCAGATGTTTGGTGACAGTCAGGGCTGGTGAACAATCTGGGCCCTCTTGGAGTGTTGGCAGCCGCCTATCTCGTCTCTCTGCCTTGGAACTTGTCAAGAGTCTAACGTACTGTGTAACCTCCTAAACTTTGAAAAGGAAACTTTCCACAAAGTTCAGGAGAAGGAGTTTGATATGGAGGGAGTGGATTAATTTCCTAGGTTGGGAATCCTGGATCTAAATTTGCCCAAGGACCAGTTAGCTGAGGGCAGTGGAAGCATCGAAGTCACATCTGTTCAGTAATCGCTATCGAAAATGGTTTGAGAGTCCTGCCCCTGGCAAGACGATGCTGTCTTTCCCCCAGAGCTGCCCAAAACAGCATTTACCACGTTGTCGAGAACATTTGGGGAAAATATCCGTCCAAGTGGTCTAACTCAGTTTTCAACATGTGCAGCCTGCCTTTGCTTTAGTAAATTGGTAAAATTCTGTGCATCTTGGAAATGAATAGAACTTCCATTTGGAATTAAATGCCCCTTTCCTCTGGTTGTTTTTTCCCCTAAAACATTTATTTTTTATGAATATGGGTCTCTATGAAGGTTAAGAGACTTTCAGCACTCAAAACAACTTAATAAAATGTCTGAGAACACAATTAGGCAGGCTGATGTCCTTCAAGAACCAGGTAGCAGAAGTTCTAATTGGCAAAGCAGCATCTTGAATGTCATTTTCCAAACCTATTAGACCATGTCTGACAGAGAAAGAGGAAGAAGCAGCAGCAGTTTACAAAATACCAGGAGTCTCCCTCTCAGGGACATAATTTTAGGGCAGCAGTTAAGACGGTACTGAACTTGTAGATGTTACAGAATTTTGTAGCTGCAAAGCCACACTCCCTTTGAGCAAAATGATATTTGCCAAGATCGTGTGTAGGCTTACCTATTCATAGTAACAGTAGTAAGTGTGTGTGCACGCAACCAAGATGCTTCTGCATTCTGTGTGAGTGTGTGTTTCACATGTTTCCTTCAAGACACAGAGTCGACCACAAGTGCAGGAACGTGACCTCCTTTCTCTGCTCCTTGGCGATCCTTCTATACAGATTGGGTAAGACTGAAGCTTGTCATCTGATAGAAAGACAACACACATGTTTTCAGTTATTCAAGCCTGATACAATAACCTTGATGCCTGACTGCTCTGGGTTTACCACCATTCAAATTTAAGTTAAGAAGAACCGGAATTTTTAAATAAATCCAGAAGAGAGAACCTCCAGGAGACATGATTTGGCCTGGAATCTTTACATTTAGGTTAGCCCTTTGGAAAATCTGAAGAGCCTCACCTAGGAATTGCATTCTCTGTGGAAGGCCAGGAGGAGGAATCATCACGGAAAATAAAGATTCATAAAGCCAATTGCGTTTTATTTTTGGCGTTGTGTTGCTGCTAGAAACCTGTTTTTCAAAAACTTGTTTGGCAAAGCCTCATTTGTGTATTTTTCCCCTCAAGTTTTAGACACCTGAGTTTTTTAAAGATAAAATTCTTGCAGATGTTTTGGATTAATTTGTTTTCAAAGGTGCCCAAGAACTTGGTTTCCAAGGACTAGATGTTTTTTCTTCATTACCAACCACTGTGGTTTGCAGGGAGGGAGAAGCTCCACTTGTGGTTGGCTTGAGTACACTGGAGCCACCTCCTCCTGGTTTTTGGGAGCATTTGAAACTAAACAAAGCACAAGTGTGCCACCTGACTCTGATTTCTTAAAAAAATAATAATAATTTTGTTGACTTTGTCAAACCAGCTTCTTATCTAGTGATTTGAATTTACTTAGAAGCATCTGTTAGTGGTTAAGGGAGGATAGAAGTTCCCCCTAAAAACGGTTCATGGGAAAATGAGGGGTTTTCAGTTTTACCTACTCAGGCATGCTGTAGAATAGGTCTTTCTCCAAACTGATAAATGAGCCTTGTTTTTTTGTTTTTTGGTGGGTTTTTTTTTTTGGAGGGGGGGGGGTTGGTTGTATCTGGGCAAGAGCTTGAAAGCAGAGAAGACCTGAGACAGGACAGTATTTAACAAAAATATTATAAGAGGGCTGCCCAGCACTTTCTTAACTAGTACTTCTAGTGAACTGGCTCTTCCACAGATTTACCATAAAATAATTGATGTTTGTTATGCTGACCTGAAGGCACTACAGCATCCCAAAGTGCCTTTTGAATCATCAAAGAATGATTCATTGCATTCTGGGTGGTTTTCTTGTTGAGTTATTTTATCGTATTCTAATCCCTTTGAAAATTGGTAACACACCTATGACAGGTACCAGAGGTTTGCAATCAAGTGCACATAGCCACAAACTGGTGAGTGGGAAGTTTCTTTGGTGTATGGCTCGTCGCCACCTCTATATCCTCCATCCCGCTGCCTCGGAAGAGGCAGGAGGTGCTGCCCAGGGAATCTGCAGAAATTGGTCTCTATTTGGGTTTCCATTCAGCTCCTCTCCTTTCTTTCCTGCTCAGCTGGCTAGCTGGACCCCACATGTAAACAGAATTCCATATTCCCGCCCCATCCCTCTGCCCAAAGAGCAAACAGCCAGAAACTCGGAGTAGCATTAATTAGGTTGAACTATGTGAAAATTCTTTGATTTCTAGCTTTCAATCTACAAAAGCAGCAATTTCATATGACCAGTTTCAATGATTACAAATATCAGGTGGCTGTGTGTGTGTGTGTGTGTGCGCGCCTATGCATGCAGATATGCATATATCATTGAATTACTCAGAAGACTCAGTTAACGAGAATACCAAAGCTCCTCCCGACTACTCAATGTGCTGCCCCCTCGTTTGTTAAGCAAATGATTTTTCCTTCTGTGATGATCTTTAGCCATTCCAGGAATGGCACCCCAGCGTGTCACAGCACTGCTATGTATTAGGTGAAAATGGCCTTCCTATTTCTTGGTGAGCTCTGTTTATATTTTAATGCTGTTTACAGATGGAATATTCTATAAATATTCATCTAGCGCCTGTTACTGAAAGGCTCCAAAGAGTGCTTTATTCACAAGCTCCCTCAAGTTAGGGTAACTGTGAGAGAGAGAGGGGGCTTTAATCCGTCCTCGTGAAGATCTCGCACAAAAACTGCTCTACCCTCTTTACACATAATGTTGGGGTGACCTGGGATTTACCAGCTAAATTCACAGCTGAAAGTGTCAGCTAATGAATTATTCCAAGTCAATTAACAGACGTAGGGAATCCTTTTGCAGTCCCACACCAATGCTGCTTTCGTTAGCAAGTATTCTTAATGTAGGAGACAAATCAACTGGATGCGCAGAGAATGTTCAGCCTGCATGTAGCCACCCCACACACACTTTCCCCATGCCAACAAATTTTCTGTTTTATTTTAGCACCATTATTGAATTGACATTTGTTAGAAGAGTGTTTTATTCTTCCAAAGGAAGGCTGGGAACATTAGAAAATTTGAGAGAGAGAGAGGGGGGGGGGGGGAAGGAAAGAAAGAAAAGAAAAAAAAAAAAAGAAAAGAAAAGAAAAAAAGAAAAGAGAAAAGAAAAGAAGGAAAGAAATAAAGAAAGAAAGAAAGAAAGAAAGAAAGAAAGAAAGAAAGAAAGGAGAGGGAAAAAAAAGAAAAAGAAAGCAAGCCAAGGGAGAACGTCTAATGAAGCAATATTGAAACAATATTTTTAAAAACTCACAAATTTTCTGTGCTTGAAATGTAAAACTATTAAACAGTCCCAGGTTATACATTACAGATTTTTAAATACTGAGTTATTGAGTGACTTAGCAAGTGACTTAGCAAAACACTGTCAGGCTGACCTTTGTATCAAAGAAATTGAAGTAAAAATAACAAATGATTTGATATCTCCTTGAATGGGGGTGGGGGTATGGGGATGGGGTAGATAAAACATCAAGTGGCACCTTTCCCTAATTTTTGTAGCAAAGATCATGAAGTACTCCTTTCTGTTCAACCAGCCCAGCTTCACTGGCAAGGTCATATCTGGGGTAAAAGTAGGTGGAAGGAAGAATGAAAGCAGCAGCCCCCGGGGCTCCGCGGGGCACAATTTGGCACTCACTTCTTTGAGACCTCCCCAGAAGTGGTTAATCAGAGAGCAAGGATGATGTCAGGTTACACCAGAGGCGGGTTCCTCCACGCGCATGGACAAATCCAAGACCGCCGCTCTTTCAGGTCTGAAGCTGCGGTTGCATGCAAAATGTGATCCAAAAACAAAACGCCAGTATTTAATCCTTCCAGCTACTCAGCTTCCCCATGATTCCCTTTTGGGAATTATGGTTGCTACTGACTCAAAGCTGTTCCCTCTCCCTTCTGTTTGGTGATGTATTCATTGCAGGAGATGGCCCCAGCGCTCACCTCAGCCTGGATTCCAGGTGAGGGTCCTATAATGAGAATTCAGTTAATCTCTAGGTACAAACCAGCAGCAAGGACTTTTAAGCCTTGAAATGCACGATTCCATGAACGTATTTACGTGTGATGGGATAGTCACTCTCACACAATCTGGACAGGCCTCTGTGGATCAGGACTCTCAGTATATTCTCTCAAGCATTCCTTGGGGAATATTTCTTGGCAGAGCACATTTTTGTTATATGAGGTCATAGCTACATGTGGCCACTGAATCAACCATTTTGACGTCAGTTAGTTCTTTCCAGTTGTCCTAATGACCGTTCTTTGAACATTTGATTGGATTAGGATAGGTTGATAGGGTTCAAGTGAATCTAGGTGTAGGAGGGAGGAAAAAGCACTGGACTGTAAATGCAAAGGATTGTTGCAGCCTCAGCTCAGCTGCTAACTTGCTATGTGACATTCAAAGCTCTTGGCCTCTCTGAACCTCAGTTTCTTTGTCTATAACATGATAATCTGTCTAGCCTCTCTTATCCATCTTTCAGCATTTTTATGAAGATTAAATGAGTTGGTGGATGTGAAAGCTCTTAATCCATATGAGTTATCAGCCTGAATTTTATATAGTTAGTTGGCATAGAGGCTGCAGAAGATGACTTGAGCGTGGCTCTGCAGAAAACTTCTGTGCCACTCAGAAAACATTCTTGCATGAGTGTCAGAAAATGAGGGAGAAAATGAGGGAGTCATTTGGGTCATGGGGACCCACTTGGTCATCACTACTTTAAGGTTGAGAGAGTCACAGCAGATTCTTTGGGTTAGCTGTTCCTAAAGAAACAAAAAGAAAACTATTCACTCCCTACTTGTATCTGAAAACAGAAAAGTCTAAAGCATTAGAACAAGTTGTGGTGAATGGACAGGATGTCCTAGAATGACACTCCAGGTGTAAATAAATCACTGGAACTCATGGCATCCACCCAAGAGTTTTGAAGGAACTCAAGGGTAAAATTGTGGAACCGTTGGCCAAAATGTGTAACTTGTTACAAATGGGTACTGTGCTCCAGACCTGGCAAATGGTCACGGCAATGCTGAAAGAAGAGAAGTGCAAATAGTGAGTCTCACTTGTGTACCTGGCAAGCTAGTTAGAGACTATCTGAGTGGATAGTGTCACTGAATATGTGCTTATCATTACACAAAGCGTTTATTGAGTGCATTCACCGTGCCTCAGGCTAGATGAGAGACATGAACAAATGGAAGTATCTAGGAGGCAGTTCTAAGAGAGGGTCTGAAAACTCCAGTGTTCCAAAAATAGATTTGGGGAGATGTTGACATGGAGGTCAGAGAAAGAGCTTTCGTCTGGAGTGCTAAGGCCTTTCAATTGGCAGAGCCTGCCTGGAGCACCACACATACCAGGTCTAGACTGTTTTGAGAAGACAGCTGAACTCCTCTAGTAATGTCTGTCCTGGGCAGTACCATGCTCTGCATTTGCCATCTCCATATATCTAGATGAGTGCTCAGATTCTGAGGGCAGCTGTGATAACCCAGGGAAAATGTGAGAACGGAGAAAGGAAGAGGTTGAAAGGCAGACCCTTACACTCAGCAAACAATTAAGGAGTAAGCACAGAAAAAAGAAACCAGCAAAGGAGGCTGAAACAGATCATCATGTATTCATCAGTTCATTTATCCAATAAATATTGGGCATTTTGTAGGTGCTAGGCACCATTTCACACACTGGAGTCATATCCGGGAAGGAGGCAATGCTCTCTCTTTTGGAATTGTTCCAAAAATATCAGATGATAATAGATACTCAGAATTGGAAGAGGGTCACGTGGTGGACAGGGGTTGGACGGGCACTGGAGCCAGACTGGTCAGCTCTTGTAGACGTTGAGACCTAAATGGCAGGACTCAGCCAGCTATGCAGAAAAACAAACTAGGTGAAGAGCATTCCTGGCAGAAGAAACAGCTAGTGCAAAGGTCCTGAGGCAGAGGAGATAGCAGAAAAATAGGCTTCCCTGAAGTTCATCTGTGTAAGGTGGCACTGTGAGGAGAAGACAGGGCTGAGGAGGTTTCCTGATGCTTATAGTTTAGAACGGATAGACTTGATAATGTTTGCACATTGAGGAGAAGGAGAAAGACTGTACTGGAGAGAGAAAGGATGACAGGTGGTGTTGAGAAGGACATTCCTCTTGGAGAAGGAGCATAGATGGTAAGAGCAGGGACAGATAAACAGTTTAGAACAGCACTTTCCAACCATTTTTAAACTTGTAAACTCATTTCTTAGTAATATATATTACTTGGAAAAATTTTTAATCATCTGATCATCTCGCATGCAAAGCAAAATGAAGTGATTTAATGTTTTAAAATATATGTATCATTTTAGATCAGTGTATATTGAAGATTTTATTACAAAATTAATTGAATACAATATTTACTAATATTCATGGATTATAATAATAAATTCTGAATGAGTTCCATCTAACAAGTGATGCACATGGCTTAATTTACTTTAATTATGTAAGAAATGACAATTTATAAAACATACATTAAAATGACATTGAATAGTGTGCTTAGTTTGAAAACCAAATAAATATTATTAAGCTGAGGCTTGAAATTTAACTGTGTATCACAGCATCAAATACAGACAAAAACAGAACAAATCTGCTTTCATAAGTAATGTTAGGAAATCTTATGTTCTGGGTTAAAAAAATCGGATTTATTTTTATCCTTTGTGTGTTTTATTTCTACACAGTGAAATTTTAAAAAAGTAGATTTCTGGCCATTATTTATAAACGTTTCTATACAGATAATTAAAAACCAAATTGGATATTGGCAACATCAACTTTTCTGTTATTAATATTGGTTTTTGAAATGATGGTGAGATCTCAGTGGGTTATAGGAGAGGTCAATCTATTATATGGAGTTCTGAAACCTAGTAAAGAGCGACTTGCAGAATTACTATCATGTGTACAGTCTTCATAAACTTTTCAGCATTTTACTGCAGAATTCTGCTATTGCCTTTACCCAAAGGCCCATTATGGGTAAAAATTAGACAGCTTAATCAAGTAAGCAACTAACAAAAAATGAACATGAAAATTATATGACAGTGAGGTGGCCACGGCAGTTGGTGATATTCAACTCACCACCCAGTATTGGAGAATGCCCGAGTGATGAACACCGGTGCCTAGTCCCAAACTCTTCTCTCTTAAATGGAAAACACATTTAATTAATCATGATCTTTATTCATGAATTGAACACTGAATATCGGTACATTGAAATGTGTGCCATTCTGATTTCCTTCAAGTTGAGAATCGTTACTCAGGAGAGGAAGATGCAGACATTGAGGGATAATAAACACCATGAGGGCAGAAGTCAAGGCAAAAAGTAATTTTGCTTACTGCGGCATCTCCAAACCCAAGACGGTGCCTGGCACAGATATTTGCTGAACAAGTGAATGAACAGATGAATGAATGCATGGTGAAGCAGAAGGCCAAGTCCTCTGTGGGGATGTAGCATGGAGTGGAGGAGGAGATGGATTGAAGAGAAGGGAGGAACAAGACAGGGAAGGAACAGGGGACGGGTTCGCAAACACCATTAGAGATGAAAAGACCAACTTCCACAGGGGACGTGGTGTCCTTTATGGACACCCCCAGACTATTTCTAAAACAATTACTATGTGTTTGGGCTTGTGAAAGATACTATACTATTCAGAGATGAAAAAGACTCAACCCTGGCCTTCAGAAGAAGGCCACTCACCAAGTCAGTCTATGGGAATAAGGAGATAAATATCCATTCTAGATCATGTACACACTCTGCTATCTAATGCCTCTAATGAGGCATTAGAGGAGAAGCGGGGGGTGGGGGGCATCTCACAGAGAGTTGGCAGTGCTGACCTCAGAAATCAGGAGAGTGGGATACTTGGTCTGGCTTCAGCATCAACCAAAAAGGCATCTGGCTTCTCTGGACTCTGGTGTCCTAGTCTATGTTAGAAGTGATTAGGCCTGGATCTTTTCAAACGTTCCTGCCCAGTAAACCTCTGAGCGTCCAGGGGCTTGGGAGATTCAGAGAGGGATGCTGGTGTTGGCAAGGGTGTTGTGGAAATGCATCCTCAAGGACATGGAACTTGAGTGGGCCTTGGAGAATGGAAGAGGATAGTCGAAGTTGGGGCTGAGCATTTCAGGCAGGACTAGCAATGAATTGAGTCATGAGGGTAAAACTGTACGATATTTTTTTTTCTGACAACCATTTTATAAGTTAGTTAGGAGAAAAGAGGTGTGAACAAGCAGGGTGAAGTGATATGATGGATTGCATGCTAAGGCTGGAATTAGCATGACTCTCTTCGTTGTCATGTTTTATCACCTACATACAGGACACAGAGGGTTGGGGGTGCCTGGGTGGCTCAGTTAAGCATCCAACTCTTGATTTTGGCTCAGGTCATGATCTCAGGGTTGTGAGGTTGAGCCTGTGTCGGGCTCCATGCTTGGTGGGGAGTTTGCTTGTCTTTCTGTCACTACTCTTACCCCCTCTCCCTCCTCCACTCACCCACCCCCGCTCAGTCTTGCTCTCTCTGTCAAACAAATAGATAAATAAAATCTTTTTTTTTCTTTTTAAGACACAGAGGGTTAAAACGGTCTAATTGGTAGTACCAGCTTTGGGAACCCCATATATTGACGTTAAGAGCAATCTTACAAAACAGCTAAATGAGAGAATACACCGTGAAATCTCCATGCTAGGGAATGATGATGATGTTAATAAAAGGTGATGGGGAAATGCTACAGCTTCTTATAAGGTAGAATGGCAGCAACTGATTCTCAAAGTGGACAGGTGTAAAAATAGCCCCTGCTGTATCTCTAATGTGGATTTCTACCTAACAAGTGATGTCAGTGAAACCCAAAAGTGTGACACAGGTAGGCAGCATCCAGAAAGCTATTGAAGCCCAAACTGGAAACATCAACCTGCACTTGCACAGATGCACTGAGTCTGGAGGCTGGCAGAGGGGTGCCCGTGGTCCAGGTCCACGTCCGGTTCTGGCAAATTGCTTCACCTTGGCATCTGCATCTGTACAATGGGCATAATAATAACACCTTCTCCCTTTGTGTCGCAACACTGTTACAAGGATCAAATGAGATAATGGGAATGAATTTGCTTTAAAAAGAATCAAGTGCTATAATTGCTGGAATGAGGCAACAGAAATTTGTGCATTTTTGATGTCTGTCTGGTATATGAACAGCTTGTGCAAACACACTTAAAATAATTCCTTGTATTTGCAGAATGTTTTAGAGTTTATCGGGTTCCAAAAAAAGATAAAGGGACTTGGTGTGGCTTTCAATCCAGAAAAAAAAAAAAAAAACCACCCTGGGTTTGAATTGCAATCTTGTCACTTGCTAATGGGGTTTGGCATACAGATCTTTAAAGCATGTAGGCTCAATTTCCTCATTTGTAAAATAGGGACAGCGCTACTTCCCTGGTAGGGCGGTTGTGAGACTTGAATGTAATAATGGATGAAGCTTAGCGCCTGTCCACATAGGCCCTTCGTGCACGGTGGCTGGCTCCGTTCTCACGCTGCATTAGGACGGGAGCTCCTGGGCTGAGCCCCCATCAGCTGGCTGGTATGCCCAGTGGCCGGCAAAGTCCCTGAGATGGAACTGGTGTTCAATAAATATTTGTCGAATGGATGGGTGAACACCAACTCTGTAATAGAGATGAAAGAAGGTAACATCTGCCTCCCTGGGTAAGAAAACCAAGGCTCGGAGAGTTTAGATGTCTGTCTAAGGTTTAGTGTCAGAGCTGAACACTGCAGGCAGGATTCTTGTCGTGAGCCCCTTCCCCAAGCCATCCACGTGCTGCCCTCTGTTGTAAATCTCTGGCCTTTGGCGAGCTCACAGGCTACGGTTTTCTGAGCTTTTATTGTCCTCTCTTCTAGAAAAACAGAAGCAATGCTATTTGTACCAATAGCATTGCTTCTGCTTCCCCTCCTCTTGGTGTGGGTTTTTTTTTTTTTTTTCCCGAATCAAGGCTCAGAGAGTAAAAAATCCAAGTCAACTTCTAAATTGTTTTTCTTGAAAAGGGGCCAAAAGGAAAAGAAAAGAGAAAAAAAAAAAAACCCATGAGCAGAATCTCAAATGTCTTGGGTTTTGACAGTCCTCTGTTGGCTGGACTAGCTCAAGAAAATACTCTTCACTGAAAGGTACAGTTTGTTTCTTTCTCCAGCAGACGGAAATGGGTGTTTGGGAGGCTGATTCATCCCAGGGCCCTTGCACCAGGCCTGGGACCAGCACTTTTCATTATTTGCTCTGTTCCCTCTTTGGTTTACAAGGTCAGAGTCGATGTTTTGGTTGTTTTCCAGCAGTGCTCCACTGACCGACTTCGCTCTAATCCCTTGATGTCACTTAAATAAACTCGAGGCGGGTGGGGGAGGGGAGTGATTTGAGGACTCCAATGATTTTCTGCCGCTGTTGTTCTCGGCGGCAAATTAATTTGATGCCGTTATGTAAGTGTAATCATCCTCTCTAATCACATCACAGGATTGGGAACTGCCAGAAATAACAGAAGGGAACATTCGCGGTATCAAAGGGGAGCCACTAAAATAGATTGTTTATTTAGGTACCAAATTGAGACGCTATTATTGGGATATGGAAAACAACCCCCGCCACACTCCCCTTTCACACGTCCCTGCGTTTTACATACTGTATTTGTCCGTGTGCATCAGCCAGAAGTAAAAGGGGGTATGAATTCGGAGCCTCCAGTGGTGCCATCGGGGAAGGAAGGCAGGGAGTCGGAGGTGTCTGAGCGTCAGCAGGTTTTGGTGGATGCCTGGAATTTTGGAGGTGTTATGCTCTTCTAAGAGGCTTCTCTCCTGGCCTGATGTTCTTTCCTTATGTCTGCCTCCCTCTCTTCCCTGTTCCCCCCCAAACTGCCCCTTTGCCCTCTCTCTCCCCATGTTTTTCTAGCAAGTCGGAGAAACCTCAGCCTAACTCGGGTGGCTCTCTGCAAATCCTTAAGGTCTCCTCCCCCAGCTGAGGGATCACAGGACATATGCTAGATGGTTTCAGCTTCCCTGTCTTCTCCCACATTCTGTCTGGTTCTTTTTTCTTCCTCCCAAATTCTTGTGCTCTCCTTCCTGGTCAGAGAGTCCTGGATGTGAGAAATGGAGTCCCACCCTTCCCTGAGAATGAGTTGCGCAGAGTGGTCTATGGGGCAGGGGATGAGTGGCTTGGAGCCCAACTCTGCTCTTCATCCCGGGCAGGTTATCTTTTCTGTGTGTCAGTTCCCTTATCTGTAAGAGGGGACAGCTCAGGGGACCTGAGCTTGTTGCTACAAGGATTCAGATAGGAATCCCTATGAAAGCCCAGCACGTGGTGGCCAAGAATATGGGCTCTAGGGTCAGAATCTGTAGCCAGGCTTTGGGGTTTGGGTGCCTGTACTACCACTCACCCGCCCAGTGATATTGGTCAAGATGCTGACATCTTCATACCTGGTGTCCTCATCTGTGAAGTAGGATCATGATCATACTGATCAGAAGAACAGAGAGTTAAATAAGATTGCATATTTTAAATGTTTGGCATAGTGCCTGGCTTACTAAATGTTAGCTTCTCAGCATTATTATCATTCTCATTATTGTTATTTATTGTCATAATAGCAAAACCTAATTAAACAAAAATAATAATCATAATGATGATCCATTTCCAACTCTCTCCACCTCTTATTCCCACCACTCGTCTCTGCGCAACTGCCAATAGCCCCTGGTATTATTTGCCATAAGTAATCAAGACATTACGCAGGGCTGAAGGAGGCAGAACTACTTAAAATATGGACAGGTGGTAAGGAGGGACACCCACCATGGGGACAGAGAGGACACTCGACTGAAGGATCTTAGGAGACTCTCTCCTTGGAGCCTCGGTTGGAGGCCTCCTCAGGCTCCCCTGGTCTCCAAGAGCCTCTGCCGTGTTCCATATTTGGTCGCCTCCTGCCTCTCTTCTCTGCTCTGATCACCGCCTGCTTTGAAATACCTTCCACCAACCAAGTCCCCACGTCAGAACCAAGTAATCCCTTTTTCATGGTGTAACGAGAGGCACCCAGCCTGGGGATTAGGAGGCTTGCATCCTTTCCTGCCCATCACCTCTTAGGAGACTTTTGTCCATGGGCCTTGTTGGTTTTGTCTGTGGACAAAACCCCTGATGGCAGGGGTATGGCTCATGTCACCTGGAGTGCCAGCCAATCCCCAGTTTCTGAAACATCTATAGGATATGGAGTGCTGCTTTTCCTTGCCTTCCTTGGATGGAAATAATTTTTTAAGCAAAACATAAAAATTCACCTCTAAGACTATTCTCTGCATGCCGATAACAGAAAGGAATAGATTTCTCTCCATAGTCACCTTTCACTATTTTTTCTCTAATCTCATTTTGATTCTTCCCACCCCCACTCCACTAAAGTTTTTCTCTGTGGGGGAGTCTAATGAACAGGCTGCCCAAAGCAGCTGTTGTACCTGGAAGGAATGCTAACAGAGCTGGGCTCTGTGGCAACCAGGCCGAACTGTGTTTGCAAAACTGTATCAGAAGTAAAAGTTTAAAGGGATTTTGTCCTTTTTCCTAAAGAAAATGATCTGGACAGTTATTTTCTGTGCACTACTTCGTTCTCCATCAGCTCTTCAAGCTGCACACTTTAGCCAGCTGGTTTGTGCCTCCCGTGAAGGTACCACTGGTGGAGGAGACCAGCAGGAAGAGAGTGGATTCTTTCTCAAGTACAGACAGACTCAGCTGCAGTCTCTTGGGCTTCAGAGTCAGACTCTAGCTGTGTCACTTTCTAGCTGTGGGACTTTGAGCAATTGAATCTGAATTTCTTCATCTGTAAACTGGTTGATATAGGATCCAGCTATAGGAATGTTGTGAAGACAGTCTGAAATAAGGCACACAAAGTACTTGGCACCTAGAAAGGCCTTGACTGATATTAGCTATTATCATTATTGTCGTTGTTTAGATTTGGATGTTCGGATGCCTGAAATCAGGAAGCAGATTTTGTTTTTGTCATATCCCTGGTAAAAGAGATGCCATCTGAATGTGCTCATGGGCATCCTGAAGCACTCATCTGGTCAGTTCTAGTTCATATCCACTTTCTTCTGCTGAACTTGGTCCACTAGGGCAAAGGTTACTAAAGTGATTGTCAACTCTTCTCCTTCTCTTAGCTACTGTGAAAATAGCCTTTAAGTTAACATGCTAAAATAACTAAAACAGTTAAATATTTGACTATATATCATAACTGACTACCATAGAATATTAGGAAAAAAACAAGCATTTACAGAAATCCCATTAATTCGCATTTCATCCATTCTTAGAGCAATTTGCAGTAATTCAGTCTGGATCAGGCTACATTAACTTTTACATCTATGTTTTATAGAAATAATTTACTAGAAGAATTAATGGTGTAAATGAGATGGTAGTGGTTATACTAAACTTTTTTAAGGCAGCAAGTATTTTTCTAACAATGATGCTCCGTATGAAAATAAAACTTAAAATTCATACATTGGTGTGGTTCAATGAATGCCTATAGCAACATTTTCAACATTTTCAACATTCCCTCAAAGAGAATTATGGGGAGAGAGAGTCCAAGATTCCTGAGCTATACCCCAAAACTTCTGAATCAGGATCCCTGGGGGTGGAACCTAGGAATGTGTATTTTATAGCAAGATTTCTGGGGATTCATGAGTTTACTAAAGTTTAAGAATAGCTATTGCACCTAATATTGGCATATATATGTATATATAAATATATATAAATTAAATTTTGTTTTATATATATATATATATTTTTTTTTTTTTTGCAATCACATATGCCTTAATTGAAGTAACCCAGCAAAGTCTCCTTAGCAGTTGCCCAGGCCCAGACTTTCTCTGTGTACTAAAAAACACTGAGGCCTCTTCTCTTTAAAATATTCCAGAATTCACTCTTCTATTAGTGCAGACTGATCTTACCCCATAATGGAGAGCTGTCACTAAAACATACTCCAGCTTCCCATGATCACTGGCAAGCTTCCTACACTATAACCCTCTAACAGTCAGAAGACCTCATACCTTCAAAATTATGGTAAGATTCGGATTCAAGAAGATTATGAGGAAACGAAAGGGCAGGCTGGGATCCTGGGAGGCCTAGAAAGAGAACCAAGATAGAACATGACAGGGACTCGGTTACCGAACAAGGAGAGGCTTGGTCAAAAGGGACAGGTCAGGAGCCCAGGCATAGGAACAAAGCTCACAACAGGTTGGCTGCCTTGATTTCGAGCCTCTGTATGTACAATCCACCCCTGAGTTGACACATAAGCAAAGGTGACATGAACCCTTAACACCTCTGAGAATATGAGAAAGAATCTCTTACTCTGTTTGATTTTGACTTTTCACAAGTGGATGGCTTGTTCAGTATTTGTACCCATTCCCTTGTTAATAAAATAATCCCTATGTCTGAAGTTGCTGGTTTATATTTCCTTAGATGTTTGTTTCCCTAACTCTGCCAATCTGGGGTTAGGACCACGTTTTCCACCCATTTCTGTATACAGGATATCATATAGATGTGCACATGTGCACATGCACACACCCACACACATTTCAGACCAGCATGTGTATGTATATACTTAAAATATTTTAAGCTGGGCTTTGATTCAAAACCGGATCTTTGTATCTTATTTTATAATGGCAAAGAATGTGCAGCAAATACAAAATTGACCTAGAGGTCAGTTTATGCCACTGTTTGCCAGAGATTAAAACCACAGGGTGAGCAAGTTTGCTTGTAACTAAAGCACAGACTCTTGGCTATTTGCAGCATTTTAAACTTTAACAAGTGGGTGATGCAATATAAATGATGCTTTAAACATTTATGCATTGGGTGGGAATCCATATTAATTATAAAACAAAGAGCCAAGTCCTAGAAACAAAGAAGTATTCTTTTTTTCTTCCTGAGTTGCTTTACTAAGAATTAGATCTCTAAAGTAAAGGCAAGGAAACAAGAAAGGTTCTACATACTTACCAACACTTGATTTGTGGCTTACCTGGGAGCCTGAGACAACTCATCCAGGAACTTCCCGTGGTCTGTTTACTTTCTACCCTGTGCCTTGCTTGTGTCCTGCAGCCACCACACACTGTGTGTCTGAAGAATGCCTCCGCTCGTGCACAGCGCTCCTTCTCATGGTCCGTTTGGTAAAGCCTCACCTGTTCTAAGGTCCTGAGAGGGTGGAGGCAAACCTGAGCTATAGGATGTTTTATAAAGTGTCTCTGGAAGGTGACTGGGGGCATGTCCGCATTTTTTTTCTCTCTGTGTAAAATGCTCCTGTATTTCTCTAACAGGCCAAGATTAAATAAAGAAATGTCAATTATTTTAAGCCTGTGCCTTTATGTTTGCTCTACTTCCAGGTACCAGAACTCTACACCACAGAGTAAAAGCCAGTTCAACCTTATGCTTCTCTGTCTCTCAGGGAATGTTCTACTCCTCCCCTGAAGCTGATGGATGAGAAGGGTTGAACATGACCATCTCTCAATTAAAAATATCTCTCACCAGCTTGCTTTGGTCCCAAGGATTCTGACTTTCTTTGGAATCTCCCTTAGGGGCCATACCTAGCTGTTCTCACCTCAACAGAAATTTCTTTGTTGGTATCTTAGAGAAGAAGAGAACTCCTGGATAGGTTTTAATTTGAGCAAGGGGCTAGTCCCAGCCTGGGATGCTGCCAAGTTTTACTGAAGGGTCCTTACTGTTAGGGTACAAGGAGTGCAAGCAGGGAGGCCACGGGCTGTGAAAATAAATGGTCACCAGTTCACAGTTCAGCCTGAGGCTGACACTAACCAGAGTCGATTGGCAAGGGTGTGTTCACTATTTTATTCAGCATCATTTGATATGGAATTCATCTCTTCCTTACTGGGAAGGAAGTCCCTAATTCCACAGGTTTGACTAAAGTGGGCAACCTGCCACGTAAAGTTAAAATAAGAATGTTGAGTATTTTTTTCAAAGCCACCAAGGGAAAAATATTTTTAAAGATCACACATCTGAGATGGTCAGTGCAGGTTTAAGCGTCCAGTTAATTGTACTGCCCTCCACTTCATCTCGTCTGTCCACACATAGACTTAGCAAGAAATAATCCCGCACATTGAGCCCAGGCCTGGAATCTTTACCTCTTCTGGAAAGTCAGTAGAGGCTTCTGTCTCCTTGAGTTTCTTTTTCAAAAGGTTTCAGTTTTCTCTTGGGAAAGGCTAGCGGGAGTCTGGATCATTGATCACAGGTAGTTTAAGGTCAGAATGTTTTCGCTCTCTCCCTTTCCAAGCTTTAACCATGTTTATACAGAGAGTTCTAAAGACTAGAATTTATGAATCTCAAGGCTCATAAACCACTCTCCACCCACCATATAGTCATAAGCTTTGGCTGCACACATCTGCAAGGCATACCTGGCATGTTCGGCATCCGAAAAGCTACAACCGGGCAGCAAGCTGGAAAAAATCAAACCTCCATTCATTAAAAATAAAATAAAATAAAATAAAATAAATGCACATGGCCCACCACCCCTGACAGCTGGCAGCCTACATTTTTCCAGCTGGGTTTTAGCTTAACACCTTTTGGGATGTTGTCTTCCAAGAGGATGTATTTGTGCTTTTCAAATCTGACATTTGGATTAAAAAATGGAGCCCAGAGACTGTGTTGGACACATATTTATAAATCCATGAAGGCTTAGCCTACAGAAGCCACAGGAAATACTATGATATTTTGGAAAAGGTCGAGTTTCATAGATTCTGTAAGGCACTCAGCAGGTTGTAATTATTTCTTTTATTTAAAAGCCCTCCAGATATTTTTTTCCAGAGGGTCTCTGCAATTGAGGGTAGCAGACATTTTTTTCATACTGTACATTCTTTTTGGCCAAGCGCTGGAAATACACAGGAAATAAAGTGGTTTTGGAAGATCCAGCAGCGGCCAGGCCAAGGCATGAAGTCACTGAGACAAAATGGGAAATCTCCAAATCAGCAGCATCAGGTTTTGGCTGCCTTTGTCCCCCTCCTTGTGCAGGAGGGAAAAAATGAAGCAGGTGAACACACTGATCTGTTGTGTTCTAACAGAAACCAAATGTCGCCGTGTCCGCAGGCCCCGGCGCGGCAGCTGGAATCGCTCAAGAGGTTTAGACATAGGCCGACAAGACAGATGCGTCGAGGCGGCCAGGAAAGTGGAATGAGCTGCCTGTGTCTTCCTTCAAGGTCTTCGCGCCACCTTGGGCCTTGATTTGTGCCGGCCGGGCTCAGGGCGAGGCCAGGGAAGGCAGGCCAGCTCCCTGTTGCTCTCGCCCGTGGGCGGCCACGCAGGAAAACCGGGTGCGAGGACTCTCACCTCAAACCAGAGGGAGAATGGGCCGGCCTTCTGGTCTGGGCTCCTGGAAACAGAAAGGCAGGATCTGCTTGTGAGGCAGCAGGGAGCCGCGCCTGGCTTCCTTTCCGTGGGGAGGTGCAGCTCCTGGCAGGCGCGGGGCCCACGCGGGGCCCACGCGGGGAGAGACCTCCACGGAGGGCGAGCGGGCGCTGCAGCCAAGCCCCGGCCGCTGCGGTTCGATGGGCTTCTGTGGGAATCCTGGAAAGCAGCAACAGCTCCCCAGGAGACAAACTGGGAACGTGCGAGGCCTCCGCTTGCCGCCGGTTCACTGAGATCCTTTTGGGATGCTTTGGGCCGGGTAGGGTTAACTTGGAGCGAACAGGGAGAGAACTGCAGCCAGCATGAATGAAGTGCTCCCAGGACGAGTCACAAAATGGCCTTTCAGAGAGAGCCATCCATTGAGATGGGAGCCAGCCGGTGAAGTCACCCTCGGGACAGGGTGCGGTGGCCAGGCATCGGCTGGATTCAACAGAACCCTGGCCCGGGCCCATCACACCCTCCAGCATTTCCATTTAATCAGTGGCAGAGGCCCTGGGTGAAATGAGGTAGGGAAGTTGTGTAGTTCCCAGTAGGTTTCCGAGGACTCCACTTATTCCTTCCTGGCTCCCCACATGGAGGAGATACCAGGAAGGGGCAGAGAGGACTCGCCGATAGCCCTGGGCAGAACCAGTTCTGGGGCCTTGCAGCACCGTGGTTATCATCAGTTACGGTAAACTTCCTGAACAGACGTCTTGCTGTCCAAGAGACCATACCGAGTGACGATCTGAGTAGGTCTTCGTGGTTCACGGAGCAAGCTCGTATACACTGGACTCAGTTGACCCTCATGGGAGCCCAAGGTGCACACAGGCGCCACCATCATTGCTCCCCGTGTACTTGTGAGGACACTGAGCTCAGGGAGGTTGAGTGATGTGTCCTGGGCCACACAGCTAGTAAGAGGGTGAACCGGAACTCAGACTCAGAGCTTTTAGAACTACGACAAGATGCCACCTGGGATATGCTCCGTTCAGCTACATGGCAATGGGACCCTGCCCTCCAGACACTGCAGATGCAAAGCAAACAGCAGAGGGGGATATATATATATATATAGGAGATATATATATATATATATGTCTATCTCCCCCATTAAATGGAGCTGCCTTGTGTTCCCAGTGTCGGCCCAATGTCACTTCCAGAGAAGCACACATTGACTTCCAAAAAAAATTTAAAAGCAATTTGTATCTTCATTATAGTTTCTCAGAAAATGCTAAAGGAAGGGTTCCAGATACAACTTACAGCAGATTTTCTGACATATCTCTTTATCCATGTATCTCCCCAAAACCCCACTCGTCACAATATGACAGCTGCTTTATCACTCCCCGCTCTGCACATGTACAAAAGTTCCCTCACTCCCTCACCCTTTTCCTCAAACCTAGTGCCTTCTGATTGTTAACTTTTTCACACCTACCCCTTACCTTCCAAATCTGTTCTTTCCTCTTCTTTGAGTCTGGTTTCTCCAGTGTAAACCAGTCGGTCTTGGTTCCTTTAATTCTTCTCCTTCAGCCTGAATCCATTACTCTGATCGGAACGACAAGACCCATGATCAAACTGGACTGAAGCTCTCTTCTCTCTGGAGGGTGGGAGAGAGGGGGAAGCTGGGAGTCTTGCATCTTTCCGGTTACAAATGCATGTGACATGTATGCGACCTAGCAAGCGTGGCCTCCAACCTTGAAACCAAGGCAAGCAGTGCGTCAGATGTGACTAGCAGAGCCTCACACTGAATTTGGGCTTAGAATCAGATTCATGCTTTCTTATGGTGGGCAGAAAGATTGGCAGGCTCACTCATCAGGCCTTGTTTACACTTTTGTCAACCTCGATGATTCTTCTCCCCAAACTAATGCTTCCCTCCTTTGTTAGACTCCCCATTGTCTGTGGCAAAATGACAATGGGATTGAACTTCAACATCCTCATCTTCTGCTTCACAGTAGATACATCTACATGGATAGCTATCTGAATCTACAGAGAGATTCAGCTGGGGCCATGAGAATCGTTTGCATTTCTCTCTAATCAATCTAGAATGGCTTCCTGGAGGAGGTCAGATTTCAGAAGTTACATAAATGCTGTGAGAGAAACTTTTGTTCAGCTGGGAGGGAAGGAGCTGGAAGGCAGCATTCTGAGGAAGCTTGGCAAGGGATGGCATATTGGTTCCCAAGGAGATTTGTGTGGTTGGTCTGAGGCATGTGGGGGATGGGGGTCAGCTGTGGCCATGGAGGAAGTGGAGAAAAAAAACAAGGAAAGTGAGATTGCTGAGGCCTCCCACGTGAATAAGGAAGAGGTGAAGAGAGTGAGAAGGGCCCCGAGGCTCTAACGATGAGATTCAAGGCTAGGTCCTCATAGCCAAGTCCCTGGAGTCCCTTAGATCATAGTGGCTGTGCCTCTCCCCCACCTGAGTATCTGCACTGAGTAGAGGCGCCCGCACCTGCTGTAGGGAATTATGGGCATTTGCTCAATGCCCTAGGTGTAAGCTTCCATATTTCCAGGCCCAGACAGGGCAGAAGCAGCAGCAGTCTTGGCCCTGGAACGCTGCCCTCTGAGTAGTGTCGATGAGCATTTTTATAGCTGCTCCGACTCTACCCTCTGCCCTGTTCCATTTCTCTGGGAGCTCTCACCCCAAGGAGGCATTTTCCCATCTTACTGTGCTCTGATCCTGATTATTGTAGCCTCCAGAAAGCAAGCCTGAAGTCTGCGGCCTGCTAGAAGCCATCTTATCAGAGGTCATGTGGACAGAGAGTAAACAGTCTTGACTCCTTTGGGGGAGGGAGATGCGAAGCGTGGGAGTGGATGCAGTTCCTCCAAGGTAAAGAAAAGCTCAAGGTCATATTAGACCGAAACCACTGTTCATCAGGACACTGTCCTCCAAGATCTGTACAGTGTTGCACGAAGGTACTGGCTGGGAATTGAATTCGCTCCCTGAACCTTCTCTTCCTGTCCCACGTGATTTGCTGATGGTTGGTGTTATATATGGTTAGTCAGCCGAGGTATTTGGAGAGGACTTTGGGATACCTCTAGCCGTTTATCGTACGCTGACCCAGAGCCTAGAATGTCCATTCATTCTCAACCACTCCATTTCTGCTATAGTTGCAGTTGCTGAACACCAGGCAGGAAATATAGATGATCTGAGTGTCTAGCCTCAAAGAGTACCACACTTTCTTTTTCACCCAGGGTTTGCTCAAATGTTGGGTATGTATGTAGCAAAATCATTTCTTTCTTTCTTCTTTCTTTCTTTCTTTCTTTCTTTCTTTCTTTCTTCTTTAACTAGGATCTAAGAGACTTACAGTTCAGAATAACCACTATTATTATTTTTATTATAGCGTGTGCAGAAAAAAAAAAAAGCCTTCTTGGGGTGGTTTCAGCTGCTCGTCCACGCAAACATCAAGTGCTTCGTTTTTGGCACACACACCCTGAAAGCCATTACTGTTATTTATCCCGGCCCTCTGGAAGAGAACTATTTCACCGGGACAGTTCAGCTTTCAACATAGCCTAACTGGCATTGTCATTGGTGCCTTTAACGATGTCTTAGGCTCCTGTTCACATCCAGGGCTGTGAATGGTATTGCCAGACCCAATTGTGTGTCTGGGAATGAGCTGGAGCTTTTGCAATTTAAATGGACAGGCAAAGTTCATGTACTGTTTCAGTTCTTACTTTATGGGCCCCCTTGGGCTGTGCTGCTTTATTTGGCTGTTTTTGTGGGAGGTGATTTTTCTTCTGAATGTCTGTCGGGGGCCAGGGCAGAAGGTTCGAGGAGGATAGCCACACTTTGTCTGGGTTTATAGAATTCCTATGGGAATCAAACCATTGAACCATTGATAAAGAATTTGGGGTCCTTTGTTGCAATGAGCAATAAAAATTGAAGCAAAACAAGGGAGTGATAATCTCAGGTATCCTTTCCAGTCTCCCTCACTCTTTATCTATCTTTTCCAATAAAGAAGAGGGGAAAACATTGGTGTCTGGGAGCAGTGGGCAAATCTGTCTCTTCAGAGCGAGCCTCTCCTCAGAGCAAACCTCTTGTCCCCCTCTGTTCTGGGTCATCAACCAAGACCTAGGGGCAAATTAGGGGCGCCTGGGTGGCTCAGTCGGTTAAGCATCTGCCTTCGACTCAGGTCATGATCCCAGGGCCCTGGGATTGAGCCCTGAGCCCCACATCACATAGGGCTCCTTGCTCAGTGGGGAGCCCGCTTCTCTCTCTCTCTCTCTCTCTCTCCTTCAGCCCCTCCCCCCTGCTTGTGCTCTCTCGCTCACTCTCTCTCTCTCTCTCAAATAAATAAATACAATCTTTTTTTTTTAATTAGAAAACATTTTTTAAAGAAAAGACTTGGGAGCAAGTTGAATGTTTATTGCAGGGGAAGCGAAAAGACTAATATGGGGGGAAAGATCATGAGAAGTATATTGCCTCAGTGAAAATCAGATTTAAAAGAAAAACGAAATTATATCCTTCCTCAATTCCTAAGAGGGCTCAGCTCCAAGAAAGGAGCAGCAAATGTACAGGATGGCAACCTCCCAGTGGAGGAAGGTTTGCTCCTGGTATGGAGGCCGGCTGCTTACTCCTGGAGCTGACACAGGGTGAAGGTTCACCCTGCGCTTGGAAGTGGGGCATTAAAAAAGTTCACTTTTGTCCAGGTTGAGTTGATCCATAGAAACTTTTCCTTGAAGAGTTTTTGAATCTTGAAGTATTTCCTTTCAAAACACGGTAAAACAGAAAACACGTCCTTCTCCCCCCACCGTTGGTGCTTCTCTCCTTCCTGATACTTTGGAGACTGTAATCTTGCAGCTCACTTTCAGAATCCCAGAGAAGGCTTTGCAGGGATGATCTCTCCATTAGACACAGGACCTAGGCTCCTCTTATGGGTTGCTCTGTGTCCCCTCAAAATTCATATGCTGAAATCCTAAATCCCCAGTACCTCGGCTGTGACTTTATTTGGAAATAGGGTCATCCCGGGTTAATTAGTTAAGATGAGGTCATTCTGGTGTGGGTGGGCCCCTAATGCAACAGGACTGGTGTCCTTTTAAAAAAAAAGGGGGTGGGGGGAATCTGGAGACAGACATGCACACAAGGAGAACTCCAAGTGAAGGCTGGAGTTCTGCCCCCACAAGCCAAAGAACTAGCAAAAGCTGGGGGAGAAATCAAGGGCAGGCCCTGCCAACACCTTGATCTCAGACTTCTGGCCTCCAGATCTGAGACAGTACATTTCTGTTTTTTAAGCCACTCAGTGTATGGTACTCTGTTACAGCAGCCCTAGAAAGCTGCTCCAGGCCCGGGGTACTTTTAGGGACCCACCATAATGTTTCCATTTTAATTCCTTTTAAAATCCGAAGGAGACATGATGATAAGAATAGTGAATATATAATTAAAAATCCAGCCTGGGGCAGCCCGGGTGGCTCAGCGGTTTAGCACCTGCCTTCGGTCCAGGGCGTGATCCTGGAGTCCTGGGATCGAGTCCCACGTCGGGCTCCCTGCATGGAGCCTGCTTCTCCCTCTGCCTGTGCCTCTGCCTCTCTCTCTCTCTCTCTCTCTCTGTCTCTCAAGAATAAATAAATAAAATCTTTAAAAATAAAATCCAGCCTGCATTATATTTGTGTTTATACCAATGCAGCCATAAAATAAGAGTTTTAAATTTTTTTTTTAATCAAGGAAGGGGTCTGTGAAGGCAAAAGTGCTCAGGACCCACAAAGGTTAAGCTCCAGCCCTGAGGCCCGAGGTTGATTCAGGACCTGTAACAGGCCTCTCCATCGCTAGAGAATCCCAGGTACCACCCCCCACCTCCCACCGAAAGATAAACCACTCAATACCTTGTGTAACTATGATACAAAATATTCCTCAAGCTTTGCTCCTCAACCTGCCTCTTTACCTCCACCAGATTGAGTTGTTTTCACATCTGATTTCTGTGGGAGGAGAGGCTCACGAATGTCTCCATTTGGTAGGTGATCTGCCTGCCGATGTAGCTGAAGCACAAAGTGGAACAGAATCCACCACCGTCTCTGCGTGTCCCCTGTGGAACCGCTCGCTTCACTAAAATGAGAAGGTAGAGCTTCAAATTAAGTCTGGCCTCCCTCATCCAGCTCCCAATAGGTCTTTCTTTTCCACCGTCTCTTCCCATTCACTTTCAAAAGCTCTATTACTTATTTATGACCCAATCCAGTAGAAATAATATGCACTTAACTTGCACTTGTAACTGTTATCCTATTAATTACTCAGTTAAAATCCATGAGAGTGGACGGCTGTCACCGATGTCTCTGCTAAAATCCTCATAAAGGGGAGCAGCTCTTGACACATTCATTAATTAGGATCTGGTATGTAGTTCTTCGAAGTCAAATAGTCTGAGTTTCCAGGAGCCCAGTGGCCTGTGAAGATTGTTTCTTGTCCTCTCTTGTTGACAGTTCACAGAGACTATGGAATGAAAGCAAATCCCTTTTCCTGACAAGCAGCAATAAACAGAGGAAACTTATGTCAAACAAATAGGTGATTTCTACATTGACAAGTGATGTGTACCCATGACCCTCACATCCCTCCATCGATAGCCCAGTGGTTCTCAAATTGCAGTAAGCATCATAGTCACCTGAGGGCAGATTGCTGGGCTCCCACTCCCACAATTTCTGATTCAGTACGTCTGGTATGGAGGCCAAGAATTTGCATTTCTACCTAGTTCCCAGGTGATACTGATGCTGATGGTACAGGGGCCACACTTTGAGAACCACTGGTCTGGGCACTAGCCTTCAATTGGTCTTTATCACTAATAGGTGGAAAAGGACACCATCCTACAGTTACCAGGGGATGTAATGAATTTTTAACATAGGAAAGGGCAACCCAAAGTTATAGATTCTTCTTCTCTGGAAATAGGTAGAAGTAGACACTATCGATTTTCCAGAAGGGTTTATGCAGTTTGGCTACAAACCTGTGCAACAGGAATAACATATGGTTGATCCCGCTACCCTCTCTAGCTACCTCCAGTGATGTGTAGATAGATACTCACTGGTGGTAGCAGGATGGCCCAGGGAAAAGGAACTGCAGGGCTAGAGCCATGAAAGCACACTTGGGTGCTGGGGCACTTAGGAAAAGCTGCACAAGGCTGGGAGGGGAGTCCAAGAAAAGGTGCAGAGGGTGGGGAAGGAATAGTTAGTAAAGGCTTAGCAAGACCTTAGTCTTCTGAGAAGTAGAAGTATGGGAACAACCTGATTTCTCTCTGCTTTGTTCCTTTAGCCAAGGTATATTTATTGAATGCTGTCTTTGTGCAAATATCTGAGCTGGGCAAGAGGAGAGAGTGCCAAGGGGATTCGTCCATGGGAGTGAATGTTCTAGTGGAGACAGCGAGGCAGGCACACAGATCATTCTATATGGTGAGACAATGCCACAAAAGCAAACTTATAAGTGTCAGAAATGCTCCAGAAATCATTGTACCTCCAATGTAGTTATCTCCCAGGAGGGAAAAAAAGAATCAGAGTTTGTTCAAATCAGATGATACCACATCAGAATTCATGAACTGAGACACTGAAGCCAAAAGTATTAAACAGAATGCTGGCATGTGCAAAGGTCCTCCTCTGGGTGCAGGAGTCCTTTTCCTAATAGTCCTAAATGCCAAAGGTCCCAGGCTATCGGTGCTGTTGGAAGAGAGAGACAAAAAGTTATGGTTTTTGAGATGTCCATAATGACTCTTACCTCCTGCCGTGTTGCTACCTGTCATCTTCCCAAAGAACCTGTACCAGCTGAGATTGCTACCATCCAGAAAGTACCTTTCCAGCATACTTTGGGACCAGGGTAAAGCAGAAGATTGAACGTGGCTACATTTAGCCGGCAGCCTGCCAATGTCCCTATTCACGCTCACCTGCCCCCGCCACAGCCTGCTCAAGGCCTGCTCCAGACTCAGCCCCTGCTTCTGAAAGCATCTGCTTGTGCCCTCAATGACTTCTTAGAGGTGACATGCAAAGAAGATAATTAGGAGAGGTGACAGCTGAAATGCAATAGGTAATACCCTGTTGTGAAGGGCATGGATACACTTAATCTACTATGTGTTTAGAATTGGGAATGGGGGATTAAATCGGGCTTGGCCTGTCCAGTCAATACATCTTTCTCTGATGGTGAATCACCCTTCCCATTGGTGACTTTGCTGCTTCCCAGTATTTCATCCCAAACTGAAGTGAGGAATTGCATTTTATCTTAAAAGCACTGAGCCTTGACTTTGTTGTTCTGCTTTGCTTATATTTCCTGCCAAACATCCTTGTGAAATTTTAGCCACTAAGCAAAGCTCATCTTTTCCACAGAGGTTTTTCCTGCCACGTTCCCATTCACATGGACTTCTCTAAACACAAACATTTCGATGCTGAACTTCTGTTTACCTGTCTCTTCTGGAGACCAAAGTGGTACCTGTCTTTTTCTTTTTCTCTTTTTCCTTAGGATGCTTAGCATAGTTCTGAAGATGGTAGGCCCTCATTAGTATAACTGTTTTGTTTTGTTTAATTAAGTAGCATTCATTTCTATCCCTAAATAGCAAATTAGGCAGGTAGGGTATAGGTGTGATATGCTCTCCCAGACACAGATTAGAATGATGTCTGCCACAGATTCAATATCACTAACTGGTCTCTCTCTTCTTAAAAGAGCTACAGAAATAGTGTTTGGCAATATTATATAAAAAACAACCTTTTATAAAGCAAGCTATGTTTAGTTAGGGGTCAGATGATGCTTTGTTCAGTATGTCTTGTCACAGATGTCTTTTATCATAAGCAACAAATCTTTCTGTGTTGGTGAACATCTCTGAAGCAGATGTCCTGTGACCCAGGGTGGAGGTTTATCCTTTGTTCTGTGATATATTTGCCTTCTCTTGAATTGCAGGCTCAGTGACTCAGCTTCTTTCTCTCCTCCAAAGAGATGTCAGCGACTGTTGTTTTGCTCTCTGATGCTTTATACCTCACAGGGATTTGCTTTTGTAAACTGCATGGTTAAGGTGCACACCTTAAATAACACCATTAAATAACTCTCTTTTATACCCAACTGTGCTGCCCACAGTTGTCTACAAGTCAAGTCTGAGTGCACACAACAGAGAAAATGAAACAATAAAAACAGTATAGAAACAAACACCAGATCGATGTTTTGGATTGCAGGAAAGGGATTTTGTTAGCCATTGCCAAAAGCATTACAGAAGTTTCTAGCCCCATCTCTCATTGCCAAGTGGCTACATGATTACCATGACATTATATACAGAACTTTTAGAAGAGTGCACTGGACCTTTCTGAAGCATGGTACCAAGGTGTGGGTCTCTTTCCAAACCTGGAAACCTACTTTTCTGTCAGTGTTTAAAAATCAAGAAGGACCCACCCAGAACATGGAGAAGTCAGGTGTCCCAAGAAGCCTAATAGGGGGCCATTACCTCTGACTCTCTCCTGTTTGTAGAAACCAGCTTTCAATCGCAAAGACTCAAAGACTTGTCTCTGCAATGTTCAGAAAGATGAGGACGGATTCAAATACCACAAGCTCCCATAACTGATGTGTAAAACCAGAATGTTCCTTTGTTTATTTAAATGCAAGGTTTCTTAAGCTGTTTCTTTAGTGGAGTTCTAGAAACAGTGGTTGCCCCATGTTTGGGGCAGTGGTTCTCAAACTTTATCAGGCATCAGAATCCCTAAAAGAACTTTAAAAATACAAATTGCTGGGCCCACCCCCAGAATTTCTTATTTCCTTGGACTGGAGTGGTCCCAAGTTTGCATTTCTAAAGGATTTCTAGGTGATGCTGATGCTGCTGGCACAAGGACCACACTTGGAGAACACTGGCCATGGGGAATGAATACTATAATTAAATCCTAAAAATCATCTCCAGCACAAAAAGATGTTCACAGGCTCAAGAACTGGGGCTGATTGGAGGATGTGCAGAGTCACGTTTCCTGTATTCATCTCACTCCTCTTCCCCCTCTCCTCCCCTCTGCTTTTCTCTCCTCTTAATTCTCTCTCCCTCCTACTCCCTCCCATCTTCTTTCCCCTTCTCCCTTTCCTGCTCCCTACTCCAACACCTCACCTGTGTGTAGATAGTTAGACACACATAAATTCTGCAACTCAACTTTCCTGCCACTGAGAACAACTGATTGGATCCTTTGGCCTGAAAAACCCCTAGAAGGGCATTGCCCTGTTTGCCCCAGTGACCTTCCTTTCTTTCTGCTTCCTTGGCCAGACTTGATTGCCATACATTCTTTTCATGTATTTAGAAGTTCAAGCAGACTCCAAAATTTGTCTTCCAGAAAGCTCCGTAAGGGAACTATGTATCTCTGCCATGACTTTTTATGCAAGATAATGTGATTTAACTTTCCAGCCATGGTCTTTTCCTTCCCCAGAACTCTGTGATCCCCAAAAACTGACACCATTAATACTTTCAGTTGAAGTATAAAGATCCCCTATGTGAAATGTATTCTTTTCTCATAGTAACACGGTTTACTCTTCAGTAGAATTCAGCACTGAAGTGACTCTGTGTGGCCCATACAAGGACTCACTGGCTCACAGGGCCTCAGCCATGTACTGGTCACGCTCAGATTATCTAAGCGTGACGTTTGTTTTTCCCTTGTCCTCCTTTTCATCCCAGTGTGGCACTTTGTTTGTGGTTGCTACAGTTGGTTGTGTTACTAATTCAAAGAAATCACCCCAAGAAAGCAGCAGAAAGGAAAAAAAAAAGATTGAGAAATGAAGAGGGGAGGAGGTTGAGAAGGACATTGACTAATGTATTTCCTTATTTAGCTCCATTTCCAAATTTAGGGAACTCATAAGAAGCATAATTGAGTCTCCTACTTATAAAAGTTCTGAGCCAGAATTCCTCCAGAGGAACAAGCTAATACCATCTCGGTGATAAAGGGGCCAGCAGCAGAGCAGGTGTGCGTTTATATTCCACACAGTCCCCGGGGCTTGGTGTTTATGAGAGTGTCCCTTGACAAGAAGATTTCTATCCAGAGGGAGTTGTTTTTGTCTAGAGGAAATGGTCTGATGGGGAGGGGGAAATACTGAGTCTGCTTCACAGGGGGTTGATAACAGGACAGCGTGAGTAGGTGCGTTGAGTGTATGTGTACGTTAATATGTGTGTCTGATGTGAGGGTAGGTGTATATGTGTGTGAGCATATATGAGTGAATAAGTGTATGTGTGTACATTTTCATGTGTGTGTGTGAACATACGTGGGTGGGTGGGTGTGTATGTGAGTGAGAGAGAAGATAGATGATTATTGCATCTCAGATAAGCTGGATGGGCTTGCTTGATCTCTCCCTGATGCAGTGGAACAAAGCTGGCTAAATGAAGTAAAGGCTTATTTTATTTGCTTACTTTTTTTGATTGAGACAGCTTCTTCAGGAAGGCTTCCTGAAATGTGGTAGTAGAATCTTCAGTGTGCCCCGGGCGCAGGAAGCCAGTTGCTTCCTGAAGGTTCACCGCAGGGAGAAAATCTTTGGCCTCACTTCTGTGCAAACAGCCTGACTTCGCCACCTTGCAGGAATCTGGACGGTGCTGGCTTGCCCTTACTTACCTTTCCATTTTATATAACCCACCAATTTGACAATCACATCCTCTTCCTATTAGATTCATTCCTGTTTTCCCTGATGGTGACTATATTTCATATTTTTACGTAAAAAGTTCTTTTAAAGATATCTAATTTGGGTACATATGCAGAGACTACACTATCCAAACAAGATGCTTTAAGGCAAACTTTGCCTTTTTTTAATTCTCAAGAGCTCTATATACTGAATGTCTGCTAGAGATGCATCCCATTCCGTTGTACAGTTTAGACAGTCGTTCAACTTGGCACATGCTCTAAGTTGCAAGTTCTCTCGGGCTTTTTATGGGGAAAAAAAAGCCCTAACCCACATGGAACCTACAGTCTGGTATGGAAGGATCCTAATTTCTTAGCTAAGAGAGACCTCCTGTTTTCTCTATGACATATCTTCCACAGACAGTTGACTGAAGAAGAATCTCACCAGCAAATTTAAGCTTATACAATTCATGTCTGCCTGTGAAATTCAAACATTGTGGTTGGTCACAATGGAGATGATGCTTCCCTCGACAGACTGGTTTGCCAAACTGGTTTCATTTTGGGTGCCAACCACAGTCAATTGGTAGTGGCTGCCTGGAGTGCTGAGTACCGAAGAAATCTGAGGCCCAGTCCTGGTTCAGCAGGAAAGAAGACCACAATAGATAAGTGATGTCTGCCAGAAGCAGGAGTGGGGGTGTTAGCGTGCTTGCTGTACTTGCCCCCTCTCTTCTGCTTAACAAAAGAAAGACACCACCGTTATAAAATCCTATTTTTATTTGCTTGATAGTTAACTTTTAAAAGTTAGGGCCACCTCTAGACAGGTGAATGACATTTCAGCAAATTTGGAACTCTTAATTTTTTTTTTTCTACTGTTTTCTTCTCCTAGCATATCTCTCTTGTCTTTTGCCTCCCCCTCCCCAGTGTTAGAATCATTTGCCACCAGGAACACTGAACATTTTCTGATTGAGTTGTGCTTTCTGGGAAGGAAAGTACCCAGCAAACTCAGTGGTTGTTTATTCCTAAAACATATATATGTTTTAGGATCATTCCTTATATATGTTTATAGGGAATAAAATATTTATAGGGAATGATCAGAGCTGGCCATACTTAGACCAAAGGAATGAATTTCTAATGGTGAAACTCAGGTATACTGTCTGGAGGTTTGAGACATGGCCCTTTTCTTGACATCACTCAAATTACCATATTCACCACTGCTGCGAGTTGTTCACCCCAAATGACCCATCAGAGATCTCAAATCTCTTGAGGTAAAATGATGGGCTTTTTCACTGCTTACTGGGTTAGCCTCAGTCTATGCCAGACTATTATCAAAAAGCAATAAAGGGGTACCTGGGTGGTTCAGTGGGTTGAGTGTCCGACAGACAATGTAAATACTCTTCTTCCTCTGTTTTATCTATCAAAAGAAGCATCCGTTTTCCACATAAAAGTAGCTAACTGTTGAGACATAAAAATTCAGACTGTAATATACCTTTTTATTTATTCCATATAATACTACTCAACAGTTAGAAAGAAAGATGCAAACATAGATACAGTGACTTGGAAACCGATTCATGGTGTATTAAGTAAAGTAAAATAATCATAGAATAATGTACAAAGAAAAATGTAAGTCAACACACACACACACACACACGCATATTTTTTTTTTACACACGCATATTTTAAGCCTATATTTAAGGCATATAAAGTAACCTAGAAGAAGCTATATTAAAAAGTTGTACCTCAGAGGAAAGCAGAGGGATTAAGGAATGTGGGGGCTGGGGATGGGGAGTGAATGGGATCTTTTGATTTTTATTCCACATTCAAATGCATTTTTTAGCTTTTTATAGCCAGTGAATATTACTTCTATCATTTAAAAAAAGAAAGGTTTAAATTATTTGGAGACAACAGCAAAAGCCATCAGGCCATAAAAGTTTAAGGCCACTTAACCACATACAATTATTCAGAGTGAGAAGAATGGCATTTCCTACTGTCCTTGATAACCTCAGAGTTTCCAGCTGCTAACAATCATCTCCAAGCGTCCCATGAACACATGAAATGTGCAAGGAAGGCCTCTTCCCCTATAGTGAGGAAGACCTTCCAGCACCTTCACTTTAGGCCCTCCCTTGTGGTCACCTAAAGGAAGATAAGCTGCTAGGAGCCTCATGTGCAACTGCTAACTATTTAAATATGATCCCAAGGTCTACTTTTTAAAAATTGCTTCCCAGATGTTAGCTGTTTATTCTTGTTTAAGGCTTTGTTGATGTTAGTATGACAAGAGAAAAATGTAAAGAGTGACAGATCACAAGGGCCACTTCAATTCAATGCTTATTAGTGTTGCCACTTCCAGAGATGGAACTAGACAAGAAGGTATCTAGCAATTTTTTTTAATGTTGAAGCCAAGTCTACTGTCAGCAACTAGCCTTAAAGCAGAGGTCAGATATTAGAAAATACTGCATTATTGGCCCTACTCCTTGACTGTATAAAGTGCAAGTTGGATTAGATTTTACATTTTAGATTTAAAGCAGTCAGAGAACAAGTGAACAAGGGAGTGCATTAAACTGTTATGATCCAGTTGGGATGAATTCTATGCCATTTGTTGGGACAGTAGGCCAAACCAAGGTGCTATAGACAAGGCTCTTGTCAAAAAGATTCCCTATACCTGGCTAAAATTTCCATCCACCACTGGATTAAAACATATTTATATAATTCATGAGAGTTTTGTATTACATATTCTATACAACCTTAAGAGTGTCTGTCGTTGTCGAATTTTAACAATAATGAAAATGGAAATCTCAGATAAGTAAATGGGTTTGTCCAAGGTTACAAGACCAAGTGACTAATCTGGGAATGGAATTCCAGAATCCTGACTCTATTCTCTTTAACCTGGCTAATATGGCATTTCTTTTGGCTCAGGACTCATCCCCAGAAGACCTTGTTAAAACATATATCATTGGAGTTTGGCATTAGCCAAGACCCAGAAGACCTTGTTAAAACATATATCATTGGAGTTTGGCATTAGCCAAGAGACTGAGCCTTTCCAGTTAATGTGTTGCCCTCCTAAATGGCAACTCTGGGACTCTTTGGCAATAAAGTTTTGATAAAGCAGAATAGAGGTGGAGGCATCCAGAATATGGGGTGGGATAAAGGGATCTGGATGAGAGCCCAGTGTAGGGACCTGCATCCCAAAGGAAAGACACCAAAACATGGGAGATAAGGATTAGCCTCAGCCTCACCTCTTCTCATTGGCTTCCAGTTCCTATCTACTAATATTAATATAACCTAGAATAAAGGACCCATCAAAGGAAGTTGTAAGTACCCACCTATGGAGATACTAAATTGTCACTTTGTGTTCAAATGGGTTAAATTAAGGGGAGACCCCTGCCAGATGAAATGAATAATAACTTAACATTCATATAGCAACTTTATAATTTTATAAAGTTTTTTTTTCTAATCTGTACCTCTCTTATGGCACGGTTTATACTTTAACCTTTTTGAGGGTGGGATCTGTGTCTGCTTCATCTTTAGCTATGGAGAAATGAATAGCACTCAACATGTTCTTGCATTAATGCATGGATCGGGGATGTTAACACGGATCTTTTTAATTCTCTTTAGTGTATTATACTTATAAATGCATTGTACCTGTAAAGTTTAAAAGTGGGAGACTCATAGTCTATTCTTCATTTTTAATCTCTTTGTTCAATTTTATAAATGAATTGTGTGTCTTTAAAGGTGTTTTGAGATGAAAAGAATGATAGTACTGATATTTTAAAGTTCAAATGTGCCAACATCCTAGGTTTGTCTGTGTTGATGAACTACATTTTGCTGTTCAACTAAATATAACATTGAATAGGTACAGCCTAGTCCCTACACAAGTAGGGACAATATAATCTATTACATTTTGCCTAGGACCAAGGGGGTGAGCATACTGGAGACCATTAATCAATAGTGTTGAATGATTTCTCTCAGTCATGGTTTTTTTCTCTCGGTTATGGTTTCTGATTTATTTTGTTATTAAGTTTTTAATTTTGATTCCAGTATAGTTAACATACAGTGTTGGATTCTGATTTAAAAAAAAAAACAAAAGAGGAAGCATTTTCTTATCTTGGTAAATTCTACATAAATTCAGATGGGAAGTAGAAGTAAGGTCTGAGTTCCAGTAGCCTGCAAGGCAAAAAAAAAAAAAGGAAAAATTCCTTTGGCGTGGCCTTCTCTTTTTTTTTTTTTTTTTTTTTTTTTTAATTAACTTTTATTGGTGTTTAATTTACCAACATACAGAAAAACACCCAGTGCTCATCCCGTCAAGTGTCCACCTCAGTGGGCGTGGCCTTCTCTTGAGGCAGAGGAAAAACACTGGGCTCCGTGTCTCACAGACCTTGGTTTCCCCATCTCCCATCTCCAGTTAAAGTGGGGATGCAGCCCATTGTGAGCCAGCAAACCTTTCAAATGCATTCGCTGTGTCTTTGTAGAAAGGAGATGAAGCCAGGCCCAGGAGTACATTCAAAGAGGGACGAATATCTTCCTGAGGCCTGTGAATGTCAGAAGCCCTGTGAACCTCTCCTAAGGTTTCACTTGGCAGGCAGGTGCTCCATTGAAACTATCTCCCCGGGGATCTCATGGGATCTGAGATCCTGCTCCTTCTCTTACTGGGTGGGATGAGAGCAATGGCCAGTTCATGTGAGGACAGGGACAGGTTCTTTTCATTTTAATGCCATTTAAAAAAGTTCCAAACAGCCTATATTCTAGGCGTTTCTCCCTTCATAGGGCTGGTCCCAGGTGCCTTTCCTTTGCATCTCTCTTCCCAGCGATGCCCAGACACCTGAAGCATACAACTGTCTGCATTCTTTTCCTGCTCTGTTTTGCTCCTGAACTTCTCCAGTGGACAATTAGAAGCTTTGGTTCGTAAGGGATCAGCTGTCAGGGTGAGGAATGTGAGGCTCTTGTTTTGGACGAGATTGGGCAGTCTGTCTGAATCCTGGCTTTTGTCTGGAAACGTTGAGAACGATTAGAGCAATGTGTGCCCAGTGGCCAAGGAGCACAGGTAAATCTAAGCAGGGGCCTGTGAGGGAAGGAAGGTATGCTGGGAATCTAGTGGCTTTGCAACCAATGGAGAGAGTCCGAGGCGCAGTAAAAGCTAACAACCAGCATAGGGAAGCAATTACAGAGAAGTGAAAGGAAGCACAAGGATGGTTAGATTCCAGGCTATTCCTGCCAACAAAATTTTTAAAAAATAAAAAAAAAAAAGGCGGGGCGTCTGGGTGGCTCAGTGGGTGAGCGTCTGCCTTTGAGTCAGGTGGTGATCCCAAGATCCTGGGATCCAGTCCTGCTTCTGGCTCCCAGTTGGGAGTCTGCTTCTCCCTCTGCCTATGTCTCTGCCTCTCTCTCTGGGTCTCATGAATAAATAAATAAAATCTAAAAAAATAAAAATAAAAATAAAAATGAATAAAAAATTAAAAGGCAATGGGCTGAGCTGAGCGGAGCCGTGGAGTGAGCTGGGGGCAGGAATATTTGTCTTCTTCTGGCTGTGACCGGCCGGTGTCATCCCTGGTGGCTTGCTGGGGAGGAGAACTGGCCAACCGGGGCGGGCTCCTGTTTGTGAGCCGTTCACAGGAGTTTGCGATCAAAACGATTGTGAATGTGAAAGTTATTACCGCTCAAAAAAAAACACTTTATATCAGGGTTAATTATAAGGAGATTCTGGAGTATAATTAGTGTTCTTTCTATGGAGGATTAAGGGGCTCTCCTAAATGGCCTTTTTGATTGCCTTCTTCCCTTTTTTAATTTCCTCCTTGTCCTTTTTTGATTATCTACCCCACGACCCTCAGGGCTCCTCAATGTAATACAATTAAAATAACATTTTTGTGTTAGAGGGTTTTATTTTATGAGCTATTAACCCCCTGCTTGCCTGCAGTCTGGTTCCGTCTCCCCGCACAGCTACCCCCCCCCCAGACAACGGGGAGCATCTGCAGCCCCCTCCCCACGGGGGGTGAGGGTGGAGTAGCGTCTATACCGCAGGCCCCACGGGGCTGGAGACTGCCATTGCTGGGTTGTGCCATTGCTGGGTTGCTGAAGACCCGATCCATAGGATGCTGGCGTTCAAGCAGGAATGCAAGGTCAGAGGAACCCTCCTGGCTCAGCTGGCTTTGGTGTAAGTCACTGGCTGGATGCTAAGATTTTGTCCCAACTCTTTTCCTCCCCACTTTACTGTCTTTGCACCCTGGTAGATTGTCCTTCACACAGTAGGTGCTCAAAATGGTCTGTTAATGACCTGCTTAGAACCATTTGCCATCTTAGTTTTTCCATTTGGACTATAATCAGGAACTGGACGTTTCAGCCTCCCTTCCCTGTCCGTTCTGTACCCATTCATTTATTACACTTGCCAGCTAGGCATCCTATTAACCTTTATCTCCTTCATTCTGAGCCTAAAAGTAGGTTCTAGCCAATGCATGCATGAAAGTGATGCTGGGAAATAATATAAAGAAAAGAGTGTAATTTTGAAGTTAGATAAACCAGTTCCACTCCAGCTTTACCACCTAAGTAGTTGTGTGACCTTGGCTTAGTCACTTAAATTCTCTGAGCTTCATTTTAATCATGGGCAGAAGAGGTGGGGACATTCTATTAACATCTAAGTTTGTTGTGATAATTAGATGGATTCAAGTGTGTGAAAAATTTAGCCCAGTACCTGGCCTGTGAGTTTATTTAAGAAGTGAATTCACCCCCCAATCCCTTCCACCATTTACCTGACCCACTACCACCATCCTCCCCACATTCCTCGCTATTCACATTTGACCAGAACTTCTGCCTGGAGACTGCTCTGTAGAACCCGCCTCACTTCACATATGAATGGCCCAGTAGTGGAGGACATTTATAGTCACTTTATTTGAGGGATATAACCTTTTATGGTATTCATGGCCTTTCCTGAAGTACATGGAACAAATAACTTTAGTGTCTAGATTCTAGGAAGGATTCCAAGAGGCACAAGTCACAATGGCCTCTTGAACATGGGGACCTTGGGGATCCCTGGGTGGCTCAGCAGTTTGGTGCCTGCCTTTGGCCCAGGGTGTGATCCTGGAGTCCCGGGATCGAGTCCCATGCCGGGCTCCCTGCATGGAGCCTGCTTCTCCCTCTGCCTGTATCTCTGCCTCTCTCTCTCTCTCTCTCTCTCTCTCTCTCTCTCTCCCTGTGTGTGTGTGTATGTGTGTGTCTCTCATGAATAAATAAATTAAAATTTAAAAAAAAAGAACATGGGGACCTTGAATGAAGGTCCTAGGAGCACCTGAGTGGTTCAGTCAGTTCCATGACCAGCTCTTGGTTTTGGCTCAGGTCATGGTCTCAGGGTCATGGAACCGAGCCCCACATTGGGTTCCACACTCAGCACAGAGTCTGCTTGTCCTTCTCCTCCTCCCCCAGTTCACACACTGTCTCTCTCTCTCTCTCTCTCTCTCAAATAAATAAATCTTTTTTAAAAATGCAAGAGCCAAATAATAATTGGATATAATAATATATATCTCTAAGCTAAACATAATGAATTGTCAAATAAGTAGCCCAGGTAATAAAAGCATAGAGGAAGAGAGAAAAGACCATGTCAAAGTAGAAAAGAGAGAGAAGGCTCTGGTGCTGGTGGCATCACTCTAAGGCAAATTGGGGGGAAAAGATAGCATTGAAATGCTTGAATTCATAAGATAATTAAAAGTGTCCATTCCAATTTCAAGTGTGGCACTTTTTGAATATACTTAAATTGAAACCGAGTCCATTTTATAAATCACTAATCCAGAAGACCTTTTTTCTTGCAAAGTATATTCTCTCTGTTTGATAAAACCTGATGCCTGTGCTTTACAACTCACAGATTGATATTTAATTTTAGAAGCATCACCCAGCCATGTAGAATTCTCCAAATACAAGTGGGTGAAGCTGCAGGACCATCATGAAGGTTCCAGGATCTGGACACGCATCTCTGGGAGAGCATTCATGGTCATGAAAAAGGGGGAGCCCTCATTTGTTCAGTCAAGCCACACCAACTTTTAGTAGATATCTACTGTGGCTCATGTATGCTACCAGCGCTGACAGCTTGAAATTGAGGAAGACACAGCCACTGTTCTGAAGAAGCTCACCCTCCAGAGATACAGGGGCTCAGATGAGGGAGCTTCTACTAACCCATCCATGGGGTCAGGCAACACAGAGAAGACAGGGCCAAAATTCAGAAAGACCCCCAAGACTAGGTGAGATACAATATAAGGTCCTGAAGTCAAACAGCAGAGGAAACTTGGTGAGTCAGACCGGTAAGCAAAGGGCTTCTATCCCATCAAGAGACCTAGAGAGCTCAAGTATGTGGATAAACCACAAGGAATTCTTCTACAAGCAGACTGTGGGTTCAAGTTCTGGCTGTACTACTTACTAGCAGTTACATTACTCTCTGAGCTTTGTTTCCCTCTTCTATGAAATCGGGTTAATAATCCAAATAGTCACAAAATGTTATTTTGCAGACCTAAGAAAATTATTGTAAAGTGCTTAGTACGGTTCCTGACACCACATAGGAGTTCTCAGTGAAAGTCACGTGTAATAATGAAAATGATTATCTTTGTTATTGTTATGGGATGTAGTAGGGTAATTGTATTTATTTATTTGGGGGAGGGGATTTAGACCTCTTTATTTCCCAAGAAGATATGAGGTGGTGTATACTGATACAGTATACAAGGTAAAAATTCAGTGAATAAGTCATGGTGGAAAGAAAACTCAGGTAGAGATAATAAAATGAAGCCAGGGGTAAAGTAAGTATACAAATTGCATGTTGTCAGTTTTGTACATCTGCTAAGCCTTAAGAGAATTAATACGTCGTGGGGCAGGCAACTAGGTGGCTCAGTCGGTTGAGCATCTAAAAAAAGAGAGGGAGAGAATTAACACCTTGGGAGAGAATCAGCTGTACTCAAATTTCAAAAAAAATTAAAAAGAGAGAATTAAAACCTTTACCTAAGTACATATTCTAAGATAAAGTTAAGCCTCCAGAGTTAGTTGTGCTGCGTGGAAAGATCCATCTTGTCTCTGGTGTGGCTGAGGAGAGCCCTGCTTGTGTGCACATAATCTGTTACTTTCTCTCGCCCTCCTTGAGCACTAAGGGCTTGCCTTGGTCTTTCTTGTAACCCCCAAACCCCAAGAACAGAACTTTTCACATAATAAGCACTCAATAAATACTTCTTGATTTGTTGGACAAATGGATGCATGGGTGCATGGGTGCGTGGATGGATGGAATCAGATACAGTCCTGTCTAGAATTATAACTCTGACCCTAGGAGTTCATATCCGACTTGTTTTAGCTGTGAAAACCTCTAGAAAGAATTGTGTTTCGAGTCTTTCATTTATTTTTTTCATTCAAATCATTTCTCAAATAATTTCACCAAGGAAGTGCTCACCTAGTCCCACTTACCTTCTTTGCTTTTTTCTTCTCCTGACCTGAAGAGGGTGTCTTTCCAAAACCATTCAAAGAAAATGGCCATCCCTGGGTGTAAATGGTTTGATAGGGTCACGTTGGTCAAATTCAGGTTTGAGGTAAAAATAAGGTCTTTATTTTTCTCTTTTTTCAGGAAACCTTTCAACCTCTATGTTCATCTAAACCAAGGATAGCTGCTTTTACTCAAGCCAAATGTCACCTATTAATCTATGCATGACTATTAGGCTTTTGATAAAATCTAGTCTCGGCATCATCTTCCTTGGTTTTCTTCCTTGAGTAAGGAGTTCTGTAACCTAAGAAAATGTCTGTGTTTTGCCATAATATAGTTCTTGAAAAAAAGTGAAGTTCCATTATATCCACACCCTTCAAGACCTTGGTGACCTAAGGACAGATAATTCAGGGAACCCAGGGCTTCTTGCACACTAATCTTATCCCGTTTTTGCAAAGATCTGGCGGGATGTTAAACTCTGTGGTCCGTGGCGACATGTTCCCATGCAGGATTCCTGTGGCTCCTGTCTCACGGTACCCTGACCACTTCCCTGGGAGGTATTCTCTTTGCTTGTCAGACACAAAGAGGGATGAGGAATGAGGAATGGGAAGAAGGTGCCTCGTGTCTGATGTTGGAAACGTTCATCAGAACCAGAAGGTCTGCATCCACCAAGAATGTGGTCCTCCTTTCTTACATTCTTCCTGGGTGACTGCAGGACAGGACTGCCCGGGAAGGACTAGAGTCCAGCCTCTCTCAAGGATTAGGCAGACAAGACAGTCCCACGTCAAGAGGAAATCAGTCCAGGGAAGTCAGCTGAAACAGGAAGAAGAGAGTGGAGGTAAGACCCTAGGTGGGCAGGGCCTAAAGTCCAGGAGGTCAGATAGGTGACAAGAGCAGCAGGAGTGAGCCAAGAACTCTCATTCTTCCGAAAGGGTGCTTTCTGCTGGTGTCACCAGCCTATTGCGTGTGGGTACCAGGGTCCCCTTGGGGTTAATCAGAGCTTTTAAAAGAAGTCCAGAAAGCTTCAGGTAAGTCCTATACATGAATAAGGCAGGACAGAAACACCCTGTTTATTTGCACATGTGTAAAAGATAAACATTGGAAGAAATAGTGTGGTTAGTGGGTTGTGGCTGATGGGAGGGGGCAACTATTTGAACTGCACCTCGGTTTGCTAGGTTACCTTTGTGATTTTGTTTCCTCTTCAGTTTGCTAACGGCAACATGAGCTCAGTTCTTTAATGGTATGTAGATAATTTCCTGCACTTATGTTAATGATATACATTACGTTGACAACACATAGAGCTTTCCTTGGAATTCTGAACTTAAGAAAAAAAATTTATTTGGAAAACTGAAAGGGAAGAGAATGGAGTCAAGCAAAGAAAACGGTCAACAATAAATAGCGATAATGTGAGCTAATTTTATTTCTTTGGTAGGGTCTCCATAGAAAAGACATGGTATAATGTCATCAGTGGTGATCATTTAGACTTTGGCTGGGCAAATCCATAACAAAACGATTTGCTAAGCGAATGAATACAGGTGTTGTTTGTTTAAGCAATGGTGCCTTTCTGAAGAGCCATTTGTAATCTTCTATGAAGAATCCCTCAGGAAAATCACCAGCCTATAAGGTATGGCCCCCAAAGACTGAGGCTCTTTAGAGGGATCTGGTGCATCTTGTTGGAGATGTCCCACTGCAGAAATGATCTTTGCTCAAACTGCAAAGGGTTTTGTCATTTAATGCAGAAGACTGATCCCCTGTTCGCCATATTTCATGTATCTGGTCTGTTGAAATGCCCTTGTATATAGAGACAGTGAAAATAAGGTTTCCAGCAATTGTTTTTTCCTACTAGAAGAGCAACTTGTTTGCCAGCACTTAAGAAATAGCTATTACCAAGCTCTTCAAGAATACCCATATCTGCCTTCCCCATAGCACTTATCATGAACTGCACACACTGGTACTCAACAAATCTGGTTTGTATGAGTAAATAAATATATACTTAAAAATGTATAGAAGAATACATAAATAAGAATACTATTGCAATGGAAGCCCAGCCTCGGTCTCCTCAGAGAGGTACTTGGCTATTGTGGTTTCAATTTCCTCTTATCTGTTTGTGAATCAAAACCTACAGCAGGCAAATTTATTTGTGTAGCTCTTGAGACTGTATATACGATAACAAAACAGTATTTTGATCATTCAACATTTTTTTTAAATTTCGTCTGTCCCCTCGCTGACAATTAGTCCTGCTTTTAATGAGGTGATTCTTCTGGATAAAGCTGATGTCTCTGAGACACAGAGTCAAAGAACCCATGGCCTCTTTTGCTCTCCTCTACCCCTGACTCATTCTGTGACCTTCAAATTGAAGACAGCGCTACCCCAGGGAAGGTGGTTGTATTGAGAACCTCAGTTGAGAACTGAGGTTTCTGTGTTTCTCTCATTTGATTGATGATGTGTGATGCAGGGAAAGCAGCCTTCAGGGAGACTCTCAGGTGTGGGGGTGGAGGTAGTAAGTTCAAGAGTACCACAAAGTTCTGCCGGCTAAAGCAAGAGCTGGCCGGGGGTTTTGGTTACGTTGTGTTTGAAAGCCCTCACAAGCCCCCAGACGACATATGGCAAAATCAAACGCAAGGAACACTGTAGAAGTCATACCCACAAACTCTGGGAAATTACAGCCGACAGTTATTAGTCATTCTTACGGGCAATGGAGAGTGTTGTTTAAAAAAAAATTCAAATCTGATGCTATGAGTAAAGAGGTGTTCTTTCCTGGACTGGATAATAATATTGCCAGGATTGATTCAAGAAATTAATAGGAGACCTCGCTCTGTGCAAGCTTCGTTTCTTGTCAAGCTCAGCCTGTGCACAGGTGTCTTTAAGTTCATGGGGGAGTCATTAATATATAGAATCCCAAGCCACTCATTTATTTAGGCAAAAATGTGGTTCCTGAGGGAAGAGGGAAGAGGGTAAACGTGTCGTGAGTGGAGGCAACCATAGAGGGGGACTGTTAAATTTACTACTGATAAAAGGTGATTGGGTCCATTCTGATACTGTTAAGTGGAGAGTCTGGATTTTTAAATTGTTGACTTAGATTGTGTTCGTTGTCTCCTGCACTTTTCTGCTCACATTAAACTTTGCACCCCACATAGGACTCCTGTTTGCCATCTAGTTCTCCGGGAGGAGGAATCTGGGTGGTTGGGGTGGGGGCGGACATTGGACCAGCTCTCCTACAAATCACAGCACATGCGCTTCAGAAGGGACCCAAGAGATGTTCATGAGTTGAAATATTGTGCCCATGTCCCAGAGGAGGCACCCATGGCAGAGTCATCCCTTAAGGTTTGCATTAGCATGTAGCAATAGGGGGACTAATTAAGACTCCTACTTGCAGATTAGCACTTCTTCCACCTTTAAGATGCTGGCTCTCTCCTTTTTTTTTTTTTCTTTTGACAGTCCCTGGGAGAGGAACAACAAAGGGTAGGGGGAGGCTTTATAGACTCTAAATGCCTCTCGCAGAGGTGTTATATCTTGCATTACTATAAGGTACTGTGGTAGTGTAGCCATGCCTGTATATTCTGAGCCTTCTTGCTACTCCTTCTTAAACATACAACACATTTATTTTACCTGTGAACACCCACTCCAGCCCCCAAATCAGTTTTGCCTCAACCCAGCACCTCAACCAATCCTTGAAGCAGGAGTCTGCAAGGTGAATTTCCTAACAAGCTGACTTTTCAAAGGTTTTTCAGCTCTCAAAAACATGAAAGCTGTGTTTAAAAATTTAAGGGTCTGATATGTACCAGTTCTGTGGAACAGCAGCAGGATGTCGCTTTTTTGCAGTGCCATGATTCCCCAAACCCCAACTCTTTAAATTAAGATGTTTATGACAGCTGCTTGGGCTTAATGGAATGCACATAGGATTGGCCATTAATTATTGCTCTTGGGTTTTTGCACGTATTCCCTGAATTTCACCACAAAAAGTCAGTATTGTTGTATAAACCATTTTTAGTGCTTTTTAAAGTAACCCTCTTTATTTTGGGGCTGAATCTTTTTTTTAAACTTTTAGTGTAAAATTTCCAAGCATACTGAAGAGTTAGGAAAAAAACACACACACACACACACACACACAACCACCCACAATCCTCCAGTGGACCTGTCATTCAGCTTCAACAACCATCAACATTTTACCATGGTTGTTTTTCCTATTCTCTCCTTCCCACACACTCATACACTTTTTGAGTACACTTTCATCCATTTTGCTGGAATATTTTAATGAAGACCTGACATCACATCATTTCACCATTAAATATTTCAAGCTACACATTTTAGAAATATTTTTATATAAGCATAATTCCATTATCAAAATGAAAGAAAATGAAGAATTCCTTAATACTGTATAATATTGAGTCCATTTTCAAATTATAGTTGGTTTGACCAAATAAAAGATCCAGACAAAGAAAAGCATTAAGTTGTAACTGAAGAGATTGCATGAGGTCTTTTAGCAGCTTTCACTGGGTTCACTATCACCTGGAAATTACAGACACACACACTCACTCTGGTTTTGGTTTTTTTTGTTGTTGTTGTTGTTGTTTTTAGCTTAAGAAAGGTCAGTCCTTGAACTCTGATCTCTGCACTTAACTTTCAGAATGGATCTGGAGCCCATCCTAAACAGAAAGTGTACCTTGGTAATGATATAGTGCCTGGTGTCAATTGTGGGAATACCTCAGCTTTGTGATAGAACTGATTATATTCTTGCAGTAAATATTTGTACAATTCCTCTTGATTTTCATCAGTGAAAAGCACTCAATGTTGGTGTGCCTTTGAGAGAGCCCCTTTCCACATATTAATGACTTCCTCGCCTGCTTTCTGCCAAGTTCTGTACTTTGGACTAGAAGGAGGTCAAGACGTGGATGCTTAAATGAATGTCCTGCTCCCCCAGCTTTGTGTATTAAGTTCTCAGTATTCCTCTCTGACTCTAGTTATCTATTTAAGGTCTATTTGCAACATTATGACAATTTTGACAGGAAAGTCAAACTTCGCAAATAAGCATTATTTGAATGTGATTAAACCAAAGATGTTCATTCATACCTAGCCAGAAACCCTTCTTCTACAGTGTTTTTTTCCTATTCAGTTTGTAAATCTATCTTTTTTTCATTTACGGACCTGTTTATGAAAGTGAGATCACCTTCTTCTAGGTGAATGTCTTTACTTCCCTGCTGTCACATTCACCTTGAATTCTACAATAGGAGAAAAATGGTTAGGAGGCTGTCAGGTAAGGTGGCTTCATTTGAATGTAGCATCAGCGATGAAGTGAGAAACTTGAACATTCTGGAAAGATTCTCCCATCAGTGACTGATGGATGCGCAGAAGGATAAATCTCTGCCTACTGATACTCTGACCACCATTTATTTTTGTGTGCATGTCAAAGTATTTTCATTGTGGCACCTTCACCTTGTTGACATATCTTCATTGCTATGAAGGCCCCATCTATAGAACACCAAATACTAGAATGGAAATGCAACATTCTGATCAATTACTCACAGTTTTTCTGCATAAAATCCAACAAATCTGTAGGCTGGTTATATTTGGAGGCTTCATCTGGGTATCTGATTCAGTGTCTGGCACGTAATGGCAGCTTCATATTTTTATATGTTACCTAAGTAATTGATGAGGCCAAAAGATGCCAATTTAGGAGTGATGACAGAAGATAACAAAGCAAGACAGGAGTTTTATAAGTTGCTGCCAAGAGTGGAAGATTATACCTGTACTCCCACCCATCTTGCCTTCTAGCTTCCAACATCATGGGCGGACTAAATCCGCCCATGTATTAACATGCTTTAGGTATGATAGACCCCACCCCGTTTAAGTCTGTGCTCATCAGGCCATCCATGATGCCCTGATTCTGGGCATAATACTTTAAAGAAAAGAGGAAAAGGCCCTGATACTTGCTGAACTTCTCCAGTATGCAAGACACTGCACTGGGTTCTGTACCTTCTCTCGTTTATCCACAGTAACAAGCATATAGGGTATGTGTTAGCCTCCTATTACAGATGTGGCTCAGGGATGAGAATTGCCTAGCTACCAAGTGGTGTTGCTGAAATGGAAACATGAGATTGCATGCTCTTCTCCTTCTGCCAGTACAATAGACTGCCTCCTTTAGGTAAGCAACCACCAAGTGTATTCAGAAAGGAAGGAAGAGGGACTCAAGGGAGGTATCTAAATGAAGGAAGATCCACAAGGAACATAGTAACTCCTAGAAGCCTGCTTATACTATAACTGTCTACGGCCCATTTCTTGACCTGGTGAGAACAACTTTAAGAGGACTTGGTCTAGAATTTTGCTACTCAAAGTTTTGTCTGTGGACTGGGAGTTTTGGTATCACCTGGGAACTCATAAGAATTATAGAATCTTATAAGACCTACTGAATCAGAATCAGCATTTTTAACGAGATCTCCAGGCGATTCGTATGCACATTAAACTTTGAGAAGCACTGGCCTAGAGGCTTGTGGGAAATGATAATTAAAGATGCTGACTGAGTAGTTCTAGTGTAGAGCAAGATCATTTCTGGGTATAGGCAATTCTCCTGCATTAGGCTCAAAGGAAGAATCATAATTTTTTTACTTAAAAAAAAAGATAACAGAATTTCTTCCAATGTGAATCTCAAGATTGGGTTTCAACCAGGAAAATTGGATCTCTCTCTCCTCCGCCATTTTAGACTGCTTCTTGACTACTAAACCAAGAATGTGTACACACACACACACACACAAACAGAAAAAAAGCTAGCCTGTGAATTTATTAGAAACCATTGTTGAGCACTGTTTGGAAGTTTAATGGAAACTCAATTGTGTTTTCATTATATTCTCTTTCTAAAAATATTATTTTGGTTTTGTTGTTTTTCAACATGCAGAAAAATTCACTCAATTTATGCAAATGCAAACCTTAAGGAATGAATAAAGTTGTGGTTTTCACAGCTTTGTTCACCCAGGCTTCTTCTGGTCTCCTTAGACAAGCCCCAAGGAAGCTCTTTCAGTCAGCCAGGAGACACCATGTAAAGATCTTTGGAAAAACAGCTTGAGAATTTATCACCTACCAGTTGCCAGGAAGCTTTACAAGAAAGTTAGCAAAAGAGGAAGATATTTTATAGCTGATTGCTCCATCAGTTTGACAGGAGGGTCTCAGTGTTTTCAAAATTACCCCACAACTGAGATTCTATTTTGCCCCTTATTTGCACCTTCCCTTTTCACTGTGTCCTTGTGCATTGGATTCCTGCTCCTTGGAGGGCTTCCTATGGAAATGGAGGCACCATATCTACTGGGAGGTGTGGCCAAGAGCCTGTATCACAGAGCCTGCTAGAGAAGGAATGGAGTGTTTGATTTACTTGTTAAAGCTGCCCTCTCTCACAAGAAAGAGCTAGAACTGGAAAGTCTTGCAAGGCCTCAATAGCACAAGCCAGCCAAATACTGGAGAAAGCCTGACAGGAAGTCACAAGAGTTCTGATCCCACCCTTGCCCCTAACTGGTTAAGAGAGTTTGATCTTATCTCCTCAACTCTTGAGGGTTGGATGGCACTTTTACAAAATGAGGGTCACAGGTGGCCACTTCTGGCTTTCGAATTAAGGATTCCACTATTTAGTCTACCAGATAATAAGCCCATATTTTGAGGGCAGTGCTGGGCTCATTAGATGTTCTCCTTTTCTATCTGGTCACCCCTCACATCAGCACATCATCACACTGGGACAGCAGAAGCCCATTTTAACATCCCAGGTTTTCCATAAACACAAATTTTCTATCTGGGAAGAAAATCCTTCTTTCAAGAAGAAAGAAAATTTAAAAGGTGCTGATTTAAAAAAAAAGAAAAACTTTAAAAGTTGCTCTTGGGTTTCTGCAGGGCCCAGTTTTGCCAAGCAAAAGCACCTCACCCATTTGAGATGGTTGCAGAGCTTTACTTGATTGCAATATGAAATCTTAGCTTGAGATGCTTGGAGTCAGTGGTTTGCCAGCCGGCAGCTAATATTCCACTTTGTAAATCCTGTTGTAAGGTATGTGTCTTAGAAATTGGGTGCTTTCCAGGACACCTGGGTAGCTCAGTCAGTTAAGCGTCTGCCTTCAGCTCAGGTCATGTTCTCGGAGATCAGAGTCCTGGGATCGAGCCCTGAGTCAGGCTCCCTGCTCAGCTGGGAGTCTGCTTCTCCCTCTGCCCCTTCCCAAGCTTGTGCACTCGCTTGCTCTCTCTCTCTCTCTCTCAAATAAATAAAATCTTTAAAAAAAAGAAAATGGGTAACTTCCATAGAAAACTAAAATGATAATTGTAGCTGACATATGTTGAGCCCTTCCTATGTGGCAGGTAGTAGAACTAGGGACTGATATTAACCTCACTTTACTGATGTGGAAGTTGTGGCACAGAGATGTTAGGTTATTTACCGCAGGCGACACAGCTAGTTAGGGGATGGGAATTTGAACACAGACCACATGGGAATATTCATCACTCCCCTCCTATGGGAATATTCTTGAGGGCTTAATTCAAATTAATTAATTAATTAATTAATTGGTTGGGCAGGGAAAGGCAGAGAAAGTGGAATGTTCATGGGGTATATTTTAAATCATTCTTTTGATTTGAAATTTTCTCCTCATTGCTGCTGTTCAGTTTCAGTTTCACAAAACCCTACAAATATCTGTGCAGTGTTGTCTGAGAACTAAGAATGCTGACGGTAGGAACCAAGAATTCTAAGGCAGAATTAAGCATTCCCTTTGTCCTTATGCCAAACTGATAGAAGGCGCCACTGGTTTTCTTAGTGGGTGAAGAGGGGTAGGAAGAAGCAGGGAGCCATTTCCTCAAACCAGATTACCTCCTTCTTCAGCCTCGTTTGTGGTCTGAGTAATGGCTTGCATGCTCCCAGGGAGGCTGGACACCCAAATAAGAGGTACACTTCCTAGGCTAACTCTGGCATGGATTCCTGGCATTAGCACATTTGTTTTCTTATGGAAGATGATTGTATTAATGACTATAATCTTCCTACATAATTTAGCACAATTTAGTGTGATCTTTTATTGCCAGTAGAAGCCCTGGCCACAGTCTGAAAAAAGTAAAAGAAATGAGAATCTGTTTGCCTTGCTGATTAACGTAACCTAAATTGTGTTTTTTATTTTGTTTTGTTTTGTTTTGAGGCTTAATCCATGTTCAAAGTATCCAGCCTGAGTGAAGAGGGTGTAAGTCTCGTAGCCATGAGCAGAGAGATTTCAGGCTTTCTAGTCTGAGAGATAGGATTTCCATCTTCAAGACTTTCCTCCCTCAGAGGAGAACAGTCTGCCCTCAGTGAAGCAAATGGAAGACAATGCAAATTCTAATCCTAAATAGTGTGTTGTTAACTCTAGTAGTGGGATATCCCAAATCAGGGAAAGAGGCTGGGTGCCAGTAGTCAGAAGGGGCATCACAGAAGCACTGTGGAATTGAGGCTAGCCTTCAAGCTTCTGGAATTGCCAAAGCTTAAATTGGCCCCATCCAGCACAAAATGCCCTGCAACAGATGGGGATCCTAAATACAAATGAGCATTGAGGTTAGGTGGATACCTTAAGCTAGCTTAAAGTATTTGTCTTTGTTTGAAAAGACAAACCAAAATGAATCTAAACCATGGTGCAAACCTAATCATAAATGGTAACTGACCCATGACCTCACTTCCACTAGCAGTAGGAAATTGTATGGATTATGTCAACTAGAGAACTTGTGCTAAAGGCAACCATATATTGAGATCCATCATAATTGTATAATACTAGAATAAAGGCTTTGGGTCACCATATTTTCTTTTTTCAAGAAAGGACATATATATATATATATATATAAAGTATATATGTATATATATATAAAGTATATATGTATATTTATGTATATTAAATATATGTATATATGGATATACATATATCTCTCTTAAAGATTAAATATCTGGATATTTAAATATTAAAATATAATTCAATATATTTTAAAGTGCTAGACAACCATGTGTAATCCAAATAGAACATGTAGGGAACCACCCATATGTCACCTCTGAGGTAAGTCTTCATCTCTAAATCAACACAATGATATTTTCAGCACATTGTATTTAGGGTATGAGTTCTATTTGAAAATATCAGCCGCTCTTTCTAAGATAAGAAACCTCACTTCTAATATTCATAGAAGAAAAATATACTGTCATTGACATTTCAGATTTCATTTCTAAAAAAAAAGTTCTATGTATTATTAGATTACATATCACAAAATAGTTTTATTGTACTGTAGCAGGAAAAAAGAAAATTGAAACCATTGCTATTATAATTTATAGCATCTTGAGATGGAGCGTGGGAAGGCTAAGGAATTTGGCATTTTATTATCATATAATTTGTTTCAATAAAGGTGTTTTAAATTTTGGATTTTCCTAGTAAGTCATGAATATGAAGATGTGTTGCTAGAAGCTTTCAAAAAACCTAGAGGACTAATCTGAGGTTAAATCATCTGCCCTAACGTATCATCTCCCCACAGCCCTTGAACTAGAGGGTATAAGGACCAAAGGAGACAGTAGAGTCCGAAAACACTGGGAAAGAACAAACAGTGAATGGGTGCAGAACAAATCTATCATTAGGGATGCTTCTTACAATATAGGCCACCTTCAATCTAGCTTCTTCTACCATAGAACAGCACCCTAAAAATAAGCCCTTCTGGTTCATGATGTGTGTGTTCATGGAAGGCAGGGCACAATAATGGGGAAGGAAAGTCCCCTTCTGTCACCCCTTCTGTAAGCACGTGAATTCTAATTAACCACTGCCTCAAGCTGTCCATCTTCTTGAGTATAGTAGGCAACTTTTGCCATTTATTCATTATGCAGTCGTTTATTTAATAAACATCTATTGATTACTTGCTCTGTGCTGGCAGCTATTTGGGCAAAAAGAGGCTGGCAGTGAAGAAAGAGATATGGGTAGTGCCAGGCCCACTGATGTGTGCATTTAGAAGTTAGGGGTGAGAAATGTATGTCGGTGGTAAAGTAAAACATGAACATAGCCTGGAAGGCCCAGAGGCTGTTTGAGGAGCTGCACGTGGGAAGGGCAGGAGTGACCCATCCTTATGAAGCCTTATAGAGGCAAAACCTACTCTGGGATAAATTGGCCTAAATGCGGCTGCTGAGGAAGAGTAAGGCTGGAAAGGTCCTGACACTGTAGGGTAAAAGGAGCTCCGGAATTCTGGGCTCAGCATACCACTTTTTAGCAGTGTGACCGGCTCAGCAAGGAGTTTGCTTTTGTGTTGCCTCGGTCTCCCACCTGCAAGTGATGGAGTTGAGGGAATCATCCTGGAAGCCCCGTTCTGCTGAAAGGACTACAGGTCCTGCCTGTACAGGTGCTCTGTAGCATAGAGGGTCAAGGGTTTGCTTGGATTCTTTTTTTTTTTTTTTCATTTATTTATTTTTTTAATAAATGTATTTTTTATTGGTGTTCAATTTGCCAACATATAGAATAACACCAAGTGCTCATCCCGTCAAGTGCCCACCTCAGTGCCCGTCACCCAGTCACCTCCATCCCCCCGCCCACCTCCCCATCCACCACCCTGAGTTCGTTTCCCAGAGTTAGGAGTCTTTCATGTTCTGTCTCCCTTTCTGATATTTCCCACTTATTTTTTCTCCTTTCCCCTTTATTCCCTTTCACTATTTTTTATATTCCCCAAATGAATGAGACCATATAATGTTTGTCCTTCTCCGATTGACTTATTTCACTCAGCATAATACCCTCCAGTTCCATCCACGTCGAAGCAAATGGTGGGTATTTGTCATTTCTAATGGCTGAGTAATATTCCATTGTATACATAGACCACATCTTCTTTATCCATTCATCTTTCGATGGACACCGAGGCTCCTTCCACAGTTTGGCTATTGTGGACATTGCTGCTATAAACATCGGGGTGCAGCTGTCCCAGCGTTTCATTGCATCTATATCTTTGGGGTAAATCCCCAGCAGTGCAATTGCTGGGTGGTAGGGCAGATCTATTTTTAACTCTTTGAGGAACCTCCACACAGTTTTCCAGAGTGGCTGCACCAGTTCACATTCCCACCAACAGTGTAAGAGAGTTCCCTTTTCTCCGCATCCTCTCCAACATTTGTGGTTTCCTGCTTTGTTAATTTTCCCCATTCTCACTGGTGTGAGGTGGTATCTCATTGTGGTTTTGATTTGTATTTCCCTGATGGCAAGTGATGCGGAGCATTTTCTCATGTGCATGTTGGCCATGTCTATGTCTTCCTCTGTGAGATTTCTCTTCATGTCTTTTGCCCATTTCGTGATTGGATTGTTTGTTTCTTTGGTGTTGAGTTTAATAAGTTCTTTATAGATCTTGGAAACTAGCCCTTTATCTCATACATCATTTGCAAACATCTTCTCCCATTCTGTAGGTTGTCTTTGAGTTTTGTTGATGGTATCTTTTGCTTTGCAAAAGCTTCTTATCTTGATGAAGTCCCAATAGTTCATTTTGCTTTTGTTTCTCTTGCCTTCATAGATGAATCTTGCAAGAAGTTACTGTGGTCGAGTTCAAAAAGGGTGTTGCCTGTGTTCTCCTCTAGGATTTTGATAGAATCTTGTCTCACATTAAGATCTTTCATCCATTTTGAGTTTATCTTTGTGTATGGGGCAAGAGAGTGGTCTAGTTTCATTCTTCTGCATGTGGATGTCCAATTTTCCCAGCACCATTAATTGAAGAGACTGTCTCTTTTCCAGTGGATAGTCTTTCCCCCTTTGTCAAATATTAGTTGACCATAAAGTTGAGGGTCCACTTCTGGATTCTCTATTCTGTTCCATTGATCTATGTGTCTGTTTTTGTGCCAGTACCACACTGTCTTGATGACCACAGCTTTGTAGTACAACCTGAAATCTGGCATTGTGATGCCCCCAGCTATGGTTTTTCTTTTTTAAAATTCCCCTGGCTATTCGGGGTCTTTTCTGATTCCATACAAATCTTAAAATAATTTGTTCCAACTCTCTGAAGAAAGCCCATGGTATTTTGATAGGGATTGCATTAAACGTGTAAATTGCCCTGGGTAACATTGACATTTTCACTATATTAATTCTTCCAATCCATGAGCATGGAATATTTTTCCATCTCTTTGTGTCTTCCTCAATTTCACAGCTTGGCTTCCCTCTTTTCTGACCTGAGACCAGTGCAATGAGAAGAGCCTTGCTTGCCAGGGGCACCATGGAGTCATCCAGAAGGGCCATTGTGGTCTTCCCACTGCTCAGGAGGAAATTGGGCTTCAGCAATGAGAACATGAGTGAAAGTCTAAGTGAAGGCCAACCAGCCATTAACTGCCAACTCTTCATCTCATAGTTCTTGCCTTTATTAAACACCTCTTATACACATCCTAGATGGATTTTATCTATGATCTATTTGAACACTTGCCATGGAAGGCCTATGTGTTCTGTTTGTCTTTGGGTAATCCTCAGGAGGGAACTATCTCCCCAAGTTCAAGTGCAAGACAAGATAGGGCTTTGTCCAAAATGACAGAGCCTGGATCAGAATCCAGTCTCCACCCTACTAAGCTTCCAATGCCAAAGTATTCCTGAGACAGGAAAGTCAAAGTAAAAACTCTGATCAAACAAACACTTGATATCTAAGTTACTTCTTTCCTCCATACCATAACCCTCACTATCCGCTGGAAATGGTCATGGCCTAATCTGCAGCATGCAAAGACACGGTGGTCCAGAGAAGACTGATAGGTTTTGGAATCAATGGTCCTGAATTTGAATCCCCGGTCTGTTACTTAATAGCTGTGGGATTTCAGGACATTACCTTGCCTCTCTGTCCTTCAGGAGGTTACTTGCCTCTTTGAACTTCTTTATCAGTGAAACAATTTCTCAGTGTTGGAGAATTAAATGAGATCTGTGTGTAAAATACTTCATACACAGTAGAAAGTCAGTGAATGGTCGTAGCTATTAATTATTGCTACTTAAGAAGCTTACATATAATTAGTTAAAGAGGAGTTTACATGAAGTTCATCGAGCTAGGGGAGGAAATATTAAGGTATGTTATCTCATAAAATCCCACAACTGATCTTCCTGAAGCAAGTTTTGGGGTGGAGAGTCCTCAAGGGAGTAGCTGAAAGCTCAGTGGTTTCTTGAAGGCCTCTGATTCTCCCCATTCCCATGGACCTTCAGAAATGGCCCTGAGAGGATCATGCCTCCCTGCTCACATACCCTTTGCTAACTGCACTGGCCCTACATCAAGGCCTTTCCTCGCATGCCGTGTGTTGTTTGAGGTCTGTAGTGAGACCTACTATACAGCATGGGGTTTTACCTTATATCAGTTCTTGTTTTCAGCCTGACCCCTGGATGCCCTGCTAGGGGATAGATTTCTTGATTCACTTCCTTCTCAGAATTCTGCTGCATAAACAAGCCTAAGCTCTAAGATATAAATAATTCTAACTCTGATACCAAACAGACTGAGCCACAGTATTGCTGCTATGCCCTGGGAACAGGGAGGGAGAAAGTGTGGTGAATTGAAAGGAGAATATGCCCTGGGAGGGAGTGGAGGATGTTGGAATTACTATGGAGCGTCTGGGGAGCTAAATGAAAGAATTTTTGTGCAGATAGTATGGAAAATTCCTTCATGGCCCTTTACATAATAGAAGCTATTTCTAAGTATTTCTCCCACCCACCTTGGGACACACACAGGCATAAAATGACAAAGAAGCTCAACTTTTAAGCCCCAGTTGAATGCCACTTGGATGGGAAGTTAGTGATATTCTGGTTTTGGAGAGAAGGCAGGTGACTAGGAAAGTCCTGGTTGGGCCACACACATGCACAATACAAACAGATCTTCTGTGGCCAGAGTGCTGTGGGGAAGTACAAAGGACAATCTCCCTACCCTCAAGAAGCCTCAAGTTTAAGCCTCAGTCTGAGGAGTTGAGGGTTTCTCAGTTTCAGAAACCTCAGAAACTGAGGTTTCTCAGTTCAGAAGAAGCAGGCTGAGCAAACATCCATAACAAATTATGCAAATGGTTGGCAAACATGAAATCACATAGGAATGCAACTAGTTTCATGTGCATCCAAAGGGCTGTGGAGACGATGGGGATGAAGACCAAGTCTGGGGGAAAGTAGTGTGAGCTCCTAGCGCGAACAAGGGGAAAGACTCAGCTTGGGTGGACAGAGTGGAATTGTAGGCTTTGAACACACCAGCTACCAGCTGGGGCCCTATGGGAATTTAATGAGAGAAAAGTGATGGTCAAGGAAGGACCAAAGAAGAAACTTCCAGGAGGATTTATGTGGGAGTAAGGAAAGGAGGAAGTCTTAGGGACTAAGTGACTCTCGAATCACTTCAAGAAAGTGAGGATCATGATGCTTCAAGGGAATTACTCCTGTTCGTTTGAGGAGCCCCCAGAATCAGACAGTTAGTTGAGGGATTGGGGGAGAGGTCTCCCTTTTGCAATAGCCAGCAGCCAACTCGCCTGCCATTCGGAAGAACTTCAGTAGATGCCCACCTTCCCAGTAGCAGACCAAGAGCCACAGCCTCCAGTGACCAAGTGAGGGCCACTCTGACATATTACGTTTCAAGGTTGAGCAAAGTGGTATCTTCCCTCAGAACACACCGTATACCTCCATTTGCTAAACAAATGACATTATTAGTGTATTTTTAAAAAATTAAAATAAAAAAAAAGTAACACCTTCTCCTGAGCTAGGTAAAGAAGAATCAGAAACTATTTATTATCACAACGTGTCAAGAAATGTAGTTCACATCAGAGGCACATCAGTTTATTAATTTGACTGAATTTTCTCTTGGGGGGTTTTTCCTTTTTGGGAAGTGATTTGAGCTGAGCCCTAATTCCCCAGAGATCCTGGCATGAAAAGAGCTTGAAGCTTCGGAAGTGCTACTTCGGCTGTTATTTTAAGGCAGAAGCATCCTCTCCGGTCCATCAGTTATTGATCAAGACTCTGGTATAGGCTTCTGTCTTGAGAGAGGGTGTGCAACAATGGGAAGCTGATGTCTGTCCAGGGAATGCTTAAAAATGAAATGGAGCAGGACCAGAGGCAGCAGGGCAAACCCTTCCCTCCCTCCAGACTCCCGGGCTCACACCTCTCCCGATACGAGAGGTGTAGACTTGTGGCATTCTCCTATCAATGTAATAGATAGAGACCACCAAAAAGATCATTCAAGCCCTCTGACCCCTTCTTACCACACTGCCAGTCCCCGAAATACCATCCACAAACCCACTTTGCAAAAGACGGTGGCATGAGAAACACAATCACGGCTGCTTGGCTGACGGGCTATTTTAAGGGTACTGTGTCAAGTGGCAAATGGCAAATTCGAGTAATCCACACCATCAGTATTATTGAAGTTTGACCTCTGAAGAGACCACCAGGCTAACAGGAAATACAGGTTCTTTCATTGGCACTTGCACTAAAGCTCATGCCCCATGAGCACACCTGGGGGGCACTGGCAAAGCAAGCAAATGATCTTGTCCTATTATTCGTTTGTCAACCGGTATCAAACTTGATTGGTTCTTCTGTTCAATGAGTTGCTTGGGTGCTTTGAGGTCATGCAGGCCTGGCCTAAATTATAAGGCGTGCACCCTTTTACTACCATTTCCTCACCTGAGACGTGTTGATGGTGGCAATGAACCTTCATAATACCTGCCACTTCCCTCCCACCTGGGGACCCTAGGAGGATTAATTAGATAGCATCTATAATACACTTTGCACTCCTTAGAGAAAGATTCTACATAAAAGCAAAGTATTATTATTTCTAAGAGGGATGATACTTATTAGCTCCTTGTAGGATCATTAAGCAAATAGATTATGCTTCCCTTTAGAGAAATTATCTCTCAGTTTCCTAATTCTTACAACTTACAGTCTATAGAACTGAATACACACTCTAAAAGGCGGAGGGATGGGGTGCAGTTTGGTTGATGAAAGAGAACAGGGTGGATTTCTAACCATAACTTGAGACATCGTTTTTTAAGGACTTCGTCACTAAAGAAAATGGACAGTACTATCCCCTTCCTTCTGATTTTATAAAATGGCCCCATCTCCTCAATAATAATTACATAATAAAGATGGCTCCGTATCTCTTAAGTTTGATCATTTCAAGGCCTTATGAGCCTACAGTTGTTGAATCCTCTGATTAAATCACAACGTAGTTAAGTAGCTGTTCAGGAATCACAGAGTCATCATTGCACACATACTTGTGGTGATATTTTACGAATGGATAATGTAAGTTATGGGTGGAAAATTTTAAATCTGAACTCCGGCCCAACAGAAATTTCAGGGAAAACTCAAACCAGTGTTTATCGTATAGTTGCCCCTGTTTCCAGATTGTGTCAAAATTCCTCATTCGGCATTTCATAGAAGCCCAGTCTTCAAATAAAAGTTGAAGTTGAAATAAAAGTTGAAAAGGCACACCAGTTCGGCGGTGTGCCCTGTGTTGGGATACCTTAACTACAGTAAGCCACAGACTGCCTCAGTTGTTTCACTGGGTTGGTAGAGAACTGCTCACCTTCTATTTTTCTTTTTCTTTTTCTTTTGTTTTCTTTTCTTTCTTTTTTTTTTTTTTTTTTTTTTTGCTGGCCCCAAAATACCATGTTGAGAGTGATCATCTTGCTGGAGGCAAGCCAAACAAAACACAAAGCAAAAATTAAAACCATGAGCCCTTTGAAGTGAGTTTAGAGTGAGTTTTAGAGGCGAAGACAGGGCAGACGTCTGCAGGGCCCCTGCAGGCACACGAAGAGCGGTGCCAGCCCCCAGCCGTCACATGTGGGAGCTCACAGGAATCAGATTTTCATCCATTAAACTCATTCACAGGAAAATGTAATGTAGGTCAGCGGGGAGAGCAGTGCGGTGTGGCGGGCAAGCTCATTCACCGTCCCAAGAACCAGGAGGCAGGGGTGTTCTACCTGGAAGGCTGGAAGCCCGTGAGGGAGAAGAAGGACCAACAGGTAACATTGGCAGGAACCGAATACATGGGCCCGAGACCCTGTGTCTGTGTCTGTGGCCCAGGGCTCTGCGGATTAGCGCTCAGCTGACCTAGATTATGCATCCCAGGTGACCGCTGCTTCCTCCCTGTCTCCTTTGCTCATCTTTGTCAAGCTCTTACCTTTTCCAGGTGATTTATTGTATGTTGTGGGAAGGGTTGTGCCTCTCTGAGGGATTTAAACAAAACCACGTGTCAGCCTGTGTGGACAGTAGGGGCAGGGAGAGGAGGGAGAGGACAGCACCCTGAGCTGGAGAGGGCCTTTGGTGGTTGTTTTGTCACCCTTCCTGTCTCAGGCTCCCCCGCCCCACCCGCTGAGAGTGGCCTCCAGCGACTCCGGGGAGCCACCCAGTCGGTATGACAACAGGGTTCCTGGGCTGTGTTTGCTTCTAGGATGGGTGTGATGAAAGCACGGTGGCAACACCCTGCTTTCCTCGTAACCACACGCTGATAGTGGCCCCTCCCACGACTCGGGCTCCAGCCTGAAACCAGGAAAAAGCCCCAGAAAGGAGCCAACATGTAAGCACTTAAAAAGAAAAAAAGAAAAAAAACCCTCTTGGTTTTGTAGTTTGTCCATTCAAGTTTGGAGTCCCACATCTTTGTCACAGCTGTGTCGCCTGAAGTTAGAGGTACAATTCCTTGAGGGAAATGAGGCCTTTTAAAGTCTATTTCATTAGAATTGACCTGTGCTTTTTGTTTTTGTTTTTTTCCAAGAGCTTTTAATAAATTAGCAAAACCAAGTCTATTGTAACGTCCCCTCCATAAAAGTGAAACAATAGTCATTATAAAAAAAATTGGAAAAGATACAAAGGCAGAAAGGAGGGGAATTGCTAGATGCAATCACAGTTAAAATTTAGATATATTTCCTTGTAGTCCTTTTTTCCTTTCTTTCCTGTTTTCTGTCCTGTTCTTTTCCTTTCTCTTCTTTCTTTATTTTTTTCTTTCTTTCTTTCTCTCTCTTTCTTTTCTTTTCCTTCTTTCTTGTGCTCAAATTTTTCTGACATCCCAATGCCGTGTTTCCAGGCTCACATTTGTGATATTTGGAAATATACTGCTTTAATCAAAACACAGGGCTGTGCAAGGATGAAATTAAGTGACCCCTTAGCACTCCTCCAGCACCTTCTCCATTCATACTGGACAGAGAGGATATGTGATGTGAGCTGGCATCTTCTCCATCCCTGAAGCAACTGGAAAAAAATGTTAGGATGGCATCAACCTAATTGCCCTTAAGCAGATTAAGCCTCCTAGTTCTCGTGGTAAGACCTGCTGGTGACTGTCCTTATCTGCCCCCCCTCCATAGCCTCTGCGAATTTGCATGCTTCAAGACAGAGAGGTGAATACTTGGGGCTCCTTGGTGTTCTCTGTGCATTTTATGTTCATCAAAGAGAATGGAACCAAATGGGAATGTGGCCAGCAATGCAACTGGCTTTCAGATGCATGTCTCTGTAACACATCTTAGTGCTATATTTGTCAATGGACTTAGGGCCTCAGAGAACTTTCCAAGGTGAAAACCTAACATTGCTTCCATGGACATTGAGGGTAAAGCCCTTAACCCTGCGACTTAATGAGAACAAAATTAAGTGCTTCTTTAAGCAGCTTAGATTTATCTTGTCAATATAAGTGATGGGAGGTTTCTTTGTGTGCTTTAGAAAAGAGATTGTGTGTGTGTGTGTGTGTGTGTGTGTGTGTGTGTGTGTTAATCTAAAGCATCGTCTCTTTGCTTCATTATGTCACCATCCACACTGTTCCTTTATGATAGACAGGGTTCATCTATTCCCCTGCTCTAAACTTAATTACTTTGCAATTAATTCTTTGTTGAAAATAGCAAGGCTCCTAAACTCAGAACATCTCATTGTGAGAAAGGCTGTTTATGGATAGAGGTCAAGAGGACGAATTGGAATATTCCACAGCACTGCCACAGATATTTTGAATGAAAATGGTAAGACAGAAAAGGCCCATTCCAAACAAGGTTGCCACAGTATAGGTGAGGGCTTCCTCCCAAACTGAGTTAAGAATTTCAAACATAGCACCATAGAAAAATCTCATTCTAATAATCTGCATGAATTGACATTTTTTTATGACCTACTGTATGGCAGCCACTTGGACATGCATTGTTTGAGCTATTCCTTATAAAAAATCTTCCCAGCTATGTAATATTCATCCTATCTTATAAGTGATATCATTTCTTAAGATTATGCAAATAGTATAACACAGGTAACTCCCTGACATCTGTCCTGCATGTTCAATGCTGAGTGGTTTGCAAACTTAAAATCATTGAGTTCGTTATGCCAGTTCTACAGATGAGAAAACTGAAGCTTTGAGGGGGAGGTGGCTTGCCTGGTGTTCCATAGCGGCTAAGTGCTGATCCCAGCCTCAGACTCAGTCATCTGCGTGTGCTCTCAGCCATGATCCTAGACTACCTCCCTCACACAGCCCTCATCCTGATCCTCTGCCAGCTTGGAAAGACAGTCTTTCAGGGGGTGTCCTTCATGTCAGTTGGTAGAGTGAGTGTTCCTCAGAAGGGACTCAGAGGAAACTATGGAAGTGTACTTGGTGAAAGATTCTGGGGCCCATGAAAAGTCCAAAAATGAAGAAGTGGTCCCTGCTAACTTCTCAGCCCTCAGCTGATTCACCAGATTTTGGAGGTCGGTGGTAAGCACATTAGTGTTACAGACAGAGGAGGGTATCATCTTGCTATTATATGGAAGTCAGTACATAAGGACAAGGTTAGGAAAAACCAGAGCCCGCTGAGTCAGGGTCATGGACGACAGTGGAGGGTCTGAGCACTGCCAGAGTTTTGCATGCAGTAAGTAACAGATAAACATTGCTGAGTGAGTGAATGAATTCTCACACTTGGGATCCCTGGGTGGCGCAGCGGTTTGGCGCCTGCCTTTGGCCCAGGGCACGATCCTGGAGACCCGGGATCGAATCCCACATCGGGCTCCCGGTGCATGGAGCCTGCTTCTCCCTCTGCCTGTGTCTCTGCCTCTCTCTCCCTCTCTCTCTCTGTGACTATCATAAATTAAAAAAATAAATAAAACAGAATTCTCACACTTGGAAGGGCAGAGGAGAAGCAGTACATTGGTGAGTTCTGAAATTTTTGCCACTTTGCCAAATGTACAGAAATTAAATCTCCTATTAGAAGTTTCTCTGTGAGACCCTGCAAGTCAATAGTATCTGCTCACCTCCTCTGTGGAAGTTCCGCTAACGTCTTCAGACCCCTCTGATCTTTGGTGGATCCTGTCTCAGCCCCTTTTCAGAAACTTAACATATGAGTCATTATTTTATGTGATACGATGCTTACAGGAAGATAAGGCACTCACTTAGAGCTACATGCTTCTTGAAGGCATTCACTCATTTTTTCCTTTTACTATGTTTTTATCGAGGTATAGTTGACAGAAGGCATTCACCTTTGATTCATTAAGTATTCAAAAGCTATTTTCTAGGGAGCTACAATGTGCTAGGCATAATGACAGGAGCTTAGGATTCAGAAATAAAAGATACTGTCCTTATACATAATTGGGAAGAGTATCTGTGTGAGGGAGGATGGTGGCAATAGAATGTGCATGGGGCATGAGTATAGACAGATAGGCAGACAAAAATAATGTGGCACAATAGCTATGAAAATGGTAAGCACAGAGAGCAGAAGGCCGCTCTGGGGGCACGGGTGGGGGTTTAGAAAGGATGCCTCTTCCTGGAGGTGAATGCAGATCCGCACCTGGGCTCAGCCACAGGTGAAGGAAATATATCCCTGCCCATTTCCTTCGCTATTTCCCTTGAGCTGGATGGAGGGTACACTGAGGAGAGACCATCAGCATCGCCTGGATGTGATGATGAAGTGAAGACAGCACTGAGTCTGGAAAGTTTAGTGGGCATTAGCCCAGGAAAGAGAAAAGGAATAGCATTCCTGGTAGAGAAAAAAGACCAAAACGCTCAGAGGTCTTTAAGAACATGGGATCTGTGGGGAGCTGTAAGGCTGAGAAACCAGGTGCCTCTCTTCATTAAGTAACCTCCTTGATGCCTCAAATACAGCGCTGTATTGGAAAAACACTTCTGGCGAATGAAATACGAATGAATTGAAAAGATTCCTGACTTTTTTTTTTCTTGCTTTGTCTACTGGGCTGTTCTTTTCCCCATGCTAAGCAGAAGATGACGAGTTCATACTCAGTTCCCACTTTGGGAGTGACTTGAAAGTATCCCTTGACTTCCTGTTCTCTGTGAGTAGAATGAAAGGTTTCCCTTAAGCATCATTGCATTGATTCGGCTTCCTCCAGTTTCTACAAAGCTCAAGAACTCCAGGATTGGGGCTTTGGCCAGACAGAACCAAGGTCAACCACCCCTCTCTTCTTCTCTTTTTTTTTTTAAAGATTTTATTTATTTATTCATGAGAGACACAGAGAGAGAGGCAGAGACACAGGCAGAGGGAGAAGCAGGCTCCCTGTGGGGAGCCCGATGTGGGACTCAATCCCAGGACCTCAGGATCACGCCCTGAGCCAAAGGCAGATGCTTAACCGCTGAGCCACTCAGGCATCCCAACCCCTCTCTTCTTCTCTTACAGTGGGTTTTACCTTCCCTTAAGGAACCCATTGCTGCTGGAAATCATGTTCTGCCATTATATCTCTGGCAAGTGCCATGGCAAAAGGATATAAAGAGGAAGGGTTGATATATTTTAGATGCTCTTGAATAGAGTGTGAAATTGTTATTCAGATCCCACATGATGGTCAGTAGGCACATTATTCTTCCCATGCTGTAGTGTTTTCATAAAATCTGTACCTCCCCTGCCCATCCACCTTCCCCTGCCCCCAAATCCCTGTTTCTCCTAATGAGCACAGTTCCCATATCTGGGCAGGCCAGCGCTCTCTGCAAGGTCCTTCCTGTCTCTATGACCTCCCAGCTTTCCTTCTGGACAAAAAGCAAATCAGCTAGTGGAATTGCACCAGGAGCATCATATCATGTCCTATCTGTGTACTTTGTGTGAAATCTGTGAATGGAGCCCTCTTAGCTTCTGGAACATAATTCTGATCTAAACAGACTTTGATCAATAGCACACAGAGCTTTATTTGTAGAATCACCCTTATTTGAAAAACTATTGGTAAGTATTAAATTGTCACCAGTAATTTTCATTGTGAGTAAATACTAAATATACTAAAGATAAAAGTGAAATTTCAGTGATGCCAGTGATACCTATAGAAAATGCTAAGCATTATGCTTCACTGCATAATCCCCATTTTACATAGAAATCAGGAAACATGCTCAGGTTTCAGTAAAAACAAATTTAAGAAACAGATGCTCCATATCTTAATGTTGCCCTCATTTTCTAAAGAAAGAGCGAGTCAACTCAAATTCTATACATAAAATTTGGGGACTAGAATTTGGCTCAGACCTTTTGATATTCCTGATTTTTATTCTTACATGACTGACACAGGGACATACCTTACTTGGGAGAAGAACAAAGACATGAGGCAGTTTGTATATTATTTGGACTCAAATCACAAGAAGGAGAGTGGAATAATGTACTATTAACTAAGCTAAAGAAAGATAAAAATATATCTAGATCAGTTCATTTGTATTTTTAAATTAAATAAAAAGAATAAAATAATTAAAATATTTTTAATGTTTTTTTATTTGTGTACAGTTGACACACAGTATTCCATTAGTTTCAGGTGATTCAACCACTCTACATTATGCTATGCTCACCACAAGTGTAACCGTCTGTCACCAGGCAACACAATTATAATATCATTGACTATATTCCTTATGTTGTACCTTTTATTATCATAACTTCTTTATTCCATAACTGGAAGCCTGTATCTCCCACTCCCCTTCACCCATTTTTCCCATCCCTCCAGCCCCCTTCCCTCTGACAACTATCAATTTTTTTTCTGTATTTATAGGTCTGATTCTCCTTTTTGTTTATTTATTTATTTTGTTTTTTAAATTCCACCAATAAATAAAATCCTATGGTATTTGTCTTTCTCAGTCTAACTTATTTCACTTAGCATAATATCCTATAGGTTCATCCATATTGTCATAAATGACAAGATCTCATCTCTTTTATGGCTGCCTAATATTCATCTGTGTGTGTCTGTGTGTGTGTGTGTGTACCATATCTTTATCCATTTGTGGACACTCTGGTTACCTTCTATATCTTGGCTATTATAAATAATGCTGCAATAAATCTAGGGGTTATATCTTCTTAAATAATTGTTTTTGTTCCTTTGGGTAAATACCCAGTAATAGAATTATTGGATGACATGGTATTTTTATTTTTAATTTTTTGAGGAACCTCCATACTTTTTTCCACAGTGACTATACCAATTTGCATTCCCACCAACAGTGAGCAAGGTTCCTTTTTCTTCACATCCTCACCAACACTTGTTATTTCTTGTCTTGATTGTAGCCATTCTGACAGGTATAAGATGATATCTCATTGTGGTTTTGATTTGCATTTCCCTAGTGACTAGTGATGTTGTGTATCTTTTCATGTGTCTGTTGGCCATCTGTATGTCTTCTTTGGAAAAATGTCTATAGGGTCCTCTGCCCTCGTAAAAATACTTTTCAAAAATGTAAGTGAATATGTTTTTGGAACAAAGTCTTTATAGACATACAAGCAAAGGCAGAAACTATAAATGAAAGACTACTAGGTTAGATCCCATTCCTTTAAATAAAACAAAATATTTTTTAATTTGCCCATGTGGACAAAACCTACATAAAATTTAGAAAGAAAACAGCAACCTATGATTAACTTTACAGAATTATGACAAAATGGTAAGTAAAAGGCTAATACCACATACAAAAATGAGCAGAGATATGAACAGGCAATTAACAAAAAAGGAAATACAAAAATGAGCAAACTTAGGTAAAACAATCTTATAAGTAAACAGACATGTAAATTCAAAGAAGAAACCTTTGAGTGAACTAAGTATCAAGATTTATTTTTCAGGATAATGTTCATGTTGGTGAGGATATATACTAGTTCAGGAATTATAAATTGATAAACACTTTCTATAGGTCACTGTTAATGATATATATTAAATTCTTTTTAAAAGTTAAACTTTCAAGAATGTACTTTAAAAAACACAAATGTCAACAGAGATATATGTAGCAAGAATATTTATAGTAGAATTATTTTTAATAACCAAAAAAAATGATTAAAAGGCTACAATTACTAGTATGTGGTAGAGTTCATGGAAATTTTAACTCTCATAAAATTCATCCCAATGTTCTACAGTAAATATATATTACTTTCATTTTTTTTAATGGTGATATATCTTTCTTAAAGATATTGATAAAGGGTGCCTGGTTGTCTCAGCCAGGTAAGCATCGGACTCTTGATTTCAGCCAGGTCATGATCTCAGGGTTATTAGATCAAGCCTGGCATCAGCTCTGCACTGGGCATAGAGCCTGCTTAAGATTCTCTCTCTCCTTCTCCCTCTGCCCACCCCCCCCTCCTGGAAGGAAGGAAGGATAGAAGGAAGAACAAAGAGACAAACAAACTGGAATACTTTCACAATGGTCTATCAAACGGGTTTGGCGGTGGGAGTGACTGTTCCTGGGGGAAGGAATATTTTATCACTGACATTGCTTCAGGTTGTCAGCCCATGGTAATAATCAGAAGCAAACCAGGTTTTATCAGGCTTTTTATTGTTTTTAAATCATCGCCCGCACACTGGGTGGGCAACTGCTCCCCCATCATTTCCCCTCCTTGACACATGACTGTGACTACAGGCGCTTCTAGAAAGAAAGAGGAAGGGCAGACACCTTCACTTCAGCATCTAGTATGTAAAAATCACTCGAAATCGGTACTTACACCAGTTTCTACAATAAAATATATAATCACTTCACGGCTACAAACACCGAAGTATTTTTCCAGCTTACCTAGGTGATCCTACTTCAGGAGTGGAGTGGCATCATTTTCACTTTGTAGGCTTTTATATTCTGCGTGCGTGTGGAATCCCACAGGAGCCTCGTTTGTCCTCTCACACAGGAACTTCACAAGTGAGAGTCGCTGGCTGACTGAGCAGCATAACTCCCCATTTCTATCCCGGAGGAACCATGAATGAGATACCATATAATATGAATGGATATCCCCCTAGGCACCCTATAAATTTATTATAAAGCACTGGATTTTGCAATAACAAAAAATAACTTACGGAATTTGAGGAAAATCTAAAAATGAGAAATTTATGTCTCTTCAGGGTCACACTAGACCACAGATTCTACTAACAGGCCTGATTTCACTAACACAAGAGCAGGCCTTATTTTATCCCAAGCAGGGAGAAATACTCCGGTGTGTGGCTCTGAAGCTTCCCATGTTTGGGGACGGAAAGTAGATATAAGTCAACCCACTTTTCTGGAAGGAAATAGCAAATGTAGACAGCTCTGTAGGTTGAGGCAATAAAAACATCTGGTTAGATACTTTGTTTGCTTTTAACATCCACTTTGTAAAAGATCTTTAGAAAGGTAAGATTTGGGGGCACCTGGGTGGCTCAGTGGTTAAGTGTCTGCCTTTGGCTCAAGGTGTGATCCCACGGTCCTGGGATCGAGTTCCACATCAGGCTCCCCTCAGGGAGCCTGTTTCTCCCTCTGCTTTTGCCTCTGCCTCTCTCTCTCTCTCTCTCTCTGTGTCTCTCATGAATACATAAAAATAAAATCATTAAAAAAGAAAGAAAGATAAGATTTGGGTCTGGAACTGTACTTGAAATATTAGGGTGAGGGAAGGCCTCATTTGGGCAGCTATGTGGGGCATATAGCATCTCACTTGGGCTTGTGGTTTTTGGAAAAAAGCAGTATGTTGGGGTTTAGGTAGCTCTTTAAGTGTTTATTGTTCCCACTAGCCTGGCATTCAGTTATCTTTTAAGAAAGTCGTGAGTAGAGCTAAAATTTATAATGCGGAAATTACTCAGAATCCTACGAAAAACTATCCATACCAATTGGAGTTGTTTTTAGTTCAAGAGAGCTGAAAAACCTCTCAGCATTTATCTTGCCAGCCAGTGAAGAGTGATGGCAAGACGGAAAGCCTCCTTCAAAAGTCAGGCCCTCAGTTTTGCTCTGGTTAAAAACCCTTTAGAATCTCAGGAAATGGGTTCTCTCTTTCAATTGCCCCCCCTAAATGCAGGCACTATTTATCTATTCTATCAGTTTAATGAGAGGACCATCTCACGCTCATTAAGTTGATTTGAAAAATGATCAGAAGCATTGAGACTGTGTCCTTGGAGAATATAAATGCCTCTAAGGCTATATCCATTTTAGGAAAATCAGGTCTTTTACCTTTGCTCTTGCTTCACCTCAGCATTTTCTTCCACAGCAGAAATAATACGTTTAGTCATTTCGGAACAACGGTTTAATACATTAATGATTTCAGGTGCTGTTCCTAGAATTTTGGCTCTGCAGATGTTAGTGGTGAGTGGGTCCAAGGCAGCCAGCAAGGGTCGCCTAAAGTGAGAATTTTATGAAGCCAGGGTACACCGCGGTGTAAACAGAAGCACCCCACATAATTAAAACAGATGAGGAATACCTGCTACATGGACTGTCAGAGACACACGTGGCTGGGCAGTGGGCTGGGCGTAGGGAAGGGGGGGAACAGAAGGGGCGTTCAAAAGATACAAAATCAGAGACGTGCAGGCCTCCTGTTCCATGGCTTCTGGAATGAAGGAGTTGTTATATAATCCATGCCAGCAGCTTGAAGGGATTTGGCTAATAGTTCACTTAATTTTCCTGCAATGTCCTTTTTTTTTTTTCCCTTTTTTTTTTTTTTCCTGTAAGTCAGCCTGAGTGGAAAGAAAGTGGAGCTCTCGTCAATGAATCAAATGGCGGGAGGGGCTGGCTGGGAGAACTGATTCCCCCTGGATCCTGTACATATTACTCCGCTCCTTGGCTGTACTTCGAGTGCAGGTTAAATGAATTGTTCCCATTAGCAGGCTGATAGGACAGCTCCTCTAGATGAAGGAGACTCTGTACTTTGAATGTCACCGTGAGGGAAAGGTAGCCCTTCTAGAAAAGTTGACAGCACCACTTGTGGCAGTATTTTACTGTCATGGCTAAAAGTCTATAAAGTGATGACTTACAGGAAGGCTCAGTATAATATATAATAATAAGAAGAAGTGATGTCAGAATTCTCTGCAGCTCATTGGTTGATCTGAGGGATGGTGGTCGTGGAAGCAGTACCTGGTCCCAGACTTGCTGTTTGAGGCTGATCCACCCTGATGTGGATGGTCTTGAAGCAGTCACTCACATCCACTCTGAGTAGTCACTTCTGCCTTCATTTGCTGCAGCTAAAATCCTGAAAGTTTACTTGTTTCAGCTGTGTATCTTTTATAGCAATATTTAAAGCATTCCTCAGTAAGTGACACCAAATATGACTATTGGAGGGAAAATATTAAAAATCAGGAGGATGTTGAGTTGGCTGAAAGGTTCCTGATGTCTGAGCTCAAAGCTGTCCGACCTTTACCATATTGGCAGCAGGGAGATGGCTTGTTTTATTTGTTCTGTTACCTTGGAAACTGAGGCACAGGTTTCATTTGTGCAGAGACAAAGTAACAGAATCTGTTATCTTCATCATATAGTAGGTGTAGGAATTATCTGGAATATTTAAATCATCCATAAGGATCTTTCAAAATGCAAAAAAATTCTCAAGATATCTAAAGGAGGGGGGAAAAGATGTCTGTAGGGGAAAATATATAAGCAGGAAGAGAGGAAGAGGTCCCTGTCACATGCATTTCTTTGTAAACATAGGCACCTGAAAAAAGTCAGCAGGACCTCAAGTGACCAAGGATGGAAAGAGAATGTGCCAAGAGTTAGGCTGAATTAACATAAGCCTGCATTTTTTTTTCAGTGCCTCCCAAAATCCTTTTTGCTCTTGAAACTCTTGGATGCGATGAACACTGTTTGAGCTTCATGAAGGAATAGAGATGACTGCTAGGAACGTGGATGGGGCTCATGCAGAATGGATGGTCAGGTGAATTTAGATCAGGGGTTGAGGCTTTGACAGATACTCCTACTCACCATGAGTACAGGGACCACTGCTATCTTCTGGCCATCCGCATCACCTAGCACAGTGCTTGACAACACAGGGTAAGGACAGAACAAACAAGCATACAGCCAACCAGGGGCAGGATAGATGGCACGTCTGTGTTTTCCTATTTGAACAAATTCTACTTTGAGCTGAAAGATTATTCATACATTGTTCATTAGTGAGCTGTCCAAATAGTTTCAAGCTGTCTTTCGACTCTGGGACTAAATTAAGTGACAGCTTCGAAATGAGAGGTAACTAAAGCTACCTCCACTAGACGTGGTTGATTTCTGAATTCATAAAGGCATTGAGAGTGCTGTTTTTAATGTTGTGTGAGAGAAAGCAAGAGGGTAGAAGCCATAGCTGTGTGTGACAGAGTTGATCCACATGTGTTTGGATGATATACTGTCATAGGAAGTCCAGTCTCTGACAGTAGCAGCGAGGAGTGAGAGGCTTGGCCAAGGCTCCCCTGGTCTCTTGTTTGCAAATACAGGAGGCAGAACAGAGGGGCACTGGCACTGCTGTACACCACCTAAACACACTGGTTTACCAACTGCAAACTGCACAAAATGAGAAAGGACAACCAGAATGTAGAGCTCAAAGAGCCTGTTAGTAAAAAAAAAAAGTTATTGCTGGTGGAAGGGAGGGGAGACTAAGGGAACTCTTTGACCCAGGGATACAGATGTTTGTCTCTGATGCTTTTTGGTAGATGCCTTTGGCTCTTGGTGTGGGCACAGGAGGAGCACTTAAAGGATCTGCCAATGTAAGAAATAACTACGATGACCACTGAAAATGTCCCATGACTGAGCTTTGGCCCCAGCTCTGTCACACAGGAGCCTCTTGACCTTGAGCATACCCCTCCACCCTTCTGACACTCAGTTTCCTCCCTGAGAAATGGTTCAGCAGTATCTTCACTACTTACTTCACAGAGTGAGGAAATCAGAAGGTGTGTTGAAAATACGTAGGTGGGTTGAAAATACAACTACCAGACCATGAATATGTTGCTACAATGGCACACTGCAAGTTGACCTTGGATGATCTTCAAGGGACTTTGAAAATGTCAAACTCAAAAACAAAAACAAAAAAACAAACACCCTGATGGGGAAATGGTACATCTTGTTTGAATGAGAATCAGATTGCTAGTCTGAATGATGAATTGAAAAGTACCTGCAAAGGGACTCAATTATAAGTTTAAAACAACCATCTGCCTTCACATAACCACCCAAGAAAGTAGCCAGGATTTCTCGGGTCTTGTTTGGAATCATTAACCAAGGAACTTTTGATTTAGTTAAGTTTCTATATAGTAGAAGTGGCCCGCTTTTAAGCGTGGATGCTATTATACGTCACTGATGGGACTTTCGTCCAACCAACAAAACATGAGCTGCTGAGAACAAAGGGAACCATGCAGAAGATTGTTCAAGAGGGTAGACTCATCCAAGTAGAGTAAAAAGATGGCAGAGGGACGCCTGGGTGGCTCAGCGGTTGAGCGTCTGCCTTTGACCCAGGGCGTGATCCCGGAGTCCCAGGATCGAGTCCCACGTCAAGCTCCCTGCGTGGAGCCTGCTTCTCCCTCTGCCTGTGTCTCTGCCTCTCTCTCTGTGCCTCTCATGAATAAATAAATAAAATCTTAAAAAAAAAAGAAAAAAAGATGGCAGAGAGCCAGGGGAGGGGAAGAGGGGATTCACAGCCAGGTCTTCTGATTTATTTTCCACTGCATATTCCCTTCACATGGCCATGACAAATTCCAGTACTTTCTCATCAACCAGTGAGGTTATGTTCCTAAAATGTATCATAGTTGACAAAACCACCATTGGTGAGATTAAGACCCCATCGAAAACAAGAATTTAGGGAGGAGGAATAAAAGGCATTAAATGTTTCTTTTTATAAATAAAATAAAAATTAAAATAACATAACATAATAAAATAAAATAAAATAATAAAATAAAATAAATAAAATAAAATAAAATAAAATAAAATAAAATAAAATAAAATACTAAACAAGTACCTATTCTGAAGGTATCTGCTCTCCAAAGCATTCAAACCTGCTCTAGGGAGTAACACTTCCTTCAGCAGTTGAGAAGCTATGACTGGCGCCTATTCACAGGCTCAGCAGAACCTCTCACACCGCTTTCTGCAAGCGACACTGGGCCTCTTTTTAAAGTTTTCCAGCGGGTAAGGGCCTTTTATTATGAAAATTTCAGACATACACACAAAGAGATGCAACAGTGCAGTGAGCTCTTGTCTACCAAACACCCAGCTCAAACACTTATCAAGATTGTGTCCCACATGCTTCATCCATCCCTTGTTGCTTTGCTGAAGCTTTTTTAAAGCAGATCTCAGACATTGTATCATTTCATCCCTCCATGTTTCAGATTTCAGTCTGCTGCTAAATGCCTGATAAACTCACATTCTCCCCCGTGTTCTTTTCAAGGCCACTCAGAAGCGGTTTTGTGATGGTTATTTTGTTTTGTCTTCTGGACCTGCTATGTAGCTTAAACTGATTTTTCCCTCTCTACTCTAACTCCCACCGACATGATCTGGACCAGGTGGTCCAGGAAATAACGCTGCATTTCCCTACTGAAGAAGAATGACCCCAAATCATATATTCAATAATCATCATCATCCAAGGATTTCGTCTGCAGTATACAAATATAGAACAGAGCTATCTGAAGAAATAAATAAATAAAAATCCTGACTTTTATTTTTAAATCACTTGGAATTGAAGGAGATGGCTAAACCCAAGTTAACCTCTAAGCTCTTATATCTAAGAACCCTCAGTACTAAAATCATTTCTAAAACTGCTTTCTCAGTCTCAGAAATGGGAAAGTTAAACTATTCTGAATTGCCATAGGAGAAGTCACGCAAGCTCTTCTTCTTGCTCTAACATATGGTTAAGTGGGAATTTTTTTGTCGGTTCTTTATTATCCCGGAGCCAATATGAGATTAGCTTTACAAGTTGGGTTATAACCTTTGCAGCTTCTGTGTCGGGGATCCGTTAACAAGATCATAAAGATCTTTCTAACAGATGAGGCCTACATGCCCTGTGTTCAGCTGTGGTAATGACCAAATTGATTTTATCAGAAGTGTTTAAGAGCACCATTTTAACTTTTCTATTGATTGCCTGACCTCTGCTTTGGGCTCTGGGGTTACTATGCATTCTCTCCCCCCTCTCTTTGTATATAGCTTTCCGATTTCTCTTCACCCACGCAGACTTGTCCTTCTGAGCGCCCAGACCATCTCATTTAGCCCCTGCCTCATCATTTCTGTTCTCCTGTGGTGTCTATACATTCCCAGAGGACTAGGTTTTGCAGTCACAATTAGTAAACTAGCCTTGTGACTTTGGGAACCATTTTTATTCATGCATTCGACAGATTTTTTTGAGCTCCTACTATGCGCCAGGCACGGTTTTCAGCATTCAAAAATACAGTGAGAATCCAGGAACATGAAATCCCTGCCTTTAAGAGTTGGCATTGTTAGAAAGGCATACAATAGCTATTTAATAGAATATCAGTTTGGGGGGGGAGGGTGTAGACACTTATGAAGAGTAAAGCAAAGTAGAGAATGTGACAGGAACACAATTTTAGAGGAGCTGGTGAGGAGCGTTCCACCTTAGAGATCTGAGTGGCTGTGAGGAAGGCCTGGGGAGATGTACAGAAAAATTGAACTAGGCAAAGGGAATTCCAAACAGGAAGGACTCCTGACCACAGCTAGCTTAGGGCTTTACAGAAAATTCAAGAAGTCCATGGAGGAAAGCAAGAGAGACGAGGCAGAGAAGAGGCTGTAAGCTGGAGAACCAGGGAGGCTTGTGGAAGACCTCCTGAGCCATGGAAGGAACTTGAGCAGGAGACTGATGCTAACTGATTAACAGTTCAAAAAGTCACTCTGGCCTGAATAACACTTGTAAATGATGCTGGTGAAACCTTGGGTCCAGCTGAGATGTCCTGTAGGATAACAGGGAGGCTTGAACATACCAGGCCTCAGAGCCAACAGAGCTGAGTGCTGTTCTCTGCTGTGCCTCTAGTTGGCTGGCTGACTGGGACTCAGTCACCTAGACCCTACTAGGCCCAGTTTTCTGTCCTTTTCCAGGGAGAGATACAATTTCTTGTCTCTAGATCTAACATTTCGTGATTCAAAGCTACAAACTAGAGTTGTTTCTTAACCCTATGTATTTGTTAGGGTAGTAACAGAGACCCAAGAACACAGTAGCTTATATGAGGTAGAAGTTTGCTTCTTTCTCCTGTGGTGTTTGAAGCAGGCAGGCTTACAAGATCTAGGGTCCTGTCTCCAAAGGCCCAGTCCTCACTGTTTGAGCGGGGACATGGCCTTCTCATCTGTGAGAAGAGAGACACAGGATATTCCAGGCAAGCATTCCTCTTAAGTGACATGGAATTTCCACATACCCCTTCTAGTCACATTTCTTGATGAGAACCTAATATTATGGCTATACCCAGCCCCAAGGGACCCTGGGAAATGCAGTCTCTAACTGGACTGCTTTGTGCCCACCAAAAAGATGCCTGCCATGGAAAAATGGGAGAATGGATTTGGAGGGGAAACAAGAAAACTGCCACACCATATTTTTGAAAGATCCCAGGGTATTGTCAAGATTCCATAAGCTCATAAAATTTCCTGGAGCTTTGTAATCAATTTCCTAGGGCTGCTGTAACAAACTGCCACCAATGAGTAGCTTAAAACAACGGAAATGTATTCTCTCACAGTTCTGGATGCTGAAAAGTCCAAAACCACGGTGTCAACAGGGCCATGCTCCCTCTGAAGGCTCTAGAGAAGAATTTCTAGAAGCCTCTCTCCTAACTTCTAGTAGTTGCTGGCTGGCCTTCCTTGGCTTATTGCCACGTAACTCCAATTTCTGCCTCCATCGTCACATGACCTTCTCTTTGTATCTTCTGTGTCTCTGCATCCAAATCTTCCTGTCCTTTCTCTTATAAAGACAGCAGTCACTGGATTTAAGGCCCACTCTAATCCAGTATGACCTCACCTTGATTGCATCCATAAAGACCAACTTTCCAAATAAGGCATATTCACAGGTACCAGGAGTTAGGACTTGAACATATCTTTTTGAGGGATGTAATCCAAGCCATTAACAACCCTCTTAAGACAGACAGACAGAAAGAAAGAAAGAAAGAAAGAAAGAAAGAAAGAAAGAAAGAAGAAAGAAAGAAAAAGAAAGAAAGAAAGAAGAAAAGAAAGAAAAAAGAGAAAGAAAAGAAAGAAAAAAGAGAAAAAAACCTAGAAGAGGGGAGTTGTATTAGTTGAAATCAAATTATGACAAGGAACATCAATGTCAAAACAAGGCATATTTTGTTCTGAAGTTCAGTGTGCCACTTCAGTTGCCCAACCCAAGGACATACGGGCCTTTTCCTTTCTCTTTTATAGAGAAGCATTCCAGTCATTGCTGTGAAATATATTGCTCAATTAATGGAATTCAATGACCATCTGCAACTTTTGACCTTACAGTCTATACCATTTGATGATCACAGCAACCCCAAGAAGAAAGTATTCTTTCTTTAATATTTATTTATTTTTATTTATTTATGATAGACAGAGAGAGAGAGAGAGAGAGAGGCAGAGACACAGGAGGAGGGAGAAGCAGGCTCCATGCCTGAAGCCCGATGCGGGACTCGATCCCGGGACCCCAGGATCACACCCTGGGTGTAAGACAGGCGCTAAACCACTGAGCCACCAGGGATCCCCGAGAAGAAAGTATTCTTACCTCTCTCCTATAGAAATTGAAACTCAGGCTAAGTTACTTGCCTAAAGAGAAATGACTCCAGTGATGGTCACTTAGTGATGGCGATGAAGTCAGGCTTACAGCCGGGGTCTTCCTGTCTCCAAAATCCTGCTTTTACATTCCGTGGCATTAAGTCCCAGAGACTTCTCAGGGGGTACTGACCAAGGGGGTCACTCTTGCCTTGAGGGATTTGTGATCAGTCTCTGAGGCTGCACCTACTCTGCAGAGGTCTCCTCAGACACAGGGTACAGAATCCCTGTAGTCATCGACATAAACTGAATTTCTATTTGGTAACTAAAAGATCATTGTTTTCCTAGGAGTCAAGAGTCATCTAACATCAGAGTCCAGGTTTCTTACTGCATTCTGGAACATTATGTAAAACACACTGAACTAGACAAGGCTTATTTTTCAGACCTTTTTCAGCACATGGATTAGTGGTTTGATTACTATTTTGTCAAGTCCTGTCAGACTGTCCATCACCATGGGGCCCTCCTGAAAGATGCCAGCCATGCCGTCACACTTACACTTCAGACTCAGGGTTCCCTGGAAACCGTAATGCAATTGGTAGTTGCCATAGGAAACCAGGCCTCCTAATGGTCACAGAGAGATGACGTTTGGGATAATAAAGAAAAAACAAAATTAAATCAACATTTCCATTCATTGTTTCATTTCATCCTCACAGTAACCCTGGGAGGTTAGTATTTTTTAACTTTTCTTTCTCTTAGTCTTAAAATTTTATTCACACAGCTTTTTATTACAGAAAATTTAGAAAGTGGAGACAAAAAAGGAAATGAAAAATCATCCATAATTCCTCCACTCAGAGATAAACACTCATTTATTTGGTGCATATTTTTTAGTCTTTTTTCTATATAGTTTTATTTTTTTCTTCTTTTCGCAGAAATGAAGTCATGCTGTACTTTGGGGGTTTGGGATTTTGGTTTATCTGAAGACAGCTAGAATGTCTTTCTATGCAATCGAGCTTTCATTTGTGTACTGATGGCAGAGTATTTCATTACATATACCATGGCTTATTTAACTCATCCTCTGTACTATTGACATTTGGGTGGTTCCTCCCTAACCTTTTGCTGTTGGCAGCAATGCTGCCATCAAAACTCTTGTACATCCATAATTACTCCTTAAAGCCTATATTTCTAGTGGTCACATTACCAGGTGGAAGAAGAAAACATTTTCCCCCTTATTGAAGAGATGAGGAAACTAAGAATCAGAAAGATTAAGTATCTTGGCCAAATTCTCATAGCTGGCAAGTGACTGAGCTAAGACTGGAATTGAAGCTTCCTGACTCTAAACCTCATGTGGGAAAACAGTTTATTCATCTTATCTAGTAATTATCATATTCAATAAATTCTGTGAATGCAAAGGAAATACCTTGGTGGCTACTTTCTTTCTGGAATTATCACCCAGAAGCAGCCAATCCAGACAAACTGCTTAAAATTCTGTCATCAGAGGAGAGTCTACAAAATACATATTTAATTGGAGTTATCTTTTTCTTTCAAGATGATTAATGTTGGCACTTTTAGAAGTCCTTTACAGACCTTTAAATAGTATCCTAAATGTTCAGCAATAATTGAAGACCCCTCTCCACTAAAAATAAATATCAATATTTGATATCCCATTGGATCCTGTGGCTTTTTTTTTTTAAGATTTATTTATTTATTTATTTTGGAGAGAGAGAAAATGCATGCTGGGAGAGGGGAAGACTCCCTGCTGAATGGGGAGCCCAACATGATGCCTTGGGACTCAGTCTCATGATCCTGAGATCACAACATAAACTAAAACCGAGTGTCAGATGTTTAACCAACTGAGCCACCCAGATGCCCCATGATTCAAGACATGAGTGAACCTATGGAATTATCTCCTGTTTTGCCACAACCAGTATGCCTGTGCCACCAGGAGCAGAATTTGGTTTTGGGGTGGCTGCAGACTAGATTTCTTCAGTAATCATTTGCCTTACCTTGATATGTGGACTAGGATCCATGCTCCATGAAGTATGATTTAGGATGTCTATATAAGGGTAAATATGTGAAAAGTGTATAGAAGTACTTGACTTGCTCTGGGGCCACAACTCTGTAATCTTCAGGTCATCCTCATCCAACCAGTTCTGGTAGCTTTGAGTTTGGGGATTGCAACTATAGTCATGTGTTTGACAGCATCCAGGCAATTCAAGTCAGTACCTGTCCATATTAGTGTCAAAGATAAACAATTTCAATAGATTTCAGAGGTACATAAAGCATTTCCTGGAAAAGCATGGTAAGAGCTGTTGACTTTTACCTGAATTGAATTATTCACTTAGAAAACTACATAATTCCAGGAGGCCAAGCTGGAAGTGTTTGATGGTTGTCAGTTCACATCTCTGCTCAGAGCTCCAAAAGCAAATTTAAGTCAACCGAATAATATTTAATGGGTAGCTTCATTTTCAATATAGAGACTCGATAAAAGGAAATCAATTTGAAAGAACAAGGATTCTCATTATTCTTACTGTCCTTAATGCTAATCATGGATTTGGCACCAGCAAGCCATAATAGGAGAAATTACCTTCCTCAGGTATGGACTTTTCATAATGCATAGATAGTGATCTGTAAGGGCCGGAGGTTTCCCAAATAAGTTTCATCTCAAAATTTCTTTCTAGGATAGACTGATGGTGTCTTTATGTTGCTTTTGCTGAGGGACCGTGAATGAGGTTTTGTTCTGGGAACTGTTTTGTCAAAGATAAAGGCTAAGCTAGAGGGAAGGTATAGCTCTGGCCTTCCTGCTCAAAATTAGAAGATATTTCTGGACACAAATGTCAGGAAATGTGACCTAGAGATATGACCTAGAATTATGACCTAGGCAGCCACACACACACAATTTTTTTAATTCAAAAAAACAGGGGGGAAAAGTCCTCTTATCAATGTTTTTTACATAAAAATGGAAATTTTTTCATGTTGCCCAAAGCACCTTGATTAGTAAAAGAGCTGAAATATTATTACTGAAGCTCAACCTAGGCTCAAATCAACACAAAAGAAAGCTCACATTAAAGTATTATTTATCTTCATAATTAGTATTTCTAAATGATTTTTAAAGGCTTTTTAAGCAATTACAAAATGTTTGATTGTCGTAACATTGCTAATGCTTTGATGCCTTCCGAGTGTTGTCCTTGGTCCCTGCAACCCTGGCACATAATTTATTTCTCTTTTGAGTGAACTCTAAGCATTAGTGTCCATTAAGAATTTTTGAAACAAAGTCCAGAGATTACGTGGAGCACTTTCAGTAATATGTACTGATTATCATTAATAGCTCTTTTGTCCTAGACAAGGACATTGTTTTGTAACATCACTCTGTTTGGTGAGGCCACACTTGGGCTGTGCTCCTGCTCTGCCTCCTGCATAGATTCTCTCCTTGACTGCTTATGGAATGGAGCAAGCGCATAGGACAGCTCAGGATTGGGGGAGGGAGGGCATAGGGCCAGCACAGAGTGATTTTTTTTTTCTTTATGAAACAATTGTTAGCCATTCAAAAACAAAAACAAAACGCCTAAATGCTGGGCTTTGTTTCTTATCTAGCGTTCATTCACTGCATATAAATTGCTGTTTTAACCACAAGCTCTCTCCAATGAGGAAGTCAAAAAGAAGTACAGGAGGGAGCAGAGAGACCCAGCAAACTGCAACCTTTGCACTATGCTTGTTGATAATATGGCAGGAAGGAGGTTACATGTTCCAGATTTTATTTTGAAAGTTCTGCCTGAGTGCTCAAACACTCATTTGCCAGATTATACGTCTTTTTAATGACCTCATTGCCCTGGTGGGTATGCCTGCGTCTACCCAAGGGATATCTCTTGTCCCATGCAAAGTGTCTGCGAGGAGAAATGTCTTGAGTAGAAAAGAGGTACTCTGCTACATGCCCCAGGTGAATTCTTTTACTGAAACCTTATTTTATACCCAACCCTGAGAATTTTGCCCCATTTTATGGGTAAGAAAAATGGAGACTTAGCGCTTAGGCCATCCACCCAAGACCTCATGGCTTGAATAACCGGCATTTTATTTAATTCGTTCACCTTTTCTAGAAATTAAACTGAGAGTTAATGGGTTGATGGGTGTAGTGTAGATGCAAGAGGTAGCCAATTAAATATTTTGTTATTATCATTTAGCACATCTCTTCCTCCCTGCCACACAAAGTCACTGAAATATGGAAACATTGACATATTTATTTTTAAAAGACTTTATTTATTTATTTGAGAAAGATAGACAGCATGAGCAGTGGGGAGGGGCAGAGGGAGAGGAAGATGCATACTCCACACTGAGCAGGAGCCCAATGATGCAGGGCTCAATCCCAGGACCCTGAGATCATGACCTGAACCCAAGGCAGACACTTAACTGACTGAGCCACCCAGGTGCCCAAAGAAACAGCGACATATTTAAAAACAAAAGGAAGAAAAAAGAAAACTTCACTGCATCTTATTTTAGGTATTCTTTGTTGTGTTTATTTGTTTTTCTTTTCTTTATTCTAACGCTAGAGCTTACTCATGTGGAAAATACCTGGATCTCAACTGTTATCTCATTATGAAAGAGAATAAGAGAAGGCACACAGGCTGTATAATGGCAAAGTGGCAAAGGGACACCTCTGTAGTTAGGGATTTGTCTAGAATGCAGGGCCTGGGAAATGCTAGTTTAGTAATTGGCATGTCTGACATAGAGGAAAGATGCCATTTCTTAGCAAAAAAAAAAAAAAAAAAAAAAGGTTAACATAAACTTGGTACCCAGACAATTGCCTGGAAACCAAGAGACAATAAGAAGTCCATCAAGGAAGTTAATTGGTCCAAGATTTGGCACTGATTGGAAGTATCAGATTACATTCCTAAAGTGCTCTGCTCTGTGATAGCTATAACTCCGAAACTACTGATAACTGTGACAGTGATAAATTTGTGGTATTTTCATGACATTTCCTTTGTTTTACTTTGAAGCATGGTTGGCTAAATAGAGTCAGGCACTCTTGCTGTATTAGAAGTCCTACTTTGAGTAGAGTATTTGTGGAGATTTTTTCTCTTAATTTTAAGTGTATTAATTGACAATTTAAAACTGATGTTACGTTGTTAAATTAGAAATTACTCTTAAAGTGTCACTTGGAAATGTTTCTCTTTTCTTTCATGCTCCCATTCTCTCTCTCTCTCTCTCTCTCTCTCTCTCTATATATATATATATATATATATATATATATATATATATATATGATCTGGGTGAAATACAAGGAGTCTTGCAACTTTATCAAAAGGTACCATTTTTCTCTAGCCCAGATAATTTTAAAATATCACCCAAAAGAAGTGTAGCTTTTACTTATATAACCTTTTGTGGGTACTGCCTTCTTTCTTCTTTGGTTTTTAAAGGCAAAAAGAAAAAAGTTTCAGGGGGTTACCTTTGATTGTGAGCTACATTAGATTTTGTACAGTGAGAAATAGATCTGGAAGCCTGTTGCTTAGAAAGAAGAGGTTTGGTCTGATAGCTAGAAAGCAGGGCAAGGAGCCATTGATCGAGGAGCTAGAAGGGAAATTAAGAAACCATGCAGTTCAACTATCTCATTCTACAGATGAGAAAACTAAGGCCCAGAGAAGTTAAGTGACTTGCCCTAGTCGACCGAGGAGTTCACCGTTGGCTCAGGCTACTGAGGGCTTGGGCACCACCCCATCGCTCTCCCACGGCTCCTGCCATTGCTGTCTCTGCAGAGAGCAGTATTCTGCTTGGTGGCCTGTTTGCAAATCTCAGTAGAAGGATCTTGATGTTCTTCCCAGTTACTTGGAAGGGAATCAAAACCTTCACAACAGCTGGACTCAGTTTGACACCCTTTGGTGGTAGTGATCAAAGTCCTTTGCCCATGCTAAACAGCAGCCCACTTAGCACACTTGCCAATGAGCAAGTATCTTCCCTGGATTTCAGAGAGTGAAGATGCCAGTTGAGTTCAGGGTCTCGAAGAGGACAGACTTACTTTTAGGAACTTGGTTCTGTCTCCTGCTCTCCTCCAGCAACTAGGAATTTCCAAGTCAGAGCACTTGGTCTGATAACTAGAGTCCTGGGCCCCAGGCAAATGTGATATCCAGAGACATCAGGAGTAGCTATGACATGGCTTTCAGTAGAACATTCTAATTCAACTTCACGAAAATAATACTAGCGCATGTTGTCCATCCTTTTGACATCTATATCACACTTCCCGGTTTATTTTTTTATTTTTTTTTCACTTCCCAGTTTAGAAAGCTCTTTACACATCCTTATTTCATCTTACTTTTCACAATAAGCTTTTGAATATTATTATGATTATTTACAGTTGTAAATTCAGGCCCAGAGAAGGTAAGTCACTTGCCCAAGGTCTCTCAGCCAAGAGATAGGAAGCGAATGTGCCACTAATGCAAACCCAGGTCAGCCTGGCTCCAAATCCAGCTATCTTGAGCTACTTTTAAAAAGTGTCTTCTTTTCTACTTCTGGGTAGAATTAGAGCTATTTGCCCCTACTATACACTCATGATAATCTATCTTTAGAAAAACCAGTTTTCCAACAATTCATTATGCAGAGCTGCTTCTCCTGGCACTGCTGGTAACATTAGGTTTGGATCTGCTTAGGGATGAAAATGGGCAATGTATGACTGCTGTGGTCTCATTAAGGAAGCATCCTGGCGAGAAAGACAGGAAGTTTGCAACCTCTCTCAGAAACAGAAAAGAGAAGACCCACTCCACCCCCAAAGAAGGGTGAAGAAATGGCTGCTCATTCACCCAATCCCTGGTGGGGCTCTCTGGTTGGGATAAGACTGGGGACAGGGCCCCATAGGTTTAAATTATTTGCAGAGCTGACTGCTGAGTGATATGGTCCTGGAACTAAATCTTTTTTGAACATTTACTCTTTTGAGAGGTACTATCTATACTAGGGGTTTTTTTGGGGGGGCGGATAATTTTTATTTATTTATTCATGAGAGACACACAGAGAGAGCCAGAGACATGGGCAGAGGGAGAAGCAGGCTCCCTGCAGGAGCCTGATGCAGGACTCAATCCCAGGACCCTGGAATCACAACCTGAGCCAAAGGCAGACACTCAACCACTAGCTGCCCAGGTGCCCCTATACAAGGGTTTTTAAATATGCACTATGGATGCACTTCCAGAAGGGTATTAATTTTCCACAGAAAGCTTTCATTGTGCTAATTAAACTTCCCTGAGCCTCTTTGTTGTATTGACCCATCTGTGAAATAAAGATGGTTTTGCTTTCTTTCTTTTTCTTTTTGAGAGAGAGAGAGAGAGAGATCAGGGAGCTGGGTAGGAAGGGACAGAGGGAGAGGGAGTGAGAGAATCCTAAGCAGGTTCCACGCCCAACATGGAGCCCAACGTGGGGCTCGATCTCATGACCCTGAGCTGATGACCTGAGCTGAAATCATGAGTCAGACACTTAGCCAACTGAGCCATCCAGGTGCCCCTGCTTTTGTTGTTGTTTTGTTTTGCTTTTTGTTTTTTGCTTTCTTTAACACTTCTATGGAGTCAGTTACTATGAAGTACTAGGGCTTCTATAGAGAAAGGAGTCTTATTTTGATCACAAGTCTTATTTTTCAGGATAGGAGAAGGAAGGGAGTTCCAAATAAACTTCCTGATCATTCCATTAAATTTTTCTTTTGTGTGTTCATATTGTTTTCATTTGTTTGCTTCTTTTGGGTAATAGAATTTTGTCTTCATAATGGCAATTAAGTAAAAACAATAATTAAATATTATGCATAGTCCCATCTCAATAATTAGAAGTAATGCTCTTTTTATAAAAATACTGTTTTGAGGAAAGGGGTGTGTTTTTTAAAGCTTTCTACATAAAAACGTGCTATTAATTTATTGTTATATTCTTCATCGTATACGATAGATATGATTTACATTTTATTTGTATGGGTTAGGGTTGCCAGATAAAATACTGGATGCTCAGTTAAATTTGAATTTTGGATACACAACAGAGTAATATCCGGAATTCCAGTTTAACTGGCATCCTACATTTTTCTCTGCGATTGGCAACTTTTATGTGGGTATATCCTCCAGTTCTTTCTATCGATCACTAAGTGGCAGCTAAACACGATTGAGGGACTGAGTTGGTGCTGATGCTGGGGCCATGCTTACTCCTGGAGACGGATGTGGGTGGTTTTAGCTCTGTGCTACTGTGATCTCAAAGATCAGGTGGCTTACCTGGAAAGATTTTCAGAATCTATTATCAATGTAATCATCATGAAAATATTTGATGAGAACACCGCATCACGCTGTATAATAAATTTAAGTAGAAAAGTCAAAGCAGTAGTATTTTCATCAGGGCTTTGGATGTCAGGAGAAAATAGTTCCACACTCAGCGAATATAGATAGGTCTGTTTTGGGCTGTGTTAAATCCAATTGTGTGGAGGTTCTGAATAATCAGGAGTGACAGCATAAGCACTTTCTCTTCAAAGTGATTTTACAGAAAGCATTATTTCCTAAGGAAAGTACACATATAGCCCTCATAATGCTGAAAGAGCACTAATGTATCAATTTATTGGTGCTGTTGTCATGAGCTGGAGTTGCAAATTGTATTCAGATATTAAACTTTACTCACAGTTGCTGTTGGGGGGACGTTCCCTTCCTAAGATAAAGCTTATTTCAAAAAATTCTAGGCCAGTTTTGTAGTTCCCATGTGAGAGAGCTTTCAAGGCTCTTTGCAGAAGGTTCTAACTTCGCTTGGAGAAGCCAACTCAAACATGATGAAAAACAATAGTTTAGTTTTCCTCAATAAAAAGGGGAAAAAGGAGAATTTGAGTTGGGCCTATGTAATTTCAGCTTCCCTAAATAAGCCCTTTGGAAAGTTGTGGGGGGAGCAAGCGTGTGATTTTGGTCTTGGCACACAACTTTGGAACTAACTTTTCTTTTTTTTTTTTTAATGTCTACCATGGATTTTCATCATGGATTTCTTCCCTGTATGATTTGTTCCATAGCTAAGTAATGGGTCTGATGTGGGCGCCAAATTTTTCAACAACTTTGACTTTCCAGAGGAGGGTTAAATAGCTCTCTTAATAACTTGAAAGAGAAAAATTTCAAGGTTTACCACAGTTCTTAGTCACAGGCTAAATGTTTTCGAGACTTGTGTTACTTTGAGCCTACTGAGTCTCAAGACTCTCCCCCAAGGAGAACAGAGCATAAAGAGTTCAAAAAGGAGTCCTTCCGAAACCAAGATCACACTGTTGGCCCTGAAGCATGCGTTCGTGTTATCTTCATGTGGCCGTGTGTGCCGAATCTTGCTTAGTCCCGTTCATCTGTCACCTGCTCTCCGTAAATCATCCTGGAAGCAGCAGCAAGGGTGCTGACTCATGAATCCCTCCTGTTTTTGTACAGTCTGTGTTCCTCCTGGTACTGTTCGCGGCAAGTAGCAGCCATACACCTTCTGGCTGTAATGAGTGTGGACAGATAGGTACATTTGTGGCTGTGTTTTCTGTCACCATAAAAAGTTATGCTTCGTGTGAGCAAGCAGAGTCGTTTTCATTAAAAAGTGAACACAGAATCAGTGGCCATAGCAAATGAATTGCTCCGTTGCTCCGCTCGCTCTTGTCTGAGTAGGTTGGCATCACTCTCTTGTGCCTTAAATCTTCCCCACTCTGCCTATAAACGTGATCATCTCCCCTATTTAAAAGGAAAACTGAGAGTCTTCCCTCACCCTGGCTAATTACTGTCCATGCTGCTGTTTTTTTTTACCACAGAACCTCTTAAACCAGTAGGCCGTTCTTGTCCCTGTCATTCACGGTTCTGTTGTTCTGGGGTAGGTCCAGGGACGCCACCGGGTATGATTAAGACTAACCTGGCCTTGGCATCGCCATCTGAACAAATGCATTCCTGAGTGTGCTGTGAATAAGGGGCATTCCAAGAAGTACACCCAGGATGTTTTCTTACCTCTGTCCTTATTTCTTCTCTTCTAGGTATCTCAGTAACGAAGAAGACACATACATGTAAGTAATGCATTTTTTTTTATCCAAAGTTTTCTGAAGAGTTGGAATTCGCATATGTCTGGCTGCTGTGACCCTTCAAGTATAAACTAATGTTTCAGCTGTGATCCATGGTCAACAGAGGTCATACTTCTCTACCTGTAGTGGTCGGAAGTGGTACATCTCCACCTGTTTGTACTGAGTGTGTGTTAAAGAGAGTCTAGACATAGTCTGATGAATTCTAGTGATTCAAGTCATTAGTCTTTAGAAAAAATCATAAAATCTAGTCAGGAGGATCAATTAATTACTTACTGATCACCCCTATTCTGGATCCTTCTTAGAAGAGCTGGTATGTTTCTAGGAAACATCACCTTGATTTCTTTTAAACTTTGGTCTCCTTTTCCTCACCACTAGTTCACGATTTAGGCCGTTTTGTACTTGTGTCTGTGGAGCAGAGATACTGATTGGGAATATAGGTGCTGTCGCTCGACCATGAGTGTGGCCCACGAGGGCCCCGGTAAATGGCATCGGTAGTTTGATGTGGAAATGTGCGCTGGATTTACACTCTGTATTCATTCCCACTTCTCAGGTTCAACTGCTTTCATCAGTTGCCTTCATTCGAACTACACCATAAGTTTACAAACTCACGTCAACGTAAAGTGTTGTGATTTTGCAATCCGAGCAATAATGTTTGACTGTGCTTTGAACCTCGGGATGAAACTAATCCGTCATTGATGCAGGCAGTCAACCTTCACTGTACTTGACCAGCATATTTAGACTTTGAATTAATAGTGTCATTAGAATTCGCTATTTTACACCACAGATATGTGCTACCCACCAGAAGTGTTTGGGCATCCTTCTAACGTAAGCAGTGGAGATATTTATGGCACAATTTAGGGCCGACAACAATGTATCCCCAAATTTTTCCTAATTATGCTTTTAAAAGTTCTGGTTTCATGTGAAACATTTGGGGGAAAAAATGTGTGTAACATCAAAGTAGTTTATCTTGTGCCTCAGTTGATTCTTGAAATCTGCTCTCGGGCTTGTCTGTCTGTCTATCTGTATTTGTAGCAAACAAAAAAAAAGCAAAAAAAAAACCCAAAAAACAAAAACCCAAAAAACAAAAAAACCCAAACCCACCAAATTCGATGGTTGCCTGACTTTTAGGACCCCGTCCTGCAGTCTCTCCACCTGGCTCTCCTTGTGTGAGGAAAGATGACAGGTCAGGCCCGTAATGGACACATGATCAGGACAGCACCTCCATCTCCGGATGCACAGTTCCCGTTGGCTGTCCCTCCTTCACGGTAGTCTGTGGCCCTTAGCTTTTTGGGGGTTGTTTTGTCGTCGTCGTTGTTGTTGTTCTTGCTGTTGTCGGTGCATAATTGAGCTCATGATGACTGAGAGATTGACAGTGCAGGAGACTGAAGTCCTCTGTATATCCGCAGGGCAGGCATGGTACAGAGCGCTTCCTTGCACAGCCTTGCCCATGAGCTCGTCCCTGGCCTGGAGGGACCCACTCTAGAGGTGGTAAGTAATTCAGTCTTTCTGCTAGCTCAGTCCTGGGCCTCTCCCGAACAGGAGCGGATGATTGTGCCTACTGTTTATGGCGGTTTGGGGGTACGGACTCCTGGCCACCTGGCAACACACAGAAAGCCACTGAGTATTTGCATTATGACTTGGCTCTTGGATGAGTGGATAAAACCACTAGCTCAACTCCATTGGATACAAAGAGTGCCCCTCAACTAATAAGACAGGGACCATAGATGTCAGTAAATATATAGACCATCCATCCATGAGGACCTTCAAGGAATTGTCATCCCCGAGAATAATTTCATTGGTCTATTGCAGAAACAATAACTTGTGGTCAGATTTAAATTCATAGAAGGATTTGGATGGCCACATGAGAGTGGTAGCTAGTGAAGAAAAGCTGGTGTTCCAGTAAGAGGCCATATAACCAGGTTGGCCTTGCAGCAAAGGCTTAACTAACTCCATCAGATATACCAGCTTTAAAACAAAATCAAGACACAGCCAGAGTGGGTAGATTTTTGATTGCCTCTCTAACTATGGAAATCAGCAGGAAAATTCTTAGACGTTAAGCATAAAGTCAGGGTAGACAGACTTAAGATAAAGCTCGCTTTAGGTAATTCACATATTAAATTGACAAAAGGAGATCAGAAATCACCTTGGTTTTTTGGTTGATGTTTACTTTCATGATTTAGGATAGAGGGCCCATGATAACACAGACCAATGACAAGTTGGGAAGAATAGCAACAGAGAGTTGGCACAAAACTTTGCACATGCCCAGGAGAAATTGAATTGTCCAAGTTACGTGTTAGTGAAAGTCTTCTATACCACTTACATGTGGAGATTGTTTTTGTCACCCAACTCAGCAGACAACCCATCATACTTCTGATCTTAGCATCTCTACAGGGCCTACACTTGTGAGGAGGAAGAAAATCAATCAGTTCTTTCTCCAATAACAGTCACCCAAATGACTTCTTCTTTAGCATCTGTCGGATTTTTCTTGAAAACGGAACTGTCCTAACTTACCTATAAGTTTTCTTAAGATGTTAAATTCCAGCTCCTCTTAAAGCATCTTGACATCTGTTCTTCAGAAAGTTTCACTATCAAGTGAAGTGTGTGAATTCATTTTTGTACTGTCTCAAGACTTCCATTTTTAGCCAGAGTTCTGGAAACCTTGGTCAAGGCTTGACTACATAATCATCGACAGCTGAAGTCACCCCACATTAGCAATTTCAATCTGGGTTTCCTAACTGCCCTCACCGAGACATGGTTCAACTTACAAATTAACATGTACACTTGCAGAATATATTATCAGACCGGAGTGTCAGCTCACAGGTACACCAGTCAGAGGTGCAAGAACTACAAAATGAACCTGAATAGATGTGACACCTGATAATATTTTAGGCCACCTTGTTATCTGGAAAGCATAGGTATTGCTTCTGTAAAAAAATAAAATAAAACAAAAATAAAAATGCTTTGGGTGAGCGGAGCCAGAAATTCCCAGGAAAGGAGATCTGATTATTAGCTTCAGAGGAATTCATAAGCATGGTCTTTGGAGAACTCAGATTCTCCTGTGTTCCTGAGAAAAGGCACTGGTGGTGTTTGTCATTAACTTTACTTGGCTGGTGGGGGAAGGCAGAGCTTTGAGGCTTCTTGTACAAAGTCATCATGACCAAATTGGTCAAAGAATGCTTTCATTTGTGATATTCTTCAATTGTTGATAGGAAATGTTGCTGTTGGTTTTGGCATGTGAACAGAAAAGGAAGTTTTTACTTGTAGGATAGGGACATATCAGATCAATTTCACACCGTGGTGTAGAATTTCAATTTAATCTTTGTGATGATTATATAGCACCTGTATTTGGTTGGACACTTCAAAGATTGCTTTTACTTGGGGTTTCGCAAGTTTGTTCTGGTCTCTTTCCTGCTGAAATGGTACCCTGTTGGATAAGTATCTTTTTCGTGGTATCAGCTGCTGTTTGGGTTTTTATTATTTGCCAAGGACAACTGGTCACTTGTCCCCCACCCCCCACCCCCGGCTTTTTAATCTAATTCTACTTGGATAGTTCTGCATGCACTAAAACGTTAGAATATGACAGATTTGGAGGTGAAAAAGCAAAGAATGCAACAGATCATCTTAGCTATTTCCAGCTACTCGGAAGTTTTGCATCATGGAGTCATAACCTTAGGGAATATATCAGCCACCCACCGCAACAAAGACCCAGAAGATGCCAGGTAGGCTCCTGGATAGTTTCCAGAGGCAACAGATCATTGTCACTTCCTTTTCATTCATCCATGTTCCTATTCTTTATTTTTCCTGGATAAGTCTGTTCTGCTTTCTTTCTTACACACTGAGGAATAGGCACTTAGGAGTGAAAATTGCAAGTGACTCAGTAAGCAGCCAGGAAAATGTTAAATTTTCCTGGAAAATTAAAATCAATTTAATCCAATTTAATGTCTGTTTCCCCCAATAAATAACAAAGTAAAATATGCTTCTGGGTCTTCTGCAATATTTTAATTTTCACATGAATGGCTATTAAAGGCAATTTAGTACATTTTCAAATGTTTGGTTGCAGTAGGCTAATACCGAACCTATAAAATTAAAGCACTGTGTTATTTATCAAGTGGTTTTAGTTCTCAATAGTGAAAATACTTTCGTAAAATCAGAATATTTCCTTGAGAAATAATACTTTGTATCTGTAAAAAGAGAAAGTGTTTATTGCAGTCATTTAAAGTGGAAGAGGTTAATGTATTCACTTTTCACCCCTAGAGACTTGGCTTTGAATTTGACTTAGAGAAAATTAGTTTTGAGGCCTCAACCTCCTCTCCTTAGGCATTTGTTGATATCACAAAACCAACCCAACAATTTGTCACGATTGTAGCCATTTACTCAGGAGGTCCAAGAACTAAAATAACCCTATTTTCTCGTTTTCTTTTCTTGTCCTTGAGGCCATTCCTTTTGATCGTGGACTCTTAATACAACACCAAACTTGGGGCTCACCCACATTATTTTCACAGTCCAGGAAAACTCAGGAACCATTCTTGGCAAAGCTAATGGAAGGTGCTTTGGTTATATAGTTAATAGGTTGCCGTGACAACCCATGTGACTCACGGTATGACTCACGGCAACTATAATTTCAATTGCTGCTGGCAGGATGTATCATTAGAAAAGGCCTGAGAAGAAGCCACACTGAACTTCTCTTAGTAGGTTTTCATCCAGATTGCATCTACCCATTGAGAAACAGAAAAGGGGATAACCCAGTGCTCACAAAGTAGCCAGAGGATTCATTTCTTCCTGAGGCTTCCCAAGGCTCCTGTCCATCCCAGACATAAAGCTTGCCACTGATGGTACATGACCAAAAATAAATGCTGGCCTCTTAGAGGGCTAGCCAATGGACAACTGTTTCCTGAGGACCTACTGTGTGCTGACAGGTTCTTTTTCCTCAAGGACCTTACCAATAAGGTTGAAGGTGGGGGGTGAAGTGAGTGGGGTTATATAGTCACTGAAAACACAAATGCCTACTGTACCATTTCTAGAAGATTCAGCTCACAACTGGAAAAAGCAGACTAAGCTGGAAGTGTGAGAGAGGATAAAAAAATTAAACAATCCAGAATTCTGGTACTGTGATCCAAGCACACAGCAGGATGAAGGGAAAGGGAAAGCTCTCCCTGCTGCATATCGCCCATTCTCACCCAGAGAATTTAGGGCCTTTAAGATCAACCAGTCCAAGGAATAAAAATCTCTTGTACTGCCTGAAAATGTTTGCCTTGTTTAGACTCAGCCTGTCTGACTACCGCCAAACCCTGCCTGAGCTTAACAGGATTTCTGTCTCATCATATTAAGATATAAATGGACTGCACTTGGCCCTGCCACTCAGTTCTTCCAAGGTAGAAGATTTGCATAGCCTGTAAACCCATAGTTCGTTCCATTAAAAAAAAAAAAGCCACCCAGAATATGTAGCTAGGCATTTCCATTGGAACATCCAGTTGATTCAATTTTGCTCTGTGAGTAGATATCAGATCCATGAATTGAATTTGGAAAAGCATTTGGGTTCCCATTTCATAACACAGGGTCAAAAGGGTGTATTGAGATGGTAAGGGCTCTTTAAAAATCCATGATCACAAGTAGGGAGAAAACACAAGTGCCTAGCCTATCAGGTGCTGGAGTGTACTTGATAGATTATATATTTAGTTAAACTCTTACATGTGATTGGGTCAATCTCTAAAGAAGGCTGGGTGTCTATCACAAGTTTTGCATCACTTTTGATTCAGTAATGGCAATAATCTAGGATAGGAGTAGAAGTACCAGTAGATGAGGTAGCAGCAGCATAAGAACTGTCACCCCTGAGTGATTAATTCTAATAGTCCAGGTGCTCTGTGTAGTGCTTTACCTGCATTATCTCATTTAATCATTTCATCAGCAGCATGAGCCTTGTGCTACTTTCGTCCCCATTTTGGATGAGAAAATTTATCTGAGAGATCAGCAACTTAAAGAAGTAAAAAAAAAAAAAAGCAACAAACTCATCCAGCTGGTGATGGGCAGAGCCAGGACTCAGAGTAGATTGACTCCTGGCACGCACAGAAGTGCCACACCATTATCTCCAATATCAACATGAGGCAATGCCATGGAGCATTTACAAAGTGCTAAGTGCTTTTCTAAGCACTTTGTAAGTGTTGATTCATCTAATCTTTACCGCAATCTTGTGAGGTAGGTCTTGCTGCTCCCCACTCTCCAGGTAAAAACTGAGGCCCAGGAGTCTACAAGTATCTAGAAGGTGATGCAGCCAGGATCGGAAGCCACTCCACAGAGCCTAAATGCTGCCACAGTAACAAATGCCATTCCTTCAGTGGTCCTTCCACCGTAAACTATAGGAAAAAAGTCAAGTGTAACATTCATTCCTACAACTGATTCAGATTCTTTAAAGTTATGACTGTTTTACCAATAAAGGCTTCTAAGCTTGGTGAGCAAAGTGATTATAAAAAAGGGGGATGTTATTCCTACGAGAGGAAAAAATTCATTTAAACAGAGTCATCTACAGAAAACCGTGCAGCCTTCTGACTTTAAAATGAGCGTTGCAAAATAAATAAATAAATAAATAAATAAATAAATAAATAAATAAATAAATAAAATAAGCGTTGCTTCTCTTTTTAACAATCTAAGCGAATTTACCAAAGAACTGGCATCCATTTAATATTGTTGTTCATACAACTCAATGGATTCCATAATAAAATAGTTCAAAATGGTTGGTTTTTTAAATTATTTAAAGACTTTTATTTATTTATTCATGAGAGACACAGAGAGAGAGGCAGAGGGAGAAGCAGGCTCCCTGCGGGGAGCCTGATGCAGGACTGGATCCCAGGACTCTGGGATCACGCCCTAAGCTTAAGGCAGACGCTCAACCACTGAGATACCCAGGTGTCCCCCAAATGGTTACTTTTGCTTTTGAGATAGTCATGTACCCCACACTAGTGGTAATGTCTATTACTTATAGCATGCATCTGTTTTCTACTGCAACAAAGTCTTTAATGGACCTTAATGACATTTGTAATAAATTTGTGCCTTATTCTTTTGTCAGACCAACTTGATAATTTGTGTATAACTTTCATTGCCACTAAGAGGTAGTATGATTCAGGATACTGTGGTTTCTCTGAACCCTAACCAAAAACAAACAAAACCATGAAAGCAAAAAGAATGCCTAGGGAGTTGAATTATGTAGCAAAAGCATACATAAGAGAATTAAACATCTAGGCTTTGCGTATGCTTATGCATACCTGAATTTAGACATGGATTTACAGTTATATCAGCTTCTGTCTTTACTGGGATCTGTGTCCAAAGGCATAAAAACTAGGAAAAACATAGACACCATTGTGTTTGAAATATGAAAAAAGTTATTGTTCTACGTTAACTTTCTTTGTAAATGCCACACGTTTTTTTATATAGTACCTCTGTCAACTACACTGCCAGGAAGTTAGTGTATTTGTAGTCACATGGTCCCCTTCGATTACAATTGATGTCCATCTCTGCATATTAGGGTAACTGAGGTTTTCATTTTCAAGCTATTTGATTACTCTCTTTCCTGACTGCCCAAGATCCCCCACAGTGGAATGTTCCCCACCCACTTCACCACTGCGTCTGAGTAAACATTTTTCTTATGCAAAAGCAATAGCTTTTCCCCTTGTTTTACTTGGTTGACCTCTTAGGCATTCACTATCTCTCCTAATGTTTTAAGTAGTTAACAACCCAGCATAATGATTAGAAGGCATATTGAAGAATAGAAAATGCTAGGATGTCCAGGATTAGGCTTTAGACTCCGTGAAAGAGACCTAGTCCATAAATTTTTTATTTTAAATATTATGTTTGTGGGAGAGCGGGGGCGGATTGTGTAGTAGGGAATCCAGATCCCTGTAATGCTGAGACCAAAGGAAGGAAAAGCTGGAAGGCAGACCACAGCCACTCCCTGGAGGAAGAGCATGCAGCAGGTAGTCAGATCTTCACTTGGTATTTCTTTTTCTTTTTTTTTTTTTTAAGATTTTATTTATTTATTCATGAGAGACACAGAGAGAGAGGCAGAGACACAGGCAGAGGGAGAAGCAGGCTCCATGCAGGGAGCTTCATGTGGGATTCGATCCTGGGACTCCAGGATCAGGCCCTGGGCCAAAGGCAGGTGCTAAACCACCGAGCTACCCAGGGATCCCTCACTTGGTATTTCTAACCCCTACTCTGTGTCCGGCACTGTGTTAGGCACGGTGTAGGCAAGAAAGTGTAACTCATTACCCTCACTCCCAATAGCTAAGTCCACACCTGAGGAGAAAGGGCCAAAGAACCCCTTGAGGAAATTTCAGTAATGAGGGAATCGCTGGAAAACGCAGGTTTGATGCAAGTTGGATTATCTGTATGAGTTGGGGATGCTAGTGGTGAGCTGAGCTTAGCCTTGAAGGGTAGCAAGGATTAATTAGGTGGATCAAAGCGTGTTTGAGGGATGATTGTGTAGACCTGTCTGACTAGAATAGCGTATTAACAAGGAAAAGGAAGGACAAGAAGAAGAGATAAGATTTGGGCTTTATCTGAGAACCAATGGGGAGCCACAGAATGTGTGTGAAAAATACACTGATCTTTAAATAATGCTTTTATTGCCACGGCCATTTAGGCAGTGTTACATAAAGCAGGTGTTCCATACTTCAGTCCCTTCTCCAAAATCAGACAGGATTCTTATCCTTAAATAGGGGTTCTTCTCTGGCCTTTCCTCTGATCAACTATGTAGCCAAAGTGCTTGTGGAGCAGGAAAGATCTAGTCCAAAAAAAAAAAAAAAGAGAGAGAGAAGGCTGTTCTGATTATTAAAGAAAAAGAGTGTTTTACCTTTTCTCCATCTTCCCAGTTTTAAGGTCTAATTGTAAGACCAGTTCTTGCCGCCTCGTCGAAATCAGAAGAATGAAATGAGCTTGAAAGATAACATGTGCACTTTGAATTGCGTGGCTCATGGTTCTCCTTGCTCTTTCATTCCTGCTGCGAATTGGCTGGAAGCTCCCGTAATACCCCCGGAGCCTCCGTCTTTCCATCCCTTTTTAACTCGGCCACACGGAGCTTTGCAAAAATTTGAGCCCCAAATTCCGAATCATGCTCACCTCTTCGGTAGGCAAAGTAAACTGTGCGGACTATTATTTTTTCCACCAGCGCCAAGAACCATTTCGCCCACACAGCTGGACAGTAAGGGGGAATAATTCGACTTCCTTTTGTCTTTGTTGCTATTTCTTGATTTTCCAAGGACGGGTCTCTCTCGTTGCACGTGAAGAACACTAAGATCCAGATGAGGCATTTTCATCGGCTGCATGTTCACAAAAGTCTTCGGTATATAATGAACTATATCGCGCTAACTTATCTGTCTCCCTTACATGGTGTCTTTTTTTGTGTCGACAAAACTGAAAATTCACTTTCCCTCACCAAGTCGGGGCGTCGGGATAATTGATTGTTACCAGCCTGTGCTGTTAGTAGACAAGATAACACCGGTGCCTCTGGAGGACGGGTGAAAACTAAACTCTGTCCCCCGAGGCCAATGAAATAGCTGTTTGGTCCCTTGTGTGAAACTTCCTAATAACTTAACTGGGCAGCCTCTGGGTCCCTGGAGGGTTTCTCCACAAGAGTATTCCCTCTCTTTGTTAAGATTGCTTATTAAAAATGATTTTATAATGAAGTTGCCTCAAATAGCAGCTCTTTTCCTGGTTGTCCTTGAAGCCGTGGTGAAGAATCTTAGAGACAACTGTCTAGGGTTTTCCTCCTTGTTAAAAACTTCTCTCTTAACCACTGTTACTCTTGATTTTTAAGGAGACAAAGTAACTGACACAAGTCCCTCTCCGGTTGATTATGTCGCTTAAAACTCTGTGCAAGGCATTATTGGTAGTTTAGCTTGTCATTCGGGCTCAGGAATCGAATTGATCTACATGGATGGAGGACATTTAAGTCTGCAGTGAGAACAAGGCTGTCGGGCTTCCCCAGAAGAGTGGCGGCTGGGGAATGCTATTGCTAACTCTGCCCCTGACTCCATCAAAACAGTGATTTCCAATTATTTTCTCTCTTTGGCCCTAGATTTCTCCTATCTGCAAACTAACCAGTTTCCTGCCGTGAGGGACTGTCCTGAAGAGGAATCAAATAATAATAATAATAAAAAAAATAGTATTGCTTTCTTTGCTCTCCAGGCACTGTATAAATTCAGACTTCTAATAAATGTGGGCAAGTAGGAGAAAAATCAGGTTTGTTTTTTTTTTTAATTGTCCACATCACCAGCTTGGCTTTGGGCTTAAAGAGGCTTCAATATGCTAGTGTATTTAATATAGAGAATCAGAAAGCAGATGTCAATAGGGCTTACCATTGGAAACATCTACTTCAGACTTGGTGTCCCAATAGCCAGATGATTTAGGAAAGAGCAAAACGTATAAAGTTGTTAGTGACAGATCGGGCTTGAAATATTTTTCTAACTTTAAAGCTCTTCAGACAGTAAATCTACAGAGCAGAGTATTCAAGATGCAGTTTGGCACTGCTTTTGCTTCGCAGTGTGCAAGGGACCACTGTGAATCTTTTAGTGGAGACACCAGCGTGATCTAGTTGTGCTAAGAATTATTGCGTGCAAAGTTGTGCTAAGAACATGCCTTGGCTAAACTCTATTCTCTAAGACCAGGTATATTAGAAAACACTACCTTTATATTCAGCAATTCCTGCTCTTTCTTTTCTCAGAGAAAAGAAAAAGAAAAGAAATCCTGAAATCCTGAAATCCCACTGCCAACAGGATCTTCTTATTCTCCCTCCTTGATAACCTTCCAGTCCTTTCCAATACCCAAAGAGTCTATACTTCTTAATGTGGCACTCAAGGGCCTTTCCAACAGTTTGGAAAGTAGATGTTTTGATAATCCAAGATTACTTCCTGAGTCGTGAGGTAAATTTTGGAAATAAATGACCTTTATTTGTTCAAAGTCAGAGCACGTGACATTGCTATGCTATGGTTGTCTGGTCTGGAATACAAGTGTGTTTCCTTAACTTAGCAGCGACCAATGATTTCAAAACTCTGGCCCACTTCAGAAGTAGCTGCACACGACCACAATCTTGATCTTTCTACTGCTCATTCCTTGATTTCTATGCTGGCAATTTCTGCCATCCTCAATGACCAGTTTCTACAAGATTGTACATTGGCATACCTCAGTGCCTTTGCTTCTGCTATATTTTGTTTGTCCTGAAATGTCCTTCATCAACTCCTGTACCTGTAGAATTCTTACTGCTCCACCAAAGGCCAACACAAATAGCATCTGCCACCAAAGCCTTCTCCAGCCACCTTCCCCTTGTTAAGCTATTACCACAGCTCCTCGGCCCCCACAGTACATTGTTAAGGTGACAGTACAGAAAGTATATTGTGGAATAGTTGTTGTTTATGTAGCTCTGCCCTAGATATGCTTTAATTATCTTTCTATCCCTTAGGCTTAGCAAAATGATTGGTATCTACTATGTGTTCAATTAATATCTGTAGATTTTAAATAAGAGTGTTGTGTGTGTGTGTACACACACAATTTTATGACCTTGCATCCTTCTTGCAAATTTGAGTCTAGGGAAAAGCAATAATAGTTTCATTGTTAACAGCTAAAAGGAAGAACAGATATTTAATATTTGAAATTGTCTTGTGAGATTTGTTCTATATTATTCTGCAAACCAATACTACAATTCAAAGGGCTTCTTAATGTCAGGCAGCTTCCCCTATGTACCTGGAGTCTCAGTTTTAGGACTGATGGCTTTAAAGTTTCTTTTTGCAGATTTAAGACTGAACCTCATCCAGAAGGCTTAAGAATACTTACTTTTATTCTAAGATGAAGAACGTGTTCTTTTGCTAAGTGACTTCTTAAATAGCATTTGTTTGCATTATCAACAAGATTTTATAAACTAGATAATCAAATCTACACAGTGAAAAAGAAAGAGACATTTTCAGTTACCGCTGGCATCTATTTAAAGGCAAAGGAGAGGGCTCCTGGGTGGCTCAGTCAGTAAAGCATTAAGCATCCAACTTGTGATTTCAGCTCAGGTCATGATCTCATGTGTCCTGGGATCCAACCCCGCATCTGGCTCTGCGCTCAATAGGGATTTGACTTGAGATTCTCCCTTCTCCCTCTGCCCCTTCCCCCCACACACTTGTGCTCTCTTTTTCTCTCTCTCTAAAATAAATAAATAAATCTTAAAAAAAAAATAAAGGCAAAGGAGAAAACCACCTACTAGAGGAAAGAATTGGCCAATCTCTCCTCAAGTAGAGAGTATATTCTATCAAGGAAAATATCCTATATTTGTCTAGTCTGTAATGGGCAAAGTGATCCGAATATGTTAAACAGTTTGGAAAGTAGATGTTTTGATAATCCTAGATTACTTCCTGAGTCTTAAGGTAAATTTTGGAAATAAATGACCTTTATTTGTTCAGTCAGAGCGTGTGACATTGTTATGCTATGGTTGTCTGGTCTGGAATACAAGTGTGTTTCCTTAACTTAGCAGGGACCAATGATTTCAAAACTCTGGCCCACTTCAGAAGTAGCTGCACACAACCATGATTTCTGTCTGTTTTTCCTTGGAATCCTCTGCCTTTTAAGCTTTATGAGCAGTTTCCTCCCTTTTCTTGTTTGTAACTTTTTCTTGAGTCAAAACAAGAGGAGCCAAATTATCCCCTGCAGTATCAATTCCTTGAGTGGAAACCTTGCTTATAAATGAGAGGATGAGATGTGACCCAATAAAAGAATCTATTTTTATTTTAATTTTAATTTATTTCCTGGTGGCCCTTTATGCCTCCTTAGGCGATGACCTAACCAATTCTATCTTAACACTGACTTTTTTTTTCCTTCCAAGGTCAAAAAGCACTTTGGAATTATTATAATAGGAAAGTAAATGTTTTCTTGCCTCTAATGGAAAGTCCATCTCTTCATAGGAAATGTAAAGTCTGGCTTTCTCAGCTTCACACTCATTCTCTCGTGAGGCTTCTATCACTGAGCTAAAGGAGAACAGGAGGAAGGAAGATCTTTGATTCCTGATGAAACACCATCTCTTGTAGCCTCTTTCATCCCTCTCCTTTCTCAGATGGGAGTCTTTAATAACGAAGTGAGAGGAGCTGTCTTCATTTTGTGCTGCAGTTTCGCACAGAAAAGTGCAATCAAAGTCGAAACTGTCCTAGAAGACACTCAGTCTGTGCTTTTCCAGGTTGGAAAAGCGAAAACTGTCAACCCATCACACATAAATCCATGGCCCCTCACTCCTTCCCCTGCCACACATACTCACACAAAAGAGTTCTGATATCTCTAAATCAAAGAACTTTCTGTGGCCTGATTTGTGGAAGTTACCTAATCCTGCCTATAATTGGGGTGATTTGAGAGATGGAAAAATGTTCTCATTTTCATTATGGGAGTCACTGGGGGACAGTATCATTGAGAAGAATACATGTTGATTGCCCTAAATTGCTTTACCTGAGATACTACTGGTATGTTTCACTTGGTAGTTAGATTTCTAATGAACAAAATGACCAATGTGGGTCCCATTCTCAGAGATTCTCCTAGTGCTTAAGCTACTCTTTAATGGTCAGTGAATTCTTCATTCCATCCCAGAGTTTTACTTATAAGGAAAAATCCTAGAGTGTTGAGTTAATTCGCCCCTGAAACACAGAAGAGGCAATTTCTAACATTCTGCATATGGTCAAAGGATCTACACACTGTCCATGATTCATCTATAGTAATACAATAGTAAAACTTCATCATAAAGTTCCTCACGTTGTGTGATCACCATTAAATGGGCTCACCTTGTAATGCCAGACTTAAAAAACTTGGAACCAACCCTCTTGGCATAAAGGCCAGGCTGGGTCTACCTCACACCAAATAAAGTTCTACCATATTGTCATCTAAAATTCATCATCATTCTCAACTTGTCACCCCTACCTTTAAATAAATGCGTTGATTGGGTTCCCCAGAGAACAGACTCTGAGATTTGCATATAGAAAGTTGATTGGAGTGTGCTCTATGGAACACACCTGTAAGGGGTGAAGGAAGGGGATTGGGCAGTAGAAACTGAATTGTCATGCATTTGCAGCCTGAGGTCAGCAGATGCCACAGGGAGATGAGAAGCAGTAACCCTTGAGAGATGTCTTGAGTCGGGGCAAATATCCAGTTGAGACTGGATATTTTACCCTGCACCAACCAGCCACTGAATGCCAGCTCTCCACAGGGAGGGGCATGATATTGGGCAAGGCAAGCTCCCCTTAGCCAAAGGCAAGTCTCAGGTGTGAGCCATTGGCAGTCAACACTCCAGGTCCCAAGGATAATAAGAGCCTCGATTCTGGAGGGAGGAATCTGGGTGGCACACCACAGAGTCACTAAAGTGGGGGAGGGGGGGCAAAATAGACATTAAATGTAACTTTTGTGAAAAACATGTTTTCTGTATTTGAAATGACACACATTTTATTGCTTAGCTAGGGTGTAAACTAATAAAATATATGCTTGGCCTCAGCATTATGGTATACCAGAATTGCAAATGCTAAAGAAAAAAAATGTGTTTTTTTTTTTTCTGTTGAATAAGGTTCTTCGTTAGAATTTCTGGTCCTGGATATGTGCTTTATAAATCATATGTTTGTGCAATTCCATGTAATGTTTTATTTTTCCACACATGGACATTCCAGAGCGTTAACACATTTTTCTCAATTATAAAAATAAATAACACATTTCCAACTCATGTAAAATGTATTCATAGAGTAACAAAGAGAATGCCTGCAAAGAGCCAGTTAAACATATTACATGTTACTTTTCAGATTTTGACAGTCTCCACCTGTCTTACATTTGAGATATAGTATCTGAAATATTTTCCAGGACCTATTTGTGTATATGATGTCTCTTTTTAGTGGTTTATGGAGCTCTACCCTCTTTTTGCCTGTTAGCAACTATTTGCAAATGAATTCAGGATTAAGCTGGAGATTACTGGCTGTCAAAGATGAGAGCCATCATGAGCCAATAATCCCATCCCCTAACTGTTGTCTTATAAGAAAAAGCTTCTCAGGGGTAATTAGGGAAAAGGTACAGAATGAATTTTAGTTTGATTCCTCAAAAAATTTGACATAAACTCTGATTTAGTGAAATTTTACTTCAATTTCACTTCTAAGAATGAGAGTTCTTAATATAGAAAAATCAACCCAAACTGTTTTCATGTAGTATTTTATCTGGAGAGAAAGAACTGTTTCAACACACACTTTCCTCCTTGGTCCAGAATACATCTCCCAACACCAGTCCAACATTCTAAAGCCCCAGGTTTTTCTTCATGTAATTGTCACAGTTCAGAATATCCCCTATTCCTTCCAGAGTCAGAAGCTCGAGGCACCTTGCATATTTGAACAAGGGCTTTCCAAGTTTCACAGATCCCCAAGGTTCAGACAAATATCTGAACCTGTGGAGTTCAGATGGAGTCAGTGTTTATCTAAATGGAATTCAATCTGTATTGCTTTGCTGGGTTTGGTTTCTGCACCTCTGCCTTGGAAAAGAGGGGCCCTTTCAGGTTGATAGTGAAGTTAATTCAGATTATTTCTTTCCCTTATTCAAAGAGAATCAATAGATGGAGAAACTCTTTACCTGATCTGAAAGCTTCCATGGTTCCAACAGTTCCTACCTGGGAACATCCCCAGCCATTCTTTTGGAGATCCCTGTGTCTGAACTCTGTGAAGGGGATTCTGATGGTGCATGTGGACGTCAGTGGCAGCCTGATCAGTCTGGCCTGGGTATTATCATAATAATCACAAGGTCCTGTCAGCAGCTTTTCAAGTAGCAAAATTATTGGGAGGTCCGTCTCCTGTAACTTACTCTTAGGAGAGGAATCCCCCGTATGCTCTACCAAGTAACCCAATTAAATTTGCCATTTCACAGATGTCTGACCCAACCCGTCCGATTACATGCATTGTGTAATCACTCTACTTCTTTACGAGACATCCTGATAGTGTAAATTACAGTGATTTTTTAATATAAAGGTAGCTAACAAGCTGAAATGTAATATAATTGCTGTTTTCAATGGACAGGATGAATGTGCTTCTTAATTTTTTCCTGAAAAAAAAAACTCCATATATATATATATACATATATATGTATATACATGTGCATGTGTGTGTACATATACATATATATGGAGTATACACACACACACACATATAATAATTTTTTTTTTGCCAGAATTTCAGTGAGTGATTCACATTACTGTCAATTACACGCCCTTATTATGTATTACAGCCACCAGGCAGCTGTCCAGGAAAACACAAGTCTGAAAATGCTTCTGTTTTAAGAAAATTAAATTCATCATTGCTCCTCCTATGGGCATGTGCAGCAGGCAGGAAGCATCCACTTTCTTGCCAAAGAAAAGGATAAGGCCTTGCCTACTTTATCTGGATTAAATAGCCACTCTGACATCCTGAGATCTTTGATATCAATGCCCAGATGCAGGGATTGGTTTTGGTTTCTAAATATTCTTCTTCTTCTTCTTCTTCTTCTTCTTCTTTTTTTTTTTTTTGTTTCCGCGTGTGTTACAAAACACAGATCGGTGTTATAAAACAGTATTTCTAGTTATGAGTCACAGCAATGCCTGTGTGTTACCAGAGAGGCTACATGAAGGCTGAATGTAGAAACTGTTCACTTTCCTCCTTCCCAACAGCCAGTCTATGACAGCTTGGGGCTCTTAGCCCTATTTACAAAGCTGGCCTCACTGTCGCTGTATTCAGTCAGATGTCTCTTTTTTGAATTTAGGTAAAACTGCAGCTGAAAATGCTACATCTGGTGCTGGGCTGCTCCCCAGTCTAGGAAATTCAGCTTTTATATGAGCAAAATGAGGACTGCTGTGCTTTCTAGATGTATTCTTTTTGAGAATCTTACAAAGTTTGACAAAACATGTTTAAGACAGGCAAGTAAAGTTGCCTAAATAGTTCATGCATTTGAGAAAATTATGAGAATTAGTTGATATATCTCCAGTTTAGAGACTTTAACTACATTTGAATCTGATTCATAGAATCAGACATTTCAAATAATGAAATATTTAGTAACTTTGAAGCTGGGCTTCACATTATCTGTGTTCCAGATACATTGTGTCTAACTAATGGTGGAATCTAAATAAATATTTAAAAGACAAAGGATTTTGAATTGAGTGAAATCAGTTTCATCTCTGCATCTTACTTAGATGCAGATGCAAGCCAAAAGTTGGGGTGGGGGGGAACCTTTTTTTTTTTTTTTTTTTTGGATGATTGATGGAATGTGGATATGGACTGGTATTCTAGATGCTATTTAAGGAATTATTTCTTTAATGTTGTCAGGTGTAGTAATGGCATGGTCGTTGTTTTTTAAAAAATCTGTATCAGAGATGAAGACTGAAGTAGTTAGGCATGAAATGGCTAACTGATATCTGAGATTTACTTTAAAATGCTCCAGAAAAAAAAAAAAAAAAAAGAAAGAAAAAATATATTGAGGTGGAGCTGAGTATAGGTGAAACAAGAGTGGCAAAACATTTGTTTTATCAGGAGGGAATACATGGAGCTGTATTATACTATTCAAGTTTTGTGTAAACCTGAAAAAAATGTTAATAGAGTAACCCTTTCTCATCTTCTGGTCTGTGATTTCTAATATGTTTATATTTATTTAGGAGGTTTGACCACCATGGGTAATTGGTGACACCAATGAGCATATCAAGTTCAGAAAGTTGATCATGAACTCTTCAACTACATAAATCCCTGCATATCTATAAAAACTATGTGTTAGTTATTAGCATATATTTTAATAAAAATGACTTTTCAGAATCAAGTTTCCTCACCTTTGCTTCAGATTGGATAAGGTCTGAGTGTTCACGGCTCTTGTATTTAAGTTCTTTCCAATGTTCTGGTCATGAAGACCCAAATTTGAGAGTGGAACAGAGAGTTAAGCTGGTGGTCTCCACCTCCCATATTCGAGATGGGGACATTTTCTCTGGGAGGTAGAAAGCATCTTATTCAGAGGCAGTTCCACTTGCCTTTTGCAGAAGTAGAAGCAAGACTGGAACCCTTCGACTCTATCATACCACCTCGATCTTGTCCTTTAAAATACTCATTAACAAGCTACTCTCTGGGGATCAAAGCAGTTTTCTAAATCCAGACCAGTGACTGCGTGCGAGATGTTCATTCCACGAGTGTGGCCCCAAATTATCTTTTCCTTTATTGAACGCCATTTCAAGTTGTGTGATAAGTCCCAGAAGTGATGGTTTTTAATTGTGTTCTTGTTAATGCTCTGCAGCAGGTTTACAGCGTGTTCCTCCTCCTCTGGCTTTCATAGACTTTCCATCAGGGAGGGTCAATATACTCAGATGACAGTCTGGGCTGACAGGAGGACACACTTGGCCAAGTGATTCTACAAGGACCGTCAGCCATTTCAATAATGCCTTTCCAAAGACCTTTTATAATTGAAGCTGAAATTCCAAGCATCACAATGGAAGTAGGGATGTTTTTCTTCGAATGGAAAAATGAATTCTGGCTTACATTTGTGGCCAAATCTTTTAAGTTCAGATTTCTCTGCTAAATTTTGTCTCCTTTGCATTGTACTTAATAATAGCTTATTGGGATCAAGTTGAGGATCTGATTGGCTTTTTTTTAAAGATTTTATTTATTTATTCATGAGAGACACAGAGACTGAGAGGCAGAGACACAGGCAGAGGGAGAAGCAGGCTCTTCGCAGGGAGCCCAACATGGGACTCAATCCCGGACCCCAGGATCACACCCTGAGCCAAAGGCAGATGCTCAACCACTGAGTCACCCAGGCGTCCCCTGATTGGCATTTATAAAATAATTGTTACCTAGTCTTTTCAAGACTTTAGCAAAGAGAAACCCTTTGATTCTTAAAAACATAAGTACAAATAGGTGGGGAAACAGAAATAGAGACAGGAGGACTTTGCCTTGTTGATATGGTCTGTGAGGAGACCAGCCATGGGGTTTGGTCCTTTCTCCTATCCATTACTTAGAAGTCTGGATTCTCTTGTCTATTGGAGGCCCAGGAAATACAGATTTCATGTATTATTCAAGAATCATCCTGACCTTTACAAACTCCTAATACATAGAAGGCAATGGGGATATAGAAAGAAAATATGGGGGCACCTGGGTGGCTCAGACAGTTAAGCGTCTGACTTTTGATTTCGGTTCAGGTCATGATCTCCAGGTTGTAAGATTGAGCCCCAAATCCCGCTCCTCACTGGGCATGGAGCCTACTCAAGATTCTCTCTCTATTTCTCCTTCTGCACCTCTCCCCACCTCGTACTTGCATGCTCGGTCTCTCTCTAAAAAGAAAAAAATAATGAAATAAAATTTTAAAAAGAAAGAAAATTTTGACTCTCTACCCACCACCACCCCATTTTCTTGGAGGAGACAGGAAATGGAAATGGAAAAGTACACAAGCGCACAATCTAAGTGCTTTGGATACAAGTGCTAAGCTAAGGAGAGAGATGGTATAGGATCTGCCCCCCACAGGGGGCTCCTGAAAATCATATTGAAGATCTAACCAAATAATATTTCAGAGCATGAAGGAAGGCGAAGGAATAGTTAGCTGAGAGAGCATTCCAGGCAGAGGTTAATGGAAGTGTGGTGTGAACACCTGGCTATTTGTCTGTGTCCAAGGTGTACTTAATCCTAAGGATTTGAAAACTCATTTCATCTTTTACTTTTTTTTCAAGAAGACATTTACTTAATTTATTTAGAACTCCTATAGAAGAGTCTACAATTAAACAGATAGAAACAGGGAAATACTTGATTTCCATTTCAGGCTCCCAAGAGGAAGTTTTGAAGAGGTCCCCACTCTGGGGAAGTTTTGAAGAGGTCCCCATTCTTCTCAATAATTGGCTTTGTTGTCAATACAGAGAGGTTTTTTTTTTTCCTTTTTTGGACCTTCAACTGCAGTATATTCTAACAGGGGAGTAACTCCTTCTAGTCGTCCAGGGGCAAAAGAATCTGCTTCCCTGGGTTTTGTTCATGGAAATATGCTTTGTCCCATTGTCCAGAGATGCTCCTGGTTTCCTAATTGGTCATTGACATGGAGAGGGCTGGTTTTCTCCGGCAGGTTGATGGAAGCATCATAAGCCACAGTTAGACCCACTAAGGTACATGTATCCAAAATAAGAGGGGAAGAAGGGGGAAATGGGAGGGTAAAGGCAGAGGCAGGGGTGGAGGAGGTAGAGAAAGAAAAGTAGGAAATGCATAGGTAGCTTTGGAGCTCACACAGAGACTTCTTACATGAGCTGACCTCCAAGCTGTCAATCTCTAGACAAGGCCTTTTACTTTGTTGGGGAAACTCTGGAGATTTGTGGTTTCTAATATTCACGGTGCTATGTGCCAACCCACATAGCCAATTTTGCAAGCAAGTAGCGCTGCCGACACATGACCCATATTTCTCACAAATCCCACTATTCAGTGGTCTTTTTATTCTTCTAATTATACCAAAAAGAGAGTCTCTAGTGGGTAATAATCTCTCTTTGCTAATACTTTGTAGTTGGGTTCCAAACCAAGACCTTTCCTCTATCACAGCTTGAGTATGTTATTTTTATTTTAGAGCCAGTCACGACTAATGGAGGTTGGGCGAGAGAGTCTCTTGGCCTCCTGGGGTGGTGGTCAATGGATTTATCCTTTACTCTTCCTTCCTTTTCGACCCAGTGCCTCATTTGGTTTGGCTTGCCTGGGCAGACGGGAAGATACCTGCCCAGAAGATCTCATTCAATGTGCATTGTGTGGTCTGACTTGGTTGTTTATTTGTTTTCAAATCAGATACTCAAATAGGATACGTTGTGAAATCCTTTAAATAAATTATAGTGCAAATACTTAGTTTCAAGGAATCTTGAAAGACAGGAATAATTTCACTATTTAACAAGTTTGATTACCATTATAAAAAAATGAAAAAAAGAAATCTCAAGGGTCAGTGATTTAAAGATTCCTTTTTCATCTATAATTCTGATGTCCAACTTATCACTGTTGACTTTGTGTCATAATTTTTTATGGACTATCTCTGCTAGATTGTAAACACCTTGCCAGCAAGATTGGTGTCTGTTTAGTTTTGTGTGCCTCCCGACTCTCTATACCATCATCTAATGCAGCAAGGCAGTTGGGGATGCACACTGAATCTGGGACTCAGAACCTGGGTCTGCTGTCTACCAGCTAGCCGGACCTCATCTGCAAAGTGAGGAAACAGGACTAGGTGATCCCCAAGGTCTCTGCCTTCTGAAATTATGATTCAGAGTCAATTAGACCCTGAATGGGGAGAACTGGAGTTATTTTCGGTCTTTATCATTAATTTTTCTTTGTTCCTGAATCTCAGAGATGAATCACCTAAATTTCTCCACTTTGGAGAAGGTATTGATTTTACCTCTACGATGAGTCGAAAAGAATCCTGAATGAGAAGTTACTGTAAATCACTAATATAGCCATTAAGTGTTAATATGTTCCTCGGGGAAACTATTCTTCAATCAGCCAGAACAGCTTAATTTCTTTTTTCTTTAAATTAAAAGACCCATAAGGACTGAACAAGTGAGGGAATCCCAGAAAAGGTGAGGCATATTGTCACGGTCTGCAGTCTCTGTAGCCAAAATATGTGTGGTGGATGCGTCTGTGTCTGAGGTTGGAGGGTTCTCTCCTTTGTGCCTGTTTAGTTTATTTGAGTAAAATCTGATTGAAATTAACATCCAGGGAGGCACAGAATGCAGAGGTGATAGGAGACTGACTTCCACTGTGGAAGGCTTGGGGAAGGGGGTGTGGTGTGGGGGGTGGTCACATTTCCACACCGGCTCTGAATGTCAGTCATTCTACCGTTTACTTGTTGAGTGCCTGCTATATTCCAGGCATTCTTCAATGTGCTGGTATTTGCTTGTGTTGCACGGTATGGACACCACCTCTTCTTCCTTCCCACCTCCCTAGTGTTTGAGTCCCTGAAAGCACTAAATAGGTATTCATAAAGGAATTGGCCTCTAAATGCTTTTTATCATGCCCTCTGGTCTCTTCCACCTGCTGCCGGGAAAGAGCTCGCTAGCCCTGAAGAGCTAATACAAAGCTGCCTAAATTCTGGGGCCAAGTCAGGGATAACTGGGCAATCGTACACTCAGCTGAGCCTTAAAAAGAAAAAAAAAAAGTTTTCTCGTCCTTGGAAATCAGTTTTTTTAAACCCACAAATGTTGCCATGAATTGGGTACATTATATTTTCATGACATTCGTCCTTTATATTTTCAGTCCATTCAGTAAATATTAATTTATGGGTCCATATTATATGCCAAGCACTATGCTGGTCATGAAAGCTGCAATAAATAGGAAGCAAGTTATTTAATTTCCTAGTGCCTCTATAATAAATTATCACAAACATGAGGCTCTAAACAACACAAATTTATTCTCTTGAAGTTCTGGAGTTCAAAAGCCCCAAATCAGTTTTACTGGGCTAAAATCTGGATGTTGGTAGGGCTAGTTCCTTTGAGAGGCTCTACTACTTCCTAACTCCTAGCTGTAGATCCACCTGTATGTGTTTCCTCGTGGTGCCTCTCTCCATCCCCAAAGCCAGCAACGTAGCATCTTCCAGCCTCTCTCTCTGTCCCTTTGCTTCCATAATCACTTTGCCTCTGTGTCTCTGACCCTCCTGCCTCTCTCTTCTAAGGACCCTTGTGATTACATTGGACCCACCAGGATAATCCAGAATAATCTGTCCATCCCAAGGTCCTTAACTTAATCACATCTGCAGAGTCCCTCTTGCCATCTAAAATAACATAATGACAGGTTCCGGGGATTAGGATGTGGCCATCTTAGGGGGAGGAGGAGCCATTTTTCAGCCTACTGTAACAAAGCACACAGCCTTTGTCACCTCAGAGAGCATAGGTTCTAGCTACATGGGCAAGAAAAACTGGGGTAGGTTTTTTTTGTTCACTCGTTTGCCTGCCTGCTTCTTTGTTTTTTGATGCTTGATTCTAGCCATAAAGTTTCAGTGGAAATAAATATGGAGAAAATGTGTTTGTTAAATTCAAATTGTGTCAAGGGTAAAAATAAATCTTCCTCTTACAAAATGGTACCTTCGAAACAGAACATTAACTATACCATCAGACATGTAAATCTAAAGTGTTGTATTATCCAAATTTCAGTGTGAAATGATTGGAATCTTTATTTGCAAAGGGAAGAAATAAGACTTCTCTGTCTTTAGCCTGTGAGAAACCTTGATCAACAAGTCTGCATTCAGTAGCTACTTTGATTAAAATGATAAGCATTCTAAATCCCAACTATGAAAGGCAGCTTTCATAGGAGAAGACGGGAAGCCACTTCTTCATCTTAAGTGTTGGCTGCCGACCTCAGGGTTCTCCTGGTAGAACTCATGCTCTCATTAGGACTTTAACTGTCCCTCAAGTTCTTTGTAGTTTTGAAAATTTGAACATGGGGCACCTGGGTGGCTCAGTGGTTGAGCATCTGCCTTTGGCTCAGGTCAAGATCCTGGGGTCCTGGGATCGAGTCCTGCATCAGGCTCCCCGCAGGGAGCCTGCCTGTCCCTCTGCCTGGGTCTCTGCCTCTCTTTCTCTGTGTCTCTCATGAATAAATAAATAGAATCTTAAAAAAAAAAGTTGAACATGAAAAGTATTGCCCTAGGGTATTTGAAACATAAATTACATTTATTAGGCAAAAAAGAGAGCCAATTTGGAAAGGGAGGATCTGGCTACAAATAGCAAGAAATATACTATCAGAGGCAAAAAAGGGGGAAAAAATGAGACCAGGTAGATAAAACATGGCCTGATAGGCAGATAGAGTCAGACCCTGCACCAAAAGAATTAGGGTGTAATGAAAAATCCAGAGGCCGAAGAGCATCATCATGGGGTCACATTCTGTCACAGTAATGTGACTGTGAGCAGGCTACTTAAACTTTCTGAGCTTCCTCTGTAAAATGGGGATAACAGTACCTAGTTGAATAAGTAAGATCTGTGGGTGCAAGCCTCTGCTTCCCCAGAATGTGACTGATCAATGGGCAGACAGCGACGACAGTCATTTTGTAAGCAGGGTGAGGATGGCAGTCCCGGCCTTGGCACTCCCGTCCCTTCCTATGCATGATGGCCTTCATCTTCTGGGGCCCTCCTCTGATGTAAGGCTGCCCTTATGTTCACTTTGGCCAAACAGAAGTTACTGTTTGCAGGGTACGCTTATGATTTGCTTCATGTGCCAGGCATGTTCAAATACACACACACACACACACACACACACACAGAGTCTTCCAAAGGTCGACCCTGTGTCTATGACTCATACGTGGCAGCCAATTTTCCAAGCAAACTCAAGCACTCTAACAAGGGTTTGGGCTTTGCCCAATCAGTTGGGATTTGTCTGCAGGCTCATAGGTCATTGCCCCTAGCAAGCTAAAAAATTCACTTTCAAAGTGGTTCATAACCTGTAGAAATGAAAGCCCACAGTGTAACATCTCAGGTAAAAAATCCAATGTCACTCAGATCAGGCTTACCAGCTGAACTCTGGTGATTATGAAGTGAACTCTGTTGTTGGAAACCTGCGTGAACATTAAAGTCTGTCATCACTTTTATTGGCAGGTGCCACGGGCTCAGACAGCAAGAGGGCAGGATGGGAGAGTACTGCCGAGCTGGTCAAACAGAAACAATGGAGAGAAGGAGAGCAAGAGGCAGCAGAGAGAATTTTGATTTTTCTAAAAATGGAACTATTTGTGTAGTGGGAAGTAATGAAAACTTATGGCCATGTGGTTTGTGTTAAATGTTAAGTGTTTCACAATGGTTAAAGGTGTTCTGTGCGCTCAGTGGAAATGAGATTCTGTACCAACTAATTGAATGGAGAGAAAAAACATGGGAAGGATTAGTTTTCTAGAAGGAAAATGAATTTGAGAAAAAATAATGTCACTTTACTTTTATTCTCTATTGGGGATTTTGAGAAGATTTATCATGGCTTTTCTGGAAGGACACATATGCAAATCATAGAATCATCGAATTTCAAGATTAGCAGGGAAATTTCAAGAAGTAGCCAGGCTAGATTCCCTTGTATTCCCAGGACCCTCTACCCAGCGTCCAGTTTAGGCACAAAGCCTGAAATGGGGGGTATTAACTTCTTCTTCATTGCTTTTCAGTGCAGCCCAACTGGTTTTTAGAAAGTTCTTCAGTCTACTAAGCAGGAATTCTAGCTCCCTATAATCTCTCCCCATTGACCATCTCCCTATAATCTCTTCCTAGTAACCCTACTTATACCTTTTTTATGCTATTAACTATCTTTAATAATTTTACAATTGAAAAAACTGAAGCTAAAGTGGGTTAAGTAACTTGTGCATCATTTCATAGCTACAAATGGAAAAACAGACATTTTCAATCCAGGTCTGCCTCCCTGCAAACCTCCTGTTCTTTCCGTACGTCACCTCGCCTTTCAGTCTAGGCAAGAGAAAGGCGGCCTGCTTTCTAGCAGGGGGGACAAGTCTAAAGACCTAACAAGAAACGAGTGCAGAGGAGGGAGGGGAAAATTGGTGAGCGGAGAGATGGAGGCGGGCAGAAAGACACCCCTCTCTGATCAGGGTTCCACTTTCTTAAGCCAGGCCGACTGTGGTTATCTGAGTATAACTCACATCCAGCTATTGACAGCTTTCCACCTGGTGACATGCTTAATGGCCCATGAAATTCTAGCCCTCAGGGCTCAAGCCTGATATTTATGGTTCCCCACATAAACCTAAAGTGGATTGTAAATTTATCTCTCTCAGATTTAGGTGACTAAAATGGCTGTTCAAAACTCTGGAAGGGAGACTCGACTTCATGGACATGTTGTACCAACTTTAAAAAAGATTAGGGTGGGAGGAGTGTTCAGAAAGCTGCTGCTCCCAGAAGCCTCCTGGAGTGGAAGCGTTCTCATGTGCCTGAGGCTATTGATGTTATGGGGGAAGGAAGGGGGGGGGGTAGGGAGGACGCACATCAGTGTTGTGCCATAGAATAGTTGCACGTTTTGTACAGTCAGAATCTGTCCTATCATAATGAAAAAAGGGAGGCTGTTCCACACAGGTTAGGAGGCTTTTCCTAAGCTCCAGAGGAAGCCAAGTAGATATCTGTGTAGCTAGGCTTGTACGTAGTAGGAAATAGCTAAATAGGAAGACTTGTTCTCGCTGAAGTGCAGATGACCTTCCTGAGACTCTCTCCAGGTGCAGGTGTCATGCGGCGTTTATGTGTTTAGGCGTGAGCATCTTTCAGACTTGACACTCCTAGAACCAGCAGCTTCCTCCTCTTTGGCTTCTCTGACGTGAGCTTGCACCATATGCAGGATGTGACCTTGCTGGTCTTAAATTTGACCAGCAAGTTCCAACATGCAGGTTTTAAGAGGAAACCTCTGTATAGTCTCATGAAAGGATGAGGGCAGGGTAACAACAACCAAAGCGATGACATTTCCCTCTACCGTGGGCCCACTCTCTCACTGAAATTCTTTAGTATTCTTCTCCAAAAATCTCTCTCCCTTCTCACCAAATAATAATATGGGTTATTAGGAAGGATGAGGTTAGGAGCCGATGTGGCATGTTGGAACTCAGATATTAAGGGGCTCAAAGACCCAGGTTTGAATCTCAGCTTTTCTTGTTTTCTTTTTGAAGATTTTTTTTTTATTTATTTATTTGACAGAGAGAGGGAGAGAGAGCACAAGCAGGGGCAGCAGCAGAGGGAGAGGGAGAAGCAGGCTCACTGCTGAGCAGGAAGCCAGACTCAGGGCTGGATCCTGAGCCAAAGGCAGGTGCTTAACCACCCAGGCATCCCAGATCCCAGCTTTTCCGTGTCCTATATTTGTTGTGTCCCTTGGGACTTAAGCTCTGGGCCTCAATTTTCTCATCTACCAAATGGGGCTTAAAAACACCAACCAAAACATTGTGATAAGTGACTGACACTAAGACCCGAAAAGAAACAGGTTTATAAAACAAGACTATCGTTTGCAAAGAGTTGGCGTAGTTCCTCCTTTGTTCTGGAAGCCAACTGGCTTGAGCATTCAACAGTGTCCCAAATCCTCCTCCCCAGGGGCTGGCAGAAAATTGAGCTCCTTCTGAGTGGAAACCTTCGCTAGGGCTCCACAAATAGACTCTCTCGTCTCCTGGTTTCACTCACAAGAGAAGGCATTCTCCTCACAGGCATGTTCACACCATGAGAAATCTTTCTCACCCCCTGTCTGTGGAATTCCTCTCCGATTTTTGAGATCTCCTCGCCTCAAGGACAGAGCTGTGGTCTGGAAGCAAGCTCCAGTTGAGTGCTTCCCCTCCCCACGCCGGGGCTGGGATTTCCAGGCTTCCTTTTCTGAAGAGACTTTGTGAGTAACCTGAAGTTGGAATGCCCTCCTGAGGTCGATGTATAAAAGCCGGCAGCATAAATAGGAACTAAGGCTGAAGTAAGCATAAATGTTCCCCAACAACTTCAATCGAGAAAGGCTCGTTTGATCCTCTCCAAACTTCCTGAAACTGAGCTGAATATTTGTTTGTTTTGCGGTAGCTCCACTTTTTTTCAAGCCTTGTAGTGCGCGGCTGTTGGTTTCTCTGTTTAAAAGGAAAGCGCTCTTTCTCAGTAATGATGCTCCGTTCTGCACTTGGTCATACCCACTTCTAAAGGCCATTTCATCACAAAGACCAAGTTCTGCTAACTCTTAGGACTCCACAGATAAAGGATGTGGCCAGGTACCATGACTTGTGCTTACCTCCCAAAGTGTGTCACTTGGAAGACACAACCCCGAAAGTGTGTGGCGGAAAGTGTCTACATTGATTTGTTCTCCCCATTTGAAGAGATTGAACCCCGCGAGGGGATGAAAGGTCAACACACGTGATGCCACAAAAAAGGACGCTAGCATTTCTGACCTTTCAATCGCCAAAGAAACAAGCAAAGGCCAAGCAAAGGTGAGTTTGCTCATTTATTGCTTTTTGAGGAGCTATTGGTAATTAGCACTGTTGTCTATTATTTCAATTTTTAAAAAGTTATTCATGAGAGAGGCAGAGAGAGACATAGGCTGAGGGGGAAGCATGATGTAGGACTTGATCTCAGGATCCCCGGAATCACCACCTGAGCCAAAGGCAGATGCTCAACCACTGAGCCTCCACCCAGGTGCCCTATTATTTGAATATTCGTGGAACTTCAGCTCAGTCCAAATCAGACAGCCCAAGAACAACACATGGAGAAAATGCCGAGGGGCAAAGCAGGGGAGAGGCATTTACAGGAGACAGCAGTTGGTGGTGAGTCCTTCCTTTTGGACTCCTTTCTGGTACATGTGTATCAACACCATAAAACCAGCATATGATGTGGAGTTGACTGACAGTGCCTAAGACAGAATGTTCTGAAGTTGGAAGAGCTAAGAAATGGCATGTCAGGACTGAGATGCTTGGCAAAGTTTTCAGATAGGCGTAGAGTGTTTTCCTATACCTAGTCTCCAACATGATAATGTCCCCAGGTGTCTGGGTCTTGAGGCCCCCTCAAAGTGTGGGAGGCAGCGCTTAAGGCTGTGACAGCAATGGTCAGATCCTGTCTTTGTGGCCTGTGAATACAGGGGAAATTTGCCAGGTGTCGGGTGCAAGAATCGTATATGCCATGGATTTTTTTTTTTCCTGGAAGCAATTGGAAACCAACTTAGTGACACTTAAGTCCTTCACCTGCTGCATCACTGTAGCCAGTGGGTGTGAGCCAGAGTGGTACCAAGAAGGGACCTCATCAGAACAGCCGCTGGAGTTACGGGCTCTGGCTTGGAGTGGAATGTTAAACTATGTTCAGAGTCATGGCAACTTGAACTTGGCAGCCCTCTCTGCTTCTGATATTACAAGTGCCTCATAGCCAAGTGCACCTGTGATGAGAGTTGACCTCAGAGTGGGATGTGGATTGAGAAACTTCTCTTTTGTAGCTAACGATTCATTTGGACTCCTTTAACAGCTGGGTGGTTGAGTACCAGGTTATGTGTTAGAATTACTTGACACTGCTTTTCATCTCCCATGTGTTAAATATAAGATACACATGCAATCACTGAAAGCTCCCCTGCCCCCCCAAAAAAAGGGAGTGCTTAGAATTAAAGGGATATTTCCATATTATCTTTTGTTTCCATCATCAACATGTATAAAATTAACCCCATTTGAAACTGAGAGGTTTCATTAGTAAGAGGTTCTCTTTCCAAAAGGCTATTTTTGAAAGGATTATTAAGTCCATAATTCATGATAGACAGATTCCAATGTATTTGCACCACTCAAAACACACTACATGTGCTTTCTTTTTTATTATTTATTTATTTATTTATTTATTTATTTATTTATTTATTTATTCATGAGAGAGGCAGAGGGACTTCCCCGTGGGGGGTCTAATATGGGACTCGATCCAATCCTGGGACTCCAGGATCACACCCTGAGCTGAAGGCAGATGCTCAACCACTGAGCCACCCAAGCGTCCCTACATTCGCTTTCATGTGTTGTGATTAGCTGGTCCCTGCATTCAATCCTTAGCATGTGGCATTTTTCTACAATAGTGCTTCTATAGAAAATTTTACTCTAGGCATGTGGGAGACAAGTTATAATGCTTTGATTTAAAAAAAAAAAATCTGTCCAACGTTTCCAATAGCCACATTTTCCTGTGAAAGTGACCTGTGGGCACCTAAGGTTAAAGTTGCAAAAATTATTTTTGCATTTTCTTCAAGTGATTTTTAAATGAAGTTGAGTAATGGTTTTAACAGCGCATCTAACTTTGATGTAATTAGGATAGATATCATATTCTACTAATAGCAGCCTTCTTTAATGTTTGTAAATGTTTAAAGTAGCATGTGGTTTTTCACATTTTCCATTCATCCCCACACTTTTCAGTGTTCTATCTGGAAGGCACCTTTGTACTGCATACAAGTGAGACCTTGTCATGCTTTCAAAGTCGGTCCTCCCGCCCCACCTCAGTGGGCCTCATGCTAAGTTAGCCAATCAAAGTCAACATTACATCTTCCCCTTTGGCCCATGTTCTCTCTCCTCCTTATATAAGCCCTGGTGGCCCCACACCTTTCCACAGCCATCGCCACACCTGGCCAGGCAACCTGCAATAACTGCCTCACACTTCCTCCTCCTCATCTGATCCACGTGGCTGGACTGACTGACTGCCTCTGGGGTGTGATGCCAGGGATTCTGAAGACAGCTGGGGCAGGATGAGGGTACAGAGGAGGTGCTGTGTCAATAATGGGCACCTTGTGGCCTGTATTCCTCACTCAGCAACGAACACAGCACATGCATTTGTTTTCTCTGTCTCAACAGTTTTGGTCTTGGAACATCCCTAGTGTAGGGACAGCCTCTAAAAGGTAACAGTAATAATAGGGCTTTTTAAGGCAGTATCAAACCACTTGTTGGATTTGCTTCTCTCTCTCTCTCTCTCTCTCTCTCTCTCTCTCTCTCTCTCTCTCACCTTCTCACTCTCGCCTCAGGATCAGTTGTCCTTTTGCTCAATTGTTCAGCCATCGGATCGCAACAAAGCTGAAGCTCTGGTGGTGAAGGAAACCCTGAACCTGCCCGGGTCTCCAGGTGCTGAGGACAGGGGTGGGCATCACGGAGCCCAGCCAAGTTGGGAGGTCACTTGTGCAGGGCTTCGAAGTCCCTGTGTTTGTGCTCAGGGAACCCTCCCCTGTGAGTTTGCTCGCAAACTTTTGCGTCCCATCTGTGAACCTCATTTCACAGGTTTGAGAGTATAGAGACTGGGGTAAAAGCTGACAGCATCACAACCCATCTGAGCATAAAGGAATCAGGGAGAAAGTCCTTGTAGTTAAGGTAGCAAGCTGTACACAGAAACTTGCCACAGAATATACTAGAATAAAAGAAATAAATGTATGGTCCATGTGCCCATTGGTACCAAGGGAACCATTTTAGAATGAGAAGAGTAGTTACATTTTTGTTGTTGTTGTTGTTGTTGGGCTCTTCTTCTAGGTCATACATACTTCCTACCACAGGTTCCTGAGCCCAAAAATAAATATGAGAAGAAAATTCTTTGCGTGTATGAAGCACTTTGTATTTTCTGCCTCCTTCTCAATCCTTAATTAAGCTTTGCAGCCACCCTGTGAAGCCAGTCATTACCACTGGGTGAGGAAACAGAGTCCCACAGGAGCTATGTGACTTGCCCAAGCATACGAGCCAGACAGGCCGGGCAGGGTGAGACTCCCAGTTTCTGATGCCCACGCCCCATGTGCAATCCAGACTTGTCACTCTGGGTCTTGGCGTGAGGAAGAAATAAACAAACAAATGACTATTACACTGCTTTTACTTCTGGGGAGCACCGGGTTCTTATTCAAAATAGGTAAAAGGGGCAAAACAAATGGTAACCAATAGCAAAGCTGTTGGGGGAGACTGGTGCCACCATTGGGGGGCTTGGAGTTCTGCTCTTTCTGAAGCTATATGTCCACTTCTAAGTTTCCCTCTATTACTCACATACTCAGGATTTATTCAGCAAAGGAGCCATCCATATATCTTGCAGATCAGTGGGGATTCAAAAGTGATACCAAGAGGTCTACTTGGTTGTATTCCGGTTCAGTGCCATGTAAGACCATGAGATATGTGATGTAATAGAGATATTATCTGGAGAGAGATCAAGGTCCAGGAGAAAAAAATGATCCTCCCTGGTGGTCAGAGAAGACTCCACAGATAAAGTGACATTTAAATAGAATCTAAAGAAAGGAGTAGGAGTTTGCTAGTTGGAAATAAGGGAAAAGAGCATCGGGACAACTTTGGTGGAGGTGTGATAAACTATGGCTTCAGAATCCACCCCCGCATGCAAATCATGTGCTGTATAACCTGTAGTGTAAAACCAAAACACATAAACTCAGCTCTCAGCTCTGATGTCAGATTAGCTCCCTCTGTCCTTTGAGATGCCTTTCAATGCACTTTCCCCACACCATATGGAAAGGCTAGGACCTTGCCTGGATTTTTTAGAGCTCCAGGGTTTGAGAGTATAAGGGGAAGGCACCCAGGCTGTGTGTCCAGTCACCCCTGGCTCTGAAATTCTGCACTCTACTGATTCATTTCAGTTCATCTGATGTCTTTTATACAGTAGGTACATGTTTCTACGTATGTATACACATATATGCACATATACATATATATGTATATACGTATATGTGCACACATACACATGTATGTGAAATGCATCTCTTACTTGATTTTTAAAAATCTCTCTTTTTTTAAGATTTTATTTATTTATTCATGAGAGAGAGGCAGAGACATAGGCAGAGGGAGAAGCAGGCTCCATGCAGGGAGCCCGATGCAGGACTCATCCCGGGACTCCAGGATCACGCCCTGAGCCAAAGGCAGATGTTCAACCGCTGAGCCACCCAGGTGTCCCTAAAAATCTCTTTCACTGAACATTTTATTGCATGGAGGGGAAGAGGACTGGGAAAGAAACAATGGGTTTCTCTCATAGAAACACAAACTTTACATGGATCCTTGGAGATCCATGCATCTTTCTCTCTCTCTTATTTTTAAGGTTTATTTATTTATTTGAGAGAGAGAAAGAGAGAGAGAGAGAGAGAACAAGCAGGGGGAGGGACAAGGGTTGGGGAGAAAGAGAATCCCCAAGAGACTACCCAGTGAGCATGGAGCCTGATGCAGGGTGTTTGACTAGGGGTTGGCTAGTCCTTGGCAATAAGTGGGCAGTCAGTATTATCTGTTCTATGAATTAATCAATTAAATAGTGCTTTAAAAAAAATAGTGCCTTAAAAAGCTCTGTCTCATCTTGGTGTTTGACCATACCATCATTCTGCTCTGAATGCTAGAAATAAAGAGGCTTTTAAGCACCTGAATAAGCCAGGCCCAGTGACTCCCCATGGCACAGTGATGCCCACCAGTCACAAAAGCCGGGTTGCCTGAATACTCCAAAGGCCACATTTGTTAAGCCAAGCTGCTACATGGCCTGCATAAAGGCCAAGGATGGAAAGACACATAAGTGGCAGATCAGAGTTTGCCTGTTGAGAAACTGGTGGAAAGAAGCTGAGACCAGGCACAACCATAACATTTCATTTCTTTTAAAAAGAGCCCAAACAGTGATGGTAAAATCTTTGAAATAGTGATGTGCATTGACCAAGTCTCTGCATTTTTATGTGCTTTGAGTATTTTGTAGGTTAAAAAAGATGACAAAAATAAGTAAATACATAAGGAAAAAGAGAAAACTGTATCAAAGATGCCCATGGAAAATGAAGTTGCACCTGCTAGTGAAGAGATATTTCAAAATATGATGCTCTTCCAAGAAGACAAGTACCTGGGGTCCCCAGCGCCCCCAAACAGGAGGTAGCTCCCAACCACTGTTATCAGCATTAGGCCAAAACCTCAAGATTCACGAGAAGTCTTTGTTGTTGGAGGTCTTTGTCTCTTACCACTGTTAGGTGATTAAATTGTTAAAGTCCTGTAGTGACTTAAATGCATGTCCAAAGAAGCGTTCTGTGGGTGTCCCCAGTTCTTAGAAAAGCTTAGTGAATTGTCTCCTCTTCTTCCCTCATTCTCCCCGCACAGGGAATGTTACAAAGGGCTTTATGGAATTTTTTCAAACTAGTCCCATGCTTATGTACTTTTCAAAGCAACACGGAAATAGGATTTCACAATATAGCCATAAGAAAAAAAAAATCCCAGTGGCTTCCCTGCTATTCTAGTAAGTTTCTGGGAAGGTGAGAGAAATGCACAGACATTCCTGCAGCCACTTTGGTTACTAATAAGTCTCAGAGAAGCCCGTCATGAGGTTCTGTCCAAGTTGCCACACTGTCCTGAACCTTCCTTCTCAGTTTATTTATTTATTTGTTCCCATTCTCAGAACAGCCAGCAAATGATTTCACACCTTTTTGTTTAGCTGCTAAAAGCAACACAATAACTCCCCTCAGGGCTGCCTCTGTGGGTTCCAAAAATAAAATGGGCTCATTTTCATGCTAAGCATGCAAAGGCTCATAGGGATTCTAAAGAAAGGCAAAGGAAGGAAAGAAGGGGGAAAAAAAGAGAGGTCAGACTGGGGGTGTTGCTGAGGAGGGTCAGCCTCTGCCTGGAGTTACCAGCCACCCCTGCCAGAAGGGATAGGTAAAAATAACAGAGAGTTCTTGGGCTACAAAGTGGAAGTGAGCTCATTCAACCCCAAACTCTCCAGTCCTATTGTCTATCCCTAAACCCAGAGTTATTTTTGGAATACAACCTGTCGTTTATCAGGAAGACAAGAAGAGTAAGTAGTAGCCTGCTTCAGCCTTCCAGATAAGAAGTCTCTTGGGCAGAAATAGCTAGTAACTTGCTGCCAGGTCAGAATATAAAATCATGGATCTATGAGACTCTAGGTTAACTTCTGAAGTTCCAAGCGTTCTGGGCCTGAGTCATTATTTAAACAGCACTCATCATATCCCATATGCTACTTATTAGAAAGAACGCTATGTGATGCAAATCACATAGTATTAGTCCCTGCTAGCCAGGCTAGAATGTGTGAAGAGAATTCCGTGAGAGCTTGCTAGAAGCGTACATGCTGCCCACCTACAGTAAGGAATCCTTGCTCCTCTGCCTGCCCCAAATTTAATCCTCCAGTGATGGCACCTGCTCGGTATATTTCCAGGCAGGCTTTTGCTTTACATAGAAGGCCAGACTGTTAGAAAGTCTCATGTACTGAGTCAAAATCTGCTTCCCCGTAGCTTCTATTCATGGGTTCTAGATTTGCCCCATGACCCATGCTGCCCAGAATCCGCCTTTTTATGAGGAACTTTTGAATATTTGACTATCAGCCATTACAATCCCCTCTCTTCTTTTATTTGGGCCTTTCCACTTTCTTCTCCAGAACACGGTTTCCAGTTCCTTCCCGAGGATGTGATCCGGTTTGCATACTGCCCCTCTTACAGCATAGACCCGGAAGGGGCCTGCCCTGCACAGAGCACAATTGAATGACTACCTCCCTGAGCTGAAGAAATGCAAGTCACACAGCCTGAGCTTACTGGAGCCATTTCTTTTAGCAGATGTGTTATGCTGTGGGATCACATTCCCTTTCAAGATCTGTGAAGAAAGGATGCGCTAAGCCAACTGTAAATAGGATTGTTCAGAAAAATCTAAATGCTGCTTAAAGGAACACACTTTTTAAATAGTTTAAAAGGATCCCTTTACATACAAATACTCTACATGTAAATTATAAGTCCTTCTTATTTTTTTTTCATTAAAGAAGATACCCAGGGGTGCCTGGGTAGCTCATTTGGTTCAGCGCCTGCCTTTGGCTCAGATCATGATCCCAAGGTCCTGGGATGGAGTCCTGCATCAGGCTTCCTGCTCAGTGGGGAGCCTGCTTCTCCCTCCTCCTGTGCTACTCCCCTGCCTCATTCTTACCCTCTCAAATAAGTACATAAAATGTTGTTTTTTATTTTTTTTTTAAAGCAGATACCTAGATACCTAGAGTGCCTCAATCTGGTAAACCTAATATATATTTTTCTATGTTAAGTATTTGAAAATTTTCTAACTGCATTTCTTTAAAATTATTCTAGTATTCAGAATTTCTGTTCAAGGAATCATAGAATCTTAGAAATGGAGATGACATAGAAAGTTTTTCAAATTCAGTCACAAACCTTCAGGAAAATATTATTACCTTATTTTACATATTCATTTAGAATTCATTCACCAAGTGATTTCTGAGTACCTACGCTGCACCATGCATTGTTCTATGCTTATTCGGGGGTAAAAATACATAGTCCTCCACCTTCATGGAGTTTACATTCCCATGGGGAAAACAGACAAGCAAAATTTGAAATAATTTTAGGTATGGATAAGTGCTATGAGAAAATAAAATAGGCTACAATAGACACCAGGTCAGGGAAGATAAATTTTAGGAGGGACCATTTGACCGAGCAGTTGGAAAGGTTTCAACCACTGCAGAATCTGGAAGAAATTTCTTCCAAGCTATGGAAACAGCAAAAGCAAAGTCCCCAAGGTAGAAATAAACTTGATGTGTTCTGGGAAGTGAAATTAGGCCAGTACGGTTGGAAAATATTAATAGAAGAAGAAAATGATAGCAGATGGAGTCAAAGAAGAAAAAGATAAGCAGGGGCTAGATCGCATGAGCATCAAAGTCGGTGGTGAGAAGCTTGGATTTTATTCTAAGTGCAGTGAGAAGGCACTTGGAGGGTTTTAGATAGGAGAGTGGCAAGATTTAACTTACTTTTTTGGGTTTTTTTTAGGTTCTCTCTACCTGCTGGGCAGAGACAGACTGTACAATGTTTAAAAACAGAGGGAGAGGGGCACCTAGGTGGTGCAGTCGGTTACTTGGCCGGCTCTTGATTTCAGCTCAGGTCACGATCTCACAGTCCTGACATGAAGCCCTGCGGCAGACTCCACTGTCCACAGGGAGTCTGCTTGAGATTTTCCCTCTCCCTCTGTACCTCCCTTGCTCATGCTCTCTCTCTCTCAAAATAAAGAAATAAAATATTTTTAAAAAATAAAATAAAAAGAGGGAGTGGCATCTGGGTAGCTTAGTGTTTAAGCATCCAACTCTTGATTTCAGCTCAGGTCCTGATCTCAGGGTCAAGACATCAAGCCCTGCCTCTGGCTCAGCGCCACACAGAGTGTGGAATCGGCTTGAGGTCTTCTCTCTCCTGCTGCCCCTCTCCTTACCTGCTCTCTGTCTCTAAAAAAAATAATAATAAATAAAAATCTTGTTAAAAATAAAATAAAAAGGGATCCCTGGGTGGCTCAGCGGTTTGGCACCTGCCTTCAGCCCAGAGCGTGATCCTGGGGTCCCAGGATCGAGTCCCGTGTCGGGCTCCCTGCATGGAGCCTGCTTCTCCCTCTGCCTGCATCTCTGCCTCTCTCTCTCTCTCTCTCTCTCTCTCTCTCTCTCATATATAAATAAAATATTTTTAAAAAATAAATAATAAAATAAAAATGATAAATAAAAATCTTTAAATTAAAGCAACACACACACACACACACACAACCAGAGGGAGAGAAACCAGTCAGGAAGCTCTTACAGTGGCCTGGCAAGAGATGACAATGGCTTGTATTGGCCTGGTAGCAGTGGAAATAGAACTGGCTAAGTTCTGGTTATATTTTAGAGGTACGACCCATAGGACTTGCTAAGAGAGAAACAACTGGAGTTCAGGGAAGCTTAAATAACTTGCCTGAAAGGGAAGAAGGAGAAGAATACCAAGAAAGGGATGAGTACTGAGTATTAATAGTGCCATGTACTTCAGTCCCAATATTCATCCTAGTAATCCTGCAAGAGGGATATTATTTTACCTACATCTTATGCATAAGGACGCTGAGGCTCAGAGCACTGAAGTAACTCCAGATCAAACACAGGGTCAAAAAAAAAAAAAAAAAAAAAAAACCACAGGGTCAGCTTAAGGTGGGATCCAAACTCAGGACTCTGTGTATCTCACAGTCTCTTCTCACTGTTGTTTTCCCGAAGTGATAGTGGAAGGGGAGCCCTGAGTGCAGACTCAGGTAGAGCTCCTACTACGTACCTTTTCTTCAAAGTTATTGATGCTTAATGAGAACCTATACCATCCCTTGCTGCAGATCCCCCAGTAAACCATTATTTTTAACCAAAGCTAAGATACCTTTCTCCGATTTCCTTTCTGGCCCCTTCCTTTACGCCTCATAATCTCTGAGTCAGGGTCCACTCCTCTTTATGCAGTTTAACTGCCAGAGACATGAGCCCCAGTGCCTGCCTCCCTTCCTGAGGAGCTGTAGCTGGAAATTGCTTGTGCAACCCGATGACAACTTATCTATATTTAGCAGAAAAAGTGGTGGCAAGGATCTGTCCAGCTCAATTTTTTTTACAGTTTCAATGTTCAGAATCTCACAGACAATCTCCTGAAAGGCACATTGGTCCTGACAGTATCTGAGCGAAAGGAAGTTTCCTCCATCTCACGGGGTTATCCACTGGAAGCCTTGTTCCAAGAAATTATGTGGACATCCATCGTAGAGCAAAGATGTGATGTCCCCAGTGCTCCCCCCAACCCCGACATGAAGGGCTGCTGGTACTGTAGGCACTTTGATGACTTTTAAGTGTTATTCTAAGACAGGAAAACAAGCATGAAAGGTTTAAGGGGGAAATGGACTATGATGTAATTGTTTATGCATTTAAATGATATGTATAGCACTTGATTTTTATTTCTTTTCAATGTGGCATGGAAAAGAAATGCAAAGTGCTGCTGATGGTTTCAGAGCAAAGATAAACTTGCTTGGGTGGGGAGGTGAAAAAATTGCAGCAGGTATTCTCAAGCGCTTCATATGATGAAATCATTGCCATGGAGGCTGATTATCGCTTATACTAAAAGTAACTAATTCGAGGATGAGACACAGTTTAGCTTTTCTGGAGCCAGACTAAACCAGATTTAGTATATAGTCCATGACTCTGACCCTCCTCACTGTTGGTCAGCCAGAGAGAATGATCTACTAATGAAAAGCAAATCAATTAAGAAGAGCTAAGAAAACAGGAAAGTAGAGACCATTAAATAAAAATGGGAATTTTCAAGACAGTAAAATAGCACCAATTGTATTGCAAAAAGGGAATTTAGAAGGGGAAAAAACTGTATCCGGTGAGTACTTACTTACTTATAGTCCTCTACTTTTTAATGTGCAAGATGTGTCAATCCTCGGTTGTCAGGGGAGGAAAAACCTACCATAAAAGAATTTTTTATTTGCTTTAGAAATAGAAATTATAAAAAATAATTTTTTCATACCTTCTTCCAGTCCCCAACTTCATTTTGGGTTAAATCTTATTCGGAGGAAAAGCACTTGGTTTAGAAATGTCCTGTCTCATTTTCACAAAATCTCCTCTAATGAGATGAGTTTTAATGTTGCTGTGTCTATTAAGGAAAAAAGATGAAGAAATAGAAAATCTACTTTTTGTACCATTGCATTTCTTGGTACTAAAGCTTCCAACACAGTATTCCAGAAGTTAATTAACAGATCATTATTAAGAGGGGAAAAACATATGCAATTTGGGGGAAAAATGAAAACATAATTTTTTTAAAGGAAGGAAAAAGGACACCCAAAAACCCCATACCCTAAGATTTCACTGTTAACAAGCCTTAAAAAACAAAACAAAGTTATTCGGCACATCCCTTGTTGAACCTAATAGGATGGTTGTAATTCAGACTTTCTCTCGTTTATCATTTTGTGACCATTTCCGGCAATTTCCTACAGATTTATGAGTTGGTACCTTTCCTGGTGCCTTAGAAGCCCAAACAGAAATAATCTTCCAGCACTAAATGTCTTAATCTCCTCCCTGAAAGTTTTCTCTGCTTGAGATGAACAAAAAGATGTATAATCCTTCTTTTTTATATTCCTGTTCCCATGACTATCAAGAAAATGAGAAAGTCCTTCCTGATTTTCTGTGTCATAGCATGAGACCCATCTTCATAGACACCTGAAGAACTAACACTATCTTTTTCACCTAAGACCTGAAACTTTAAAGGCAGGCATTCTCTTTAAACAATTTTCTCTGTATATCATCTTGGCCAGCTTTTAAGTTGAAGGAATTCAGTATAAGATCTAAAAGAACGTCTAAAAAATAATTAGGGGCGATGAATCTGCTGGTAAAAGAATAAGCAAAGAAATCAGTAGAAAACCCCTAAATATAATCTTGCATATGTAAGAATAACCTGAAACATGTATATATGGAATACATATAAAAACTGTGGGGAAAAGTAGTCAGGAAGTGATACCATGATCGTTGTTAGCTTACCAGGGAAAGAATCATTTTTTCTCATACCATATAACAAATTCTAGATAAAGAAATATTATTTTTGAAAAGCTAAATAATTGAAAGAATATGTTTCTGCATATTGATCTAGTGTAGGGGGGTGAAGATTTTCAATACTTTAAAGCAGTGGAAGAGATGATTGAGTAAAAGGTCAGTAAGTTGAAATGTAGAGAAATATAAAATATCCATATGTCAAAAATAATCATAACAAAATCAGAAGTCAAGAAGCAAATTGGTAAGAAATGACCAAGTTAATGACCTAATTTATAAAGTGTTACTATAAATCAATGAGAAAATAGACAAAGGTCATGAACAGACAATTCATAGAAAAGAAAATACAAATAGCTAATTATAACAGTAAACAATTTTCAGCCTCACCAGTGAATACAAAGTTAAATAATAAGAACCTAAAAAAATAGGAAACATTTTAAAAATAACGTTAATCAATGCAGTGAGAGCTTCAGGAAGACACTGATATATTGTGCTAATATAAATTAATGCAACCTTCCTGGTAATATGTATTAAAGATCTGAAAAATGGGGGCACTTGGGTGGTTCAGTGGTTGAACATCTGCCTTTGGCTCAGGTCGTGATCCCAGGGTCCTGGGATCGAGTCCCACATCAGGCTCCCCACAGGGAGCCTGCTTCTCCCTCTGCCTATGTGTCTGCTTCTCTCTCTATGTGTCTCTCAGAATAAATAAGTAAAATCTTAAAAAAAAAAAGACTTAAAAATGATTATACTCTTTTTTTATTATTATTATACTCTTTGATCTGGTGTTTCTCCTTCTGTTAGACTATCATAAAGAAATAATTTGAAATGCTAAGATTTAGCAGTCACATAAAACATTAATTTAAAAACATCCTAAATATCCAATATTAGAAAAATTATTAACAAGTTATAGTATCATCATATGATGAAAAATTTTGCTGCCATTAAAATAATAGTTAAAGAATTAATAATGGCACTAGAAAATATTTTTGATTGATTGAAGGAAAGCATGGTATGTGAAATTCTGTGTACAGAATGATCTCTGTTACATGAAGATAAAGAAATTCTAGGAAAGAATACTGGTACCATTCTGAACTGTGGTTGCATTTGACTAACAAGGTAAGGTTTAGTGATGTTTTGCATGCTTCTTTTAACTTCTTTCAAAATGCCAATTTTTCTACCATGTATATGTATTATTTTAGAATATTATGAAAAGAAGAAAAGTTAATCTTTGAAGAGATTCTAAACCCTGGAACATGCCAATCTGGCATAAAGCTTATTTTGAGCTGAAGACAACTGGGGAGAAAAAGACACAGGACAAACTCTCTGACCTCCCCCTCTCTACCAGAAAGGGCAGGAGGATTCTTAACCACCAGAAACAACCCTAGACTCTTAACAGCCCAGAGTCTGCATCAGGGGAATCTATGTAACAAACCTTGCTAAAACAATCCTTATCTTCCACTGGCTTCTCCCATATATTTATCTTCCTACAGTTTGCCACCCTTGGAAGTCTAAAACCCTTTTCCTGTGTCTTGTCACTTCTCTTCAAATTTATCTTTCTTGGCTAAGATGCCCTAGAAGCCCAAGTTCTAACCACTTCTTTGAGTTACTCCTCACTAAGTATTCCATGTGTTGTGGACTGCATGAATCAACAAACTTGCTTGCTTTTCTCTCCTTTATCTGTTCTTTGTCAACCTAATTTGCAGGACCCCAGCAATGAACCCAATACAGGTAGAGGAAAAATCTTCCTCCTCTATAAACTACTATAGTAAAAAAAAACAAAAACAACAAAACACCACCAACAACAATGGTAGGCATCCTTCTTCTCCAGCAATCTTAAACTGCATTCTACTTGATAGTAGGTATCATTGGATACTTCCAAGCCCATGGAGGAACTACTGTCCACTGTGAGTCAGCTTACTCAAAGAGGCAGATTGCCAGGTGTTTTCAGGGAGGGAGTGGATAGCTGTTTTCCTCTCTTCTTCTTTCTCCAGGTTTAGTTTCCCCTTCTTTCTTCCTTTCTCCCACACTTGATCCAAGTAAAAGGCAGGGAATATGAGCACCATACCTCATTTCCTTTCTAAAAGTGGTGAGATAGGGTTGCTTTCATCTCATCTGCCAAACCTGCTAAGATAGACCCAAAAAGGAGGATAACATGGATTTCCTATATGATGAGAAGGAATGTTCTCCATAAGAACCTGGCCGAGCCTCTCCAAACCTCTTCTTGTAGACGGTGCCTGGATATGCAAAGAACACACTTCCTAAAAGAGTTCATTTCAGAAAGAGAGGGAATGTTTAACCTAAAAAATATATTTTGGTGTTTTAAAATGGTATCTCTTAGAGTGACAAACCTCATCTCTGCTACCGCCACAACCTCTGAGTGAGCCAGATCTGAAAATAAAGGAATGAAAAAGGCAATCATTCTTGCCTGGGGTTGACTAGGACAGAGGATGGAAGATGAAAAGGCTCAGAACGCATCTCCAGCCAAGTCCAAGGTTTTATTTTGTTCTGTTGAAATTAAAAGCAAAATGCAAAGTGTACTTTGCCTAACTCATTTACTCTAACAATCTTAAGCACATTTCTGTTGCTGAGGAAATGGAGGGCTAAGTCTCTGATTCAGTTCCGTGATGCCACATAGCATCCTTCGATGAAAGCATTGCTGTCTTTTGTGTGTTTGGAAAACTCTTCCAAATACTCTTTCCCCTTTAAGTGTCATAGTTGTGTTCTGATTGCCGAAGGCATATTTTAAGTCAGTAGGTGCAAATGTAATTGAAATCTATCAAGAAATACCTTTTTAAGGATTATCATGTTATTAATTGTGGTTATCTTTTTCTTTACACCTAGAACCCAGAAACCAGGAAAATCTAGCTTTTTTGACTTTTTTAGGGGGAGGGATTTGAAGGCCTCTTTTCTTCCCTCACTCCAATAAAAAAAGTATAATGTATTCTAGTCAGACTAAAACACATAATTCAGCAATATGCCACCATCACCCTAAGGTTTAATATTCTTTCCACTGAAAATAAGTAAAAATAGTGCACTATTCTCAAACTTGATGGTTAGGAAGAGAAGCATATGGGAAGAGTATAACCTAACAGCTATCTTTAAATTGCAATTTGAGGGCCACAGTCATTTGCATTCTTCCACTTTCCCTGAGGCAGTACCCCATGTGCAGAGTCATGGTGGTAAGAGCCTAGCCCCAGTGACAGAAACCATTAAAGATTAGAAGCAGAGGGCCAGGTCTTACTTCATGACTTTTCATTAGCTGGCTTGTGTAGGAAGTAAGGGCTCCAGTCTTTGCTAACCAAAATGTTAATGGCTTATAGACAGCAAGAAATTAGTGAGATATTTATCAAGTACCTGGAACAAAAGTTGACTTTCTGTGAAACATCACTCTAGAATCAAAGCCAAAATCTCTCTCTTCTCTTCAGATGAGTCTGAAAAAATAATCATGTCAGAATTAGTAAGGCAAACAACACAAGGAGAAGAGTGAAAACAAGCCCATATTAAATAGGACTGAGGGGAAAATACTTGAGCTTCATAATAACAGAAGAGGTGGTATTTAAGAAGTTAAAAAAAAAAAAAATAGTAGCACTGCTTCTTTCAGGAATGCAAATGTCTGGGATCCCTAAGTCATTTGTCCTGAATCTCTCAGGCAGGTTGGGGTCAGACAATGGGGAGGTACAGTTGGGAGATGTTAAGTGGCCTCCTAAAAATTCAGGTTAAAGTGTTTATTCATTGAGAGTGTATGTGTTTTTACTTATTAGAAAAGTAATAAACAATTACATTTAAAAATGCTGTCATTACAGAAAAATATAATGTTAAGAAACTGCCCCCCACTGCCCTAATACAGAGATGATCACTTGTTAAAAATTGGCAGTAAAAGTATACTTTCATATGATTCATATGCTATGTCCTTTAAAATAAAGTTATGAATAGTTATAACAGTATGAGAAATATGTATATAATAATATTAAACTGAAAAAGTGAAAAAGATTGGGTACATAACTGAATCAAAAGACATCAAATAAGCCTATGACTGGAAAAAGACAGAATTATGTCAAAATATTTTAAAAGTTAGGGTGGTCTATATAGTTGTTTAAGTACATACTAACATATTTTTAAAAGTGTGTGTGTGTGTGTGTGTGTGTGTGTGTGTGTGTTTGATGACTACCTCTTTGCTTCAAAGAGCCCCTTTTCAAAGAAAAGGATACTGAGTTCCCACTTGACAGCCTTGGAGTGAAGGAAAGAATATTTGGAGATGATTGGTAAATAATGCTTTGAATCTCTCTTTGGCATATGAAGCTGGATTTCAATCCTATTTAAAGGTCCCCTGGTAAAAAGTCTTTATATGTTTCTTGGGCAAGAGAAGGATAGAAGAAACACTATATACAAGACTTGGGTCGGGCAATTGATTTTAATTGTGATTTCTGTTCATGACTCAGCAATTTCAGGCAATTCTCTGCTTTTACCCCAGAGTTATCCCTTGTGTAAAATGGGAAGGATGATAGAAAGTCTGAACTTGGGGACATGGTCTCCCAGCACTGCTATCAACTACACCTGCCTTTTGGCAAATATCCAGCTCTTCTCTGCCGGGGTCACACGTCCTATCCGTTCATGAGAGCCAGGAGGCTTAATTACCTGGAGTTTCAAAGACCTCTGGACTCTCTGACGAAGAGGCTGTTTAAGTTCAATGTCGTATTATCCAATTCCTGAAGTGTTCATTTTACAGAGATGGAGAGGAAGAGTACAGAGATCAAGCTGTGTGCCCAAGGAAGTTTAGGAAAATTTGGGGAAAGGTTTTCTATGTCTTTTAAGTGGAGGAAATGCTTCAAAGTTTGAGAAAAGTCACATAATACTTCCACACACATAAAATGCTTCTTGGATATAAAATAAATTAGAGAGTAACTTAAAGTCATCAAAATTCAAACTGGCTGTGCTCATCTTCTCTTTCCTTTACATGAAAGTGCTCTGTGGTTCTCTCCTAGCAGCACCAACTTGGATGATGGATGACATTGGTCCTGTCATCTTACAGGGCCTACCGTGACATATCCTGGGCTGAGTGTTCTCAGATTCCAGGGCCAGCGCAACATTGTGGAGGAGTTTTCACAAAACTGAGGACTGTACGTTGGAAGGCTGCCGACTTTGTTTAAGAAGTATTGTTCTTCGTTCTAAGAGAGTGTCCTTCCTTCTTGGGGATATTCAAATGTCACTTTCTTTTATGAATTAATGATAATTGAAGACGGCAATTGTGGTATCTTTAACATTTTTATTCGATCAGATTTAAACTTGGCAACAGTATATTGATCTTCCACAATGTCAGAATTTCTTTTTCTTTTCTTTTTACATTTTACTGTTCTGTAAAATCCAAACTTGAAAACATCAGTCTGTGGCTAGTTCTGTCTCTATGGTAATAGGGAAAATGCAGAGAATCACCATTTTTAACCCAGGATATCAAATTCTTCTCCTAGTTAAAATGTGTGTCCCAGCTAATAAGTAGGACACCCAACGTGGTTGAACTGTATTTCTCTGTCCACCCTCTATTAAAGGTTCCTAAAATTAAGTTGCTGAAAGATCAGAAAAGAAGGAGGCAGGGGAAAGAAAAATCTGGATAATAAACTGGCTAGTTAATGGACTCCATGTAGATTGACGAGAATAAAAGCATGTCCTGGGATGCCTGGGTGGCTCAGTGGTTAAGCATCCGCCTTCAGCCCAGGGCGTGATCCTGGAGACCTGGGATCGAGTCCTGCATCAGGCTTCCTGCCTGGAGCCTGCTTCTCTCTCTGCCTCTCTCTCTGTGTGTCTTTCATGAATAAATAAATAAAATCTTTAAAAATATATATATAAATAAATAAAAGTATGTCCCATGCAATATTTCCAGCACACTTAGACTAAAGAATCGTTGTTTATTTTTAATTTAAATTTAATTTAAATGTATTTTATCTGGCAATCCTACATCCAAGACTATCTGATCCTCTAGAAAACATATAGGCAATAAAACATGAATTAAAGTAGCCCCTATAATATACACAGTTATTCATGAAACACACGTTAAGTGGCTATTACTGAAACACTCTTTTGGTTGTCTTTATGTTGTCTGGTTTTCTTATCTAAATGTGAAATGTTTAGATGATAGTGTTCTTATAAAAGCACAATCACTGCCAATTAAATCCAGAGAAGAGTAAAATGAGTTACCTGGCCCCCATTCGGCTTACCTTATGAATGAGCTGATAAGCAGTGTTTACAAGTCAGTCCCGCCGAGTCACTCAGCTGCCCACCTCTGAGCTGGCTGCTCAGGTGCTGCAGAGAATGGTTTCCTCCAACCCACTCTGATGTTTCAGGATCAGAAAGGATGTGGGTGGGAAGTAAGGAGGAAAGCCAGGATCCTGTGACACATTCTTAGACATATTCAGCGTGTGCAACCAGCACATTTGTTCTTTGTTTCTCACTTTGCCCTCTGACTAACACAAAGTTTAAAAGTCTACGTTATTTTTTCATCATGCTACCTGGCAAATGTAGATTTCCTCACCTTAGCTTGAAACAAAAGTAATAATAAAACTGTCAAGTAGCACTAGTAACCTCTCTGATAATATTTGCAGGGAAATTACTTTCTGACTGCAAAGTTGACACCTATTTTCTGTTAGGGAAATGAATTTATGTGAGCTGGAGATTGGCAGGGAAGTGGGAGTCTAGGTCAGATACCTGGTGTGCATTTCATTACAATGAGTGCGATTGTGCTTGGTCTTTTGTTTTGTTTTTTTCCTTGGCCCCCTCAAGGTTGTTGCAAAAGTAATATGAGGGGAAAAAAATATGGTGAACAGTGTTCATATGTCCAAATAAATGGAAAATGAAGATCAAAATGTAGAATTGGAGCCGATTGTGTGGTCAGCCCTCAGATGGGCTGCTCAGGGTTGTAAAGGGAAGCTCGGTGAGAAGGTCTCATCCTACTTCAGGCTCTGTCTCCCTGAGGGACCTCTGGACATCAGGTTTTTTCCTTCTCAAATAAAGGGATTACATAGGCTAATATGATTCCTTACAGTTCTGATCTAAGGAGGTACAGAGGAGAGAAGGAATTTTGGAGTTCCAAGTTAGTGAACAGAGCTCATCCACTTACCTTCTGGAGGTTTGAAGGCTAGATTTTTAAAATAACAAACTTGCTCCCTGATCTCATGTTCTGACCTTCCAATGTAGAAGAGCGATCATTCTTTAAACCTTCCTCTGCCAACCCTGGCCTTGACAGAGGAAAATCACTTGGACCATGTTCTTGGTCCTCCTGGGGACCAGCTCTGTCACAGACTGTCCCTCTGGACTCCCATATGCACAGGTCACTGTTATTGTTCTTTTCCAAGCAGTTACTTTGGTTGGATGAAAAATAAGCAGAGTTCAACGGTCATAATTATTTATATGGGTACACAAAGACAACATGTCCCATGTTTTTTGTTTCTAAATCACATTCTGGATTCTTAGAGTTTCTTTGCCATATGTTTTCCAGCCCTTTTCCCACTGGGCTTGTTCCAGTCAGAATCTGTATGAAATGCAGCTCCTTTTGGTCCATGTTTTAAAATTGAATTTGGAGGGGAAAACACATACGTTTCAAGGTAGGCGGTATATACATTGATTCTGTCTTTTGTGACCATGTAGGAAAGATGGTGGAAAATAAAGATTTCTCTGGGGTGCTCTCCACTCTGAGCCCAGAAGCACATTATTGCATTGTTCCAGATTTCCCCATGCTTTCAAAGATGGCTGTCCTTTCCTGGTACGAAATGCTATCGCAAAATCACAAGCTTTCAACTTCCATTTTATCCAGAGTGCCCTTTTTTTTCTTGGGTTTGTGCCAACACCAGAGAATTTAAACAAGGTACCTCCCCAAATTCTCAGGAGCTCTTGTATTGGTGTCATTTGTGGGACACGTTCTCAATTTATGCAGACATGCCTCTGGCCCCTGCCCTCTGCTGGGCCCTAGTTATTCCTTATCCCTCATTCTTTGTCCTGTAAGCCCTTGTTGCCCTTCCCAAGGTGGAAAATCACTGGGCAGCCTCTACCTCTGTGCAGCCCACACCTAGAACATTGCTGGCCTTTGCCCAAATTGTGCCACCCCACTTGGGATCACCTGACACCACTGTGATCAGTCTTATGACCTGGCAACATCCCACCTGCCTACCCAGTTCACTCTTGCTCCATTCCAGTGCCTCTTACAAGCGATTGCTCATATGTCTTCTTGTCACTGTCCCATGTCTTGTCAGGCTCATCCAACCCCTTTATTCACTCAGCAAGGTAATTTGAGTACCGCCATGTGCTGCTGGGTAATGTCTCCTGTCAGAGTAAATAAAGATCCAATACTTACCTTCAAGATGCTTAGACTCCAGGGAGGGAAACTGATGATAAAGAAATAAACAATCAACCATTATAAACATTGAGAAAAGCTGTGAAGAAAACAGATGCAGTCTCTGGAAAGAGTGGCAAGGGGAGCCTCTTTTGCGTAATGTCCCCTGTAGAATGCACATTTAGCCCTATACCTAAACAATGAGAAGACACCAACCAAGAGGAAAAGAGGGGTTGGATGTGCCTCCCAGAGTTTGGGCTCAGCCTATGAGCAGACCCTAAGGCAAGAGAGAATTTGGTGTGCTTGAAAGCTGGAAAAAAAAAGAAGCCTCTCTAAATCCTCCCCACTTTTCTAGTCCCTTCTTTCACATAGACCTGGCTGACTGCACCCACTCACACTCATTAGTCTGTCTCCTGAGCTGTCCTAGGTCATTCTCTTGGTTCCCCTTACTTAATACTCGGTTGCAAGCTGTCTTGTATCATTCAGCTATGTGGAAGATCTTTACAGGATTTGAGTTCCACGCTTCATCTCTCCCAGAGCATCAGTCAGGGTTCTATTTATATAGGAGGTGCCAAAGCAACACTTGAATTCAAGTCAATTCAATAACCATGAATCAAATGCCTGGTCTATACTAGGTGGTACGTGTTAGGTATTTAGCTCAGAGGTGGTGTTTAAAAATAAACAACCCCCAGTCTAGCCATGAAAGGAAACATCAGATAAACCCAAACCAAGGAATATTCTACAATGTATCTGATCAGTATGCCTCAAAACTGTCAAAGTCATCAAAAACAGGTAAAGTTCAAGAAACTGTCACTGACCAGAGGAGGCTAAGGAGACATGACTACTAAATATAATGTGGCACCTGAATGGCATCCTAGGAACAGGAAAAAGACATTAAGGAAAAACGAGCAAGGTCTGAATGAACTATGAAATTTAGTCAGGAATCACATACCAGTGTCAATTTCTTAGTTGTAAAATACATACAACAGTAAAACAGGATGTTAACAATAGGGGAAGCCGTGAGAACTCTATTTTTTTTTTGCAACTTTTCTATAAATCTGAAATTATCCTAAAATAGTTTGTTTAGATTAAAAATAAACGAGAGGGACCTGGATGGCACAGTTGGTTAAGCATCCGGCTTTTGGTTGCGGCTCAGGTCATGATCTCAGGGTGGTGGGATTGAGTCCCATGTCAGACACCACACTCAGTGTGGAGTCTGCTTGAGATTCTCTCTCCCTCGCCTTCTGCCCCTCCTTCTCATGCTGTCTCCCTCTAAAATAAATAAATAAATCCTTTTTAAAAATTAAAAGTAAATAAATAAGTTATCAAGACATGGTCCCTACCCTCTGTGAGTTTACACTCTGGTAAAGGAAACACATCTAAGTAAATATATGCAGTACAGCATGGTAAAGGCAACAACAAAATTGCATACCAAGTACAAAAGTAGCTCAAATGAGGGCATGATCACCTCAGAGCATTTTTTCTCCTTTTTTTAAGGCCTCAGAGCATTTAGAGAAGGATTCACTGAGGAGAGAGGCACCTGGCACTAGGTTTTGAAGGATCACTAGGAATTTAAAGAATGTAGAAGACAAGTCTAGAAAAGACTGATTCAGGCCCTTGACACCTTTGACAAGGCATGCAATCCTTTCAAGCAGTTTAGCTTTGACAAAAGGGAAGAAAGAAAGAAAGAAAGAAAGAAAGAAAGAAAGAAAGAAAGAAAGAAAGAAAGAAAGAAAGAAAGAAGAAAGAAAGAAAGAAAGAAAGAAAGAAAGAAAGAAAGAAAGAAAGAAAGAAAGAAAGAAAAGAGGAGATAAGCTTGAGTATTTGCTGACAAATTATGGCACAATTGCTAGCAATCTCATTGTTTGTGGCTGGAACTCAACTGCTGACAGCAGCTGACCCACAGGGCCTCTGAGTAGTGCCCACCAGGTCTCCTTCCCATCACTCTCCACCCAGCTGTTGAGGCCATCTGTTTGGTCACTGTGGACTCCATAGTACATTGGGCAAGGCACACCCCCAGTTTCCGGAGGTGGCTGGATAACCAGGAAAGGACATGAATGCAGAGCACCACAGGAGGTGGTGACTTGGGGACTGAGGCAAGAGCTCAGTGGTCAATCATGGGCCATTGTCTCCAAACTGGACAGGCCAGACTGTCTGCCACACCCATAACTGCAGGTAAAGGAGGTGGAAGGCAAGTCCATTGAGAGCAAGGGCATTGCTCTTTTGGTGCTATATCCCCAGCATCCCACTGGTTGGCTCAAGGTCAGTTCTTCAAAAAGAAAATTGTTGAGTGAAGAACAAGACTAACCCCAAGAGACCCAGTGGCTCTCACCACAGATAAATGAAAACACATGGGAACCCGATCTGGGGAGGTGACCCACGGTTAGGAAGTGGCCGTCCTGCAGTGGAAGAAGGATCTCTCAAATTTTCTCTCATGGGAATTTGAACAGTTCTGAAGTGGAGGAAGCAGTTAAGAGGCAGATGAAAAGCAGAGGGGACCTTGAGGTAGAAGAGCACCTCAAAGGACCCTGTGGAAGCTTATGTTGTAAAGGAGCAAAATCAGCGAGTGAGTCCAATAGTGAATAAGCCAACTGCTGTCAGAACAGAGAAGCAAGAATACAGAGAAAAGCAGCATCCCTAAGAGAGAGAGGTCCCTTGCTGCCACAAAGCACTTAGCATAGTGCTGGCACCTAAGTGCTCCATAATTGTTATTTTGAAGTTGTTTTATTCTTATGGGATTCCCATGAGAACTATGCTATTCTTATTACTCCACGAGTATCCTTACAGGAAGCATCCCCTAGCTTAGTAGGTTTTTGTACCTTGCAACCAACAACAACAACGACAACGACAATGAAACCACACACAAAACAATTCCAAATTATCACTGGTCAGAATTGTAGCAAATGTTTGGCATAGCCCAGTGGGGGCCCTAATCCTTAGGGATCATTTTCTCTATCACTGGTACAGGGAAGGTCCCTGCATCCTGTGACCTCTGTCTGATAGATCTGCTGCAGATCAGGGATTTCCTGGTGTGGGGAGAGTTAGGCCCCAGGCACCAAGCTGACTCACCCTGGATTGAGCTGTAGGCAACTGGAGAAGTCAGAGGCTGGGAAGCTGATGTTGAGAGGAATATTGAAGCGTTCTGAAGACATACCTCATCCAGCTCCACCCCCAGAAAATGGTACAGAGTTCATATTTTTACTTTATCACTTAATCGAGGGTTTCACACACATGAGTATTATTTATTTATTTTTGAATAGGTCACCATGGGTACGTGGTGCAGTATTCAAAAGGATATAAAAGTAGGGGTGCCTGGGTGGCTCAGCCGGTTGAGCATCTGACTCTTGATTTTGGCTCAGCTCGTGATCTCAGGGTCATAGGATTGAGCCCTGTGTCCAGGCTTCATGCTCAGTGGGGAGCCTGCTAGAGATTATCTCCCCCCCCTTCCTCTGCACCCCCTCCTTCTTACACACACAAACTCCTCTCTCTCTTTCTAAAATAAATAAACAAATCTTTTTAAAATGGGATATAAAGTAGAGGTAAGCCCTGTACTCTAGCCAGTAACTGCTTTCTAATGCTGCCTTCCAGAAATAATACATTCTGTGGATATAGGAGCATGATGAATCCAAACATACATCGTGGCATCTACACATACATGCACGTTTAGATACACACACACTGTTCTGCACGTTGATTTTTTTTCGATTCCCAGTGGCTCTTTAGAGCTAAATCCATATCAGAGCATGCAGAGTTGCCTTAATCTTTTTAACAACAGCATGATACTCCAATTTATGGATACAGCAGCAGTTATTTAATCCCTTACTAGTCAATTCTGAGTTGTTCTCAGACTTCACTAATACAAACAGTGCTACAATGAATATCCTCAAACATGTACCAGTTTGCACATACGCAGATAGATGGGCAGGACAAATTCCTAGATGTGGAACCGTTGGGACTAAAGGAAAGTATATTCGCCATGTCATTGCATATTATAAAGTGGGCTTCCACAGAGAATTTACCAGTTTACGTGTCCACCAGTAATGTATGTGATTACACCCACACAGAATGCATAGCTTTTTTATAAAAAAAAAAAGATTTTATATTTTTGTAGCAAATATAAACATATGAGTGAAAACCTTTTGCATAGCTTTTTTTTCTGATGCCCCGTCTTTCCCTCTAAATGTCTCTCTCGCCTCATCCCCTGTGAGGGTTTGTGCACCCACACAATGGCTTGCCCTCTCCCCAGTGGAGATTGATTTTTAAAGGCTTTCATTCTTTCTTTCTCATACTGCAGTGGGTTTTCATCTTTGGTGATTTTCATTTGCAAAAAAAAAAAAAAACGAAAAAGAAAGAAAGAAAGTTTTCACTGAGTTTTACATTCCCCAACGTAGAGGGTCTCTTAATCTTTCCAGAAGCAATTGCTGCTGCCTCTATGCCAGGACCTATTTCTTCATTAATTTTTCCAAAGCCCTTATAATACTGGGGGGACCAATACCGGGGCCGATAATGCCCAGTAATTCTCGGTATTTACAGAGCTTCTTTGTCTGAGATCTCAAAGCACTTGACAGCATTAAATCATCATTCCCTTGGCTTTCTCAAAAGCATCTTTGAACCTAGAGGGATGATGCACAGAAATGAAATCTCTGCTTTCTATCCAGATTGTCTGAAAGGTGACCAGGGAGAGAATACAAACCAACCAATGTAGTTTCTAGCTAGAGTAGCATGTCCCTTTGGTTATTCCAATCTTTTTACCTTTTGTGGGTGCATTTCCAGTGAATAATCAATCTTCTGTGTATAAGCAGCAAATAGAAATGTGGCCAAAGGATTCAACGATGTCGGGGCTTGAGTGCCTAGACGCAAAAAGAGGCATGTTCAGGCCTTCAAGCCACTTATGTGCTCTCTGGTCTGAGTGTCTGCCAGTCTTCTCTATCCAAGAAAATGTATAGACAAAATGCCACTTCCTCTGGCCCAGAAAAAAAAAAAGAAGAAAGGGAAAGAAGGAGGAGGGGAAAAAGCAAGAAGACAAGGGGAGGGGGGTGCCTAATTCAGATCTGATATTTCCTTCCCATGTTGGACAGAACCCTATGAGCAGAAAGCCCAGCCCAGCCCAGCCACATGCATAATGTCTGATTCCACCAGTGAGTAATTGCCCTTTTTTATAAAGAGCTTTTCACCCTCACCCATGCTACTCCTCCAACCTTTTCCCATCCCCTAGTCTCCACACCCTCCATATCCTACATACACCATACACAGACTGTCAACCATAGGGCAAGTATCTAGTGGGGAAATGTTAGCAAACATTATCTTATATTTCAGATACAGAAACCGAGAGACAGGGAAGCTGTAATTTACTTAGTGGCAAAGATTCTGTGTTAGGCACACATATCAAAAACTTCATCAGCTGGGTCAGGAATTACCAATCAATAGAGTGGATATTTTTAAATTTTTAAATTGTTTATTCCAGAAATGACACTGAGGATCAAAACACAAGTAAACAGCACTGCAGTCTCCCCACCCCAACTAAACATACTCCTTTCCTCCCTGTTGCATGTCCTTTGAAATTCATAATCCATATGCACACACGGTAGTAACCAGAGACTACCGAAGTATAATGTTTTGAGCAAGAGCCCAGGTAGTGGGGCCAGGCAACTTGCACTTATATCCAATTCTACCATTGACTAGCCGGGCCTTAGATTCTCCATCTGTAAAATGAGAATATTAATAGTTTACACCTCATAGAAATGTTATGAGGAATCAAGGAGTTATCCATGTCACATAGTTAGCCAAGAATATAGTACATACCTGGTACATGTCAGCTGCTACTAATATTATTAAATTTTGCTTTCTGCTTTTTAAAATGCATCTAAAGCAAATATGACAAAATCATCTGATAGATCCCAAATCCTTGCTAAGCTGACTGCCCAATCCTAGTGGCATCACTTCTTCTGGGTTCTTGGAGGGCTGGGAGAGAGTCCTTCCTGCAGAGAGCCAAGCAGTAACTTTTAGCTCCTCTCAGGGCCTGTACAGACTGCCCCTGTTATGGGCTTCACTACTGTCTTGACCCTATTAACCTACAAATCTCAAGATTTCAGGAAAAAAAAAAAGTGGGGGAAATGAGAACCATAGAAGACACTTCACTCCTCAGGGTTCCCAGGGCCTTGAGTAGCTGTATCCATCTGGCCAAATTATGTTCTGATTATTGCTGATCCTTTTCAAAATAATGGTAAAAGAAGAGGCATTGTCATTTTGGTAATTTTAAAACTAACTTAGCGGTTTTTGTTCTTTTAAAGTTTGTTCATGTATATTGGTATCATTTCAACAGAAATTTGCAAGCATAGTACAAGTAGGTCCCATAGGCCCTTTATTGTTCTCATGTGTATATATATATGTGTGTGTGGGTGGGTGTACATAGACATACATGTGTACATCTATGTCTATGTATGTGTGAGAGAGAAAGAAAAGGTTTTTCTCTACCTCTTTTCAGGGTAGATTTCCTAAGAATACGGTCTTCTCCTCCAGGACCACAGTACAGTGATCATAATCAGGGAATGGAATGTTGATACAACACTATTCCCCACCCCACGAGCTGTTTCTGTATTTTTAAAGCCTCACTTGAAAAAGCAGGTGTGGGACAAAGATGATAAATGTACATCAGAGCCTAATTAGGCCACTCGTTCACCTGGTGACCTTCTCACTGGAGTCGTTCTTCAAAGCCCTGCGCTAACAAGACTCCCCTGCAAGCCTGCGCGGGCTGCTCTCCCACTTGGCAGAAATCATTTCTCTGCCGGGCAGCCCTCTGTTGCAGGCCCCAGTGATCATCACCCTTCATGGGGCATAGCAACAATTGACTGCCTTGCCTCCACACTGGACTTCGGGCGCTCCTAGGGCCCACCCGGGGTAACTGACACATCACTGGTGCTTAGGAAACGTTTGCCAAAAAACGAATGAGCCAACAGACACGTGCAAGCCTCCGGTGAGCGTTGCACTTGATCAAGAGTTGCGTGGTTTTGTTCAAAGCGTTAACATCGGTCAGATGCAAGTTCCCGGGCACACAATACAGGGAGGTGGGTAGAGACGTGCTAGTCTTAGGGCAGGCAAGAGGGAAAAAAAAAAATCAGACGTGGGATCTTGGCTCATGCCTTGCTGCCACTCCCTCGAACTTTTTTTTTTTCTCCTCCCTCTGCCCCAAAATATAGTAACTGCTGAAAGAAGACAGTTATGTGCAGGAGACGTGTAGAGACTAGATTCTCAGAAGAGCCGTGCCTGTGAGCGTAAGAAACGCAGCCCAGGATTTCAGCACTTGGCAGCCCCGGGCTCCCCATCGTTCCTGCCACGTTAGCACGCAGTAACTTTCCGCGCTGACTCCGGGCTGCGGGGCCCGGCCGGGGGCGGGGCTCGGCGCTGTCCCCCCACCCCCACCCCCACCCGCACCCCCACCCCCACCCCCAGCAGCCACGCCTTTGGGTGCCCGGCAACTGCTCCTCCTCCTCCTCCCGCTGACCGAAAAGCCACGCGTCCCAGCCCTGGGAGCGCGCCCGCGGAGCCGAGCCGAGCCGGTGCAGGAACCTGGTACCTTGCAGGGCCCTTGAACTGGAGCCCCGCGCTCGCTCGCTGCGGCCCCAAGGGCTTGGCCTCCTGCAAGCGCTGTCACCAAGCAGCCCCGTGGGTCCTGGGCGGCCGCTCCCTGCCGGGCCCAGCTGGTTCGAGTGTCACCAAACAAAGAGGGTGGTTGAGTCCTGCCTTATGGTGGGACTGCGCTGCGGTAGATTTTGGCACCGTGATGTTATTTCACTTTTATTTTCGCTTAACAAGTGCCTATGTGGCAATTGCTGCTGCAAGGCCTGGCACTGACTGTGCTGAGCGCTTTGCAAATAGGAACTCGTTAAATCCTCGTGGCAGCCTCTGAAGCAGGTACTGTTATTATTTTGACTTTTTGGCCGAGGAAACGAGACACACACACCAAGAGGTTAAGTAACATATACGGGGGAGACTGGGTCCCTGCCCTCGTGTGAACGAATGCCATCACACTCCACATTTTCTTTTTTTTTTTTAATAATAAATTTATTTTTTATTGGTGTTCAATTTGCCAACATACAGAATAACACCCAGTGCTCCTCCCGTCAAGTGCCCCCCTCAGTGCCCGTCACCCATTCACCCCATTTTCTACATTATTTTCACTTACTTAATTTTCCAATGGACAGTTTTGTCGATCAACAATGTTACTTGGATCATTGTGTAAATATGCGCTAATATTTGCAGTGCATCCCATACCCTGGGGGCTCCGGGGCAAGGCTAAGGCGGATCCTCACTCCAGGAATAGTGGAGTGTGGTCAGGGGGGATGAAACAGGGACAGTCTCGCAACAGAGGGAGATGCTGAGAGATGCTGACCATGGGAGCTCCTGGAGTTGAAAGGAAGGCAGAGGAGAGTTACTGGGCAGGAATGGTTGGGGAAGGCCTCCAAGAAGGTGGATGGAACTCTGTGAAATAGAAGCCACTTTGGATAAATGAAACAGAGAGGATCAGGATCAGCCTCATGTGGACAATGGCTTCCTGTGCCTAGGCCCAGAAATGCACGCAAAGCTATGCATCTTCTTCAGAAAGCGCCCCAAGCAATGTCTGTGGTTCTACACCTTAGAAATCATAGAGCCCTAAAATCTTGGGCAGTTGGGTTTGTCCTGCCAGTTCCTTGAGCCCCAGTGAAGTGGTCAGAATGGCTGGTGCTTGTGCTACAATCCGTCATGATTCATTATGTTGAAGTAATGATACAAAGAAGCATGGGGGCCAGACAGCTTGCATGCTACAGATGTGGAGGCTGTGAGAGTGAGGAAGAAGGAAAGCAGTGTGCTTAAGGTTCAAGGGTTATGAGTAAGTTTCAGGGTTCCCTTATGGGTTATGATATTCTTCTGCAATAAAATTCACATATTTAAGCAAACAAAGCAAAACCAAACATCCCACAACCCCACTGATGATGAATGTACCCAAAAGGAATCATCATAATACATCATCTGTGAAGATGGGTGGCCATATTTGTAGCCCCAAGATATTTTATAACACAGAGGATCAAATCAAACTGGAATGGCTGCTGACAGTGTCTAAAACTAAATTTGATCCTCAACAGTTGGAGGAATCAGAACTTGCCTTTGTCCCCAAAGAAAGATGAGCTACTGAAGAAGATGTGTCCATTTGCGTAGTGGTTTTATTACCATAATCATGCTTTAAATCAAAGAAGCCATTACTGGGTATTGGATTCTGGAGAGTGCACTTTTCATTATAAAACATTACGGTAAGCAGCTTATGTCCAACATAATTGCAATTAGAATTTAGTGAACCACAGGAAGGGACAGTCCATGTAGGATACCTCAGTGTAAACTCGTTTGCCAAGAACAAGTTTTAACCTTTGTACAGCTGGTGAGAGAAAGGTTCCAGTATTCCCTGTGAGAATACCTGTCAAGTTTTCATTTGATCAGGGAACACCTAGTTTATGTTTTTGAAGACCACTCCCTTTTTAAGCTGAGCACCTTTGGGCATGTGTCAGCAGGAGGTGTTGGGACAAATGTATATTAAAAAAAATTGCATGAGCTTCAAATCCAGAAGATTAGCAAGATTTGAGAAATGGTAACACAAGAAAAATGCCAAAGAAATTGTCTGTTTGGGGAAGCAACATTTGAAGAGTAATTGGGGGAAGGGGGGTTTGAGGAAGAGACTGCCTTTAAAAGATAAGACTCAGAAGACAGGTACCTTGCCTGACTTGTGATAGAGCATGTGACTCTTGATCTTGGGGTCATGACTTCAAACCTCATATTGGACATAGAGTTTACTTAAAAAAAAAAAAAAACACCTCACAAGAAAGATGACTTTCTGCTATCTTGAAATGAGAAAATAAATTATTTTTACCTTTGTCACCAAAGTATAAAGAAAGAACATACTATCTATGCATCCTGATTCTCACAAAGTTCCGTTAGGGAGAATAAATACATGGAAAAAAGTTGTGTCCACATAATTTTATGGTGAGTTGAGGTTTGGTAGGAGCAAATGTAGCATGGAGTAGGTATTCTGCTTCTTAATATTTTAATCCAGTCATTCAACATTTGACATATTTATTGGGCACTGCTGTATGCCAGGTACCTGGAATGCACACAAAAGAATAGGTTTCAAGATGCGTGTGTGTGTGTGTGTGTGTGTGTAAGGGCTCTGTGTCAGTGTGTACTCCACACTTGGTCAAAGTTGAGAGAGGATTAAGTCCTGCTACTCAAGCATTGTTCCATTACTGTTTCTGAGCATGGTGCTGCCATCAGATTCTTAGAGTCCCTAGTTAGTTCTGCCAACACCTCGGGAACACAAGAGGAGAAAACCAGCCAAGCTAAGTGTTAATGGCCAAGAAAAGAAAAATACATAGTAATAGAAGACTGTTGAACAGCTTATCTGTGGTCTATAAGGGTCGTGTCATTGAATGATTATTCATTCAAAATTCATTCAAAATTCATTCAAAATTGCCCTCAGCTATAAGCTCCAGTCACTTCTCTGTGACTTAATAGTTTTGAGAACCAGAGTCCAGAGTTTGACTTCCCATTATCACTCTCGAGAGCACAACACCCTTTTTAAGCATCTCAGTCTCAGCTTCCTCGCTTCCCCCCCTCCATGCGCACAGGGCCACCCCAGTCCCTAACACAGTAGGACCCTACCCCTGAAACAGCCCTGCTCCAGCTCCGGCTTAACACCTGTTGTCAAGGATCAGAGGCAGCCAGGCCCTCTCTGGGGCAAATCTGCCCCATCCCCAGTTTTGCAGACCTAATAAAGACTGGACTTAATGAAGCTCACTGTTAGAGGTTTTTCTATCTGTATATATGTTTTTGCTTTATTCTTTCTTCGTGATTAATATGCCTCATCATCCACTGCATTATGAAACTCACAGGCATTGAAATTGGCCCGTGACAGCTCTGCCTATAATCCCTCTGAGGGAGCCTGTGGACAGGGTGTCCACTGAGCCAGATTCTCACTCACTTTTCTGCCTCTTGCTGAGTCGTTATCTCAAATCTTGCTGCCTTTCAAGACTCAGTACAGAGTTCACCTTTTGCTCCTGTATTTTTGAGGTAAAAATAGAGGCCCCAAATTTCACTGGCACGGGTATCACCTTTTTGTTTCAATTAGTGGACAAGCGCTGACAGAGGACCAACTAGGTCCTCCACCCTGCATGACTTCTTTATTTATTCAAGTAATCTGAAAAATAAAAAGGCCAACTGTGGTGTGCCAAGCACTGTAGTGGGCTCTGAGACCATAACACTGAGCCCGAAAAAGACTGAACCCATTGGGTTCACCAGCAGAGAATATCTATCAACCTTGCCTTTGATAACTTCCTCTCAGATAGAAAGGAAAAATCATGGGGCTGCCGGGGGGTTTGTTTTTGATGTTGTTTTGAAACACTTTGATACTGTGGAAGTCTTCCTCAAAATGCAGCATCTTTTTATATGAAGCCCATCTCACACGGGGAGACCTTTTCCATCCAATCTTCTCCAAGTTATTTTCTTGGAGATCTGCTTCAGAGTTATGTGTGACACTGGGCTGGGAGCAAGGGGCTTTCCTACAGCCTTGTCACTGACTCAGCAAACCTTTGAGCTAATCGTGCCAAACCTGGATTTGCCCCAACCATGGAACGGAGGCGTGGTCATTCTTATTTGTGCAAAGTGTGAGATTATTCAAGGAAAATCAGTTTATTTTTACCTGACAAGCTTCCTTTTCCAAACTCTTTTCCTGGAACGAGGTTCTGACATATTTGGGGTCTGTTTTGGTTCCAAGATTAGAATCTCTTAAACTCTGTGACCACTGGAATTCCTTGAGACTTCCCCTAAACACGCCTTTGGTGCTCTTCCAAACTCTTGATTTCTTTCTGAACCTTTCTAAGGACTACAAGGGATAGTCTAACTTTTAGTTAACAACAGATACCAGCAAAACAACAAACAGAAGTCAAAATTTCTCAATCCTTGCCAACCAGTGACAGTCCTCGTGCAACTGGGAGGGTGCCCAGCAAGTGTGGGAGACAGATTTTAATAGACAACGAGGTGAGAGGAGAGAGAGCGGGTGCATGTGCTGGCACTAGTCTCATACACGCCGGAGACACGTCATCATACCAGCCTGGAGAAACACACACCCTTATGGGGTTTGATCAACACTTCTATTTTTAATTTTTTAACACTATCGGTTCACATGTTCTCAAGTTTACCTTGCCCTTGTGAATACCCAAACCACAAATACATGTGTGTGTCTGTATGTATGCATACATACATTAAACAGGATGTAAAGTGTCATATGTATGTGAGTGGATTTGTACCTACCAAGTCGTGTGTTTCTAAAACTCTTTATATTGAGAATCAGGAGTCTTCTGGAGATGCATTTGCTTTCCCGCATAGCATTGGCACTTTTTGGATGAAATGAATGTGGAATATAAGAAATAGTGAAAGAGGGAAACCGAGTGGGGGAAAATTAGAGAGGAAGACAAACCATAAGAGACTCCTAACTCAAGGGACACAAACAAAAGGTTGCAGAAGGGAAGGTGGGTGGGAGGATGGGGTAACTGGGTGACGGGCATTAAGGAGGGCACATGATAAGATGAGCACTGGATGCTATACTGTATGTTGGCAAATTGAATTTAAATAAAATATCTTTTAAAAAATTAAAATTAAAAAATAAATGAATGCAGCTCACCCAAATGAGATCTATCCATAACAATGCTCATGGGTTGCCGGATGTGAAGGAGCAGCATGGAGTGAGGAAACAAGACTTCTTTCCAAAGCAGCCCCCTTCAACCTTGGTCCACGGGACTCCAGGCAGCTAAGGGTTCTCATAGCAGCCGGGCCTCGTCAGTCATTCCTTGCTCATTAACAAAAGGACTTGTCATCTGGAGAACTGGTTGCCATGTGTTTATTGTTAGGAGTTCAGGACAAACAGGTTCCAGCAATGCACAAAGGTTTTTCTGGCAAACAGAAAACACAAACAGTTTCCTTATGAACTAGCTGTATTAGAGGAGGGCAGTTTTCCCAAACCCTGGCTCCCAGGGTCTCACATTGTTCCTCTACCTACCAGACATTGTCTGTCGTGGGTTTTGCTGGGTAAACTCAAGTCCCACGATTAGCCTTCTCCTCCCTGCTGCTGGAGCCCCAGGTACAGAGTTATCTGCCTGTGCCTGGTAAGTGCTTGGAGCCCCATCTCATGAGACTTTGGGGGTGAATCTTCCCTCCCTTTTTCATGATATACGTGTTGCTGGTTAGAGAGATACTGGCTGGGGTGTTATTCTTTTCTGTTACCAGCTTCCCAGATGAGATAGGCACATCTTCGGGACTTAGAAACAGTCTCTCCAAGGGCTCAGTAGAGAACAGAAGCTGCCCTATGCCCCTTTATCTGTATCCCCTGACCCCAAGCATGGGGTATTATAGGATTCAAAATACAGGTATCAAGCCATCAGCTCAGCCAAGTGCTCCAGCCCTGAGATGAAGAAACATGAGAGAGCATGAGGATTTCTGACTGCGGGTAATGGCAGCTAATCCACCACCACATTCTGGGAAGCAGAGTGGGGGCCTGTAGGGTAGTGCTGTCTGTTTTCACCGGCAGCTGTTAAACCCATGGCTCCCGGAGAAGGATGTTCTGATCCCTCCCTGGGCACATAAATCTAGATGGAGCCACATCCTGGACTTTGTTAATTTTCTTATTGTGTTGAGATGGGAGTTCTTATCTCTTCTGCTCCTTGAGCAAGAAGAGATATATTATTTGAGAGCCTACTACGTTGCAGTCATTTTATATGCATGTAGTTATGTGCGTATGTGTGTATAATCTCATTTAAACCTCATGATACCATGACTAGGAGGTGTAACCGTGAGTGTTAATTGAAGAAACCAAGTTTTAGATTTTCAGCAACCTGCTCAACCCACACAGCTGGTGATCCACAGAGGTGGGTTTGAACTTCATGCTGTCACACCCCAGGGTCCCTGCCCTTCCTACTGGGCCCTGCTGTCCCCTTCCCCTCAAGGCTCACAGAACCAAAGGCAGAGGCGACATCTTTATGAGTTAGAGTGTCAGTGAGCTATCCTCTAAACTCTCGAGGAGTTTCTTAAGAAACTTGGGACTTTCTTAAGAAATTTTGAGCTCATTGGTGCACCTTATGGATGCCTCTTGACTTCAAAAATAAACACATACCAACACATACCAATGCACACACAGAGCAAAAGAATCAACCCCTTACTGCCCACCCACCCCCCCTACATTACTTGCCTCGCCCCTGCAACTTTCTCATTTCTATTTTTTCTCCCATCTCCACCTCTTCAAGCTCCTGTATGGAGCTGGCTCCCTCCAAGTCTGCTCCCCTCAGCTGATGGCCATCCTCCAAAATGGTCCTTCCTTCCTCTTCCTCAACGTGATCAACATTTGTGTTCCTTCTGTGCAGTTGGGAGAGAAGTATTCCATTAAAGTCAAATCGTTTTTGAGTTCCATTCCTTAGATATTTACCTCTTGACTAGATAGCCTGTCAACTAAATGGATGAACCCCCATAAGATTCTCTGTTTTCCACCTACATGTCTAACCTCATTTTAAGAATGAGAAAGGATATTACAGAAGAGGAGAACCATATGCCCATTTTTCTCACTAATCTACCAAAAAGATGTTCCAGTGTTCTGTTCTCATCTCTTATCATATCCATGTCACCTCTATGTTCTTGTAATTATAGTATGGACTCAGTGTGGTATTCTTTTTTTCCCCACATCAGATGTCACCTGTTCGGTCTGAAGGACAAGCTTACTGAAGGCCCAGCAGCAAATTTATTGTGCCCTAGATCTGCCTTCTCATGAGTTATCTACATGAGAATCTGAGGGTCCCCCCTTTAATTAACAGTAAAGATCAAGGGTGATGCTCCTTTTTCAGGGGACTTTGGTGACCCTAATCCTAACACAAAACCTAGATATCAAATTTGAAATGTTATGATTATTATCCTCTCTTAGATATTAATAACTTCTGGACTTGGAAAGGAGACCAAAAGGAGACAATGATTGAACACCATGTGCCTGGCATTCTGGCAGGACTGCTGCAGGGGTTGTACTTAAATCACACAACAACCCCATGGTGAAAGTACTGTGACCCTCATGTGCAGATAAGGAAACCAAGGCTCAGTGGGATGAAGCTCCTTGCCCAGCTGAGAAGTGACCAAACAAGGTTCAAAGTTAGATCCGCCTGGCTCCCTAGCTCCTTCCAACTTACCAGCTGACTTTCTCTCCTCTCGGAGAAACCTTCTCTAAATTAGGGCTAGTCCAAGGCATACCAGAGCAAATGTAACAAAGAAAAGGGAATGGAGAAGGTTCTCTGGTCAGGGACACACATGTACATTACAGGCACACAGAGAATATGAAACAAATGTAAATTTATTCAAAAATTATGAGAGAGACGGTTGTAGTGATACATGTTAACAGGAGACCTATTACTCATAATTGATTTTACTAATATTTTAGCATCTGACCTGTTTCTCTTAATTGAATTGAAATGACTTATGCAACACATTTGTTTTACTGACTTTGGAAAGATATAATCACCTTCACCTACACTTTTAATTTTAAAATAGAAGGGTTTATTTTGGTTGTTTTTTTTTTTTTTTAATTCCTGAACGGTGGCCTTAAAGATAAGTAAAATGCAATTAGTTTTCTTCCCTAGGAAATGTCTAGAAAATTGTGGCTATTTTGTTTTAAGGGAAAAAAAATAAAAGAAACAACAAAGAAAGGGCATTTTGCACAAAGATTGGTGAGGTCACCCTGAACGAAAATAAAATGTCCATTAAACTCTTCCCAAGAATCACAGATCGAGTCACTTGGGAGTCACTACACTGCCCTGTTTAACTTAGTTGAAATTAGTCATTCCAAAGCCCTTAAAATATAACTAATTTCATGTTTGCAGAAAATACTTTACCATCGGGAACAGGGTAAATCAGAGAGACAGAGAGAGATCCTTGTGGGAGCAGAAGCATCTCACATCTCAGCTTCTCAGGACAGATGACTTGCTCTGCCAAACTGCAGAGAATACAAGTCTGCTGGGTTTGCTAATGCCTGGGCCTGCAATATACCAAGGATGAGAATCCAAGAACATATCAGGAGAGTGTTCGCTAAAGCAGGTAAAAATTATGGCTCTAACCTAAGGCTCCCACTGGGCACAGGTCCACCAGTCTCTGCCCGGGGTTAGTTGAGGCTTGGAGAAACCTGCCAAAATTAGGGGAGGTTCATTTTTGTTTTTCAAGTTGTCAGGTCTCGTCTTGGAAGAGAGACAGAATTGGTATACCAGCTTGAATGGATTATAAGATGATTGGGCGTGGGGTGAGAGCAGGGGGTGGGGGGAAGGCCAGCAAAAAGAAAAAAAATATATTTTTGAGAACTTGCAAGAAATAGGTGTTGCTGGCCAACAGTGGCCCTGGGTTGACATCTGTTGTATGTTAGTTTAGAATGTGTCTGTTTCTTAATAAATGATCTCATAACTTTAGTGATAGTATCCAAAGGGAAATTGCAAAATGAGCTTGAGGAAACATTTTTCTGGGTTCCTTCTCCCCGTGCCCAACAGGGAAAGAGCCGATAGAAGCCCTGCCTAGTCTGACTTGAGGCCACCCATTGGCTGGTAGGACTAGGATGAAACATTAGCACCTTTAATGTGGGGTTGAAACACGGAATGCCAGGAAGTTAAAAGGACTTAGGGGAAAATGTCCTTTGGCCTTCCGCTGCGTGACAGGATTCTGAAGTGGCAGCTAGTGAGCAGAGTAGACTCAGTTAGTCCAGTCAGAGGAAAAAAGCAGCAAAACCAGAGGACCAACATCAGTAATATCTTTGAGTGCAGTGATGAAAGAGTGAGATGGCTCTGCCAGAAAGGCGGGTCTCTTCATCAGGCTTCCCAAAGCAGTTTGCGCCTCTGGCCAGCTGTCAGAGGAAACGAGCCCTGCCCGATTGGCCGGTATTTATTGAGCACCTACTAGGTGCTCAGAGTCCTCCAGACCCTTCATGCAAAGAGGACTCCATCCTTCTCAATTTTTGCCAAACTTAAGATTGTTTGAGATGGACGTGGATGGTGATTTTGTTTTCTACCAGGACAAAGAAAGTAAAATGTGGGGATAGGATAATGAAACAAACCTACTTATTTTCACATTGATAGGAATCCAGGCATGTACAGACCCTGAAGACTTTGAGAAGGGTTAAAGCCAAGGCGGACTAAATCCCTCTCCTCACCCTCCCCCCTCCATGTCCTGTTCTCACACTGACTCAGTGCTGGACACCTGGTGGGGTACGGAATGAACACCAAGGGTGAGAGACAGAAGGAAATCAAGAACAAGGTTCCGGCCACTTCCATTCTGGAGACTCGTGGAGATCTTTTGAGATCTGAGAGATTGAACGTATTCAAGAGTGAAGAATTTTCTGTTCCCCACTGCCTATGTAATTAATAATATCCAGCCCAACAGAGGGAAGATAATCAAGTGGGAAGAGAAATTCTCTTTTCCTTCCTATGCAAACTCCCATTGCTGTATAGGAACTAAGGAATACCTCCTCCCTCTGCTTTGTCCTAAATTAGGTTAGCACAGGAAAGACCACTGGCACATAAACTTTACATGATATGACTTCTTAGCTTTACTACAAATACAGGCACCAACTTTTGGTCATCTGATGATTTTATACCTTACATGAACCCAAACACTCTAAATGCAGACATGTTATGGACAATCACCTGTATGAAAACAATAATTTTTAAAAGACTATATATTTTATCTCCACAATGCAATTTACTGGCGTCATACTTGGGTGAAATTGAAAGTTTTATTCAGGTGATTGCCCTGGATTGGATAGGTTCTTAAGGAGCCTCTCTGATCCTTTAATTTTCTCCTTCACTCAGTCTTTCTCTCTGATCTGGGTGCTATGGCTCAATTGTGCTGTTTCTATCATTACCTACTTAGTAGCAGCAATGGGAAATAAGCCTTAAAAGTGATAACCCATCATATGTTTTTTTATTCTGCTGGTCTCATAAAAAAAACTACCAGTCGTTTATTTCATCTCACTTATTGTCGATCAGTCCCGCATTTTTTACCTCCTTACCGCGGTTTTCTTTGTGCTGTGGTTCCCAGCCACGGCCCGCTTCCTGCTGAATTAAACTGCAACCCAGACAAAACCAAAGAGCACATCTCTCCCAAAGTTCACTCGGAAGGTCGCCCCTGGTGAGATGGACATTGCAGATGTGCTAGAAAGATTAGAAGCTGCTTTGATAAAACCTGCGTCTGTTCTTTGCTTCGGGTCCTCAGAGTGGAAGATCGGATGGATTGCCATTGCCTTGCATTATTTAAGAGTTTTGATGAGCAGCTCCCATCAAAATTCCCCACAGACTCCAGACCATGTGTGTGTGTATGCGTGTGTGTGTGCGTGCGCGTGTGTTTTAAACAGCACTTTAGAATGATTGAGATGTTCAAAAGGACGTTGCCAAGTGAGCTCTCTTTGCAGGGTTCACATTCCATTAGGTTGTCCTTCCTTAAGGTCTCTTGGTGGCCCTTCTATTCTATTTGATGGCAAATTCTGTTCATTCCAGATTGTGTTAAATCCCTTTAGCGGCTTCAAACAGCTCTCCCGTGCTGCAGTTTTAGCATGTGGGTGCTGATCAAATCAGTCCCCGGACTTTTGTTATTTTTCACTCCTTTGATGGTTTTCCTCCGTTCTTCTGTTTTCGTTGGCTTCCACTTTCATGTCGACTGTCTGTTCTTCGATGGTGTTATCTATTCATTCGAGAGAGTCCAGCCATTCAGCCCTCTGAAGAAAGGGCCGTTCCCTCACTTCTCTGGCCTGGCAGCCCCAGTGGGTAGTCCATGATTTGTGCCTTTTATCCTGAAGCCGTGGAGGCCCCTCTTTGGGCAACACTTTGGTGATGGGATAAGGATTAGTGTATCACGATTTCGTTTTCATCAACCTCGTCTGCGTCTTCCCGTTTTTAGTTGAGATGCGGTGGTGTCTGTTATGGCAGGTATTTATATCTATATAAACGGCTTCGTTTCTGATCATTGCAGATGATGAAAGTTAGGCCACCTCATTTCCATGTCAGGGACTTTCCACAGATAGATACCTATTGTCATCTCCTCGAGTGTGGCCGAAAAGTCAGAACACTGAATAGAAGCGAGACCTTGAGGACTTTATCCTGGGTCTTCTGGTGTCTCTACCTGAGACTTTATGTAAGTTGTTTACTCCCATGGCTACCGCATTTTTGTTCTATCTAAATTCCTTGCCGGAAATATTGCATGCTATTTTGCCCAATTAAATATTTCATGTTTTATTTCAAAAGCCCTAGTACCAAATAATATAATTTTTAAAGGTGATATAACCTATTATGATTCCTTTTTAAGCTAGTTCAGTATTTCATACCAAGCAAAGGGTAGTAAGAGCAAAGTTTTGTGGGGTAAAGATGCTAAATGATCATTCCTTAAGCGTGGAAGACAGTCAGTGTTAGAATTAATCGTAGGAATCACTACCTTATGCTATTGGAAAATACATGTGATACTGCCTGCGTGGACTGCCATTCCCACCCACCCTCCACCCATTTGAATGGATAACATATTGGAAGGTACAAGGAAAGTTTAAATAAGTTAAATGAAAAATAAATAAGTCAATGAAAAAGATAACCTTAAAAAAGAGAGAGAACTCTTCAAAATATATTCCTTACTTCTGAGGATGGTGTCATGACGGGTACCAGGCTCTTACAAGCACTCTGTGTATTACTATCACACTAAAGGACTAGAGATTTTGAGACAACTGTCATATGACCCATTTTGGTTTATGCTCTGCATCCTAGGAGTTTGTTTTCTGTAGACTGTCTTATTAATTAACAATTAACTGGTGATTTATTGGTGGCATACTATTGAAGAACTCTGTGGTAGGAATGAACAGATAATATAAAAATGTATGAGCAGAAAAAAAAGATAGAATTAGTCACAAAAATTTTCTGAAAAAGTATAAGCTTTCTGTTTCACTTTCAAATATCCTTTTATGGAAAACTTTCCTTAAACTTGCTAATCTGAGTCCCTCAGTATATAAATTCTTAACTGGAAATCGGTTTTCAATATTGAGCATGTGCTAACGTTTATCACACACTAGATTAGGGAATCAGAAACCCTGGTTGAAGTCCCAGCTCTACTGTTAGCAGCATGACCCAAGCTGAGCTGAGAAATCTCTCCAAGCTTTATTTACCCCACTTGTGAGTGGGGTTAACGAGCCCTGCCTGCTTGTTCTTCTTCCTGGACATTTGTCAGGTGTCAAATGGTAGCCTTTAAACTCCGTTTTCATTAACAGCCACATTCTACTGCTAATGATGATGATAAATGTAATAGCAAAATCATGGTAATTTTAATACAAAACGTGTTACTCTGGAGTTGGGACAATATGTGGAGTGAAAGTGATGATAATCCGCAGGTATGGCCCAGAACAGTCACAGCGGTGGCTTCCCCTTGCTCCGTCTAGCCTGGAGCGAAGAGAATTCATCTCAGGACCTTCGGTTCCTGCATCGTAGAGTCTGCACAATGTGGATCTAGCCTGGTAGGTGTAGAGGCAGCAGTTTCCATGACTCCAATAAATTAACTAGTGTTCACGGATGTTTTGCAGCTGCCCTGGAAACAGGCTAGCAGTTTTGAAAAAGAATTGTTGCAGCCATGAAAAAGGTGTTGGTATCATGTGTGTGCATGTATAAAGCGTACTTTGAAAAACCTACCACTTCACCTGCACTGAATGCAACAATGCTAAGTTGTGCTCAGGTTTTTCTTTCTTTTTTTTCCATGTTGAACTTACTTTAACTGCTAACCTTTGCTTCTTCAGAATTCCGGCAGGTTAAACATTATTGTATAAATAGCGATGGCTTCTATATAAATAGCAAGTATCTTAATATAATGATACATATTTAAACCTCAGCCCCGAAAACTCAAAATTCAAGTAAACATTTACAAAAACACCGTAGCCTTAAAAGGAGAGGGTATTTGAACAGTTTTTATTTTATTGGTATTTGGCTAATATTAGAATTGAATGAAATTCCACTGTATAAAACAGTTATTCCTACTGTGGAAACCTCTTTATTTTTCCACAAGTCCTCAGAGTATTGCTTACTGAAATAACTAAGACCCTAATTGTAAGGTTTTAAGTAATTAGAGTTATTATTTGAATTATACATAGCAATACTGCACTCACAGACATTATTAGAAAATAAGATATCCCATATAAATTAATTTTCTGCAGTATGTCTCTATAAGTGCCTAAGCTACTTCACTATATTTGGGGGTGAGGGAGGCCTTTTGAAATATATTATGTAAGTCCCTGTCTACTTATTTCAGGGTTAATCCATTCTTAATGTTTCAAAATCATTATAAACATTAATTATTATGGTGTGTACAGTATGCTGTAATACAGGATGTCCTCAGAGTCTCTCTGCAGGTGTGGCAGGTTGTTTGCCCCTATGCTAAATGGCCCCGTGCTGCCATACTTTTTATCATTCTTTATCTCTTCTTTTAGAATTTATTGTTTCTTCTTGCACCTAAGAGCAAAACTCTGAACTCCTTTCTGCTGTGCTTTTTAAAATATATTTTATATACTGGAAAATCAGATATAAAGGTTTGCAAAATTGAGTCTTACGTAAGAGTAAATAGTCTCTGAGTGAACACCCGAGAGACTTTTTAAGAACAGATACGAACTTTTAGTTTTTAAAATTTTAGTGGTATCTTTGCAGATCTTTCTTTCTGTTTTGTTTTCTTCCATGTTCCATGTCATAATGCTTTTGAATGAGAGGTCTCTAATTATGAAAAGTGGTATAGCAATTATTTATACTTCTTCAATAGTTCTAATTCAGTATTACTTAGATAACCATTTGCCTTGTGGATATACTGGAACCTGCATACCTTCTACTAATCCTAATGATTATTTTTTGGTGTGTAAGCAAGGGTAAGATTTTTTTAACTTCCTTTTTCAAATATCTCACATGGTGCCTCACCCACAGTCTGTTCCCAGAAAATATCTGATGATTAACTGAGATTTAAAAATAATTATCATGCACAAGCTACATACAAATGAAACTTTCTAAGAACTATACTTGTCTCTCATGTTCTAGAAAATGCTTATGTGCTTTTCACACTTTGGTTTAAAAAAAAAAAAACCAAGAAAGACCAAGTTGAGCATAGATGATAAAAAAAAATTGTAAAGGAGCCGAAAATTGAATTCTTCATAGATATGAATTCCAAGTACATCGCAGCTTTCCTATGGGATTATTTTGTTGATGGAGGAATTTGTAACTCATAATTAGAATCCCTTTAATTCATTCATTCATTCCAACAATAGCATTTATTGAATGCCTGCTGAGCCCCACCAGGAATGCACAGGCTTATCAGACACAATCTCAGGAAACAGACATTTTGGCCAGAATTTGAAGGTTGCTATGAGTCAGAGCCCAGCTGCCATATGTTAGAAGCATTCCCCCAGCTAAAACTGAAAGCTTTAAAGTGAAGCTTAACTTGTTCTTAAACTAGCTTTGATTCCATTAGAACGATCCCAAATATTTCATGTTGTGGGAAGAAATCTGGAGAAGTGGTGTCATAATGTTTTCCTGTTCCCTGACAAGTCATTCAGTAGCCCTGTCCAAGATCATTTAAAATAGCCTGGAAATAATCGGAAGTGATGTGCCTCTGTGGAAAACACTTGCAGGATGCCTGTCGGCAAATGGTGTTTTAAACCTAGGTTTAATTTAGACGTGTTGTTAGGTTCCCTATAAGAATCCATGTGTTTAAAAAATGTCGTCTCAAGAAAAATTAATATAAATGTGAGTTAGGAAACAAGAAGGTTCCACATAAAATAATGATTCTTGATTTTACCTACCTGTTCTGCTGTGTAATCAAATGCACAAATGTAACATCTCTCCCTCCCTACCATTAGCTTCCTTTGTCAGTGAATCACCATGTTTTGCATGTACTGAAGACCAATAATCTTATATAGTGTCACTTAATCATATCTGATCATCATAATTTTGTAAGGCAATCATATGTATACATTTTCGGTGATGTAACCACTGCATTATTTATACAGCTTCTTTTCCACTGTATTTTACCATTTGTATTGTATCATTACCCTTAGTTGCACGCAGGAGGATTGTGATAATTTTATAGAAATTATTGATCTGAGGGGTGCCCGGCTGGCTTAGCACATGACTCTAGATCTTGGGGTTGTGAGGTTGAACCCCACGTTGGGTGTAAAGATTATCTAAAAATAAAATCTTAAAAAAAAGAAATTATTGATTTTTATTCCCTGAAAACCTTAAGGGACATAATAGATCTTTTCAAGAAAATATTTCAGGTGGAATCATCACGCATTTATTAATTGCATTTAATTTTTTGTTTTATCAGGAATATTTGAAAGAGAAAATCTTGTTTTCAGAGAACACAAACTCTAATTTTGTTATTGAAAAATCACTTTCAAATATCCAGAAAATATTTTTGAAGTGGAACAGATAAATCATCAGTTCTTGTGAAGACATTTCATAGAATATGTGATGTATATAACCTTTGATCCTGAAGAGTGGAGTTAGATTGATAGAGTGAGAAAACATCTGCTTCTAAAGTGAATAATTCTCCAAACTATTTGGGTTTCCTAAGTACATACGACTAAATCCATGAAGAGTTGGTACTATCCAGATGGCTGAATAAACTCACTGTTCACACTGTTCATCGGTATATTTTGTGTTGCTCATCAACATCTAGTTTGTCTCATAAACCATTCCAATCTAATGACTATCGGACATTGCCAATGTGCCAGATACTAATGGTTTTAATGTTTCCTGTCCAACCTTTAAGGTCTTTAAAAATCTTGAAAGGTAGATAGATATTTTTTAAAGATTTTATTTATTTATTTGAGAGAGAGAGAGAGAGGCGGAGAGAGAGAGAGAGAGAACACAAGCAGGTGGAGGGGCAGAGGGAGAGGGAGAAGCAGACTCACCACTGAACAGGGAGCCAAACGCCAGGCTCAGTTCCAGGACCCTGAAACGATGACCTGAGTTGAAGTCAGATGCTAACTGACTGAGCCACCCAAGGTGCCCCAATAGGTATTTTTTTTATAAATTTATTTTTTATTGGTGTTCAATTTGCCAACATATAGAACAGCACCAGTGCTCATTCCGTCAAGTGCCCACCTCAGTGCCCGTCACCCAGTCACCCCCACCCCCCGCCCACCTCCCCCTCCACCACCCCGAGTTCGTTTCCCAGAGTTAGGAGCCTTTCATGTTCTGTCTCCCTTTCTGATATTTCCCGCTCACTTTTTCTCCTTTCCCCTTTATTCCCTTTCACTATTTTTTTATATTCCCCAAATGAATGAGATCATATAATGTTTGTCCTTCTCCGATTGACTTATTTCACTCAGCGTAATACCCTCCAGTTCCATCCATGTCAAAGCAAATGGTGGGTATTTGTCGTTTCTAATGGCTCAGTAATATTCCATTGTATACATAAACCACATCTTCTTTATCCATTCATCTTTCGATGGACACCGAGGCTCCTTCCACAGTTTGGCTATTGTGGACATTGCTGCTATAAACATCGGGGTACAGGTGTCCCGGCGTTTCATTGCATCTGTATCTTTGGGGTAACCAATAGGTAGTGTTTTTCTAAATTTACAGAAAGGAAACCGAGGCTCAAGAACTCTAAGTAACTTGTTACCAGTCACATAGCCACCAGGTATTAGAACCAGGATAAGAAATAAGATTTTCCAACTCCAATTCCAGTTCTCTTTCCACCACACATACTGGTTTCAAAAGAAGTATTTATTTATTCAACAAATCTTTATCCATCAAATAATATATGCCAGGCACTGCTAAACCTTAGTGTTACTAGAGATGCAAAGGTGAGAAGATATATGAGTTCCCTGCCTCTTAGAGTCTGTAGTAAAGAAGACGTAAAAGAAAACAAATGATTACCGGGGAGAAAAATGGTATAAAGAATCAGGTTTACAGAAAGGGAAGAACAGAATGCCAGTGGGAACCCAAAGCTCATCTGATGGAGGCTGGCAGTTTGTCCAGGACTTCCTGAAGGCAGTGACATTTAAACTGATATTGTAGGATGGCAAAAAATGATAAATAGATAGATACATACATAGAGTTGATTCTCATTATTGGCAGATTCTGTATTTGCAAATTTGCTCACTTACTAAAATTTGTTTATAATCCCCAAATCAATACTGGCTGCCATTTTCAGACTTGTTCACAGGGTGGAGTGTCCTGAGACACATCCCCAGCTAAGGTCTGATGAGGCGCTGCTCTGTCTTCTTGTCTCAGCTCTCATACTATAAATAAGTGTCCTTCTCACAGTTTACTTAGTGCTACGTTTTCCTGTTTTTTGTGCTTTTTGTTAGTGATCTTGCTATGTAAAATGGCCCTCAAGCATACTGCTGAAGTGCTGGCTAGTGTTCTCAAGTACAAGAAGGCTGTGACGTGCCTTACAAAGAAAATACATGTGAAATAAGTGTCATTCAGTGATGCTGGCTGTGAGTTCAATGTTCGTGAATGAACAGTATATCTCATATAACGTATCTTTAAACAAATACACAGAAAACAAGGTTATATATTGATGAGATGATAAAAAGGTTATGAGCATAGACTCACAGGAGTCTAACCCTATATTTCCCCTAGGGGCAAATGGTTCAATATTGGCTGCTTCAGTGGTCCTAGTGACTTTATAAAACCTAACTATGTCAAATAACAAAAACCGACAACATGTAGATAAATATCTGTCAACACCAAGTGCTGGTGTGGGTTTGGGACAACTAGAACTCAGACATTGCTAATAGGAATGCAAAATTGCACAGCTACTCTGGAAAACCATTTGGCATTTCTTATCATTGAACTTCTATATTCCATACACACTAGCAGTTCTATTCCTAGATGCTTATCCAGGTGAAATAAAAACTTACATTTACACAAAAATCTGTACATGAATGTTAGCAACTTTATTTGTGAATGCTAAAAAGTGAAAACAGCCTAACTAACTATCCTTCAGTTAGGAAATGAATAAATTGGGAAGGAATATTACTGAATAATAGAAATAACAAATTATTGATATGTTCAACAACATGGGATGTATCTGAAATGCACCATGCCAAGTAGAAGAAACCAGAGGTAAAAAGCTACATAATATATTATTCCATTTAAGTGATATTAGAGGCAAAACTATAGGGATACAAAACAGTTATGTGGTTGCCAGGGTTTGGGGAAGGGGAATACGTTGGCTATAGGGGAGTACAGGGGAACCTGGAGGAAAGGAGATGGAGCTTTTCTATATATCGATGGAGTTGGTGGTAATACAATCAATACCTTTATCAAACCTCAAAGAACTGTATGCTAAAAAGAACGTGTATTACGCTATGTAAATTATACTTTAAAAAGAGATGTAAAAGCTGAGATTTGAATCTTGGATCAAAATACAATTCTTCTAGTTTGCCACAATAATATCAGAAAATACTATTTTGTACAGCATAGGGAATGTAGTCAATAAGATGGTAAAAACTTTGTTTGGTGGCAGATGGTGACTACACTTACCGTGGTGAGCCCTGAGTACTATATGGAATTCTTAAATCATTATGTTGTACACCTGAAACTAACATACCACTGTATGTTAATTATATTTCAATGAAGAAGAAAAAAGAAAGAAAATGCCATTAAAACAGAGAGTACTCCACGTGTTTTGCTATAGTTCTAGTTGATAAAACACTGTTTTATAAAATAAACACTGTGTAATTCATGTTACACTATGAATTGAGCAGTGGATGCTATGAACATATAAAAAAATGTTTTCTGGGATGCCTGAGTGGCTCAGCGGTTGAGCGTTTGCCTTTGGCCCAGGGCGTGATCCCGGGATCCGGGATCGAGCCCTGCATCGGGCTCCTTGCAAAGAGCCTGCTTCTCTCTCTGCCTGTGTCTCTGCCTCTCTCTCTCTCTCTCTCTCTCTCTCTCTCATGAATAAATAAATAAAATCTTTAAATTTTTTTTTCTTTTCTCTTGTTTTTTAGTGCTTAAATTTAATCTAGTTCTTACTGGTTACAGGAAACAGTTTCTTACTGTTTCACAAACAGTGAAACCTGCGATCTAGGCTATAGTTCTAATATATGTAGTATTCATACTATGGCAAAGCTTTTGTATGATTTGAAATACTCAGTAAGATGGCATTTGACCTTAGAATAATAGAGAAGAAAATAAGACAATAGAAAAAACATGATAATGTCACTTGTCTTGCTTATATGTGATTATTTAATGGCAGGCAACTGTGAGACATAAATGGCTTATCTGCTCACATCCTTGGCAGTAGGAAGACCTACCCCCTGACCTCTTTGAGTGTCTTCCAATTCTGGTATTTCTCTATTTCACTCTTCCTTGTTTATAATGGCTTTGCCACATTCCCTCCATTGTATTTCAAGGAGCAAAGATGTAAATCAAGTCACCATTACATTCTAGCTTATAAAAGTCACCTTCACCATAAAATATGTACCTAGCCTTTGGAAGAATGAGCAAGTTGGAGTTTCTGAGGCTATTATTGTACTTAAGACTTTACAACAAATCGAATAATATATATCAGTAGCTTCTCAATAATGTGTACCATCACTTAAACAAGTCACTCTTTCTTGTATTATGACATTTTAAAAATTACTTTTATCTATATTTAAGATGTGTTCTCAAAATATCTGAAGACCGTATATGTACTATGTCTTTCTATAAATAAAAGGGTCATGCATGACTATAGTCAATAAATGTGGACAAAAATGTATTCAAATTTATTGAAAATTAAGTGACTGTGCTTAAGATTATTATACTATCAAGGCCATTTGTTAGGTGATTAAATAGGTGAAAGAAATGCTATACAATATATGTTGCAAAAACCATGAAAAGAGTAGCAATGATATGATTTAGAAAAGTGAAACCAGGAAATATCTCTATCTTATGCTTTTTAAGTAGAATAAGGTGAAATACAAAATTACCATTTTTTTTTTGTTTTCAACAGATCTTTTCTTTTGTTTGAAGTCTCTTAAAAGTGCAGTGTTGGCTCTTGTACTTTTTAGTTTCCTTGCAGCCCTATTGAACACTCCATTACCAATATTTGGAGTTGTTTAATTAACCCAAAACAAGAAAGAATTCCCCTTAAGAGTTAATGTGTAGCAAGTGTTTCTTAAATATACAAATGGCAACATTGTTTTCAAACAAGATAATTACCACTGTGTATAGTATGCTTCTTCATTAGTAAGTAATTAAATAATTTACTAAATTGTGCAATAATTCATAATGACACATGCTAACCCTGCTCAATTATAGAAGCTAGGGATTAAAGAATTTCTTGCACACATGCCTAAAATTTACTAGAGTGGTAATTTTTGATTCCTGAAGAAGTCAGCTTGCTGCTTTCAAAATACTGAGTAATGCTCAATTCAAGGAAAATTTTTTTTTAAATTTTGAGAGTCATAACATAATGGTTCAGAGTGCATACCCTAGAATCGGCTTACAAAGGTTGTTCTTAAGGTTGCTTTTTGTTCCTGGCAAGTTACTTAATTTATTAGCCTTTTGTTCCTGGCAAGTTACTTAATTTCTCTATGCTCCAGTTTCCTCATCTGTAAAAAGAGAGTTTGGGGTGAATTAAGTGTTAAAAAGAGCATCAAATAAGTGCCTGTGACAGAGTAAGTCCCAAGGAATCGTTAACCCAATAAGAGAGGTAAAAGAAGCAAGTTGTATAATTATTAGAAAGCCCTTTTGATTTTGGAAAGTTATCTTTGGGGACATAAGGCTTAACTGGATACTCAAAATCTAATGTCGATTTTAGAGTCTTCTGATTTGAATGCCTAATTTAATCTACCTCCATCTTACAAAATGGAAGAGAAGAGCACTGAGGTTTTTTTTAAATGTGAATCGAACATAGAAGAATTTTCACATTTTTTATTAAAACAGAAGAACAAACCCAAATCTTTTCTTGTTTCAGTGCTCAAAGCATACTTCCCCAGTGCAGGACTGGACATAAATAATAGGTGTACTTCTGAGAGCAGAGACTTTTCTGATCAAACGCTGTCAGCCAAATGAATCCCATCCTATAAGCTGGAGCTTAAATGTGAGCATCAGAACCACTATTGACATGTGGCACAACTGTCTGAAATGTCAATAGTTATAAAATGAGTATTTCATAATGCAGAATAATTGATTACTCTGCTTGACTGAACAGAAACATATTTTCTCTGCGAAAGCAAAATAATGCCAGCATTTGCTCCTGGAACGCTCCTAGCTGCGAGACTCGGATTTCCCAATGAAGCCCACGTACTCTGCAGCCCTTGATCATGCATGACAAAAATAGAGGGAACCATCTGTAACTGCTTATCTTCTCTCCATTATTTGAAAATATATTTTTAAGATACTTCTTAAAAAATAAAATATGGCCTGTATACAAAGCATCTATATTAGAACTGTTGCAGATAATTTTCAGAACTTAAATGGGTGAGATACAAAATCAAATAACATTCAATTTATCTTGTTCATCCTGAAATGCCCTGCTTAGCTTTCACTCTGATGAAATAATACCCATTTCCAGTTTTATTCTTCCTCTGTGTGCTGTGATGTGGAACTCTTTTGCTCTATGTGTTTTATTAAGTGTAATTTAACTTTATGACTATCAAACCAACTATTAATCCTTACAATAAGACTATGAAATGGGTGAGCAGCAAAGAGATTTATTTTCTAGAGCACAATTCTCTTCTTCTGCCCTCAATTATGTTTTCAAAACTCATTCTTTGAGTGTATATATTTTGCAAAGGTCTGAGCTAGGCACTTTGAGGAAAAGCAGAAGAAATAGTAACAACCTACATTTTGAGCTTTCTCTACTCCTTGTCTTTATGTACTTTCTGTTGCTAGGAACCTTCACTACTAGTTTTGTAAAATAAGAAAGGCATTTTCTTTCTCTGTACTTTCATCCATGTTCTGCCCTCCTGTTATGATGTTCTGTATTCTTTTTCCTATCCACTAGATTCGATTTGTCTTTCAATGTTTAGATCAAATGGTAGCTCCTCCATGAAGTCCTCCTTCTCATCAAATTTAAGATGAACCCTGTACAAAGTTGCCCCTCGTACTCTTGGCTTGCATAGCACCTTATTTCTGGAACACTTACTCTGCTTTACATCGTAGGTATGGCATTCATTTGCCTGCTGGAGGGCAAACTCCTTGAGGGAAGGTCTGACATCTTAATCTTTTTCCTTCCCTCTCAATGTCCTGGCACACATTCTTTATAACACACAGATGTTTACATGCTTCATTGGATGGGAGCTTCTGCTTTTACAGGAGATGAGACATAAGAAGGTGAGACCATGAGGCCCCTTAGACCAAGGGGTAATTTAATTTGTATTTACTTTGTATTCCCAATACTTAGGTACTTAATAAATGCTGGTTTAATACATACAAATACACACAGAGACACATGGTTTCAAAAGTGTAAAAAGCTTAGCAAAAGTGCATTCTAATAGTCATTTCAGCACGTCTTTATTAAGGTCAATAATTTATGCCAACCACAGGCTCTGTGTGTACCACAATGTAGGGGCTGGTGGGGACAGTGATGGTATTTCCACTCATAAGCCCTCCAAACATGTTGTCACTCTATCCTTTCTTTAAAGTGTTTGATCCTCCCAGTAGCCCTTCAAGGTTATATTTGCCTTATTTCACATAAGAGGAAACATAGGTTTATTCAAATAAGTCAGCTAGGGAGTGGGATAAAGGTTGGTTCGGGACCTAGCTTTGTCTGATGTGAGAGCTCATTCGGCCATACCAGAGTTTGATGACACAGTGAAGGCCCCTTGGAGAGGTAAGTCGATGTAGTGCAGCAGAGAGAAAGGGATGCTGTTCCTAAGAAGTGGATAAGACGAGATCCTGCAAGTAGTTGTGGAGTGTGTGAGTTGCAGGAGTCCTGCAAGCTCTGTTCCCATTCTTTCATTTTATAGATGAGAGACCTGAGAGGTGGAATGACTTGCCCAAGGTGGCAAATTAAGTGTGAAACTTGAACCCAAGCTCCAGGTTCTGAGTTTGCTTCTATCGTTCATGTTCCTTTGACTAAAATATTATTTTCCAAATGGCCTGCTCTGTGCCATCTGCGGGAAGTGGGGTGAGCCTACCCCACGGGAACACAAGGGGCGGAGGTCCTTCTGGCCTCTGTTGTGCATCTCCTTCCTTGCTGCCTTGGCAGGTGTGTGTGTGTGTGTGTGTGTGTGTGTAGTGAGGCACCTGCTACCTACCTATTGTGTGGAGGTTGCTCACATCTGTATGCCTGTGAACTTCACCCTTCCCCTCATTGTGATCGTTACAAAACATCTTCCAGTTCTTGAATTTCCCAATAGATATATGAGAAATATGTGGTTCCAGAAATCTCAGAATCCCTTCACGATTGTCTCAATCCAGCCAAATCTTTCGCCTCCAACATCCCATTACACTAATAGTCACACTAATGATTTGGAGCCGTCTGTCAACTGTGAGGGGCAGAGTGCTGTGTAAACATCTTTTCAATGGACAACCAGACACTGCCTTCCTTTAGGGTTGCTCAGATGACTCAGGGAGCTGACTTCTCTATAGTTTTCAGAGCCAAAGTCAACTGATTAGTGAGGTTGTTCTTGTTTGATTCTTAGGACAATACCAGGAATACAATATGCATTCAGTGAATGTGCTTGATAATGTGAAATGTGTGTGTGTGTGTGTGTGTGTGTGTGTGTGTGTGTGTAAGAATGAGTGTGTAAAATTGAAGATGTCTCTTGCCACCAAAGAACAGTGTATTTCACCATATTTCATGGGCTATGTATATGTATACACATGTACATTTACATCTACATCTATATTTGTTTTAAAATCATGGGTAGTGGGACACCTGGGTGGGCTCAGCAGTTTAGCGCCTGCCTTTGGCCCAGGGCATGATCCTGGAGTCCCGGGATCGAATCCCACATCGGGCTCCCTGCATGGACCCTGCTTTTCTCTCTGCCTGTGTCTCTGCCTCTCTCTGTGTGTCTCTCATGAATGAATAAATAAACAAAATTTAAAATAAAATAAAATTATGAGTGACAAGCAAGCTATATTAATCTGTCCATCCTCTCTCCCTTCCACTCATAAATAAGGGGGGCCTCTCTGTCACCCCTGGTTTCCAGATCTCACCAATATTATTCCATTTTATAAATGCTCCTTTATGAGGCACTGGCTCTTTCCAGAAAAACTAAGCAAGTCTGTGAAGTATTATAGGTAAGTTTGTGCCTTCTCTGTGGCTTTCCAAGTAATCTTAGTTAGAACTCTCTGGGTCTGACTCTATCTGGTCTATAGGAGACCTGCTTCTCTGGCTCTATGTCAGTCAGAATGGCCCAAGTCCTACAGATCACAGTGCAGTGGTGGCTAAGAATTCAGTTGAATCAAGCTGCCTAGGACCACATTAACCTTTCACTGATCCCTTTCTTGTTCAGCTAGAAAGAAATTAATTGAATTAGCAAGCTGCCACACTAGAGAGGGAAAATCAGGGCCTGGGTGAGACACAGAGCCAAAATGCTCTCTCATGTGCAGCAGCAGCAAACTTCAAAATCATCTTTGTGCTAGGAGCTCCTTGCCCACTCAGGATAAATCTGTTAATCCATTGGTTTGCCATTCTCCCCAATAGCAGCACTGTAGTGTGATTCAGGGTGGTATACCCCATTTGGTGGTATATTTCCACCATTTCCACCCCATTTTGTGGAAAACCGAATATACCCTCATAAAGTATCATTTCCTTAATCTCTGAAAGTGGGAAGATTGGCACCAATTTTCTGATTACATGCCAGTCTAGATATCCTGTAGAAATACAGCAAGCTTTCCTCATAGACATTTGGGAACAACCTGGCATCAGAAGTGTCTCTCCACTTTCTTGCTAAGTGACAGATCAAATGTGAAACCCAGTATATAGGGACCCCATGTGGGGCTATTACCTTCTCTAAAGAACTCTGAATTCAATTACATGTGTTTATAAGTGTGCAGGGTGCCTTCCTTTTCTGAGATTAGCCAACAGAAATATTTGAATCAAAAAGTAATATATAACATAGTTCTACCCATGGTAAAGAATTCCCATCCTGTTTAATTATCCTCATGTGAGCAGTATTCTTTTTCTATTTTCTTTTCAGAACACTTGGTAAAAAAAAAAATTAATGGAAAGAATATATTGCTTAACACTGTTTTCCCCTATAGTAGGTACTCCATAAACATTTCCTACATGCTAATAATTATTCCTACATGTAAATATATAGTTGGTAAAGGTTTGCACTGAAATGTGCATCATTTATGGCTCAAATTTGGTAGTATTGGAGGGGGGATATGGATCCTTTCATTCCTGAATGGTTTATTTGGTGCAGGATTTATAATTCCATAGAAAGTTTGTATTTCAACGTTGTTTGGTTTGGTTTGGTTTTTTTTTTAAGCAGCCTCTCATTTTTACTTTCAAAGTTTCATAAGAGCTTTGTGTTAATATAAAGAACAATATTATACCCTGGGTTAAAAGCTGAAGACATTTAATAGAGGCATGTATTACAAATAGCATCTAGCCACACAGGAAGGTTAAGACTTAATATCTGAAATTCGGTCGCTCATTATTTGTAGAACCAGAATGAAATACATTTCCAAGGGCTAAGGTCAGTATTACATTATCCTGGAAATGTCTTTGTTGAATAAATGTGTAAATATTTCAAATAAGTATTATGAGATTACATTTCTATTGGGGACATTATCTATAGGATGACTGATTCTACTACTTGTAATTGCAGGAGCACACATGTCACGTTACATGTCATTCCCGATTACCGATTTCATTTGAAATGGTCTGGAAATAAATACCGATTACTAGTAATGTAAGACTATTTACCTTGGAGTCAGATGTCTGACAGGCACGCTAGAGCTAATGGATTTGGTCATTTTCAAAGCATTGTTTTCTCAAACAGGATATTGTTTTAAAGCAACATTGTGATTTTTCAAGGATTGTGTTATCTGGATTCATTTGCAATGAGTATGAAGAACATAACCTATTAACATGCAGTCCCTGACATCTTTCCATCCCTCAGTGGTACAAAGGAAATAAAGTTGGACCTCGGACCTACCTACTGGATAGCTTGGCTTTGCTCTTCCTTGTCATGAAGTGCTTAGGACAAGGGAAATCAAGAATCAAATATGAAGGATGGTGTCAATGTAACTGAGGGGCGTTGCCTCATTGGGAGATACAGTTGCATCATGGGAAGGTGGTGTGATTTAATTTCATAATTGTAAACATCACAGTGGGTATGGTTGATTCATTTGAAACTCTTGTCCATTTTGCTATGGCTGGACAGCTGAATTAACATGGGTAGGTCTTGGCTTCCCACTTTCATAATTTCTTGTTTTTGTGGTTTTATTTGAAAAAAATCTAAAGGAAAAACTCTGTTAGGATGGCTTTAGCTGAAATCAAACTCTTATTAAGCTAGGGATTGATTTAAATTAGGATGAATTTTTCTGACCTTCTAAGTCAGGACTGTGTAAATTTTGCCTTGAAAAGGAGGCTGGGGAAGGTGGGGAGTTATATGAATCCTAGTTTTCTACAGAGCTGATTGTCTGCCTGCGTTTTTAAATCATAGCTCAACTCAGGGGCCAGGACAACTCAGTTATATGGGGGGAAACATGCTAAGACTCTCCTTATTTAATCAGCATGAAGGCATCAGCTAATAACTAATATTTTAAGTTGTAAATGGAAATACAGACCATCAGAAAAGAAAGCGGAACTGAAGCTGTGTGAAGGAACAGTAGCAGGTATGCAAACTGGGCTTTTGAGATTTTTGTGCCATTATAGTCAATGTTATGGACATCCTGGCAAAATTTTAAATAATGCAAACTCTGGGTATGAAGCATCTGAAATTCGTCCTGAAGAGATTCGTCTGATAATACTGTCAACACTTAAGTTCCCATAGGCCAGGAAAAAAGGGATTTAAGCTTCGAAGTCCAGAGGGAATTAAATTTCAATCTTAAAATTTACAAAGTCTGCCTTTGAGAGGTATTTATGTTTTCCTGCCCAAGGTGCCACGACGTTCTTGAGTGTGAAAACCAGAATCTTTCCCACCTGTAGATGGGTTCTCTGGCGAGAGTGATGGATGCGGAAGAGCCTGGGAATTTGGTGGCTCAAACCAGCTGGCGATTGGATTGTCGTTGAGGTGACTCACAGAGCGTTAGTTTTCTGCTCTCCTTCCAGGTGACAGTGTTCCTGGGGGAAGGAAGGGGAGAGGGGAAGCTGGTGTGATGGAGAGGACCAGCATCCGTGTGCGCGGAGTCCCCCTGCCCAGGCCCAGTCCCCCGGGGACGCTGCGCCCCCCGGGAAGGTCCGGGCGACGGCGACCTCCGCGGCCCCGCAGGCGACCCCCCTACCTTCCCAACTGGGCGCCGGGGCGCTCTGGGAAATGAGGGTGGCCGCGGTCCCCCCACCCCACCCCCGGGCCAGGCCCCTCTTTTCCACCGACGAGCTGGAGTATTCGACGCCCCGGCAGCTCGGGAAGGGGAGCGGGAGGGCGGGAGGGCGGGGTGGGCTGGCGCGCCCCCTGCCCCGCGGCGTGGGCGCGGGAGGTGGCGGGGCGCGCGCCCAGGGGGCCTGCGCGCGTAGAGCCCCCCGGCGCCCACGGGTGCCCTGCGAGGCGAGGAGAAGGCTGGGGGCCTGCCTGGGCGCGGGCCGGGGGCGCGGCAGGGCAGCGCAGGGCCGGGGCGCGCCCGCCCGGCCGCCGCCGCTCACCTGCCCGCGGGGGCGGGGCGGGGCGCGGCGCCGGGGCGCGCCCGCCTCGCGCCTCCCGCCTCCCGCCTCCCGCCTCGCGCCTCCCGCCTCCCGCCTCCCGCCTCCCGCCTCCCGCCTCCCGCCCGGGGAGGAAGCGGAGGGGCGCGGTGTAAACAGAGCGGCGGCCGTGATGTCAGCCGGTCACATGGAGCCTCTTATGGCTCGGGATGGCTCTCGGCGGGCGGGCAGCTGCGGCAGCTGCTGCTGTGGCTCGGGCGGCGGCGGCGCGGCGGCGGCAGAGGGGGCTCCGGGGTCGGACCGTCGGCTCTCCCTGCGCTCTCCGCACCGCGGCTTAAATGATGTATTTTGTGATCGCAGCGATGAAAGGTGAGCCGGAGCCCCGCCGGGGCCGGGTGGGCTGGCTGCTCGGGGGGCGGGGAGGAGGGCGCGCAGGGGGAGGGGTGGGCGCGCCTGCCCGAGCGCACGTACCGCCCGGGGCTGGGCGCGGGAGCCCCGCCAGGGCCTCCTGGGCCTCGGCGGCGGCGCCACCTGAGCCGGGCCGCGGGCCCCGCCTGCCTCCTGGAGGGGGCGAGGGGGCGAGGGGGCGAGGGGGCGAGGGGGCGAGGGCGCGCGGGCTGGACCCCCTCGCCCGCCCCCTCCGGCCGCTGTCAGCCGCCCGGGTCCGCCTGGCACCCGGCGGGGCCCTCGGAACAAAGTTTGCAGGGAGCCGCGGCGCTCCTGGGAGGCGGGGGCGGCCGGGGAGCTCGGGGGCGGCCGGGGGCGCACCCCGGACAGCTCCGGCCTACGCGGGAGGGCGCAGCGGCCGGGCGGGGAGGTGCGCGCGCGCCGACGCTAGGTCACCCCGGGGGCCGGGCAGCGCCCCGGGCCGTGCGCCCTGCCCCCCGGCGGCGGCAGGCCCCGAGCGCCCGGGCCCGTCCGGCTCCGCGTCCCGCCGCGGCTACTTCTGAAAGCGCCGGGGCCCGGGCGCCTCGGGCTCTCGGAGCGCGCCGGGACTCCCGGGCTGCCGCCCGCAGCCGCAGCGCCCCCCCCGCGCCCCCGTACTTGGGGCCGCGGAGGGACGTGGGGAGGCCTCGCCCGCAGGAGCCTCGGCCGCGGTGGGAGTGCGACGGCGGCGAGGGCCCACGCGCGCGGGTGGGTCGCGCCCCGGGTCCCCCCGCCCGGGCCTCCGCCCGCGTCGGGCCGGTGGGGAGGGGCCCAGCCGGGGAGGGGCCCAGCCGCGGAGGGGGCCGACTCGAGGCCTTGTCTGGGGAGCGGAGAGAGGCCGAGGCAAGTCAGGGAAGTTTCTCGTGGGAAAGCCAAAGTTGGGAGGTGTGCAGCAAGTCGCCGGTGCGGCCCGGAGCTGGCGGGCCCCGCTCCTCGGACTCCTGCGCACAGCCCCGGAGGAGCTGGCCCGGCCGCTCGTGCCGCCCGCGCGCCCGCAGGTGCCCCCCGGGAGGTGGTCGGCGCGCGCGGCCGCGGGGAGCGGGGGCAGCGGGGGCAGCGCGGGCAGCGCGGGCAGCCGGCTTCGAGCCCCGGGAGCCTGCGGCGCGCCGGGCCCCCTGGTGCGCAGCGGTTTTGCAGCCCCAGAGCGACCTGCGGCGCTGCCCGTCGGCGCGGGCCGGGAGCTCGGAGGCCGCTGGGGAGCCCGAGGCTTGGCTGCAGCCCGCGACGAGGGACCCCACTTCGGGGTCCGAGCTGCGTTTACTTTCGGTTCACCGAGCTTTGCCTCTCTCCGCGGGAGCTTGGGTGGCATCTCTTGTGTCAATCATTAACAGGCCGAACCGTGCCGGACGCTCGGATGAGCTGCTTGAGACCGAATCTTTCTGTACGACGTACCGACGGGCTAACATTTTCTGTCTTCCCCTCGTGGCTTTCGGAAAACGAGATTCAATCATTTTTAGAATAAGCGACTGATGGAGGGGGAAAACCTCCTTGTGATGCACGTTCTTAAAGCACTTAACATCCTTCTGTAAGGGAAAAAATGTTTTTCCTACCGACTTTTTTTTTTTTTTTTTTTTGGTAAAAGAAATCTATGCTCCCCTCTTCCCCTCAAAAAACTTTTATGCTATTTCCTGCGTTTTATTAATGCTGCAAGAGTAAAACGACTCAAATAGCCTTTGTAGTCAAGACATCTTCTTCTGGCTTTTTTTTTTTTTTTCTTACCCCCCTTTAAGTTATAAAATAGGTTTTGCTACTTGGAAGATGTCAGTGCCAGTCTTTTATCCATTTTACGTAATATGATTTGTGTTGATTGGGGGGAAAGGTGAAAATCTAAAACTGTTTCCCCCAATAAACAGTAACCACCAAACAATAAGGAAAAAATATTTTTAATGCTTTAATCTAATGTTGATGCTCCCCAGTACGTAGGATTTTGCTTTTGTAGCTCTAGCACAAAGTTAGGTACTATCCCTTACTAATAGAGTCATGAGAATCACACAAACACCAACATCCCCCAAAAGCTGTAGCCCACACATTTGTCTTGGAGTGACCTCTGGCTGCCATTAGATAATAGATTCATAGTAATGTGCTTTGAGAAAAGTAGCTCAGAAGTACTGGCAATGCAGCTTTTCTATAAGCATGAGAGAGAGAGAGAGAGAGAGAGAGAGAGAAATAGAATGCATCTGGACAATTAGAATATTTCATTTCCAATATCATAACATCCTGTGTTTTAATGGGATTATCTCGCTTTGGTGCAAATTTAAACTGAAGAAAAATAGTTTGTGGGAAAATGAGGAATGCTGTAAATGTTTCCATATCAGATTTAAGGGGAAAAAAACTGGCCCAGAATCATATTAAATACTTCCCTACTGCCTCTTATTTTTAATAGTTAAATTGGTTCCATATGTAAGAGAGTTTGTATAATTAGATTTTTCATGCAAAACAGAAATACTCTTTATAAAATAGCTTTTTCGTACATGTATGCATGTGGATGGGGGAGGAGGGAACAAGCGACCATAAAAGAGAAACATTCTCTTTGTTGGCTGATTACTTATGTTTTTTAAACATCATTAAATCAGGCCTTTTGAACTCACCAAAGAAGAAAATCCTTCCTCTGTGTTAGTTGTCAAATAAGTTTAGGCTTAAAGTGGTTTCATGCTTAGAAGTAATAAATCTTCATTTAAGCAACTCTAGTCTCATCCTTCAGTTTTGTTTTTGTTTAATTAACAACAAAATTCCGATACCATTTGGATTGCTTCTTGGGCAAACGGAGAGAGCCAAGCGATAACATTTATGATCAGGGGAGCACTTGTTCTGCTCATCATAAAAGTGCATTGCCCGAATGTCAGGCGGCAGCCGAGCGCTGAAAGGAAATGCAAGGGCTTCATCAGTTTCCGTAGATTATATGCCCCTTTCTTCATGAGTGCTCAGCCTATGCTCATGTAAATGGAGTTAGAGTGAAGAGAGGCTTACAGAGAATTTCTGTCCCATAATAGATTCTTTCCCCCAGCACAATTCATGTGCAAATGCAAAACCTCACCTTCCTGCTTTGAAAAATACTTTATGTGTTGGTGATTAGTAGTATTTCCAACTCGCATAAATTTGATTTTATACTTTTGAAAAATTTGGCCTTTCTTTTTTACCCAATGAAATGTGAATTTTATCCCTGGTCTTATTTCAAGCACCCCGTCCATGGTGTCCGTGAGCAGGGATATTTGTCCCATTTTTGTGACCTTTGGTGGATAGGATTGGGAGAAGGGTGATGGCTGGATCTTGGAAGGAGAAAACCCAAAGGGCTGTGCCACCAGACAGAGTTCATCGGGCAAGGAGGGGTCAGTTCTTTTAAAGACAAAGAGGATCTCTGAATCCATCTGTCCATGGGAGGAGAGGGGAGCTCAGACCCTCTGTGAAGTAGAGAATATTTTTAAAGCACCGTTTTCTTGAGTAGCTCCTTAAATTTATAAATTTGAATCACATCATGTGAAATGCAAAAGCAGCACCCTACTCGAATAGACCACTTTGCCCTCAATTTGCATTGAGTACCATATAGTTTCTTTGATGCTGCCCAGTTATAAAATAATACAATTTCTAAATGGAAGTAGTTTGATAGATGGACGGACGGACAGACTGACGGATGGATGGATAGATAGAATGAATATGATTTATATCTTAGGGGTTATTTTATAACTAGTAGATAAATTAGTAAATATATGTTAATAGTTCTCACTACACTCCTTTTTCTCTCACCTTTCCCTTCCAGCCAAATGAATCACAATGAAATGGATGAGATCAGCAAGTAGATAATTGCAAAGTACCTGCAATAGCACCCAGCCACTTTGTAATTTGCTCAGGGGCCTCTAAGAAAATAATATTTACAAATGACCATTTACAAAGAGAAAAAGTTACTGGAGAGAGGGATAGATCGATCTGCAGAGGTAGAGTTGGGAGTTCAGTTTCCTTAAAATTCCCTTAAATTATTTTAGTCATCAATAAAACACATTACATGGAACAAATCTAAATACTTCGTCATGGAAGTGTTTTCTGATGCGTTCTAAATATTCATAGTGCTTATTAGTAAGAAATCAAGGCTGCTTTAATCTACATATTTCATATTTAGTAAGTATTAAAACCATAATTAGACTCTCAGAATCAGCAGCTACACCATGTGTGTGTTTCTCTGCTTTAAAAAAAAGAAAAAAGGATAATTTGGAAAGATCCACCAATGACAACAAAACAAGTATGAATTGACATTTGACGTTATCTCAAAAGACGACCACATTATGGGGAACGGAGAAGTTTCCTCTCTCCCCTTCTAGATCCTCCACTGAGGATACCTCCCTTCCACCCCAGCCTCTGAGTCATGGACTTAGAGATTCATAGTCAAGAGTTTTTTGTATTTGTTAGTATGCATGCTTTTTCCGTAAATTGTCAGAGTAGTATGTCTAGAGATAAGAGATCTAAATAGGCCAATAATAGCATCATATTAGCCCATGGACAAAACTGCAAGAAAGCAGTTGAAAACTTTTATTTCTGGGTTTTCTTTTTAAAGTGATATTTGTTAGCCCTCATCATACTATTAGGAGGTAATGTGATAATTTTAAAACCTTTGTTCCTGTGAGTATGAAAAGCCATGTCCATCTTATTTCCTAGGTTTGCCAGGGATTTCATTTTTTGATTTTTATTTTATTGCCTCTGAAGTTTACTAGGCATTTCGTAAATACATAGATGGATGAGTTAATCTATATTTGTTTTGTGCTTTATGTTTTACAAACATTCTTATCTCATTTAATCCTGTGGAGAGTCACTGATACTCTCATGGGTTTTTGTTGGACAAAAGTGAAGCTCATAGTGGGCATTGCTGTGTAGCCAAGCTCTTCCAGCTGATAAATAGTGAAGCAAGGACTTGAGCCCTAATTTCTACTATTTTCATGCTGCCTCCCCTGGAGGAAGCTGTGAAAATGTCCCGGATATAACTTTGTCTCTAGTTACTGAAAATTATAACTCTGGCATTTATAAGAGAAAAAAATAGATTCAATTATGTAATGCTTTGCTGAGCCTAATATCTTTAAATTACTATTTAATAAAATCAATTTGGTACAAATGGGGTTATTCTTATTTGCTCATCATTAGCTTTCTTCATCCATGATTTTCATTAAGTCTGCTTGTTAAAAGAGGGTGAAATGTAAGCATTACTTTCCTAAAGAACACAGATTACTATGAAGTGCAGCTAACCTGTATAACCTATCTCCATTATGACAGAATTGAGCTGGTGATTTATCTGTATGTGTTCCACTTATCTTTAGGCAAAGGGAGCATTCACAATTGCATCTTCTAATTTTAATACGCCTTTATGTAGAAAGCTGATGAATCCTTGGGCTTTTGAGTGCTGATCTGGTTGTTTCCATGACACCTAAGGGGCATGATTGTGGATGTACTCTTGAGAAATCTGTTGTCTTTTAGAAAATCACACGAGAGTGAAAGTTTCCAAGTAGATAGATCTGCAAAAGCTCATTTCTTGATGGGTGTTTACTTTTCTGGGGACTGGCTTGAGATGTGTTTGCCTGAAAGCAAATCAACATTATTTCACAGAGTCTTGGGGAGAGAAGAAACCTTAAAAGTCACTTGGATAGATCTCAGACCCTTGAGATAGCACTCAAAAGTCTTATTGGCATTTGGTTCTCCACGGCATTCCTGCCAAATGGCTGTCTGGTTATATACTTGAACACCTCTTATGATGGGAAACTCACTATTGTAGCTTATTCCGTCTTGAATTAGAGAATTCATATATCAAGCATAAATCTCTTCTTTATATTTTTAATCCCTCGATTCTTATCCTTTCTTTTGGGGCTGTGTAGAACATATTTCATCCATCTTTCAAGTGAAAGATTGCAGATATTTGAAGACTACCAGTATGAAACACACACAGCTCTAACCTTAATCTTTGCTGTCCCTCTCTACTGCAGTGGTTCCTGGCCAGCCTTCCTGCAATCTTGGTCAGTTCTTCCTCAGGCATGCTTACTACGTTTGTCTAGAACCTCTGGAAATTTTGTGCCCAAGAGTGGAACCCGAGTACTAGGGTATGATATGACTGACTCAGCACTTAACCTGCCACGTAGTAAAGAGTAAAGATTTTCCAATTTTGTTTTCAATGTTTACAGATACAGAGGCTAGGCTGTGTCTTTCGGCCATCGCATGACCCATCTGTGTGATATCATTGTCATTTGTGAAAGTGGACTTTCGGCCTATTTAGAAATGCTTTTAGGTGAACTGACGTTGGCTGTTACATATCTAGGAAAATCAGAGATATTCCAAAAATAATTAATGGAACATGAGAAGCATTTATGAGGTGTTTTCCTCCAGTGTACTCTCAGATCTGAGATAAGGCTGCCCTCTAGTGGTTCCTTATTATTTGGGGAAAGCTAAAAGCCTTAATGGTGCCAGTGAATTTCCCATCAGGCTAGTGGAGCGGGTCAAAGGTTGAAATTATTTTCTCACTTGCTGTGGGGCATTCTTCATCAGATTCCAAAGTGTAATGCATTGCTTTAAATGGCTCTTAGCAGTGTAACTGTGGTGGAGATAATGAGTCTCAAAAGTTTGCTTGGAAGATAGTAAGGGAAGTTTTGAAGCTGAATCATAAAATTCTGTTTGGCTGCATATTAAATTTTAAAATATAAATGAGACTTGGTTTGTGAGTAGACAATTATTGTGACGTCTATGGTGATCATTGTAATTTTTTCTTTTAGTTTCAATCGTAATTCTTTCCCCCAGCCCTCAAATAAAATTTAAAAAGAGATTGTCACTTTGATCAGCATTTTCCCTTTTTAAATCTAGAGCTATTTTTTTCCAAAAAAAAAAAAAAAAGATAAACACTTAGGAAGAAACTATTTTAGCTTTTTTTGGCAATAAAATAATTGTAAGCATAGATGCAAAACTATTAAGCACTTGATTTAAGAAGACTTATGGTTAGATCATTTGATTCATCTAACTGTAGGCAGTTTGCCCAAAATGTACAGAATATGTTACATAGGTTTTTAGAACACTGTATAGAGTTTATGCTTAAACACTGCACAAAAATAGAAATAAGAATATGTTTCTGTAATTTTTAGGATTAATAGGTAATACAAATGAATTGTAGGCTCAAATTTTGGTGCTGTATCAAGTGTGAAACAATCATAAAACAATCTGATTTCTGTATTGGAATCAGAGAAATAGGTATTGATCCTTAAATGTCATTTAAGGAAATGATGCCTTGCAGAAGAATGAGAATACAGGTTTATATGATTTTTTTTCATTGCTCAAGAAGTCAAGGCTTCAGAGCTGGGCAGGAGTAACCAGGATAATAATAATGATAGGTAATCACCAAGATTTTAAAGGATGACAGTGTTCACTTGTTCCTACTGGAAAGGTGAAATTGCATCTTTATGTGAAAAACAAGGAGAGGGGGAGAAAGCAAGGAAAACCTGCTGTTTAAACTTTTCCATCATAGAAATAAGATAGTGGTTCAGAAGTGAAGACTTGTGGTTAAGTTTCAGATCAGTTATTGAAGCAAACCGTTTTTTAAACTACGCCACCCAGAAGTGTGATTCTTTCACCACATGACAAATACTCTTTTTCATAGAATGTTATTTTCATTTTTCAGTTGTTGGGGTTCCCCCCCATTCTTTTATTTGTTTATTTCATGGCAAATCTTGTGCAGAACATGGGGCATAAATAATTTGTTTCAGCAAATACTTATTAATTGCCTACTGTGTGCTAGATTATACAGGTGCCACCTGCATGCTTTTAAAAAGCTGAGACACCTTCCTCCCAGTTGTGTCTCTTAAGCCGTGAATCAGCGTCTCAAAAATCCACTGAGAGATTGGCAGCCACACTTAGCTAGAGAAGGCTGCTTTAAGACAGTTGCTCTTACAGGTTTGCAGCTTCTGTGAACTATATGCCATTTAAAATAAAAGAGAATTTGTGACACACACGATGAAATGTTACTGTAACTAGATAAAGCCAATCATTATACTTACATGTGGACAGGATTTCCCTCCAAATAAGCCATAGGTTAGTTCTAAAATCCTGCCTAAAGTAGTAGTTCTGAAACCTTAGAGTACAATTCCTACCCCAGAGAGTCTGTCCAAAAGGCAGATTCTTAGGTCCCAGCTAGAGAGAACCTGACTCTGTCAGTTTAATTCTCCTGGCCCAGGAAGGCGTGTGTTTAAAAGTGTCTCAGGTGTTTTCGATTCAAAGGGTCCTTTCGCTTTGTGAAGCCTTGTCCTCACCTTCCAGAGCTGGGATGGACACCGGGTCCTCTAGCCCTTCAGCGGTTCCTGAATATTATTGATTTTCACAGTCAACTGGGAAACATTTAAAAAATAAACTCCCATGTTCCATCACCACCTGTGTGCATACTGCTTCCAATTGTCTGGGGTGAGACCAAAGAACTTAACTGTAAAGACTTTTCTTGTAAAAGATCGAGAATCTGGCAAGTTTGGGAAGCATTGCTCTGGTCTTATCCAATGCAGAGAGTGAAGCTCAGAAAGGTAAATGGTATTAGGATAAGCACAAGCTTTCCTTTAGTCCACCAAATCTCCTTCCAGGATGCAAGAGATGCCCAACATGAGCCATTTCTGCCATTCTTTGGATGTTGTTAACACACTAGAGATACTCTTCTGATTATCTTGGCCCTTCTATACCAGCGTGTGGGACAAAGTGAGCATACTCCAAATCTGCTACCCCAAGTGGCCCAAACAGGCAAAACACCCTGAGACTGGTATGGGAGGTGCCAGTGATACTTTCCAAACACTGTATGCCTTTTCTGCATAAATCTTCCTGGGGAGCTCTGGCCTTCTGGCATTTAGTGAACCCCGGGGCTGGGTCTTGCCACCATTTTGACCACTCAGTAGGGGTAGGCTGGGGATTGTGTGACAGGGGTCAAGGCCAACTCCAGTGGAAACAGCAATGTGTTTTCTATGTTGCTTTTTCCAGCAATAAAGTTTTTAACACTCTTGCAGCCTCATCAGTGCTTCCTATTTACAAGTGTTTCTCAGATCCTGTGCACCTGGCCACCTGGCAGTTCTCCCCACTTCCAGGCACTGGAGGTAGCTAAATATGAATGAGGCAGATACAACACTGCCTTCAGACAGCTTAGATTTCTAGTCTGGTGAAACAGATAAAAGCAGAACTGCTCTGGTTGATGCAGAGGGAAGCCTACCCCCTTCCTCACCACAACTGCAGATACTCCTCTTTCTTTGGAAAATGGTAGTGTGAAATCTCACTCTTGTGGCAGGTATGATGCTGTGGACTCTAGGAGCCGCAGTGAACACAGTGGGCTTTGTCTCCGGCTTTTGCAAGTATACATCCTGGTGGGAAGAGGTAGATAAAACCTAAGTAAACACATAGATGAACTAGATAAGAACAGACAGTGACAACAGGTACGCTAACAGGCAAACAGTGTGTGATGGCTTAGAAATGTGTATGGCCTCATGGATGAATGTCTGGGAACACAATCCAAGAATTTTTTCCAATGAATGGTGAATGACTCGAGGGAGTTTAGAGGTCTTCTGGTCCCTTAATTCTCAACCTTGTCTGCACAGTAGGCTGTCTAGAGAGTTTTTTAAAGATACTCAAGCCCAGGCTGCACTCTTAGAGGCTCTGATTTTATTGCTTTGAGGTGGGGCTCAAGTATTGTTAATTTTTTAAGCTGCCCATGATTCTGATTTAGAAACCTCTGAAGTCCAACACCCTTACTTTACACATGAGTCACTTGCCCCCAGTGCAAGGAACCAACATTGGATGGTGGAAACCACCCTGCTTCGTGTGGAGTGGGGGCAGATGTGGGTTCTTCTCCCAGATCTAGTACTCAAATAACTGTCAGATTACCTCAGTTGCTTGCTTCCCCCATTTATTAGATTAGACTTGATAGCCATTGAGGTCTTTTCCAGATCTCCCATTTGATGAAATCTTTCTGTTAAAACTGAAAGATGGTCTGGTTTCTTGTTCAAGACTTGGAGGAAACAGATAAATGCCTTCTAGTTTCCTTATCCCTCGTCTCAACCCTTAATTGCTATAGATGCCTCAATCAGCTAGTCAGTTCATTTCAGAAGTGACAATTTAAGGTAGAAAAAAATGATTACTTTTAGCCAACTCTTTAAATAAATTTAAGAACAAACTAGCTTCCATTAATATTAATAATAAATATGCCCAGATTTAGTTCCGGTAAATTACAAAAATACCTTATTTATCAAATTCTATCCGAGAGCCTTTTCCATTTTTGATGGTTGAGTTAAAACCAAGGAGGTTAGGGGCAAGGAGGTTGCGTAAAAATGGAAACCCTGGAAGAGTCTTGACTATTGCATACCACAGTAATTTTATTCCTTACCAAATATTCCAGGCCAGAAACCCAACAAAATTGAGTCTTTCCTAATGTAATGTTTGCAGTTTATTAGCAATCAGAAACAGTGTATCTCCTATATTGCCAGCTTACAAAGGGAAAATAACAGAACTCCGCTCTATCATGAAAAACAAACTCATTGTGCTTCCTCATTAGAGATCCAGTATCTCTAAGAACTTGGGTTTCATTGAAACATTTATTCAGAAAGGTAGCAGTTCATTATAAACCAGGCTGGCGTGATGTAAGCACCTTAACTTTATTTCCTTTTTGTGTGGAATGTCCCAGTAGGTTTTGATAATATTCAGCAGTTCCAGAAGTGATAAAGGAGCTTGAGAAGTAAATCTGATGGGAGCTGGTAAATGAAATTAGAACCGTGTCTTTTTCAATAGAGCATTTTAAAGATGAGCATACTGCCTATTTTGTGTGTATATATCTAAGAAATTGTACACACATCGTATACTAAGCCATATGTTTGCCCCAGACATTAAATTATGAAAAATCATCTTCTAACTTACATTGCATCCCTAATCAGAAGCAAGCAGCTTCTGAAAACGATACTGTTTAATAAAATAATTGGTTTGGGAGAAATCTATTTCAAAAGCAGTATTTCTATCACAAGCAAAATCATGCGGAACAGAAGTGTTTTGTTTCCACCATTGCAGAGAAACAAAGTTGTTTAAGATGAGTTAAGATGTCTCTAAGTTTTGGCCGACTTTCTGAGCCTCCTGCTGCTGTCGCATTCAGAATCCCTTTTAAAGTGGCTTGGAAGTTTCTCTGTGATTTCAATGGCCGCTTAGGGGAAATATTGGCTAAACTACTCATTTTGACTTGTTAAGATGGCTTGAGCGTTTTCAGAATGTTTTCATTTGCTAGAAATATGTTTTGTGCTCAGGCTTCTCTTGTTGAAGGAGGTTGGTTACCAGCCATCTGATGACGCCTCGGGGTGTTTACAGAAAATGTGGGTGCTGTAGTTATATTTGAGCACAGCCCTCCCCCCCCCCCACAAAGATAGTGTGGTAATCAGCAGGAATGAGAAAACATGTATTTAAGGATTGATGCTTGTAAAAGGGGTGCTGTAAAGAAACATGGTTGTTCAGATGTAAGAAATGACTGACAGCTCTCCTTGTAGGCATGCTAGTAACAATAAAGTCTAGAAGTTCAACATCAAAGCGATCACAGCTTACTCCACCAGTGACTTGCACATCAAAGAGGGGAGTGCAAGACAAAGGAAGTGCACTGAGGTATGTTTCTGCCTCATAGCCAGATGCTCAGGGGGAGCTCCCGTAGCTCCTTTCATGAATGCAAAGTGATTTTTTGCAGATCAGCGTCTTCATTACATAAATGACCGGGAATATATATATAAAAAAAGCAGGACAAACGAATGCCACAATTGCTCCCCATCACTTTAAGTTTGGTTAGGAAAGACTCATTGCCCAAGAAATTGGTCTGATTTCCTTAAGCAATGAATTCTATAGCGGTGTGGGCAGCTCTGACTTCACCTAATAGAATACAGGCAATTATTCACAAAATAAGAGAGTACAAATTGGATACATTTCCAGTCGGTTGTTTTGAATTATGCTTGAGAACATAAAACAGACCTAAGTTTGTGGAGTTACTCTCTCTTGTTTGCTTTTTACTTTTTTTTTTTTTAAATTAACCTTGTGGGTGGATTTTTGCTGAATCAGGTGTGCATTACTTAACAGGTGTGTGTGATAATGAAATTTGGACCTGTTAAACCGGCTCTTAATTAATCACCAGATCTGTACCTCAGTTTTATAAATCAAATGGCTTCTACTACAAAATCCAAAATGCCAAAAGTAGAACAAGAGTCTAGATGTGACTCCCCCCACCACCACCACACACACTTAATATTAAATTGAAAATAAAACTAACCATGCAAGTATTATGGGTGATTTAAAATAATGTGCCTTTTTTTTTTTTGCTTGCCTTTGAAATTTGAAGTTCTTTTATAGTTCATCTTCAGTAATTTACTCATTTTTAAATGCTATTGAAAAATAGTAGTGCTCTGTGTAGTCATTAATAAATACAAAGCAGCTCTCTCAAGGCTCTGGGGAGACCTAATAAACACAACTGTGTTACTAATTGATGCTATACAGAGCTGACAAAAGTAGTGCATCGGTAAACAGAAGTTAGAAAGCAAAAAGTTAAAGAACTATAGGGGATTATGTAGACATCAAGGGTTGGAAATTCTAATAAGGCCTCTTTAGGGGAGCGTTAATTTGCATGTGGCTGAATTAGGACACCCAATTATTTCTAAGGACACTACCAAGAGCTCATCCGAAATACCCCTGAAGTAAAAGGTTTGGGAGGGTTGGGTGTTACATAGCATAGAGGGGGGACCGAACAGGTCGTATTTCCTGCAACTCATGATCGTTTTCCCAGTAGCTTGTTGGAGCAGCTTTCTTTGTTAGGGAGGAAAATGCTGATGAAATCAAGAGTACTGCAATTTCTTTGTTCTATACACACGATTTATGTTGAATTGCCACAATGGAATTTTTTTTTTAAGCAGGGAGGGCAGGAGGGTGGAGACAGAAATAAACCTTTTAAATCTTCTTTATGTGAAGCCCACAAGGACATAAGCACTGAGCAGATTAGAGAGTGGATTTATACTGTTAGTATCCTCTGTGGCAGTGGTCCTCAGCATGGGAACCAGGCACCCCTGGGGGCCCCAAGGCCCTTTGAGGGATTCCTAGAGATAAAAACTATTTGTATAATAACACTGAGATATTATTTGCCCTTTTCACTTTACTGACCATTTGTCATTAATAGCGCCAAAGCCTTGGTGGGTAAAACGGGCACATTTGTAGGAATCAAGGCAGGGCCACCAACATGTACAAGTAATCATATTTGTTATTACTCTGGACTTGCTGTTAACAAAACATTGCCAGGTTCATTGGAGAATGTGCTTGATGAAGCAGTAAAAATTATTAAGTGTATTAAATTTCGACCCTTGAGTACAAGTCTTTTTAATATTCCTTATGACAAAATGGGAAGTACACATAAAGCGCTTCTGCTACATGCTGAAGGAAGATGTTTGTCTCCAGGGATAAGAACTGTGCCGATGTTTGAGTTAATAGCTGAACTAACTGCTTTTGGATGGAATGCCATTTTACTTACCAGAACCACTGACTCTAGCTATTCAAACTTAGGTGTAGGTCATATATTTTCTCAAAAATGAACCAAGTGAGCCCGTCATTTCAAGAAAAATAGTTGGCAGTGTTTATTGCCAATACATTCAAGCTTTTAGGCAAATAGAATTTTGCAATACTTGTATCCAACACCATGCGTTTGATTACTTCTCAATATTTAATAACTCTTTTGATGATGTAGGTGGTGATATTAATAAATGTGATTGCCTGATATAATCTCATTGAGTAATGAAATATGTCGACATCTGGAAGAGCTGCATAACTCAGTGAACTAATAGTTTCCAAGTGACCAACACATGGTTAGAAGATTCAGTCAACATACGAGGTATACCAATCTATTTGAATTTAACAGAGTACAAGAGATAATGATAGGGTGTCAAGTTTCATATTCCAACCAACCTTTAAGAAACCACCACTTGGGGAGTTTTGGTATAGTATCAAAGAAGGCTCTCCAGAATTATCTGAGAAGGCTATAAAATACCCCTCCTTTTTCCAGCTACATGTCTGTGCAAAGAAGATTTTCTATACGTACTTCAACCAGAAGTACACAACAGTTAGAATGCAGAAGCAAATATGAGAATCCACCTGTCTTCCATTAAGCTAGAGATTAAAGACATGGGCAAAAATGTAAATTTTTTTTAAAAGGCACTTTTCTGAGTAACCATTTTTGGGAAAATAATATTTTTCATAAAAATACTTTGTGTTAATTAACCTGTAATGAGCTTATTACTATTATTTTTAAATTATAAGTAAATATTTTTAAATTTTCTCCATTTTAATTTCTTATACAGTCATTATTGATGTGTAACCCATACAAACAAAAGCTCTTTGGGACCTTTAAATATATAAAGGGATCCAGACACTAGACACCAGAAAGTTTAAGAACCAAAGAAAAGGGGGAGGGGGAGCTGGCTCGGTTGGTTAAGCGTCCAACTCTTGATTTTGGTTCAGATCATGATCTCAGCGTTGTGAGATGAAGCCTGCTTAAGATTCTCTCTCCCTCTGCCTCTGCCTCCCTCATCCCTCTCACATGTGCACACTCTGTCTCTTTAAAAAAATTTTTTTTGAGAATCACTGCTGTACAGTTTAGCCTAGGAGATGGAAGATTTCGTGACAAAGCACAAGGTAACAATAGGAAGGGCTTTAAATTTAGGCAAATTTAACAGATAAGCTGTGAATTCTGTATTAAAGCCCTTTCAAACATGAATTCAAAAACAAATTCCCTAATCTCTATTTTCTTTATAATGTCTTTCCCTTTAATGGCCATGGAAGACTAAAATCATTGCTGATGTTACATTTTCAGAGTTTTTGTTGTTTTCTTTTCTCATACAATAGAGATTTGGCATAAAATTGTGGTTTATAGAGGCTTTACAATTTATCTTTAATCATCTGCAAACTACATTAGCAAAAACTATAGTAAATAACTGCTATTTGTCTTTTCAGTTTGGACTTCTACCGAGGAAAAAATATTTTGTACCATTAGTGTGACTTCCAGAGCTGTTCCAAATCCTGGTTGATATGAGACTTTTCCACTACTGTGGGCCCTTTGGGGAATTTTATTGTGTATAGTGATGGAAAGAAAACCATCCCAGGTCCTGCCACTACACAAATGAAGGATACCATCACCTGCCTTCCATTGCCCTCCCTTCTCTAGGAGGAAAAAGTTCTGCCCAGGTATCTGTTGGCACTGAGACCATGGCAGGAAGGCTGAGCCCTCGACTAACTTCAGATGTGCTTGGGCAGAATCGGTTCCATTAAACTAATTAAATGTATGAAAGTCCAACCTTCCCTGAAATTTCCTGTGAAAAATAATGGGCAGTTGGAAAGCCATGCTGAAATACTTGTTAATTTTATAATCACTTCGTTGGCATCTAGCATATAGGCATTTACATTGTCCTCTGTAGCTGGCCCATCAGCCTCTTTGTTATTATCAAATAAAGGGCACGTAGGTCTTGGTTCCATTTGGTTTTCTATCAACAGGCTGTCAGTTGAATGAGAGCTAATGTGTTTTTGGCACATTCTGTTTTTCCAGGGTCTTGATCCTGACTCCTGTAACTCAGAGAGGAGTTGGTGCCCCTAGAGCCAGATGAGTGTCAGAATATGGGGATATCTCTCTCCTGGCTTGGTTTTAGTAGCCAATTAAAGGTAGAAGCTGAAACACACTCTGTAAATGGGGGTTGTGCAGTGGCCCACTACTAGCCTGGCTATGGGAAAAAGCACCTCATTTCCTCTTGGATCTGCCCAGAATGAGGAGGGCTAAGGGGAGTGAGATGGCCTAGTTTCAGAACAGCTCGAGATGACAATGTGGGGGAAGGACAGGAGTGGAGAGGAAGGAAATGAAGACTGCATCCTCTCTCCTTAGGCTGTTGAAGCTCTAACCTTTGCAAAATGGGTGAGAGAAAGAGCCACATGCCCACTCACAGTGAAAAAGAAAACAAAACTTCCTCCCAATGCCCAAGATAATTATCCTCTTTGAAGTAAAATGGCTCTTTTGAAGGTAGTGCATTTTATTAAATTTCAGGCATTTTCCTGCTAACTGAACTTAAAATAATAAATTTTACACATTAAGTTTGGCGTTATTCAGTGGTTTTGACCCAGGCATGGGGAACAATTTAAAAGCCAAAAGGCATTTTTTTTTTCTTGATCTGAGAATGCTTGTTCTGTGAAAACTCATCAGGCTTCCATTTGTGATGCCTGTTTCTGGAGGTATGCTACACTTTAAAAAGCTTACTAAAAGGCTAGGGCATTCTAGTACATTTGGAATATAAATAATACACTCACAGTACCGAAAATATTCTCTAGACTCAAGGCTTTGGAATTTTTCACTGTTGTTTAACACACGTTTTGTTTATTCTCAATTCCTTTGTACCACCAATTCACAAACATAAAATTGAATCTATGACTTTATGGAAGGGAAACTAAAGGCATTTATATATGTCAGGTATGTATGCAAGTCGTAACTGTGTGTATCACAGAGGCCTGATAGCAACCTTTATGTTTTCCCTTCCCTCCCTCCCTCTTCCCCCTCCTCCCTGCTCCTCTCTCCCTCTCTCCCTCTCTCCCTGCCTCCCTCCTTCCTTCCAGCATTGGCTCTAGAATGACCTATAAGGAAGGTAAGGGGAGAAAGTGAATCAAAAGGCACTGTGATATTATAGGAATATGAAGTTCATCTAAGACTTAATGCTGCCTGTGCATTCTTTGTGCTAAAGGTTCTGGTCCTCAGTAAGGATGGCCTCAGACAAACAGACTGTGTTTTCACACTCCAGCATCCCCCTTTTCAGTGCTTTCCTGGCTTAGCAACCTAGGGCAGAGTTGCCCTCCTTCCACATAAAGACAGAGTAGGGCACCTCTCTCTCCAAGTCTGCCCCCCATTTCCCTCTCTCCTAACTCACCATTTTGGCCCTGTGTCCCCTTCTCTCATGGCTCTTCCAGGTGACATGACAGAAATGAATAGGAAGGAATGTGGGGCATTTGGCATAGGTGAAAGAACATGTATAGCTTTGGAATTTTCCCCAAATATAAGGTTAAAGTCCCGGAAATGCTCCATACTAGCTGAAGGTTTTTGGGGAAGTCACATACCTCTCTAAACCTCAGGGTCATCAATTGTAAAACAATAATCAAATTGTTTGATTGAAATCAATCAAAGTTTACTTTATAGGGATTTTAGAAAGTAGGAAGTAACATATAAAAGGTACTTAATACAATCTCTCAGTCATAACAGGTACTTTGGGACACAATAGACCCTGAATAAGTGTTGTGGTTAAATAATGATATTATTATGTTCCTGTGGGGAGTGGTACGTATCATGTACAGAAGTCTGCAGTAAGGGCAATGACGTCACCTAATCTCAGTTCAGTTGGTACACCTTGGCACTTTAATAAGGGTCTTCGCTGGTGCCCAAAGATGGGAGTTACGTGATCTGATCAGATGGAAGTTAATAAAAGGGGCACTTGGGTGATATTTCTCATCATATAACATGGGAGGCTTCTAATGCTGCATTATCCAAGCCTTCCCACCATAAAGAGTAATACATACCCTAACCCTACCATGTAGGCTGCCTCTGTATCAAGCACTGTGAAATGCACTATTACCACGTTGAGTATTCATGTGAGCCTTTCATCCCCATTATTACAGAGCTGAGGCTCAGAGACAGAACACCTACCCAGGATCACAGAGTTAGTAGCACTTGGGGAGGCCAAGCCTGTCTGGCTCTCAAGGCTGGGTTTCTAACCTCCTTGCTCTTCTGACCTAAGATCACAGAGCCACAGGACTCTCACAGAAATACCTTGTTCCAGACTCTGAGATTAGGTCATCATACAAATTGGGGTTGGGGGCCCTTTCACAACACTTTGGTGGAGTGAGAGTAGACAACAGAGAAACATATTTATTGAGCATCTGCTATGTGCCAGGCACTCTACCAAGTGCTAGACCAGACAGATGAAAAGAGATAGTACCGGCTGCAAGGAGCTCACGGCCATTTCATAGCACAGTGAAAGTGCCAGATTAGAGCAAGGGGAGATGCCCTCATCACACCTGAAGCAGGAACAGCCCTCTGGAGGAGGAGGAGGTAGAGGAGGGAAAGGCCTGGCTGAGCTTTGAAGTGAAGGAAGGTATTCCCAACAAAGAGTAGAGGTTGCAAAAATTCTCAAAGGCTGGACTGGGGGAGTAGGGTGAGTTGGGGGATGACAGAGAATTGAGTATGGCCTGTAGGGACCACAGAAGACCAGACCAGTGCACTTCAGACCACAAAGGCTCTGACTGTCATTTCAAGGGGGTGGTGGTTCTTTATATAGAGGCAGGTGGAAAGCCACTGAAGGAGGGTTGCCAAACATTTTAAGGCACATGGAATCATTAGAGGAGCAATTACATGTTCTCAGTATCTTCTTTTCCCCCTTAGTCATTTCGGGGAAGGGGAAGCTTTTTAGATGTAGCCAAAGACCCTCCTAAGACATGATTTGGGTTTCTGTGTGGACACGTTGCCTCTCCTGTGCTCCTGAGAGGTATATGAAAGGCATCCGCCCCAAGACTCCTTCAATGAATGTCTGCACTTTACTTGTTATAAATTGATTCAGGGACTTCATTATGATGTCGCTCAGATGAATGGGGCAGTGGTGTTTTGGCTTGCGCTGTCAGGAGGAGGGAAAACAAGTTTCTGTGGTGCCTCAGTTCAATCCTGCTGCTCGCAGAAGTAGGGCCATGAAAGGATGGAGGAATGTGTCTTTGATACTAGAAACCCCGTAGCCCTGTTGGTGCTACAAGCGAATGCTTAAATTAAAGCTTGCAGCCAGCTTTCAAGTGTTGACTGCCGAGCAAAAAGCTCAGCCCACACTCGTGCACTTACTCAAGCTTGTTAAAATAAAAATACACTCTCGGCAAGGCTCGTGTCACAGCTAGTGTAATTATTACATTGAAGATTGTTGTTTGCATTTGAGTTGCTGTAGCACCCGTTTATTTAAAGATATGCTCAGTAATTTAATACATTAGTCAGGACTTATGCCCACACCGTGATGAAGTAAATATCGTTGCCAGCTGCCTCTCGGGTTGTTTCTCCTTCATGTATTCGAGGTAAACACTGGCACTTGGCAGATTGATCCAGAGTGGAGGTGATTTAACTTCCCCACCGTAGCCCGGTTGTGTAACTGACTCACCTCTCATCTGCCAACCAGGATGATGACAGCATCGCCCTCAGTGGATTCTTTTGAGGATTAAATGAGATAATACATTTAAGGGGTTTGGCCCATCAGTAAGTGCTTCATAATGTCATCTTATTATTGGTATTATTTATCGATTTTTTTTTTTTTAGAGCATGGGATGGAGTATGACTTCAGTGCCACTCTTTTTGCCTGGCTACCAATGATAAAAGCAGGACAGTCTAGCTAATCTGTAATAGCTGTGGGCTCATTAACCCAAGCATTAAGGCTCCCTGCATTTCTTGTGGTTGGATATGCCCAAAGTGTTCAAGTGTTTGGGAAAGTTGTCCAAGACTATGCAAATATGAGGCATCGTTCTGTGATTGGTTTCTCATGGGTTTCTTCCCCTTGACATACAGATTTCTAAGTCATTCTCTCTCTTTGCCCTATATTGGCCTTGTGAAATATGGGACATCTTCTCCAACAAATGAATCCACTTTAGATGCATTTATTGAGCGGCTTTCTACATTTAAAGCTGCTCAGTTTGCTATGTTGTTTGAAGGGCCTGAAATTCAAATCAGTTAGGGGGTTATACCCCATATCTTCTTTTTTTTTTTAATATGGGTGGAAGGGCAGAGAAAGAGAATCTTAAGTGGGCTCCACACCCAGGGTGAAGGCTGACATGGGGCTCCATCTCATAACCCTGAGATTATGACCTGAGCCAAAATCAAGAGTCGGACACTTAACCAATTGAGACACCCAAGCATGCCTACCCAGTGTCTTTTCTGCAGATCTGTGGAGTCTCATACATGGAACTTAGAGATCAAGCCTCTCTCTCTCCCCCCATCTCAGAGTGCTAGAATTGATGGTCTTTGCAGAATGTCTCCTTATGTTTACGTCAGGATATTGTTTTTTTTTAATATATAAATCACCCCCTAAATATATATATATATATATATATATATATATATATATATATATATATATATATATATATATATAAATCACCCTTACACCCCACACTTCTGCGTGGATGATTACTTTTTTAAGAAGTAACAAAATAGTGGTGAGGTCAGTTTATGTCTTGGCACTATGTTTTGATGAGTGAATTTTGATAACTTCCTAGCGGAGAGCAGAATTTTGATTGTGGAAGGTGATGTAGCTAAAACATCAGCCCCTTAGCTAGTGGGCATTTTATTGAATGTTAGACCTTTAAGCGACTTCAGAGGCCATCTAAGTATGTTTACTTCACAAATTAGGGAGTTGGGAGATTAAATGCCATGCCCAGGATAAACTTGTGACAGGTTAAGAGCTAAAATCAGAGTCTCCTACTCCTCTGCCACAATTGTTTCACTGTTCATGCTTCATCTGAGTGCCACAAAGCGCTTACATGTGATATCATTATATCAAAAAGGGCTGTAAGTGATGCATGAGGCCTGTCCCACTCTTTAGTGACAAGGCCATACATTTTTATCAAAAGGTTCAATTGCATAATTATTTGTATTTTCATAGAAAAGGGTGAAAAATTAATTCCAGCCAAGAGTGACAGCACAAAGGACCATATGCACCCAGGCTTTAATGTCGGCTTTAAAAGCACAGAAAAACACAGGAAACCACTTCAAATATACCATCACAAGGAATTCAAACTGTGTCAGAGAAGCCAGCAGAACGGTGTCCCTTCTTGCTGAGTATTGTGAAAATCTATCCTTGTTGTTTGCTGTGGTCTCCCTGTGAGAGACACATCGAAATTCCCCGCCACCCCCCTGCCCACCCCAAGAAAAAAAATAGCAGGAACAGTAAATAATAAGCCTCAGATAATACAGATGGGTAAACATTTCTAGAATTGATTATATAAAGTACTGTTGACAAGCCACTAGCAGGCAAAATGAGGGGGGGGCGGGGAGAGAAAGAACTTTTATCTACCATTCAACTCTAGGCATCCAAGGCAAGAGAGAGATACAGAGCACAATCCGTGATTAACATGATAATGGCCTTCGTTGCATGCGTGGGATCCTAAGAGGGTCCTGAGAATTATCTAGTCCTGGCTACTCCTGGTACTCCAGAGGAAATGAGAAACTCAGAAAGGTTAAGTGGCTGGCCTAGCATCACACACTTCAAAGCAAAGCCAATTTTGAGATCCTGGTCTCTTGACTCTCAGTCCAGTGCTCTCTCTACTATAGTCTGACCCCCTAATTGAATCTATGACACAACCAGCGTCAGGGGTACCAGAGGAAGTTCAAAGAAATTTCTCTAAATGGATCGCTGTTTTAAAATCATCATTAGGGCAGCCCAGGTGGCTCAGCGATTTAGCGCCTTCAGCCCAGGGTGTGATCCTAGAGTCCCAGGATCGAGTCCCACATCGGGCTCCCTGCATGGAGCCTGCTTCTCCCTCTGCCTGTGTCTCTGCCTCTCTCTCTCTCTCTCTCTCTCTCTCTCTCTGTCTGTGTGTATGTGTGTCTCTCATGAATAAATAAATAAAATCTTTAAAAAATAAAAATAAAAGAAATAAAATCATCATTAAAGCTGTTGATGATTTTGAGCTTCTCCAAAGCGCAAAAACTTAATCTGGTGTCATGTAACATTTTACGTTATTACCAAACCTAGGAAGGAAGGAACTTTTCATGTGTATTTAGTTATTCAATAAATATTTGCTAAATGCCTGTGCATGTATTTGTGTGGCCCATGATCAATTCTCCTGTCTTTTCTCTGAGACCAATAAGCGGAGGGATCCTAGGTTCTGTCCCCTTCACTCCTCAGTCTGAGGATGTCATGAGCACATCCTCTTACTCTTCTCTGGTTTTTCCTATCCTTTCCATCTGGTCTTTAAATGTCAGTCTCTGTTCTCGGCTCCTTTTTTTAGCCCGTGTGGGTTTCTCCTGTCTGTCTTGCTCTCCTTTCACTGACGTATTTGCATCTCTGTATTTGCGCTTAATATCTGCTAAATCAAACCATATTGGCTTGAATAGCTTCCATTGATTTGTGAATAAAAGGATGCTTCAGCTGCCCAGCCCTGCTCTTTGTCCGTTCTTTGTCACCATTAGGTTCAACTTACTCAAACCCTCCTTGTCCTTGTCCCTCTTTTACCCCTGTATTGTTCATGCTCCCCCTGTTCAAGCCGGCTCATCCTTTTGAGCTGTCCTTACTATAAACACAGTCTCTGTTTTGGAGGGGGGGGGGGGTTGTCACTGCTATTTCATTTACTCATTATTTAGTGAATGAGGCAACTGATTGTCATTTTATCTTTGCTGTTGTCCTGTTTTCACTTTTAACCACCACTCTACCCCAAATTATCCTGATGACCAGAATTGCTGTTGTCATTAGCTAAACCGCATTGAGCATCTACTACGTACTTGCTAAGCAGCATTCAGAAGACTTGAATTTTGTAAAAATGGAGTCTTTGGCTTCTTTTGAGGAGGGATGGAAAATGAACAAGCCAGTTTCGTTGATTATTTTAATTCAACCAGTTTTCTATATACAATAGTCTCACCGCAGAGAAATGATTAGATACTATGTGCCAGAAAAAAAGAAGTGTGAAAAGGCACTAACCACAAAAATAAGATTTTGTAAGTCATATCACCAGCCTATTTTACACTCCAGGAAATGCCATCGTATTTATATTTACTTTTTCTTAGCTCAAAACCAATCCAACCTGAAATCCATATGAAAAATGTCAGATGCCTGGGGATGCCTGCGTGGCTCAGGGGTTGAGTGTCTGTCTTCGGCCCAGGATGTGATCTTAGAGTCCTGGGATCAAGTCCCGCGTCGGGCTCCCTGCGTGGAGCCTGCTTCTCCCTCTGCCTGTGTCTCTGCCTCTCTCTCTCTCTCTCTCTCTCTCTCATGAATAAATAAATAAAATCTTTTAAAAAAAAAAGGAAAAATATCAGAACCTTCCAGCCAACTCTTACCTACTACTTGGCTTTGTCATTCAACAACGGCCCACTCATCCCCCACAAAAGAAGCTCGCCTTTTCTTACTAAGAAAACATATAAAATCATAATGATGGCTTGCTAACCTAACAATAATAATGCTTAGATTCAGGATAAATTTCATGACAGGAAACATGAAAGAAACTTTCAGATATGTGAGCTCAGGGGCTGTGTTGCTGGTGGACGGGGAAGCCTGGGAACATTGTCTGAGGTGTTCTGAGATCTTAGCCTGGCCTGCCTCCATCCAGCAGGTGCTCGTGGCAGCAAGTCCTGCTCTCTCAATGACACCTAGACCAGACCTTACCACTGCCTGGTTGGAGAGAAATGGCTTCTCCTGTCTCCAAAGGCATTCTGGTACCACACTTGGCCAGAGTGTACAAATGGGCAAGTTTGGGTCTTGAGAGTAAACCATACAAGTTTCCATCTTCTGTAACTATATCAGTAAGAGAGAGCATTAAAATGAGGAGGCTTCACTGCTGTGCTGCCTCCTGGGTACACTTAAAGGTTCTCACAGATAGAAAGGCCTTTGGGGACTATTTGACATCATTAGCTGAGACTGACCAACTATTCCATCTCTCCTTGTTTGGATCAGCCCTTGTTTTGTCATAATAGAAAGGTGCCCAGTGTAGAAGTAACAGCAGGAAGTATAAAGCATTATCCTGTCCATTTTTCAGCAAAGCACTGTTCTCTACCCAGAGCTTATATTCCTGGACACCTTCCTTTCTGTATAGCCATGGTTCTTAATCAGAGACATTTGTCAATATTTGGAGACATTTTTGATTATCACTATTGGAGATAGAATGCAACTAGTATCTGGTGGGTAGAGGTAAGGGATACTGCTAAACATTCTATATAGTGTCCAGGACAACTGTCCAAAATAATGAATTATCTAGACCAAAATATCAGTAGTGCTGAAGCTGAGGAATCCTGTCATAAAATATGTTCTTTCCCTCATGTTCTTCATGGGCCCCTCACACATAACTCCTGCATTTTCAACCTAAAGACATTATATTTAAAAGCACTTACTTTCACCTTTAAATAAAGGAAAACTCATTGACTTGAGAGAGATGAATAAAGGTGGGGGAGTAATGCATTAGCAAAAAAGAAAGAAAGAAAGAAAAGAAAGAAAGAAAGAAAGAAAGAAAGAAAGAAAGAAAGAAAGAAAGAAAGAAAGAAAGAAAGAAAGAAAGAAAAAAAAAAAAGCCAGAGGTAATCATTATAAATTAACTCATTAAGTTAATTTATGCTGCTTGCGATGGTAGAAAGACTGTTGAAGAAGACATCTCTTTAGAAGAGAAAGCACACACCTTAATGCTTAATGTTGTGAAGCAGGTGATATGAGTGTGGCAGGTAGAAGAGGCACCTGGACCTCTGGACAGCATGTCTGCCATTTGGAAGGAGCCACCTCCTTTGGCTCTAACCAACTGTCGCCATTTAGAGTAACTGATCCACCATTGCCAGGTCTTTTGATTTTTCAAGAGAATCTGGAAGTCTGAACTTTAATGTAAAAGTTCCTGGTTATTAATTGTTAGAAACAAATTTTAAAACTGAAGCTTTGTGTAGGTGAATATTGGGCAGATAAAATCTTTGGTGTAATAAATGGGTTTAAATAGGTTCCCCTGGGGATCCCTGGGTGGCGCAGTGGTTTGGCGCTTGCCTTTGGCCCAGGGCGCGATCCTGGAGACCCGGGATCGAATCCCACATCGGGCTCCCGGTGCATGGAGCCTGCTTCTCCCTCTGCCTATGTCTCTGCCTCTCTCTCTCTCTCTCTGTGACTATCATAAATAAATAAAAATTAAAATAAATAAATAAATAAATAGGTTCCCCTGTTTCAAAAACTTTAAGTGATTTGGAAAATAAGTCTAAACTCCTTACCAGAGTATTCAAGACCCTTTAAGATTAGGACTCACCAACCTAGCTACCTACTTTCCATCTATTGTCTCTTGTCCACCCTTCCTTTGAGACACGGTGTGGCTTTCTTTGAACAAACCATGCGTGCTCATACTGGGACTTCTGCTTGGCTTTCTTTCCTTCCCATCCCAACTTCCACTGCCTATTGAAATGTTAGTCATTCTTCATGGCTCAGATCACATAACAAATGATCTTCCTGAACTCCCTCAAAAAGTCTGGTTTTCTAATTATGTTATGATCCTTACAACTTACCACCACACATTCATCTAATCATCTCCCCACCTCAAGTAATATGTAAGATTTGGAGGCTACGAACCCACTTTATTTATTATTCTCTCATCCATGTAAATTTAGCTTTTCGTACATTTAAATCACATTCTCCTTAATCATCCACCAGCATGCACTGTCATTAACATGGCAGTTCCTCTCACCAAAATTTCTCTCTTCCCTCCCTACAATCAAATTGTCTCCCCAAATTAAAGTAACATTAAAATAGTGTTATTAATGGCAATAATGGAATTACATTTTTTTCTATCATCACACTCTTATTAAGAGGGAAAAAGTGGGACACCTGGGTGGCTTAGCGCCTTCGACTCAGAACATGATCCCAGAGTTCTGGGATCTAGTCCCACATCGGGCTCCTGCATGGAGCCTGCTTCTCCCTCTGCCTGTGTTTCTGCCTCCCTCTGTGTCTCTCATGAATAAATAAACAAATACTTTTTTTAAAAAAGAGGGAAAAAGTAAAACTTGAGAGATGAGTAATACTTATTAAGTATTTGGAATAGCATTAAAATAAGTATCTTTAAACAGTTAAGTATTTGCGTCTATACTTAGATGTATAAATCAGTATTTCTTTGAACTTGAAGTGGATTTTGAACTGTGCTCTCCATAATTATAATAATCATACATTTTATTTATATATAGTTGGACTATATAGACATTAACCAATTAATTCTTGATCACATTGCCTAATAAGAAGACTTTCCTCAGTACCCTATTTTTAGAGTACATATATGAGTGTGTGTTAATTATAGACCTCTGTTATTAACTTTGCATCCTATTACCCAAATGCTTATTTAACAATTTACCAACATCAAGGGGTAGGTGGACAAGAAACTTGTATCAGAATTAACTTCAGTTTTCAAGCCAGGAGGCAAGTGATATTTATTAATCCATCAAATACCTGGCCTGAGTTCAAGGACAATTCATTTTCCTTAAGTGTTTGAGTGGTTATTCAAGGGGATGTGTTGACTTTCTCAATTCAGGTCACATCATAATTAGCTAACTTAAAAAAAAACACACATATATATATGTTTGAGCCAAATTGAGTTTTATTATAATCCTGGTTCTATGTAGGTGATATAGCTAATAATTAAGTTATCCCCATTAGATTATGCTTTCAGAAGTTGCTATGGCCTACTGCCTATCCCATTAAAAAACTACCTTTATCACTAATTTTAACATGAAACAGATCCATTTAGAGAAAATGCATTATGAATGAGATAGAGTAGGTTGTTGAATAACAGAGGTTTAGGCTGAAGGCTGAATATAAATGTGATATAAATGGGAAAATATTGAACAAATGCTATTTATCTCATTATTCAGCAGTGAGGTGTTCCAAATGGTTCTGCTAATGAATACGTAAAAATAGATTACATATAACATGCACACTGTGAGTTGCCTTTGCAGAATTATTCTTGTGGCCTCTACTATGCCTGAAACCAATCCTGTTTGAATAGCACCTGTACTTGAGCTTCTGCTTACAAGAAACAGGTCCTTTAAAATTTAGACTAAAAAAAAAAAAAAAGGAAGGAAGGAAAGGAAAGGAAAGTCAGTGTCGTATGTGTGGAATTTACCTTTATGGTAAATTAGAAATGCACCAATTTTATCTAAATCTGCTTGTGTTGTCTTCTGTTAATCCTTGATTGTCCCTTGAAATCAACCCACATGAAAAGAAGGCAGTGTTCTTCCTCAGAGCTCTGATGGGCCAATGCAGAGACTGAGGTTTCAGGAACACTGTCTTTTTGCTGAGATGCTGGTTGAACACAATAGATAATATTCACCGAGCTCACAGGGCAATTATGCTTGCCCATAGGAGTTTGTAAACTGTTGGTTGTGACATTGAATTTAAAAGCCCCAAAGAGTGGGGGGAAGAAAAAGTATAATGATAGTATTATTGCAGTGGTGACAGGGTTTGAACTAGGGTATTATTAGGATCTTGAGTTATTTAAATATCTGTTTTCTGCTCTCCTAGGATTTTCTTAGAATTAATCATTAGTTTATACTGAGAAAATAGTTTAAACTAGAATTCTCTCTGATTCCCCCCATCCCAAATATATTGGAACAACAGACTTGTCAAGAGTTCAACAAGTCAAAAATGATTTGATTTTACCAGCCGCATCATTTTGGGTGAGAGGATTGTCACAAAGAGACCCAAAGGGTCAGCTATATTCTAGCACGGGAGGCTTCAACACAAGGAAAGCAGTATTCTGTAGTCCTTGCTTATTACCCCTGACCCTAGCTAGCTCTCCTAGAAGTGAAGGTAAAAGTAATTGAATGAGAGTGTGGGTGATTCTTTACAAATTATCATCACTACAAGAAAAACAAAAAACAAAAGCAAAAAGAACAGCTCCAAAAGAAGGTCTTAGTTGGTGAGCCAGATATGAAGAGCACCAGATTAGGATAAAGTCTGCAATCGTAACAACACAAGCTGACATTTATTGAATTGTTTGTAATTAATTTGCATTTTCTATATTTAAAAAATACAAATTAAAACTTCCCAGGTATAGAAATACTTATGTTATAGAACATCATCACCAATATGTGTGTGTGTGTGTGTGTGTGTGTGTGCGCTCATGTTTGTAAAGATGTGTATGGACAAGTGGGTATGTTGTTAAAGCCTTGCCTATCTCTAAGAATGAAGACTATGAATACATTATTTTCTTTATACTTTTCTGTATTTTCTAAATTCTGTTCAATAAGCCCGTGTAACTTTTAAATAGGGGGAAAATGTAGCCTAAAATTATAGTTAAATATTAGCAGCTGCTGCTAAGGGCAGATGGACACATTGCCCAAGCAGCCACATTAGAGGGAGGATAAGCCCTTGAATACACATATTAAGCATAAACATAACAAAAATGGAATGGCAGCTCAGTTCCTGTGTTAATGAAATATTAAGGGTGTGACGGGGCAAGCTGACCCTGATTATGTCACATGAATTTGACCATTTCAGAAAACACTCTTGAAAACAAAAATAAAGAAAACAAAAAATTTTTACAAAAGCAATGCTGTCACTTGGTGTTTTTTAAAGTGACATGATTTTAATGTATAGCCAGACTGCATTTTGTGGCTGTAAGATCATTTTCAACTGAATCTCCTTAAGAAGTGAGTCAGAATCTCTAGAGAAATCTAAATTTAATACAGTCTCATAGGGAACATAAGCAGAAGTCACTCTGATAAACTTTTTGCTTTGCCAGATATGGATTACACATGATTGGTTGACGTGATCCAAAAATGAAATAAAACCACAAATTCAAATCATTCACAGACTTCTTGTTATAACTTAAATTGGTTCCTTAAGAAAAAACAACCATAGTAACTTTGGACTATCTGTCATAAAAGGAAAAACACCAGCTAAAATTTATAAAGTATAGATATTTGGCTTAGATTATTTGGGGAGATAAAAAAAATTATTTAGGGAGGAGCATAAAATCTGTCTTGATTAAAGTAACATTAAGTTAATTTGCCGTTTCTTTTTTTAAAAAAAATTTTATTTAAATTCAATTTGCCAACATATAGTAAAACACCCAGTGCTCATCCCATCAAGTGCCTTCATCAGTCCCGTCACCCAATCACTCAATTTGCCATTTCTTTCTTTTTTTTTTTTTTAAGATTTTATTTATTCATGAGCAACACAGAGAGAGAGGTAGAGAGACACAGACGAGGGAGGAGCAGGCTCCTCACAGGGAGCCCAATGCGGGACTCGATCCCGGGACCTGAGATCACGGCCTGAGCTGAAGGGAGCCAGGCAGCCGCTCAAACACTGGCCACCCAGGTGTCCCCCGATTTGCTATTTGTTAAAACATATCTACTTGAAGTCTTTGGGAAGAGAACAAGAAACTTTCTCAGACTAAATGTGCTTTCAGTAATTATCAAACTGTAATGGAAATAATGGAGAGGTGATTGCTGTATTGTGTGCACCACATTTTGTCAGGGTAAGTTAAAGAATGTGTTCTTTCAGTTACCTTTTTTTGCCTTCTGCTACAGCAGTATTTCACTTATGATGGATCTGTCCTCTTGCAACCTCTTCTATCAGGAACCACGTGAGAATTTAGGAAGTAAGCAAATAGGCCTGTGGGCTGCCAAAACAGAGTCCCAAAGTTCAAGCACTATAGCTCATGCACTTGACTCAGAGGAAATCCCTTTGGACCCAATACATCCTACTTATAATTGGTTTTTACACAGGTCCTCTGACAAGTTTGGCTCTCTGGTTACATTCCAAGTACATAACAAATTCCAAGCTGAAATATTAATTACAACTAGAAGGAGGGCCTCATAAGATCTAGTATATGACTACAGACGGAGAGACAATAACTGGTAAAGGAGAAAATAACTGAAGAAGGAGAAAATAACTGTAAGAAGTATAACAGACTGGGGTGTTTAGTTTTGGGGCAAAATGTCCTATAAATCTTAGAAGGCCTTAAAATCATTATAGTATATGGAATAATTTTGTATTTTTCTGGTAAATTACTAATATGTTTAAAAACAAGCTTAACAATGACACTTCATCAAGAAAAAGCAAATTGTGTTCATAGTTACCCTAAAAAGAAGAGATACGTCATGCTTTTAGAAATACTCCATTAAAAGGATTTAGGATAACTACCCTCTTTGTTTTGTTGTGCTTTCTTGGATAAAATTCCAGCTATTTGAAAATTCAGCTCTCCCAGATTATTTATGAGGGCTTTCATCAGCTGGAAATCACTGCTGTGTGCTTTGGTGATCCTCTAAAATACATAATATTCACGAAGTTTTCGGAGTCAGGAGAATTTACTTCATTGAGTTCTTTGAGAGAATCATCTAGAAAATGAATTGTTTGTTTCCAGTTTGCAAGATGTTTCTCTGGTAGCCTAAAGGAATGTGCTCTTGATGAATGGCGAGCTTGACTAACTAGAGGACCAAGGACAGAATTTCCTGTGTTTATCCTCCCATCCCAGAGTTTGTAACAGTTGACTCTGGTTATTTAAACTCCAGCAAGGCTAAGCTTGTATCTCATTATATAATAGTACAAAGTAATTTAGCCAAAACACACTGTTCACTACACTGGCCCTTTCTGTCATGTAGCCACGACCTCTGTGATTTTTGCCCCTTCCAAATGAGGGCTAAACCCTCTGTGTCATCTTGCACATCCTCTCCTAGGCCAGAAAGCCCCACTCTAGTTTCCAGGTAACTGTAATAACTGTGCATTTTAGATCGTAAAAAAGTGGGCTAATTTTAGGTATGACTATAGAGGGATAATGCAGATTCCTCCATGGCAACTTGAAGCTCAGCCTTCACAGAATCAGAGTACTAAGCAGAAAGAAAATGCAGGTAGCAGAAAATTCTTCCTGCCAGCAAATAGGAGGAAGAGAAATTTCTTTAGAACAATAGGAGTAAAAGGCATATTCAGTGACAGATTAAACTAGTCAGGGTTGGCTATGTAAAGAGTGTTTACTGGGTCCTTATTGCTGGCTAAACATTTGGGGATGTTCCAACATTTGAGGACAATGCAGCAATATATACTCCAATAAATCTGTTCCTAGTCATTTATCTCTGAGTTGGGGTGGACAGACAAATGTTCTTGGAGGGATAATGGCAAGGCAACATATTCACAAAAGGAAGATAAGGAAGTTCAAACTGGACACATGAATGGTCAAAAGAAACATCTATTATAATGTGTGAGGTTTCTTCGTTTTAGAAGGCTTTAAGGAGGAAGTGAGGTTTGAAGCAAAGATGAGGTCTCCAGTGGAACCTGAAATGATGAAGAGAGGGGAGGCGATGAACTTCCAGGCATAGAGGACTTCCGTTATGGCCAATGGACTCCAGATGCTGATTTTGGCTTTAGGCACATTCGCTCAAAGCATCTTCTCAGAACTGCAGGAAGCCATCAATGGCAACATCTTTACCTGCGGAGTAAATAGAACTAAGAAAATAACCTAGATTCTCAGAGCAGGAAACATATTTCCCTAAGATATTTAGAGAGGTAATACAAAACTTATTTTCAGATAAGTGCTTTAGGTCTCTACTTTTATGTGATGGGTTCATAAAAGAGAAGGGGCATCGGAGGAAGTAAAAATAAATGGTTTAAATGCAGAAGTTGTTGGAGCGCTTGGGTGGCTTGGTGGGTTGAGCATCCAACTCTTGGTTTCGGCTCCAGTCATGATCTCCCAGTCATTGGATCGAGCCCTACGTGGGATTGAACTCCACACACAGTGTGGAGTCTGCTTCAGATTCTCTCTCCCTCTGGCTCTCTCTCTCTCTCTCTCTCTCTCTCTCTCTCTCATTCATATAAATAAATAAATAAACTAACTAAAAAAAAGAAGTTACTGCTCTGGTCGGATTTTCCTCCTCCCTGTTCCAATTTATGAAACAATCCACAGTATTTTCAGCTTTGAGGGTAAATTTCATTTGGGAGAGAATAGAGAACATGAAGCCCTTGCTCTGCAATTGAGTGGGTCTAGAGGAAGGAGAGTATAAAATCAAAATGAGAGGGACATCTAGGATGGATCCCATTTTTTTTCACATGAAACTCACCTGAAATGCTGGTTACTCCAAAAGCTTTCAATTTCAGGTAACTTGAAATGCCTCTGCTGTCTGTGCTTCATTGGCAAATAGAAGACCACTCTTTCAAGCAGGAGAAATTTGTGTAACAGAAGGAAAACGCAGAAAATAGGTCAACAAAGTCAAGTGACCTACACAGATGGGTGTTTCAAGATGTATAAGCTGCGGTTCTAGAATCACTACCCAGATTCACTTATGAATATTGGGAGTCAAGGCCGGAAGTGGAAAAATATTTTCTGGGCAGGTGGGAGTGAAGAAGAGAGAGAAGTAGGTTATCATTCTTCTTTCAAAAACTACCACATGAAACTTTTTTTTTTAAAGTTTCCTTAAAGTCATTTTGCTCCACAGATGACAGTATTTCTTAGAAAAGAAGTTAAAAAAAAAGAAGAACTTCAAACAACATCAGTGCCCTCCTAACCACCACCTTCTTTCTCTTCCCACCTGTGAATCAAGACAATTTCCTTTTCCTTTCCTTTCCTTGGCCCCGTTCTGCTTAAATATCGAGACATCGTGCACTCACTTCTTCTTTCAAACAGTAACCTAATACCAAACAGCATTTTAACATAGCCACTAATTCTTTTGAACAAGGCTGTGTTGGCAATTATGAAACAGGGTAGACGTTGGCAAGCGCTTTCAGAATAATTATAGGGTTCCTCGAGTAGTACAGTATAAATAATTGCTGGTTTAAAAGCGTTATTGTGAGCAGCAATTTATACTAAAATTTATATTTGCTCCTTGAAACCAATATACGTCAAGAGTGCCTCACTTCCACCCCCACATCCCCACACAGAGCTCTCAAGGGCTTTGGAACCTTTTGATTCCATTACACGTTTAACTTAGCAAGGCAACTACAAGGCACGTCTGGGCTGTAGTAAATAAGGTTAAGAGTGATGCATTTAATAAATGGGCATGAATGAAGTAATGAAACTATTCCAGCTCTGGCCACCCGGTGTGCTCCCAGGATACTGACGTCCAGAAAGGCCATTTTGGTACAGAGAGAAGCTAAGAACTGCAGTGGTATCACTTTTGCCTGGCAAGTAGGGCATGCCGAAGAACATTATCACCTCCTCTTTGGCTTATGATGGTGTGGATGGGAGGCACAGAGGACCGAGACACAGGAAACTCATGGAGATAATGCAGCTCTAAAATAGCCACAGAGACTTATTAAAATATATGTTTTTCCTCTCTCAGGAAATTTTCATTTTATCCTACAGCATTAAAAATGGGTAGGTATATCAGAAAAGCAGGGGGGGTGGGAGAAAGCCTAGAGGGGTTGGGGCTATTTGTGACAGGGCTTCCCGAGAGGGGTGAATGCTAAATAGAGGCCCTTCTTTTCCAAGCAGGTGACTGACTGTGTCATCTTCTTGTCTTTCTGTTGATCCTAGTGGCTTCTCTTACCCAGTGTGAGAACTCCCCTGAGATTTTCACATCCTGAATGTTTCTCACCAAAAGTAGCTAGTGTTCTAGGATAATGTGTTTTTTGTTTCAACTGCTGTTCCTGGTTTCTGTTCTCTAAAACCCTTTTAAGCCATATTTTCCATGATTGTTCAGTGCTGGCTTTGGTATTTAAATAAGCCTTTCAATGGGTCATTAGCTCTGTAATTAATTCCAGCTATTTTTAAATGGTGCCTTGGTTATTAAAGAGCTGCCATATTCTCAACAGCCTTGTCTTTCTTGGAGCATCCCTAAGCATTAGCTGATTTTTTTTTTTTTAGTGCCAAAAATATTGTAATTTTTTTCTTTTGAAATATATTCTTCACTGGGAGGAAGAGTCAAAGTTTTTGAATGAGGCCAGAAAATATTTAACTGTTACATTTCTGTTTGATAGCCTTGGACTTTTATTTTTCTTTCAAACGATCTCAACAAGTAACCATTAAGGACTTCCTGTAGACCAGGCCCTGCCCCCTTTCACTTTTACTTACATTTTAAAAAATCGGTATTGGCAAATCATGGGATTTGAATAGGAAGTGACCCTATGAAGAACTGACTCAAAATCACTTAGCCAATTGGTTGCAGAGCTTAGAATTAGAACCCAGAGCACTTGACTCTTTGCCCATTCTTTCCATTTCTTTGTGCTTTACTGCATAATATTAACATAGCTATTAGTCTCTGTGACACTGGAAGAGGCTTACCAATTCTAATATTAGAACCAGCAAGCCTGGCCCCACACCCTTGGCAGACGTCACAATCAATCACAGCACAATGCACCTCAGCCAGCATCCAAAGCATTCATGAGAAATCCTTCTGACTTAGGAAATGAGCTGAAACCCACTTGCCACCTTGACCTTATAGTAATCCCAGGATAAAGCAGTAATTCTTGGTTCAGAAAAGCAGATGGAGATTAACTTTGATTATTGAGTATTATCTGAGACTAGATAAAAATACCGATAACTCATATAATAATAGTAATAGTGGCTACCCCTGGGGGCCAGGCACTGAGCTAATCGCTTAGATGTATTCTCACATCTGAGCCCCTTAACAACCCTGTGAAATAGTTACTGCCATCTCTGGTACAGAGACAAGGAATTGAGGATTGGAAAGGGTAAATAACTTCCCCATGATTACTGAGCTAGTAAGTAGCTGACTTAGCAGTTGAGCTCGAATTTATCTCTAAAGCTGCTCTTTGACACCGAACAGTACACATGGGGTGTCCAGGTGCTGACCACTGTGGACCAGCCCTTGATGTCAGAAGAGCAGTTACTACTTTTCTCTCTATGATAGTTCCCCTTCTCCCTCACCTCCAGCCCCTGAACTTTTTTTCTTTTTTTAATCCTGTGAACTCCTTTGGCATCTTTTGAGTTATAGGTTCTAGTAAATATAGTTCAGAAAAGGATGCTTGCCCAATTGATTTTTTTGTTTCATCTTTTGATAGATGGGGTATCCTTTAACTTACTTTGGTTCTTGCCATAGTTTCCATGCTGGAAGGAAATGCCTAGGGCTGTCTCGTATATCTTTAGCAACCTTCTTATTCCTCTCTAGAGTAATAGAGATTACGTGCCAAAAGCAGGTGATGGGGTTCCCTAATTTAATCGTTCCTTTGGAGCACCTGCCCTGTGTCAGGCACTGAGCTAGATGCTTGGAATACAGGATGAGGAAGACAAGTTCCTGTTCCTTATACTGTCCTTTCTAAATATGTGGAGACAGCCAATGAATAGGAACCATTCTAGGGCGTGATAATTGCTAGGAAGAATGAATCCAGGTATTACAGTAGCGGATGACTTGTGGGGAGAGGGTAGGGATGCCTTTGATTTATTTCCTGTGGTCCCTAGGACAGACATTAAGGGGGACTTTAAAGTCAAGTTTAGCTTCTGTACTTCTAGATACATCTATAGCCCGCTTGTGACTAGGATTGGGGCTGGGGGGGTGGGAATTCAAGTGGACACAACTTTATTTCAATGTAATCTTCCTCTTTGGCACCCCCAGCCATTTTCCCAATCTGTTAGGGTTTTCTCTCCTGATACCTCTCCCACCCCCAGCTGCCCAGCATTCTACCTCCGGTGCCAAAGCTTGGTGTCTCTCCCTACCACCACCACCACAACCCCACCTCCCTGTGACCCATGAATAGTCCTCTGTTTCGTGTCCTCAAGGTCAGGCCCTCTGGGGCTGCCCAGGCCTCAACTAGCCATCCTGATAAACTCCTCCCACATTGAATGATCTGTGTTAATCCTAATTCTGTTTTTTTCATCTGTGATATGGGGAGGTGGGATAAACTAGCTGAAAGATGGCAAGAGAGTGAGCAGATGTGGGTGGTGGTTTCTCCTGGGTCTCACCCCAGCTTGGTAATCTGGGGATAGTCACTTCGCCTATCTGAGCTTCGGTTGCCGTGGCTGAAAAGTATTGGGTCCGATTGGGTCATCTCAGAGGTCTTTACAGGTCTGAAATTCTGTAATTCCGTTTAGTTGAGCTCTTTAGAGCAAACTAAACAAAACAGAAACTATGATTCCTGAGAGGGAGCACCTCTACCTTGATTGTCTAAGCCAGGGAGGGTCTTCTGACAAGAAAGGAGGCCAGCAAGTTCTCACTGCAGGACAGTAGGAGAAATTATTCAAGGCCTTTTAACTTCCCTTCCTGAGGACAGTTCTTGTGGGGAAGGGACTTTTACTGTGATTATTAATGAGATGAGAACAGAGATGACTCTTCATATGCCCAAACTATGTTTCATATCTTAAACCTTAGAAATAGCAGGTTTTAATGAAGTCAGCCACATCCCCTGACCTATGTGTGGGAACTGAGCAGGGCCCAGAATGAGCCAAAGCATCAAAATCACCTATTTGTGTAAGTGACTAGCTTCTATTTCCTTGTTATTTGTCATTTTACTCCATATTGAGGTCAGAATGGTAAAGCTATTATGCAGTATACATTTACATTAGATTATCAAGAAGACAACGGGCAAGGGTGCTGAATCACTCTCATTAGTAATTTCTAAATGCTGAAAATAAATGTGCATGATATATTCTATTCTACATGGATGCATTGTGTTGTATATTCCCTGTCTAGCCATAGCTTTTACTTAATTGATTTCATGTAGGGAATCCTGTGAAATCTCCTTGTAGAAATCTGAAAGATGAAGAAATAATACTTACTTCATTACTAGCTTGTCTTTTTTTTTTTAATTTTATTTATTTATTTATTTGAGAGAGAGAACGAGGGGGAGGGAGAGACAGGGAGAGAGATAAGCAGACCCCCTCCACTGACCAGGGAACCCAATGCAGGGCTGAATTCTGGGATCATGACCTGAGCCACCCAGGTGACCCTCGCTCATCTTCTTCTAAAGGTGTTTGTATGGTGTGATGAGGAGCAAGTGGTCCACACAGTGAATCTTCTGTACAAACTAAAGTAGCAGAGCAGCATGGTTCTGCAAAATGCTTTTGTTTTCTATCAATGTGGTAATGATTCCACACAATTGAAAACTTATTTTTGTAAGCTGGTATTTGGTGTCATTTTGAGGTATATTTTCAGCCATTAATTGTTTGAACTTTTATTATTTCAGAATTAAGGTAGCCTTATTTAGATTCCTTCCTCATCTCCTTTGAGAGTCAACATTTACATGATAATCTGTACATCCATTTACATCTTTTTCTGACTGTCCTTGAGGAAAACAAACAACATCAAAAAGGATTAATTATTTTCCAGTGAAAGCTTATTGTGTGCTGACAATAACTTTATTCCCTTTAATGTCCAAATGAGGAAGATTGATAACTGATAACACTTCTATTGATATTTTCCTGATATGATTCTGTAGCCAAAAAAAACAAAACTTTAATGTCTTTTAGTAAACACTAAAGGGGGAAACCATAGATACATAGAATACAAAGAATTTGGTCTATGTAATGCAAATATATTTCCCATTGTCATTTCTTTTTCTTTTTTTTTTTTTTTTAAGATTTTATTTGTGTATTCATGAGAGACACACAGAGAGAGGCAGACACATAGGCAGAGGGAGAAGCAGGCTTGATCTCAGGACCCCAGGATTACTACCTGAGCCGAAGGCAGACTCTCAACCACTGAACCACCCAAGCGTCGAATATGAACAGTTTAAAACATTAATACTTCCATCCAGACTTTAAGTCTTAGACATTCTTCTATACATTTTACTAGGTCAAAAGCAGCTCAAATATAAACAATTATAATCTTTGGCCATGTAATTGTCAAATGTCACTTATATCTTATTTTATAAAATAAGCTATGTTGTCCTTGTGATTTACTTGATGGCTGGAAGAAAATCAGACATTTTATATACAGCAGGATTTAATGAACCCCTGGAGGCCTAGTTGTGGCTATTTCATAATACAAGTTAAAAATACATTTTTGTTTGTTTTGTAAATTAGAAAGGAGGTGAGAAGATGGAGAGAGACATTATAGTTTGAATTTATAATTAAAAAGCACGGAAGATGATTGAAATAAAGAGATTATTACCAGATGCCCCACCCCACCCCCCAACACCTAGGCAATCTCTTTGTGAGAATTTACCTTGGGTAAATTTGCAATAAAAAAGTGATATTAAAAAGGCATGTAACCACTGTAGCAAGCACAACAACCTTGTGACATCCTGAGAGATTGCAAAAATATTTTCTTTTCCCAAGTTTGCTCCCTTTCTCTTAGAGTGTTTGAAACCAAGGAATATAGCAAATACTGTTATATATTTAGCCTATTCCTTTATGCCTTGCTCGTTTCTTAAATTAATTCATGGGCAATGAATGAGGAGAGGAAAATAAGAGCAACCACAAAACACCCAGGCGATATGATAGTGAATACCACTTCCTAATGCTTACTCCCTACCTAAGAAAATAGCTTTATTTTCTTCTCTCTTGTGCCAAACTTGATTGCATTGAGCAAGAAAGTGGATAGCAAGTCTTTTTTAATGTTGTACTATTAATTTCACCCAACACAACAGGTTCCATTCCTCATTCTTTATAACTTTGGGAGTAAGTGTAGTGTTTTGCTGCTTGTTTACAATATAGTCAGGCAGCAGACACCGTACATAAAAGGTGCTACCTATCACCAAACACATCAAGAATGCCGGAGATTTTTCTACTTTCATCGATAAGACTTTGTTTAGCTGCATACCAAGAAGTTCAATAGGAGCGATGTAAAGCTACCCTGATATTTTTGTATTTTTATCCACTGCATTATTTTGAACCAACACTATATACCTTTAAATGTAGTGTTCATACTTCTTGCTTTACAAGGTCCAAGGATGTCATTGTTAGCTGTCATTAGCTTTGTGTTTCTCGGAAAGGAACATGGTCTCCCGTGGAAATTCTTGACCATCTCTAGCAAATGGAGACCACCTATTCGTTATAAAGAGTGTTATATGTGTTTGATTACCTAGAATGACTTGCCCAGAGATACTCTTTTGGAGAAGTACCAGCACAATGCCCAAAATGCCAGAGGGTGGAAAGTCATGGTCTCGGCAGGGGGAATGACTGGAGTGTTCCTGGAGACAGTGTTTTCGCATGGCTGACATTAATGACAACCCAATGCTACACACTCACTAAATGTTTTCATTTCAGAAGAGCATCAAAACCACGGAGTCCTTTCAAGTCGTCTTCTTTTACTGCGAAACCAGAAACCATGCGAACAACTACTTTCAGTAATAACCTGTGTCCCAGCTACAGGCTGTATTAAACTCCTTGTCGTATAATTTTCTAATTTGTGTGTAGGTAGTTGTAGCAAACAACTTAGTTTATTTCAGAGCATGACATCAGAGAGCATATTTTAATGCAGCGGTGATGGGTAATGAAATCAGAATTTCCACAAAGTATTGTGAGGAGAAATAAAATAGGAGACTCAGAGTTTCCTCCCGAAGTCATTTACGTTATTAGGTAATGAGGCTGATTTTATTTTAACAAATGTACTAGAAGGTATGCTCCCATGTGGACGTTGCCCCTTCAAAGCAATCCACTGGGGAGGCTAAACATCTGTGCCAAAAGTGCTGTCACTGCCAAAAACTAATATGTAATCTCTCTTCTGGAATGGCTTTCCACTCCTTTAGCAATGTTTTAGTGATCTCCATTGTGGCCATTGTTCTTCTGGAAAAGTGACTTTGATTTTTGAAGATAACCAATGGTTAATATGCTGAGTAAGGTAAGAGAAGAAACCAGGGCAAGCTGTTTTTCTTTAAGAACATTCAACAAAGATGACTACAGAGTCACCAACTTGTCTTTATCGGCATGCTGGCCCTGAGCGTGGTTGCCTAAGAAGCCATTCAAAGAAGTTTGTGACAACGACAGCATCGCTACTTTGAAGACCAGTCCTCATTTGGGGTGAGAGAGGCTGGTGCCAGTAATTTTGTGGAAAGAAAATACTGCCATTAATTCTCTTCTTCCGGGTGTACGATAGCCACAAAGAAAACAGAGGACATTCAGAGGCCATCACTGGCGTACACAATGGGTGTCCCCTACCCAGATGCCACCTGCCTCCTGAGAGTGCTTGGTTGCGGCTCTGTCGAATTACTACTAACAAAACCGTAGAGCAAGCAGTGAGTGTGGGAAGCTGGAAGGAGAGAGAAAGAAGGGAAACTCCTAGAATGGTGACTTTCATTGTCATAACCTGATAGTGATCACCGGAGAATTCTGACTTCAGTCCCCAGTTCAGAAATCACTAAGATGCCACCCAGTCTGGTTGTAGGGCAGCTCAGTGCTTTGGCTGCTGGCAACACAGGGGTGGCTGTTTCTGGGCTGGGCAGGCCTCACTGACTCAGCCTTGGGGTTCAGGACTGGGGCATGCCTGGGATTCAATGGAAGCCTTAGTGGGGGTACTGAGGCTTTCCTGGTGAGAAGTGCTTTGGAGAACTAGCTGTGTTTTATCCCATTGTGCGGTTTTGTGTTTTTGCAGCTATAAAAATGGGTCTTCTCTAGGTTTTACTTTTGAAGGATCATGAGATGCTGCTGAAGAATGAGTGCTGCTACCTATTTCCTTATCCCTGTGCCTTTCTCCTAGGGATTGTTTTGACTGCTGCAGTTGGCAGGATAAACAGCCACACGGAGGGAAGCAAGTGGCAGCGTTCCTGGGGAAGCCATTCCTGGATCTGCCATTCATGACCTCAGCAGACCCCTTGGCCTGCTGGCCACTTTTACCCATTGCTGAAGTCTTTGCGATCAATTTCCTCCAGTTTAAACAATTTCTCTCTCTCACTAGACAGACCAACTATTAATTCAAATAACAGTTAATATGAATTTAAGTTCCTAGAGTGTTAACATGCACCGTTGGTTTAGGAAATTTGTTTGTTGGCCCCTGGGGCATTCCATGTTCTCCTTTCTTATTCTCCATTTTTTAAGTTGTCGCTGAATAAAATGTGGATCCTGGCAAAGTCAGCAGGGGTAGAGATGCCACGGGGGCTATCTCTCAGGTTAGGAGGAGAGTGAGAGATTGGGATCCCATGGAACTGAGGGCTCCCCAGCCTCCTGACTCCCGATGGAGATTAGACCGAGGTTGCCAGATTGCCGCTTTCAAGTTTTGATTTTTCTCTAGTTTCTCTTCCTTAAAACCCCATTGAGGAAAGCTCCTGGAATGACACATGTAAAAATCAGAGACCGTTTGAAATCATTTTTATCATTGTTCCTGAGAACCCCCTGCCTTACTGAGGACATTATGTTTTACAAAGTGCCTTGAACTTTCATATAGGTTCTCAAGGAATATTTGTAAAATGATGCCCAAAGAAAACATTCTTTGAAATTAATTGCTAATGTCCAAGTCAAGAAAGACAAATAATAGATGCACTCTAAATGAACTGTACTGTCTAACTGGGCAATGAAATGTGTCCCCCGTGAACACCATTTAGTTCCTCAGACCAGAATTGGGGAAAGGATTGCCCTGTCATAGATGGGAGTAATTCACTCTCAGGAAACATTTTAAAATGGATTGATACTTGTCTGGTAGAGTTACCTGCCTTGCTATTGACAATGATAAATTTTGTGGTAATCAGCTCATCTTGGCTAACTGACAACTCAAGAAGCTGATTCCAAGAACAGGAAACTGGTTTCAATAGAAATATTTGTTTATTTTAGAGGGTGGGGATGGGTAAGGACCGGTCAAACTTATGATTATGTTTTAAAGGATGTTTTGAATGAATAATTCCTCAGAGGTGTTAGCCGTCTTTCTGATTATTGGCAAGTGTGTTTGAGGCATGGCTGGCTTTTTAAACAACATACTAAGTTTATGCGCCTGAAAAAAATCTTGTCCCATTCAGAATTTTCAGTTTGGAAGCCTGCACACTTATTCACATGATTTCTTTCTAAGCCTTAATTCTCTTTTTTGCGCACCCTGTTTCTTGAATTTGCTTTCAGTGACTGCATTGGGTTTCTTTGAATAACAGTGAATTCGGGATCCCTGGGTGGCACAGCAGTTTAGCGCCTGCCTTTGGCCGAGGGCATGATCCTGGAGACCCGGGATCGAATCCCACATCGGGCTCCCAGTGCATGGAGCCTGCTTCTCCCTCTGCCTGTGTCTCTGCCTCTCTCTCTCTCTCTCTCTCTGTGTGACTATCGTAAATAAATAAATAAATTAATTAATTAATTAATTAAAAAAAACCAGTGAATTAAAAATAAAGCGAGGTCTAGGTGAGTAGTTAGGTTGATTTTCCTGGAGCACCTGGGCAGACTCCAGCCACCCCTCTGGGCATGGGTTCCTCAACATCTCACAGGGAAGGCACCTGTATGATGAGATGAAAACACTTTTGTGCTGCCACCAGGACCTGCCTCAGAAGTTTACTTCTGTGTGTCTTAATGGTCCTTGACATGACCTTGAACTTGGCCCTTGCCAATGCCTTCTAATGCCTTTAGACACTTGTTGCTGGGAACCACATTGCTTGAGGTTCTAAAATGCTTTGCTGTTGGAGGTTTTGTTTTGAAAAATAACTGACGGGCAGCCCTGGTGGTGCAGTGGTTTAGTGCTGCCTGCAGCCTGGGGTGTGGTCCTGGAGACCCGGGATCGAGTCCCACGTCGGGCTCCCTGCATGGAGCCTGCTTCTCCCTCTGCCTGTGTCTCTGCCTCTCTCTCTGTGTCTCTCATGAATAAATAAATAAAGTCTTTAAAAAAAAAAAGAAATGACAATGGGAAATATATTTGCATTACTGATGCTCCTAGCCAAGGGCTTTGGTGCTATGGATTTAAAGCAAAAGCACACAATTACTGGTGTTGGGGGGGATATAAACAACCTCCCTCTCTTCCAGGGCTTTCTATGGAAATTGTTTACCATGAAGGGAAAATAATACTTTACTTTCCATCAATACCATGTTAGCATTGTGTTGTTTTGTCTCTTCTATAATGGCATGGTATTGCAAGGAATGCTCTTTGATTGAGAGTAGTAAACATTTGTTTTTAAATAAGGCAAAAAAAAGGAGGGGGCGGGTGGGTAGAAATAAAGTGTTCTAGCTGTGGTAGGAGCTCTGGCAGGACTTTTATTCTGGACTTTGACGAGAACATTTCATTATGTTCCCTTTCCTAAACCAAAATGAGATGAAATAGACAACTTGGTTGCCAGGCAGGCTTCTCTTCCACTTTCTATTACTACTTTTTCCCTGACTAGATGACACCTGCCGAGTTTTGCCATTAAAAAGACGTCCCCCCTGTTGGAGAAATGACAGGTCAACTCGCCCTTAACCATCAAATCACAGTATCATCTAGCAAGACTGAATCGGGGAGACTGTCTGGTGCAACAGTGTACCTAAGCACAGACAAGGGAAGCTGAGCCCAGGAGAAAGATGCTCACAGAGGTTCTCGGGGGTTAGGTAGATTGCACTCACTGACATGTAGTTTTAGAAGCTTCCTAACCCTGTAGCTCAGTCTTTTTGCTATCTCACCACACAGCTCTTAGAAACCTCTCCCACTTCCTCTGCTTACCACCTCTCGAAGATGCCAGGCTTGCCATGGGCTTTACCTAGAAAGTGGGTCGCTGGCATAATATGCACTGGTCTCTTTCAAATCTGCTTTATATCTGTTTACTGTTACTTCTCATCTTAGGCCTTTGCATTAAGAATAAAGCTGCTAGGGGTGCCTGGGTGTCTCAGTCAGTTAAGCATCTGACTCTTGGTTTCTGCTTGGGTCATGATCTCAGGGTCATGGGGCTGAGCCCCTGTGTTGGGCTCTGTGCTCAGCAGGGCGTCTGCTGGAGATTCTCTATCTCTCTCTTCTCTCTCTCTCTGTCTCTCCCTCTGTCTCTCTGTCTTCCCCTCCCTCCCCTTCTGCCCCTCCCCTCTAAACTAAATAAGTAAATCTTAAAAAAAGAAAACACAGAAAGCTGCTGAGGTTTACCATGTCTTTATTTAAAAGGAGTATAATGACCTATCCTTCATTCTTCTGCTAGCTCCCTCAATTCCAGTTACAGCCCTTGCCAGATACTACTGTCCTTAAAACATGCATGGTGATGATGAGGAGGAGTTTACCTTCAAGGTTATACTCAACTCTTTACTTTCTTCTCCTTTTAAAACAGTTTTCACTTTCATCCTTAATTTGTATACCCTGAAGCTAATGTAACAAGATGAAGTGTGCTAGTGGGTTCTGTGTACCCCTTTTGCGTCCCTGGTGGCTAACCATGAGGTTCTCAGCAAGGAATGGTAGGACTTGCAGCTGGATGGACCTGTGTGTGAGCATGTGGCATGTGGCATATGGTGTGTGTGTGTGATGATTTAAGATGGTAGCAGTCATGGGCATTAAAAAGGACCTGCTATTCTGAGCCCAGGCTGTGACAGTAAGATATGCCTGCAGCAGCTGTTAGCAATCAGAGTGTGTTTCCATCTGATGTGAAATGTGCTGCCATCACTTGTGAAGTGGATTTCAAAACCTTGCCACACTGAAGTACCACAGTGTGTGAATGGTGCATTTTTACTGCAAATGAGAAGAATTCACTTATTCCCATGATAATGTCACCCTCACTCACTCAAGCTATCTTAAGTGGCAAAAGCGCACGTGGCCAAATCCTGGGTAGCTGATAGGAGTCTGTGTAAGACAGTCATAGAATATCATCTGAAACATTTGTCTGCAGGCAGAAGCAGCTCCTTGGACTTGGACTACAGGAGCAGAAACTGAAAGTGGAATAAGGACAGTGCCGTGAATCTTCCTATGATAGCGCCACATGATAGCGTCTCATGGCTTTCTTACCTCATCTCTAGTACATGGCTCACATACAAATAGGCAGCTTCAAAATAAACACCCATGATACACTTTTCCTTTTGTTAGGAAAAATGACATTTATTAGGTATTATAGTCTGTAAATTGATGCTTAGTCTGATGTTCAAACCTTCTTAAAATCATTCTGACAATCTCTTAACTTGGTCAGAACATTCCTTCTCCTCCTGCCTCACAACTATGAAATATCCCCAAGGCTCTGCTGCCTTTTACTGTATCTCCCTTTGCTACAAAGCAATAGCTACCAGCTCCTGCTTTCTCCCCATGGGAACAGACATGGAAAAAAGTGTGCTTCAGCTATCAGCAGATATTGTTAACTGTTCTCCAGTTGATTTTATGTAATTAAGAATGGAAATGTTTCTTTAAAAAGCAAGTTTAAAGAGCATACATTTAGAGAGGGAGAAAAAAGTCCTCAGGTCACTTGTCTGGTCATTCCTATGCCTGGCTGAACTGGGTATCTAAGAAAAGCATCATAAAAGATAATTTTTAAAAATACTATTGAACTGCCATTCAGAAATATCTGTGATGTATTTGAAGGCTTAGAACTTGACATATCGGCTATTTAGATGTCGTTGGCTATATCCTGGAAATTAGAGGTAGAGAACCCAGCAGCATCTTTCTTGCAGGAGTTGATCACTAATCCTTCAAGATCTTACAGTCTTAATATGATTAATATGACAATATCTATACTTCTGCTTCTGGCAAGTCTGAATAATTTGCTTATGACTTTTAATAAAAAACAGACCTTTCCCTGGCTTATTGTCCAAAGCTCCATTCTCCCTATTAATTCTATGGAGATTTTGTAAAGTGGGAAATAGCACAGAGGTGAAGGGGGTGATCTGGGCTGTGGAGTAATCCTTTTGACCATAGTCACCCTAGATCTTTGGACCAAGAAAGTTCTGGTGTCACTGACCTATGTTCTCATGACTATGGATGTATTGTCATTTTAGTCCTCTATGGCTTACTATGGAGGGATGTAAATGTATTTCCAAGGCTTAAAGTTAAAAGTTATTTTCAATCTTCTGCCATGAATCCAGACTTGATTTGGTTAGAGAATATTCCTTAAATGACATAATCTACTATTCAATGAATTGTAACTGATCAAAAAACAAAACAAAACAACAATCCAAGCTAATGGAAAGAAGGCAATGGATTCCTTGGCCTGATGAACTTTGATGATGTAACCTGGATTCTTGTTATTTTGACCCACTTCTACACATCTTCATCCAACTGATTTTTGTGATAGCACCATTGGGTGGTGGGGGAGGGGGGGTCATAGCAATTGTACAGTTGGAACTAGCAATCAGTGGCTGACTTCTTAGGTAGGAGATTTTAGCTCTTTAAGGAGTGTTCTGAGGCAAATAGAATGTTTTGATTGATTTATTCAGTAAACTGTGATGCCATACACTAAGCATACAATGGATGAGATTCACATGAAGCCATAGAACCAATAGATTTAAACAAATGTCCTGTTCGTTATAAGATCCATTTCTATGTCAACAGATTGTTCTATCCATGGACTTGAGATTCAATCACCCGGTCTGTTTATTTTTGTAACATTATATGTACCTATTAAGAAAAATAAAAACTTCTAAATTGAAATACCAAGATTGTACAATGAGGATAGCCTGTAGTATGCATAAGCAGGTGTGAAGTTAAGAGAACTGCCAAGTGGAGTGTTAGGTGTGAGAATTGGGGGATAGTTGTGTTAAATAAGATTAATTCATAAAATGCACTAATTCTAATGTTTTTGGTTAAGCAGAAACTAGATAAGATCTTCAGATTTGGTTTGGTTTTAAAGATGTTTTTTCTGTTGTGAACAACAGACTTTGAATGATGAAAGCAAAGAGCTGACCCCATTGCTCTCAAGTGCAAGCGGAGGAAGATTTCACCTAAGTGGGGTGCAGTTGTTCTTGTTTAGGGGAAAAAAGGAATTGGTATCTAGAGTGAGGTTGATCGCTAGAAAAGATTAGATGCAGTTCTGTGCGTCAGTTGACATTTTTTGGCCTAGTATTATCCAGGAGAATGTAGGGGACATACATCTATTGTTGGAAAATAAGTTGTTAGAGGTTTGCCTTGATCATAGTCTAACCACTTAGATCCTTTTTCCTGCTGATGCAAAATGACAGTTAACGTACACTGAGATTCAAGAGAAGAATTTTTATTAGCTATTTCTGATCTCAAGGCCCTAGAAAATCTTAAAGAATTAAGTATTGAAAAAAAAATGTAGTTAATTCTAGAATCTTGGAGGAACCTTACCCCAATTGAGATTAATTGGCCAAATGGCAGTTGCCTTTGTCTTGCTCCCTGATTGCATATAACCCCACACATTCTCAACAAGAAATATGTCTCGCTATTTACAAAGGCAATAGAGAAGTTAGGTTAGGGAAGACAAAACAGAGAAGGCTGTCTGTATTGATAATATTAATGGTATCATCTTTTATTGCATGAGAATTTATTCAGTGTTTGCCTGCTGGATGAATAAAGTGAAGGATTAGGAAGCTACTTCTCTTGCCATTCAAGTATTTTATTCAAGGTTAAGTTGGCTATCAGATAGTTAACCAAAAAGAGGTAAAAAGTCAATTACCTTGATTTAGGTGTTTTGTACATTACTGTGTAGTAGAGGGTTCTAGGTAGAACTGGCTCTAAAAATCAAAGCCATCCACTATTCCTTTCTATAAAAAATCTGTTTCCTTTCTGATTTGATAGAACTTCCCTGTCTAGGGACAGAAGTGCTCTTTTGGATTGGGCTTTTAGCAAAGATATGTATGCATCAGGGAATGTGAGTCAGTTTCTCTGGAAAGCTTAATCTAGTAAGGATAGAAACATATTACAAAGGATTAATATTCAGTTCCCATTGTCAGCACTACCTGTATATTCACAGAAAGCCACATGAGAAGATATGCCTGTCTTCCTTATTCTTCAGAGATTTCCTAGGTACACAGCTAAGCTCTCTCTGAATTCATATAGGGGATTCTGGCCCAGTGTTTTAACTCTTCTTTACCTAAGTTATACATGTATAAAGTCTGAAGGAAATAGCCAAAGTTCCAAAATTCCACTTTTGTCTTATTTTAGATTTAGTTTGCAAATGCTTACTCTCTTAAACTGTTTGAGGTGTGTTTATGTGTATGTATTTTGACAGGTATATGCAATACTTTTTATTAAAAAATCAGTTTTTAAAAAGCTGTTAAATTCTCAGCAGAAACCACAATCAAGTTAAAGACATAGATTTAAATAGTAGGTAAGATACAGGAGTTTTTTGTGGGGATCAGAATAAGGGGCAGGACTTTTTTTTCTTTTAATAGCTGTGATTTGACAAGTTCCTTTGAGTCAGACATCACCTTAATACCAAAACTCAGAGTGTCACCGTGTGAGATGTATGTTTATGGTTTAGCATGTGGGAATCATGCAGTTTCCATGATGCCTCTGCAATACTGCCCAAGCCCTGGTGAAAAGTTTAATTTCCATGACTTTGCTGGTGACAGCTGCTACAGAGAGGTGACTTCTCCATCCATGTGTTCTCTTTTTCTTCAGTTGAGACTAAGATAGTAACATCTGGACCTATTAGTCCCTCAGGAAGGCATTTTGGGAACCAACAATTAAAAAAAAAAAAACTAAGTCTAGCTAGCAGATGAAAATTACAGTTCTGTGTATTTTCTTTATTCTCTTTGTGGAGGAGCCTGTTGTGGGTAGTGAGGGCACAGCGTCCTGGTCCTTGCCAAGAATGATATGCCAAGCTTCCTAAAGCTTCCCATTTATATAAGTCTTTTCATCTTCAAAGAGCTTTGCGAGCATTCATTTACCACCACCTGCCTGGGAGGTAAGAATTATTCCCATTTTATAGACGGAGGAAGTGGAGGTGTAAGTGACTTGCTTGAGGCCACCCAGCGAGTTGAGGGTCAGAGGGAGACTTGGAAGGATTGCCGACTCCACTTCTTAGCTAAATCAGCCTGCAGCTCTTTCTCTCTTGTGTCATTTCCCCTTGGGAGCCTCAGATCGATGATAGCATAAATCTAAAGGCATCAAATAATCCTGAATAGGAAAGAGACACCAAGTCTGTCTTATTTGTGGCTGCCTCTACAATTGAAACTCTGGGAAATCCAGACATAGAGAAGCCATTTCACTCTCCTGAGATTCACTGTCTGCATCTGTAGAATGGGGTTGATAATACCCAATGGCTCACTTCAGAGTTGTTGTGAGCACCAAAATCAAAACAAGCTAACGAGAACAAACACTTTAAAGACTCTTACAGAACTCTGCAAATACCAGACATTATTTGTTGCCAGAAATGACCACCCGGCTGTTGTATCAAAGGGGTAGGGCTTTTCTAATTAGGTGGCTACTTGCTTTGGTGATGTTCAGCGAGGATTACTGAGGATTACGTACTGTTAAGAAAGAATCCAAAATCAGTAGAAGGAAAGACTCTATCAGAGAAACATACTAGTGTTCTGTTTAGTGTATATTCAGTAGACAAAATGGTGGAACAAGTTGATTGTTAATTTGGATAGTATGCAGCTGGAACTCCACCCTCCCCGCCTGTGAGGGTCATTGAACATGCCTGGGCCGTGGAACTTACCTGTGCTGTACACCGAGCCATGCGTCTGGGACAACTGTATGTGCCAGACTGTTCAAAGCCCACAGTCTATGCCCCTCCTACCATGGAGATGTAACGAGAGCTCTCTGCAAAACCTATGGTGGCCTGTGACCTCCAGCAGCAGCCCTGAGAGTGGAGAAAAAGTATGTTGCTCCCTGAATTGTTCACCGCTTGTACACACAGTACCTTTGCACATTACAAAGAAGGCACCACCCCTGCAGATGGTTTGTAAAAGAGGTGCTTATCTGGGCAAATTGAAGCAAGGCTCCCTTACCCTGGGCTGTTAGAGCCACTCTGCAGCCCACTCAACAGCCAGGTGAATTTCAGCCCCTTCTTCTGTCCCCTCAGCTGGAGCCCCAGTTACAGGGCACAGTGCCCTTGAAACTAGGAGGTGGCCAGACCCCGAGGGGGCAGAGAAATCCAGAAGCCAGGAGCTTTGAAAGCCCCTCCAGGTAAGCAGGTGAAGCCTATGCCACTCTCTCCCAGCCGGCCTTGACATGCAGGCTCGGCGACCGTCCAGGCAGCTGGAGAAGGCTTTAATACCCCAGCAGTTTTAAACTGGGGATAAAATAAAGTGACTAATCCATAAAAGTCTCAAGCCATTTTGCTGAAAATAAAATCAAATGCCTTAGGGTTTTTCTTTTTAATCTTTATTGGTTTTTCTGCTTGCAAAAGTAATACATGCTGGTTGTAAAAAAACTCCAACATTGGAGGAATATGTAACATAGCAAGTGAAAAGTCTTCCATATTCTCAGCCCTCCAGAAGAAAGACTGTCAACAGATTGGTGTAAAAAATAGTTGTTTCAGGGTTTTGGTTTTTTTTGTTTGTTTGTTTGTTTAAAGCAGTAGTTCTCGACAGTTTTTGCAAGACACACAAATTGCATAACATTCATCTGTGTCACATACTCTCATGGGTGTACCCAAGGTTTGGCCATTTCCTGGCAAGCTAACAGTAACCCTGCCCTGTTTGGTCCAATTCAAGAAAGTATATGGTTATGCAAGTGAGCTAGGATGAAAGATATTATTGGGGTAACTGTAGGTCCCTATTAGTTTATTTTTTATATGAACCAATAAAAATTTTATATTTTTTTTACTATTATTAGTAACAAATTCCTTGGGACATATACCACAGCTGATCGCAATATACTGCTGGGGTGTAGCAGTTAAGTGCCAATGTTGTAAAGGATTGCAGTGGTAGCTGGTATGAACTGCCTGTCATATTATTTGGAGGATAAGCAGCTTTTCTCTATCCCCACTTTGGAAAGAGCTTAAAGTCTGGAGAAAAGAATTTCATTCCGCTATAAGGCAGGATTTCTTATCAACAATAACAATAATAATAACTACTATTTATTGAGTGCCAAATATTTCTAAGAACTTTGTGATGTGCATATATATATATATATATACAGAGAATACATATATAAAACAATCATTTATGTGCTACATTTATACACGTATCACTGAATCTTCAAATATGAAATGGAGCCTCAGAGAGGTTAAGTAACTTGCCCAGGCCTTAAGAATTGTTACATGTTGGTGTCAGTCATCCTAAGATCAGAAACTGTACTTGGAATTTTATAAAATGGAGAAGAATGGTCTAGAAGGTCGATGATTGCTTGCAGTTATAAAGTACTAATAAGGTAACTCCCAGAAAGATATCTTGACATCAGTTCTGTAGTTCTGCAAGTTTAAACAAATTATTTGTGTTGTGTCCTGTGCATCCTTGGTTAATGGTGGCATACCAATAGCAGTCTGTTCCTGGTGTTCTTGATGTTGTTATTGGAGCAATTTAGCTCAGCTGTGTGAAGTAAGGTGGGAAAAGGGAAAAAGAGCTATTGAACTAAACAAAAAGACAATGTGTCCAAATCCCAGCCTTACCTCATCCTAGCTCTCTGACTTTGGGGAAGTTGTATAGGCTCTCTGAGCTTCCATTTCGTCTTCTGAAAAATGCAGATGATGATAATGATGGTACCACGTACCTCACTGGGTGTCAGAGGAATGGATATAATGCCTAACACATTATAGACCCAAATACGTGTTGCATATTATTGGTTATGATAAATCCATTAGATTATCATGATATCACCTTTCATGCATAAAATGGGTACAACTCTTGTACAATTGTATTTTTTAATTCTCTGGGAGAATGGGTATTTTTCTCTGGACCAAGATATCTCCCCAAAAGTCCTAAGGAATAAATGAGGTGTTAAGAATGCCATTGTCCATTTTCTTGTCCCTTTTATATTTAGAAGTAAAAACCCAACCTTTTATAGAAGTACAATGCTAAATGACAGCCCAGCCCAAGGACCACTTGGCTAATTAGCACACTTGCATTCCAGGATTTCCTGACTCCCCGCTGCCACTTGTTGTCGGCTCCTTGAAACTGCAGAAATTTGCCTCTGCAGGTGTGGAGAGCGTGCTTGAATTACTTAGGGTGCATGAGAGAGCAAATTATTTAGGCAATAGAGCTGAAAATGTGGGCAAATTAGAATTTTTCATAGCAAGATTGTGCATTGTTAAGCCAATTCATGATTATATGTGTGCATCTTGCTTCAGATATTCTGCTACACAATAAACCTCTTTGCTGCAATGAATATGTATGTGGACTAATTTAATCAATATACTTGTGACAGTAGTGATGTCTGACAGAACTCATCCTTTGAAATTCTGGCTGAGTTAATGTGTGCAGTATATATATGGGCCAAGACTCATAATTTGTGTTAAAAGAAGATTATTTTGAAAAGACACAACACTGCCTGTTAGAAAATGAAAAAGCCCGAGGGATAGAAAGCAAAGGGCAAAGGGATTTTTGTCCTCTTCTCTCTTCTTGGTCTGAAAACTCAAATTTAAGGAACTAAACTGCTTTCCTTTTGAAAAAAAATATTGCAAGGCCTTTTTTTCCTCATTGATACATTTGAATTCTGTAAATTGACTAAAAGGTGGAGGGAAGTGGCTTTAATGCATTGTTGGATTAAATGGAAGGTTGAGTAAGTGCCCTGGTCCAGTCTGCAAATGTTTGCTTTCTGGAAATATCAACACATGTGATCAGATCACATTCAGAGAGTTTGCTTTTCAGAGCAGGTGGGTTTTAATCATTTCCTAAAGAGCACTTGCAACTGAAATTGTCTTTGGAGATAAGAGAGCCAACCCAGAGGGTAGGCTAGTAGAATAGTTTGATCTGACCAATCAGAATACTTGAACTTTGCTTTGGAGAACCCTCCTATCACTGTACCATGAGATTCCTGGTGAAGCTTTTCTAATTCCCAGTCTTTAGCCAACACTGTCCACTGGAACTAAGCACAAACACAGTGAGGGTCAAAGATCTAGGCAAATGGCCCCTATTTGAAAATACAGATCAATCTACAGTGAGTCCATTCATACTAAGCAAATTGGCCTCCATAAATCATGTGAAATATGTCTCAGCTTGAGTGCCCTCCAGATCTGAAGCCCCTGGAAGCTGATGCAAGGCTGAGTTTGGGAGCCTGACTCAGGCCAACAGTCCTATGCGGTAGTTGGCACTAAACTCTAGGTCTGTGCTACAGTGACTCTCCTGCCTTCCCCTCCACCCCCACCCCCTGCCCCTGCAGCCGGGCCATGAGTCATTCCAAGGGTCAGAATGCCAGGCCAGGATCCCAGGGCCACCCCCATCATGACGAGACTCCTCCATGCCAGACCTCCATATCACTTGCAGGATTACAAGGAGCCATTGGCAAACATTTTGGTCCTGCCTTAAATATCATCATTTCACTTCTCATGCATAATCCACTATGAACCCAGGCAGAATGAACAGCAATACATTACTCTCCATTTGATCTGGATAGTTTTATTCAGCGTTCCCGATATGGTCTGCCCAGGGCCTTCATACCGTATAAAAAACTAAACAGATGTACTTGATCTCTCCATTGTTAAGCTGGAAGGAAGGTAACTCTTGAAAGTCCCAGGTTCAGCACTGAGGTTGCTTTAATTACCTCAGGTCGTTTTGATGCCGAGTTGAACTACAAGGATTTAGTGAAGTTTGTGTCTGATTTCTGTGATTACGGCTTGAGGTAAGACATAAGCAGAAGCTGCTCGGTGTCGGTCTTTTTATTTCACGTATAAATTTTGTTTAATAGATGGCCCAGGTACTTTGTGTTGCCTAATTATTCTATTCCTTAGGGGTTGGGGTGGGAGAGGCTGGTTCTCATTACAGACTAGTTAATTCCTGTGGGAAAATCCAGGCCATCACTCTCAGTTGATATCACCTTTCAGAATGTCTGTACCGCCACTTGGGTTTTGTGTCTCAAAAATGTTGGCTGTAACTCTCTCTCAAGCTGCAGACAACATGTGACACAAAACTTGGCCTTGACTATATTAAAAATATTGGAGGGGCCATAAATACGAAGCGTGATTAGAGTTTGGATTTCATAAAGAATTTCCTTGAAGGAATCAAGCCACTAAGGTGAGGCAGACTTAGAAATTATCGTCTTTGTTAAATGTGACCTTATAACACATTAAACTGCATAACTCAGAATAGACAGTATACAAAGACACCATTACTGAGGTATTGGAAAATTTATCCATTACAGAAAATATATTGGATGTAAGATTTTGAACAGTCTCTAACTCTGGACAATGAAGCTCAGTATGTCAACACTAAAAGTGATTGACATGAGGGGTGCCTGGGTGGCATAGTTGGTTAAGCATCTGACTCTTGGTTTCCACTCAGGTCATGTTCCCAGGGTCATGAGGTCAAGCCCCGCATCAGGCTTGGTGCTCAGGGTAGTCTGCTTAAGTCTCTTTCTTTCTCTCCCCTTCCCCACTGCACTTACTCACACACACACATACACACACACACACACACTCTCTCCCTCTCCCCCTGCCACTCTCTAAAATAAATAAATAAATCTTAAAAGAAAAAGTGATTGATGTGTAAAGGACTCTTCCTCTAGAATAGTTTGCACTCCCAAAAAGTCACTGCAGTACTTGTACTAGTCCTCTTGAAAGGAAGTTAGCAGGTACACATGGTTTATAATGAGGTCAAATCCAGTAATTTATTATATGCTATTTCTGAGTATTGAATGCAAGTGTCATATCAAATCCAAAGTAAGTGGTGGTGGAAATTATTCCAGGATATGGGATTACGCTGGAAGAAAGAGCAGGCTGTGTGTATGTGTGTCTTACTTATATTGTGCAACATATTCCTTGAATAAGTCATTGCTTTGTATAAAGCATGTGGCCTAGGGAGGGGCCATATGAAAATGAAGTATATTTTTGCTCTTACAATTGTGTTTGTGTGTGTGATTTAGCAATCTGACATGATATCCATTGTGAAAACCATGGAAAATAAAACTTAGCATAATAGAACATTCCGTATAAACTGGTGAACATTGCTATTCTGTATATACAGCTCAGTATTGGTCTTTATTTCATATATAAATTCTATTTAATAAGTGGGCCAAGAACTCTGTTTCACCGAATTACTCCTTAGGTTATTTTTTAAATCCTTAATTATGTTCTTTCCAACCAACCATACTCAAGGTATATTGTGTTTGCTGAGAAATGTGCTTTGTCATATTTGAGAACATGGGTATAATATTTATTAGTCATTGGGTGGTCTTCCATATGAGGCATCTTCATGGAAATCAGTGGAATAGAAGCATATGCATGGTGTACAAGGCAATCAGTTTCCAACATCAAGAACTCAGAAGCTACATATACTATTCATTAGGATTCACCATTATTAAATTCAGATAGGATATTAACTTTATGGTTGAAAGGTTTTGATCATACACAAATGGACTAATTTTTTAACACATGGAAACTACATTAATTAAAAAAGATTAAGGCATTCTTAACTTGCCATCCTATGTAACTTATTAATATTTTGAATTGAATCATTTTCCTAAGTAGTCTTGACTTTCTGGAGTATGTTTTTTTTCCCTACCAGTGGAGCTACAATGCTCAGCCAAGACAGATTTATGACCTTTTAAAAATAATGATGGAAAATGAGATCGGAGGAAACATTTTAGTATCTGCTTTGCTCTGAGGCCTAAACTGCGAGCTCTCCAGTTCTTGAAGGCTTTGAAATGCTGATTCCAGTCTTCTTGTGGGTTCTTAAACACCTTCTCAAATGACCCATTTTAATAACCCGAAAGCTATTATATAACGAGCAGCCATAATTTAGTCCAGGGCTCTAGGGGGACCCTCACAGTTCAGCAATGAATAGTTAATGCAGTATAATGTTTAGCAGGTTATTAGTTTTCACTATACAAATGCTGATCAGGGAACGCTTTTATAAGGTGTTTAAAAGAAAATGTAATTAACTGGTTGCGTGCTTCTGTTGCAGCTCAAATTGAAATTATTCCTTGCAAGATCTGTGGAGACAAATCATCAGGAATCCATTATGGTGTCATTACATGTGAAGGCTGCAAGGTAAGCCTTTTTAATTGTTGTTGTTGTTTCTGTTAATGTTAGAACGTATCTTTGTGATGTTACTTCTACTATGTCTAAAGATTCAACTTCTCAGCATTTTGAGTGATGACAAATGATAGAACAGAATAAACATTTCGGTGTTAAATTTCAATTAAGAAAGTCATATGTATTTTCATGTCTTCCATCAAAATAACAGGAGGCTAGAGAAAAGTATTTGAGCATTTTCCTGAGTTGTCACTTCCAATCCTAGAATTGATTGAACTGATGAAAAATCCCTTTGGTTATCTTTTTTAAAAGAGAAGTGACTCTGGATTTCTGTGGTGTCCCTGTTTGAAGCTTTGTAAGAAGGTATTTCCAATAGTTTAATCGGGATGTGATTGAAAGTCCTTATTGTTGGCACACGTATGTTGATACATCTGGCTAAATTCTGGCAAAGCCGTTGGAAAGAACTGGGTTCTGGTTCCAGTGCCACCACGTGTCCCTCTTGTTGTAGGCTTGTCTTAATCTTTTAGTGACTCAGTGTCTTGATCTGTAAAGTGGGTGTGACACCTTTTCTTCCTACCCCTTAGAACTATTCTCAGGATAGAATTAAAACCTGTAAGTAAAAGTGCTTATAAACTGTAAAGTGCTATTTAAATCTAAATATCATCATTCCTCTGGCTGTTGTTACTATTTTGATTATTACTGATCCTGATCGAGGGTAATATGTGCACGCACATGGATAACGTGGGAATGGGAATAGAGATGTTTATCCTAATCATTCTAGGCCTCCAAACCCAGATTGCCTCTGTTATTCAGATTTCAATTTATTAAGATTTAAATCCTCCTGCTTATATTGGAAGGGCCTTGAGACAGCTTACAGGATAAAACAGTGCAAAATAAACAGGCGAGAAGCTATTTAAACATGCAGACAGCCTCTGAGACCGTTGATTGCCACGGAACCAGGCCTGAATCAGCCCTGAGGCATTTTTGAGGCCGAGGCAAAAAAATAAAATCCACGAATGTGGTTAGCTTTCCTTCAGTGAAATTAGAAAATATAATGACATAAAATACAAAATCACCTTCAGACACAAATAACTACTGAGAGACTTCAGGGAAATTTGCCTTGTAATTTCCTTAAGTCTTTGTTTGACTGTTAATCATTGTAACATGTGCTGCTTTGTACATGTACAGATGCTTCATATTGATCCCATCTTGGTGACGCCTGAGCTTTCTGCATACCGCCAAACACACTTTTTTCTTGGTAATCACCTGCCTTTTAGGAATAGGGGCTTTCTGCTCAAAGGGGATTTTGAATTCTTCATCTTTAGAACAACCCTCAAGTCCTCAGGTTCTAGATTACCAAGAAAAAAAAAAATATGTCCTCTTACTTCCCTCAGTTTGCCCTCCCTCAAAATTAATCAATTAAGTAAATAAAAGTAAACAAAATGAAATCAACTGCCTGGCTAATGCCATCCCAGGATTTAAGGGAGCGTGATCTGCCTGTGACACCTGTCATCCCATTGACTTTCAGAGTTAATTCAGCTGAAGTGGCTGGGCACCTGTCACACTTGACCCTCACCCGCTCTGTGTTCAAACGTTCTCGTCCCAGTTCAAGATGACACAGCCTTTCTTGGTGAAGGATATACAGGCAGCAGTGCCCTCCTACCAGAAGTTCCAAGCAAACTTGACTCTGTACATGTATATCACCTACTTATTTTCTTCCTTTTTTAAAAGATCTTATTTATTTGAGAGAGAATGAAAGCATGAGCAGAGATCCAGGGCAGAAGGAGAAGCAGACTCAGTGCTGAGCAGGGAACCCAACTCGGGGCTCCATCCTTGGACCCTGGGATCATGACCTGAGCTGAAGGCAGACGCTTAACTGACTGAGCCATATAGTCACCCCTCACCTAGTTATTTTCTTAAGTGGACAGTGTCCTGGGCATTAGCTACGTGTGCTTTCATTCTGCCTGAGAAATTGGCCACTCTCTGAGTCTTTTAGTAATACCATGCGTGGTTTTACGTGCCAACTAAAGTGAGCATCTCAGAACAGCATCTGAGGCAGGACCAGGGTGGAGGTGAGGGCTACTTCCCGTGAAATACACAACAGTTCAGAAGGTTCATGAACAACATGCTGTTCAATAAAATCTGAATTGTCTGAGAACCACTGGCTTTACATAGGCAGAAACAATGTGTGTTTTCTTTTACCCCCACTGTTTATTTATGACGAAAATTAAAGCAATGAGAAAATAAAGGGCAGCTATTATTTTATCGTTGTTATTTTTCTAGATTCCCTCCCAGATCTTGTATAGCCTCGATGCCAAAGTGTATTTTGGCTATCTGTGGTTCTGTTCTTCTGTCCTATTGACTTTACACAATGGAAATCACAAAACAAACAATTAAAACTTAATTTTATTAACATATTGGGCCTAGGCCCAGCCTGGGACCTATACAATGGTATGTGTTTATATTTGATGCATATAGTATTTGCTCTGCAATTACAGTTTCCCTCTGCTATAATTAATAGTTTCACTTCTGGCTGTGGTGAAGTCAAGAGATTTCTGTTTTTGCCGTTGATGTTAATGATTTGTCATGCTCTAACCAGGTGAGGGTGGTTATAGCATCATAAATTATAAATAATTTATCTCTGTGATAGGATCACTAGACATACGGAAAATTTCTAATTACATATATAAATAGATATCTGATGGAAAGAAAGTGACTCAGTCATTTTCTGAGCTAATCATTTTGTGAAGGTATTTTAAATTGCATTTTAAAGTCAGCCACCTGAAACCATAAGAAACAAAAGGACGTATTTCATTGCTGAAATGATTATTTTACCACATATTTGTTCAGGTAAGCATTGTACATAAATAGCAAAAATGATGCAAGTTTGGTAGCTCTTTTCTCTAGTTCCTGGATATTCCCAGCCCACCCTCACCAAGTCTCCTTTGCTACCTGTAGAGAGACAGTACTGCAGCATGCTTATGCTCTGACTTTGGAACCAGACTGCCTGGATTTGGATCCTAGTTCTGCCTTACCAGCTCAACCACCTGCCCAACCTCTCTGTACCTCTGTTTCACCATCTGTAAAATGAGGATAGAAATTGTAGTTACTTCCTGGGGTTATCACATGCATTTAGGTAACGCCCTGAGAAAAGTGCCAGGCATTTAACAATCACTCAGTGAGTGTTGGCTGTTGTTACAATCATTTCTAGCCAAATTCCGTATGCCTGAGTCATGATGCTCTAGTCAGATATCATTTCCAGAACATGTATGGGTCCAGTCTTGATTTTTTGTGATCATTTGCTATTTGTTATGTACACTCTGCTACTAAAAACAAAAATATGAGCACCCCTTTGGGGACAGGCACTATATAAGTACTAAGAGATCCAAAGACAAAGAAGACCTGATCCTTACCTCAGGTGGCTTACGGTCTAGTTGTAGAGATGAGGTCTGCAAAAGAGCAATGCAAGAACTAAATCCTAGATTTAATAAACTGGAAAAAATTTTGAAAGGGAGGGTTGGGCGGGTTCAAAAAGAGATCCATGCATATAAGGTCAATTGGATTTTGACGAAGATGCCAATTGAATTCAATGAAGAAAAGATGGTCGTTTCAAATAATATTGCTGGAACAACTAGGCATTCATATGAAAAAAAATTAACTTCACATTTATACCTCTCACTGAAAGCAAATATTAGTTTAAAGAGTATCCTAAGCGTAAAACATAACTCTATAATATTTCTGGAAGAAATCATATATTTGTGTAACAATAGACATACCAATATTTCTCAGACCACACACCGAAGTTCTTACCTTATTTTTAAAAATAACAAACTACAGGACACCTGGGTGGCTCAGCAGTTGAGTGTGTCCGCCTTTGGTTCAGGGTGTGATCCTGGAGTCCTGCATCGGGCTCCCCACAGGAAGCCTACTTCTCCCTCTCCCTATGTCTCTGCCTCTCTCTGTCTCTCATGAATAAATAAATAAAATATTTAAAAAAAATAAAAAATAACAAACTGGACTTAATCAAAATTAAAAAAGTGTACATATCATTAGTAAAATGAAGAGGCAAGCCATATCCTGGAAGAAATAAAAGAAAAAAAATGCAGATACATTTTAAAATAAAAAGACCGGGATCCCTGGGTGGCACAGTGGTTTGGCGCCTGCCTTTGGCCCGGGGTGCCATCCTGGAGACCCGGGATCGAGTCCCACGTGGGGCTTCCGGTGCGTGGAGCCTGCTTCTCCCTCTGCCTGTGTCTCTGCCTCTCTGTCTCTCTCTGTGTGACTATCATGAATAAATAAATAAAATCTTTAAAAAAAATAAAATAAAAAGACCAAGATAAAAATTAAAATGAGCAATAACTTGAACAATCTCTTCATAAAAGCTGGACAAGGAACCAGGAAACACGTGGATATATTCGCAGCATCTTTAATCATTAGGGAAATGTAAATAAAATCACAGCGAAATACCATGACAAGGCACCTGGGTGGCTCGGTGGTTGAGCACCTGCCTTCGGCTCAGGTCGTGATCTCCAGGTCCTGGGATGGAGTCCTGCATGGGGTTCCCTGCAGGGAGCCTGCTCCTCCCTCTGCCTGTGTCTCTGCCTCTCTCTCAGTGTCTCTCATAAATAAAGAAAGAAAATCTTTTAAAATATATACCATGACATACTTATCTGAAAGGCTAAAATTAAAATAGAACAAAACAAGAACACTTCCAGTAACAAACATGATGAAGATGCAGAGAAACTGGGGAATTTTCCAGTCTTATACATCATTGGGGGGGGAGGGGGCACTGTGATGTGGTACGGCCCTTCTGAAAAAAGGTGGCAATATGATAAGCATCAACCTAACATATGACCTAATGACCTAGGTATTTACCCAAACGAAACAAAAGCACTTGTCATGTAAAGATTTTTATATGAATATTTGTAGCACTTTTATTCATAATGGCCACAAGCTGGAAACAACCCAGATGCCCATCACCTGAAAAATGGTTAAAAGTGTGTGGTGGATGAATGAATAAGATCCATAAGTTGGAATGCCTGCCTAGCAATAAGACAGAATGTACTATATATACACAAAACAACATTATGGTAAATGAAAGAAGCCGGAAACAAAAGAATAATTACTGTATAGCTGCATTTATATGTCATTCTAGAAGAAACAAAAACTTTAAATCTATAATGGCAGGAAGCAAATGTGGTAACCTGGAACCCAAGTAAGGAATGACGGCTGAAGGAAGGACACTTTTGTGGCTTGTGGCAATGTCCTATCTTAATCGTGGTGGTAGTTCCACAGGTTAGACATTGTCAAAATTCATCAAGGTGGACTCTTCACAATGGTGTGGGGGTTTTTTGTTTTTTTTGTTTTTTTAAGATTTTACTTATTTATTTATGAGAGACACACAGAGAAAGAGAGAGAGAGAGAGAGGCAGAGACACAGGCAGAGGGAGAAACAGGCTCCATGCAGGGAGCCTGATGTGGGACTCGATCCCGGGTCTCCAGGATCACGCCCTGGGCTGAAGGCAGCACTAAACCACTGAGCCACCCGGGCTGCCCACAATGGTGTGTTTTTGTATTTAATTTATGCCTCAATGAAGTCTATTTAAAATATACATTTAAAAAGAACTAAATCCCAGAGTAAGGCTATAATCTGTGATGTGACACAAGCAGTACATACCCACGAGGCAGCAGGAACCTAGAGAAGGAGAAGTCTTGGTTGTCTTTTGGGGACAACATATAACCCAGTCTGACTGGAGCAAAGGGTCATTTTCTGTGGATAGTGGAAAATAAGGAAAGGTATGCCATTCCCAAATTTTTAAAGGCTCTATTTTACCAAGGTTTTTATTATGAAGGTACGTTACTTGTTCTCTCTCTCTCTCTTTTTTTAAAGATTTATTTATTTATTTGTGAGAGAGAATGTGCACCCGCCTGCAGGTGCACATGTGAGCATGCGGGGAGGGGCAGAGGGAGAAGGAAAGAGTCACAAGCAGACTCCATGCTGAACACAGAGCCCTGGAGAATGGGGAGGGGTTTTGATCCCACAACCTGAGCCAAGAGTCAGAGGCTTGACCAACTATGCCATCCAGGCACACCCACTTGTTTTTTTTTTAAATAATGAGGGAACAGTAAGTATATCAGTTTTGGTCATGCCTTGAATATTGTATTTCATAAAAACATAAAGTCTAGGCCTGCAGGGGCTTAGGTCTGTCATTAAAGATGTTTCTTAGCTCTAGGAACAGAATTTAGTTCCAGCCCTGGGTGAGCAGTAGGAGGAGGTGTGGGGTAAGCTGAGGCAGGCCTGCCTAGGAGGAGGGGCCAGGCCGTGGAATGGGGAAGCAGAGCGAAGGCCAGAAATAAACAAGAGGCTGTGGATGTTAGGGTTGAGGTTCAGTCTTCAAAGTGAGTGTAAATACTGAAGTGTTTGTAGAAAAATGACATCGATTGAGATACCCTTTGAGAAATGGTCTTATTTACCGTTCTAGTTCCATTCCTAACTTCACCCTTAGATACAGTGGCTGCTCAAAGGATGATGATGAAAAATTTATCTCACAATAAAAACACTTTATTATCTGTATCCTTTACACTTTTGGGATCTACAATTTCAGTTATAACTTTTTAAATGATAGTGTACAATCAAGTATTAAGATTGATAGGATTGATTTCTGACTAAGACCTTTTGCTCTTGATTGGGTAAGAACAGAGTAGCATTTGTTTGTCAAATAATTATTCATCAATTAATACATTTAAGATGATGTCTTATGCAAAGTTTCCTTTTCCACCCAGTGAAGGGAGAATTTGGAGTAGTTTCTTTGTGTTAACATTATACAAGACTCTTAACTCTAGGGAACAAATTGAGGGTTGCTAGAGGGGAGGTGGGTGGGGGGATGGGCTAAATGGGTGATGGGCATTAAGGAGGGCACTTGATGCAATGAGCACTGTTATATGCAAATGATGAATCTTTAAATTCTACCCCTGAAACTAATAATATACTATGAATAAAAAACAAAAAAAAAAAACAATATGCTGAGATTAACAATGAAAACCCTTCTCAAAGATAATCCAGAATGTTGGGCAGCCCGGGTGGCTCAGCGGTTTAGCACCACCTTCAGCCCAGGGCATGATCCTGGAGACCCGGATTGAGTCCCACATGGGGCTCCCTGCAGGGAGCCTGCTTCTACCTCTGCCTGTGTCTCTCCCTCTCTCTCTGTGTCTCTCATGAATAAATAAATAAAATCTTTAAAAAAAAAAAAAAAAGATATCCAAAACGCAAAATTGGTTCTTCCACCCTTTTTTCTTAAAAGAGTTAAAGCAATTTCTGGAGCTTTATATGTATTAGGCTAAAAAGAAATGTCTATAAATATTCCATTTAGGCTCAAGTTGTTTTTTAGAGAATTCTAATATTTTTATTTCAGTCATGAAATGTAACTAGCTTTGGACCAATTTTGTCCACTTTTCAGCATTGATATATTCATGTCCAACATTTTTATTTTATTTTTTTCCAACCTTTTTATTTTAATGTCTTATAACACTTGGCCCCAGTATTAGAGCTAACCATTTAAAATGAAAATTAGACTTGGCTGTTACTGCATCCTGTAGCATCAGAGTTTCAGTTCTGTTATATACCAGGTGATAAGAAAAAAATTTCATTAAGCTCACTCACTCCTCCAATCCTGTGATGAAATGTATATGTAGTAGTAGGATGTGTGAAACCCCAATGTGCATCAAGATGATTTGGTTTTTTTTTTTTTCTTTTTCTGTATTTTTTGTTTTTTTGTTTTGGTCTTAATTATGTCTCAGTAACTGCTGTCCTTCCTCAGTTCATAGACAATGCTGGGCTTATGGCTTATGGCCTTGTCGTCAATATATAGTGTCTGGCTCAAGGCAGGGTTCCTCATGCTTGCCTGGCGATCACTGCTGTTGAATGTGTTCATTTGGATTGAGTCTGAGTGTAGCAGATCACAGTATGGCAAAGCAGACATCTACACTTACCAAATATGACACATGAGGTCAGCTTTAATCAGAGATCATTTGCACATACAATTCTACAGGGAGGCCAGTCATTATTGAAGGGGAAAGTAGTTCAGGAGATCTATGATTCCATGATTTATTGCTGCCAGATGTAGGGGTGTAGAGCTGTACCAGCAAACTTTTGCAAAGGAGGTTGCCTATTCTTTCCTAAAGAACAAATTCCCTTCCTTGAGGACTATTGTTCCTGCCCCCCCGCCCACACACACACACATACACATTTTAATTCTATCATTTCCTCTACCTCTTTCTGTCTCTGATTTTAGTCTATTCATGTCCTCTCCTTACCCCTCAGTAAAATTAAATCGACAGTTATTTTCTTTCTTAACTTTAAATACTTCACTCTGCCCGTGTTTATCCAAAGATACTTCTTCCTTTCCCCCATCATACTTCTGAATATTCTCAACAGAAAATTCCCCAGAGGAATAAAATTGTAACAGTTCATCTTTTACAGAAGGGATTCTCTGCTGTGAGAGGGAGACATATATCTACTTCAACAGTCCCCCCAAATTCCAATTTTTTAGTTGTATTGGAAAATACAATAATTCAGGCAAGCATAGGAACATTCATAATAAATCATAGAGTTATGAATAAATCTTGGTTGTCAAAAGCAAATGTGTAGCCGTTCCAAAGCGTCTGCCATTAGAATTCAGCAAGGCAGCTGTCAGCTGTTTTCTTGTAATTAAACAGCCAATGAACAGCTAATTAAGACATATGTGTATACAGAAGTGGAAGTGGGTATGTTAATGAACTGTAGGAATCAATTCATTAAGTGAAAATTGTCAAAAGACCAAACATCAGATCAGCATTTCAGCCTATGCCTTACTGAGAAGGAGCCCCAAACTGGAGGGGAGCCCCCCTCAGAGCAAGACCCTCTGAACACCTTCCCAGCCACACCCATAGTACTTCATCCAGGCAACCCACAATTTTGGGCAAAACTATTAATAACTCCAGTAGGAAATGCCATGTATATTTCAGAGCTTTTTATTAAGTAGATCCAGCAAATGAAAATGTTTTCCTACCCATATATAAACATGGTATTCAATATCCTATGAAATGTCACCTCCCTCTCCTGTGTCTAAACCATTATATGGAACTTGGACTACAGAACTGAAAAATGGGTGTTTGGGGCTTGTTTGGTTTTGTTGTTTGTCTTGTTTTGTTATGTTTGATCTGCCCTACATGTTTGTCTTGATGCTTTTTTGGGTACTATATTAAGAAGTCTGTAGCATTTGGAATAAGATGCACTCAGTGTTCAGCAATTCAAATCCTGGCTCTTACCCTTACCTGCTGTGTGACTTCAAACACATGACTTAACCTCTCTGCACTTGAATCTTCTCATTGTAAATCATATAGAAATAACTACTTTGCAAGGTTGATGTGAATTACAGATCAATAATGTTTACCAAGTGTCCTACATGGTGCCTGGTATTGAGCAGGTGTGCAGCATATGATTGTCACCACAGTTTTTAATCAGCACCATCATTTTTCCCTCTGGTCGTTCATTCAGCAAGTATTTGTTGACTTCTCTAAGTACTGGATTAGCTCCTGGGAACAGAAACAAAGCAATCAGTGAGGGGAGACCTGGCTATAAGGGTGCACATGGAGGGAGCCCCTCCACTAGCCTTGGGAGGAGCAAAGTCAGAGAAGGTAATTATCTCCATGAATCCTGAAGAGAAAGGGAGAGCTTCTAGAAGTGGAGGCAGCTGGGGGAGTTGCCCCTGAAGAAACTGTGAACCAGGAATTCAGGCTTGGCCAGAGTATGACTTTGAGAAGAATGTCGGAGAGAGTTGTCTGGACAGGTGGTCATGGCCTGGTCATCAGCAGGGATCCATTGAGGACTTAGACGCAGGGAAGTGACCCCATCAGGTTGATGTTTGAGGAAAGGTCTCTGGTAACTATTCGAAAAGGAATTGGAGGGAGTTTGAATGTAAGCAGGGAAACCAATTGGGAGGCTATATAATAACCAATTTGGGCTGGGACACCTGGGTGCTCAGTGGTTGGGTGTCTGCCTTCAGCTGAGGCTGTGGTCCTGCGGTCCTCAGATCGAGTCCTGTATTAGGCTCCCCTCGGGGAGCCTGCTTCTCCCTCTGCCTGTGTCTCTGCCTCTCTCTCTCTCTCTCTCTCTCTCTCTCTGTGTGTGTGTGTGTGTGTGTGTGTGTGTGTGTGTCTCATGAACAAATAAGTAAAATCTTTTAAAAAATAACCAGTTTGGGCAGTGGTGGGTACATAAACATGAGAAAATTGCAGTAAAGATGGAGAACAGTGGAAGGATTTGAGAAATAGGAAGATGGCAAGAACAGCCTAATGTGGTAACTGCATGGGTGTGGGAGGGGAGGAGGCAGGGATGAAATGAATCCTGTCATTCTGCCTTGAGTAACTTGGATGAAGGTGGTCCCTTGACTGAGCAAGCAAACACTGGAGGAGATGTGGGCCAGGAATTGGGCAGTGGGCTGGAATATGTCCTATTCTAGAATGAAGACAAAACCATTCTGTCCAAGTGACTGAAGAATGTGTGTACAGACATAAGGATGACAGGGCTATAGAAAGCCAAGCCACAGCTTTGGGTAGAGGTCCGCCTGAAGTAGGGAGGGTTCATTCAGACGATGGAAAGCTGGGGAAGGGCTGTGCTGTGTCCAGTCACGTGCTAGTCAGTTTTTAACAATTGACTTTGGAAAACAGTGTCTAATTGTATGGACATAACTTCAGTGTATATTTCACTGATGTATGCCACACAATTAAAATCTATGATATTGTGCACTCTGAACTTCATATCGATATATATATAAACTTCATATCGATAAATGTTCTCAGTAATTTTTGCTGAACTCCTGCATCCATATCTGTGGTTGCCGTTGATGAGAGACTGTAATGCCAACATGAATGTTGATATTTTCATTTACATTAATGAATAAGAGGAAAGTGAAATAAGGAAGACATGTTTTGGAATTTCACTCATGCATCAATGATGACATGAGCAACCTCTTTCCTGAATCGGATAATAGCTTTTAAATACTGGAAGAAGGGCAGCCCAGGTGGCTCAGCAGTTTAGCACCGCCTTCGGCCCAGGGTGTGATCTTGGAGACCCGGGATCGAGTCCCATATCGGGTCTCTGTCTCTCTCTCTCTCTCCTCTCTGTGTATTCTCATGAATAAATAAATAAAATCCTTTAAATAAATACATACATACATACATACTGGAAGAAGAGAGACTCCCAACTCTGGAAAACAAAGGGTTGTAGAAGGGAAAGTGGTTGGGGGGGATGCTGTAATAGGTGACCGGCACTAAGGAGGGCACATGATAAGATTAGCCCTGGGTGTTATATTGTATGCTGGCAAATTGAATTTAAATAAAATAAAGAATTTGAAAAAAAAATAATGGAGCTTGTTTTTAACATTAACTATGCTGGAGTTAAAATTTAAAAATAAAAAATAAATACATAAATAAATTAAAAATCAATCAATCAATAAATACTTGAAGAATATTCAAATTTGTTGTGATGTTCACAGTGTGATGGCTTTAGACATTATATACTTTTACCTTTAACCCACATTATTGTTTCCTTTATCACTTTTTAAATCTGGACAACAAGCAGCACAATAAATCAAGCCCTAATGTAGAGCTTTTGCCAGTTTCCGTGGTATAAATACTCTCAGCACATGGTCAGTTTCAGGCCTCCCAAAATGACATCTTACTGAATGCAGAGCAGGGAAGACATAGCACTCCATTACGTAATATCTCCACCATCCAGTAAATATCCTCAGGAACATGGATAATAGCAAAATAAAAAAATAATAAGTTAATTTTTAATAATGGTTATGTTTAACAATTGGTTCACAAAACTCCTGAAATTTTCCCATACACTGTGGCCTCAGTCCCAGTCCTAGGGAATTCCAAACTACTAGTATTGAGGAACAATTTCAGCGTTAAGCCAAAAGTTAGGCATCAGAATTTTCCAGAGCACAGAGGGCAGAAACTGGAAATAAAACTCAACAAAAGGCACTTTGAAAGACAAGGTAAAATAAGGGAGGAACATTGGGGAGTTCTCTTTGAGTCTGTGGAAATCAATACAGATGGTGTGTATGAGCAAGTCGGGATTGTGTGATGTCACTTTTCTTAGCCCAACACTTAAGGAGAGATACTTAAGTGAGAGGGTGCTGTACTTAAAATTAGGATACTGGACTCTGAGTGTCAGCACTAATACTTAACAGGTGTGGGACAACCTTAGACAAGTCACTAAGCAATCCTGAGTTTCATTTTTATTATCTACAAAATAAGAATGCTAGAGTAGATCTGTGATTCCCACAAGGGGAAGGCAGTGGAGTCTTCAGAAAGCTTTGTTAAAATATTTATCATATAAATTGATATCTTTTTTTTTCTTTTTGTCTGCAAAAATGGCATCTTCATGGAATGCCTGGATGGTTCAGTGGTTGAGCATCTGCCTTCAGTTCAGGGTGTGATCCCAGAGTCCTGGGATGGAGTCCCACATCGGGCTCCCCACTGGGAGCCTGCTTCTCCCTCTGCCTATGTCTCTGCCTCTATTTATGAATAAATAAATAAAATCTTTGTTTAAAAATGGCACCTTCATATTGTTCAGGACTATATCCCCAAAAGCTCTGGTTCAATAGATTTCAAGTGTATTTTTTTTTTAAAGCTTCATGGGTGATGCTGATACACCATCTGTTGGAGAATCACTGAACCTGATAATCTCTCAACTTCTTCCAGTTCTGAGGGCCTGTTTGTATTATTCTGATGAACTCTTTGCAGTAACTGCATGTTGGTATGCTGCCACTAGGTGGTGGTAGTGTGCCACAGTCTTACCAAGTTCTGCCACCCGGAAATGCATCATGGCGGCCCTCTGCTGGAGCCCACCAGGTTCACAGTGGCACATCTGCATGTATTTTGACATCCATAAAAAGTGAACTTTTACGAAAGCCGAAGAAATAATTCATTAGCTCATATTTTGGCAATAAAACTCCAAAATTGTGAACTTCTCAGTAGTTTCTCTCTTCTTTATACATACCTCTTCAGTTCATACCCCAAAACTCCATGGACTGGCCTGTGCAGTCCCGGCTCTCTGTATGGCCTCAATCACCCCACCCCCTAGCACTTGTGTCTGAGCTCACTCATCTCTCACTGAGACCCTTTCCAGGATTGCTCCCCAGTCAGTAAAGACCCTGCTTCTATTTATGAGCATGTTTCTACCTTTAGGTGGGAAGATACCTACCATATCTTCTACCTTTCTTCCTCATCCTTCTTGTTTCTCTAATCCTCCTCCCTCTTAGGTGTTCATAAGCTTTAGATATTTTTCAGTTTAACTTCCCAAATCCTTAAGCCCCTGAGAAATCCCCAAGAACGCTGAAATGAAAAGAACAAAAGGAAGGAAAGAAGGAAGGAGGAGGAGGGAGAGAGAGAGACAAAGAAAGAAAGAAAGAAAGAAAGAAAGAAAGAAAGAAAGAAAGAAAGAAAGAAAGAAAGAAAGAAAGAAAGACCAAGCCCTCATTATGTCTGAAATGCCAAGTTCAGGGTTTATCTGAGTCACACAGGCTTACCCTCTTCCTCCCTTCGTAGCTCTCACCTTATAACCCTACATGACCCATCCAATATGGTATGTGATAGCTCTCTTTTGGGCATGATTCTGTTGCCTCAGTCCAAAAGCAAGATCTCTTCTCTGGCTGCCTGCCACTCCCAGAACTTTAAGGAGGCATTTGCTCGACTGACTCAGTGTAGAATAAATGGTGTTGTGAAGAGCAAGGTGTGCCTATTTGCTCACCTACTTTCCCCCAAACCCTTCAAAGCTGAGACATCTAAAGAAGTATAGTTCTTTTCCAAGTTGTTAGCTTGGAACCTAGACATTAGTTCCAGCCTCAGTGCTCAAAGCACATGTGGAATGCTTCCCATGAAGCCTTGCAATTTATGGCATAATTAGACATCTTTAATGATAGAGGTCTTTAATGACTCAGTGTCCTTGAAGTAAGTTTGTTGTTGTTATTGTTTTATTTGCTTTCCAAATGAGCCAAAATAATTTAGAAGTAAGTAAGGTAAATAAAAAAGACATAATCCTCTGGTCAGAGATGAGGGAAAATTGTGACATCACGAGACTGGTTTTCTCATGTGACGTTCCCCCACATTAGGAGGTGGCTGTAGAAGAGGAAACTGTAAAATGCCTGGGCAGTGGCCTTTAGCCTGCTAAAAGGGCTCACCTGAAGGAAAACAGCAATTTCAGAGTAGATCAGTCTTGCTACTTTATTCATACCTGTTTCTTTGCCTAATTTAATGGTTGCCCTCTATGAGAACAACCAAGTGGGAATCCTTTTGACACGCAAGGGCAGCAGAAAAATAAAAAGGATAAAAGTGTGAGTTCTGGAATTAAGCCACAGGAATTCATATCCTGCCTTTACCTCATGCCAGAGGTGGGGCTCTGAGAAAGTCGTTGTACCTAAAACCGAGGAAATGATAGTGCCTTCCTCATACTGCCCTTGTCAAAATTAAGTGATGTCATCCACATAAAGCACAGGGTACCTAGCACATAATAAGCACTGTTTTAATGATAACTGGGATTTGTTTTAATCAGGTAGGTAAGATACAGACACAAAAATGTCATGAAGGAAGAAGATTTTATACTCATGGGTCCCTAGAAACAGGGGGTACAGCATGGTGTGCAGGAGGAGCCACAGTGGGAAACACCCAGGTCAGGAGGACGTAGAAGGAACAAGGGGAAAATATGGACAACAGCCTTTGTTGTGATTTCCTGTAGGAAGGTATGGACAAGGAGGGTAAGCACGTTTAAGATTGGCTAGTTCTAGCCAGCTCTGGAGTCTAAAGGGATGCCCTAGTTGTCTCTTACCTGGTCCTGGGATAAAATGGGCAGGACAGTAGTGGCCCAGAGTATGAGGACCTTACAGAGGAGGTGGTTGGGTATACAGGCTCTGGATTGGTTGGTTTGCCTATGAAAAGTGTGCTCCCAGGCATGTTATCTGTGATCTCTAGGAATTAGCTAGCCCTGGGAAATGTAATATCTCCTAGGTCACAAAGCCCCAAGACATCAAAGCATCAAAAATATGGAATAAAAATATATGTCATTATCATCATCATCATCATCATCATCATCATCATGCCTTCTCAGCATTCCCTGGTAGCAGAACAAACTGATGGTTTTATATGGCTTCTTTGCCAGCATTCTGGAACTTACTAGTGATGGTTGATGTTAATTGGAGTTTAATAAGTAGGAACTAAAAAGTAGCATCCCTTTTGTTAATGACCCAACCATTACTCAAGAGCTGTATCTAGTTCTGGATTTCAAAGTGGAAAAACCAGAGAGGATTCTGAGAAGAAATACTTTATGGGGTGAAAGAACCTGAAAGGAAAGGTGATAGATGCTGTGATTTGGTCTACAGGTAAGGTATTGGGAGATAGCATGGCAGCCTACAAGTACTGCTTCCCTTCAAATAAAAAGAGATCACTTAGACGTTCTCCATATTTGCTGATCATAGAACAAAATGGAGCAGGTTCATTGTGAAGCAAGCAAAATTCAGCCTTAACTAAAGGCGAAGGAAATAATTCCTGACCATAGGCACCTGTAGGAATAACAAACACAGAGGGTCTCAATGGTGGTAGAGCCTCAAGAAAGAAATAGATAACCTTTCAGCTTTGACAGAGATGATGTATCTCAGACAAATTGACAGGTGACCTCTGAGTACCTCTTTCTAAGGATTATCTGCCTCTGTTACCATCTATATTTTCTTGAATTCTCTCCATTAAACTCCAAGGAAAGCTTTATTTCTTCTCACTTCCTTTTCACAGAGGGAAAAAACACAAAACAAACAAAAAAGCCCACAGCTTTAGATATTTTGAGAAAAGTGAGATTGCTTCACAGACTTGATATAAAGGAGATTCAAAGCACATCAGACAGCCGGTCTGAGACCCCAGGTCCCCAGCCCTACTTATGTTTAGGCTAGTGAGTAGTTTGGCAGACAGCCAAAAGTAGGTGATAGGTCAGTGCCTTGCCCCTCCTGTTCTAGGTTGGTTTCCAAAACAAAGAAGTGGGTACTGAGGTTATATCCATCATAGCCATTGACTTAATCCACAGTCACTGACCCAACACAAAAGAAAGCAGATGTACTACATTGTTCCTCCCAAGTAGTTCACATACCTTTTCACCAACATATTGTAGAAAAATCAGAAAGCACAGATAAACAGGAATGTGTTCATTTTTATCACGTTTTTATGTCAATAATTACATTTCTGAAATACCATTTTTACTGGTTTCCGAATGTATAGACCCAATATGACTCTTGTAATTCACTAATGTAGGACATATAGCATCTTTCTAAATTGTCTTTATATTACAGACAGTGCTTAAGATGAACATCCTTGTAGACAAGTCTTTATACCATTCTTAATATTCTTTTAAAATATATTCCCTAAAGGATAATTAACAATATCTGATTCAATAAACAGACATATTTTTAAGGATTTTGATACAACTGCCACGTTGATCTCCAGGAAAATCTTTTGGTGAAGGGGCGCCTGGGTGACTCAGTTGGTTAACTGCTGCCTTTGGCTCAGGTCATGATCCCAGGGTCCCGGGTGGAGCCCTGAATCGGATCCCCTACTCAACAGGGAGTCTGCTTCTCCTTCTGCTCCTGCCCCTGCTCTCACATGCATGCGCTCTTGCTGTCTCTCTAACAAATAAATAAAATCTTAAAAAAAATTTTTTTTGTGTGAAAAAGTACCTTTGTCAAGTGTGCCTTCCATTCTGTCAATTCTTCAGGATATTACCTCTCCGTTCTCCACTAGTGTCCCCTTTATTGGGGTCATGTCTCTTTACCATTAAGGATTTGAAGATAATAATGCTCTTTTGTGCCCATCATGGCTCTGTGTCATGGAAAGGACTCTGGTTACCTTCCTTTTCTTCAATACCTCCCTAGCTTGCAAAACCACTAAGAGATGAGTCATTAATAAAAACGACAACCAGCCCCCCATATGCTTAGAAATTAGTAAATGAGCTTCTAAATAACATATTAAGGAAAAAATGTATTGAAAATTAGAACATATTAAATGAATGGTAATGCAAATACTACATAGCAAAATTTGTTGGTTACTTCTAAAAGATAACCAAAAGGAAAATGTGTAGCTTTAGGAAAAGAACACTGAAAATTAATGATGTAGTAAGGATCCAGCTCAAGAAGTTAGCAAGAATGAAGGAACGAATAAGTGAATGAATAAATGAAATCCTTGAGGACAGGAGCTCCTTAGGCATCTTTGCAAACCTTCTTATTTCCAAAACAGTGCTTAACAACTAAGTGAAGGGGTGGGCTGCACCTGGGTGGCAGCCAGTTAAGCATCAGACTCCTGGTTTCAGCTCAGGTGACGATCTCATGGAACCTGAGATCAAGCCCTGCTAGGGCTCTGCACTCATCAAGGAGTCTGCTTAAGATTATCTCTCCCTTTCCCCCTGCCCCTTCGGCCCATGTGCTCTCTCGCTCTCTCTCACTCGCTCTGACTCTCTCTCATTCTCTCTCTCAAATAATAAATCTTTAAAAAAAAAAAAAAAAAGCAAGTAAGTAGAACTCAATGAGCATCAGATTGGATTTGTTAAATAAAGGCCATGACTCTGAACACATGGTATTTCCAGAGTCTCAGGGGTTGAGGAGTATTTCCATTCTGATTTATATGCCAAGATAATCCATCCAAGTGTCATTTAAGTTCTTGGAGCAGGAGATTCTGTCTTAGGGAATGCAAGATGCCTGGAATGTGGTGGAGTTAAACGCACTAGAAGAGATAACCCAAGGTAGCAGGATTACAGCCACCATGAGTTACACTAAGGTAGCCATTGTCCTTATCTCTGGACATCCCAGAGAAGAGTTTTATGTTTATTCCACTAAAAATATTTTGGAGATAAAGGTTAAAGATAAGTGCATTTGTACCAATCCATCAAGCAGATGGTTTTTGGTCATCAGAAGTCAAGAACAGGGCCTGATGCTGTGCCTTTGACATAGGCAGCCATCTGTTGGAGTTCAAGAAAGTTTCGCATGTGTAAGGGACAGAGGATTAGGCTCTAGAGACCAATTTTACCCAAGAAAAAGTAGTGATTTTAATGTCATTAATGGTCTCCTGGATGATCTGCTATAACTTTAATTCTCCATTAAACATTTATGCAGCTCAGTGCTTAGTATACTGCCTTTAGTATCATATGGTTCAAACTGACACTAACCTGTTTTATATTTTATAACTGAATCACAGGGCTTTTTCAGGAGAAGTCAGCAAAGCAATGCCACCTACTCCTGTCCTCGTCAGAAGAACTGTTTGATTGATCGAACCAGTAGAAACCGCTGCCAACACTGTCGATTACAGAAATGCCTTGCCGTAGGGATGTCTCGAGATGGTGAGCACTCAGTTTGAGTTGTACAGTAGCGTGGGCTTGGGAAGGAGCCTTTTGAGACTTGGACCCAGACCTGCCCCTCCCCACCCCATCCTACCTCCTCTGGAGGCTTTGCAGATTCCACAACAGCTACTTTCTCCTCCATAAGGCATTGGAGTCAGCTGGGGGTGAGGGTGGCATGGAGGAGGAGCATCTGTGTGGTCAGAACACCTTTGGATTTTTGACATTCAAGACATTACAGGTTAATAAGTTGATTGATGGTACCTGTCATCTGAGGGCCTTAATAAATATACCTCTTACAGGCATTTTCCCCAGTAAGAAATACAAGCCAGAGCTAATTGTTAAGGCTAATTGTTAGTGCTTTACAGTAATTAGTAAAGCTTATTGGCAGTTGGAATGAATTAGCTTTTATGTTAACTGAATATTTTGAATCACATATCAAAGTCCTATATTTGGGGGGGTTTAAATTTTTAAATTAAGTTTTTTAAATTTTAATTCCAGTGTAGTTAACATACAGTGTAATATTAATTTCAGGTGTACAATATGATGATTTAACATTTCCATACACTCCTTAATCCCTCATCAGCTCTTTCACCCTGCCTCCAGACTCCCTCCCCCCTGGTATGCTATATTTTAAAAGAGTATCCTCAGTTAAAGTTATTATTTCTTTTTCCAACAAGAACATTTTTTACTTAGGGCATATTTCAGAATACATGCTTCTATAGGATATATGTAAGATATTCCATCCAAGAAAAATAGAATACACGTTTTCTTTAAGTACATAAGGAATAATCTCCTGGCTAAGTCACATAAAAAGAGACATAACAAATATTATAAATTGAAGAAGCTCGAAATCACAGCATGTATATTTTCCAACCACAATGGTACAAAACAAAAGATCAACAATAAAACAAAGCTGGAAAATCTACAATGTAAATATTTAATACATAAAAACTAACAACACACTACTCCACAAGCAGTGGGCCAAATAAGAAATCAAACAGCAAATCAAAATGTGTCTCAAAACAAAAGGACAAGTCATGTATTTGTACCTACAGAATGTGTGAAAATAGTGCAAAGCATGGCTCAATGACAAATGTTCTTTTCCTTAAAAGAAGCTATTTTAAGAAATAGAGGCCATCTATCATTCATTTGCAAAACATTTCAAGATCTTCCTGGAAAACTATCTTAAGTGCACTGAATAATCAACACCAGATTTCAAGACAGTTATTCTTATACAAGGAAACTGGGCAGAAAGTATAGCGGGTACATTTTAGGGACTTTTACGAATATACAGGCTGGCTGGCTCTCCTAAGAGATCCCCTTGAAAGAAATATCTCTTCCAATGGAATTTCAGCCTGTGGAAATATTTCAGAAGGCTGGGCAGGCATTCCAAAAGCCTGCCTTCCCCATAATCAGATGTTCTTGGGGCCTGCAGACCAGCCCAGGCACGAGTTGTGATGTACGTCAGTAGTGGTGCACAGGATGGCCACTTAAAATAGGTATGAACAAAAATAAAGTTTGGGGCATTGGGAAGATGCAAGTCACGGAACTTAAATACTCAGAAATTCCGGTGATATGCAGCTCTGCAGATATCATCTTTCTGTGGCACTACACTCACAAAGCCAGGTATATCTCTTGCGAACTTGTAAGCTAAGATCACAAATTGCATGTGCATTTTCTCAACAACTGATCCTTTCATTTCACTTACAGGATAGTATAATTACTCTTGTTAATGTTAAGGCAAAAGTTAAAACACAATTCAGAGTCACAGCAAAATGAGTTTCACTTATGGTTATTAATCCCTCTGGGTATTCTGGGGTATTCTTTAAAAAAAAAATAGTATCCCTTCAGTATGCCTCTTGGAGATTTTGCACAGAAGTGGCCACACATGTGTTATGGGCTTGATGCGAATACTGGGGCTCATACAATGACAGGCCTGGAACCCAGAGATCAGAGCAGCCTGATTGCTGCCTAACCAGCCCCAGGTTTGTTTCCAGCCATGGAAACTGGAAATTGACCAGACTCCCAGCCACTTGTTCCCTCTGTGTAAAGGGACAGCACGTCATCCTTGGCAGGAAACAAATCTATCAGCTGACCCAGGTGGTTGGTTGGTCCTGGTTCCCAACTTCACTTCCATCTATCTTGCCTCCTGCCCCTAGATTCATAGAATTATAATGATGGTCAAATGGATGAATTCATCCACCTAGTCAGCTGTAAGTGTAACCATAATCAATTAGGAGAATTCAGTCCCTCCAGTAGAGGCTTCATCTGCTTACACAGAACTGGGCTGAGAAAAATGGGCTAGTGGGAGAGTTGAGACCAGGAAATCAAAAGGTTCTTTTGTCAATTATCTGGTGTTTTAGGAAAGATCATTTGGGATTCTGAGTGAACTGGAAAGTTAGTACACTCCCTGTTCTACTCTAAATATGGGGATACATCACAAGGAGAAACACTGCAAACACAAATTTGCCCAACAGGGATCTTACACAATGTTTGCCCTTCCAAAAATTCTGATAACTCTTTTTATTTGAGGGTAAAGCAGAAAGTCACTTAAAGGTGGGCCCAAGGGTTCCATGGAAATCACTGTGACTCAGAGGAAGGGAGGGAGCTTCTGAGGTCAGGTAGACTCCGATATAATTGAGGGAATTGCAAAGGGGCCTCCTCCAGTCTCAGCTGTTGAGGTCTCGGCAAAGCCCCAGATTCGGCTGCTTGACTGGGAGAAACAAATGAATGAGTGAGTGAAATGAATGAAAGGTGAGATTTGGCTGCTTGTGCCTCGATGTACCCCCGTGAGTCTGCATCCCTGCACATCGGTCTGAACCCTGGGAAGAGAAAGAGGTGGTCCAGGCAAGTGGCATGGGCGGAGAATGAACAAGCCCATTAAGTCATACATCAGTGGTTCCCACTGAGCGTAGGGTTATGTGACAGCAGGAAAACATAAGTGGTCATTGCCCTTCCTCCAGTCCTCGGTCTGTTTCTGAAACTTAGCTCCTCTGGGCTGTGGAGCAAGCCTGTGTGGGGTGTGGGACCATTTTCACCTCTGGATCACGTCCTTATTTTGCAGTGATGTAGTTTTTGATTGAGATTATCTGAGACTTAAAAGGAGCCCCTAAAGCATGCTGGACAGAATAATAAAGAAAAGCATATTGTATATGGTATGGTCTGGCTTTTCTCTTCCAGCTGTAAAATTTGGCCGAATGTCAAAAAAGCAAAGAGACAGCTTGTACGCAGAAGTACAAAAGCACCGGATGCAGCAGCAGCAGCGAGATCACCAACAGCAGCCTGGAGAGGCCGAGCCGCTGACTCCCACCTACAACATCTCGGCCAACGGGCTCACCGAGCTTCACGAGGACCTCAGCAACTACATCGACGGGCACACCCCCGAGGGCAGCAAGGCGGACTCCGCCGTCAGCAGCTTCTACCTGGACATACAGCCTTCCCCAGACCAGTCAGGTCTTGATATCAATGGAATCAAACCAGAACCAATATGTGACTACACACCAGCATCAGGCTTCTTTCCCTACTGTTCTTTCACCAATGGAGAGACTTCCCCAACTGTGTCCATGGCAGAATTAGGTAAAGGCCTCCTTGTGTCCATTGCAATGCTTTACTCGTGCCCTTTCAAGTAAATGGAATATGTTTGACTACCTTCTAATGAGTTATTATTAAAATGATGCTAGAAGAACAATTCACCTTGACTATTTGGGCCACTTCAAAGTTCCACCCTGCCCCCTGGCTTGTGGTTCTCCACTGCTTCCCATCACATATCCAAAAAATACATTGACCTGTTAATAGCACAGATGGGCAGAGTGAACTTGAAGCCGTCTTTAAATTCCACAGAAACTGTAAACTCAGGGAATGGCCCCATTGGCTTCGTTCATTATTTCCTTTCATTATATTCCAGATGTTGCTTTACATCTAAAGTTGTAAAACTGGCAGCCCACACACTGTGCTCGTCCATACGCATTTTTTTGACCAGCGCAGACTTTTTAAAAAGTTTCAAATTGGTTGCTAAAATTTTAAACCTAGACAATCCTGCCTCAGAGTTCAGATTTTCAGCTTCTTGTGAGAGTGGAGAAAATGATCTAGTTATGCTGAACCAGCATTTGTGATTGGCCACAACTAATTGGTACCAGTTCGGCCCTAACACCTTTATATGTTTTCCCATTTGATATCACTCCCCAGCTCCTGTAGGCATCGAGGTTTTGCAACCCTGATGTATTCTATGAATGTTAAAGGGAAATTGACTTCATTTGCCAAAATGGTTTGGTGATGGATATTGGTGATCAAACTGATATATTTCATAGAAAACTCACCATGTAAAAACAAATAGACCAACAAGCAAATTTGTCATCTCCTCATTCCCGTGTGACATTGTTGCTTTTTGGGAGATGTGACCTAGAAATGTTGATAACACAGACACCGGAGGACTTGCCATTTCGAGGAAGTTGTGTTAACAACCCCTGTTAAAGTATTTCATCGATTTTCAGGTGCAACGCTATTCTTAGAGAAACTTTGATAAGAAACTTTGTGGTTTTAGAGTCTGATGTGCTCCTCCCTGTGATTCCTCACACAAAGTCCTTTGGGATATTTCAATTAGTTGCTGTGGAGGTGACTAACTTAACATGAGGAGAGAATGAAGACTTCAGATGGAAAAGAACCAGCAGGTTCTGACTTGAGCACAGACATCCTTAGTTCACAGAAATAACGGTTGTGTTCTTTAGATGGTTTCTCCACCTCTGTACCCCATAAAACATTTTTAAGTGAAATTTATATTTCCAGTAAAATCTTTCTCCAAATAGAACAAATTGAATGTTCTTTACGGTTTTTACACAAGCACCTCTTTATGGGTCTAAATTTAAATCCTCAAGAGCAGGGACATTTTAAGCTAGGTCTTTAACCACTGAACAGCATTAAAGGTGTATTGCAGCTCTTTTGATTAACAGAGGAACCTCTGAACTAGAAGCCAAGCTGAGCAGAGGTAGGTTTGATATTTTTTTCTTGAACTAGAACAAAAACCTTCCGTTTTTTGTCGTGAAATCTTGGTTGGCTGAGACTTAAGCAGAACTGTAATGAAAGTAAAATTTTCAGAAATGAATAAGGATTTGATTGAAAGCTGACATGATATCATGAAAAATGACCTGGCTCACTTTCAGTTTGCTTCTACCTTATCATAAATACTAGTCAATCTGTCCTGTTTGCTTGTCAAACGTTCAACCCTAAAATAAATCCATAGGGTTTCGCCAAAGCATTGCCCTTAAATATGACACTTTGGCTAAACACACAATAATACCTGAGGGGCACCAGAAATGACAAAGCAAGTGACCCCTGTGTCCCCTCATCAGTGTCCTCTTCCACAGCTGTCACCTTCCACTGCAGCCTGGAAGCCCCATGCCCTCGTATGTGTTCCATGCTCTCTTAAATTAGGGGCTTTTCACATGCATTCTGGCATTTTTTTTTTCCAGGATAAGTAAAATTAACTCATCACTAGGATTAGTCCCAAACCAAAAACTAAATTAAGAATTTGCTGGAAAAGAATATAATTGGGTTCTGATCTCCTTTCCCATTTACATGTACAAAATAATTGGAAGAATTTTTTTTTTATTTTTATTTTATTTTTTTTTTTTTTAGTTGGAAGAATTGAGTAACATAGAAGTGGACAAAGACTTCGGTGTTCTTTCTTCAAAACTATCTGGGATTCCTTGATATTTCCTTTGGGGCCTTAAGTCCTGCTATCTTTTTTTCTTTAATTCCAGTATAGTTAACATACAGTGTTTTATTAGATTCAGATGTACAATATAGTGATTCTAGTCTTACTACCTTTTCAGCTAACACCCTTGACTTCATTGTAGTCAGATTTTAGACAAATGAAACCAATTATATAGTTCAAAAATGAATTGGAAAGTGACATATCCTAACCTCAACTGTATCTTTCAATAATGGTATCTACAATCCATTATTTTTAGTGGAAATATATCTGCATTCCTGGCTAGGATATTTTGTCCTTGATATACAATTAGTACCTGAATTATACATTCCAGATAAACAACCTTGTTTCACTTAAAAAAAAAAAAAAAAAAAGCCAGACTGCACATGTCACTATAATTGATGACTAAAGCAAAAGAGACAAAGCACTAGTCAAGAAGTCAGCTTATATGTTTTGTGTTACTAGTTTTGCTATAGGTTGTACAACCCAGTGTAAGTCTGCTAGCTGCAGTTTCCCTACTCATAGACTATAAAGATTAAGAGCACAGACTGGCACCAAACTGTGTGTATTTGAATCACTTGCCAGCTATGATACCTTGGAAAAGTCACTTAACCTCATTTGGTTTCATCATCTGTAAAAGGGAGATAATACCGGCACCTTCCTCCTAGGATTGTTATGAAGATTAAAAAACATATGTATTGAGAATATATGTGTATAGATAAGTTAGATGGAGCTAGCACATAGTAAATGCTATTCACCATTATCATCATTATTAATGGTGTTATTATCTATAAACTGAGGAAAAATTGGACCAGATGATGTCTAAAGGTCCTTCCCACTATGAAAATCTATGGCTAACTCAGAAGTCAGCATTTTCCATATGAAGTTCTTAGACCTTAGCTGTGTTGAAGAAACAGTCATGGGTGAGAAGGTAACTGACTTGCCCGTCACAAAGTGAGTTATCTGCTGAGCCCAGACCAGAAACCAGGTCTCCTAACTCCTAGTTCCATGGTATTTCCCTATTCCAGAGTGTTTCTCTGAGAGACCACACTAACTTAACTTTTACTCAGTCTGACCATATTGTCCTTTGCTGAAATGGAGATTTAAAAATAGTAAAGTGTCTGAAATCTTACACTTGCCAAATCAACTGTGAATCGTAATCAAAGGCAGTTGGTGAGAATGCAGCCACTGCCCTCTACTGGTTCAATATGTACATTACGCCATTCCTTGTCCGGGTTCGGAATGCTGGGCCTGGATAGGTAGGGATGGGTGGAAACAATTTTTAGGATGAAGTGAAGCAAGATGCTGACCTATTAATTGGAAAAGAAGCATGATCTGGAAGGGAATACTATGAGCCTCTTCCCATTCGCCACCTCATAGGATCTCCAGCTTCCCTGGCAAGCACTTCATCTTCATTTTTTTACCGTATCTGAGAGATTTGGCTCACTGTTTACACACTTATTTTTTTGTTTCTGACTCCTCGTTGTTTTTGTCTTTACTCCCCTCTTCTCTTCACAAGCATCAATGATCCTAAGTCACATAATTTACTGGCTTCTCCCTCTTTTGGTGGCTCACTGTTTCTTTCTCCCCTTGAATTTTTTTCTTCTGTTTATGTTTTATTTTCATGGTATTTATTTATGTTGTGTTCATGTCTGTGTTGCCAAATAGAGCTGTTAAGATTTATTGTGTTCCAGTGTCTCTAGGGAGATTCTAGTTTCAAGCTTCATTTTGGTGGTGAACTCACTCTATTTTTACACAAACAAGTCTGATGCTGTTTGCTAAGAGCACTAACACATTTCCACAGACCCTCTTATTCGTGTTGCCAAGTTTTCATTCAGCACCTTCCTTTTAAATGGCTTTCCTGGGGATCCCTGGGTGGCGCAGCGGTTTGGCGCCTGTCTTTGGCCCAGGGCGCGATCCTGGAGACCCGGGATCGAATCCCACATCGGGCTCCCGGTGCATGGAGCCTGCTTCTGTCTCTGCCTCTCTCTCTCTCTCTCTCTCTCTGTGACTATCATAAATAAAATAAAAAAATTAAAAAAAAAAGAAAAAAAAAAAAAAAGGAAAGGGATCCCTGGGTGGCGCAGCGGTTTGGCGCCTGCCTTTGGCCCAGGGCGCGATCCTGGAGACCCGGGATCGAATCCCACATCAGGCTCTCGGTGCATGGAGCCTGCTTCTCCCTCTGCCTGTGTCTCTGCCTCTCTTTCTCTCTGTATGACTATCATAAATTTAAAAATAAATAAATAAATAAATAAAAAATAAATGGCTTTCCTGTTATATAACCAAGACCCTGGCAAGAGATCACTTTTGGACATGGTTTCATATTCATAGAATCTTGTCAGTCCCCTTAAATGCTTCCATTGCCCTTCCCTTCCGTATTGTTTATGACCAACCTACTTCAGGCTTCGTAGTCCCTCAGGTGTGGCCAGCAGCAGCCTTTCACTGCTGCCTTGGGCTCCAGCCTCTGCTCCAGTTCACCAGTCATGACACCAATCACGACCCTCCCTCGATGTGTCAGCTCCCCCTTGAGAATTCCACTGACTCCTTTTGTTAAGCGGGTCCAAACCCTTAATCCTAATATTTGAAATTCTCCAGAATGTAGACCTTAACCTACTCACGTTTCTGTTTTGATACTATCACTTTATTGCATCTGCCTGTCCTCTGTAAATGCCATCATTTGCTCCTTCATCTGTCATCCCTTGAATGTGGAACCAGCTCACCTCTTCACACCACTGGCCTCTGCCTGCCAAATCCTCCCCTGCCTTCAGGGTCCACTCCAGGTGGTCCTCTCCTGCCAAGAAGCATCCTCTAATTCTTTTCATCTCTCCCTTCCATGAGAGGACCTCTCTTTCCTCTCTGTTTCTCTTTCTCTCCTTTTTTCTCTTCTGATATAATCCAACCTGATGCTTTATTGTCTAAGATCTTGAGTTGTCCTTTGTTGGCATGTCCATACATGTTCACCAGATTATGAGTTCCTAGAGAAACTTCTTTGGCATCTATTTCTTTTAATATCCTCAAACTACCTACTCTCCAGTACAAGAAGAACAAATGTTTATTAAAAAAATTCAAAAAGAACAAATGTTTATGTAGTGCATACTATGTAATCCTCCCTGCTCTGAGTGTTGAACTCACTTAATTCTCACAAGCCCTGTGAAGTAGATACTGTTTTCCTCACTTACCAAATGTAGAAATCAAAGCACAGAGAGGTTGATTAACTTACCCGAGATCATACAGCTAGTAGGCAATAAGAGCTGAGTTTCAAACACAGGCAGTCTGGTGCCAGAGTCCACCTCTTAACCACCACCCTATATTTAGTGACATAATAGGCTCTCAGTAATGCTTTTTGTGCTATTTGCTGGAAAAATAAAAGAAATAAGTAACCATTTTCACAAAAGCATACCATTGCCTAATTTTGGGAGAGTAATCCTCTCCAGGCAATGTATACAGCAGATGTGTCTTCATAAAAATGCCAAGAAGAAGCTGTGTCAGTCATTTCCCACACCTACCCAGGCTTATAATTGTTCATTCCCAGATATTGGTGTAAAGCCACAGGAGAAGGTCAAGGTCAGGAGGGTCTCTGAGGTCACCAAGATTTATTGCTAAGTATTGGCTTTGCCTGTTCTCCATCTATATGTTCCAAAGTACAGAATAGTTCCAAATTGCTTATTTAAAAATCTAAGATAAATAAAACTGGCTCAGTGTGTTGCTTTGTACTTGTTACTTTTTAAACCAAATATTAGGCAGAGAAAACCCTGATCATCTGGAGAAGAGCTTGGCTTTTCATGTATGTGATCTCCTGTTTTCTCTTTAGAACACCTTGCACAGAATATATCTAAATCACATCTGGAAACTTGCCAATACTTGAGAGAAGAGCTCCAGCAGATAACGTGGCAGACCTTTCTGCAGGAGGAGATAGAGAGCTACCAAAACAAGGTACACTCTGAAGAATTTTACCCAGGATTGAGGCAATAGTGGGAAGGGTGTTTATGCAGGAGATCTGATTAAGAATACAGACTAGAGAATGAATGTCTTTCAGTAGATATCAGATTTCTCTTTAAAATCTTTCTTCTAGAGATGATCATATACTTGGGGCTTTGTTGTCTTACTGAGGTGCAAGTGTGTGAAATTCTAGCAATAACAAATTCTATTATACCTATGACTATACACATATCTCCTATCATTTGTCAGTGGGGGCTGGATGAAGCAGTGTCCAAAAGCCTGAATGAGTTGAGATTTGTCCTGATATCACAGTGGAAGATTTCCCACCAGAATGGGAGGGCAAAGCCGGAAAAGGGGAAGCTTCAGTTACCCATTCTGCTTTAGTAAAGGGAAATGCTGTGGTTTTCCCCAATAATTATAGAGATGTAGGCCTAGGAAGGACGACAGAGATTATCCAGGCTAATCCTCCCTTTCATTTTACATATGAGGAAATTCATATCCCTTGGCAGAATGAGTAAAAATATTGGGACTAGACCATGACTCCTACCTCCTAATTCAGTGTTTCCTTCACCCCCTCATATCGGTGAAAACAGTCAAACTAAGATTGAGGGAACAAGTGAGCAATGTAACAGATCTAGGTTACCCTAAAACTAAATTAGGAAGTGGGTATGTAGAAGCAATTAAACAGAATAGGTTAGAGAATAGCAACACATCACGTTATTTACCTTTAAGAAAGCAGGTAACAACACCAGCAGCCAGCCAGTGTTGCAAAGGGAAAACAGAAAGCAGTAAGAAATCGCAAGGCATGCGAAATAGGATTCAGAGTCAGAGATGCTGGTATTTGAATCCCAGCTCCAACACCTCCTAGCTGTGAAACCTCTATGAGAATTTATGTCCTTTTATGGAAAATGGGGAGATGAAACAAGACAATGATGTCATAAAGCATCTAGCTCAAAGCAGGTGCACGATAAATGATTGACTCCCCTTTTCTTCCCTCCCCCCAGTAAAGTAGTGTTAAATTCCCCCAAGGTAAAATGATTGCTCAAAAGAAGTTCCTACTTTGCTACTCTCCGAGGCCCAAGGGTAGAGAGTGGCATGTGTTGCTTTCCTGACTCATGTTTTCACCTGCTCATAATATCTTTTCCCTGTCCCTTTGCCACCAAAATGGTAAAAAGAAAAATTGGAGGAGACAGGAAGGGACTTGGAAGCAATCATTATCACCCAAGTGTTCATTTTTAATCCTCTAGCTTTTTTAAATCCATTTCCAAAGAAGGATTTTTTTATAAAATAGGAACAGTTAAAACAAACTGTGTCTGGGGCATGGGTAACCGTGTCTGCTAATGTGCTTCACTCCTCTTACAGCAGCGGGAGGTGATGTGGCAATTGTGTGCCATTAAAATTACGGAAGCTATACAGTATGTGGTGGAGTTTGCCAAACGCATTGATGGATTTATGGAACTGTGTCAAAATGATCAAATTGTGCTTCTCAAAGCAGGTATGTGCTTTGCAAGTGAATTTTGAGATCTCTTCCTAACCTGCTTTCACCCGCTTATTAAAGAAATGCTTGGTAAGGAAGGTGTCGGGAACAGTTTTTCTCCAATGATAATAGCTTGGGTTTCTTTTAGCAGAAACAGAGTCCTTTTAAAGGTTTTTGAGCTATCTATGGGGAAACATTCCCTCCATTTTGCTTCTCTAAGTGAAACGATTAATTTGAAGGGCACTCACATTCTCCCATCTTACCATCACCTGTGTTTGTTTCTACTGCACCAGACTCTCGGGAGGGAACAGCGAGTTGTTAGGAATGTTATTTGTGGAACTCAAAGGGACACCCCTGGTGTTTTGGTTTGTTTTAATAAATGTGAATCCATACGTTTTCCTGGCAACTTAGATAGATTCTGTTTGCAAGACAGAAGATTGCCAGAGAAGTAATTTGTAACTCCATCTCTCTTCAGGACTACAGCCTCCATTAGCTTCAGCATGAATCTTTAATTACTCTGGTCAACTGGGTCCCTTTAAATAGAGAGCTGGTGTGACAGAAAGCCACTGGCTCCACTGCATACAGCCCTGCTGTGCTGAATCAGAAAGGGGTCCCTACATTAGTGCCTTCACAATAGATTAATATTCACCACGAGAAGATAATCCACACCATTTCTGCCTTCACTTAGGTTCTCTAGAGGTGGTGTTTATCAGAATGTGCCGTGCCTTCGACTCTCAGAACAACACCGTGTACTTTGATGGGAAATATGCTAGCCCCGACGTCTTCAAATCCTTGGGTAAGGAAATCTGGGTACTCTTTTACATCAGGGCTGTAGGAAAATGTGGGAGCCCCGCCAAAGAGCTCACTGAACAGAAGGGAAGCTGTTATTTGGAAACAAAAATTAAAGGATTTTATACTTCTGTTACTTTATAGTCACTGCATAAAATTCACACAGCTCAAATGCTCTTTGTCTATATTACATTTAAAAGTTTAGCATTTTCGTTGGATCTAGTCAGTGATCGAAGAAATTTATATGGTCTAACCTTCCAGTTCCCTTCCAGGTTTTAAGAACCAGATTTTCCTAGGATAAGTTTTTCAGATAAACTAGAAGATGTGATTTGATACATAAAATCAAGCAAAGAGCTAAATGTCTGCCCTTCTGTACTTCTCAATAACAACCATTAGTAAGAATGAAATGTGGATATCAGAGAAATAAAGCATAGCTAAGTGAAAGTGACATATACTATTAAAATTATTTTGGATTTCTAGAATTTAAATAAAGTGGAATATAATCAAGAAGAACAAAACAGTATCCAAGATAAAGTTGTTAGGTGATTTTAAAAACAGTTAAGTGACCAAAGGCCTATATACTTTAGGAAAGCCCATTGAAATTTAAATACATATACATAATATGCAAATCTGAAAGAGTGGATACCAAACTTAACCATTTTTTTAAAAAGATTTTATTTATTTATTTGAGACAAATAAAGTGAGCATAAGCAAGAGGGAGGAACAGAAGGAAAGGGAGAAGCAGACTCCCCACTGAGCAGGGAGCCCCAACTTGGGGCTGGATCCCAGGATCCTAAGATCCTGACCTGAGCTGAAGGCAGACACTTAACCGACTGAGCCACCCAGGCACCCCCAAACTTAACCAATCTTTTGAGGATGGATTATGGATTATGTTATGAGACTTTCACGTTCAGAAAAGTGTTTTCAGTTTTGTAAAAGCTATAATGATTTTACCATCAGAATGTGTGATTTGTTATCATTTTTAAGAGTGGTTTAGATCAAATAGAGTAGAAAACAAAAAATCAGTGAATGTAACATCTCAGTTGGATTGTAGCCATTTAATTCTTTTAATTCTGTTGGTTAAGATTGTGGGTTCTGAATTCAGGCAGCCTGGTTTTGAATTTCAGGCTGTTACTTCCTACCTGTATAACCTTAAGTACATAATTTTTCTGTTTCCTCACCTCTAAAATGGGGGTAATAATAATAATAATACCTCCCTCATAGAGCTGTTGTGAAGAAATAAGTTACCCAAAGAAAACCTCTTAGAGTGGTACCTGATAATATACTAACCATGCAACAAAAGTCCACTCTCGTTATTTTAAATGGTAAGGATTATAGTGAAGGTGATGATAGCTAAACGGATTCTTCTTTTTTTAAGATTTTAAACTGTTAAGTTGTAGAAATGTTACTATCCCCTTGTTTTATTTTGTTTTTAAGATTTATTTATCCATTTATTCATGATAGACATAGAGAGAGAGAGAGAGAGAGAGAGGCAAAGACACAGGCAGAGGGAGAAACAGGCTCCATGCCAGGAGCCCGACGCGGGACTCGATCCCGGGACTCCAGGATCGCGCCCTGGGCCAAAGGCAGGCACCAAACCGCTGAGCCACCCAGGGATCCCTATCCCCTTGGTTCTTAAATTATTAGATCCCTCCTCGCCTTATTCCATATTTTTCTCCTAGGGTAATAACCAAAATCCCAAACTGTCTTTAACTTTGGCAGGTTGTGAAGACTTTATTAGCTTTGTATTTGAATTTGGAAAGAGTTTATGTTCTATGCACCTGACTGAAGATGAAATTGCATTATTTTCCGCATTTGTACTAATGTCGGCAGGTAAGATAATCAAATAACAATGAAATGGTTTAAAAATTGTCCAGGTAAAGAATTCTTACAAGATACATAACTTTTAATGACTGTAGACTTCTCAGGTGTTACCAAGAGAGGTTGCCACCTTATTAAATCTAAGTTTTATCAAATAGCAACCTTCTCCCACACACACACATACATGCACATGTTTAAGAAGACCTCATGCCATTCTGATAAAATCTTAATAAATGAGAACTGAGTAAAACCCAGTCCATAATTAACCTCCTGATATCATGAGAAGTGCTCTGGTAGAATAGGGTTGCCCTTCTTAACACAAATCTCCCAAGATAACATGGTTTTTAAGATATCCTACTTTTTCTTAAGATTCATTTGGATGTCATCCACAAGTTTATCTGAATTTAATCTATGTTTTCAACTAGTACTGCCTCTTGAGGATAATCTGTTTTGCAAATTTACTGTCTTCTGTTTGGAACTTTTACACATAAAGACTAAATTAACAACACTTAAGTCATTTGGAATTCTCTTGACAATTTTAGTCGCCTTGGATTAAAAGCAATTTTCATATTTGCCAGAAAGGCTAGCAGGATTGCTCTGAGTATTTTATCCAGAAATGTAATTATTAGAAAGATTTGAATGTCCAAGGTGGTTTCATTTGCCCTTGTATATGCCTTAGGTTTAAATAGCTATCCTTTTGGAAGGGGAGGACTCTTCCCTTTCCTTAAGCATCAGCAAAAATGGAAAGCTTTATCACTGTACTGTTGTAGATCAGTGTTCCACTGCTTTAGGAGCAGATTTTGAACAAGGATTAAAACTGGCCTATTGTTCTCTAACTCTGAGTTGTGGTATAATAATCTGTGTATAAGAGTCCTAAGGAACTGGGGTGTCCTGAAACCACGTAGGAGGAATACTAAGAAATAATCATTCTTCGTGTGTAGATCGCTCGTGGCTGCAGGAAAAGGTAAAAATTGAAAAACTGCAACAGAAAATTCAGCTAGCTCTTCAACACGTCCTGCAGAAGAATCACCGAGAAGATGGAATACTTACAAAGGTAAGAGGGAAAGGTGTCCAGCTGGCATAGCCTAATCTATCCCTCACCACAGATCTTGCTGTCAGCCACCGTTATAAGTCATCTTACCAGCCCCTGAAAGCATCCATAAGCAATTAGGCTACTGAAAGATAAAGAAATATCTCCATTTCAAAAAATTTGGTTGAGCCAAAATTCAGGTTATGTTCTACTTACCATCACTGGTTGTGAAGTGTCTTGCAATAACAGGGCAATGATGGAATTTTTTTTTTGTTAAAGCATTGACACATTCTGGAAGTCCTCCTAAGTTGTGTATAGAGCAGAGTTAATGTTCTGCACTGATATAAATTAGAGAGGAATCTTTGAATTTAGAAGGAAGAAGTTTTAAAGGACTAAACAAGCAGGATAATCACATCTTCTAATATTAGTTCTATTTCCATTACATTCATTAGTAATCAACAGAAAGTGACTTTTGTAATTTCTTCATCAATTTCCCATTACTACCCTGTATTCAAAGCATAAGGCCTCATTTTTGCTAATTATTACCTTTTGCAATAAAAATATAATTAGGATGTCAATTTAAAGTATGCTAATATTCCTCAGTGCTAGTGCTGGAAATATGTATTTGGTCTTTGAAAAATCAGCCCTATTATTTTTTAGACTATTTCATGTGTTTTATTGTTCAGGAAGATGGATTTGAGAGGTTTGGGTTTTTCTTCCTGCTTTCTTTTCTTTTATCCTGATAGCTAGGGTTAGGTCAGAGAGGGGAAGTTGGGGGTTAATTGCTGTTTTGTTTTTATTTTGCACCCATTCAATGAGAGATTGAGGCAGGAATGGAAAATAGAAGAACTCTCCAGACCCTTACCTTCTTCTCCATCTTCTTGCCCCAATGCAAGGATACAATGAGGCTCTTTCATTATAGAGAGCACCTAACCCATGGACAAGATCTATCAAATATGTTTCTTAGGATTATTCTGGTAGAGATAATATATCATTTGCACAGTACTTTTGGAGTATAAAAAGCATCGTTTCAAGCTGTTGTATTGTCTTCAACTGGGAAATGGTCAATGCAGAGACTTCCACCCAGGTCTTCTGATGATTCTTTCTTCTGAGCCTTATACTCAGACCCAAAATTGCTTTGTACAGGCAAAGGTCTTTCCAAAAGAAACTTGTTTTCATTGGACTTGGCTAGTACTGGTTCTGCAAAAAATATGTAGGGGATGCCATCATCTCTAGTTGCAGTGACCTCGCCTGCCCATGACTGCCTCCATGTCTTCTTCTCTGGCACCAGATGTCTTTTTTCTCCAGAGCTGTAGAGAGCAGGGGTGGGGATGGGAGAGCAGAGAGCATGTTGGAATAAGAGAAGGAGGTGAGAGGCTTGGCTTCTTATCTCAACTTTGCCACTTCTGCTCATGAACATCCTCTCAGGTCATTCTATTATTTGTCTTCAAAATTGTCCCAAAAAATTGTATTTAATCTATACCTGGTATTCTATGATATGCCTAACACTTGTTTTTAACCAGTCTTCCTATTGGAAGAACATGTAAGTTGCTTCCAGTGTGTTTCACCTTTGTAAGCAACGGGCTAAAGATCTTCCAGATTCCCTGAATTTTGATGCTTGTGTCTGTTCTCTCCTCACAACGTGTCTTTTCTTCCACTTACAGTTAATATGCAAGGTGTCTACATTAAGAGCCTTATGTGGACGACATACAGAAAAGCTAATGGCATTTAAAGCAATATACCCAGACATTGTGCGACTTCATTTTCCTCCATTATACAAGGAGTTGTTCACTTCAGAATTTGAGCCAGCAATGCAAATTGATGGGTAAATGTGTCACCTAAGCACTTCTAGAATGTCTGAAGTACAAACATGAAAAACCACCACAACAAAATTAACCGAGACACTTTATATGGCCCTGCACAGACCTGGAGCGCCAACACACTGCACATCTTTTGGTGATCGGGGTCAGGCAAAGGAGGGGAAACAATGAAAACAAATAAAAGTTGAACTTGTTTTTCTCATGCATATGATTTCCATTATGCCTACAGAAATGGACCCTTTTTCTGTCTCTACTTCTTGATCATTGACCTCTGTTTACAACTGGAGGAGGGTACTAAAGTCGGAGCATTTCCTTTTCTCGTAGCTCACTGCCCACAGACTTTCCGCAGAGTCACCAAGCGGTCATAACCACAGAGAGTCCAGCAATAATCGGTGACTGGTGTGCATAATGGAGGTGGCGGCGTGACTTTGCACAACTTGCTCTTTGTCTCATGAAGGAAGTTTTTATTTTTTCTCACCGATCATTGCCAGTCAGCAGGATGGCATGAAAAGGGTCCATAGCACTAGCAAACAATAGCATTATAATATATTACAGGGTAAATGGGCATGAAGACTATATATAGCTAAAAGAGATATTGTTTATATATTGTTTTAATTAATATAAAATGTAGTTACTGGTGTAGCTTTTCCTGTTGAATTGATAAGGCACTTTCATTTTGCACCTTTTTCTTTAAATTAAATGCTAGCGTGTTCACTGTCGCGTCGCATGTGCACCAGAAACACAAGTTTAACTGAGAAGGCTTGGAAAGTACGTCGGGAGGTATTTATGCTGCTGTTTACAAATTACTCTTAAAAGACTGGCTGGTCATATCTAGAAATCACGATACGGATTCTTTTTTTTTTTTTCTTCTACACTTTATTCGGAATTAGAAACGGAACTCTCCCTAAATTATACTTTGCTTTTGGGTAAGTTTAAGGATAGATGTGTTTATGCTTCATACAAAGTGGAATGATCGATTGGTGCTATGGACTCATACCATCATGCACATTTTTTTTTCTAAGTTTTTTAAATGTCACCTCAAGGAGGCAAGGGGAGGAAGGAGGGGAGGCTCATTTCACAAATTCAGTAGCTATATGGACTCCGTCTCAACTTGTAATTCTTATGCTTGGAGAACAAATCAGTAAGCCAAATATTCATTGGAAATTCAGCTTTTATTATAAGAAGGACCCAAAGATCATATCTGGAGCCAACACACACTCCCCATGTGAGGACAATGAAGCATTTAATTATGAATGGTTATGTTCTTGGTATAATCTAGGAATTCTAAGAGTGTATCTCAGAGTGAACTAGTTCTAGACGAGCTGCTTCTAGATGCTATAGTTCTAGAATATTGCTCTCCATATTTCACAGACAGTGGATAGAAGGACAAGGGGAGATATGCAACACTGAACTGGTTTCTCTTATTTAAATATTAAATATTTTAAGCATTCAAAGTGAAGTTGATGCTAGCCGCAAACATTTACTCTTGTATTTATCTTCACTAGAAAACTGTGGACTGTAATTTATTTTATTAAATATTTAGAAGATTGTTTGGCTTTTGTGTTCAGGTGAGAAATATTGAATGTTTTTGTTTTATTTCATGTTTGGGGGGCTTTTTTATTTTAATAATTCCCAATGGAATTATTAGAAGGGAAAATGAACAATCTGATACACAAGTGTGCATGTTTTAAAAATAAGTGCCCTTTGGAAATGTAGGCATTTCGAAGATGATTTTCATCAGTTGGGGTGGGACTCAGACTTTGGGTCTGAAAGACCATGTTTATACAGGAAAGGGAACATCTTCCCATAGTGCAAAGGTGGGAGTTTCCAGGCAGCCCTTTATAGCAAAGAAAGTGTCTCTACCACCAGGGTCCTCTTGAATCTTCCCTAGGAACTATGGCTCCTAATGTCATGTGGATCACAGCACGGGCTTCCCAGAGCCCTCTACTCTGGCTTTAACTCCACTGATTTTCTGATTTGTTTCCTGAGGGACTTGGAAAAGAGGAAGGAATTATTCACACATAAGTGTGTATGAAGCCTAAATAACATCTTAATTTTTTTTTCAAAAACATTGTAAAAGGGTTTAACCATAAATAGAAGACGAGAGTAATATTTACTTAAATTTCTTACAAGTATATTAAACTTTATGTGAGTGTTTATATAGAGAGGTTAACTATCAGCATATAGTATTTATATTTGGGCAGGAAGGGTTAAATCAAATTTTTAATTTAAATAAGCATAGTTCCTTTAATGATCAATAGTATTTATACTCTGAAAAGAGTACCAAGCTTAGTTATTTATTTGTCCATTTTTTTTCCCTATTGTTTCTCCTGGTGGGAGGGTGGTGGTGTGTTTTTATTTTGGTCTGATTTTTGTTTTTTGTCATTCTGATTCACTAAATTTGGGGATGGTTTTATTAAAGTATATTAACTTCTTTTTAACCAAAGCTTTCTGAATATGACCAGCCTCAGGTGCTAGCGCATTAAAGAGCAACTAAACCTAATTCCAGTGTCCATTTGTGAAACGATTAAGAACTAATTGAACTTCTCTAAGGGTGAGAGAGAGCATAATGTTGAGCTTAAAAGAAATTCCTTTTCCCAGAAAGAATTTTGCATGTACCAAATGAAAAAAAAAAGATGCTTAATCCCAGTAGTAGTCACACCATGGTGACATTGCTTTTAGAACAAACCAATATACATTGACATGATGCTGCTATCAGGTCTTTCTGAAAGAAAAGCAAGGTGAGGACTTTAAGAGCAAAATACATCGACAGTGTAGGAACAGAGCAGGAAGGGTGTGCTCGGTGCACAGAGGGAACAACTATTATTTGGATCAAAGTTGGGATCTGAAGTTAAACAATAAATTCAGTTTAAAAAATGAAGTATAGAAAAGGATGTGAAAAACTTTGCATTTTTATTCTGTTATAGTAACTCTTGTGTAATGACACAAACTACTTGGTGATACAGAACAATTATGCTTAAGATTTCTTATAATTAAAGTTTCCTATACTTAAATATCCAATAGTCTTTCAAAGATTGGAATCACATCATTGTTATCCCGGCTGCTATAATGCCTTTTATACAGTTTTTTTCACATAGGGTACATAAGGCTTTTGTACAAAGCCTGAATACCTTTGGTTACAATGGTGTCAGATGGTTGTATTGTATTCTGAAGAACCTGGCCTTGTTCACAATGAAAACAAAAGTGCAGATGAAAGTGCTTTTTTGGACAGTTTGCAAATTGTGTTAAAGCTATGGATTTTTTTTAAGTGTTCAGCATCCTAATTTGCGTTAAAGCTATGGATTTTTTAAAAAGTCTTCAGCATCCTAATTCACCCTTCCTAACTTAAGGAAAATATAACAAGACACTGCTTCTAAGTTTGGTTGTTCTTTATAGTGTGGATACCCAGATCTCTGTGAGCGTATGGGGGTGGGCTGAGGGCCAGGTGAGGAGGGAGTGTGTGTGTATGTGTGTGTGTGTGGTTTTTGTGTGTATGATGTGCGTGTGTCAGACCGCTTCTAGGCTACTAAGTGTCAATGGAAAAGAAAATGTATTCAAAATACTTAAATCAAAACTAGAAGATGGGGAAAAAAAGATTTATTCTATACAAAGCCTTGTCTGGACCACTTTAGAGAGACTTCTATTTTTTTAACCCTTCTATAAATATTTGATGGCACTTGAAATATTCCTGCAATAAAATGTGATTTGTGTAAAGAAAAAAAAAAGATTTTGTAATGTGAAACAAAGAAAGAAAGTAATGTAATTTTCTAAAAAAAAAAATACAAACAAACAAACTTTGTATTATTTTCTTGATGGAATTTGTCTATCTGTCTTTGGAAAACTTTTTATTTCATTGAATGTGCCATAGTAGAAATATGTGTTTTTAGTTTTAGACTAAGGAATAGCTGTTTGTGTTCCGACATTCCAAAATGCAAAACAACGTAGTAGAATCTTTAATGAAAAGGTTTAAGTAGGATGTAAGCTTCTCTCATTGTTGCTTTTTTGCACATGTTCTTCATTCCTCTCTAGTGCAATATGTACATAGAGCACTTGCGGGTGTACCTTGATCCCTCAGGGAAAAAAATACATATTTGTACAGTTTTGGTTTTTTGGTTTTTGTTTTTGTTTTTGGTTTTTTTGCCTTTTGTTTTTGGCTAAGGAATGTCGATTGAATCACTTGTTATTGTTGAGGGGCAGCCAGATAATAATCCTAAAGCCACTGTTTTCAAACATTGATTGTTTAAATCATGTGTCCTTCCAGTGCTATTATTTTAAGATAATAATAATAATAAAAAGTTATTTTCTGACAGTTCTTTGTGCTGATTGGTGAAAAAAAAAAGGGTAAATAAGCACCTTATGATTGACTTACTGTGAATGACAATCCATCTTGATATCAACAATAGAAGCCCTATCACTTTGGAGTCGGGGTTAAGAGTCAGAAACAATGTGCTCAGGGATCTTCTAAAACTCTTCAAACAGGGTGGCCAGTATTACTGGGACAAATTGTGTTTTTTATTATTAATAATAGTGATAATAATACTATCCCTCAAGGCACAAGTGAACTGTGTAGAACTCTGTGTGTGTGTGTAAACTCTTCACTATTGTCTCATTTTGTTGAGTTCAAAATATATGTGTTCTTCAGTCTTGTGTGGTTAAAAGTGTTGAATAGCTTCCAAAGCAGTATAAAGTTATGCCAGTATGTTCACAAGATAAATTAATAGGCAGTGTACCGACAGAGAGCATCACTTCATGTGCAATCCTACATACTCCATTGACCTTCCTCTGATAATTAAAATATTCATGATAAATTCATAGCATTATATATTAGAAACTTTCAAATTCTACATAGTATGCAAAAAATTGTCTAAGACTATAATGAGATGAGAGCTCTGCCTATCAGTGCAGTGAAAGAGGTGAAAATTAGAACACATTTTTTTCAAATGCCAACAAATAACTGTTATTTTCATTGTGTTCTCCTCTAAAAGCAAACCCCCAAATCCCTTTATGTTTCACAGCTCTTTTACTTCTACTTTTATAGTTTTCATCTGTTGAATTAATACAAGAGCTAATGTTTAAAGACAGACAAAACCCACCTATATAACAGCGCCATGAATCAGCTTTTAGGGTTATATTTGACATTTTTGCAATATAGTTTCATTCTCATGTTTCCATGTATTTTCATAATGTCAGCGAACCTCAGTATATTGTTGGCTTTGATTCTTCCTTACTTGGAATACACATTCAGAAGGAGCTTTCCATAATTTCTTACAACCATAGCGGAGTATAATTTGGGGAAACTTTCCATGTCGTTTAGATGAAAAAGAAATTTTGACCTTCTTGCTTTTTTGATAATGAAGACTATGGAAAATGGCAGAAACCCCTCTCTCCTTCTCTCTCAACATATATATATACATACACACACACCTCTACATATATACACCATACATATACATACATGCACATATACATATATACACACATGTACATACATACACAGACACAGGTTATTAACATTTTCACATACTATAACGTGATTGCCATGTCTTACTTATAAAGATATGATACAACAGAACCCTATAGAAACAACTTTATACTGTGGATCAGATTAACAGAAATGTAATTGCAATAGTAAGTCTTGACCTATTGCCAACAGTCTACGATATGAGTTTTCATTCTATCCCTAAACACTAGTATTAGGAAAGTGGTTCCACCAGATTCAATTCAAGAGGCCTTCCTATTTTTGTTTATTCTTAAGACATGAGGAGGCTGAAGAAAATGTCTTTCCAAAGCAATCGGTTTCACTTCCGGAGAGGTTGCTTGTTTCTGTAAGTATGACCGACCAGTTTTGTCAGGCTCTCAGAATAATTTTTAAAATAATCCAAAAGCCTGGCTTTATACTAAGAAGATGTCATAGATGGAGGGATCTCTGTGTTTAACCAGACCCTCCAATCTTAGAGCAATAAATACATTCATTCAGTCATTTACTTATTTACAAACCAATGACAAAATATTCAATCCAAATAAAAACAATGCTTTTTCAGCAATGCAATATAACATGGAGTCTTGTGTTAAAAAAGCGACTATGAATATTTTAAATAGATGCCTACAGAATCCGTGTTCGCCGTTTACATGTAGTGTGTTCGCCACATTTTCTTTGGCTTTTTTCCTTCTAAGAACTAATGAAAGCTTGCTGTGAGCTTTGACACACTGCATACGCCCTCACGTTCCGTGCTGTTGTTCTCTAAGAGCAACTGAATTCTCTCCAGTGTCTGTGTGTTTCCCTTCTCACTCATTATGACTTTAATGTGGATGAAAACTATTTCTAGGAACTGGTTATTATTGAACAGATTGCATATGTAAATGCAGATAATTCTTGAGCAATATAGTGAATATGATTTCACAAAAAAAAAAATTCGTATGTACTGTACACATCTTCCTGAATCCAAAATTCTCTTCTTATATCCACAGTGGTTTGAAATCTCATATAAAACAGTGGTAAATTTTTAAACATTAGGACATTAGCTGGCTGCTTCTTTAAATGTACCTGTTCTGTCTGCTTGCTCCTTTTGTGGAGATGTGTTTTTGTATTGGATGTTTGGGCCAATGGGAGGCTTCAAGCTACAACATATTTTCCCAGTTTAAATATATTTAACATATGACAAACCCCAGACAAGGCTTTTAATATGTATAAAGAACTGCAGTGTTAGGTGGTTTATTTGCAAACCGTTTTCAATGTTGTCCATTTTTATGGCACCTTTAACAATATTCTTGTTTCCAAAGTACAAAAAAAATAGGTTAAATAATCTAGCCATAACTGAATGTCAAGCAATAAAACAAATGACTTTTGTGCATAGACTTAAAAAAATACAAATTTTAGACATCTGCATGTAAATGCAATCTCTTGTTTACTGCTTTCTTCAACTTGAGCAATTGATTCCTTATTTACTATTAACTTAAGAACTTGTAATGGCCTGTAAACATTTTCTCTCTTACTCTTCTTTCAAATTTACCTTGGTCCCTGCTTTTAAGTCATAATATTTAATGTTGTTCTGCACATCTCTATACAGTTAACTTTTTGGCTTTCATTCTGTATAGATAAGAAAATGTTATATTATAAACAGCCTACTCAGTGCAAATATTTATCTGTTTATCAAATCCACAATATGCTGTATAATACTGGTTTTACTATATAATCTATTTTAGACATAGCTGTTTAGAACTAGAGTGTGCTATTTTTGTGTTTTTCTGATGTGTGGTGCTAGATAAGTTACTTTTGTGAACAACAACAAAAAAATCCCTTTTATTCCTAGACAATACCACCTTTGGGTCTTGTTAATTTCACTGAGTATAACTATATATTTGTATATATATACATATATATATATATCTACCTGTTCCCAACTGGCAGCTGTATCAGAGTGCTGGATTTGGGACACGCTTTTCTCTTTAAATACATAATATCATTATATAAATTATTCTAGAGTGTATTTAATTAGGATAAAATTACTTCCTTAGTATGGATATTTGACATCTATAGGGTGAATTTGTTTATAAATATGGATACATGAAAACTTCTTAGCATTTACTTTATGTTTGCTACTTGGCTTTATACCATATCTCCTGAGCTGAAAAAATAATTTTCCAGGCCTTCAAGATCCTAAAAAAACACTCTAGTTTAATGGAGTAATACTTCTTTTTTTCTTACTAAGGAATCATGTTATTGGCACCTGACTGAGTTGTGTACTTAGCTCCTATTTAGGCATTTATATAAAATATCCTTGGTGGCTTGATGGCAGAATAAGTGTTTCCCCTCCTACCTGAGCCATGAGAAGCTTGGAGATATCCAGTATCATGGCAGAGCACGGGCCATAGAGCAAATTTGACAAGGGATGTTCTGTTTTAATCTGACCTCAACCAGTTCCATGAACTGTGAGTAAAAGACCTTCATTTTACAAGTTATCTAACAATGAGCTTAGTTAAACTCTTTCACCTATTCTCCCAAGACCTATTGGCATTGTTAAAAACAAAAGTATATCAAATATCTAACTAAGGATGTAGTTAACCTTATTAAATATTGATTAGAATTGTTCTGTAATATTACTGAATTTGTAAGATCTTTAGCAAAGATTTTTGAGCAATTTATAAATATAGAGCAAATGTTTCTGTTTACTGCACTTTTTGTAATTGAAGGTGATAAATTCTCAAGCCATGGTTATTGGCTTCCATGCACTGCATATTTACCCACAATTCTAGACATTTTCCATTTTTATGGAAGAGTTGCTGTTACCTTAATTATAAATGCAATCATGTGGTTAATGAGAGCGAATGCTAATAGTTAACCTTTTAAAGAGAATTGGCTACAGTTTAGGGAGAAATCTCTTTAATACAAATCATGTCATTCCTTATTGCTTCACTTAGAGATTGATACCTGTTTTGTTTTTGTTTTTGTTTTTTAAGCACCACTTAGTATCCTAAACTTCCTGAAAGTAGAGATTGTATCTCTTTGTGTCTACACAATGGCCAGCACATGTCAGCATTTGATAATTGTTAAATGACAAGTGTGCCCAAATTAAAATTTTTTCTTGGGATTTTTTTGGGGGTAAATTTATAAAGTACGTCAAGCCTTATGGTTAACACTTTCTTCTACAACCAAGTATTAAAGCCACATTTAAAACGACCACATGAAATGCTGATTCTAATTGTGTGTAGGTCTTGAAGATTAAGCACACAAATTTCACAAAACTCTGTGAGTAACAAACTCAGCCTTCTGTAAATATACATGCAAGTTTGGAAACAGTAATACTGTACCTATAAATATATGCTGTCTGTTTTGTGTACAGTATGTAAAAACTCCTTTTCTGCCACACTAAAAATGCAAGCCATTTATGGAAATCCTAAAAATAGTATTGTACTAAAACTTTGCTAATGATCTTTATTAGAGGATCATCCAACTTTTCACTTACATTGGGTTTTCTTTTCAATTCACTCTTACAGTAGTCTGCTTATTTCCAGCTGTTTGTTATTTTATTGAGTCCTCAATTTAAAAAAAAAATATTTTGATTCATTTTGTAAATACAAGCTGTAAAAAAAAAGAGAGATTTAATGTTGTCTTTTAAATACTCCAATTTTCATTCTAATATGAATGTTGTTATATTGTACTTAGAAACTGTACCTTTAATATTACATTACCTTTATTAAAAGTGCATTGAACACATCAATTTTAGATGTGCTTTATGTACTGTTATCCTATAATAAAACTTCAGCTTCTAATGGAACACTTGCCTTGTTTTTATTCTTTTTTCTTGGGTATTGAGTTTCCTTGTACATAGTTTTCTAGCTCACATTTTGTCTCCAAAAAATGGGCTAGTAGAATCTTGCTACTCAAAGTGTGGTCCACGGGTCAGTAGCCCTGCCATCACCTGCAACCTTGACCTTATTAGAAATGCAGAATTCTGGGCACCTTCCCAGACCTACTATATTAGAATCTGAATTTTTACAAGATCTTCAAGTGATTGGTTTGCATACTAAAGTCTGGGAAGTACTGGTCTGTAGTACAGTACTTTTAAAAAAATAATTCATTTCCATTTGCTGAGGGAAAAGTATATAGAAGGCTCAAGATACCCTTTGGATCTGAGAAGCTAAAGAAAGAAGTTTTAACTTGTGAGATAATATCTATTGATTGGTCATAGCCGCTAGAAATACAGTTGAGGATTCTCAGGCTGCTGGCTGTCTCAAAGAAGAATGCCATGACTGATTAGTGGTATCTGCCCTGATGTGCAGGAGGGGAGAAATCCTGAATGCACACCATACTTTGTCATCTTTGCTTTAGAAATCATTAAAATGGAGTGTCAGAAATGATGCCAAAGATGTTAAAAAAATCTAACTTTCTGAGATGTCTTTGCCCTACCTCAGCCCAACCACCTCTTGAGTAGATTATATAGGAGTAAACTAATAAATTTAATATCAGCTAAGTATCACACTATTTTAATGATGCAAAACATCTCAGCATAAATTATTTTGAAAGTAATAAAAAGATTTTAAAAATTATTTTGAAAGTAACATCAAGGACATCCAAATTATAAAATATGCTGAGGTCAGAATAAATGCAACTGAGTTGGCATTTTCCTTCACACGCACATACTACAATACCTAAGTGTCTCTTGCACTCAGTACAATAAATGTTTGAACTGATCCCCAAAGTTTTTCATGTGACAGTCCTTAATCCTGCTTTTATTTCCAACTGCTTCTGAGAAGAGGAAGAATGAGATTACGCATGTGAAATATTTGTAGACTGTCAAGTTCTATATAATTATAAATATTCACCACCTTCCAGTATCTCAGGAAATTAAGAATTAATGGAAAAAATGGAATTCATGTAATGAAATCTGTCACCTCCAGGCCTTTGGCCAAACCCATGCCTAAACTCTTTCTGATAAAAACAATGGTTTACACTCACCTCTCCATGGATTAGCTTGCCCAGCTTCAAAGAGATACCAGAACGAGAGTGTAAGAAGGATTTCTTACCATTCTGTATATAATGATCTCATGGGAGATTTAGAAAGGAAAACAAATGTCAGATTAATAAACTCTTGGAGAAAAAGCAAAAACAATAATAGTAAGATCTGACCACAGTGTATCTTGGTTGGTACTGTTACTACTAAGGGGTTAACTGCTGATGGGCTGAGATGTAGCTCAGCACCTTCTCTTCCCCCTTTTGAACAAGAAACTGGAGATGGGACCCAGTAATATTCAAAGCCATGTTCTAAAAGAGATTGTTAATATTCTATAAGTCGCCAGAAACAAGAAGAATAAATACAGTCTTGCCTAAGAAATTTCAGGAACATGGGAGGAAGCAGGGAATTTTTGTCAAGAGAACACTCCTGGATCCCAGAAGAATCTCATTGTTGGGTACTCAATGTTTCTTATGGCAAGCCTAGACTCTCCTATTGGCAGAAGCCTATTGCAAAATTAACAGGCACACTATAATTTCACTGTACCACTACTTGTGAGGTGGAGAAAAATCCTTTTTTAATTTTCTAATGTCATTTATCTCTGATGTTGGAAAGAGATAAACTAGTCTTAACAGATTGACTCTGCCTCTGGATTTTTTTTCTCCTCAGGAGGGGGACTATTGACTCCAGTAAAATACAGTCATGTCTCAGCAATCCATTTATTGCTTATCCACTTGATAGGCTTCTCAAACAATATATTTAATTCCAGGATCACTTCCTCTCTGCGGGGGAGAAGTTGCTTCAACTTCTTGATTGTTCTGTGCTTAGAGAACAAAAATTAATTTTAAGATTAGCCTCACCCCAAATTATGATAGTAACCTCCTAGCAAATCACACATCCACCTTTTCTACCATTCTTTCTTTATCCTGCCAATAAATACATAATGTATTCTAAAGATAAATATAAATAACTGCTTAATTATCTTACTTGAAATTATCTCTTCTGTCTTCAGCCTCTCTCCATGGGAGAGTTAGAGGCTCCCTATAAAAGACCAGCATTCAGATGAACAGTTAGTTCTGGTTTGTTTTGTTGTTTTTAGTGCAGGGACCATGTTAATATAGAACACTACAAACTATATTTCAAAACGTATTATCTTCTGAGTGGAAAATTTTGACCATGTTAGCCATTCTCCTCTGAAACAGGATATCCTAAGCCAGAGCATTATGCTGGTTTTCAGGACTAATGATAATTCCGCCCCCCCTTGAAATACATTAATTGCTGAAAAGTCAGGTTTGAACAAGTTACTACTGGCAACAGTATTTCCCCCAATAGCTCTGAATCAATTCGTAGATCAAAAACTCTTTCCTAGAGAACTATTTATGAATTCTCATTTTGAAAGAATATTATGGATGATTGTTAAGTTCATGAAGTAATTCCCTGAGTGAAGTTGTTACCACACAATAAACTCTCCAAGGCTAAGTTCATCCCAAATCAAGCAGAAGAAGCTCATTAGCTGAATGATAGGAAAATGACTTGTTACTAATAAAAAAAATAGATGATCATGCATGTGCCTCTGTCTTGACTTGGTCCACAAGAAGAAATACACATCTAGAAGCAACTGCAATAACTTCACTTAGCCAAGTGGTTGCCATTTTAAGAAATTCTTTTTGAAATTTAGTCCAATGAAACATTTTATAAACTCAAAAAAAGTCTACTGTTACAAATTCTTTTAAAATGATATTCACTTCTCATTCAATGTCTGAGTTTGGTTTTCAGTTTAGCAAGAATGGAAAACCAAATATTTCCTCTGCATAAAAATCCACAGAATAAAATGATACAATCACTTTGGAAAACAGCTTGGTAGGCTCTTAAAAAGTTAAATTTACGTACAGTCCAGCAATTCCACTCCTTGGTATCTGCCCAAAAGAAATGAAAATACAAAGTTCACACAGTGATTGGTATACAAACTCTCATAACAACATGACTCATAATAGCCAGAAAGGTGGTAACCATCTAATGTCTGTTAACTGTTGCATGCACAAACAAAATGGGGCATACCAATAAATTCACTACAATTCAGCAACAAAACTATTAATACCTACTGCAACATGGATGGTCTTAAAAAATATTCTTCCAAGAGAAAGAATCCATATTGCATGATTTTATTTATATGAAACATCCAAAAAAGGCAAATCTATAGAGATGGAAAGCAGATTTGTGTTTGCCTGGGGCTAGAGGGCAGGAAGAAAGATTAATTGCAAAGAAGCACAAAGGATTTTTCAGAGTAATGGAATGTTTTAAAACTTGCCAGTTGACTGTGGGCTGCAAAACTCCATACATTTACTAAAAATCAGTGAATGATACAAATAAAATGGGTGAATTTTATGGCACATAGATTATACCTCAATAAAGCTATTTTAGATGTACAGACACAGAGACACACATACACACTGGTTTCCCCATCGCCCAGAGAATTAAGTCCAATGTCCAAATTCTCTAATATAACATGAAGACCATCTCTGGTTCCTTCTCCCTTTCCAGTCCAATGGCCTTCATGCCCCCAACCCCAGCCCACAACAATGCAGTAGCTTTTTCCCTTCCCCGGAACATGCAGTGCTGTTTCAAATTTCTGCACTTTCTCCACACCTGAAAACCCATAGCCCCTTTTTTACCCAGGGAACTCCTACTCATCTTTCAAGATGCAATATAAATTAAACTTCTCTGAAGTGGTCTCTAAGCTGTCTCAGTCAGAATAAGTTCCTTCCTCATCATGTTCCCATAGAATCAATATGTGGTGTGTATATGTATGTACCATTTCTTATTTGTATTATAATCATTTGCTTACAATGCTACCTCCACTGTGGGTTTTTGTGGTTTGGGAAGGGCAGAAGAAGTATGTACTAATGGTTATTTTATGTTGAACTCTTTGCGATGTACTTTTTATATGTTACTTCTAATCCTTACAACAACTCTGTGAGATATTACTGTCTTGATTACCCAAATAAGGAAACCAAGGCTCAAAGAGGAGATGCAACATGTGTAGGATTACACTGCCTATAAGCAGGAAAACTGAGATGAAACCCATATCAGCTAGACTCCAAAAACCCATGATCTTTTCACTAAAGTGCTTCTGGTTTACAAGTAGAGCATAAAGAAGAAAGGATACATATATTTAATGTATTGTAATGGCGAAAGTTGTTAAGACCTGATTTTTAGTAGCCACTTTGTCACTGATCATTTAATGTTGGAAAAGTCACTTGACAACCTAGGCCCCAGTTTCTTTATGAGGAAAATAAGAGGTTGGATTAGATAATCTCCAAAGTTCCTTCCAGCTCTAAAAATTCTGATTCAGGATCCCTGGGTGGCGCAGCGGTTTGGCGCCTGCCTTTGGCCCAGGGCGCGATCCTGGAGACCCGGGATCGAATCCCACGTCGGGCTCCTGGTGCATGGAGCCTGCTTCTCCCTCTGCCTGTGTCTCTGCCTCTCTATCTCTCTGTGACTATCATAAATAAATAAAAAATTTAAAAAATAAAAATAAAAATTCTGATTCTATGTGCTATCTTGTAACCACCGGAAATCAAAAACACCAAACCAGAGCATGCTTTTGATAATAATCTGTAATCTCAACACAGGCCATGACTGGTGATGTTACCACCCCGCACTACTATGGGCCAATCCCAGCAGCATATGTGCTTGAACAATTCTTGTGCCCTTTTTCAAGCAGCTGCTGAAGAGTAAGATAGGAGTCCCAATTCTCTCTGCATGCTTTATGAGATAGTACCCCCTAAAATTCTACACTGCCTTGATATCCATCTCTGTCCTAGCACAGGCTGTGAATATCACTCACCAAATAGATGCTACCTGCACAGTGCCACTCCCTTGCTCCAGCTGATCTGCAAGTATTCACAAGCACCGTCTCCTCTAGCATTCCTCTGCTGATAAGCAACCCCCACTCCCTAGACCAACATTTCATTTCTTACACAATAAAGTCAAAGAATCCTTAGTCTAGTTTATATGTTCTTCTGTGGCTTAGTCCCAATCTGTTTTTCAAACTCTTCCTCTACTACTCTTTATAGTCCTTGCATTCTCAGCAAAACAAATTACCTAAGGGTCCCTGTATTCAAGGGGGACTTTTAATAGAAGTATAATTTCTGTGTAAACATAGTTTTTTTTTTTGTTTTTGTTTTTTTTTTTATGATAGGAACACAGTGAGAGAGAGAGAGGCAGAGACACAGGCAGAGGGAGAAGCAGGCTCCATGCACCGGGAGCCTGATGTGGGATTCGATCCCGGATCTCCAGGATCGCGCCCTGGGCCAAAGGCAGGCGCCAAACCGCTGCGCCACCCAGGGATCCCTGTAAACATAGTTTTAAACAATATCATAAATCATGGCAAAATTTAGAACATGCCTTCCTGCTAGCATACAAACTGGACTCTGTTCACGCAATAGGTTTGTGCACTTCCTTGTGCTGATCCCTTTCTAGAATGCCCTTTCCCATCACCCATGTATTTCAGATTCTTCAAATGAGCTGACATGTCAAATGCCCAATGTAGTAACTGACATGCAAGGATTCAATAGCTGTTTTCCGTCCCTCTCACGAGTGATTTCTGTCCTCTCTGAATTTACAAAATCTCTCTCCCGTAGCTTCCTACTTTGTTGTTTTATCATTATTTAATGTGAATGAGAGTCCCAGTGATCAAAAGCTCTTGGGAAAACGGGTATTGCGTCTTAGTCCTCTGTGTCCCCAGCACCCAACACACATCGTAGACGCTCAATAAATCTTCCTTTTAATGAATGAAAATAAGATTAGCGGGGCCCACCAGGGTCGCTGCAGGTAGAAGGGGACATCCGGAAATGGAGTGGGGATGGAGTGGAGGTGCTAGTATGTGCCAGGTGGCGGGCTGAGCTCAGCTTTATCCATTACCTCATTTAATCCTTTCAAAAACCCTAAGTAAAAACAAAACAAAACAAAACAAAAAACCCTAAGTGCGTGCCGCTGGTAACTCCATTTCACAGATGAGATAACAAGATTAGGAAAACTAAAGATATTTTGCCCCAGGTCACAACCAGCTCTGCTGGGGTCTTAGGACTGTACTTGTCGCGCGTCCCTCTTTTGACCCATCATTATTCCCTCGAGGTCGGGGACTTTCTAGGACGACACAAGCCTCGATCTCTTCCGCGGAGCAAGTCCCGGCAAGGCGGCCCTCGCGCTTTCCAGGCAAAGCACCCGGAGCGTCCGAGGGAAGGGAGCAGGGGCCCCGCCCGCGGCGTCGCCCGTGACGTCATTACGCAGGGCCGAGGCGGCGCGGCCACGTCCTTTAAATACGGCCTTCCGCGGACGCGCGCGACAGTGTGAGGAGTGGGGTGGAGCATGTGTGGAGCGGGGGCCGCGGCCCAGGCCAGAGCCGCCGCGGACCACGAGGTGGGCGGAAAGGCTGCTCTGCAGCCCAGACGCGGAAGGGAGGGCGCTTCCTCGCAGGCGGGCACGCTCGTGACGGGCGGGAGGAGGGAACATGGCGGCCCCCGCGGCCGGGCCAGCACCCTCCGCGCCTGGTTTTGGCGCGTACCCCTCCCCCCCTTTACTTACCTTGCTGGAACCTTATTTCTCCTTCCGCCCCCTTTCCCTCAGCCACATCCCTTTTGTCTTCATCAGCTCTCCCTCCCCACCCAGCCCCAGAGGGTCCTAATGCGACAGAGGTGGCTTGGGCGGGGGGCGGGGGTGAGGGGGCGGCGGGGACCGAGAGACCGACTTGCAAATTGGACTGTTCGTTTCTCACGTGGCGCTTCACCAGTCCGCTCGCGGTGACCGGGGCAGCACAGAACCGTGGAGGAGGGGTCAAGTCAGACGTGCAGCCCCGGCGACCTCCTCTGTTGGAGTCTGTGTAATTGTCATTTAAGTCCCCTGGACCTCAGTGTCCTCAAAAGTGGCTTTTTATTTATTTATTTATTTATTTATTTATATTTTATTTATTTGTTTGTTTGTTTAAGATTCTTGATATCCAGGGCGTCTCTGTCCAGGATTGCTGGGCGGAATCTGCCCCGTAACCGCGTATGGCTGGGAAACCAGAAGCAAGGTTTATTTGGGCCAGTAAGTGAATGGAGGGGAGCAGGGTCAAGACTTAGAGCCCCGTCCCCTTGAGTGATCTAGTTCTGTAAGCAGTGAGAACACCATTCTGTTTGGACTCCCTTTTCCACAATGAGTGTCCTGAGACTTAGGTTATTACTGGAGTTAAGTTCGAAGGAGACGAAGGGCTCCTACATCAGCATTGCTCTTCTGGTACAAAGAACCTTGGGAATAGCCCTCCGCGTGCTGCCCTCTGTGTTAGGTGTCCCTGTCAGTGGAGGGCACGTGTTCCAGGTTCACACCTGGCCCCTGGCCCAGCCAGCCCCCTGCTTTTGATCTTGACCTTCTGTTTTTCCTCACTTGAGTGTAGATTCTGGAGAAATCCTGCATCCCTCTGGAGCCCGCACTGCCAGGCAGCAGAACTGTGAGCTAGAGTGAAGCAGAAATCTAGGAATATGAGCTCCATGATGGCCATGGGGGAACCAAGGCTGAACTGGTGAGTCACATCTGTTGGTAATCTAAAAAGGAGTGAAGTGGGACTGGTGGCTGGATTATGAAAGGAGAGTTTCCGGCCTGGAGAGGTTTGGAAGAAATAGAAAGGTAACAAATTTGATGGCTCAGAACATAACCCCAGTCTTACCTTCACATACTGAACACTTTTGAGGTCTAGCTGATTGCAGTTACCCTCCTAAAATGACAATAATCCATCACCCAGCTGGCTACTAGGTATAACTCCATCATGTATTTATTATTTATTTTTGGTGTCTTAGTGAAGAAGAGAAGCTGGAATTTTCTTGTGCCTGATAACCTTGCCCATTTCTGTACAAGTAATAGAAAAGCCCTCTTCAAGAATAGACAAGCTTCATTTTGTTATATTAGAATCTATATCGAGTGATATTATAAATGCATAGACTGTGTTTTAGAAATGTATGACTTGTTAAGTGTGGTTTTGTAGGAATCTAATACATGTGCTGCTTTAGGTCAATTTAATACAAATTTACTGAGCATCCACCCTTTGCTAGCCAAAGAGAATACTAAAGTTAGGAGAGATTACAGAGATGATTTAAATAGTACCTGACTCATAAGATTCAAGCAGTATGAGCTCCATAAGTATTTTTTTATTGCAAGCAGTGCTTCCCAAGTTGCTCACTGTCCTGGAGTCCATGAGTTTGTTTTTGTATTACAAGCAAAAACCTTACAATTTAATGAGCTTTGACAGATACAGTACAGTAATAAGAAATTATACTGGTGCATAGCAAGTAAGACATCCTAATTTTTACCATTTATACTTTAATTGTAGTTGTTTTTGTTTTATTTATTTATGTTTTCTATAAGTACTTTTAAAAACAGTAAGAAATGAGTATGGGGCAAAAGCTAAGATTTCATATTTTGGGAATGGGGCATCCAGAAGTTATTTAACAGATTGTTCTATTTTAAGTTTTAGAAGGTGTATACATTTATGCTCATTGTCATAAAGAAGGTGTTCAGATACAGCACAGATGCTCTTAAACGCCATTGACATTGTGAAACCAAATGTAGTTTACAGCTTTTGCACAGTAGTGTTGCCCTTGGAACTACCTTTTCCCATAGAATCCTAATAATGTTTGTCCTTTCTAGATTATGGTTCTCACTGTTTTTAATTCCTTCAACCAGCATTTATTGGATCCTTACTATATGGAAAGTGTGACTGTAATATCTTAGTCTCTAATTATGATGTTGTGGAAAATCATATAAGACCTTTGAAGTGGTTTTAGCAGAGGCACACCATTTGGCACATTTGCCAAGTTAATGAAAATAGGTAGGATATTCAGTCTTTGTAGTGTCTTGTGGCCTGGTGCAATAATGCATAGAACAAAACTAAGTTGAGAAGCATTTTCTCTCAGCAACCAAACATCTTCATGTTATGCCACAGAGCCTGAGGTGAGCCCTGATCCTGGCAGACTCTTATTGTACTTCAGTCTGTTCCATCTTTAACTCTTAAGTATCTCTGACATTTAATCAAATATTAAAAGAAAAAGCAAGGCTGATTATTTGAGCTGGGGAATTTCAGAAAGAGCCTAGGCTAAAAGCCAGTCAAGTAAAACATCTAAACTCAGACATCTGATATGTGAAATTAAAATTATTAAGAGGTGATTGTCTGGGAAAGGGGCTGTAAGGGGCATGTAGTTGTAAACTACAATTGTACCATTACGGCTACTTAGTCTAGCATGAGATTTTGAATTGTCAAATGTAAATAAATAACTTTGTTTCACAGGGATGTTTCCCCCCAAAATGGCCTTAAGACATTTTTCTCTCAAGAAAATTATAAAGACCATTCCATGGCTCCAAGTTTAAAAGAACTATATGTTTTATCTAACAGGTAATATATTTATTTATTTGGTTATTTATTTTCACATTTGATTGTTATTTTTCTGGCAGTTGAAGTTTTATATCTGTATCCACTATTAAACGTTCAAATTATAAAAATGTAAGAATTAGAAAATGGAAGAACCCAGTACCCAAGGATGACTAGTCTTTGATGTATGTGCATGTGTGTGTATAAATCTTTTTGGACCTTTCTCCACACCAATATAAAGACAAAAATGGGAGGTAGTGCCTGAGTGGCTCAGTCAGTTAAGCATCTGCCTTCAGCTCAGGTCAGGATTTCAAGGTCCTAGGATCCAGCCCTGCATTGGGCTCCTTGTTCAGCAGGGAGCTTGCTTCTCCCTCTCCTCCCTGCTTGTACCTTCTGTTGCTATATGTCTCTCTCTTTCTCTCAAATAAATAAATAAAAATTTAAAAAGAAAAAAAAAGGGATCATATTATAAATAACGTAAAATACTATAAAACTGTTTTGCAGTTCATTTTTTTCATTTAAAATAATATTTCACGTATCTTTCCATGCCTCTATATGTTTTAATCTTAACTGTTGCATAGTACTTCATATTTATACTTTTAATTAATTTAGCTAGTCCAACATTGCCAAATGTGGTCCTCTTTTTTTGTAATTATAAACAATACATTGATGAAATTCTTGTAATAATGTTTATAATATTATTGAATTGTTTGGTTAGATGGCATATGCCTTTTATATCTTAATAGATACTGCCAAATTGCTGGAGAGTTTTTTCCTTTCTGGTATGAACATGCCTATTCAGTGATAATTGTCCCTTCCTACTGTTTGCCTGCCCATAACAGCTCTTCTTTCTTTTGTGATTGGCTATTTCTATTCTGTTGTGGATGAGTCTTCAAACCAAGTAATTGAGTTTACTAGAATGGACTGTAAATATGCCAAGTGAGGAATTGGGGAGCTTCTCCAGAGGAGCCCAATATTTACTTTCATCCTTTCTCCACTTATTTTGCAATTGAGGAAGAATATTTCCAGCCTCTGTATGGAATGGGTCCGTATCTGTTCCTGCTTTCCTCAGTATCCTGTCCATTAGCATCTCTTCCTACTCCTATATTTTTATTTTCTCTTAATCAGTGTTTAAAGGTACTCAAGTTTTTCCTGTCACAATCCCTGGACTCCATGTTACTTTCTTACCTTTTGTATTGTTTGTACTTAGATTTCTTTAAAAACTTATATATCTGGGAGGAAGTGAGGGACAAAAAATTATGACATATAAAAAAACGTTTAACAAAATGACAATAATAATAAGTCCTTCCTTGTCAGTAATTACTTTAAATGAATTAAACTCTCTAGTCAAAAGATAACTTGGGAGAATGGATTAATAAAACAGGATAAAACACTTCCCACTGCATTTGCTTTCACTGAACCCCACTCCAATCTGGTCTCCATCCTCACTGGTCTATTAAAACAACTCCTCTTGGGATCCCTGGGTGGCTCAGCAGTTTAGCACTTGCCTTCGGAGACTTGGGATCAAGTCCTACATCAGGCTCCCAGCATGGAGCCTGTTTCTCCCTCTGCCTTTGTCTCTGCCTCTCTCTCTCTCTCTCTCTCTCTCATGAATAAATAAATAAAATCTTAAAAAAAAAAAAAACTGCTCCTCTTAAGATCATCAGTGACTTCTCAACTATGAAGATCTCTTACTCTTCTAGTTTTCTGGTTATGGTGGTATTTCTCAGTCTCTTGTGCCATCTTCATTTTCAGGCTTACCATTCTGGCTCATTATACTCTTTGGAGCTTTTAAGAAATACTGATTTTGTACTTTCAACCCATACTTTTGAATCTGAACCTTTAAGGATGTCTGTGGAATCAATTAAATGACCCCATTGATATTCATTTAGGTTGTTTCCATTCCTTTCCTATTATAAACATTGAGTATCCTTTTTATACATATGCTGATATAAGTATGATAAATTCCTATAAGAGAAGGTATGCATATGTTTTTTGATAGATACTGCCAGATTACCATTAAAAACATTTTTTGAAGTGTTTTGATTCATCAGATGAATAAATAAGTTCATATAAAAGCAAGCAGAGAGGAAAAAAAAAAAAAACAAGCAGAGGTCGTAGTAAAGAGGCAATTTTAAAAGGAACATTCTTGCCTGTGAGCATATAATGTTTTTGCTAATATCACCTATAGAAAGTTGAGTAGATCCCATATAAATGCATCTATGGATTTTTAAGGTAATTTTGTTATTCGAATGTACCATTTCATGAGGATAACTTCATTTCTTTTTTTGATTTCTTAAAACTTATTATCAAATAAAGAATTGCCATTGTTTATTTGAATTAAAGAATGCCTACCAAAGCTAGTCTCCTGAAAAAGGAGGACAAAGATGTATATCTTTACGTTTTTCTAAAGGTAAAATGAACATGTATCTTAAAAGCTTCTCACCATTTTATGTACTTTTATCTCAGCCGTCATCTTTTTGGACTAAAATTTTTTAATATTACTCTTCATCCTGCCACTGCTTCTTAATTATTTTAATGGTTCTTTTCAAGTTTAGTTCTAGTCAGCATGTCCTATGTGGGTTATAGTCTGAATTATGTAAGGGAGAGGGCATCTTGCTGGCAATTGAGTACAACTTCTGAAATATTTTCTTCTTAGAATATGCTTGTTTAAAAAAAAAAAAAAGAATATGCTTGTTTTTCTTTAGATTTCTGCATAACACAAAATAATTTATTAGTATAATTTACCTTTTGGCATAAAAAAATAAAGACATGACGCATTGATTTCATGTATTTCTGTCTTTTTTGCTCACGTTAAATTTTATGAAGTTTTATTACAATAAGGAATGGATTTTCAGACTATTAATTTACAAATATTTTCTTGATGGAAAAATTAGGAAAAGTGAAAATTTTTGATTAACCCTAATTTTGTGGGTTTTGTGTCCTCTAACATATTTGGGAAAATATTGATACTTCTGATTACTCTGCTTTCTACAGTAGGAAGTTTTTATTCAACCCTTCTCCCTCTACTGGAAGGTAAACATTTACCTTTTTTTTTTTAATTTTAATTTTTATTTTTTTAATTTTTATTTATTTATGATAGTCACAGAGAGAGAGAGAGAGGCAGAGATACAGGCAGAGGGAGAAGCAGGCTCCATGCACCGGGAGCCTGACGTGGGATTCGATCCCGGGTCTCCAGGATCGCGCCCTGGGCCAAAGGCAGGCTCCAAACCGCTGCGCCACCCAGGGATCCCTACCTTTTTTTAAATTAAAGTTTCGGTTGTGGGGGATCCCTGGGTGGGTCAGCGGTTTAGCCCCTGCCTTTGGCCTAGGGCATGATCCTGGAGTCCCAGGATCGAGTCCCACATTGGGCTCCCTCCATGGAGTCTGCTTCTCCCTCTGCCTGTGTCTCTGCCTCTCTCTCCTTGTGTCTCTCATGAATAAATAAATAAAAATCTTTAAAAAAATAAAATAAAAAAATTAAGTTTCTGTTGTATATACTTCTAACTGGGTTTTAAGCCCACAAGGGGGAAAATACTTCAAATAAAAATTATGAAATTTTAACATGTTTAATAAAGAAAAGTATAAGTCGAATTCAGGAGGTACAGGTAGACTTTAGACGGAGGCTAGAAGTACCATTTCCAAATACTACTTGAAGCCACCCAAACCAGTAGACTTAAAGCATTGGAAACTAAAAGTTTGAAATACGCTTTTTTTTTTTTAGAAACTTTAAAAAAGGAGAATGGGTGGTTGACAAAATGAAGGGGGAAAACTTCAAACCATCAACTAAAATAAAATATAATGCTGTAAATGTGGATAGAGAAACCCTGTCAGATGCTTTTGGCTTGCACCCTGATGAAGATTTTGACAGCACTGCACACGGAAATGATCTTGATGTGCTGCCATTTCATTCTTTGCTGAATGTAGCCAATTTAAACTACTAGAATTTCTTGACATTCCTACTCTGGCATATCTGAGTCAGCATCTTGTTGCTGCAGCAGCTTAATTAAATTTGCCAGTTTGTGCCACAAGGACAGACATGTTCTCATATTCAGAGAGACAGCTGTGAAGCAGTATTGTTAAGAGTTGCGGACACAATACTGTTAGGTTTGAATAGCTCTCAAGACATTTTCTAGTGAGAAATCAATTTGCTGTAATACATTTCTCTCAAGATCAGCAGTTAATATTCATTTTGTTAACCTAAAATATGCTTATTTTTATACAGTTATTGGAGAAACTTTAGTAGCTAAGTATGTCTTCTTTCACCTGTATTATTTTCAGAGCCACCTAAACATCCTTATTTTAATTTCCAGAGTTATTTTCCCATTCACTAACGAGGTCTCTTGATTAGTTTTCCATTTTTAGTTCAGCTCTAAAAGAGTGGGTTTGGATATTTTGCCTTATTTTGGGGCCCTAAGTTTTTTTCTAAGAATTTTGGCATTTTTAACATAATTATTCTAGCATTATAAAGCTGATCTAAAACAAATTTTCAGTAGTTTTGAGTGAGACTCGCTTTGTCCAGACACTGATCTAAATTGATAATTCTCAGCCTGATCAGGCTTTTTCATAACAAATATTTATGAAAAATAAGATACTTCCTTTACTACCTGAATTAAAATTCATAGCTAAAAATAGCCACAGACAATATATTTTCAAAGTGTCTTAGATATATAAATGTGAAATCAAAGGAAATAATTTATATAATTGGATATGTAAGTGCATGGATACTGCTACACTAGAAGATATAATGAAGTAGTCAGATGCACCAGCTAAAATGAACAAGATTGGATTTAAGAGAGGTTAATGTAAACTGTGCCATAGAAGAATCGTAAAACTAAAAGAGAATAAAATGTATTGTTAGGATAAATGATAAGACACCAGATATATTTGTATATGGTAAGAGAAAGCCTAAAGGGACCTTTGAAAGTTGGGCAGTATATTTTCATACATTACAATCCAGGCAGCTAGTATTCCTCACCTCTACGAGCCTTTAATTATCCCCTTCTTTCATGACAACCCAGATGCTGCCATATTTTTCTCAAATTCCCCGAAGAAATTAATGCTGTCATGATTGAGAACCGCGGCTCTGAATATTTCTTGCCCCTCCCCAGTCTCCCTCTTAATCCCTGATCAGGTTATCCATAGGATTTATGGTCACCTATTCAGTAAGTTCAGTTTGGAAACCTGAGGTTGCCGTAGTTAACAAGGTATGAATATACATACTTACTTTCTTCCCCATTCATTTGTTTGATCCACCTAATTGTAAAGTTTTAGAGAATAGAGACTATATTGTTCCCCAGTTTCTGGCATAAGGCTGGCACAAGGTAGTCACTTAGTAAATATTAACAAATGGGGAGATGAATGAATGAACACCTCCATCCTTCTCGTTAGTTTCCCTTCTACTTGTGCTACTGTTGTTTAATTTGGAACTAAATGAGAGGGAACAATTACTGTGGTGGTAATTAGACTTGTGAAGGCTAAGGAAGTATAGTTGTGTTCGGGTATGTATTTGTATACTTTAAAATTCCCTTTTAAAAATGTAGATTACTATAACTGAATACTAGGAATAGCAACAGATTATGAACAAGATAAGAACTTTGTATTCATGTATTTCACTGGTGCAGAAAGGTTTTTTTTTTTTTTTAAAGAAATTGGGGTATCGTTTCATAAACAACTATGTTAACAAGTTCTCTAGTTATTACTTTCCCCTATAGTGCATTTCATTATGATATGCCAGATTTCCTCTTTTGCATTCATTCAAAGCATAAAGGCATCTCCATGGTCTCAGCCATGTATGAGTGATAGAGGATTCTACAACTTTTCTAAAACCACTATTGCTTCCGTAAAACATGGCATGCAGTGTTGGAATTTTCTTTTTAAATTTTGAGATAATTAAAGGAAACTAGAAAATTTAGAATCTCAGTTTGTGAACCTGTGACCTAAGCATATCCTGCTTTTAGTGGCTTTTGTTCAACATATTAACTGACATAGCTTACTGAATTTAAGCTTTTGAAAACAACTTGCATTATAATAAAGGTGAACAGGAAATACCTGCATCTATAATTGGCAAGAACAGTTTTCCCTTGTTGAATAAAGGGGGAAAAGTTCCAAATTGAATAACATGTCTAAGGATTTTGCCTCTCCCTCTCTGTCAGATAATTGAAGGTAAACTTGTAATGTGATCCTATCCTGCAGAATACTTAATTTACACCAAATGGCTAAACATCAAAATGCAGGTGGCAGAGTTAGATAATAATCTAGAATTTACTATGTTAATCACGCTATATTCTCCCTGGTGATTGAGAATCATGAAGTTCCATGATAGTAATCTTCATGTGAAAAGCACATATTTGTAAATTGTATTTTTTTTTCCAGACGTATAGGAGAAAATTTGAATGCCTCAGCAAGTTCTGTAGAAAATGAGCCGGCAGTTAGTTCAGCAACTCAAGCAAAGGAAAAAGTTAAAACCACAGTTGGAATGATTCTTCTTCCAAAACCAAGAGTTCCTTATCCTCGTTTCTCTCGTTTCTCACAGAGAGAGCAGAGGAGTTATGTGGACTTGTTGGTTAAATACGCAAAAATTCCTGCAAATTCCAAAGCTGTTGGAATAAATAAAAATGACTACTTGCAGTACTTGGTATGTATTCTATTCTTCAGTTTCAGTAAACAGTATTTATTTTTTTTAGAAATTTTTTCTTTTATATGTATATTTTTTTATTGGAGTTCTGTTTGCCAATATATAACACCCAGTGCTCAAATATTTTAACTTTGCTTTTATGTTTTTAGGTGCACTGTATTAACAAAAATGAAAAATTTAAGTTTAATTGACAAAGCATTGGTGCTTCATTCTTTTGTTGGTTCTGTTATACTTCAGGCATTTTTCTCTGGCTCTGAGCATATTTCACTCCAGTTCATCTTATGTACTAGCAGAACAATTTTACATTGATCATTGAGCCAATTTTAAGTTTTTGTTTAATTAGTAGTTTCAAGTACTCAGTTATATAAATAATGCTGGGTTGAACATCTTGGTTGCAAACTCTTTGTTCACATCTATAATTGTTTCCTTAAGATAAACTTTTAAAAATATAATTGCCAGATCAAAAACTATACATGTTTTTAAGCCTTTGATATGCACTTACACAGTTAATTGTTGTGTAATAAGTGTAAGCCAATTTGTATATACCACTATTGCATGAAGGTTTTCTTTAAAAAAATAATATCTTCACTACCACTGCATATTACCTTTTAGCGTCTATTTTGATATAGAAAAAAATGGTGATGCCTTGTTTTATATTAATTCACAGTATTTACTAATGAAAATAAGCCTTTTCTATGTGTTTTTAAGCCACTTTTATTTCTTTTGTAACTTGCCTATTCATGTTCTTTGCACATTTTTTCCATCTGAATGTTTGTCTTTTTTATGTTAATTGAGAGCATTTTATGAAAAAGTGTATTAATTCCTAAATAGGTAGTATAATATTAGTCATTTGCTCTTCTATTTTTACAGAGTTTAGGATTTTTTTTTTTAAATCGAAGTGTAGCTGATATGAAATGTTGTATTAGTTTCAAATGTTACACATAGTGATTTGAGATTTATATACATTGTGGAGTTTTTAATGACGAGTTTGTCATTATTATATAATAATGTTTACTATTTCTCTGATTTGCTTTGGATATGATATTTTAGTCTTTAAATACAAATTATTAGAACAGTGACTGAGAAGTGATTGTTTTCAATCACACTTCTTATTCCAAGATATGTCTACTTTTTTAAAAATCAGGATATGAAAAAACATGTGAATGAAGAAGTTACTGAATTCCTAAAGTTTTTGCAGAATTCTGCAAAGAAATGTGCACAGGATTATAATCTGCTTTCTGATGATGCTCGTCTCTTCACAGAGGTAAAAAAAAAAAAAATCATTTATTTAAACTGCCAAGTAGTAGGCAATAACAGCATTTTAAAACATGTGATGATCCTGTGAAAATTATATAAAAATATCAGTATTTTCAATTCAGAGACCAAATTGTGTGTGGGTCATTTATTCATCGTGTATTTTAATAATGGAAATTCTAGCACCTCAAAATCATATACTGTAATGTATTAACATTTGATGTCTTTTTTTTTTTTTTTTAAACTGATCCAGCTACCAAATTTGAATTAGATTTTTCTCAAATGGATGGTTTGATCTGATGCACTGATTTCCCTTGTGAGAGAATGAATGTTTAAGGAGTTACCTTGGTCATTAAAAATCTGAATGGTCATTTCGTATTTAGTCACATAAATTTGTTTTCATTATATTCATGGTAACTAGCCATAAATAAGAATTTCTAAACTGTGAGTTCATTTTCTGGTACTTAGATTATTCATGCAAATGTATAAGTAAAGCATGTAAATCACAATACTTTGTGCCCTACCATCATTCAGTGGGTCTATGAGAGATTCAGAATACACTACTTAAATAATAAATACTAATATATATTATTGTATTAGTTTATCTACAAACACCAACACCAGTCTGAATTTTTTTTAGTTTTTAAAATTAGTTATTATATACAACAGTGTGATACTTAACAGTGTTGAACTCTCCATGTAAAAATTAAGGTAGTAAGTTTATGTGTATTTTACCACAATTAAGACAAAACAAAACAAAACTGCTGGTCACTATAATTGGGCGCAAGAAAGGATATTAGTTTTACCATTTTTAAAATACTTTTTAAGGTAAAATTTTGCTATTAATATGAACCAGAAGAGTGATTCTTCTAAATAAAAGGAAGTATTGCATTTTTATTTTCTCTGAACCTACATATGATACTTAAACCAAGTGTCATATTTTTCCCTATGGAGAAGTAATTGTAGCTATTCTTATTTTAATAGTGGCTTTGAAGGGACCAGAATGATGGTTTTAAAACATAAACCAGGGATGCCTGGATGGCTCAGCGGTTGAGCGTCTTGCCTTTGGCTCCTGGTATCGAGTCCCACATTGGGCTCCCTGCATGGAGCCTGCTTCTCCCTCTGCCTATGTCTCTGCCTCTTTCTCTCTGTGTCTCTCATGAATAAATAAATAAAATCTTTAAAAATAAATAAAACATAAATCACATCCCCTCATGTCATTGATTTAAAATGTTTTCTCAGTTTACTCAGAAAGAGAGGGTCTTTACAAAATTGTACAATGCCCTACATGATCTCACTCCCTCAACTCCTCCCTTCCCCCAGCCTCTTTCATCTTCTACATATCTTCCTCAGTTGTTCTGTTCCAGCCTACTGACCTTTTTGTGCAACTTGAATACTCCAAGCATGATCCTGCCTTAAGGTCCTTGGCTCTTCCCATCTTTCTGGCAAGCTGTTCCCCAGATAAACACATGGATTAGTTCCTTGATTTCTATAAGTCTCTCTTCAGATACGAACTATCAAGATATCCCTAATTATCCTAAAACAAATAGCGTCACTTTCAGGGTTCCTTTTACCATGTTTTATTTTACTATTTTTTATTGTCCTTCGCAACACCTATACATAAATAGGTGCACTGCTTTGTTCCTAATAACTGAATAATGCTTGACATGCAGTTAAGTTCTCAAGTGCTCATTGCAATTATTTAGTGAATATAAAAGTGTTTATTTATTAGCAAAGTACACAATTTGATAGCCAGCAATCAGCATTAAGTCTTGTTTTTTAGTCAGATTGACTCGGCAGCCTATTTTGTCTAATTTACATTTTACATCTCTACCCTAAAGGTTCACTGATATATTTCTGATTTTTTTAGTGTTTTAAAATTTCAGTTTTATATTGTGAAATGCAATATGTTTATGGAAAAGTGTGTGTGTGTGTGTGTGTATATATATGGCTTAACAAATAATTATATAGTGAATACCCATGTAACTCTCCTCCTTTTTTTTTTTTAACATTTAAAAATATATATATATTATTTATTTATTCCTGAGAGAGAGAGGCAGAGGCACAGGCAGAGGGAGAAGCAGGCTCCATGCAGTGAGCCCGACGTGAGACTCGATCCCGGGTTTCCAGGATCAGGCCCTGGGCTGAAGACAGCGCTAAACCGCTGAGCCACCAGGGCTGCCCGTAACTCTCTTCCAAGTCAAGAAATAAAACATTACCACTATCCTAGAAGCTCCCTGTGTATCCCTCCTAATAGAACATTCTCTCTCCTTGAAGAACTAATCACTGTCACAAGTTTGGTGTTGGTAATTTCCATTTCCTTTATTTTGGTAGTTCTCTGAGCTCACTTTTGCCTGTTTTTGAGTTTTATGTGAACAGAATTATTCCTTCACTCATGTTTGTAAGATTCATATGCATGTATGTGTGTAGTTATAGTTCATTCATTTTTCATTTCTGTGCATTATTATATGAATAAACTATAATTCCTCAATTCCTTCCTTTCCCTTAAACTTTATCTTTTCAAGACTTGGGTCATTTGACTTGTAAAGTTTCCCACAGTCTAGATTTTGATGATTGCTTATTCAAATGGTGATATTCAACATGTTCCTCATTTCTCTGTATTTTTTACAAATTATTGATGGGATCTGGAAGCTTGATCAGAATTAGTCTTTGCCAAATGGATTCAACACATAGATGTTGTTTTCTTTATCAGGTGGCACATAACGTCTGATTGTTTCTTTTTTGTGGTGGTTGCAGGTGTTCATGTTCGATGCCTAGGTGTATTCATTCACTCGGGCTTACAAAATTGTAGGGTTCTAGTTGCATCATTTATTTGTATTTATTGGAAAAATTTTATTAAGATATGTTTTCACTCATCTATGTGGTTTCCTAATTCATGTAGTAGAAAAAAATGCTAGATTCTTTCCCTTTATATGCCAGTTTTGAAAAAAAATTGATTCCAATATTGATCAGTGTTTTCTTTTTTAAAAATAATGGGTTTTAATCCACTGTAATTACCCTTTTTGAAGCTCAGATAATACCAGCTTTAGCCAATGACAGCTCTTCATAAGGCTTTTGAGTCTTTTTGAGACTTTGTGGTAGTCTTTGAGGCTTGTTTTGTACATTTCCTGTTTCAACTCTGGAATCAGCCATTTCCCAGAGCCTTTGTTTCTTCCAGTGGGAAGTGGTATTTCAAAACTACAGTTTGGGTACTGGGGATGCTCATTGTTCCTGGATTGGTCATTGTTTTGGGAATATTTCAGTAGATGAAGCTAGGAAATATTTATTTAGAGAAAAAAAATATCACATGTGTCTCACTTTATACCACATGCAACAACCTTAGAATAACAGAGCTATCAGTCAATAGGATACTGAAAGCCGGGACGCCTGGGTTGTCTCAGCAGTTGAATGTCTGCTTTTGACTCAGGGTGTGATCCCAGAGTTCTGGGATCAAGTCCCATATTAGGCTCCCTGCATGGAGCCTGCTTCTCCCTCTGCCTGTGTCTCTGCCTCTTTCTCTCCCTGTCTCTTATGAATAAGTAAAATCTTAAAAAAAAAAAAAAAAAAAAAACTGAAAAGTATTTGAAAAAAAATTTTTAGATGTTCTCCTTATTCTCCCTTTTTAAAAAAAGGTGGTTCTTTATGTTGTTAGAGCATACAGTTATTATACACTAAATAAGCTCTTCCTGTTTAAGCCATATTTAATAAGGATCCATTTTAAGTGCATGTCACTGAGTTTTCACAAGTGCATATACCTGTGTAACCATGACCACAGTCATGACATAGTATATTTCGGTCACACTAGACAGATCTCTATGTCTCTTTGTATCCATGGTCTAGGAAACCACCAGTATGCTTTTCTGTCTCCATGGATTAGATTTTCCTTTTCTAAAGTTTCAAAACTGAGTCACACACAGTGTATTCTTGTGTCTGACGTCTTTGATTCAGCATTTTTTTGAGATTCATCTATAGTGACACAAATATGCATAATGTGCTCCTTTTTATTCCTTTTTGTTTTATTGTACAATTATACCAAATCGGTTTATCAGTTCAGCGCTTGATGGGCATTTGTGTTATTTTCAGTTTGGGGCAATTATGAATAAAGCTACTATGAGCATTCTTACACAGGTTTTTTTTTTTTTTTTTTTTTGGAACATGTGTTTTTATTCTTCTTGGGTAAAGAACTAGAATTAGAATTTCCAGATCATATGGCAATGTTATTAGAACTGCCAGACGTTTTTGTAATGGATGTACCATTTTACACTCATCAGCAATATATGAGTTCCAGTTGCTCTGTACTTTTGCTAGCACTTAGTATTGGTAATTTTTTTTTGAAAAGTAAAAAGTAAAGTTTTGACCTCCAGTTTCATCTTTTTCCCCATTGATGACCTTGGTCAAACCCATGTAATTCTTTTTTTCTTTCTTTTTCAAAATTTTATTTGAATTCTAGTTAGTTAACTAATAGTGTGATACTGGTTTCAGGAGTAGATTTTAGGAATTCATCACTTACATATAGCATCCAGTGCTCATCATAACAAGTTCCCTCCTTAATACTCATCACTCATTTAACTCATCCCCCACCTACGTCCCTCCATCAACCCTCAGTTTGTTCTCTATCATTAAGAGTTTCTTGTGGTTTGTTTCCCTTCCTTTTTCTTTTCCCTTTCCTATAGGCTCACCTGTTTTTGTTTCTTAAATTCCACATATAAGTGAAATCATATGATATTTGTCTTTCTCTGACTGACTTATTTCGCTTAGCATAGTACACTCTAGCTCCATCCACATCATTGCAAATGGCACAATCTCATTCTGATGACTAAGTAGTATTCTATATATATATATATATATATATATTCCTATACATATATATATGTACACACACATATACACATATATTACACACAGACCACATCTTCTTTATCCATTCATCAGTCAATAGACCCTTGGGCTCTTTCCACAGTTTGCCTATTGTTGATGATGCTGCTGTAAACATCAGGTTGCATGTACCTTTTTGAATATGTATTTTTGTATCTTTCGGGTAAATATTTGGTAGTGCAGTTGCTGGGGCCTAAGGGTAGTTCTGTTTTAACTTTTTGAGGAACCTCTATACTGTTTTCCAGAGTGGCTGTACCAGTTTGCATTCCCAACTATTGGTAATCTTTTTACATTTTAACAACCTCATAGGTGTATAGTGGTGTCTCATTATGGTTCTAGTTTGCATTTCCCTAATGAGCAGTGATGTTTTAAAATCTCTTACTGATTTTATTGGTTTTTATTTTTATTGAATCTTGAAAGTTCTTTATATATTCTGAATACAAGTCTATTATATATGTAGTTTTCTCCTAGTTTATGACATGTTTTTAAGAGTGTTTCTCAAAGAACAGAATTTTAATTTTAATGCTCATTTTTGAAAATGTTTTATGGTTGGTGCTTTCATGTGTTGTAGCATAGAAATTTTTGCTGACCCCAACTGTTTCTCATCTGGGATCACTTTTACTTCTTTACCCCTGCCCCATAGATTTTTAAATGTCTGGAGACTTTTTTGGTTGTCTCAAGTGGCAGAAAGCTACTGGTATCTATTGGCTAGAGGCCAGGAATGCTACTAAGCATCCTACAATGCACATGACATCTCCCACAACAAAGAATTATCCAGCCCAAAATGTCAGTAATCCTGTGTTGAGAAACCCTGATTGAGGTGTTTTATGGTTTAACAATAATGTGAATGCACATTTCAAGTTTTTATGGTGCAAGATGTGAGGTTTGCATCAAAATTCATTCTTCTTTCATATGGATAGCTAGTTCTATTTTTTTTTTTAATTTTTATTTATTTATGATAGTCACACACAGAGAGAGAGAGAGGCAGAGACACAGGCAGAGGGAGAAGCAGGCTCCATGCACCGGGAGCCCGACGTGGGATTCGATCCCGGGTCTCCAGGATCACGCCCTGGGCCAAAGGCAGGCGCCAAACCGCTGCGCCACCCAGGGATCCCGATAGCTAGTTCTAGAATAATGATTCTCACCTGAGAGCGATTTTGCCTCCCCAGAGGACATTCAGTAATGTCTGGAGACATTTTTCATTGTCAAAACTGAGGAAGGCGTACTTCTGGCATCTAGTGGGTAGAACCAAGGATGTTGCTAAATATCCTTCAGTGTATAGGATGTCTGTGCCCCACCCCCCTCGCCAAGAACTATCTGGTCCACAATGTGAAAAGTGCTAAAGTTGAGAAACTCTGCCTAGCACTGCGGTTTGAAAAAGCTGTTTGTTCCCTCACTGAATTGCCTTGGCACCATTGATATGTGTATGGGTTGATTTCCTGACTCTGGTTTATTTCATTGTTCTATAAATCTCTCTTTATTCCACTACCACCTGGTCTTGTTTCTTTTTTTTTTTTTTTGTCTTGTAAGTTTCAAAACCATGTGAGGGAAGTCCTGCAACTTTGTTCTTTTTAAAAATTGTTTTGGCTCTTTTTAGTCCTTTACATGGAAATGTAAATTTTGATATCCTCTTGTCAGTTTCTACAAGAGAGCTAGGTGGAATTTCAATAGGATTTCTTTGAATCTGTAGGCTTGTATTTTACAAATATCTTTTAAAATTGTATTTAACTAGATTGCTTTTTTCCTTTTCTTTTTAAATAAAATTTGATATTTCTTGTCTTTTAGCTAGAAAGGTTAGTTATTTACATTCATTACGATAACTGATGTAAATGGGCTTGTTTATGATTTCTTTTGTCTTTTTATAAAGTTCTTTCTAATTTTACTTCTTTTGAGGGGATTGACTTTTTTTCCTCCTCCTTTTCCTCTCCTTATTGATTTGAAATTTATTCTTTGTTTTTCAGTTCTCTTAATGGTTACCCTTGAAAAAATTTTTTTAAGATTTTATTTATTTATGAGAGACAGAGAGAGAGAGAGAGGCAGAGACATAGCAAGAGGGAGAAGCAGGTTCCATGCAGGGAGCCTGATGTGGAACTCGATCCCGATCCCTGATCTCCAGGATCACGCCCTGGGCTGAAGGCGGCACTAAACTGCTGAGCCACGGGAGCTGCCCTACCTTTGGATTTTATAGTGATTTTCCCCCCTCATTGAATTGCCTTGTCATTATTGATGTGTGGGTCAATTTCTTGCTTCTATTCTGTTAGTCTATATATCTACAGAGACCATAGATCATTCTGACTTTCATCATATCCCTCCTGACATTTACTGCTGTCTCTTTTTAAAACTTACATTAATTATTTTATATGAACAGTGTTTATTTTATTTTACCTACAAATTTTGACTATTTTTGGCTTTCCATTTCTTCTTCTCATGTATACATTCTGAGATCCACTTCAGAGGATCTTCATTGTTCCTGAAATGCTTTGTGTTCTAGGTGTTCCTTTGGTGATGGTCTCTTGGTGATGAACAATCTTTTGTTTTTTTTATCGGAAAATATTTTTATTTTGTTCTCTTTCTTATATGATAGTTTTACTCCTTACATAACTCTAACTTGACTGTTTTGTTTTTTACTCTGAAGATATAATTTTACCTTTTTTGGCTCCAGTTACTGTTTTTGAAAAGTGTGTTATCTGTTTCTCCTGCCTTTTTTTTTTTTTTTTCTCCTGCCTTTTAGAGAGTCTACCCTTTCTCTCTGACTGCTCCTTATTTTTGGTGTTTCACAGTTTCATTACTGTGTGTATGTTTAAATCATCCTTGTTTTATTTGTTTTGTTTTGTTTTTTTAAAAAAACAAGTCCCTCCTGGTCTTTATTACTTTTTACATTGACAAAGCAATTCTCCAGCTCTCAAGTGGGAGTGGGGTGGTGGGTACTATGAGGCCATCTGCTGGCACCACACACCGCTGGATTTCCCTCCTTCTTGGTCACTGGGTATTTCCTCCAAACCCAGACGCAGGAGTGTCATCCTTGGTTTATTACGTTTCTTGTATCTGTATATTCCTGTCCTTTATCAGTTCTGGAAAATTCTCAGCGATTTTCAGTTACTGCTTCTCCTTTATTTTCTCAACTCTGTCTTTCTAGGATTCCTCTATTCCCTAGGTTAGACCTCAGTCAGTCTTCCATTTCTCTCCCCCTGCCCTCCCCCTTTTCCTCTCTCTCTCTTTCCCTGTTTACGTGGTAAAACATACATAACATAAAAGCTACTATTTTAACCATTTTTTTAAATTTTTTTTTAATTTTTATTTATTTATGATAGTCACAGAGAGAGAGAGAGAGAGAGGCAGAGACACAGGCGGAGGAAGAAGCAGGCCCCATGCACCGGGAGCCCGATGTGGGATTCGATCCCGGGTCTCCAGGATCGCGCCCTGGGCCAAAGGCAGGCGCCAAACCGCTGCACCACCCAGGGATCCCTATTTTAACCATTTTTAAGGACAGTTGACTAGCATAAAATACTTTTATACTGTTGTGAGTATAATTCTATCCACCTCTAGAACTTCCGTATCTTCCCAAGCCGAAACTCTATACCAGTTAAATGACTCATCATTCCCTCTTCTCCCCAGTCCCTGGCAACCACCATTCTACTTTCTAGCTCTATGAATTTGACTTTTCTAGGTACCTCACATAGTGGAATATTTATCCCTTTGTGATTTTTATTTCACTTAGCATAATGTGTTCTTCAAGATTCAACCATGTTGTAGAATGTGTCAATTTCTTCCCGTTTTAAAATTTTTATTTGTAGTAAAATACACATAAACCTAAAATTTATTATCTTCATTATCTTTAGTGTGGAGTTCAGTAATATTAAATACATTCAGATTGTTATATAGCCAGTCTCCTGAATTATTTTCACCTTGCAGTATGGACTCTACCCATTTCTGATCTGTTTCTGCTAACAACGCTTCTCATACCAAATACGTGCTTGCTTTTCCCCACACCAACCAGTCCTCCAACTCTCTGAAGGGCAGCTATTTTCACCATTGTCCACCAATACAAGTTCTCCAACTCTCTGGACAGTAGGCCTAGGGTTCCCCTGACCTCTTCCTCTGGTTGAGTAATTTGCTTCAGAACTCTGGAAACACTTTGCTTGCTTAAAAGATACAACTCAGGAACAGCCAAATGAAAGAGAGATGCATATAGCAAGAAATGAGGGAAGGGACAGAGAACTTCTATGCCCTCTCCAGGCATATCACCTTCCTAGTACCCGTTTGTTCATTAAGTTTTGGAGCTCTCTGAACCCCATAGTTTAGAGGTTTTTATGGAAGCTTTGTTTCCTAGGTATAATTGATTGACTTATTGGCTCTTGGAGATTAGGTCAATCTCCAGCCCTCTGATCGTCCCCTGGATTTACTGGCAACCATCCCCCATCCTGAAGTTGTATAGAAGCCATGATTCATCTCAATAGCATACAAAAGACATTCATTCTTGTCACTCAGGAAATTCCTAGAGTTTTAGTGCCCTGTGTCAGGAACCAAAGACAAAGACCAAATACATATTTATTTTATCACATGTATTATACAATAACTCTCAGTTCCCACCCTTCTCAGTTGTAGCAACCTTCATTCTTCCTGTCTGAATTTGATCATATCTAGGTAACCACATATAAGTGGAATTTATGGTATTTGTCTTTTTTATGACTTACTTTACTTAGTGTAATGTCTTTAAGATTCACGCATGTTCTAGCATGTTTCTAAATTTCCTTCCTTTTTAAGGCTGAATACATACTCCATTGTATGTATCTGGGCATTTTGCTTATCCATTCATCCATTGATGGACACTTTAGTTACTTCTGCCTTTTGGCAATTATGAATAATGCTGCTGTGGACATGCATTTACAAATATCAGTTCAAATCTCTGTTTTGTCAGGCTTTAATGTTTGAGTCTTATGTTCAGCTCTTCACCTGATCTTGCCACTGGTGGAAGCATTTGCCCTCAAGGCATCTCATCTTTCATAGGTTTTCTTACTGCTCACTGCTCCTGTTTCTTCCCACTCTATGGGTCCAGGGTTTGCTTATTTACTTATGGTCCTTGAGATTCTCTTTGCTTTTTACCAAGTCCAAGAATGCATGAAATTGTTAGCTGTAATTTGTCCAGTATCTAGTGGGATTTGGATAAAAGAGCTCTCTCTTCAAAGCATACCTACTCTACCATACTGCCAGAAGTAGGGTCCATTATTTTTAAATTTTGCACATCTGTGATACCATATTTTTCCTTTCTAGCTCAAAATAAAATTTAGGGAGCAGAGTCATTTTCTTTTTTTTTTTTTTTTTTTTTTTGAGCAGAGTCATTTTCACCTTTCTTTGTTATGATAGATCAATATTATGCACATGCATGTGCTTGTGGTGTAGTTCTCAGGATATCTTGAATGTTAAATAACATTTGGTGGTTGGGTGATGGGAAACAACCTAAATCTCTTTGTAAATCTAAATTTTTGTAAAAATTTTTGTAAAGCTAAATCTTTGTAGCTCTTTTTCAAAGACAAATTATGGGCAGCCTGCGTGGCTCAGTGGTTTAGCGCCGCCTTCACTCCAGGGCCAGATCCTGGAGACCTGGGATCGAGTCCCGCGTTGGGCTCACTGCGTGGATCCTGCTTCTCCCTCTGCCTGTGTCTCTGCCTCTCTCTCTCTCCCTTTCAGTGTGTCTGTCATGAATGAATAAATAAAATCTTTAAAAAATTAAAATTAAAAAAATAAAAAAAGACAAATTGTTAGTTAGAAACCTTTAAGTATATCAAATAATGATCCTTTAGTTGCTTAATACCTACCAGTTGTGAAATACCTTTAATAATATATAGTGACGTACCTGAATATAGGAGTAAACCTGTGTTAGATTTTCCTGTGACTTTCTCTTTCCCTAATTACTAAATTAAATGAAACTCTGTTACAAGCACTGTAATATCTGACAGTTGTTACCAAGATGTGTGAGCAAATATCTAACTAGAATAGTCTCTGTATCATATAGTTCTTATATATTGCTTTCTTTTGCACATATGTTCAAATTCTTTTAATGACTGCCACAGGATGGGAATGTTAGAGGTGGAAGTTAACTAGTGTAAATGAGGAGCAAAGATACTATGCAGATCTGACTTTGCAACTGACGAGGATTTTTAAAAACAAACAAAACCTTCCCATGTTAACGCCTATCTGCCTCAGTTGCAAGTAATATCCTGAATAAAATACCAGTGTCAGCAGTGAAAAGCATGGTTGGAGGGGGAAAAATGTAAAAGTTAGCAGGAAGTGAGGATTAAGGAAAGGGAGAAGGAGATATGAAGTTAGATGAAAAGAGACTGGAGTAAAATTATTAATTTGTAATAACAAATTTTATAAATTTCTGAAGGAAACAGGATATAACGATTACAAAGATATGCTTATTGCTAATTACTTTTGTGATATAAAGTATATTCTAAAAGGTTCGTATTAGATTCATTGACAGAAGAGGAAAAAATGCATTTCTTAGAAGATGAAGTACATGTGTTTTTTATAACCTGACTCCACCCAAAACCACTGTGCATTTTTGAGTTATTTACATGTTATCACAAGTGTCATATATTCTACTTGAGTAAAGCTGTGAATTTTATTTCCTTCTTGATTATATTTCCTGATGAGTTATAGTATTTTTGAAAAGTTTAGAGAGAAGAAAATACTAAATACTCCATCATTTAATTAGTTTTAAAATTGATATTTTTTTTTAGGTTATAGATTAGAATGATTTGTAATACAACTACTTTGTTAATCCATTGTGCTTGGGAATCTTTTTAATGTATTAAACTTACTTATTTCTAATTAGTCATGTAACTACTTTTGTTGCAGGAAAGTATGTTGAAATTTTCATGTGGCTTTATTTCCTTGACAGTTTCTTATATTTAAGAAAATATGATGCATCTTTTCTATTTAATTTTAAATTTTAATACAATTGCTAATTTTAGTATTCTTACATATCAATTTTTTAAGAAATTAGGTTAAAAGGAATTATGAAAATGAGAGAGTAACTCACATAAGGAATATACATTATGCTTGGATTATTAGAAGTTTGATTAATGAAATAAGGCTAATACTTTTCAGTGAATAATTATATAGTCATATGTAGCTAAATTATTTTTCTTGTATTTAGAGAAGTGTGATAAAAATGAATTTCTCTTAATTTTTATTTCCCAGCAAATTTTAAGAGCTTGCACTGAACAAGTGAAAAAGTATCCAGAGTTCTATACTCTCCATGAAGTCACTAGCTTAATGGGATTCTTCCCCTTCAGAATAGAGATGGGATTAAAGTTAGAAAAAACTCTTCTTGCATTGGTAAGGTTTACCAACGAAGATATAACTTTCTTTTGTCTGAAACATCACCTATATTTCACATAGATGATATTTATGTTTTAAGTTTTGAACAATGAGATACAACTTCTAAAATATGCAAATGTATCTTTTATTTTGTGGATTTCAATACTTGATTTTTTTTTTAATGTCACTGTCAACTTTGTTTCTTGATTTTCTTTTCTTCATTCTCATCTTTCTTAATGTTTCAGAATACAAGCAGGGGACCTTTTTCTTTTAAATGATTTTACTCACAATCATAGGAAATAAGTATGTATAGAGAGGATATTTTAAAGTTTCTGTTATATTTGTACCTCATTAAATGAGAGGTTAGAATGTAAAGTGATAAGGAAAATTCCATGGCACCCTTGTTTTGGATGTTTTTGAAAAAAATATGTAGGTCGTCTAACAAGATCATAGAAATCTTGGCTTTAAGAAGACTAAAGTAGAGTGGAGAATTTTAAGTTAAGAGTCTCATATGATGAAAAGATACTTTTCTTAGGGGAAAAAATACATATGATACTTGCAATAAGACATTCCATTTTTTCTTACTTAGGGCAGTGTAAAATATGTGAAAACAGTATTTCCCTCAATGCCTGTGAAGTTACAGCTCTCAAAAGATGACATAGCTACCACTGAGACACCAGAAAAAACAGCTGCAGCTATGCATTATGTAAGTAGGAAAGTGCTTTTCCCAAGTAATCTTCTACATCATAAAGTACATATAATCTTACTGTTACAAGGTCCCTTTCTTGAATTTCTCCCTTCTTTTTGGCATTTCATCAAAGAAATTTCCAATAAATATAATGAAGTAACAAGTTATATGTTGTTTTTCAGGATATTAGTAAAGATCCAAATGCAGAGAAGCTTGTTTCAAGATATCACCCTCAGATAGCTCTAACTAGTCAATCATTATTTACATTATTAAATAATCATGGACCAAACTACAAGGAACAGTGGGAAATTCCTGTGTGTATTCAAGTAATACCTGTTGCAGGTTTGTGATTTGCCATATAAAGTAATGCTCTCAAAAGAGGAGTTGGAACAGTTCTATTTCAGCTGTCTAAACATAGGTGGTCATTTGTCAAATAAAATCTTAAGTTTTGATTTAAGGTGGATGTGTATTTTACATTTACATTTTGTAGAACTTTAAATGTATAGTGCTACTATAGAATTGATACTCATGCATGAGTTATTAGATCTATGGAACCTGTACTCATGTTGGGGGGTGAGAGAGAAATAGTTATGTTATAGGGTAGCCAAAAAATACATGAAAGAAATACATGAAAGAAATTCTCCGTCTTTCATTGAAATGAAAGGAATGCAATACCTTATTAGTCTCAAATGGGTGAGTTTCCAAGACTTGTCTGGTACTGGAACTCAGAATTAAAATAGGTCTATACTTGTAAGCACTGGATAGGTTTTCTTTGGACTGAGAAGTTAATATCTTCTAAAATAATATTATATGTAATGATTTTAGTAGATATAGGACTGTGTCTAATGAAACAAAACTATAGAGTTATATGTAATCTATTCTCTGTGGTAAAATTTCATCACTTTTTGAAAGTCCTATAAGAACTGAATAATAATGACAATAAAAGTATAAGAAATAAAAAAGCAGAAGCTCTCTTTTAAAAATTTCTTAGAGAACATATTTTTCTTGCCAAAATCTCCCCCCTTTTATCTGTAACGCACTTTAAAGATCACAAGTTCAAGGGTGGAAAATACATGAGACATGTGCTGCACTTTCCTGTGCTATATTTCTTTGTTTGGTAATCTTTCTGTCCTATATCCTGTTTGTTTTAAAATATAACTTCTGGAAACTAATCACTCTCTTTATTTTTCTGTTTTAAGGTTCAAAACCGGTTAAAGTAATTTATATTAATTCACCACTTCCCCAAAAGAAAATGACAATGAGAGAGAGAAATCAAATCTTCCATGAAGTTCCATTAAAATTCATGATGTCCAAAAACACATCTGTTCCAGTCTCTGCAGTATTTATGGACAAACCAGAAGATTATATGTCTGAAATGGATGTATGTAATGCTTGCTTTTTTTTTTTTTTTTTAAGGGAATGCACTTTATCTTTTTGAAGCATAAAGTTTTATTGCAAGGCTTTAAATCTAGTAGTTAAAAATAAAGGCTTTAGATTTAAAGTTAAAATTGAACCCCCGGTCAAGCTAGACTTTAAGCAACGAAATTAACCTCTTTCAGCCTCAGTTTTCTCCTTTTGTAAAAGAAAAATGATAATACCTACTTCACAAGGATAAGTTAGTTATTATATGTAAAATGCTGAGTACAGTCTTTAGTATATATGAAAAAACTTAGTGGTGGTGGTAATCATGATAGTGGTTTTATTTAATTGGCCTCATTCATATTCAAGAGTTTTTAAGTATGAAAAGGAATAGATGAGTTTGATTGGTGCAGAAAAGTATTTGGCCAGATTGTTAATTCTTTTTAGTATACTCAGTAGCTGCATGACCTTAGGCAAGCTTTGTAATTTCTGTCTCTGGTTTGCTCATCTGTAAAATGGGTTTTAAGATAGTACCTAATTCAGGATTATTTGGGATTAAATGAGTTAATACAAGTAAAGCATTTAGGACAATGCTTGGCATTCCATAAATACTATTTCTATTATTTTGTGTATTTAAAAAATATTTTTCCATGATTCTTAAAGTTAAGACATTCTGTTTTGGGCAAAACTTTATCCGTTCGTTTTACAAATCCTTTGCATTGAGGATACAGCAGTGAATAAAAATAGTCTCTTTTTTCTCTCACAGCTTACATTAGTGATAGAGGATGCAGATAATTAAACCATAGCAAACAAGCAGGTAGTGGTAAGTGCTATGCAGAAAAATAGAGTAGGTTATTGGTAAATTGGTGGGAATTGGATTGTTTTAGATTGATGATCAAGAAGGCTTTTCCAACAGGAGATATGAACAGAGACTTGAATAAAGTGAAGGAGCAAACAAAATTAGAAAATAAAATAGAAACACATTTTTTTTTATTTTATTTATACCGAAGAGCTCATACTATTTAAAGAATATTGGCCTTTTGTCTTTCATATTCGTTTATGTTTTTCTCTACCATTTGCCTTTAATATATATATATATGGTATAATGTCATAAAGTACTTTCAATTGTTCCTTAAGTTTTCTTTTTTTACTTTTTTTTTTTTTAATTTTTATTTATTTATGATAGTCACAGAGAGAGAGAGAGAGAGGCAGAGACATAGGCAGAGGGAGAAGCAGGCTCCATGTACCGGGAGCCCGATGTGGGATTTGATCCCGGGTCTCCAGGATCGCGCCCTGGGCCAAAGGCAGGTGCCAAACCGCTGCGCCACCCAGGGATCCCCTTTTTTTACATTTTTAAATCTATCTTATACTTGGTATGAGGTGAATGTCAGGAAATAACAAGCACTATGAAGAAACATGAAGTAGGTTGAAAGGGATAAAAAGTGACAGAGTAATTTCTTTCTGTAATGGCAAACCAAGTAATTTGGATCTTTACCATTACTTGATTACAACTAAAAAGTGGGACAAAATATAAAAATTTCTTTCTTAGAGTCATCAAAGAGCTAACAAGGTAGTGAGGAAATTATAGGGCTGAGATACTAGAGGAGACCAGAATCCAGAAAGGTAAGTCTTTCATTCAGAGTCATGTTTGCCCTGAATGATATTTGCCATTTCTGAAGGGGCAGCAAAAAATGAACTCTGTTTTTGGCAGCATCACAGGACTAGAGGGACAGAAGTCAGAGTTTACTAAGTGCTTGAACCCTACAGGGCTGCACCCCAGGAGTAAGGGTGAACTAGAGATAAGTCCACTTTCTCAGAATTTGTAGTGTGAGTTTTCAGGACTTGAACTTGGATTGAGATGCTTTTGGCTTGCTAGTGTCTCTAGACACCCAGTAAGAGTGAATAAAAATAATTCTTAGAGGAATACAATGTCATTTTGAGTCTTAAATTATTTCTACAATTAACTTTTTAAATAAAACATCTAGAAAGCATAAGGATAACCAAACCCACGAGGAAACTAGATACTGTGAGCAAGAACCATCAGAAACAATGACCAAAGAAATAGACTCACGAAAATAGATCCTGCAATTATCTATCAGAAACTATTAACCATCTCTGTTTTATTATACAGCTTTCAAGGAAATTAAAGCCATACTGAAAATTTCAATGAGGAACTAGAAATTTTATTTTATTTATTTATTTTTTTTTTTTGGAACTAGAAATTTTAAAAGCGATAGTAGATTTGAAAAAGAACTAAAGAAAAAATTTTTAAGTGAAAAATATAATAAGTTAAGGATTTTATAAATGGGGTTAATAGCACCTTAGATAAAGCTGAAAAGAGAATTGATAAACTGGAATGAGTCTGAAAAGACCATCCATAATGAAATACAGGCAAAATAGTTAGAACAAGGTAAGAGATATAGAGGATATAGTGATAATATCTAACATGTTATCCAGAAGGATAGTGTAAAAGAGATAATCAGACCAATAGGTGGAAACAAAAAACAAACTCTTAAAAGCCACCAGAAACCGGCACCTAGGTGGCATAGTCAGTTAAGTATCCAATTCATAATTTCAGCTCAGATAGTGATCTTAGTCATAAGATTAAGCCCAGCATTTGGCTCCTCGCTCAGCATGGAGTCAGCTTGAGACTCTGTCTCCCCCACTCCCTACATGCTCTCTCTCCCTCTTTCTGTCTCTCAAATACATAAATAAATCTTAAAAAAGAAAAAAGCCACCAGAAAAACAAAATGCACATTACCATTATAGGACTGTAAGAATGAGAGTTAGACTGGCAAGGAATGTGTCAACAATAGCAGTGGAAGCCAGAAGACACTGGAACAATATACTGTACTAAAAATAACCCCTACACTAAAAGTCTTTAACCAGTGAAAATATTCTTAAATAAAAAATTAAATATATTTTTATATAAAAACTGGGTTTACTACCAGAAAACTGCCTCTGTTGTTTGTTCTTTAGGCACAAGGAAAATAATTCCAGACAGAAGGAGCATGATACACAGATGCAAGAAGGAATGAAGAAAAACAAGTGAAAATAATGTGGATAGGCTATAATTTGTAGATGAGTCCAGGGGCACTCAGGAAATTAAGAGAGTTCTAAAATAACCTGGGCCTTTAAAACTCTAGAAACTAGCCAAAGTCCCTTCCAAAACAAAGCCTTCACTCAGACTAGTAGTAGAATTCATATTGAGCAGAACAAGGACATTAAAGGTAAAGAAAAGAGAAGTTTTCGTATAACTGAGGAAGAGGGGAATAGAGAAAGCAGATTTCAGAATGTACTTAAGATTTTATACACTCAGACAAACTTATATGCATACAAACACACCTACCTACATACATATGTAAATACATACTTTTTGGTAACAGTGGAGCATAAGCTTAGAGCCATGAAGTTCAGAAAGCTATCATGCCATACCCTTACACGGGATTGTCCTCCATAGGAGCAGAACCCATCTAATTTAAAGATGAGAAATTGAAGGGTAATGATGATAGAAGCTCATACAAAAATATTAGAGGAAAAAAGATAATTGCTGTAACATTTCCATAGTCAAATGAAGAAAGATGTACCCATAAAATATGAAATGGGTTCATCCTTTGCCCTAGAAATCTCAATTCGAGATATATAGCTCAGAGGTACACTAGGGAGGGGCGCCTGACTGGCTCTAACAGTAGAGCATGTGACTCTTGATTTTGGGATTGTAAATTTGAACCCTGCTTTGGGTGTAGAGATTACTTAAAATCTTATAAAAAAACAAAAAACAAAAAAGTATACTAGGAAAAGAGCAAAACGTATGTGCAGAGTATTCATTGCAGCACTATTTATAGTAGCCAAAGACTGGAAACAAACCACATGTCCCTTAATAGGGCATTGATTAAATAAACTGTACATCCTTAGTACCATAGAATGCAGCTATTAAAAGGAATGAGGAAGCCATAGACAGGTCGTTGTAGAGTGATACCTAAGATATACTGTTAAATGAAAAAGGCAAGGAAGAAAATATCTTGTGTAATATGCTACTTTTTATTTATGAAAGGTGAAGTACAAATATATATACTTATTTGCTTATCTATGCTTATATTAAAAAGAATAAAAACCCTACATAATAAAAAATAAACCTAAAATTAATTTAAAAATTTGTTAATTAAATTAACATAAAATTGTTAATTTAATGTGGGGGAAGGATAAAACAAAGTCAAGAAAGCAGGGATGTGGGATCCCTGGGTGGCGCAGCGGTTTGGTGCCTGCCTTTGGCCCAGGGCGCGATCCTGGAGACAAATTTTTTCCACGTCTATAAAAAATTTTTTTGAAATGGTATAAAAGCCAACCTAAGCTGAAAGGAAACAAATCAATCCATTGTATATTAAGCTAGTGGTTTAACCACTCAGTGAATTTTTTTAAATGATTAGAAACTTACTAATTTGACTATACATCCCTAAAGATGTATATCCTAAGTACAAAAAGAACTGCCAAAAAAAAATCTTAAACTGCATTTAGCAACTATATTGTCATTAATAATATTACTTTTGTATTTTGAGCACATTAGATAGTATGATAAAACAAACAAGTAATTATGTGTATATGAGGAACGAAGAATTTCGGAGATAGAAGAGATATAAATGCCAATCAAGAAGTTAAGTAAAAGCCCTATAATAATACTGGAATAGTATCAAAAAGATGCCAGAGACAGTTGAAGGATTTCCTGTTGACCAGAGATGTGTCAGTTTGACATGACAAAGAATGACCACAATGGATTAAAACATATGAAATATGTTAAAACCCCTGAACCCATAATGATACTTCAAAAAAAAAAAAAAAAGTACTGGTCACTTTTGGAGGGTGCTAGGACATAAAGTCATTCTAAAAACCAATAAAAAGAAAAAATACCAGACAATTATCTTGCCTGTCCAGTGCAAAGTATATTATAGGGTAGTGATAGAATATGACTGTCACCATTTTGCAGCTCCTAATGAAATAGTAAACCTAAGCAATAATCTTCAGTGCTGGCTACTAAAATCATTAGATCAATGAGGAATTTCATAATGGATAGATTAACTTGAGAACACTCAATGAACCAACAGAGTAATTATAATATCACAAGAAGAAAGACAACCAGAAAATTGTAGCCTCCTGGTTGAAGTAGGAAGTACACAGTACCACCATAGCCAGGTTAAAAAACAACAACAAACTACCTGAATCTAATCAAGCTACTACATTATTTTAATAGGAAACTTAGGGAATAAAAGAATGTGTTAAATGACATCAGAGGGATGCGGAAGTTAAAATCCAGAATTGGAAATTTTTGCAAGATAACTTGTTTTTTTCCTGCAAATATCTGGTATGTGGGAGTTGCCAGAGTTTGGAGGAGAAACATTTGACAAATTAAAAATTGAAAGAGATGTCAACCAAATACAGTGTGGGGATCTTGATTGGATCCTGATTCCAATAAACAATTGTAAAAAAAAACATCAGACTGAGAAATTTTAACACTTATTACATATTTTATGACATTAAGGAATTATTAATTTTTATTGATATAGTTAATGACATGTAGAGAAGAATCCTTTTACCGCTGCATACTGAAACATTTACAGATAAATGATATTTATTTTATTTTTTTTTTTTTTGATAAATGATATTTAAAATTTTATCTAAGTTCTGTTAGACCGTTGTTTTTCAATTAATTTTTGGTTTTATAGTTATTAAATTTCTTAATTTTATTATTATGATTATGTTAGTATTTTCTTATTTCTTGAAAAGGCTGTGAATGATACTTCTGATTTTTAATGTCTAATATTCTATTTTTTGTTGCTTTTTAACTATTCTGCAGTTACTTTATTTCTTTTTTATCCAACAATTTGGAGTATATTTTAATGTCCAAATGTTTGGGATTATGGTTGTTTGTTTACATTTTTTTCTTAATGATTTCTAATTTTATTTCCTTCTAAATAGGGAATAAGATCTTAGCAGATTTTGCTTTGTACTATATTGATGTTTTCTTTGTATGTTAATTTATAGTCCATCTTTGGAAATGCCCCTTGGATTCTTGGGAGGGAAAAGGTATATCTTTGCAGTCTGTATGTATGTTTTCAGTCATTCATATATATTGGTTTCATTTAATAGTATAGTGCTTTTATGTCCCTATTTTTACTTAGAGGTAGTATATTGTTGACCAAGTACAATTGTGTTTCTGTCAAATTTTCCTTTTGTTTTTCAATTTTGACTACATATTTTGACTAAATATTTTGAAGTTATTTGGCATGTCACAATTCATTCTCTAATCATGGATTTCATCTTTTTTCAATATAGGATCCCTTTTTGTATCAGATGTTTTCTATATTGAATTCTGCTTTGTCTAACACTTAATATTGCTCTCTCATCTCTCCATTTCTTGATGTTATGTCCCATTGTTTTGTTTTTAACCTTTCTGTATAAGAATGCCTCATGTAAACAGCATATGGTTTACTTTTATTTTTACTAAATCCGGTGATCTATTTTATAAGAGATACTGTTTATTGAGAAATTTCTTACTATGTGCCAGAGAGTATGCTAAGAAACTTTCTATATACAAGTTCTCATTTAATCTTTAGAACAAATCCAAGAAGATGACTCTATTGTCATTATTTAAAGATGAAGAAATTGAGGTTCAGAGAGGTTGAATAATTTACATAGGTTGTTCTTTCTCTCTATGTGATTGCTGGTAGAATATTCCTCCTTCAAATCCTAAATTGTATGGCTAGTGGATGTGTATAGCAGATGTAACCAGACTTTTATGGTATTTATCTAAAGTCCTTTGCTAGATTGAGGAAGAGTCTGTTGCTGCTTGGGAAAAGGACAATTTATTCTTGAATAAATTAAAACTGTCTATAGTTCTTCCATTACTAAAACACTGCCTGGAAAACTACAACCTCAATGGCTTCATGTCCCAGAATACAATAAAATCATTTCCGGTCCATATTACTAGGAGTTGTTTTCTCTGAGTAGGTGTAAAAAATCACTATTGATGTCAGGGATACATCAGAGGCTGGTGACCCTTCCCCAGCTGCATTAGAAAGCAGCTTCCTCACAGTGGCAAAGAGGCCTTCCTCCTGGTCAACTAAGTACAGGTGTATCTACAAGAGATTATGGAGTCGGTATCAGTGAAAATATACTGCCTTCCTATTTGGCCCACATTTGTTCTTTATGGTTCTGGTTTTTGATGGAGATTTCTTTGTGGAAATTCCTTGCGGGATATGGAGGTTCACAAGTATTCCGTATTTCCTGTGCTGTTACAGTTTGGCAAATTTGTCTGTGTTTCATCAACATTTCAATGGGAAGGCTGGAGGGGAGGGGGTGTGGGGCTGGCACTACCAGATGACAGGCATTAAGGAGGGCATGTGATGTAATAAACACTGGGTGTTTATACAACTGATGAATCACTGAGCTCTACCTCTGAAACCAATAATATACTCTGTTAATTAATTGAATTTAAATTTTTAAAATTTTGAAAAAAAAAGAAATCAGTGATCCATTAAACTCTTGAATTCTAAAAAAAAAAAAATTCAGTGGGAAGATAAGATTGAATAAATTAGTTGCTAGTAGTTTATCTTAAGCAAGAAACTTTCAAAGCCATTAGACATTTCTTTCTGCTTTCAAAGAGCACGAACTATCTATGTGAAGGGTAGTGACATTAAGAGATAGGTGAGGGGTGTCCTGGAATACCTGCTAATAGTTTACCAATATATTTTCTTAAGATGTCTTATGAAGTTAATGAGTGCCGAAAGATTGAGTCCCTTGAAAATTTGGACCTGGATTTTGATGGTGATGTCACAGAACTTGAAACTTTTGGAGTAAACACCACCAAACCATCAAAGTCACCAAGTCCAGCAAGTATTTCCACAGTACCCAAAACAACAGATACTCCCACAGCTCCCAGCACAGCAACCACATCTGTGGTACCAACTGCACCAGACATTTCTGCTCATTCTAGAAGTTTATCTCAGATTCTGATGGAACAGTTGCAAAAGGAGAAACAGCTGGTGACTGGTATGGACGGTGGCCCTGAAGAGTGCAGAAATAAAGATGATCAGGGATTTGTACCATGTGGTGAAAAGCCATCAAATTCTGACAACTTTTTGGCGCAGGATAATAACTTGAAAATGTCTGATTCTTTACAGTTAGAAAGTTCTACAGAAATTGAAACTTCTCATAAAAATGATTTGACTACTGATAAGGTATATGCCCCTGAAAAACTGAATGTTCTAGAGAACACAGACAATTCAAAGGAAAAGACTATTACCTCAGAACCAGTAAGAAGTGAAGATGTAATTCTTTGCAATAGTGATACAGATGAAGACTGTTTAATCATTGATACAGAATGTCAAAATAATAGTAATGGAAAGACAACTGATAAGAATTCTAATTTAAGTTCTAAACCAGCTAGCCCCAATTCTTCCTCAGCACAGGCCTCTGTAGGAAACCAGACTAATGCTACTTGTAGTCTTGAAGAGTCATGTGTTTTAAAAAAACCTATTAAACGAGTATATAAAAAATTTGATCCAGTTGGAGAAATTTTAAAAATGCAGGATGAACTCCTGAAACCAATTTCCAGAAAAATACCTGAAGTGCCCTTAATGAATTTGGAAAATTCTAAACAACCTCCTGCTTCTGAGCAATCTGCTCCTTCAGATGCCTCTAGTTGGCCAAAATCTGTATGGCCTTCTGCATTTCAGAAGCCAAAAGGACGTAAGTAAATATTTACAAAGACCTTATATATTAACTGTTTGCCTCTTCCTTATCCTTAGTTTTTTCTCCCTCAGTCCCTCACTTTCTCTTTGTTAGACCTGCCTTATAATATTACATGGTCATTGATACTTCATTTTTCAATCTAGTGTGTCAGCTTCCAAAATCTTCTCTTTAAATATGTACACAAAGTTGTATGGATTTTTGTAATTTTTAAACTTGTGTTTATCCAACATGTACAGTGGCTACTGTAACTGCAGGTAATGTTGCTCACTGAACTGATGAAGGGGAGATGATCAAAAATAACCATAAACATTTATGAATCCAAAATTTACTAATTCATGATGTTGGACTATAGTTTTATACCTTTCACTTTCTGAGATAATATAATGCTGTAGCTCAGCTCTGCCTGGTTTAGACAAAACATCACTTTTTTAAAATTTCTTTTCTTCTTCATATGTTGTCTCACTAATTTAAACTTGGCTAGGGTTAATGAAAGTGGTAGTTAAAGCTTTGTCCTAAGCTCTTGACTACATTTCCAGTAAAAGTAAACAGAAATGGTAATAGTTTAAGTGTTCAACTGAGGAAATGGAAAGTTAAAAATAGTTAATAAAAACTCAAAAATAGATAATTGAATTGTTTTATCTTGAATTATGTGTAAAGAGCTAATGTATTTTAAAATAAAAATGAGAAATATAATTATTTTTAAAGGATTGCCATATGAACTTCAGGACTATGTTGAAGATACATCAGAATATGTAGCTCCCCAGGAAGGAAATTTTGTTTACAAGTTATTTAGCCTGCAAGACCTGTTGTTACTTGTGCGATGCAGTGTCCAGAGGATAGAGACCAGACCACGTTCTAAAAAACGGAAGAAAATCAGAAGAGTAAGTTGTTACTTGGGGAGTTAGGATGTGGTAATATAAGTGGATAATCAAATATTTCACATGCCATTATTACGAAGTTTAATTTTAAACTGTTGATCACTATTGGAATTATTCCAGAATGAGCTGGGGTGTTTTGTTGGTTTTGTGTGTGTGTGTGGTTTTTTTTGTTTTTTGTTTTTTTTTTTAGTAAAATACTGAAAACACTTTTAATAAGGGAAAGTGGAAAGTGTTAAATATAAAATTCTTGGATGCCAGTAACATTCTAACATAGAATTTATAAACTTAATGAAAAATTGCACCATCACAGATTTGACCTAGCCAGGTACATATATTCCTGCTTTCTGTTAATTTGGAATTCCTTGTGATATTTTAGCCCCTTTTTCTCTTACTTTGGGGATCTTCTTTACTCATTTTAGAAGTCCCACATTTTGAAAGGGGGACTTACAGACATCTTTGAAGTCTTTGCAGAATTGTTAGAAGACCAGGCATATTCTTTTTCCCCTGTTGGTCTTTTGGGGGGGAGGGGGTTGATATAAAAAAATTTTTTTTTCAGTTAAAAAGTTCTTGCTACAGTTTGAGTAATTGGTTCTTTAAACAGTTTTCCATACTTGATGTTTGAAGTTCACATTCAGATTAGTTTGATTTTTGTGTGTGTGGGACCACTGAATTTGCTAAATAAAGAAGACCCTCTATATTATAGCTGATTATAATGATGTCTTTCATTTTTACTTAAGAGAATTTTTTCTGTTGAGTATATTTGTCATTGTGTGTGTATATTTATGTTTTTTATTTAAAAAGTTACTTGTTTTAATTTTGCTGTCTCATCTTCTCTCTAACCTACCACTGATAAGTATCCTCAATGACCACTTTAGAAGTCATTATGTTTGGGGCTAGGAGTCAAGTGATCAAAAATAGTGATGTTCTAGCCTTGACCCTTGTGGATCAAGTCACTGATTACTGCTTTGTCACATTAAGGAATAATTTGGAAAATAAAGGAAGGAAAGGAGGGAGAGCAGATGGTCCAACCTTTCTAAACTGCTAATAGCAGAATCTGTCACGAAAAAACTCTAAAGCTAAACCATCAGGATCTAGGATCTTTGTCCCCTAGAATCCAATAGACTTGGAGGATCTTTTGCTTGATGATACTGTTACCTTTGTCAAATAGAAGGGAGATTGTGAATACATTTTAAAATTCTTAATTCTCATAATTTGGTTTTTTATCATTGGTTCAGACTTTAAATTTTAAAAACCAAATAATTTTGAATTAAATGTATGAGGTAGTATTTTTTAGAAGAGAAAGTCAAGGAATGACAAAATACTAAAGATTTTGTATTAGTCTGCTCCTAAATACATGCTAATATTTTCTGAATTAAGAGATTTTAGGGATCCCTGGGTGGCGCAGCGGTTTGGCGCCTGCCTTTGGCCCAGGGCGCGATCCTGGAGACCCGGGATCGAATCCCACATCGGGCTCCCGGTGCATGGAGCCTGCTTCTCCCTCTACCTGTGTCTCTGCCTCTCTCTCTCTCTCTCTCTCTCTCTCTCTCTCTGTGACTATCATAAATAAAAAAAAAAAAAAAAAAAAAAAACGAAATAATTTTAAAAAAAAGAGAGAGATTTTACTTTATTTACTGATTTTCCTATCTTATTTATATTTAATTATGATCAGTTTAATGGCTGTAGCATGAACATCTTGAATATATGTAGTATCAGTGCTGTGTATTATATTTTCAGTGTTTTATTTCTTTAATTTTTACTTGATACCTCTCTTATTTATTTGGAAGCTAACCTGATTTCTTTTACTTTTTACCCTTTGAACCCATACCACTTTGTATTGATGTGCCAGCTCACAGCAGTTAGGAACTATTGATGGGCCAGTATTTCTTAAGAACAGCTTAGGGATATATGGGATACTGAGTTAATTCTTGAAACAGACAGCCTGTTAAGGACATTGTCATTCTGTTGATTAAAGGCAATTTGTAAGTGTTGGGACAAAACCTTATAGATGTGAATTCACTCTTCATCAAAATATATCAAACCAGTTGAACCCCAAAGAATATCTAAATAGAAGCCTTATGTTTTTGATGATGTCAAACCCAGAGTAAAATTTTAAATTTTTCAGTGAATGTTTATCATACTGTACCTTTTTATTACTTGTAATCATTTAGTACACATGATTTAAATCCCTTGTAGAATGAATTTCCCTTGGAATCAGGTCCTATTTACCTGTTTCTCCCAAATGTTTTATATCCTAGAAACACAATAAACAGGTATTAAGTAAATGAGAAGAATTGAGGGGTGAAGAAAGAGGAGGATGGAAGGGAACTTTAGGATAATTTAAGCACTAGTTTGAGAAGTTTTGAAGTAGCACTATTTAAACTCTAGGTAAGAAAGCATTCTTATTAAGTACTTAAAAACTGACTTGTTTAGATAAAGCTTTAAAACACTTAGAAGTAAAAAAAAAAAAAAAAAAAAAAACACTTAGAAGTCTCTTCAACCCCTGATACTAGCTATGAAATATCTATTTAGGAATGTATGGAAAAATTTAAAAGGTCTATGTGAAAAATTGGAAGACAGAACCAAGAAAAGCTTTCAGCTGGGGAAAATAAGAGTTACTATTCAAAGAAGAAAGGAATAGTAAATTTAATTTTTATAGTTTGAAACTTTGATTGGAATTAAAATTTCACTCTAATTTTAGAATACTACCATAAAATATTCAGACTTTTCTTTTCCCTTGGCTTCCTGGAGGTGGCAGTAGAATACATACAGAAATTAAAACCAGATTCAGGACTTAGTTTTATAGATATAAGGCAGTATTATCATGGAAAAATCAACTCATGATCCAAAAAGGGTATATCTTCTATATCAATTATTCAACTCTGCTATAAACTGGCTCTGTCTCTGAGCAAATTTCTTAACCCTCTTGACCTCCATTTCTTTTTTTTTTTTTTTTTTTTTGACCTCCATTTCTTTAGCTTATGGTAGTTAAATGCAGATTACCAATTGCTGAAGAATTATTATATAATAAAAAGCTTTTACCAGTAAAATTATCTTAATCACAATTTAATTTTTTTAATTGAGACGACACCATAGAGTCCTTATACTTGAGGTTTGGCCCCTGGAACAACAGCTTACTTACCAAATACACAAAACCTACTATATAGAATTGTTAAATTAGGGCAGCCCCGGTGGCGCAGCGGTTTAGCGCCGCCTACAGCCCGGGGCATGATCCTGGAGACCCAGGATCGAGTCCCACACCCGACTCCCAGCGAGGAGCCTGCTTCTCCCTCTGCCTGTGTCTCTGCCTTTCTCTCTCTCTCTCTCCCTCTCTCTCTCTCTCTTTCTTTCTATCTCTTTCTCTTTCTGTGTGTGTCTCAATAAATAAAATCTTTAAAAAAAAAAGAATTGTCAAATTATTATAATGTATACTCAAAACTAATATTAAACTGTGTGTTAATTATACTTCAATTTTTAAGAAAGCAAAACATTGTTCTTCATCTCAGACTCTACATTTTAACAAAGTTATTCACCAGGTTATTCATATACACATTAAAATAAAAGAAACACTACTTTAAGGTTTTACAACATTCACAGGTAATCATTTGAACCAACCCTACTGTTAACAAAAATTTTACTGGATTTGAATTATTCTTAACCACCATCATTGTTCCAAGCTCACTAAATTTGCCACTTTGTGAAAATCAGGAATTCTGAAACATTTGTGAAATATTTTCAAGTATATGAATAGTGGCAGCTTAGTATAATTTCAAAAGTACTAACTAGTTATATCACTTTGAATATATTTGTTAAATCTTCTATTTCTCCTTCAGCTGGAAATGAAGAGACTACTATTAAGAGTAGAATATTCTTTGACAGAAATGAACTAACGTGAGCACAGTGAACATAACATGACATTATTTCACAAGCATGTATTTCCTTGCATATTCTACTTTATACTAGTAATGGCCACAGTTACTTTACTTAATCTATTTAGTGTCCTGACCATTAAACTCTAAGTGGATAATTTACCAGGTACTTAGTGTTTGAAACAAGCTTTTGTATTAATCAAGATAAAGACACTCACAGGTGTTAATGTAGGTTTTAATGCTTATACACTTCATTCTTAGAATGAAAACAAGCTGCCCAGTGTATTTGACCCTGAGATCATTTGTCTCATGCATTAAAGGGGCCAAAAATTCTTACCTTTTTTATCCTCTGAGAATTACTAGTGTAACAGTCTTTCTGGTATCCAGATTTGAACCTCTGAGAATTACTAGTATAACAGTCTTTCTGGTATCCAGATTTGAACCTTTGGGCAATTATGTATCATAGGCTCTGTTCCAAGGTTGCTACTGTCAGTTGCATTCCCTGATAAAATGTGTAGATAGGGAGGTACAGGGATCTTAGGTGGAGATGAGGGAGAGCTGTTGGTTCAGGATCTCTTATTTATCTATCTACCTCTGTGTGTTGCCCACATCTAACAAGGGTTCTTTTCATCTTTCTGTCTGAATTCTGCTGTATTTGAAAGTATGAAATAAGATTACCTGAAAGCATTTTGAAAGTGGCAAAACTATATAGGCAAATGTATTTGCTATTAAGCATAAATTAATGGAGCTTTGAAAAAGTATAACCTTGCATTTCAGCAATTTCCAGTTTATGTACTACCAAAAGTGGAATATCAAGCTTGTTATGGTGTTGAAGCTCTAACTGAAAGTGAACTTTGCCGCCTGTGGACTGAAAGTTTATTGCATTCCAACTGCTCATTTTATGTTGGTAAGTTATACACCAGGCTTTGTTCTCCTTTTTAATGCCATTGTAAATATATACTTTTAATCAATTATAAAGACTTCCATTCTGTACTTTCTGCAGCTCTCTTATTGTGTTAACATTCCTTTCTACTACAACACCATTCCTACTGCAGTGGGGTGGGGTGAGACTAGTAAGATCAGATGTTCCATTTCCCTCTTATTCAATGTTTAGTTGTGTTTGAATGTCAACATAATTGTTTTATTTTTGAAATATTTTATTTTACAGTGTAATAAGCTAAAACTATAGAAGTGTTTTCTAACAAGCTTCTTTTAAACTATTGATTGAGCCACTCCAGGCACCCCAAGAAAGAATTTCTTAGCTAAAAATTAAAAGTGGACTAAAACAAAAGGAGCAATAACTTTTCTATATTTATACATAATTTTTTTTTTTTTTTTATGATAGTCACAGAGAGAGAGAGAGAGAGAGAGAGAGAGAGGCAGAGACACAGGCTCCATGCACCAGGAGCCCGACGTGGGACTCGATCCCGGGTCTCCAGGATCGCGCCCTGGGCCAAAGGCAGGCGCCAAACCACTGCGCCACCCAGGGATCCCTATACATAATTTTTAAGTGTCCACATGGTACTCTTTCTGAGATAATAGAATAGTTGTAAAGTACACCATTGATTTGATATTTTTTTCTCTTCCATTTTTAACTTTTTTTTTTTTAAGGTATATTTATTTTAGAATGGGAAGGGTTAGAGAAGAGTAGAGGGAGAAGGAGTGTTAAGCAGATTCTGCACTGAGCCCAACGTGGCTAGATCTCACCACCCTGAGATCACAACCTGAGCTGAAACCAAGAGTCAGATGTCCATCTGTGCCAGTCACTCACCCTTTCCATTTTTAACTTTTAAGTACATTTTTAGAAATGAAAAGAATATAAATATACAGCTCAGGGAATTATAACAAAGCCAGCACCTCTGTAACTACTATCCAGATCAAGAAGCTGAAAATTTACCAGTGCCCCAGAAGACCCACAAGTGACCTTGCCAGTCATTGCCTTTTTCCTCTTTTCCAATGGCAATCATTATTCTGATAGTTTTGTTTTGCCACTTGATACAAATGGAATCATAAAATAGTAATCTTTTGTTTATGCTTCCTTTCAATTAACATAGTTTTTGAAATTTATCCATGCTTTGTGTAGCAGTTGTTTACTTCTTATTGTTTTGATATTCCTTTGTAAGAATATACTACAATTTATCCATTTAACTTCTATTTTTTAAAAAAGTATTTTATTTGAGAGAACACACACACACACACACACACACACACACGCAGGGGGGAGGGGCAGAGGGAGAGGAAAATGCAGTCTCCCTGCTCAGCAGGGAGCCTGACATGGGGCTTGATCCCAGGACAGACACTTAACTGACTGAGACATCTGGGTACCCCTCTACCCCTTAACTTTTTGATACACGGTTTATGTGGTATTTAACTTTACATGGAATATCAAGATTTTGTTTTCCATTTTTAACACTATTTATTGAAAAGACCACCCTTTCTCTGCTACTCTTCAATGCTACTTGTATTATAAATCATATCTGTGAGTCTAATTCTAGACTATGTATCCTTCAGGCAGTACCTGTTTTAATTACTCTAACTAGAGTAATTACTTAATTTTTCTAGGTACTCTAGCTGGACAATTAACATTGTAAATTACTTTATAAAATGTTCTACTCTGTAAAGTGAATCTTGTCAACTTATTTTTCTTCCAGATTCTTGGCTATTCTTGGCCATTTGTATGTACATTTTGGAATCAGCTTGTCAGTTTCTATCAACAACAACAAAATTGGGATTTTTGTTAGCAAGTACATTGACTCACTGTAGAGTAAATCGATAGCTTCACAATAACATATCTTCCAATTTGTGGACTTTATAAAATCCTTTATATATATCTTTAATTTCTATTAGTATTTTTAGGATTTTCTATGTAGAGATCTTGTATAACTTTTGTTAAGTGTATTTTGGTATTTGATATTTTAAGTTATAAATGATATTTCTGACATTTTATTTTCTTGTGGTTTATTACTAAAATATAAAATTTATTTACATATTCATTTTTTAAAATATTTTTATTTATTTATTCATGAGAGACACAGAGAGAGAGGGAGAAGCAGGCGCCATGTTGGGAGCCTGACGTGGGACTCGATCCTGGGTCTCCAGGATCATGCCCTGGGCCGAAGGCAGGTGCTAAACCACTGAGCCACCCGGGCTGCCCACATATTCATTTTCTATATTGATCTTATACCTAGCAACTTTGCTAAACTCATTTTAATAATTCAGGTTTTTTAATTAACCAGTCCTGTCTTCTGCACATAATGGCCATTTTATTTCTTCTTTCCAATCTTTATACCTTTTTATTTTTCTTGCCTTCATTGGCTCACACTTGAATACAAGGTAAATACAGGGGCTTTTTCCTCATTTCTCATCTTAAAAGGGAATGTTTTGTTGTTTTTTAAAGATTTTATTTATTTATTCATGAGAGATGCAGAGGGAGAAGCAGGCTCCCTTTGGGGAGCCTGATGTGGGACTCCATCCCAGGTCCCTGGGATCACAACCTGAGCCACCCAGGTGCCCCAAAAGGGAATGTTTTTAACAATTCACCACGTGTTTTGAAATTTTGTATAGGTTTTTGTAGATACCTTTAATTAGAATAAAGAAGTTCTGGGGATCCCTGGGTGGCTCAGCGGTTTAACGCTTGCCTTTGGCCCAGGGTGTGATCCTGGAGTCCTGAGATCGAGTCCTGCATGGGGCTCCCGGCATGGAGCTTGCTTCTCCCTCTGCCTGTGTCTCTGCCTCTCTCTCTCTCTGTCTCTCTATCATAACTAAATAAATGAATAAATAAATAAATCTTTTTTAAAAAAGTTCCTTTCTGTACCTAGTTTAAGAATTTTTTAAAGATTTATTTATTTATTTATTCATGATAGATATATATAGAGAGAGAGAGAGAAAGAGAGAGGCAGAGACACAGGAGAAGAAAGAGAAGCAGGCTCCATGCCGGGAGCCCAACGCAGGACTCAATCCCGGACTCCAGGATCACGCCCTGGGCCAAAGGCAGGTGCCAAACCACTGAGCCACCCAGGGATCCCCGTAGTTTAAGAATTTTAATCATGAATTGGTTAAAAAAAAAAACTTATCAGATATTTTCTTTGCTTTTATTGATATGATGGTATGACTTTTATTCTACTAATGTGATGACTCCTGTTGATTCATTTAAAAATATTAATCCAACGTTGTGTTTCTGCAATAAACCCAGCTTAATCATAATATATTACTCTTTTTACATATTGGTAGATTTAGTTTAATATTAATTTTTTTTATTTTTTAAAAGTGCTGTATATATTTATTTACCCATAATACTTGAGCTCAAAGACTTCATTGAGCTCAGTGTATAGTAGCAAAGAAGTATGAAGTAGGTATCTTATAGAATCTTTTTACTTTGCAGTGTTTAATATTTTGGGTGATTTCTTTTTTTTTAATAATAAATTTATTTTTTATTGGTGTTCAGTTTGCCAACATACAGAATAACACCCAGTGCTCATCCCGTCAAGTGCCCCTCTCAGTGCCCGTCACCCATTCACCCCCACCCCCCACCCTCCTCCCCTTCCACCACCCCTAGTTCATTTCCCAGAGTTAGAAGTCTTTTAATATTAATTCTGCCATCTGTGTTTATGAGTGAGATTGGCCTATAACATCTTGCCGAGGTATTCGTATTAAGGTTATGTTTATACTGTAAAATGAGTTGGTATTATATTCCTTCTTCTTCTCTTATCTGGTAGAATTTCTATAAAATTGGTATTATTTCTCCTACAAATAAATGTTTGGTACAAGTTACCTAGGAAGCAATGGGCCTAAAGTTTTCCTTTTTGAGAAGCTTCTAATTATCAATTCTGTTTTTAAATTAATTTTAGAGCCATTCACATGTTTAATTTCTTGCATCAGTTTTGTAACTTGTGTATGTTTTTAAGAAATTTGTTCAGTTTTTTTTAATTTTCAAAATTATTGGTGTAAAAGTCTTTATCATATCCTCTTACGATCTTTTAATGTCTGTAGTACCTGTAGTAAATTACTACACATCACTAATAAATTTGAGTTTATATCTACCCATTTTAATATGTTTTCTATTTAACTCATAGTTTTAAGGGCTTTTTTTGTCCTAGTGCGATAATGTGAATTGCATATTTTTTATTCCATTTTTCCCCTTTATTAACAGCATAGTTCTATATTAATGTAATTAATGTATTCTTTTACTATTCTTTTAAGGGTTACTCTAGAGGTGTCCTAACATAGTAACTCCTAGCCATAGGTGACTATTTTAAATTTATTAAAATTAAATAAAACTTAAAATTCAGTTTCTCAGTCATACTGACCATATTTCAGATACTAGAAAGCTACACCTGGTTACCATATTGGACAGTGCAGTTTATTTCCATCATCACAAAAAAGTTCAGTTGGACAGTGCTACTCTAATAATTATAACATGTATCCCTAACTTATCCTCATTAAATAGTGTTTTATTTTTCTGTACATTATTTGTGTACATTTGATATTTATTTACATTTATTATATATTTACCCTTTTAATGCTTTTCATCTCATATCTCTAAGATTCTAATATCATTTTTCTGTACCTGAAGAGAAATAATTCATATCTTTTAGTATTATCTTTATTATAGATATCTTAGTGACAAAGACTCCTTTTTATTTATCGAAAAGTTGTTTTTTTTTTATTTTCACCTTTATTCTGGAAGGATAGATATTTCATCATTTTCTGGCTTTCATTTCTGTTGAAAGATAAGTCAGCTGTCCATCCTTTCCCTACCCCCCCGCCCCCCGGTAGATTTAAATTTTTCTTTCTCCCTGCTTTTCAACAATTTTCCTATGATATACTTAGGTTTTCCTTGTAAATATTCCTTTTGGGGTTTATATTGTTCCTTGAATATGTGACTTGATAGCTTTTAGCAATTTTGGAGAATTCTCAGTTATTATGTCACTAAACACCACTTCTTCCCCATTCTTCTCTCTTTCTCCTCTAGGATTTTATTCACATTATGTTATATCTGACTATAACCCTAACGTCCTTTGCATTCTTTTCCTTATTTACCTTTCCTTTTGGCTCTTCATGCATCATTTTTGATATTTTTTCTAATTCATTAATTCCCTCTTCACCTGTCTCTAACACTATTTAACCCATGACTTGAGTCCTTAATTTCAATTACTGTATTCTTCAGTTCTGCATTTTCCTTTTGGTTCTTTTTTATGGATAATAATTTTCTACAGAAAGTCTCTATCTTTCCTTAAGCCTATTAGGCAAAACTCTTTTAAAGTCTGTGTTCAGTACTTTTATCTAGATTTCCTATGTGTCTTTTCTGTTATCTTTTGTTTATTTCTTTCTTAGGGCTGGTGTAACAAAGTACCACAAACTAAATGGCTTAAAACAGAAATTTCTTGTTTCGTAGTTCTAGAGGCGAAAAATACAAAACCAAGGTGTTATTGGGCCATGTTCCCTCTGAAACCTGTAGGAGGGAATCCTTCATTGCCTTTTCTATCTTCTGGTATCTGCCAGTAATTTTTGCCATCTTTGGCTTTTAGATGCATCACCCTCTTCTCTGGTTCCCTCATCATATGGCATCTTTTTCTTGTGTGTCTCTCTCCTCTTCTTAGGACACTAGTCATAATGGATTAAGGGTCCACCCTGCTGCAGTATGACTTCATGTTAATCTTTGTTATATCTACTATGATCATATTTCCAAGGGAGGTCATGTTCTGAGGTACTGTGGGTCCTTTGCAAAGCACACAATTCTCATCTCATAACATGTTTCATTTTTTTTAATTGTTATTTTATGTTTCATCGTATGCCAGGTTCTTCTTTATCAAAGGCCAGCTCTTATATATGAAAAATTGTGGAGATAATGAGAAAGTTAAAATGTTATCTTTCCCTAGACAGGATTACTTTTGATTCACCTTAATTCCATTGCAGGAATTTAGATAATTTGAAGCTTGACTTTGGACCCTAGAAAGACCAGTCTGTTTCCCACTTATTGCTAGGGTATTGCTATTCAGGATCTGTGCATATGTAACCGGACTGACACTGCCAATCATTGAAAAGACCTGTTTGCAAGGCTGACCCTTAGCTGGTATCTAGGAACATGCCTAGTAAACTGTTCCTGTACTGATAATAAGACTTTCTTTAGCTGATAAGGATGGCTCATAGTACCTGTACTATACAAACAACGTGTGTTTATTCAGCTTATTCTGAACATCTGCTTTCCTTTGAGAGTCTAATTTTGGTATGTGCTAGGCAGAGGGCACCTACATGATGAGCCCCCCAACTAAAAACCTTGAGTGCTGAATTGCTAATGAACTTTCAAAAAAACGGTTTCTGGAAGAATTAAGTGCACCCTTTGTGACTTCAGTGGGAAGGGACTTTTTTTTTTTTAATTGTGATAAACTATACATATTTTAGAATAACATTGAATTTACCATTTCAGCCATTTTAGTGTACAGTTCAGCAAAGATTTTTAGTACAATTCAGTGATATTAAGTAGATTCACAGAGTTGTGCAGCCGTCACCACTATCCACTTCCAGAACTTTTTCATCATCCCAGACAGAAACTCAAAAGAGACTCCGAGATTTCACCTGGTTTCCTCTGGATTTCACTCTGCACACCTTTTCCATTCGCTTCTTCTTCTTTCTTCTTCCTCTCCTCCTCATTCTCCTCTTTCTCCTCTTTCTCCTCCTCCTCCTCCTCCTCCTCTTCCTTTTCCTCCTTTTCTTCCTCCTCTTCTTCCTCCTCCTTCTCCTTCTTTTATATCCTTTTGCTATAAGTCTTAACCATGAGTACAACTGTATGTTGAATCCTATGATCTTTTAGAGATTCACCAAACCCAGGGGACTGCTTCATATACAAGGTCCCAACTCAGAGCTTAGATGTTCAGTTCGTTGATAGATCCTGAAATCCAGTTTTTGTTCCTCTGATCCTTAGAGACTCTTGAAAGCCCTGGTCCATTTCTTAGCCTTTGTTGCTTTTTCCAGAGAAAAGCAACCCCAGCGGCCAGGTTGACATCTCTGGGTCTCTTTCTTCTTCTATTTGTTGATTTCTTTACCCTTCACCCACACAAATGTATATCCAATCCCTTTCCTGTATATCCAATCCCTTTTATATAACAAATTATATACTTTAATTGCTTATGATATCTATTGCCTGTCTCTGTGTTTCTTGTTTACTGTTAGTATCTTAAGCTCCTAGAACAGTATCTGACACATGGAGATACTCAATTATGTTTAGAATGAGTGAAGTTGCCTTTGATAATTGGTTAAAGGAACAGTAAAAGTCAAGGAGAGTGGAAGTGGTAGAAGACAAACCACTGAATTCAATTACTTTATTCTTTTTACTGTCTTTAGCTGTGCATAAGAAGCCACTTGGATATAGGAAGAGAATGTTATAACTAACTTATTTTTTTTCTCCAAATAACAAACATTATTCATATTAAGTATGTGGATTGGTAAGTGGTACTGTCTCTTTATGTTGTCATACAATCCTCTCACATAAAATATTGAAAAAATCTTCACCATCTTCATATAGTACACCCCTAGGGAGACAGTTCCATATGAATGGCCACCCCCAGAGCTATGCCATACAGCATCCTTGGGTATATTATGTATGATTTTGTTGCCAAAAATAAAAGATGTCACTTATTATAAACAAAAACCTTGTACATCTGTATACTTCAAAAACTTGGAATCAGATTAAGGGGGGAAAAAACCCTTTTAAAATCCTCCAGAGAACCTTAAGAATAGGAATGTAGCCCCTATCTTAACATTTATAAGAAAAACTGGTTAACATCAGGGAAGATGGACTTTTTACTAATAGAAATTAGAGAAAAAGCTTTGTGTTATTGGTGTATGATGTTAAAAACAATCGGTGTCACTCTAGTAAGCCCAGCAATAAGGCATTTGTTTTATGTGGATCTTTGTATCATTGTATCGTTTTTAGCTATGGCAGCCATTAAAACCTATAGCAAAATGAATTGGACTTTAAATCCATCCTAGTTGTATCACGCAGTTTTATTCTTTTTTTAAAGATTTTATTTATTTATTTATTTATGAAAGAGAGAGGTACAGGCAAAGGAAGAAGCAGGCTCCCTGCAGGGAGCCCAATGCGGGACTGAATCCCAGGACCCTAGGATCACGACCTGAGCCCAAGGCAGACGCTCAACCTCTGAATCACCCAGGTGTCCTATCACACAGTTTTAAACCAAGATTTCTCAAAACAAGAAAGCCTAGCCAACTATGCTTTGTATATTATTTTCATTTTTCAAAAAATTTTTGGTCTAAGTGTTACTGATGAACAGTTTTTAATGTGTGTAGACCACCACAGCTATATGCAAAAAAGAAAAGTTCAGAATAATTAAATAACTTACACATAGATACAGAGTTTATCAGTTGGCAGGACCAGAATTGAATGACATTTTTTAAGTGTTATTAACTTTGCCATAAAACTGAAAAGGCTAGGAAAGAATTGAGGGAGGGGCGAGGAGGTATCAGCTGTAACAAAAATGAAGCATTCTGTGTGACAGTACTAATCAATGTAAATTAAAACAAATGACTTTGCTGTTTAGAAACTAAATTCTTAAAGTCTTGACCAGAAACTTTCCAAGTGCTTATATTTTCTTTCCCATGCACTCATACACCATGATCCTTCCTCAACTGTGGCCTGAGTTTTCCTCCCAACCATTGCTAGCCACTCCTCCATTTAACTTAAGTATTTGTCATTTTTTTCCCTATCCAGCCCTATGAGCTCAAGATTTCAAGGAAATTTGGTTAATTTCTCCTCAAAAAATCATATTTAAGGGTAGTACATTAGATCCTTTGGAGTAAACAGTGAGAGTAGAGTTTATCTGCATGATTGAGTGATTCAAACATGTCTTACCTGACAAAGTGATGTAAGATCTCAATTACTTTAACTGAAGAGCAGCACATTGGTTTGTAGGACATGGTTCAGTAATTCTCAAATTTGGTGGTTCATCAGAATCACTTGTAGGGCTTGTTAAAGTAGATTGCTGGCCCTGACCCTATAGTGTCTGATTCATTGGTCTGGATCGAGACCCAAGACTTAGCCTTTCTAGCATGTTCTCAGGTACTGCTGATGCTGCTAGTTTGAAGACAACTAATTATTGTAGCTCATAGTCTCTTTTTCATGTAGAATAAATGTACTTTTTTTAAAAAACGTTGCTTTGCTTTACTGTGAACATGTTCTCTTCCCCTTGATTGTGGCATTTTTTTATCTTCATGTCCCATAAAAACATTAAGAGATACTCCTTAAAGAAAACTCCCGAAGTAATCTTTCACAATAAAACAACCTTCTAATCCTTTAATTATATCAATTCTACATAGTTGACATAAGGTAGGCCTTGCTTTTGCACAGTTCTGAAATACACCAATTTCAGTTACTACAGTCTATTAACTATAACAAATTTCATAAAGTACAGACTTCACTGCTGTCTTTTCAGTCTACATGTCACTACAAAAATAACAGATGCACATCATGACCAGTGACCAGTCATGTCACATTTTCCAAACTCTGTCAGTGGTCACTGTGCACCTCTTACTGAGTTCGTACACAGAAAACAGTCTGTGTATTTGTGTTCCCTCCTTATGCCCCAGTGATAAACTCGTAATTTTATAAAAGTGAATAATCAAAGAATTAGCCAACAATAATTAAAGCACAGCAAGGAAAAAGTGATACCACTGGAAGCAAAATTCAAATTGAACATAAATGGAGTTAGGAAACAGCTGACAGTGGGAATGTTGACACCACTGATGTTCAAGAGACTCTAGATATGCCACCACAGGAATTTAGTGAAGGCAAACTTATGGACATAAATGAGGAAAGTGGTTGTGACATGAGTGATACCAGCATAAGATTTTACATGAAAGGAACTCTGGGAGATATTTCTTGGCATGTGAAGCACAAGGATACAATGTTGGCATCTGATCCTAACTCAGAAAGGAGTATGACTATCCACGGCATAGGAAAGATTTTTTGCTTCCTATCATAAGTTGTTCCAGAAGAAGTGACAAGCAGTGTTCAAACTGCTCTTGAGTTTTTTATAAATAATTTTCAGTGCTTTTTAATGTATTAAATTACAGTGTACTAAATAAATATTAGTTTTGCTTTTTTTTATTTCCCTATATCTTTATAATTGATCAGGAATTCATATTTGGATCATGAATCTAAAATTTTTTTTTAAGATTAATTTATTTATTTTAGAATAAGGGGAGGAGCAGCAGAGGAGAGAAAGTGTTAAGCAGACTCCACCCTGAGTGCAGAGCCCAATAGAGGGCTCCATCTTACAACCCTGAGATCAGGACCTGAGCCGAAACCAAGTGCCCCAACAACAACAAAAAAGTTTTTAAAGATTTATTTATTTATGTGAGAGAGAAGGAGAGAGTGTGCATGCACCTGCATAAGTAGGGGAAGGGGCAGAAGGAGAGGAAGAAAGAAGCAGACTCTCCACTGAATATAGAGCGTGATGAGGGCTTGATCTCATGACCATGAGATCATGACCTGAGCTGAAATCAAGAATCAGATGCTTAACTAAGCCACTCAGGCACCCTTTGACAATTTTTTTTAAGTTTTGGAACAATTGTAACTTTTCCCATGGATCATTAAAATTGCCTGCATGGTTTCAGCTTGTATGATTATTTTTATCATCCCATACTACATACAAAGCAAGGAATGTATGTATGTGTGTATGTATAAATGTATGATTGGATGCATATATATATATAGTCTTTAATTGTATTATATAAAGGTTTTATTTGTACTCTGTAAAGAGTGTTTCCCAACCTTGATACACACACAAAAAAAATACTTGGATAGCTCACTGTGATATACAAAAGAGCTCCTGGCTGAAGGGCAGTGGCCAGGAAACTTTCCATCCCAAGCCTTGCTTAGCTGCCCCAAGGGCCAGGGAAATAAATATTTCAACCACATGTATGAGTCATTTAAGGCCCACAGGTGAAAATACTCCAATATTGAAAGAATTGTTAACTCCTTGAGGAAGTAGGCATCATAGCACTTAGTATGGTGTTCTCTACATAGTTATTTTTGGCTGACCATGTTTGACATACTATAATACATATTTTTTAATTGAAATTTCTTTAAAAAGCTAAGACTTGTTAATCTGCTCAAGGCATATTTAGTAAACGTCTAAATATGTTTTATTGTATTTAATATTCTCTTTCTACAGTTATTAAAGCATTAAAATGTGTCTTACTAGAAATGTCACTGTATAGTGAGTATTAGAAATGCTGAGGTGAAACTGAAACTTGGCATAGGAAATAACAAGTAGGCATTGCAAAAATAGATTCATTGTTTTAAGGAAAAACATCTAGTGAAAATATTTCCAATTCTTTCTATGAATACAAAGTAATCGAAAGGAGGCTTTATATGAAAATGAGATACGTGCTTTTTTTGGTCCCAGTGATTAACATCAGCTTCCCCGATAATGTGTTTTGATAACTAAATACTACAAGTTCAAAATAAAAACAAAAAATGCTATTATTTTCAGCATGAGTTTTACATTCTTTTCATACTAATTGATGTTTTTTAACTCTAGTACACTAGCATGATTTTCGTATTGACTTGATTATATAACATTTAACTCACTGCTGTCTTTCATATCATTCTTCCTTGATACATTTCAAGGCCTAAGTGTCCTATCTTAACTTATTTTGTTGTAGAACATACACATTACTTTTTAAAATTGAAGTGTCCTCTTTTGCTACTTTGTTTCTTGAATTCTGGAATTATGTTATGTTTGTAAGAAAGTAGACTTTAAGCAGACTTCTTCTTGTAACCATGTAGAATCTTATGGTGTGCTCTAATTAAAAGCCAGATTTGTTTTTGAGCTTTATTGTGGTATAATTGACAAATTAAATTGTAAAATATTTAAAGTCTACATCATGACGATTTACTATATATACACATTGTGAAGTGATTCCTCTCATCCAGTTAATTTATACCTCTATCCCCACATATTTATAGTTTTGATTTTTCTTTTTTGAGAACATTTAAGTGCTACTCTTTTAGCAAATTTCAGTTGTGCAATATAGTGTTATCTATAGTCACCATATTATACTTTTTAGATTCTCAGACTCTATGTGGCTGAAAGTTTGTACCCTTTTTACCACCTCTCCCTATTCCTTCCTCCCTCAGCCTCTGGGAACCACTTTTCTCCTCTGTTTCTGTGAGTTTAACTTTTATTTTTAGAGTCCGTATATAATTGATATCATGTGGTATTTTCTTTCTCTTATTTCACTTAGCATAATGCCCTTAAGTTTATCTTTGTTGTTATTAATAGCATAATTTCCTTCTTTCTCTTGACTGAATAATATTTTTAGTGTGTGTGTGTGTGTGTGTGTGTGTGTCTCACATCTTCTTTATCCATTCATCCGTTGATGGACACTTAAGTTGTTGCCTTGTCTTGGCTATTATAAATAATTAAACTGGATTTTTATAATCTAATCTTTATCTTAACAAAGTGTGTAGGGGATCCCTGGGTGGCTCAGCAGTTTAGCGCCTGCCTTTGGCCCAGGGCGCGATCCTGGAGTCCTGGGATCGAGTCCCGCATTGGGCTCCCAGCATGGAGCCTGCTTCTCCCTCTGCCTGTGTCTCAGCCTCTCTCTCTCTCTCTCTGTGTCTGTCATGAATAAATAAATAAAATCTTTAAAAAAAAAAAAAAAAGTGTGGAGGCTCCTGGGTGGCTAAGTTGGTTAAGTGGCTGACTCTTGATTTCAGCTCAGGTCATGATCTCGGGGTTCTGAGATTCAGCCCCACATCAGGCTCTGCTCAGCACAGAGTCTGCTTGAAATTCTCTCCCCCTCTCCCTCTGCCCCTTACCTCATTCTCTCTCTCTCTCAAATAAATAAAATCTTTTAGAAAAATAAACACTTTACTTAATAAACTTAATAAAATTTATAATTCTCCTCTTTTTAGAATGTAAAGTTCCTTTACAGTTGTTACAATTTTGTAAAAACTTCTCTAAGGACCCTGGATAACTTTTGCTTTTTAAATACTGCAACTGGGGATCCCTGGGTGGCGCAGCGGTTTGGCGCCTGCCTTTGGCCCAGGGCGTGATCCTGGAGACCCGGGATCGAATCCCACATCGGGTTCCCGGTGCATCGAGCCTGCTTGTGTCTCTGCCTCTCTCTCTCTCTCTCTCTCTCTCTCTCTCTCTGTGACTATCATAAATAAATAAAAAATTTTTTAAAATTTAAATACTGCAACTGTTCTTTTTGAAGTTTGATATTTTATTTTAGGGCACATCGATGCATTTACTTCAAAACTTTTTCTGTTAGAAGAAATTACCTCAGAAGAATTAAAAGAAAAACTTTCAGCACTCAAGTAAGAAAGTTTACTTTGTGGTGGGATTTTTAAAACTTATTAATATAATGACTAATTTTTGTTTATTTCTAAATATTGGGTAAGTTTAAATCATTTATTTTCAAGACTTTTAATCTTTTTCTGCATTTAGGCTTCCCCTGGCCCAGTTTGTGATCCATCTATATTAATCATATCCCTTTTCAAATTAAATCAAATGCCAGTGGCACCAGCCTTTCTACTTCAGACAAAGAAGGCTAGAAAAAGAGTAATAGCCCACCATCTGAGAGGTGCATGGGAGTACCACTTTCAGAGATGGGAAAGAACAGGAGAGTCATAGACTCTTAGCTCTAAAGGTTATATACATTTATTTAGACATCCTAACTTCTTAAAGTTTCCCCTGTGCCACATATTATTGTACATCATATAAATGAGTTTATTGTGCTCAGGACCCCAAATACGTAAATGCAAAGGAAAATAACTTAGGAATATAATTTAATTTATATCTCACAGCTTTCTAGGAAGGACTGGTATTATCCCCATTTTGTGTGTGGGGAAACTGGAACTTAGAGTCACTTATTCCAGAGCACACAGGTGAACTAGAGTGACAATCTTGGAAGTTAATGTTTGATTGACCATTAGGATGGGAAATTGTCCTGACTTAGACTGGTCGCAGAGTTTCTGCTTTGGAGTTTGACACATTTTTTGAAGGGTCTCAGATTCAATCTTGAATTCTTTGCTTATTCTTAAAAATGTCCACTTCTATTATAAGGACTGCCCCCTTTGAGGAATAACTTTTTCTTTACACGAATAAGAAGGCTTTTCCATACATTACTCACTGCCCGCCCCACCATTCCAATGAAACCCATTTTTAAATAAATACTAGGGGAAATAAATGTAAGTCTAGAATAGATACTAAAGAAATAACTATCCTGCTGCCACTCGGTGGCTTCTCTGGCATCACACATTTAAAAGACTTCTCAGTTTCTTTGGAAGCTAATTCACCACCATCTCTAAAAGGCAAACTCTTTTGCAGATTAGTTCTGAATATAAAATAGTGAGCTCTTTGCAACTGCTCTGATTCACACAGGCCAACTACTTTATAATTTTGAAGAGAAATCAGAAAATGGCAAAAATTAAAGATTATAATTTAATCAAATAATGTTATTCTGTGTTTTCTATTTTTTTCTTTGTTAGTGAAGGTATTTCTCTTTCTGAGGAGCTATAATTGTTAAGAATACTTTTTTTTAAATTTTACATTAATTTCTTCTGTTTAATAGGATTTCAAGTTTATTTAACATCCTCCAACACATTCTAAAGAAATTGAGTAGGTAAGTAGTTTTTGGACATTTTGCATTGATATGTGTGATTTTCTTGGGTGAAAATTCAGAGAAAGTTTGAATATATGCTATTAGGGATCATAGAATGTAACCCAGAAATGTGAAATTTGTTCTATTTTGTCAAGGTTGCAATTGTGAAAATAAAAATAAAAAATAGAATATGATAGTATCTGACTTGCTTGCGGTTAAACATTTCTCTGTAAGACTCTGTTGTATTGGTTCCCATATGCCACTGTAACATATTACCACAAATTTACTGGCTTAAAACAGCACAAACTTATTTTATAGTTTTGGAGGTCAGAAACCCAAAATCACTTTTACTGGACTAAATTTGTATCAGCAGGGCTGATTCTTTTTGGAGGCTCTAAGGGAGCAATCATTTCCTTGTCTTGATTTTCACCTTTTAGTGGCTGCCTGTATTCCTTGACTATGGCCTCTTTCTCCATCTTCCAAACACATCACTTAAATTTCTGCTTCCTTTGTCTCATTGCACCTTAATCACATTTAGGAAGCCATTAAAGGTAATATACAAAAGTTCTGGAGCTTAGGATATGGATATTATGGAGCCTACATAGCTATGTTGTTTATATTTTCAGGATAAGGAAGCAACATAGAGCTAGTGTTCAAAAAATCATCAAGTCTGTGAGAAATCTCAGAATATGAATTTTCCACCTGGTTATTTATCAGACTGTTTTATTATGTGAACTTTTGTTCTCCTTCTGTTATGCCCTTACCAAAAGATAAACTGGAAAACAATTCAAGAATCTGAAATAAAAGTGAAAAATCTCAAAGTTCTCAATCTCTACTTATTATGCCTATTAGTTTCCTGATTTATAAAATGATGGTGTTGAGTTCAGTGATGCCCTAGATATTTTTCAGTTCTGTGGCAGAAATTTTGTCTATTGTGTTCTTCATATGAAGCACAATACTTATACATGAAATTTGTCAAATGCTCTTTGAGATCTTATCAATATCTTAGTCTGTATATTTGTTTTCTACTGTAACTAAGGCAGATTACCACAGAATTGGTGTTTTAAAACAACACAAATTTATTATCTTTCAATTCTGTAAGTGTACCAGGTCTTCTGGGTCAAAATCCATGTGTCAGCAGGACTGAATTTTTCTGTAGGCTCTGGGTGATGGTCTCTTTCCTTTACTTCTGTGAATTCTAGAGGCCATTTGCATTCCTTGGTTTGTGGCCCTTTTCCTTTTTCAGAGTTTCAAAGGCAGGTTGAGTCCTCACATCACATTGTTCTGACTCCTTTCATGGTTGTAATCTCCCCTCTGAGTCCCTCCTGCTTCGTTAGTTTACATTGAAGGACTCTTGATTACAGTGGACCCACTAAGATAATCCAGGAAAATCTTAAGCATTTTAAAATCAACAGGTTAGGAATTCCAATTCCATCTTATTCCCTCTTTGCTGTGTAATTTAACATATTTATAGCTTCTAGGGTTTAAGATGTAGGCATCTTTGGAAGGTCATTATTCTGCTACCATAATCAGTATCCATCCATGTACATTACAACGTGTAGCATTTCTAAAATACTCTTCCCTGAAGTTTCTCATTCTCCATGAATTCTCTGTAAACCAAAACTTTCTTCATTTTTAGTGAAGGTAGTTAAGATATATGATTTTGATCAATAAAACCTCAATCTTTGAAATGTTATTTATTCCTACTACCAAATCAGTTATTATTCATTGCCTTATATAAAAATAAGAAAGTGATTGTTTCTGAAGAAAAATTCTCCAGGGGGTAAGAATACTTCTGAACCTCCTTTTTTTTTTTTTTTTTTTTTTTTTTTTTCTGAACCTCCTTTTTAAGCAGAAAAGCCATTACTTTTCTGCTTAAAAAAATTAATGGAAACATAACTTATCAGGTTTGTAGGCAGATGCATATAACTAAAGTATAATTAATTCTTATTTTAAATGATATGGGAAAGAACTGATGTTCTCTTTAGCACCTTTGAGCTATGTAAAATAGGAATGTAAAATCCTTAGAAAGCTCTTTATGTTGATACACTAAATTCCTTAAGCTTTCTAAGGAGAAAAGGAAAATGTAGATTTGATATTTGACAGAAGTGATTATTTTAACAGTAGAGGATCATGATTAAGGGTATGGCCTATGGATTGAACTACTTGGGTTTATATCTCCCTGCAATCAGAATTTGGGCAGATTGCTTAGTATTTTTAATTTATATTTTTCTGTGATACGGAGTGAATTATTAATATTATGCCTTGAAGATTTGTTGTGGAGGATTTAATAATAAAATGGATATAAGCAGTATAACAGTAGTTATTTAGCTCATGATAAACATTCAGAAAAAAAAACATTCAGTACCTATCAGCTGCTATGGTTGCTATTCTCAGCACCTCATATTGTATTATGATTATTCCTTTTTTACTTCCACTTTATTTTTTTTTAAGATTTATTTATTTATTTATTTATGATAGACACACAGACAGAGAGAGAGAGAGAGGGGCAGAGACACAGGCAGAGGGAGAAGCAGGCTCCATGCTAGGAGCCTGATGTGGGACTCGATCCCAGGACTCCAGGATCGCGCCCTGGGCCAAAGGCAGGCGCCAAACCGCCGAGCCACCTAGGGATCCCCTACTTCCACTTTATTTTTAAGCTAAGTTCCTTTTTTACTTCTACTTTATTTTTATATCTCTTAAGCTTTGTGTTACTGGGTACAAAGCAAGAGCTGTGTTTGTTGAATGAATTAAAATGGTCTCTGTAGGGACACCTGGGTGCTCAGCGGTTAAACACCTGCCTTCAGCCCACAGGGCGTGATCCTGGAGTCCCAGGATCGAGTCCCACATCAGGCTCCCTGCATGGAGCCTGCTTCTCTCTGCCTGTGTTTCTGCCTCTCTCTCTCTCTCAGTCTCTCATGAATAAATAAATAAAATATTTTTTTAAATGGTCTCTGTATAGGAATATTGTGTATGTACACTCATGAAATACTCTTCAGTATATGTTGTGCGTGGATTAGAGAATTAGGCAGACTGTTTCACATTAAATTATTGAATATTTTGAAAAAAGAAACTATGTATCCTGAACTTTGTAGTAACAATTAAAATTAGTTTCCTAAAAATCATGAAAATATTACTAAAAATAAGATTTCTTAAATCTTACTTGGTCATAAAATATTTTTAGAGGCAGTATTCCATTCCCATAATTGTTGTCAATTCTTAAATCACGATTAAGAAAATGCTGTTGAGATTGACACCATGAACCAGTGAGTTGAATTTCCTTGTATGATTTAGCTTGCAGGAGGGTTCCTACTTGTTGTCTCATGCAGCAGAAGATTCTTCTCTCCTGATCTACAAGACCTCTGATGGAAAAGTTACTAGGACAGCCTACAATTTGCACAAAACACATTGTGGCCTTCCCAGTGTGCCTTCCAGTCTGTCAGTTCCCTGGGTCCCTTTAGATCCCAGTCTGTTATTACCATATCATATCCATCACGGAAGAATACCTTGTACTTTTCCACCTAAATCACTAGGTCCCACACCACAGCAAAAGGTATGATTTTTTTTTTTTTTTTGCAGTTAAATGTTCCATGAGGTTATTTATTCATGTATTTCATTGATGATACAATATTTCAACTTCATGTCCACATAAATCACAAGATCATCTAGAAACTGTATCTGTAAGAAGGGTAGATAAAGTTGTATGCTTTACTGAATCCAGTCATTGTCAGTGGAAGTTTCTGTTTCTGTAATGTTTGTAAGTCAACTAAAGAAAATTCTATGGCTTGCCCAGTGGGAATAAGCTAACTCCCTGTGTTCTTGTGAAAAACAAAGTTATATTTTTTTGTGATTCTTATTTATATATGCTGATTCATTTTATTAAATATTTGAAGCAATTTGCAGAGGAATACTTACAATAAAATTATGATGATACAATTAAAAATTGATAAGTAGGATATAGAAAAATTAAAAAGTGTTAGTAATTAGTGAATGCAATATCTTATTAAATGTACAATAAACTGTTAAGGACTAAATTATTTGCTAAGTATTGTGTAACTCAGTATTTATTGAGTTATAATTAACTTTACTCTGTGTATAGAATCCTTCCCAGAAATACCAGTTGAATGATTTTTCTGACTGAGACTTTTATAAAGCCATGGCTAGAGATACTCTTCACCATGTCACTCATTCTTTATATCATGTAAAATATTCCAATCTGGGTTTAGCTGTAGGAAAAGTTTTGTTCTATACAAATGAATCTGATGTTCAGGAAATAAAAACCAAGTGTATTTTCCTTCCATGCTGCCAAAAACCTTGGAGTCAAAATTATTATTTGACTTGTATAATCTTCTCAATATGTGTTCTCAGAACATCTATCAATTGTGTATCCTGTGGATATCTTCTGTTCTCTTTTGTTTCTATGTTATATTAATCTGTAAATGTTTTCAAGGCCTTTTAGAAATAGCTAGAATGCAAAAACTGAGGACTTTTAAATAATTTACAGTGAATGAGGTTTATGTTTTTCAGTGTTTTACCCTAATATTACTGTTTGGGAGGATCTTTTTAGGAAGGAGAACTCCTTGTACATTCTTAGCTAACTTCGGCCATGGATATGTATAAATATGGTTAATTAGTTGCGACAAATGAAAGAATGGATGAAGGGATCCCTGGGTGGCGCAGCGGTTTGGCGCCTGCCTTTGGCCCGGGGCGCGATCCTGGAGACCCGGGATCGAATCCCACGTCGGGCTCCCGGTGCATGGAGCCTGCTTCTCCCTCTGCCTATGTCTCTGCTTCTCTCTCTCTCACTGTGTGCCTATCATAAATAAATAAAATTTAAAAAAAAAAAAAAAAAAGAAAGAAAGAATGGATGAAGTTGTTGATATTTTAAACCATCTTATCTACAGTTCTGGTTGGTTATTTCCAGTTTAAATTTCATTTGAGTAATGATTTTTATAACTTATTAAGGTAAAATTTTCTTCGCTAACTTAAATATAATAATTGAAAACTTTTCTTGAAAGATTTATATTTTTTCAAGTATAATGGTCTCCTTTTAATTTAGAAATTATGATTATAGTCTATCACCTGTGACATATAATTATATATGAGTATGACTTACTCCTTTTTGGCGTAATACTCTGATACAATACCATATGTTCAAGATTTGGGCACATCAATCCAAAATTAAGCAATTCAGTTATATGTATACCACTGAGCAGTTGCTGATTTATATTTTTTAAGGTACTTCATGTATTCAGTGCCAGGAACAAATCCTTAGTGAAATGATCTAAGACCCAGCTGTTAGGTACAATAGATAGGTAGATAATTAATGCTTGGTTTGGTATGTTTTCAATCCCTTGAAAATTTTTGGTGATTTCCTACACATCTCCCTACAGTCTAGCCCTATGTTTGTTGAGCATTATTCAGCCTTCCTCCCTTACTTTCTCCTAGCCAGGCCATGGGAATGGGACTTTCTAAACCAGTCAAGGTAAGTGCAGTTAGGGTTTCTAGCTTTAGCAGCAATGGGAAAAGACTAAAGCTTCAGGAAACCTGAGGAAGTAAGACCCTATATGAAACAAAAATCATGCACACATTTCATGGTGTAAAAACTTACATAACAAATTTTTTCTTTTTTTTAAAAGATTTTATTTATTTGAGAGGGTGAACGAGAGAGGGCATGAATGGGGCACATGGGAAGCAGAGGGAGAGAGAAGCAGACTCTCAACTGAGTAGGGAGCCCAACACAGGCTCCATCCTGGGACTCCAGGATCATGGCCTGAGCCGAAGGCAAATGCTTGACCTACTGAGCCACCCAGGCTCCCTGATACCAAATATTTCTGTCTTTGATACAGTCCTTTAGTTTCTGTCCACTTGAACTCACTTCTCATATTTGTGTAGTGCCTTAGGTACTAACCCTGAGAGATACCCCCCAGTAGAGTTTGTGTCTGCCTCCTACTTCATGGAGAAGAGATTAATAGGAGAATCCCATTTGCTCCCTATGCTACTCCTGACGACTTCTACTTCCAGTCCTTTTGCAAAGGCTCTGTGACCATCCCTTTTCTCCTTCTACAACTTCTGTAATAAACAGTCATTTTATACACACACACACAATCTTACAATGGAAGTTTCCAAATACTTTCCTCCACAATGTAGTAGATGCAGTCAGGGTGGTCAGTATAGTCTTACAGTAAATACTAGCTGAGTGGGCAGTAGTGTAGATAATCTAAAAATCAGAGCTCTATTCTAATAAATGTGTTAGAAAAGTTCATAGGATTCAGACAAATACACTAGCAGACTCCAATCCCAAATGGAGCTTTTCCTTTCTGGTTATCTGACAGTAAACCAAAAAATGCCCGTGAAGAGATAACATATTAGGTTAGGGAAGCTGGAGTCTGATTCATTCTTAGTGAGCCAGTAACCCCTTGGAGTAATGCTAATATATCAGATATATTAGGAATATGACTGTGCTGCAGTAACCATATCACCCATCACCATCAGATCTGTAATTCACTGAATAAGATGTGAAGAAACAAAGGGTGCAAGATGGCCAGGGAAAATGGAGGCAGAGATGGACAGGCTCTGGGCATATGATTTTAGGTTTCCAGCTTTGGCCATTTTCTCCAAGGGCTGACTTTCTCCATCGCCCCTTTTAAAAACTGTGCTCTCTCAGTAGATGGCCACGTAGATGACAGGATTTCCAGATCTCACCTTCGGCAGGACTACAGTTAGCAAAGGATTGTGTCCTAAGAATACGCCTTCTCATATCTGTAGTCTGTGTGGTGGGCTAGAAGGTGAGAATGGGCAGCTCCTTGTGTGCTGAGGAGGAGTCGATATTAAGGTAGAACCAGCAGCACCCCAACAAACTATTCCTCCCATTCTCTTTCTTCCTTTTTTTTTTCCTCTGGAGTCTCCTCCCAGGTGTTTCTTCCCACTTCTTTTTCTTTCTTGCAGGAATCTTCTCTTTTAGTCCCTCATCTTTTCCTTTTTACTGGGGTTCTTTTCTCTTTTGCCTCCCTGTTTTTCACATTTATTTTTCCCCCTTTTTCTATATAGACTGTTTTTCTTACTCATTGTCCCTTTCTCCATTTTGTAATTTTTTTCTCCCTCTTTACCACCTCAGACCTTTTCCTTGTATTTTCTTCCTCTCCCTTTGTATTTTTCATTCCTTCCTTTTTCCTGACCTACGTCATTATTGCAAATACATCGCTCAAAAAGGTCCTGTTGTTCCACCATTTTCTAATTTAACATTTCAGCCTCTTCCAGATTTAACAGAGAATGGTTTTCCCCTTCACTTCTCTCCATTCTCCTCTGACCTATTCCCTCTCTGATTGCTATTTGAAAGTTTAGCACCTTAAACTGTGTCAGATTAAAGCTTGTTTAGAAGCATCCAGGGGGCTGGAGATTAAAAACGTATAAAGGACCATTTGCAAAGTAATTAGTACATGTATAAATAATACATAGTTGACTGTATATAAATACTTGGTAAACATGTTAAAACTATTCTTTACTTCATCTCTTAGGTTGGTGGAACAAGAATGCCTACACGCAGCCGCAGGAATCCAGTTTCTATGGAAACCAACAGTCTGCCTCCTCAGCAAGTTGAAAATGAAGGAGAAGCTCCAAATAAAAGAAAAATAACTTAAGGACTCTACCATGGAAAATGAAGAAAAACTAGTTGTAACAACATTCAATTTAGAAAAGTTTGAGGGGGAAATATGCCTAGAAGATCAGTGGATAAGATGAACATTTTTCTTTTAGTGTCCTTGAGAGTTCTTGGAGTGCCTTGAAAAAAATATACTGGCTACGTGAAGGAGTGTTTCAGCTAAAATGGAATGTTACATCCTTAACACTTGATGTTTGAGGAGAATCTAGATATGTTTTAACATTATCATGGCAGGGAAACAGAGAAGAGAAGTATTTTTATAGTAGACCTTTTCCAAAAACTGTAAATAGGAAAATAATCTACTTTTTTCAAGAGCAATATTTATCATTGTTATGTTAATAATATGAATTATCACATTGGCTCAGAAAGTTGAATCTTGCCACTGTCAGAATTCTGAGCCAATATAAACCTTGCTTCTGACCCATTGTGACAGTTTTTATATACTATTTCAAAATGATGATTGTTGCAAGTTAATAAAGTTAACATCTTTAAATACTTGATGAAATTCCGTTGCACAAGCCAAATATTAAAATTAAAAAATAAACAAGTCCATGTCTCTGAAAAGTCACAAGTTAATGATTTCTTTTTGGGCAATCATCAGTTGAGAAAAAAACCAACCTTCCATGTGTGTTATAGGTTTGGCGATGGATCCCTCTCTCTTGGCACAAGTTTCATCCTAGTGTTGAAATATGCTGCTGAAAGCAGAGATGATTGTGTTTCCCAGAAAAATTTAATTATTTCAACTGACAAGGTTAATGTATGGTAAAATGTAAGCTATTTTTTCTCATCTATACTGATTAAATGTCCTAGGACCACAAAGATGAATTTGGCAAAGCTCGTGAGCACCTGGTGTTACTATAGCCAGTTTGGACTTAAGAAGGAATGGACTTATTCAATTTTTGTATCTTTGTCCATTAATGTGCATTAAAGTTTCAGAAATATGTGCATCATTTGTAAAATACAAGTTTTGTAATCCAAAGTAATATATCTACTTTGTTTTTGGAATTTTTTTATGTGTTTTATATTAATATAAGGAACTGGTCTGAGAAATCTTCTCAACTATTATTATAAGCAACAGTTGAATATTTTTATCTTCAACTACCAAGTTTTATTTTTGATTTTTATAGTCTGTTATAAAATATTTTTAAATTAATTAGTAAATATTAAGATTTTTAAAATATATTTTAACATATAATTTCCTCCTGCCACTCCCTTTTTAAAACCATGAGTTTTTTTTTTAATGGACACGATTTTTTTTTTGAACTTTGTCCCATATTGCCATATCCCAGAAATATTTTAGTTGTGACTCATTTGGCAGTGAACCAAGGGAGAGGCAGGGAATCCCCTTGGAATTTGCTCTTTTAAAAAAGCTACACAGTGATTTCTTCCGACTCCTGAATACCAGAAAGATTTGACTTTTGACTTTTAACATTACTTTTTACTTAATAAAATGTGTGGCCTTGCAAGTAACTATTTTGAAATTATCTTAGCCATACATTTGAATAACCCTGATAATATATATAAATCTAGTCTTAGTTTTTCACTTGTACTTAACCAAGCCTCTTTTATAACATGTAGTTGATTATGTTTGTGTTTTTTTCCTTAATTTTTAGTACAGGCATACCTCATTTTATTGTACTTTGTTGCACTTTGCACATACTACAGTTTTTACTAATTGAAGATTTGTGGCAACAAAGCGAGTCAGTGTTGGCAAGGATGTGATGAACCTGGTCCACTTATACCTATGGTAAAGACACAATTTATACATACCTCTTGGGAAAAATTAGTCCAGTAAATGTTTGCTTTGGATGCCACACAATCTAAAGTAGGTCCCGGTTGTTACTCTCATAATATTCTTTTTTGCCTATATTGCAGTAGTTTATCTGACTTACTATCTTTCTTCTTGAATAGACTATAAACTATGCAAGGTCAGGAACATATTTGTTTTGTTCACAATTATGTAACAAACACCTAACTTGGTACTGCTGTCTTATAATTGCTTAGTAAATATAAGTTGGATGTATGAATAAATGAATATCTGGTTATCAAGGATAGATTTTATTTTTTCCAGGAGCTTACATTCTAGTGCAGGACACGATACTAATCTATGGGTAAGTGCTCTGGCAAAGTAATATAAGAAAGTCATATAACCTGAACCTGATAATTAGGGAAAGTTGTCTGAGATGAAGCTTGAGGTGAGTCTTTTCAAAGTAAGAGTTGTAAAGAATGAAAGATCTTATACATAGAAAGAAGCAAATGCATAGGTGAAAGATGGCCAGATTGTAGGCTCTGAACTTGGGATTTGAGAGAAAAAGTGATAGGACAGGGACAGACATGCCATACTATTACATTTGAATGTTATCCTGTGCAATGTGGGAACCAGTAGTGACTTTAAATTAAAAAACAAATAAACATGATGACGTAGGTTTTTGAAAAAGCTCTTGTTAGCGTTAATCTAGAGAATGAAATAGAGCTGGGAAAGACTGTAGGGAAGGAGAAAATTTGGAAACCTGGGTTACAATAATTTAAAAATGGTGAAGGCCCAGAATTGAAGCAATATAGAGGGATGGGCTCAAGGGACAGGAGAAAAAAATAACTTAGTGAAGCAGTTGGTAGGAAGAATTAAATATGGCTTACAGAGAAATCCCAATATCTCACTTGGGATATTGGGTAAATAGTGATATTACTCATTGAGAAAGTAAAAGGATGAGTGTGGATATAGAGTAGAAAGGGTTCAGGTAACATGTTCATTTCCTGGAGCACCTGAATGGCTCAGTCTGTTAAGCGTCTGCCTTCAGCTCAGGTCATGATCCCAGGGTCCTGAGATTTAGTCCTGCATCAGGCTCTCTCCTCAGCAGGGAGTGTGGTTCACCTTCTAACTCTGTCCTCCCCTCCCCGTGTTTTCTCTGTCTCAAATAAATAAAATCTTTTTTAAAACAAATTTAAAAATAAAAATTAAATGTTCATTTTCTTTTACCATATTCTTTGGATTCTAGGTTTGGATGCAATGTAAGCTATATATTGCTACATAATAAATTACCCCAAAATTCAGTTAAAACATTTATTATCTTTTTTTTTTTAAAGATTTTAATTTATTCATGAGAATACACAGAGAGGAGAGAGAGAGAGAGAGAGGCAGAGACACAGGCAGAGGAAGAAGCAGGCTCCATGCAAGGAGCCTGACGTGGGACTCGATCCCAGGTCTCCAGGATCAGGCCCTGGGCCCAAGGCAACACCAAACCGCTGAGCCACCCGGGCTGCCCAAAACATTATCTTAAGAGTTTCTGTGGATCAGGCGATGCAGCTTAGCTGGGTGTGTCTTGCTGGGGTCTTTGATAAAGTTACAGACAACCTTTTGGCTGGGGCTGCATTCATCTCAAGGTTTGCCTGGGGCTAGAGAATCTACTTCCAAAAAGGTGGAGCCAGTCTTTCATTGGCTGCTGCCAGGAAGCCTTATCCTCACTGCTTATACCTCTTCATGGGTCTGCTTGAGTCGTCCTGACGACAGCAGCTAGCTTACCCCAAAGTGAGCTATCCAGGAGAAAAAGCGAAGAGGAAAGAAACCACAATGTCTTTTTGTCTTGAAAGTCAAATGCTGTTACTTCTCCCATATTTTTCTCATTAGATACAAGTCAGTAAGTGTACACTCAAGCTCCACCTCTTGAAAGGAGGAATATGAAAAGAATTTGTTAACATTTTTTTAACTACTACAAATGCCATGAGCATTTTATGGATATAGAAAAATTAGGTTTAGAGTAGAGAGAAAAGAAAGGACACTGTTTCAGTGTCTTACTACCAATATGCTGAATCTAATAGAGATAGTTGATATCAAAGATGGTTGATAATTTGAGTTTTGAACTCAGAAGTCTGATATCAGTACAGATTGGGAATTGTTGATATATCTGTGGTGATTGAAAGAAGTGGATAAGGTAATAGAGCAAAAATGAGTAGAATGAGAGAAGGATCATGGATGGAACCCCATAGAAAACCATATAACTTAAGTAAAAGGAGAAGTTTCATTTAAGTGGCCAGTATGGAAATCAGGTTTATACACATTTAGGACTAAGTAGAAATAAGGTAGAAACTAATTCGTCTGCCAATTGATCAGCAAAACTTACAGTTTTACTATTTGGATCTTCTTTTGTAACTGCAAAAGAGTTAACATGTTCCTTTGCATTTCTACTTGGGTTCTGGCTTTGGACACCATAAACATTTTAGACCTATTACAAGGAGGCATGGGTTTAGGGTAAAGAGGGGAGAAAACACTTTAATGTGTCATTATGAACATGCTAAATAAGTTTCTGACACGCATATTAAGATGTTCATTATGTGTTATAGGTATGTGGTACCTTTTAATCAAAGCGTAAGAGTATTTGGTACCAAGATTTATTGAGTTTCTCATTGAGATGTAGGAATAAAGAAGATGTATTTCGTTGGTCCTTCCACTCTTGTCATGCTCCCTTTGGCTAACACCTAGCCTTATAATCAAGATATGTAGGGGCAGACACACAAAGCATCTATCTGGGGATTAGGTCTGATCTGCCAAGTAAAACTTACTGAAGGAGTTGAGGCCCCGATGTCTCTTTCTAGGATGGGACTCTTAGATCATCTCATCAAATAGGAAGGTTCAAACAGTATAGTACAGGCATACTATACTATGCTATGCTATGCTATGCTATGCTATGCTATACTATTGCCTTGGCATACGTGTTTGCTTTCAATTTATGAACTACTGTTACAAAGTGATGAAGGAGCTACAAATGGGTTGTGTTTTATTCCTGTACATGCATAGTGTATAGCTTGGTTAATTCTCTAAGGAATGGGAGGAAAAGCCATTGTGTGAATTAATTGCTGTTTTGAAAGTGAAAAACCTAGAGTCTGTGATTAGTGGGTTGAATTCCTCCTTCCTTTTTCTTAAGAATATGTATTTCTTGGAGGGGATAAGGGGGAAATCTTTTCTATAGTCCCTGTCCTAGGTTTGGCTTGCCCAAAAATGAACAACACAGGACAGTATGTGCATGGCGATCTTAAGAGTCACCGTATAGCAAGGCAATGCTCACTGATTCCATGGGTTCCACCTCTCTTCCAAGAACTATGTTAATGCAACATCTGCTCCACCCAGGCTCTACCAACACATAGATTAGCCATCCTAGGCCCTACCTGCATGTTTTTGCTCATAAAGCTATATCTGCTTGGATTTATTATCCCCTATCAAAAGTTTCATTAAAAGTGGCTAGTATGGAAATCACATTCATAAAAATTAAGGACTAAGGAGAAGGTGAGGTAGAAACAATGAAATACTCCATTGCCAATTGATCTGCAAAACTTGGAAATGAATTAATGTTTTCTGAGCATTTACTGGGTATAACATGTCAATTTCTTGGGATTTAAAGATAAGACTGGTTTCTGTCTTAAGGGTATTATGTGATCTAGTTGGAGAAATATGTACAATTAGGTATTATATATACATACACACTATGTATACATAATACAGGTATATATAATACAGAGCAGAATTTAAGGGGCACAATAGTGCATAGGAGCAAGAAAAGGGGGTGCTTGGAAAAAAGAGAAACACATGGTAAAAATGACCTTTAAGCTTGGTTTGAAAGACAAGTAAGGTAATATGAGCGAAAAGGCAGAGCATTAATTACAACATGAGGGAAAAATTCTATTAAAATTGCTGATTTTCAAAAATAGCAAATATGCCCATGTTGCAAGCATGGGGGTAAAAGAAAATAAATGAGAGATGAAGTTGAAGAGGTAAGTTGAAACTTGATAGTGGAAAGTATTGATTATTATTCCCAGATTGATTTTATTCTGAAAGCAGTGAGGAGACATTTAAGGCTTTTCTAGCAAAGTGACATCAATTTTTAGGAAACTTACAGTATAAATGATTATTTAGAGAGAGGAACAGGAGGTGGTAACTACAAATAGCAGAGGGATGGAAAAGGTGTAGATTGGAAAGCCAGTTAGTTAGCAGCTATCAGATTTGATCCTGTCCCCCAAATGAATGTTTACCTCACGTAACATAGAGTCACAAGTAGATAACAGACCTAGGTGTCGAGAATACAAAGATGAACTAAAGGTCATGGCACATGAAGTAGCTTCTGTGTGTGGAGTTGCGAAGTAGAGGTTCCAAAGACAAATGAAATTTTTCGCCTGAGTGCTGCCACTGACTTAAATGAAAATATCAGAGGCAGAATATAGATGGCATAAAAAGACAACTAGCTGTATTTGCAACCAAATGTGAGCAGTACAATTCAGGTGATGTCCTATGGAATCTGTTAACAAAATGAGAGAAAGTGTGTTCTACCTTTGGGCTGATAAACCAGGAAATTGGAGCTGTCATGTCTGGGACCACACTGTCCTTTTCTTTCTTTCTTTGTTTTTAAAAGATTTTATTTACTTATTCATGAAGACACACACAGAGGCAGAGACACAGGCAGAGGGAGAAACAGGTTCCCTGTAGGGAGCCCGATCTGGGACTCGATCTCAGGACCAAAGATCACGCTCTGAGCCACCCAAGTGTCCCCACACTGGCCTTTTCTTTCCTCAACCTCCTTTTAGTTGGACCAAGGGACTGAGAGTTTGGTTACATACCATATTAACTGAGCAAATAGATAAATTGAGAATAATGGGAAAGAGGAAAGCAAGAATAAACCCTGTGGTATTGGATAGGAATTGGAAGTATCAGAGTGAATTTGTTGTACTATATGTATGGGGGGGGGGAGGAAGAAGCATACAACCGTGTGTATGTGTACGTATACATACATAATTCCTAATTCTGTAGATAGGGTCTAGAAGCAGTAGCGCTCTCATAACAAGGAACACACCTAGCACTCAGATCTTGGCTTCTAAATTTCATTCTTCACTAAAAGAAGTCAGTGTTCCCTGGAGAAAATTTTCCAAGTCTGGGGCTTAGAAAATACAAGATGAACCTGGAACATCGTCTTGTGCCAGAAAGTAAGAAAGTGTCAAAGAGCGATGGATGTACGTTAAAAGAACATAGGAACTAGCTTAAAGGAGTTCTTAGGTCTGGGAAATTTGAACATGAAATAATGATAGTAACGTATTATAATGCTTTAAGTAAAACAGTAATCCACAAGCGCATGCTGGCATACGTGGATAAATGAATGGGGAAGAAGGAAATACTCTGTTCTACGGTAGATTGCCAACCAATAAATCCAGAGGGAGTGATGGAATTAGAAGAATCAACTTGCAGTTATTAAAGTTATCTAAGAATCCTCAAAGGATGCTAAATATGATGGTTGAAAATTTGATGGCAAATAGGAATATTCACATCATCTTAAAGAATCTCCCTAGATAGATAGATAGATAGATAGATAGATAGATAGATAGATAGATATTATTAGGTATAACATACTTATTTGTTTACTTAATCCAGAAGAAATCTGGCAGAAACTATCTTAACTAAGTGGTTAAAATTAGTATCACCAGTAATGAGACAAATCAACAATGTGTGTTTCTTGCTATGCAGCAAGAAGAGCATGTGACTTAGGTGGCATATTACTACTGTCTGACTCACCCAGTGTTACTCTACTTCATTTTAGAACAACAAAGGACATACAAATTCAGATCAAACAATTTGAAAGATACCATATTTCAAAACCTCTTGAAACATTCTACCTGCAGCCAAAAGTTGTCTGGACAAACCTGTTCTTCCTGCTGCAGGTAAAAAGAAAGAGGGAGGAGGAAGGGAGGGAGGAACGGAGAGAAGAGGAGAGTGGAAGGAGGGGAGAGGGAAAGGAGAGGAGAGAGAAAGGAGAAAATAAAAGGAAAAAAACTTCTGTTTTACACAACTTTTGAGGCCTCATCATCTGCAGGGAATGTTCTCTGATGCCAAGTAAACATAAGTCATCCACAGTTTTTCAAGTTGGTCTTTCAACAAACCTCTGCCCAACTTAGGCTCCGGAAATAAACTGTAAGGTTTTTTGGTTTAACCTGTTAGAGAGACTCCAAATAAAGAGGATACTGTGCCCAGAGATAGTCTTACTGACTGCATTATTCTCTATGGGATATTCTTTAAATTTGCTCCTGAAGTTTTCAACTCAAAGTGAGGAATGAGTCCAGAATAAAGGAACAAGTGATGGCAGTCTGTTTAAAAGCTCACATTTCAAAAAACACAAAACAAAAAACACAAAACAAAAAATAACACAAAAAACAACAAAACAGAAATAAAGCTGACATTTCTAGATGACTAAGACATAGACGTATTTTACGCAGTTTGTATTTAGTCATGGGTCCTAACAATATGAAAACAGCAGCTTCACTAATGTGAAAAATAAATAATGGGATACATTTTGTAAGTATAATGTCTGCCCTCTGTCCCACGAAAAGTGATGCAGATTATAGTTTCCCAAGTGCCACAACAGGCAGCTGGAAGTAGTCTGTCCAATTCCAAAATGTGACCTCACAGATTTGCACAATGAGTTCTTCTGAATTCAGGAAGAGGGTGAGGGAAACCGAAATCACAGTGAATGAGTCTTGAAGGTCTCCATGTATGTGTGCATGTTGGGAGGCTAATAAAGTGGTGGGTCAGTCCCTAATTCAGTTTGGCTTTTTTTAATGCTACACCCTAGCGCCTGAAAACTTTTACTCTTAAGGAGCAAGGGCTGTGTAACTTACTAAGTGCCTAAGGCCAAAATGTCATTTTGCATATAAGGGAGTGCTGAGTTTGCTGTCAGCAAGCCTTCTGCCTCCCAGGAGCCTGTGCTCGAGTTAATTCACATCCAGCAGTTAGGGAAGTCTTTAGAATGTTAAGAATGTCAGCTTACAGCTTGAAGAGAAGTATGAGAAGTTGAGTCTCAGAAGTAGGCAGCCCCGAGTTGGAGTTTGTTGGAAGAAGCATGGGGACTGGGAAGGGGAACACGGAGTTAGAGTCTCAACTCCTCCCCTTGCTAAGTCCGTATCTCTCCCCTCTTTGAACTTTGGTCTTTTCATCTGTGAAATTCGGATATTTATACCTTGCCAGCACAGTCCACAGGCTCTAGTGGCCTTCCAGTAAATAATGGATATAAAAGTTTTTTAAACTGCAAGTCACTGTGTAAGTGTGAAGTATTATTGTCAGATCAAATCAATGAGCAATGTTATCTGAGCTAAAACTTGGAAGGGGGGCAGCCCCGGTGGCTCAGCGGTTTAGCACCTGCCTTCCGCCCACGGCGTGATCCTGGAGACCCAGGATCAAGTCCCACATCAGGTTCCCTGCATGGAGCCTGCTCCTCCCTCTGCCTGTGTCTCTGCCCCTCTCTCTCTCTCTCTATCATGAATAAATAAATAAATGAAATCTTTAAAAAATAAAATAAAACTCGGAAGGAATTTGCCAGACTGGAAGGGAAATTTCAAGCTTAGGGACAAAGTATAGTCAATGTTCAGTGGTGCGAACATCCATAACATGTTGGAAGGGCGGGTCGTTAGTGTGGCTAAGACATGACCAGGTTGCCTGTAAGGTACACAAACGATCTAAAGACAGTGGAGAGAACTTGTCACTAAAAAGCTGTGACTAATTTAGAGACTGTGGCATTGTCTTGAGGTGGGGAATGAGGAGAAGCTTCTTAATGGGGAGTGGCAGTAGAGGGCAACACAGTTAAACTTCCATAATGGAAACTATGGCAAAATATAATATGTAGGATAGATTGGGGGAAGGTGTAGAATGGAAACTAGGGAAGTCTGAAGGTAGAGAAATCAGGAGAGGCTCTTTTTCAATCTAAACCAGAGGTTTAGGGCACCTGGGCGGCTCAGTTGTTGAGCATCTGCCTTTGGCTCAGGCCGTGATGCTGGGGTCCTGGGATCAAGTCCCGCATCAGACTCCCCCCACCCCCACCCCCGGGGCCTGCTTCTCCCTCTGCCTATGTCTCTGCCTCTCTCTCTTATGAATAAATAAATAAAATCTTTAAAAATAAATAAGCCAAAGGTTCTAGTGATCCATCTTACTTGGCCATCTGTCACCTCTGTTTTTGCAGTACCAAATAATGCCTGCCACATTTGTGAGAATGTGGTCAAACCCATGAGATAGAAGGTGTTGATCTTAAATCTGCTGGAGTTGGACAAGTCAGAAATGGAGTGATAAGTATTGCAGACCCTCAAAGAAGCTGGGTCATGTGCCTCTCCTTCCCCCACAGCTCAAAGTTAAATGGAGTAAGGGTGCCTTTGCAAAAATTACTCTTTGGGGAATTAAACTCTAATTATATCATTTGGAAGTACACTCTAAATCTGGAAAAAAGGTTGGTATCCTCCCAAGCAAGTTACTTAAAAAGGGATGGTTAACTCTTTAAATGTCACTTTTACCTAGTTGGTCTCTTTCCTAACCTTTTAAAACTTGGACTCTGGGGTATAAGAAGGAAAAATAAAATGAGCCAAGTAGCTGAGCCCAGAAACTCAAACTGAAACCTAAGTTGCCCTCCCTTCAGAAACTTGAAGGGTCAGACTAATTTATGCCAAGAGCTCCTCCCCAGAATGTTTTAATGTTTGTGTGATGATTACGTTAATGTTTAAAAGTTTGAATACTACAGCTTTGAATGATAAAACTGGCTTACCCAGTTAAAACCAAATATTTAGACCAGCATTGCCAGCCCATGTGGGTCTCAGGCCATACCGCCTGCCCCTCCTTCCCTCTCAATTTGACATCTGAAAAGGGCATGATGGCTTCGTGTATTTTTTTTTTTTTCACAAGACAAGGCAGGTAATTTTATTATGTACATAACTTACTAGCAGACTAATTTATTAAAAGACTAACAGAAGTAACAGAAGTAATGTTAGGGATGCCTGGGTGGCAGAGTGGTTGAGCATCTACCTTGAGCTCAAGTCATAATCCTTGATTATGCCGGGATCAAGCCCTGCATTGGGCTCCCCACAGGGAGCCTGCCTCTCTCTCTGTCTCTCATGAGTGAAAAAATAAAATCTTAAAAAAAAAAAAAAGGTAATGATCCTGAGAATGGATTTCTGTTTATGAAAGAAGAATAACGACCCCTCTAGGAGAATGGTCAACCTTTCTGAGGAGTAGCTGGCAAGGGTCTCTAGAGAGACTGCATCCACTCACTCTGTGCCTTTTCTTTTTTCCTCTTCAGCTGTCTGGGGACATGTCTAAGTTTGTCCCACCTATCCAGAATACTCAACAATGCCACTGGCTCTGGAAGAAGAGGGACTGATGGTGTTAACTGAATCCATTTTGATAGAGACTTACATGATGCTGATGTCATTCATTGGAAACTGTAACCAACTTGTTTTGGATTTCTTGCACATGGAGTATTTGTTTTTGAAACTTTTAAGTTTGTCATTATTGAAGATTACGTTTCAGTTCACTGTATTTTTGGATATTTTTGCCAAAAAAGTACCATTTAAATTGTATTACATGATTGTGAATATTTAGTATCTTAGGAGCTCTGAAAATTTTATTTAACTGATAGATATCCACTTTAGACATCATATCAGAATGATCAGACTTCCTTAAAACCAGAAAATCAATATTGCTGATTCCATCAAACAATATAATCAAATGAGGGCCTAATCATGGCTTCATGTATTTAAACCTCGGCTGACATTCCTACTATCCTCTGCCCACTTAGTCATGAGCCTTGGCTCAGAATGACCCTTAGCTGTTGTTTAGAACTCCTCTCAGTTGACCAGGATTTACCTTATGCTCTGAGGGAAATAAGTAGAGGAGTTCCAAAAATATTTTCAAAATTTCACACAAGTGGGTTTAACCAAATAAATATATATATATATATTTTTTTTCTCCAGCGACTATTCCTCTTTACCTGTTTTTTTTTTTTTAATTTATTCATGAGAGACATACACAGAGAGAGAGGCAGAGACACAGGCAGAGGGAGAAGTAGGCTCCATGCAGGGAGCCCCACATGGGACTTGATCCCGGGTCTCCAGGATCAGGCCATGGGCTGAAGGCGGCGCTAAACCGCTGAACCACCGGGGCTGCCCTCTTTACCTGTTTTTATACCAGAATCGCTTAAAAAAACACAGACACAGTCATGCCTCTACATTGACACTGTCCACAGATACAGGATACATTGGTATATGTTACATTTCCTCCCCACAATGACTTCAAATAACTATGAGTAACTGTGAATGCATTAGCCAAGCAGAATTTCTTACTTCCTTTCTCTGGTGGTTAACTGCCCTTGACAGAATTAGTCATTCTTTTATTGGGCTCTCTTGCACTTTGATTTCTGATACATTGTGGAATTATAATTATTTATTTAACTCTCTTAGACCTTGAGGTCAGTGTTTCCATGTTTTTGCCTTTTAGGCATCTGCTATACAGTCCTACCCGGGTACCTGGCATATGGTGAATATTCAATGTTTGTTAAATTGAGTGTATTTGTCTTGAGAGTTCCTTGATTTTTATAATTATACTGCCAGCTTTTTCAGAGACATAGGTGATAAAAACCAACTAGGCATTTATCTGTACTACATTAGGCAATTTTACCAATTTCATAGAAAAAGATGTGTAAAACATTTGATGAACAAAAATGTTCATGTAATTGATATTTAAAGAGGAAAGACAAGGACACTGGATGTAGAGACACCTCCTGGGAACAATTTCTGAGTTAGGAGTGAGGCATATTTTTTTCATTCTCTTACAATCTTAACAGTTTTTCTCAGATTCCTTCCTTTTGAGCTACAACATAACCTGAATATTAGAATTGTTTTCTTTACCCCACCCTAGTTGCTATAGCTGGTGAATCATAGAAACCAGAGAAGGGAAAGACCAGTGAAGTCATCTGGTTCATCTCCAAATTAGGGAGTGGAGCCTTGGGATTTGGGGAAGACTAACCTCTCATTTAAAAAGAGAAAAGGAAAAATTGCAACTAGAGCTGATTAGTGCAGCTGACCCATCTGTTTGTCTTTTGCTTCTAACAGCATCCTGAACTCTACCCTATTAGGACACAATCAGGAATTCTTTTCAAGGTCCCCAGGAACACCAGAAGCCAAAGTATGAAGGAGCTGAACTAGGATTGTACTGCCCGAGTAATATAGTTGGATTATGAATGTCCCAAAGATTGTTTTAATGGAGTCTGAAAAAAACTCTGTTTTAGCAAGACGTTACAAATTTAAGAGCTAGCAAAGAACTTACAGATGATCTGGGCTAACACGTGCAGTTCCGAGATGCAGAAACTGGGATGGAGTTGGTAAGAGATTACAGATATGCCCAGGTCAGGAGTAGAGGCCTCTGGATCCTTTTCTTTCTGTGTCATGATCACCCAGTGTCCTCCCTCACAGTGCTGTCTTCTGTTGTCTTCCTCTCTTCCTCCTCCTCCTCCTCCTCCTCTCTTGTGTTGTTTGAAGAAATGGCACAGATGATTTACCATCAGTGCCTGCTCTTCATGTCAGCCAAGCCTGACCTTCAGGTACCACATGTCCTTGGACCACAAAGGTAGGCAGATGCCACTTCAGCCCCACCTGCAGCCTGTCTACCACACTCCTTGATTCTCTTCTGCTTGCTTCTGTGTGGTTCCAGCTGCCAAACATTGGCTTCATCTCCTGTCTAGAGTCTGCTCTTGTCCTTTGGAGTTCTGGTGTCCTTTGCCCTTCCCTTGGTATCTAGCTTAGATCTCCCCCACTTCTGATGTCCTCGCATAGCATCCTGCACCACTGCTACCTCTTGGGGTACAAAACTGGCCCCATACTGCTTGCTCTTTGCTAATGTCCTCTTACAGAATGGAGAATATTTGTACCCTATCAATAGTGACAGCATCTGCATACATGTGTCCCCAGTGTAAATCCTCTTATCTAGTTACCTGAGTATATCACAGGTTCACTTATTAGAAATATAAATTCCTTTGCAGCATTTGAAAAATCAACAGTTTTCTATTTTTATGTTGATAATATTCTACATAGACTCATTTATTTTTTCTTCATTTTATTGTTATTTAAATTTTGTTAGTTAACATATAGTGCAATATTGGTTTCTGGAGTAGAATTCAATGATCCATCACTTACATACAACACACAGTGCTCATCTCGAGAAGTGCCCTTTTAATACCCATTCGCCCATCTAGCCCATCCTCCACCCACCATCCTTCATCAACTCTAAGTTTGTTCTCTGTCATTAAGAGCCACTTATGGCTTCTTTCCCTCTCTCCTTTTTTACTTTCCCCCTACCCATATGTTCATTTGTTTTCTTTCTTAAATTCCACATATGAGTGAGATCATATGGTATTTGTCTTTCTCTGACTTACTTATTTCACTTAGCATAATACACTCTAGCTCCATTCTCGTTGTTGCAAATGGCAAGATTTCATTCTTTTAGATGACTATATATATATATATATATATATATATATATATATATATATATAATGTATCTATATATATAATGTATATGTATATATATTGTATTGTATATATATAATGTATATATAATTATAATGTATAATGTATATATGATATATAATGTATCATATATATATCACATTTTCTTTTTTAAAAGATTATATTTACTTACTTGACAGAGAAAGAACATAAGCAGGGAGAACAGCGGGGAGAGGGAGAGGGAGAAGTAAGCTCCCTGTTCAGCAGGGCTTGATCCCAGGACACTGGGATTATGACCTGAGCCGAAGGCAGACACTTAATTGACTGAGCCACCCAGGCACCCTACTACATCTTCTTTATCCATTCAGTCAGTGGACATTTGGGCTCTTTCCATAGTTTTGGCTATTGTTGATAAAACAACAGGGTGCATGTACCCCTTTGAATTTGTATTTTTGTATCCTTTGGGTTAATACCTAGTAGTGCAATTGCTAGATCACAGGGTAGTTCTATTTTAACTTTTTGAGGAACCTTCAAACTCTTCTCCAGGGTGGCTGCACCAATTTATATTCCCACCAACAGTGCAAGAGGGTTTCCCCTTTCTCTCTATTCTTGCCAACACCTGTTGTTTCTTGTGTTGTTAATTTTAACCATGCTGACAGGTGTGAGGGGATAGCTCATTGTGGTTTTGATTTGTGTTTCCCTGATCATGAGTGACGTTGAGCATCTTTTCCTGTGTCTGTTAGCTATCTGGATGTTTTCTTTGGAAAAGTGTATATTCATGTCTTCTGCCCATTTCTTAACTGGACTATTTGGTTTTTGGGTGTTGATATTGGTAAAATCTTTGTGGATTTTGGATATTAACCCTTTATCATATATATCATTTGCAAATATCTTCTCCCATTCTGTAGGCTGCCTTTTAGTTTTGTTGACTATTTCCTTTGCTGCACAGAAGCTTTTTAACTTGATGAAGTCCCAAGTTCATTTTTGCCTTTGTTTCTCTTGTCTCCAATGACATGTTTAATAAGAAATAAGAATATGGCTGAGGTCAAAGAGGTTGCTGCCTGTGTTCTCCTCTAGGATTTTGATGGTTTCTTGTCTCACATTTAGGTGTTTCATCCATTTTGAATTTATTTTTGGTATTATATAAGAAAGGGATCAAGTTTCATTCTTCTTCATGTGGCTAATTTTCACAATACCATTTGTTGAAGAGACTTTTTTCCATTGGATATTCTTTCCTGCTTTGTTGAAGATGAGTTGACCATATAGTTGTGGGTCCATTTCTGGGTTCTCTATTCTGTTCCATTGATTCATGTGTCTGCTTTGTGTACATGTACCATACTATCTTGATGCCTACAGCTTTGTAATATACCTTGAAATCCAGATTCATGAGGCTTCCAGTTTCGTTTTTCTTTTTCAGAATTGCTTTGGCTATATGGGGTCTTTTGTGGTTCCATACAAATTTTAGCATTTTTTGTTCTAGCTCTGAAAAATGCTGGTGGTATTTTGGTATGGATTGAATTAAATGTGTAGATTGCTAAAAAAAAAAAAAATGTATAGATTGCTTTGGGTAGTATAGACATTTTACTTTAAAGTGATATTTCTTGGGAGGCCTGGGTGGCTCAGCAGTTTAGCGCCTGCCTTCGGCCCAGGGCGTGATCCTGGAGTCCCTGGAGTCCTGAGATTGAGTCCCACATCGGGCTCCCTGCATGGAGCCTGCTTCTCCCCCTGCCTGTGTCTTTGCCTCTCTCTTTCTCTCTCTCTATGTCTCTCATGAATAAATATAATAAAATCTATTTAAAAAATAAATAAAGAGATATTTCTCAATCATAGTTCTACATTTCCCTAGATTACTAGGGACTAAAAGCTTGCTGGGATCCCATGATCCAAAGAGTATGAACTAAAGCAACAACATTATATGGATATATGCAGTTACACAAGGAGTACTATTCCCAATTTGGACAAAAATAGAAAGTAGAGAAAGAAGAAAGTCAATCATATTTGATAAAAATGACCTACTGAGGGGGAGCCCGAGTGGCTCAGCGGTTTAGTGCCGCCTTCAGCCCAGGGTGTGATCCTGGAGAGTCAGGCTTCCTGCATGGAGCCTGCTTCCCCCTCTGCCTCTGTCTGTGCCTCTCTCTCTCTGTCTCTCTCTCTCTCTCTCTCTCTGTGTCTCATGAATAAATAAAATCTTTTAAAAAAATAATCTACTGATCTACTTGTAGAGAGAGAATATTTTGTTAAAGTACTTCCATTTAGAAAATCTATTATGCCTGCTTTATTTTTTTAAGAATTTATTTATTTATTTATTTATTTGAGAAAGAGTGAGAGAAAGAGGAGGAAAGAGAAGCAGATTCCCTACTGAGCCCAACCTGGAGCTCCATCTCAGGACCCTGGGATCATGACCTGAGCAGAAGGCAGGCACTTAACCGACTGAGCCATCAGTTTCCCCTACTAAACCTGTTTTAATGCGTAGATAAAACCTGTATATGTCTAGTAATATCCATGTGTTTATACACAATTAATGTTAATTAATTGGTTAATTAAAGCTACATTTGCTTATCAAGGATTTTTAGACCTAAAAGAGAATTTGAAGATTTTCTAGTCAAAGTCCCTCATTATCTTGCATTTTGGGGATGGCTTGTCTCTGTGCCACACAGCGTCAGCTGAGATGGCTCAACTGGAGACTGGATGGTCCACTCTCAAGAGAGCTTGCATAGCTGGCAAGTTGGTACTTTCAGCTGTTCATCTTCACATGAAACTCTATAGGTTACTTCTTGGGCTTCTTCATGGCATGATGGCTTGATTCCAAGGCAAGCATCTCAAGTAAAAAATGTAGAAATGCATTCATGATCTAGCCTCAGAAGTCACACAGAGTGATTCCCATAGTAGTATATTGGCCAAATAGTTCACAAGGAGTCATGGGATGTGGGGATACACTCTTCCTCTTGATGGAGAAGTAGCAAGGTTCTAACAGAGCATATGGGATCGGAAATATTATTGTGATTATTTATAGAGAATATAATATGTTTTAGTTCACGCTGCTACAACAGACTACCATATATTGCATGGCTTATAAAACAACAGAAATTTATTTATTTTTAATTTTTTAAAAAAGATTTTATTTATTTATTTATTCATGAGACACACACACACACACACAGAGGCAGAGACACAGGCAGAGGGAGAAGCGGGCTTCATGCAGTGAGCCTGATGTGACATTTGATCCCAGGATCACGTCCTGGGTCTAAGGCAGGTGCTAAACCGCTGAGCCACCCAGGGATCCCCTTAAACAACAGAATTTTTTTTTCTCACAGTTCCAGAGACTAGAAAGTCCAGGATCAAGGTCTGGTGAGAACCCACTTCCTAGTTCATACATAGCTGTCTTTTCACTGTAACTTCACATGGAGGAAGGGTGAGGGAGCCCTGTGCAGCCTATTTTATAAGGACACTGATCCTATGAGAGGGCTCTGCTTTCACTTCCTAATCATTTCTCAAATACCCCACCTCCAAATACCTTCACATGGAAGATTAGGTATCAATATATGAGTTTTGAGGTGAGGAAGACATTCAATAAAATACAATTGTTTTTTGTTTTCCCAGAGCTTTTCATTTGATAGTTTTTTTTCTTGACGCTCTAATTCATTCCCAAACCATTCAGTAAAGCTGTTCATTTCTTCTCAATGCCTTCAAACACATGAATTACTTGCTTCCTCTAACTCCTTTGAGGCATTCTTCCTAGAGCCATCAGCTATCCTCTCCAACCTAGACCGGGTGCTCTCTGTACCTGCCGCACAGCTGTTCTCCGTTCTCTCTCCCCCATCTTTCCGAGAATTCTGTTTACTTATTGTTGTATCAAATCCTCAGTTTTCTACATCCAGTGCTTCCTATTTTTGCTTTATTCTCTAGTTTTGGTGGAGCCTATCATTCAAGAGCCTCCTTAAAAAGGGTGTGGGATGTGTAATGGGATGAGTGGTGATGCTCAAATTATGTGTCCACGTCCTAAGCCTCAGAATCTCTGATTATTTCCTCATCTTGAAAAAAGAGTCTTTGCAGATGTAATTAAGTTGCAGATCTCAAAATGAAGGCATCCTCAATTTGGAACCAGGTTGGTCCAAAATCCAATGACAAGTGTTCTTATAAGAGATGGAAGAAAAGAAGGCATAAAAACAGAGAAGAAGGCCATGTGAAGATTGGGAAAGATTGGAATGATGCTGCCACAAGGAACATTGATAGTTACTAGAAACTGGAAGGGACAAGAAAGGGCTTTTCTCTAAGAGCCTCTGGAGGGAGTATGGCCTTGCTGATGCTTTGATTTCATACTTCTGGCCTCTAGAATTATAAGAGAATACATTTTTCTTGTATTAAGTCATGAGGATTATGGTAATTTGCTATGGCAGCCTTAGGAAACTCAGAGTGTGTAGGGATACACTACATTTTTGAAAAATGTTTATTCATACATCCTTGATTTATAGTTTGGATGGGGATGGAATTCAACTTGCAAAATAATGACTTTATATTTCTTTCTTGATACATTTATAAGTTGGCATTCCTCTGTAAATAAGAGCTCTCCTTATCCCATCTTTTGTGTATTTTTTAAACTAGCAGTTTAGACAATTCAGTGTAATATAATCAATTCCTATCATTATTCAATGTGATGCTCAGATTATCCCAAAATTTAACCAGGAGAGGCCCCTTCAAATTGGCTTTGTGTCTTTTGATAAGTTGTTTAGCACAGAGCTCACCATGTATTTCCTCTCCCTCCATTTCTGGAACCAACCTTTTCTCCTAGGAGAACTGTTCCATTTACTGGAGAATGGCATTTAGAAACTAAGATCTGAGTGTTGAGTATAATGCCATTCTTATTTCTTACCCTTCATGTATGACCTTTTAAAATCTCTGGAATCTTTTAGGAACTCCCTGTTTGCGTCCAGTGTTTTGAAATTTCATGGTTATGTGCCTTGGGTTGGTTTGTTGGTTCTATCGTGGATTTTTCAATCTAAAAACTCATGGCCGTCAGTTCTAGAAAATTGTCTTCAGTTATTTCTTGATGATTTTATTCCCCTAGTTTTGCCTATGTTTTTCTTTCTAGAGGTCCTATTATTTGGATGTTGGATTTTATAAATAGTCTTTTGTCCTCTTCTGGCCAAATCTTCAAATACAAGACATATCAAGGCTCAAAGATGTAACAGCTTTATGGCTAGAAAGAGTGTAAACCATATAATGTAGAGGAGTTGGGGCCATCCTGTATCTCACCAAACCAAAGATGGTATGTGAAAAATATGGTGTGATGGAAAAAGCAGTGATTTGAGGCAGAAAAATATATTCCAGCCTCAGATGTGTAACTTACTAGTTTAAGGATTGTGTGGTAGATTGTACAAGTGGTTGCCAACAATTCCTTCCACTCATGTCAATATATGTCACTTCCTTTATGAACAAGTGGAATCTATTTCCCGTTCTCTTGAATCTAGGTTAAATGACTTGCTTTGACCAGTAGAATACAGAGAACTAATAATGTTCCAGTTCTGGACCTGGCAGCTTCCATTTTCATTCCTGAAAACTATCAACCACCTTGCTACAGAGAGGACCTTTTGGCTCTTCCAGACTCTATTTGGGTATCCCTAGCCAATGCTAAATAGACCAGAGATGAGCTGACCCAGTGAACTCTCCCCTTTGTAGAATCATGAACAACTGGTAGTTGTTGTTTTAAGCCTCTAAGATTTGGAGGTAGTTTATTTCCTAATAATAGTAACTGAAACAAATTAGTACCCAGATGTGGATTGTTGCTCTAATGAAAACCCTAAAATATGTGACATTGACTCAACTGTAGGCAGTAACCAGAGAGTGGATGGATGGTAAGTGGAGGTTGAAAGGGTGGTGAGGAAATTGCTGTAGGAGGTTGGAGAAGCGGCAACCTAGGTTATGTATTGGCAAAATGTTTGACATTACCGTTGCCTGTGGTAACATGAATGACAGAAAATATGCCCAGTGAACTCTGAATCTAGCCAAGGAAATTTCTAGGCAGAATCCTGAAAATGCCAATGGTCTTTAACTGCTTATGATAAAGTATAAGAGGAGAAAAATGCACTAAAGAAAGCTGTTTGGTTTTCAAGCAGAATTGTTAGGCAGTAAGATTTACAAAGTAAGAAATGGCCTCAGAATAAAGATCAATTCATGTGTGACTACAAAACCTTTTTTTATTTTTAAGATTCGAGAGAGGGGCGCCTGGGTGGCTTAGTAGGTTAAGCATCTGACTCTTGATTTTGGCGGGGTAAGTGATCTCACGGGTTGTGAGGTCCAGCCCAGTGTTGTTTGTCTCCAGGCTCAGCACAGGGTCTGCTAGAGACTTTCTTTCCCTCTCCCTCTGCCCCTCCCCCACACTTGTGAGCTTTCTCTCTCTCAAATAAATAAATCTTAAAAAAAAAAAAAAAGATTCCAGAGAGATTTAGTGTGGTACTCTGAACCCATCTCAGGTCTTCGAGGAATCTTAGGTGCATTGTTCTAGCCTAATAAGCACAAAGTAGAGAAGTCTGTTTTTAGAAAGAATAATACCTGTGAATCTTGGAGCATGGAGTTAAACATCATTAAGATTTACAGAAAACCCGTGATGTTTTTGAGAAAATTGTATTGGTTATAAATTATTGGAGCACAGAATGAACCCCAAAAAGATTTACAGAAAATCCACATAGTTTTAAAGATAATTGTATTTTTAAAAAAGATAACTGTTGGCAAGTAATGCAGAGCATTTTCTCATGTGCGTGTTGGCCATGTCTAAGTCTTCTTCTGTGAGATTTCTGTTCATGTCTTTTGCCCATTTCATGATTGGATTGTTTGTTTCTTTGGTGTTTTTTTTTTTAAATTTTTATTTATTTATGATAGTCACAGAGAGAGAGAGAGAGAGAGAGAGAGAGAGAGAGAGAGGCAGAGACAGAAACAGGCTCCATGCACCGGGAGCCTGACGTGGGATTCGATCCCAGGTCTCCAGGATCGCGCCCTGGGTCAAAGGCAGGCGCCAAACCGCTGCGCCACCCAGGGATCCCTCTTTGGTGTTGAGTTTAATAAGTTCTTTATGGATCTTGGAAACTAGCCCTTTATCTGATACGTCATTTGCAAATATTTTCTCCCATTCTGTAGGTTGTCTTTGAGTTTTGTTGACTGTATCCTTTGCTGTACAAAAGCTTCTTATCTTGATGAAGTCCCAATTTGCCATCAGGGAAATACAAATCAAAACCACAATGAGATACCACCTCACACCAGTGAGAATGGGGAAAATTAACAAGGCAGGAAACCACAAATGGAGAGGATGTGGAGAAAAGGGAACCCTCTTACACTGTTGGTGGGAATGTGAACTGGTGCAGCCACTCTGGAAAACTGTGTGGAGGTTCCTCAAAGAGTTAAAAATAGAGCTGCCCTACGACCCAGCAATTGCACTGTTGGGGATT